>NC_070616.1:12390000-13646428 GCF_027172205.1 Podarcis raffonei
TTCAGACACTCTTTGGCAATCCCTCCTCCTCTTCACCTGCTGGCTGAAGCAGACATAATTTATATGGGATCGTGTACTTTCTTCCCTTTCCCGGAGCAAATCTGCACCCCAACCCCCTGCAGACATTAAGTAGCTGTGGGATACATCTGCAATAACATTATGCATGCCCAGCATCCTGAACCAACTTCAAAACCTTATTAATAGACCTGGTTACGCAAGGAACCTGGTTGTCTGTAGCCATAGCTGATGTGCCCATTAACCACATTCAAGTTTTTTTTTTGGGGGGGGGGTTGTTGCTCCAGAGAAGGCACATATGAGCCCACATCCCACTGCCAGTCTCTTAAATGCTGCTTAGAAATTTGTCTCTCAGTTACACATACATCATCCACAGTGCTACAATTTTCTGAAATGAAAATGATGCAAGTATCATTTAGCATTCTGTGACCAGATTGATAATATATTTTTGGAGTCATTTTGGGCTTGTTCCTAAAGGGTTTCTGTACTTCTGCAAATCTTGGGTGCATCTGAAGGCAGCCCTGTTTAGGGAAGCTTTTAATGTTTAATAGACTACTGTATTTTAATATTTTGTTGGAAGCCGCCCAGAGTAGCTGGGGAAGCCCAGCCAGATGGGCAGGGTATAAATTTTTTATTATTATTATTATTATTATTATTATTATTATTATTATTATTAGGTTGCCCCCATGCCTACTGCACAGATTTTGGTTACGTAATAACTCAACAAATAATATCACTATCACTTGTAATAAAAAAAATTGGCGAGGATGGGGGGTTGAGTGTTTAAAATAGCAGAGACAGACCAACATAACATTTTCTGGACACTTGGAGCACTTGTATCTGGTTCCAATTCAATGGATATAGTTGTTCTAAGAGAAACTGACATATGAATGGCATTCTTAACTTTTGGAGGGTTGCAGGGGAAAAAATATCAATGCCACTGGCTCCATCAAACACAGAGAATTCACTTAGTCAATCAGGATTCTTGTGGTTTTAACAATCTTCTCGCCCCTCTGAATCCTCTTGGAAACCAAGAGAAGTGATGATGTCATAATGTTGGGCTTAGCTGTGTGGTCAGAACCTACACCTAACTGCCTCCTGACACAGCTATGTGTGCACAAGATAAATGTTTACAACATGGGAATCATATGGCTCCCAGACATTCACAGAATCACAGAGTTGGAAGGGAGCCCCAAGGGTCATGAGTCCAACCACTGCAATGCAGGAATCTCAACTAAAGCACCCATGGCAGATGACCATCCAACCTCTGATTAAAAACCTCCAGTGAAGGGGAATCCACAATCTCCCAAGAGAGTCCATTTCACTGTTGAACAGCTCTTACCCTCAGATGGCCATCTAACATCTACTTAAAAACCTCTGGTGAAGGAAGGTCCGCCACCTTCTGAGGGAGTCTCTGTTCCACTGTCGAACAGCTCTTACTGTCAGAAAGTTCTTCTTGATGTTTAATAAAATCTCCTTCTTTGTAACTTAAATCCACTGGTTCAAGTCCTACCCTCTAGAGCAGGAGAAAACAAGCTTGCTCCCTCTTCCATGTGACAGCCCTACTAGAGACGGCTATCATATTTCCTCTCAGTCTCCTCTTTTCCAAGCTAAACATACCCAGCTCCTTCAACCGCTCCTAAGAAGTCTTGGTTTCCAGACCCTTAAGCATCTTGATCGCCCTCCTCTGCACATGTTCCAGCTTATCAACACCCTTCTTAAATTGTGGCACCCAAACTGGACACAGAATAGAGTGATGCTATTACTTCCCTTGATCTGATTCAAACCCACTCAAGGGAAACTCGCACACATGGGCTGCTCATCCAGAAACAAGGGGGCACATGTAAGACATACTCCAAGTGACAGTATCCTACTTTAGCTGCATGTAATTAGCATGATTTCTTTATCAATTTATGAACCACACAGATGCCAAACAAAGGTCAGTGGATGTTTATCTTGTGTTCTATAATCTCATTCCTGATTAGAACAACTTGATTCAAATCCTCCCAATAATGCAATGCGATTGATATATTTCATACATTTTCTAGTTTTTCCAATATTTAGCTTTTTTTATCACCACACGAGTGCTGGAGCAACGAAAAAAAAAGAAAAGAAAGAGAGGCCCTGAAATCTATCAAAATCCTGCCAGCTGTATAACAAGGTGCCTCAGGGGATAACATACTTTCCGTCCCAGGATTACAGAGATTCGAATTTAAAATATTCCTCTCACCATAAAAGAAGATGTGCCCACCTTTTAAATTCATTTTATTTTGACAGCCTAAGGCTCCATTTCTGTATACAGTTACTTGAGAGTAAACCCTATTAGGCTCAGTGTGGTTGGCTTCCTGGTTCGCAGTGCTGAATATAGGGGGAAGTAAGGCAGAATGTCAACAGACTTTGATGAAATTCTGTAACATATGGGGAAACACTATAAAAAAGAAGGAAATCCTTAACAGTTGGACAAACCAGCCTTGGATGCATTTCAGAGTAAAGAGCCCAAAAAGTGTGTGTGTGTGTGTGTGTGTGTGTGTGTGTGTACACACATACACATAACAGAAACCAACGTGTCTAACAGCTAAGCAGAAGGCCTTTAAAAGAATATTAGCAATCTGTTTAAAAAGCAAGAGCTCAAAATATACCCCCCAAAAGGAGGGTTAATCAGGAAGAAAACTAGTATATGTGCAAGGCAATCATTATTTTCAAACAAAAAGGCAGAAAGAGATAACAAACACACTGAAATAAAACAAGGCAAACTGCAAATTTCTAAAGGGTATATTACATACGTGGGACCTATGAAACATTTGAGAACAGCACATTTCTATCAAGTGGATCTAGAAGTGGGGCAGGCACAACCCTGATTCCTGTTATGCTGCCCAAGATACCTTGAGCCAGTTGTTGATAATATCCACCGCTAACATCAAGACTCACACAGGAAATCAGAAACATGAGCAACAGTCAGAGGTGATCTATATGAGGCAAGATCAAGCAGCTTGCCTAGACAGTGACTTTTCAGGACAATAAAGGTGGAGACAGACAGATCAGCAAATCAAAGTATCTGATTATTCATGTCTATCAAGCATTAACATCAAAGTGAAGAAAGGATCTAGTTTCTTGGCTGAAACTAAGCTATAGCCACTAAGATTTTCCTGCACTTGTGGCATTTGGGGAAATGTTCACCAGAGAGGGCATTTAAGCACAATTCTGCATGGTTTAGAATCACTGCAGTGGGCCTTGCATAGAAGTATCTCCCCAAATGAGTTTGTCTGCCAAGACTCTGAGGAGATGAAGGTAAGACTTTTGCTCCTCGACTACCCTGACTTTGGCTTGGACCCAGGCATTCAAAGAATCACAATCTCCCACGCAAACCTGCCCAAACGTTATGATCATTGTAAGATCATCCGAAGCCTACCTGAATACACAAACCTCAATTCACTTGAGGTTCACCTCCCTCCGAGACTTTTTTCTCCCCTAAAAATATAAGGCAGCCCCATATAGGGAAGTTTTTAATGTTTTATGTTCTATTGTGTTTTATAATTTGCTGGAAGCTGACCAAAGTGGCTGGGGCAACCCAGTCAGATGGACTAATAATCATAATAATAATAATAATAATAATAATAATAATAATAATAATAATAAAAAATGTCAGAGCTTATGGGGGCTTAGTCCAGCAACATCTGGAGGACCACAGGTTCTCCACCCTTGGTTTAAAGGCACCTGAAACCACAACCTCTACATAGTACTAGTAACTGTCAGGTAACTGTTGAGTTTCATGATTATAAAAACGCAGGATATTTATGTATACAGGATATTGGGGAACTGCCTACTACTACTACTACTACTAAGCTACAGACTTCTTTCCTGGCCAATACTTTTTTTGTACTTATCTGAGACAATGGTCACATTCTGTCTAGATCTAATGCCTCTGCCACCACAAAATGGAAGAAATTTTTAAAAGATCCAGAAGCAGGAGCTTCAGAGAGATACTACTAAAGCGCACAGCTGCCAAGCAGCTGCTCCCAAGACTTCTACAAGTACAGATTTCATTAGTTTCATCTTTTTAAACAGTGCACCAAACAACTACATAAGGTTAATTTAATGTTTGCAGCAAGAGCATTAATACCGAGCAAAAACATAAATATGATTAATGAGACATATCTATTTCTACTGGAATCATACTAAAATTAGACTTAAATCTTTTATGCTTTACAAGATTTCATTTGCCATTACAAAAGGCAGGAAACCCCCCAGCTACCTCACCCTGTCTGTCATCCTGGAGGTTGTCATATCCACACATTGAGTTTTTATTTTTAACTTTGGAAGGGTTGCCTCTGATGGCAAACGGGGGCAGGGAGAGAACTTGCTACGGCTCCGCTTGTGCACAAACACAAGAATCAGGGGCTATCCTTTTACAGCTTGTTGCATTTTAGTCCACTCTTCCACCAGAGGCAGAAAAACATACCAGCATTTACCAACCTGGTGCCCTCCAGATGTTTTGGACTACAGCTCCCATCATTCCTGATCACTGGTCATGCTGGAAGAGACAGATGGAAGTGGTATTCCTAAAGCATCTGGTGGTCACCATGTTGATTTTCCTGTGTTGGGCTGCACTGACAAACAGTGTTTCAAGACAGGGGTGTTTCTCAGTCCAACCTGAAGCTGTCAGGGCCTGTCCCTCCCCTGCAACATTATTTTTGCCAAAATATTTGCACGGCTCTTGATGGGTTATAATCCTAAATCACATTTATATCTCAGCTTTCCCCCAAGGAGCTCAAGACAGTGTATGCAATTCCACTCCTCACTTTCTCCTCAAAACAACCCTATAAGACAAACTAGGTTGAGAGAGAAACTGGCTCAAAACCACCTAGCGAGCTGCATGGCCAAGAGAGTTTGAATCAGGGTCCCCGCCGGTCCAATGAGCATTACATCATATTAGCATATTGGGTAGCCATGATCTCAATTAGCAGAGCTGAGAAAGGCCTTTCTCTCTGCCTCAAAGACTGCTGCACAGTACAGTAGGCAACACTGAAGTAAATGGCCCAATGGCCCAAATCAGTTTAATTCAACTTGATATTTTGTCAAAAGTCTCTCAAAATGAATTCATCTGAAAACAAGAGGTTATAACAGCAACCTGTGGAGGGAATTGCGAAGAAACGGGACACTTTTACATACTGAAATTGCTACCTAAAACATTATTGATATGTCCATTGACATAATCCAGTAATTCATTCAGATGGGACCAGCTACGTTACCATCATTAAAGAACAACCCACACTGACGTCTTATCACTCTGGGGGGCATTCCAGCACCTGTTTACATTGCTTCTATCTGTCATTTAGTGTGTGAACTCTCAGGACAGGAATAATTTCCTGTTCTTGTTCCAGCTCTAGCAACCCCAAAGACATAAATTCAGTGCCTTGCCTTAAGAGCAGCAAAACAACGGCTTTGCAAAGCTGGGGTGTGTGTGTGTGTTTCCAATTGCTCCCCAGAGCATGCAGCTGTCTCAATCAATGCTGATTGTCTGTTAATTAGTTCGGTTTTACAAGCTGATGGAACAGATGACTTCATCCCTCCCCCTCCCTGGCGGAATAATTCTTCCTACCAGATGCAGTCACCTACCATATGCAGAGGGCTGGACTGTGGCAGGAGGAGTAGGGGCAAGCCGTCTTTCCACAAAGGGCTCATTTTCCCTGCAGCTCCTCAGGGCACTGTGGGGTCATGTTCTCAGAAAATGCTGCAACTCCCAAGGGCCAGTTTGCCACGAAAAACTCACACATGCTCCTAGGTTCTGGGTTAAAGGTTGTGTGAACAACTCTGCACAGCCAGAGCTAAGCAACATCTTTATTTTAATAGGTTTTTGCATCAGATTTAGCTCCTAGCATCAGATCTGTGGCTTCAAATATGCCTTGTTCAACAGAAGAACACTCCGCTAGGACAGGACCTCCCCAAACGGATTCGTTTGCGGTGTATAAAAGGAAAAGATCCTTGCATACAGAAGAGCTCATCCTCAATGTTTCTGTGTGTGAGACACTGTCTAGGGAATATCACCTGACTGGAAGGATATTTGGTCCAAGCCTTGATTAGTGTAGAGATGTGAAAGGTAGCCTCCTCTGTGGGTGGGTACTTTGGTTCCACAGGACCCTATTTAAATTTTTATTTCTTGTGACACATACTTCTTTCACATCACATCAGCATGCCCTGGTACAGTTTGTGAATTCTTGACTAGGGGCGCTAACCAAACAGGGGAGGGAATTTTCCTCTTCCAAAGCACACACATCAAGCTAGCTTTCTGAGCACCCCTTGCTGGCTTCAAGGCAAGCATTAAGCCTCAGAGTGCAGTTTGTCTGCTGAGCGTGCATGGGGAGCCCGTTCCCCAAGCTGAAGCTGCTCATTGCAGCCGTAGTGGCGCACACTTTGCAACTTTAAACATGTGCTTTCCTGAAATCTTTATATATTATTTGTTAGACTCTTGTCCACCTTTCCCCCCCCCCCCGGAGTCTTCAAAGCTGCCTTCAGCATTAATAAAACACAACTAGTTTAGTTTTTTTTTTAAAAAATGTACTTTAACATTAAAACCATGCAAGTAAAGGATCCATGAGGAAAAATACTGGTAGGCCTGTAAAGAAATTGGACTTTGTCTCCATGGGATACATGTACGGATTGCTGCATATGATGAGATGTAGTGTGTGTGTGTGTGTGTGTGTGTGTGTGTGTGTGTAAATAAAAAAAACCTGGTTGTTCATTGGGGATTACAAGGTTAACTGAGAAACCTAGCAATTGCCCTGAGGCTCAAATATCAAGGCCCTTCATTCTGGATGTTAGGAATGACACATCTCTTGTCTGGGGGCAAGAAAATTAAAAGCTCCCAACCTCCTTGATCTTGGAGCCTATGGGAAGAATATATGATGGACAAAGGGAAGTTATATAGACAGATGGGCAGCCAGGAAGTGAGCAGTTCAAGGTAGGGATAAGCAAAGGTTGCTACTCAAGAGATGATTCTTCTGAGAACCTGGTGAGTTAGGGATTGCAGAAGCCCAGGGATAGCGGATTGCATTTTAATTTGTTTTGTCATTCTGCTCCAAAGGAGAATATACTGGTTTTCTGTAACTTATGCATGTTTCTCTTTGTAAACTTTAGAACTTGTTTCAAAAACTTATTTCAACATCCTCAAGCCTGGAAGTCAAAACCTATGCTACCTTGGGAGCCTTCAGGAGCCTTTAGGAAGGTTATTATGCTGACTGATAAAGAAGCAGCCTTGCAGAGAAATTATATCCATTGGTGGCGAATTCTTTAAGGGAGAAGGGTATGGCTGAGCAGAGGGGAACACTCTGTTAACCAGGAACACCCTCCCCTCGAAGGGTATCAGACCCAGGGTGACAGGGAGCTGGCTACCACAGAGCCAAAGAGAGGAAAACAAGTTGAAAATCAGAACATTTAAAGCTTGAATTGGGTTTAGAAACGAATGGCAGGGTGTATCTCCCAAAATGAAATATGGCAATAAATACATATTTAATGGCGTAACCAAACTCTGTCAATTCTGAGTACATTTTTCTGGCTACAATGTATGGGTGTATGTGCTTACTTCAAATTGCACTGCTGACAATTATAAGTCAAAAATTAATTGGGAGGAGTCAGGCTTGTCTGTCAAATTGAGAGCCTTTTGAAAAAGAAAGATGCAGAATAGATAAGGAGTACCACCAGAAGCAAAGGAAGACTGATGTGTGAAAGTGCATGTGGACATCACAAGTAATGCTTATTTCAGCATTCTTCACATTTCATCAAACACACATACTGTCTATCATTTGACTGATTAGGGGAAAAAAGGGGAAATACCATCTCTCATTGATTTTGAACCTGTCCAATATAACAGCTACATGTCAATTTCTTAATCCAGCTGAACATCATCTGAAGAGGCATGGGCAGTATTTATAGTAAAGGTGTGAATAAGTCCCATGCTAAAGAGATCCTTGTCTTGCCAAAGAAGAACACCTAAATGTAAAACATTCATCATGAATCAAGGCAACACATTTTAAAACATCACATCAAGTTATGCTCCATGCTAGTTCTGTGTAATGCAAAAGAGAGCACAAAATCAAGCTCATTCAAGTTCACATTTGCCTTGCTCCTTCAAACCATCTGCACTGAACTCTGCCAAGCTTTTCTTTTGTTCTGGGTCCAGGCTAAAAGGAAGAATCAAATTGTTTCTATTCTTTTCATGCTTGGTTTTCGCTCACACATGTACACAGTCTCTTAGAGACTGAAAACTGCTTTCATTTCCCAGCTCCTCCCTTACACATCAGCTTATATTGCACATCATCTTTCGGGTCTCCCAGGAAGCAGCCGTGCCATCAAGTTTTCACAGAAATGTTTGCAGAAAGATTGCTCACCCTCTCCCCAGGAAAGAAAAAGTGGGAAAGCTTCAACAAAATTAACGAAGTCAAATCAACAGCATCAAATAAAACAATCCACAATAAAACTAATTCAAGCTTCAAGGAAAATATTTCAGATCCTTCTCTAAGTGATATTTTGCTTTCCACAGTCGCCAGCCTGGCATCCAGAGATCTCCACGTTGCAACTGGACCTGAACCAGTCACAAAACGTGCCTGGTGCCTGGCTAATTTCAAACACTGATTAAAAAGTCTGTATAGGAGAGGGAAGGTTTGGCATCTCTTTATAAACCCTCTTCTTTTAAAACTAACATTCCTGATTCAGAATCTCAACTCTGAATGCAGCATGTCAGGTTTCCTGCAGGCCACCTATCCAGTCTAAGTATAAAGGGGAATGGGCATATGTACAGAAATACAACTGACATCACCGTCTGCATGTGCCAGTCTGTGAAATAAAAATGATGAAAGTAAAGTTATAAGCACTATTAGGCATATGCACGCATCAGTTTCTAAGATATACCTCAGGATGAGACTATGCTGACTAGCATGAGTGTGATCATTAAAGGGCCCTGTTAAATTCAAAAAAAATAACCTACCCTCTGGGACACTATCAAGATAGTTTACAGCACTTATTTAGGGCTTGCAATGCTCCTCACTCGAAATACTGCCATCACACCAAGGGCAGAAAGCAGATTTAGCTCCATTATAGTAGTGCCCCCAAGTACTACTTAAATTTCCCCCACTCAAGGAAAAGTCGCCATTCAATCCTATGGGAGGAAAACAAAACAGTGCTCTTGTAGCAAGGACAAAATCTTATTTTGCAGTTCTAGCTGTACTGTTGTGAGGGGTAATCGTCAAGGTCTTGGTGGGGATAGAGTCTGTATACAGAGCAAATAGATATGTATATAACCCCCTCACACACACACACACCCCCAAAAACTTATGCGGTATGCTTCCCATGGCACTGCCACCACCAACCATCATGACAACTAGCATTATTCTTAGAAATAATTACATTTACAAGTGATGTGTACGTATGTCACAATCTCCTGAAAAAGCTGATCATTTTAACTTTGCGTCACCCACTCCCAAGGTCAGCCATAGTCTATCTGCCAAACAGTTTTAACATTCAGGTCAAGATTTTCTAGGCAGGAGAATCCAAGGTAACAACATTCTGCCATTTATTTGCTGTGTTCTCCACAGCAATTCAAGCTCCTAAGTTGAGAATATAACTCACACAAGCACCAAAACTTTTGAATATCCATGGGAAGATTTCATTTTTATAGGCAATAAACATTAAATCTAAAGGACTGGAACGTAAAAAGTGTTTTAATACCACATAAATCACTTTTCCCCAGACAGAGTAAACCTCTGACGTTTTTAAGAACTGTGATATAAATTTTTATGGCAAATTATCTGCATAGAAATTATCTGTCCAAGATGCACTTTTTAGTACCTATATCTCATTTCCATAATGCTACCAATCTTTGCAACTGCCAGATCCAATCCAAACTGAAAGCCAAAGACATCAACACTCTGGCTAAATTGGGCTCCTCTCTCCATCTGGGAGCTTGCTGTCTTTTTCACCACCGGTAGAGCGTTATCCATTTCAGAAGTTCAACACTTTTTAAACTTTTGCTAGTACAAAAGAGGAAATAGGTAACTGTGTCATTTACAAATCACGCTAGTTCCAAACACACACTTCTTATTTTATGCCATAAGATTGTTTCCCACAAAACTCTTCATTTTAAGTTAATAAAATATTTTCTCCGGATAAAGAAGCATCAATTTGTTTTTCTGCACTAGGTGATAACCCCTTAGACAGAAGATGGCATATATTAGCACCCTATAGGAACATGGATTCCTATGCTACCCACCAGATGGTGGTTAATCACCCACTGCTGGGGCAGAAAACATCCCCTCTGGGGACACTTCCCTAGAGCCTACCACAAAATACTTGATTTCTAACATAAGGAAAGCGGAGGCTGACCTCTGACTCAGAAGACAATGGTCACATTCAGATGACTGATATCTCAAACCCTTGGCTCACACTCTCTCTCTCTGCCCCTTTCTCCATGCACACAGGGGAAGGAGATGCTGCTTCTAGTTAGTGGCAAACCATAGTCTTCTGTTTTGTCCAAATGTGGCAAACCATGATTTATACAAACCAGAGTATTCCCTCAAACAAGTCTTCCAAACCACAACTTAATCCTGGCACAAGCACAAGTCATAATGTGCATGAACTATAGTTAGCCTCATCCAGACCAAAGAGCAAATTATGGTTTGCCACTGCCCAGAAGCAGAAGTTTCTCTGTCCCATCATGTGAATCAGGAAAAGGAGTGTGTGTGTGCAAGCTGAAGGGAACACATTATTCTAACAAAACTGATCAGCCCAAATAGGAGAGTAGGATCCAGAGCAATATAGAACAGAACTAGTTATACAGCTATTTTGTATAAATAAGCACCTTCTTCCCAGCATCTAAGGAAGCAGCTAAATACATGAACTATGTCAATATGAAACTATGATTGCAATTTATAAATATCAGTATTTAAAAGCTCGGTATCTGCTTGCTGCAAGTAGCCTTGCCATTTTCAGGCAGATTATCTTCCTTCCACATTGAAATACCTACCATAGTCTTCACTCAGTCCTCAGAAACTATTATTATGGGCATTAATTACTCAAACATTAAGAGTATAAATTATCACAGTGCCAAGAAATGTTTTAATGAGACTGAGATGGAGAGGAAGTAAGTGCTACTTAAGACTGATTAAAATCTATGTAGATATGTGCATTACCCATGTTGAGAGAATGAACAATGACTGGGAAGCATCCTCGCTCTCAAAGCAGAGCCACAATGCTCAAAGCCAAAACTACATTCAAAAACGTGTCACTTCCATAATAGTTGAACTGTCATTTCTTCCCCCAACGAATCCTGAAAATGGTAGTTTGGTGAAGGCATGAAGCATTCTCAAGATATCCTTAGCTCCCTGCTCCCCACCAGCTCCCTTTAGAGATCCCAGAATGCTGTGGAAAAGGGAAAAGCCATTAAACCAGTTTAAGCCTGTCAGGCAGATCTGCCCCAAGGCATCCTAAAAACAGAGGACAGGCTCCTGTGTTACTGGAAGGGATGAACAGGCGTCACAGAAGAAAGGCGCATTAGGAAAGCCACAGTTGTCATCAATGCATAACCCTAACCTAATGTAACATGCCCTTGCACCAATTATTCTTATATCCCACCTTTTCCCAATGGACCTCAAAGAAAGGCACGTATGAAGTCCCATGATCAGCACCAGAAGTTCCACCCTCTGGCTTGTCTTTAGCAGAGATCTGGTAGGGAGGCTCCACAGTTGCAGAATTCTCTTCCCAACAAGTCCTCTTTCTTTCTCATCTTTAGAAGAGTTCTGAAGGCCTTTTTTATGAGTAAAGTTATGCTACTGCTCATATTGTGGGTGCAGCTGTGGTCTAAACCACTTAGCCTCTTGGGCTTGCCAATCGGAAGGTTGGCAGTTTGAATCCCCGCGATGAGGTCAGCTCCCATTCCTTGGTCCCAGCTTCTGCCAACCTAGCAGTTTGAAAGCATGTCTAAGTGCAAGTAGATAAATAGGTACCACTCCGGCGGGAAGGTAAACGGCATTTCCATACACTGCTCTGGTTTGCTAGAAGCAGCTTAGTCATGCTGGCCACATGACCCGGAAGCTGTATGCCAGCTCCCTCTGCCAATAAAGCGAGATGAGCACCGCAACTCCAGAGTCGTATCGGTCCAGGGTCCCTTTACCTTTTTACTGTTCATATATTTCATTTTGATGTGCTTTTTGCTCGATTCCGCTTTATCCCTGATGAAATTTCATTCTTCAAAGGTGGGATATAAGTCAAAGGAAGAGAAAGGCTAGCCTACTTTATCATCACTGTATCCCTGTTAGAGGTTAATGTAGAAGGACCATGCTCTTTTGTCTAGGACTAGATAAAGTTGCTTCTATATTCTGAACATCATGATGCTGCTAAAATAAGTGTTACAGAAGCAGTGATAATTTCAAATTGTATCTCAGAAATAATCAAACTAGAAAAAGTGAGATCATTTTTATTATTAATATACATTTATATCCCGCTTTTCCTCCAAGGAGCTCAAGGTGACATACATAATTCTCCCCCTCTCCATTTTATCCTCATAAGAACCTAGTGAGCTTTGTGGCTGACTGGGTCCTAGTCCAACACTAACCACTACACAACACTTGTCTCTCATCACTTTCCTAGTTAGTACATGGATAGTGGCAGCTGCATCAATAAATGCTTCTCTGCCACTGAAGAAAGCATCTTCTGCACATCAGGCAGAAAGCCAAGCTAGGACCCTTCCTCTTGATATACAGGGGGGTGGCCTTTTGAGCAGGGGCAGATTGTGAGCAAACATTAAAACACACAACCCCTTCTTCCTACAGGCTTACAAGCCAGACAGGGAGCTTTTCTACTTGATTCTGCAGATTATATAAACTAGCTCTATTAACTGTCAAATTCTATCACAACCCGCCCCCCCTTTAATTCATGGGTACCACATTTTTGTATTTGCATGATCCCTATGCATTTCCCCACATGGAAAATATTTTACTCAGTTGAAGATACTTAAAAGGTGTAGGGGGCAGTGGGAGGAACGTGGAATTGTGGCTTCTCAATAATAATAATAATAAAGTAATTCTAGCTGCTCCAGGGCATCATGGCCTGACAAAGATGACCTCATTTAACTCACCAAGTGAGAATCTGCTGAATGTGAGGTGAATCAAAGGGGGATGAAAAGAAACATGTGCTGAGCGTTTTTGTTGCCAAGTATTACAACAAGCCTCACAGTTCCCTGAGATAAAATAGTGCTGTTTCTCAAAACAGATCTCTAGCAAAATATTAAACTCTTCAGTCAGAAAAGCCCAGCCACGAATCCCTGTGCAATGCGTTTCTATGAATCAACAGTTTGCAAAATGAATGCTTCCAACTCAGCAGTTTGCCAGACAGCCAAATGGCATTCTGTCATTTTAAGCCTTTAAATGTAGCTTTCCCACCCGTTCAAAGCAACTCACAAAAGGGGGGAAACAGCCACCCGAAGACTGCTCATATGCACTAAGCAGGATTTAAGGATGCCACCCCAGATGAGCTTGGCTCAAGCCAGAAACACAATATGCTCTGGTCCATCATAAATCGGGTTACTAGCACTGTAGTCCAATTCACTCACACATCCCCATCACAACCAACAACTCTATACACACCTTCACCCTCCAATTGGAGTGGTGCTAGCAAAGCACTCTCAAATCATTCCACAAGGGCACAAATGCATGCTAATTAGCCAACTTTATAAAGCAACCCAATGTCACGCACGTGGTGCAACCAAGGTACCAAGCATATGTATCTATGACAGCAGAGACTCCACATATGCTTCTTCTGCCCTGGCCTTATAGCAGGAAGCAATGTGCACCAGGCGTTACGACAAGTAGGCAAGCAATGAATTCTATGGGTGACTAAACCAGAGGCCATGCGGCATGATCAGATTTCTGCAACGCAAGCAGAGTTTGATGCCAAGACCTGCGCTGCCCATTTCGGGCTGCAATCTCTACCCCGCACTGCAGGGACTCCTCTACTGCAGGGGCAGAGAACCACATTTTGCCTCTGCTTTAGCGCTTGGTCTTTCATGGATAAATGGGAAGTTTTCAGTTTAAGAATCTTACGGTGATTGTAGATGGCTGTTGGTTTTGGTTGGAATGATTAGCTGGTGTTTGCATTCGTAGAGCACCAAGAAGTACAACTTTTACCCTAGGTGGCACTACAGATCAACATCATTGAATTTTGTCTGTTTAATCATCCTCCATTTGTAAATGTAATTAAGCTTCAGTGTCTCATGTTTTTTTACCTCTAGGAATTGGAAACCCATCAAATTATAAGTACATCCTCCATGTCCCTGCTTGTTTATTTCAAAAGAGATAAGAAAACTGTCTGCGTCTTCCTCTCTCATTCGGCTCTAGCACTGCCTTTAAGCTGCTTGGAATAACCCTTTCCAGAGACATCTTTCAACCAGAAGTCATTTCCATGTGACTTTCACATTTGCTCCCTGAAAACTGGTTAGAAAAGTAAGGAGTCAGCCTTGGAAAAACATCCTTCCCCACTACTGCCTTTCCCTCCTGCAGCAAATTCACCTAGAGCTGTGGTTTTCAACCAATGTGCCATGGCACCCTAGGGTGCCTTGAATAATGGCCAAGGGTGCCGTGGGCTACACCGGCCTCTGTCTCTCTTTTCCTCCCTCCTCTGATGCCCTCTCGCGTCTCTGCCTCCCAAAGGTTTTGTGCAGCTGTTTGTTGCAGTAGCCCTGGCTACAAGCCCTCCAGGCAAATGGTGCCTGTGGGGCTGGCCAGGGGGTGCTGCTTGCCAGATGCTGAGGTGGCCTCAGAGAAAGAAAAATAATGGGTGAGGAAGCCCAGCCAGCCAGTCCACCAGCCTTTGCTGTTGGGAATGGACAGATAAGTGGGAGACCAGGCAGGCAGGAAGGCAGGTGAGCACTGTGCTGGCCTTTCTTGTGCTTGCTGTGTGCAGGGCCTGCCTGGAAGCGGAGTGCCCAGTGCTGAAGGGGAGCCTTTATGCCATGCAGGCCCAGCAGCACCCGCTGCTGCCACTGCAGCCTCACAAGGTGAGGTGCCAGCCTCATGTTCATCTTTGGCCAGTTGGGCCACTAGGACTGGGGGCATCTTCTTCCAAGGCTCCTGTGGGGCAGTGTGAGGAGGCAGTTCAGAGACCAGGGGCAGAAGAAGCAGCTGCCCAGAGGACTCCGCAGGAGAGGGGAGGGGAGAGGAGAGGAGGCTGAGGGAACACTCCACAAGGAAGGGTGTTCGAAAAAGGGTGAGAGGCTGCCAGCTCTGCAGGCAAAGGGTGACACAACTGGGCTCCTGAACCCCACAGGGTGCCACAGAAAGAATATAGTTGGTCAAGAGAGCCGTGCACTTGAAAAGGTTGGAAACCTCTGCCCTAGAGCATTTATATCCTGCTTTATAGCCCGGAGAGGTTCTTAATGAAGTTTACAAAAATATTCTCAAAATAAAAATCACACTCAATCCTAGTACAGGAACAGAAGTTACACGGTGTCCATATGGTGCCAGGGTTACCCTGGCAGAATTTCCTGCCCCCAACCTAGTTCTTCCTTTGTGTCATACCAGGCAGGCACCAAAATCCTGTGAGGCTATGTAGCTGAACCTCACTCAAACTGCTAAGCAAGCGGTCTTCCAAACTTGCTGGCAATCTGCACTTCTTAAGTGAGAGGGTGGGGAGAGGGCTGTGGGGAGAAAGGAGTGTATCACCACTCAGGGCTCATCTACAGTTACCTTTGCTCTGCATTTCTAGGCACAATCCGGGCTTTACAGCTCCCTGTCCAAGCACCATTATTATTATTATTATTATTATTATTATTATTATTATTATTACCCCAGGTGTTCCGTGCTAAAACCCACTCTTTACCAATGAACTGGAGCAAAAGGCATTCTGCAGAAAACCCGAATTGACTTCTGTTAGTGGGAAACAGTCCTTTTGCCTGCACCCACAAGTTGTGCTTTGCAAGCCAAGACCAAAATCTTCATATGCAATTCAAAAATTCCCTTGTGTGCCTGAGAAATAAGAGTGATTCAAATTATCCTGTGAATGGGATTTGGAGGCCTCTACAGGAGGCCTGTTGGCTTCTGCAGGTTTTTGAAACTGCTCTTCAAATCATCGTGAACACACTCCTGCAGGAGGTGATAAAATGGATCCAAAATTGTAAGCACATATCCCTCATTGCTCAACTTGGCTTCTGGATGTTATATATGTGGCAAAGCTCTCTTCTCTGCATTAAGAGTCTGTAACAGGAATGACCGCTTTCAGGATGCCCTAAGCGACTCAATGTGCTCAAAGCCACCACCATTCAAGTTTATTGAGTGACAAGAACTTGTACCTGAACTCACAGTCCTTTTGCATGCCTACACTTATTCCTCCTTCCCATTTATGGAGAATCTTTTTTAAAAAAAACAACCCAGAGAAAATCAAACCTGCTGCTATGTTTGTTTTTACAAAAGCATGCACATTAGCAGGCCAGCAGTAGTAAGGAAAACGATTCACTGTGATCAAGAACCTGCCAGCAAATGAAAAAAAAGAAGGGAGAAATTAGATTGGAAGCCAACGATTTGCTTTTGATGCTGGAAAGGCTCCAGTAAAAACTGGTTTGTACATGGGAACATGGTGTCAGACTAAAAGAGAATCAGCTTGTCTGACTTGTGGTTTTCTTGACAACATTCATCTTCTCTTGGCCTGATAAAGAGCAATTAGTGCTCGTCAGTTGAATCATGTGTTATTAAGATCATCCAGGCATTCTTTAATTATGGTTAGCTAAACAGAGAGTGAATGAGAGCTTGGGCAACTCAACTTTACACTTCCTTTTCCATGAGAGCTCCCAATTCTCTCCTGGTTTTTTGTTGTTGTTTGTTACTGTTTTTATTTCCACAAGCAGATACATGTACCTTACCAGCATTTTCCCCTCCCCAATTTTAGGCTCCTGTCTTCAATCTTAGCCCAATCTCTTTAGGCAACCCTGCTGGAATAATGACAGTGAAAGAAAACTCCTTCAACTCTTGTGTAAACAAATCTGATAAAGCCAAGCCCCTCAGAAGCACAGAAGGTATTTCAAATGCTGCAAAGGATCTTATCAAGCAGCACTCAAGGTGCCCTATTTGCAGGGCTCTCTTTTCTGTGCTTACAGCCTGCAAAGGTCCAGGGACCAACTGCCTCTTGCTTTTAACTTGTGGAACTCACGGCCACAAAATATGCAGTGTTGCTGACCTACCTTGCTTTCTGAAAGAATTAGACAAATTCTTGGAGAAGATTATAATCAATAACCCATTGTTTCTGATAGTTCACTCAGGAAACTCAATGTTCAGAGGCTGTATGGACTAAATAACAGTAGAAGAGGGCAGTTGCCTTCATGCCCTGGCTTCTCAGAGCCATCTGCTTGGAACTACACTGCCAGACAGCAACATCTGTCAGCCCTACACAGCATGGCAAATAGTCAGGAATAGGGGAAGTGTAATCCAACAACATGTGGAAAGCACCCTGGGATAGACTATTGGTCTTATCTAGCCAGAAAATCATTTTTCTTCTACTTGTTCAGAATTATTCCCAACGAGGAGAGTTTGAAACAGTGTATGATTAAATCATTCCACTTCTGAGGGGAAACTGTGAGGAACACAGAATGCTTGGACCTGGCTGGAATTTCTAGATAAATGAGATTTAAAGTCTAATGCAAAGATAATAGGAATGTGTTCCTAAAAGCTTGGTTTATGACTTCCAAATGTTTGTTTTCCTCTTCTCTCCCTTACCAAATGTCCTCCCACCCAAATGGCTATGCTCCCCAAAGTCTCTGTACCCACTTTATACCTAAGAGTAGGGGCTAATATCACTTGAGAGCATTTCCTTTATAGGGCCAGCAAGGTGGTCAGGAAGAGAGCATTAATGATAAGGAGTTGTTCTTTTTTACTACATGAAAGATCAGAAAACATTTCTGGCTAAGGTTTGCACAGGTATGTTGCAATCCCAAAATATTCCTCCGAAAGGCTTATGAATTTCAAAGCATTACCTGGGGGACGACCAGGAAAATATTAACAAGCACATCTATTCGGACAGAATTCACATTTATGCATGCTCTGGGTTATAGCCACCATAAGTCATATATAGAGCAGACCTACTGAAATTAATGGACATGAATAACTTAAGCCCATTAATTTCAGCAGGTCTACTCCAAGGAGAACTTCGTGGGATACAACCCTCTCCTGCTGCCTCCATGCCTGCCCACATGATTAAGACTAAAATACACTCATGGGAATTTGTCATAAGTCTTGGAATGTATCTAGCAGAAAAAACCTCAAAGACTTTTGCCATCCGAGTGTCACTGAAATTTAAGATGTTTAACAGGGAAATGGAGACAAAGCATTTGCCTGTCAGCCGTGTCTCTGCATCATAACCCAGTTCAATGAGGGTAAAACCAGGAAATGTTTATGAATGTGGGAACTGGCTTTCCCCTGATGAACATGGGCAGTGATTCACCAAATACAACAGAGAGGCAAGCTTTTCCAGCAGCCACTTCTGCCATAGGTGATTCACTCACTTTCCACACTGCTGTAGTGCATTGAAAATGAATTCAATACAACTTGCACAAAGCTAAATCGACAGTCACTGAATTGCTCCCTTTGACTGTGTACACATGAATACAAATGGAAGGGGAGTGTCAGTTTAGGAGTAAATGGATACTTGCACATGCTTTAAGTATATGAACTGCAACCCATCATGCTCTGAGCCTGCAGCACCTCCTGAACTGGAGTTCTGTGGAACATGCAGTGGGGAATCTATCTGTGCAACACCACACACAGAGTCAATCTGGGACAGAAGAAGGAACTGCAGAGAAACCCATCTCTTAAAAACCAACAGACTAGAACAGGTGTTTTCAGTGATCATCACTGTTTTCTATAAAAGTGGTTTTTAAACTCTGCAGCATGATACCACCTCTGCCTTTGTCTTGCTTCACTCCCCACCCCCACTGCAATTTTACCATGGCCAAATTCTGACAGTATCGTAACAAAAGGCAAGTCATTTTCTTCAAAAATCACATGTGGGTACCCAACAGTTCTGCATTCTTGTGTCTCCAGCCTTTATTGTTTGCAAAGTTTGGATGATCTAATGGCTCCCATGCAGTGTAAGCAACTGCTATAGGAAGTCAATGTGCATGGGAGAAAGGAGACCATCATCTCTATGATGGACATACATGGGGAAGGAATTGGGAAGAATCCACTTCCTCAAGCATCCAGAAGCAAACAGCACAGCTTCCGATTCCACTGACCATGGCATCCTACTCTAGTCATTGCAAGCTATTGTTAGAAGCAGATACACCTTTCCTTATCACCTGATACTACAAAACTCAATTGCTCAGCCGATTGTTACAGATACTTATAGATATAAGCCACAATTTACATAAATACATAAAAAGTTAGCATTGCCTGGGGTTTAACTGCATGAGGAATTCTGCAAAAAGTGCTATGATTTCAAGGGAACTAATCACAGGATAAGGAATTGTGGGCACTCCGGTGATACTCTGTACCAAAAGAACTTAGGAAGGAGATCCAATTAAATTAGCTATAGAAAATGGCCGCAAGACGTTTCCCTTACCCTACAATCTTACATATATGCAGCACTTGTACTGCCTGCAAGAGAGACAGGATGTTCTCGTAATGCCAGCATCTGTACTGTGTTGGCACAGCAGCCAGTATCCACTTTCCAAGCATGCTTCCTCGCTGAAACAGCAAAGTTTAAGAATGGCCCATTAGACCTAGAACATAACTACAAAGGCGCTAACAGTTCATTTGTAACATTAAAGGAAAAGCCTACAGCAACTGCCTTGTAATCAAGTTCAGCTGCCTGCAGAAAAGCTAGCCTCCAGAACTACAAAATTGCACTCAGCTGCCCTTGAAGTGGCTTCCTGCAGGAGGCAGAAGAGGGCTGCTGGCTTTTCTGTAGGCCTGTTTGTGGATTTTCCAACCTCAGGATCTCTACCCACACCACCTTTCCACCCACGTTTTGTGACAAATATGCTGTAATCTCCCCTTTACCATAAAGGGAGGTTAGGTTGCTGAAGCTTGTAGAAGGGAGTGTGATCAGAGAAGTTGTAGGAAAAGTTTAGGAAGGGCCAAAATAAATCTCAGGCATCTGATCAGAAATACTTTTTTTCACAGCAAGGCAGGAAAGCAGGTCTGAAAGCCTGAAATATTCTTCCAGCTGAATCCAGGAGACGACTCTGCCGTTCAGAGCTGCACCATAGACGGTGTTTGCCCTGTGCAATAGGGAAGCAATGTGCACAATGCTTTTAAAAAGAAAAAAAAAAGCCTTTCACCTAGTCACTTGCAAGAAGTAAAAATTGTTTCCAGGTGAACAAACAAGGAAGGTTTTTCAGTTGCTTAATTTTATACTACCAGTCTACTAAGGAATCTACAGTGGTACCTCTGGTTACATACTTAATTCGTTCCGGAGGTCCGTTCTTAACCTGAAACTGTTCTTAACCTGAAGCACCACTTTAGCTAATGGGGCCTCCTGCTGCTGACGCGCGATTTCTGTTCTCATCCTGAAGCAAAGTTTGTAACCTGAGGTAATATTTCTGGGTTAGCGGAGTCTGTAACCTGAAGCGTATGCAACCTGAAGCGTATGTAACCCGAGGTACCACTGTAATGTGTTTTGATACATGGGTTAAACACACCGTATTACAAATAGACAACATAAAACTAAAACCTTTTCTAAAAGCAGTAAGATGGGGAACCTGTGGCCGTCTAGATATTGTTGGACTTCAACCACCATCAGTCCCAGCCAGCACATCCAATGATCAGGGATAATGAAAGTTGAAGTTTGACAACATCTGAAAGGCCCACAGGTTCCCCATCCCATGGGTAACACAAACTATAACAGATTAGGAACCAAAACAGAATTTTGTGTGAGGCTACTTATGCACCACACTCAATCACCATAAACGTCTGATAGCAGAGCCGTATTTCCACTCAACTGTGTAAAAAGGAAGAGCGCTGTGGGCAAAAGCCTCAGCGCCTAGGACTTGGCGATCGAAAGGTCGGCGGTTCGAATCCCCGCGGCGGGGTGCGCTCCCATCGTTTGGTCCCAGCGCCTGCCAACCTAGCAGTTCGAAAGCACCTCCGGGTGCAAGTAGATAAATAGGGACCACTTACTAGCGGGAAGGTAAACGGCGTTCCGTGTGCTGCGCTGGCTCGCCAGATGCAGCTTGTCACGCTGGCCACGTGACCCGGAAGTGTCTGCAGACAGCGCTGGCTCCCGGCCTATAGAGTGAGATGAGCGCACAACCCTAGAGTCAAGACTGGCCCGTACGGGCAGGGGTACCTTTACCTTTACCTATCCACATACAGAGCAGCACAACTCCTGGACGTAAACATGAGTTCTGCATGTACCCTCCAGAGCAGAAGGAGGCTGGCAGAGTAGTGACTCAGGCGGACATCACATAGACAACTGGACACTAGGACAACTGGAGGATCCAGCCACAAGCACACAAAGGCACAGTATGCACGCACGCAAGCAAGCATTGATGGACATTTATAGCCTGCCCTTCACCACGCAGTCCCTGTGCATACAAGTCAATACAATTAAACCATGTAATGTCCTCCACACACAAAGATCTGTACAAAAAGATGCATCTTGATCAGTCATCAAACTGTATACAATGGCGAAGCCAAACACACCACAGAGGGGAGGGCATTCCCAATCATGCACTGCCACAGCAAGAATTCCACATGGCAGCAGATAGAAGTGAGCTCTTTAACACTTTGTTGCCAACAGAATACCTGTTTAATCAGAGAAGCTTTTTGAAGAACTGTCCGCCACCAGATTCACCTGGTGTTCATACACTTCCCTTAGACATCTCCAACAGGGGCAGCAAGCAGCTCTTAATACATGCCTGTTGTTTTCAGCCTTTAATGTTTGTAACAGGAAATGGGTCCTGCAATTTCAAAAAGAGGCCCTCCAGTATGCTAGATTGCCAAATGTGCTCCTTCTCACCATTCTGGACATTGCTCCAAGTCATAGTTTTGAAGTAACAGCATGCAATCAGGAGGACAGGAAGCTGGGATTGTGCAAAACCGGAGCAGAAAGTTTGCCGACATCACAAAGCAGCTGAACACAGAATTCAAAACTGGAAATTGCACTAATATTGCATGCAGGGGGAGGGGAGAATCTCTGCATAGCACCCCAGGAAGGTGAAAATACAGCCCCCAGCCAATAGAAGGTCCTCTGCCCCTGGCAAGTCATAGAATCATAGAACTGCAGAGTTGGAAGGGACCACGATGGTCATCTAGTCCAACCCTCTTCAGTGCAGGTATCTAAACTAAAGCATCCATGACAGATGGCCATCCAACCTCTGATTAAAAACCTCCAATAAAGGGGAGTCCACAATCTCCCAAGAGAGTCCATTTCACTGTTGAACATTTCTTACCGTCAGAAAGTTATATAGTGTTTCAGAACTATAAAGTGTTTTTGGACCTAGAGATGTCTTTCAATGCTGGCCTGTTCTTTAAGCTTCTCAAAACTTTGTGCTAGGCAGCATAAGTCACAAATTCCAATTACAAATGCCCCCTTTACTAAGCATGCTCTCTGACCACAAAGCAATAAATGTAATTTCATAGAGAACAGCTGCATTCCGAGCCCCATGCACGCCCTCCTTTTCTCTCACACTCAGCTTAGAATTTTCCTTCCCAATTTCAGCAAACCATTGCATCTGAACTAGCAAACCATCATTTGAGCGAGCCCTCCAAACCAGAATTGAAACAGTGAGGGCCACTCCAATGCACATAGCTCTATCCTGAGTTCTATTTCTTAGTAAGCATGAGAGATCTTGCAAAGTGGCTACACTTAACAGGTTCCTGCAACTCCAATGTGAAAATGCAGCCATACTATCTATATATTTTATCACTACCTATAGTACATGTCTGTGTTCTATACTTGTATTTACAAGACTACAGTTGACATTAATGTGCTGATTACAGATAATTGACTTTTATGCCTCTGTTTGTTGTTAAGAGTGGGGTGGGGGAAGGATTCACACATTTTCCAGAACTATGAATAATGTGTTTAATTTGAATATGTCCTCCACCCTAACCCTAAGGCTGTGTGCTTGTTTTATAGAAGCACACCAGCCTGGCTGAATAGGGGGAATAATTAATTACAGAAGAACAGATCTTCAGTACAGATTATTATTATTTTCCTTTTATGTCATTTCTGGCTCTTCTGTCCCCTCATACAAAGACAAATTAATCAGGGGGGCTTAAAATCTAAAAATTCTTCACCCTGCAAAGATGCATCAATACAGAGTTGAGGCACATAACAATTCTGGACCCAGGAGAGTCTTAATTCTGTAACCTGTAAAAATAAAATATATTCACCTATGTTTCCTTGTTTTTAGGACTGCAACATCTAGTCAATTGATTGGTTAGAGTGGCTGATTAAAAAAACAACAGAGCAACTAAAAGGTACCCTAGATTAAGTGGGCAACTTAGCTGTTTAGTTCTTATAATGCTGCCAATGACAGGCCCCATCTTAAAATATGCATTCCCCATTTTCTTATGCACAGGAAAAGCTTCCGATTCTAAGAACAAAAAAGTGTGATTTTGCTTAAGAACTATCCTTTTACACATTAGCAAAAAAAATATAGTATGAATCAACAAATTAGATAGCTAAAACTATGGTTTCTTTGGTTTCATAAGCACTGTTTAAGTCACACTAGCCTGCATCTGCAAGGGAGCAAGGAGCCACACAAGGCACAAAAATTATGTCCTCCCTGGGAATCCCGTCTGGGATTGCACCAAATATTGGTCACCTTCCCTCTTGCCTTTGCACCCTGGCTTTTTCTTTTAAAGTTGTCTCATAATTCTAAAGTTTTGCTGATGGCAGAATACTGAAGCTCCCTTTATGGGCTATTGTACCCAAGTGGCTGTTAATTATCATTATGTTTTTTTAAAAAAATCAAGAAAAACAATTATTATCAAAAAGGAAATAAAATGGTGTCCAGCAGTTGTAACAAGGAGACACCGCTGTCACTCCACTCACAGCTCATGCTGCAATTGTGTAATACATTGTGGGCCAGGGTCCTGCCAAAAACCAGGGATGGATGCATCTTTCATTAGTCCAGCCACTTGCAAAAGAAACCTCACCCTTGTCTCTTGGCATAATTACAAGTATGCAATTAACATGATTTGCCTATTGTTCCCAATAATGTGGGACACACCAAACTACAGAGGGCACAATGCACTGAAAACTCATGCAGTATTCTGTTCTGAGCACTTAATTCGTGTGTGTGTGTGTGTGTGTGTGTGTGTGTGTGTGTGTATTACAAATAGAAACTTCTAAATTTTTTAACATATGGATTTATAGCTGCTACATATGGATTTATAACTGCTACTTTGTTCTTGCATCCTAAGTTTCTTTTGTACTTAATTTTCCAAAAGGTTTATCTAAAACCTTCTTGACTACAAACTTTGTTTAACTTTTTAAATAAAGAATAGAAATGGGCGGCATTCAAGATTCTAGCAAAGACCCCATGACCAACACAAAAATGCCTTTGGGGCAACAGGCATATAGTAACACACCTGTAGCAAAATAATCAAAGGTATAAACACATCCCCTGAGCTGGGTTGTTGTCAATTATATGACTGAACCTCTAGAAAAGCTCTGCAATTAATAGATGGTATATCAAGAAATATGGACATGACTATGTTTATGTGAGGGTTTCATTTTATTTTCTCCCTCTGGGTGTCCAGCCATGTTTCCTGTAGCTATGTTAAAATGGACAATCTGCACTAGCATTTAAAATGCAACAGACAAAATCCTGCTCTGCTGCTACATTAATTGCACTGTATTGTGAAATCCCTTTCGTTTCATTAAATCCACAGGTACAGTTCTTCAACAAGTATTTATTATGCCAGGGTGGACTGACTTAAAATCAAGCCTGTATAAAAAAAAGTGCTTTAAATTATTATATTCATTGCCAAAAAAAGGGTGAATTTACATTCTACATATACTTTTTAAAAATGTGAATAGTTCCTTAAAGAGAAATGTTTGCTATAAGAATACATTCCTTGAAAACCGAATAAAGCTTTCATAAAACCTCGAAGGGATACACTATATTTCTTAAATATTCAACTTAGTGGTTTTCCATTTTAGAAAAATGTTATATAATACACTGCATAATGTTCATGATAATCTCACATATCACACATACATCATGAGAACAGCCCTCTGCACTCCCTGCCAAAAATAAACTCAACAATAAGCAAGGGCTGGAGTAGTTATTGGATAAATACATGTTCTTTGGTAGACAGAGCTATAAATATTTTCACTTATGATACTGACAGCCAGCTGCAGAGAACAAGCATTTATAAAGCATAAAACAGAAGCAAAAGGTCACCCACAGGTATTGGTGGGCAATGCCCACTGTGACTTGCCCTAATATTAACCCTTAATACAAGCACATGAATGGCTGTGCTATGTAGCGATCAATAAGGTGTTAATGGGGTTACCTACAGTTCCTGCTTTTGCAAAGAAAAGCAAGCTTTCATAAGTCAGTTCTGGTGGCATTTTAAACCCTGAAAAACCAGGATTCAAATCCCCACTTAGCTATGAAGCTCACTGGCTGACTTTGGGTCAGTCAATGCCTCTCAGCATAATCCCACCTCACAGGGTTGTTGTGAATATTAAATGAGGAATGGGGAGAACCATGTATGCCACCTTGAGCTCCCTGGAGAAAAAGGTGGGATAATGATAATAATAATAATAAATAATAATAATAATAATAATAATAATAATAATAATAATAATATCAATGCTGCTTTGTGCAAATTAAGCCCTCACATTTGCTTTCTCTCATCCTAAACTGCACAATAGGGCTGTTGTGATGATAAAGTGGGATAACCCCATGAACATATCCTTGAGCACCATGGAGGAAGAAAGAACTAAAAAGCAGGGTATGTTTTTCAACAGAATCTCATGGTACAGTCATTTGTGGACTGCATTACTTAAGTACTGTAGAATGAGGAAGCCGATGTTTGCTCCTCCACATACAAATCTTCCCTGGCTGTACAAAAGATAGTACATAGGGAAAGACTGATGGGATAAAATTAGGGGCCAGCTCAACCTGTTAAGATTACAGGGAGGAACATCCACAAGCGTAATCCACTGCCCGCACCTGTAATTCAAGTGCTTGAAGTGCTTCAATCCATAAAAAGACCCTCCAACTATGTGATTTTGTCGAACGTTAACTCAGCCATCAGTAATTGTGTAAACCCAGATATGTACAAACATTTCTGACCTAAGTACAGCGCTAAAACCAAACCAAGCTCAGTGTGAATGCACTAAGGTTCCCTAGAAAGGAGATTTACAAACACATTGCTAGCAGCACAAAATTCTTAAGAACTAGCTGTTGACTACATTGCATACATTGATGAGTTGTTGGGAAAGAGAATCTCGTTGGTAACAGGGGCAGGGCATGTGCAAATACACCACCAGCTTCAAGAATATATATATTTAGTAAGGTCCAGTCGTGGCCGACTCTGGGGTTGCGGCGCTCATCTCGCTTTATTGGCCGAGGGAGCCGGCATACAGCTTCCGGGTCATGTGGCCAGCATGACTAAGCTGCTTCTGGCAAACCAGAGCAGCGCACGGAAACGCCGGAGCGGTACCTATTTATCTACTTGCACTTTGACATGCTTTCGAACTGCTAGGTTGGCAGGAGCATGGACTGAGCAATGGGAGCTCACCCCGTCACGGGGATTCGAACCGCCGACCTTCTGATCGGCAAGTCCTAGGCTCTGTGGTTTAACCCACAGCGCCACCCGCATCCCTAGATATATATATTTAGTGGGGGCTAAAAAGTACATATAGAGGTTGGAGGCAGTAATACTTCTGAATACCATTTGCTAGAAACCACAGTGGTGGGGCAGGGGGTGTAGTGCTCTTGTGCTAGGTTCCTGCCTGCAGGTTTCCCACAGGCATCTGGTTGGCAACTGTGGGAACAGAATGCTGGACTAGATGCAACCAGGTTTAAGGTGATGGATGCCGACCTCTGGGCAAATGATTTTGTAACCTTGCAATTCACGGGAGGGAAAATATTGCTGCAAAAGTATGAGGTCTTGGCACCAACTTTCACTTGCTACATATTGCTCTTCATCTCAGAAATGAAAGTACAGTGATACCTTGGTTTACAACCATAATCTGTTCCAGAGGTCTGGCTGTAAACCAAAACAGGTTGTAACCCAAGGCGCGCTTTCGCCAATGGGGCCTCCCCCCCCCAAAAAAGGGTTGTAATAATAAAAAAGGGGATTGTAGTCCAAAAAAAGGGACACACACTTCAGGGTTTGACATGGTTGTAATCCAAAACAGTTGTAATCCCCAAGGTACCACAGTACAGCATGGCAGAAGAATCCCAAAAGGCTCTACATAAGAGAAAGAAGATAACCAGAAATCTACGAAGCTAAAGTGCTATTCTCAATTATTGGAGAAACTGCCCAGAGAACCTTATCTTTTCTGAACCTTCTACAGATGCTACCCACACTCCCCCCCCCAATGGAATTGGGCAGCTTGAAACCTGATTTGACTGTTTTGACCACATATGCAAGCTAGAACTCAGTGGAAGTTAAATTCTGCACTAGATATGCAGAATGCAGACCATTTCACATTTGCTCCCTGGACTGCTAACAAGCAACTGATACCCCTGCTTGGATGCAACAGGAGAAACAAATCCACCACCTATTAATTTCTGCTGGCGACAAATCAACAGGCTGTGATGAATGCTGCACAAGGTACTTTGGCCTCAAGCCGAGCCGTTCCTCACCCCTCAAAGTAAGGTAGTCACTAGATCCTTTATGAAGAGAAAGAAAGCTATTTCAAACAGGGTTCTATTACTGACAGCTGCAGTGGTCATTACAGTTCCAGCCTGCGGGTGCAATCCAGTGCAGTTAAGTCCTGTTGCTTTCGGCAGGAATTCAACATGATTAACTCTGTTCTGGGATTTCAGTATCAATAACCTCAACAGAATATTTGGTCTGGGAGAAGTCTGGGGATATTCTAAGTCAACAGTCTTCAGCCTTTTGAGATTCAGAGCCTTGACCCCAAACTGCAACAACGGTCTTGCTATTTATTACATATTACTCCATATCCTTTACTTCATCTGCTCTCTCTGCCACTCTCTCTACCATTTCCCCTCCATGCCTTTTCCTTCTTTTCTCTCCCACATACACACTAAAAGGTGGTTGGTGGCTTTCTCCAGGAATCTGCAGGACACAGCTAGGCACTATTATTCTAAAACCATACATGTTTAAGTACAGGTGTTAACTTACTAGTTAGACAGTGATTGTGTTCAGAAACCACAACACACTCTCCCAGCATAGCCTAAACCGTGGTTTATTTAAGCAAGCCTACTTTAAAAGCCACGGTTTGAAACTGCCTTATTGCAAATAAGCCATAGTTAATATTAACCACAGTTTGTCAGGTTTGAACAACATAAGCTGCAGTAAACTGAGAATTGAAGTGAAAACTTTCAAATTCCTCCTCATGGCCGTGGCAGAGAAGGAGGAGTGTGCAAGACTGTGGGGAAGCTAGACTTCTTCCTCTCGTGATAAATCATGCTTTACTGTAAAATCCAAATGTAGTTTGTGTGTCTGAGTTGACATGGGAGGGTGATACTGGGCTGGAGGGTTCAAAGGTCTGACTCAGTATAGTCTGACATGTTCAAAAGCTGACAAGCACATATTTCAGATGTATGGGGCATGCCAGATATATATAAATCCCCACCTTCAATCGCAGATTATATCAGCATAGGTAAAGAAAGGAAACATTAATTCCCTAAACTCTAGGTGTTTTTCATTACCAAGTCTTCCAGAGAAACAAAATCCAGATGACAAGGTTTGGCACAAAATATTATTTTTCCATCTGCACACAAATGTCTGTTAACACCATACCTCTTATTAACGTTATTCATTTGTTTGTGGAGCAATGCAGCAGACAGATTACCCATACCATCGCCATGATATATCAGTCATATGTCTATCATATGACAGGTCAGGCTACCTGTTTTTTGTTTCCATAAGAAAGGAGTGCATTTTCATGTGCTTCAAGCAGCAAGTCATGTCTGGGCTGAATACCATGTACAGAACGTGCTGTACAGACCTAGTCAAGTTATTATCTCTCAGCCCCTTTGGTAATACAGGGATAATAATACTGGTCTACTTTACAAGGTCACTGTAAACATTATAAAAGAATGCGGAGCATTTTAAACACACAGGTAAAAATTTTATAGGAATTACATTTTCATATTCTCGTCCTTATTATTGTTGTTGTTTCGAATCAATTTAACCAATCAATCAAATCAAATCAATTTAGAGGCAGTAATGCTTCTGAAAACCGGTTGTTGAAAACCATGGGAGGGGAAAGTGCTCTTGTGCTCATATTCGGCTCTCGATGCTTTCCCACAGGCAACTGGACCACTGTGAGAACAGGATGCTGGACTCGAAGGGCCACTGGCCTGATCCAGCAGCCTATTCTTCTCTTGCCCTTCTTCCATAAGGAGCCAGATGTGTTTAATGTATGCTCCTTCACCTTTTAAGAAGTAAAATAAAAACCCCTCCCTCTAAATAAACAGGCTCCTTAGCACAGGATTGCTATCCTATGCAGATGACTCCATAGTAAGTGCTAATGAACTCAGTGTGACTTACTTCTGAATAGACATGCACTAGGATTTTGTGGTGCAGCAGAAACAGTATCTATGTTCCTATAATGAAAAGAGCTAAGTGCATCCCCAATTAAGAATAAAATACACCATTCGAAATTTGAAACTACGCTAGGAAAGTAGGTAAATCAAGGCAGTTCCTCGTACCAATTATGTGGCCCAATTCTGCATCCCAGATTATGCATGAATTTTCTACTGATCAAAACAGGAGTTGGGGGGGAGGGTGTTAGGCACACCAGGGCCCAATTCCGGTAAGGCTCTTTGGCTCTAAGTAATCAGAGGTTAGAATTAGGGGGGAAGTGTGCCTGCCAGTACAGCACGTAATGTTTCAAAGTACTTGCCTCTTATCATCATTATATGCCAACAGGCAACAGTAACCAGAAATACAACTGCCTGCTCCTCCAACACACAACCCCAAAAGTATCCTTCGTAATCTCTCAGACAAAGGCCTTGGAGCTACGGGAGCTCAGCCAGGGAAACAAGAAACCAGAATAGCATGAACATGTAGTAACCTCAACGTACATGTTCTCTTCTTACCACATCCCCCCCCACCCGTCTCACCTTTTACTGTCTCCTGCCTTGTGTTCTTTTATCCAACTGTCTCCTGAATAATTTTTTCTGCCTGTGAGATGTCTCTGCTCTTTCCCTTCTATCCACCTTTTGCCAACACCGAGCCAAACCTTCACGTTTCTCAGAACAGCCTTTGCCAATTTGGTACCCATCCGATGTTTTCTGGACCAGTTGTGCTGGCTGGGGCTGATGGGAGTTGTAGTCCAAAACAGCTGGAGGGCACCAGGTTAGCAACGGCTGCATTGGCTGCCTTAGTACCTGAATCGGCCTACTCTCCTCCACTGCAGCCTCTCAGAGCACTGCCCACCATGAGCAGCTGTCCAAGCTCCCCCTTTGAACATTTCAGATAACTTTTTCTTGGTTTGGCTCACTCTTGCCGTCCAAGGGGAGCGTGTGCATGTAGGTACGGGGCTGGATCCTCCACCCACCCCTTGGAAGCATCACAAAAGTGGCTTTTTCATTGCTGCTTATTGTGTTGATGTCTCTCAGTTGAACAATACACACCATCCTTCCATTCTTGCTGTTGTGCAGTTCCTTTTCCATACTGGGGGAAGCTGGAAAAGTCATGTACTTTTCCCTTCTAAATGTTCCAGTTTATGGTTGTGTTAGGGTTAAATCCCAGACAATGCATGCAACTTTCTGGACGCTCCCTGCCTCTGGAGAGTGTTAGTACTGTATGTTTCCTTTCCCCATCCCGGCAAATATGTATTTATTCCTCTTTTTCTCTCCCTGCCACCCAACTTCAGCTCCTTCTGCTTGGTGTAAAATGATTTATTCCATGCACCCTTTCTCGTTTGTTCATCCTCTGGGGGCTGGGGGCTCCCTGCATGTGATTTTCTCACCCCCTCCCTGAAAGCTTGCTGCCCCACGACCTCTGTGCACTCCAACTGTATATTAAACTTGTTTTATGTGAACCAAGCAAATGAAAAACACTGCCAGCCAAATGCAGAAGGATCTCCAAATCTGGCTGGCAGTACTTTCCCAATAATGCACACGTGAATCCATTTTTGACAATGCCCTAAACTGTAAGCTAGTGAAAAATGTCATATTCGGTTTGGGTTCTTGTGCAGCAGGGGAAGGAGCATCAATTTAGATGGCTATTGTTATTTTAAGCATTCTCCACAACTCATCATTAGCTGCTCAGCTATGTTTTGAATATTGCCCTATTTTTGTTTAACTTGCTGCCAGTTTATCTGTAAGGAAGAGGTAATTTTGTTATATTACCACAAAGTTTTTTCTGGTTGTTTTTTTTTAATAAAAAAAATGGTTATGACCAGTCTATAACACCTGTGTCAGCTTTGCTCAGTTTACACAGGTCTCTAATTATATATTTAACTAGAACATGAATGACCTAATCCAGTCCGGCAATTGGCAAAGCTTGTGAAACAAAATGCATACATGAGACAGATCTCTGCCTGACCAGAGCTCTTTAACTCGGTCTTCTTCGCAACAGATTTCCCCTTTGCTTTGCCTCACTTTAGATTCTCTGTTCTGTTAAATCACAGCCTTTCTGCATCAGACTAGATATAGGTTCATACTGATGCTTTCTGCACAGGGAAGCTGCACAGCCTCATGCCATATCACCTGTGTTGATAAAGAATTGCCTCCTGAAAACCAGAGTGGGAAGCATCACAAAATTTGTTACATTTAGGTGACAAATTATCAACAGAGATACAGTGGCATCTCGGGTTTACAAACTTAATCCGTTCTGGAAGCCCATTCTTAAACCGAAACCGTTCTTAAACCGAGGCGCGCCTTCCCTAATGAGGCCTCCCGCCCCCGGTGCCCTTCCACCGTTCGGCTTCCTTTCTTAGACCGAGGTAAAGTTCTCAAACCAAGACACTATTTCCGGTTTTGCGGAGTTTGTAAACCGAATCGTTCTTAGAACAGGACTGTTCTTAAACCAAGGTACCACTGTATCCATGTACAGGCAGTCTAACGAACAGATTGTAGACTTGTTTTTAAAATATCTGAAGCATTTATATCACTGTAACCTATAATCAGCAGAGAACCTGTTGGCAGTGCCAATGCTGGGTGCTGCCCAGAGACGGGGCCTTCTCAGCGGCAGCTCTCCATTAGAGGAATGCCTTCCCTGTCAAAGTATGTCTGTCTCCATCATTATTAACTTTCAGAAACATTCCTGATTACCTAGTGATTTGATGGCTGAAAGATACTGTTCCTGACAACGCTGATCTCAATTTGATGTGAGGGTGATTATTTTTAAGTGTGTTTTGATTTTATTTTTAATTGTACTGTGTTATCACTTTTCTGCTGCCGCCCCAGATTCCTTAAGAGGAAGGGTGGGACATAAAATTATCATCAACATCATCATATCTATCTTTCAAGTTAAGGTTTCACAACATTATTAATTTTTATTAAATTTGTATACTGCCCTTCATCTCAAGATCCAAGAGTGGTTATGACTAGCATGATCAATATTAATAATATAAAATCAGCAAATCTTTTAGAAAATCACCATTTCAGGTATGTTTAGGATTGTAAATATAAACGTTTTTTGACACATATGATTCATAACTTAGTATGCCAAATCCAGCTACTATTTGGCTATACAATTCCATTGACCGGTATGTTTAGGATTGTAAATATAAACATTTTTGACATGTATGATTCATAACTGAGTATGCCATATCCAGCTACTATTTGGCTATACAATTCTATTGACCGGGGAGAATCAGTGAACTTGAGAAAGGCATCCTCTGTTGTATTAGACCACCTAAGTATTTTATTACCCCCTCTGACACTTTACATTTTAGATGGTCAATGCATGAATTTAATCTTGATTTCTTTGCAAGACCAGAGTCAGCTTGAGGGTCAGGTGGTCGCTGTCAGTTTGTTTTCCTATCTCAAAATTTAAGACAAGAATGCTCAAGTCACTGGAAATCAGAGTATGTCTGAAAGCATTCACAGAAATAAACTCATGCCATTTATCCCCCATCCATGAAACATTTAAAATATACAGTCCATTTTGATTAGCAAATTTCAGCACACATTTCCCAGTGAAATTATAGTATGAGTATCTTTAGATTGTCGGCAATACCCAGCCAGTTCCTCTACAGTATACTGTCTTCAGCCTGGAATAACACTCAGGGCTGTTTTGGGCTCAGTTGCCAGTCCAAGCATTCAGATCATCTATAAGAATCGGAAATGCTAAAGGAGCCTTGGCTCCAATCTTATTTAACCTATACTATATTTAACCTAGTGGGACGCGGGTGGCGCTGTGGGTAAAACCTCGGTGCCTAGGACTTGCTGATCGTATAGTCGGAGGTTCGAATCCCCGCGGCGGGGTGAGCTCCCGTCGTTCGGTCCCAGCTCCTGCCCACCTAGCAGTTTGAAAGCACTCTTAAGTGCAAGTAGATAAATAGGTACCGCTTTATAGCGGGAAGGTAAACGGCGTTTCCGTGTGCTGCGCTGGTGCTGGCTCGCCAGCTGCAGCTTCGTCACGCTGGCCACGTGACCCGGAAGTGTCTTCGGATGGCGCCGGCTCACGGCCTCTAGAGCGAGATGAGCACGCAACCCTAGAGTCGGACACGGCTGGCCCGTACGGGCAGGGGTACCTTTACCTTTACCTTTATATTTTACCTACAAATCTGAGCCCAGTATCTCCCCATCCTCCTAAACCAAGCACCACTCAAGTTTACATCTTCTTATATGCAGAGGATGTCATCTTAATCTCACAAACCTGGTTAAGACTTAGCATTACTTAATTTCTCTTCACAAAATGTAGTAAATTATGTTCTGGGAGCCATACAAGCATACACTACTAAAGTTGTGAACCAGATTTTACATAAAGTTTCAATCTGGTTCCCTGGACTTAAATTTTCTCCGTGAGACTGATACTGGGCAGACCTAAACATGTTTTTAGCGCTGCTCTCAATCTGGAAGTTGAACCTAGTTCATTTATCATGGATATATGCCATTATTGGCTCCTAATCTGCTCCACTGCCTCTCCCAGTCTCCAGCATATCCCAATTCCCAGTTCTTTTTTGCCTGTGTGTAAATGAGAGTTAATGGGAAATATTTGTGTTGCTATTTTGTCCCCTTTATATCTGCCACCCTCAAACTCAGTCCAAGTCAAATCTATGGTTGAACAGATAATAAAAGATATGGATGTGCAAGAGGTACATGCATCAGTTAATAGGCCATGTTCACTAAGCATGACTTGTTAGCCATAGCTATATTTTCTAACAATACCTAAGTGTAGAACAGCAGCTGTGTTGGCATGTTTTAACATTTTAGCCTTCAATATCCTAGGTGGCAGATTTGCTGAACTTGCTTTCAAGGATCAATGCTGTCCTTGCAGTCATTTAGAGCTTGATACTGTCACCTTTTGTTTTTCAACTGTAGGAGTTTGAGAACACATGATTTATTTTCTTATGAGGCAGTGTCCTGGTCAATCCTTAATTCTGAGTATCTTCAAGGGGTTTCCTATTAATTAATAAACAGGTAGTAATATATCTGGATGTTGTAATATCTCCCAGTCCTGCTATTATTGTTAGTTCCTAGTCATTCATTTTTCTGAGGCTGTGATTTTGTATTTTTTTAATATATTTTGTACATCTTTAATGGTTGGTTGATCATAATAGGTTAGATTGATTGACTTAAGACAATAAAAAGACAGAATATAAACAAAAATGCAATTAAGTGGGAGGAAAGCATACTAGCAGAATACAGAAACTACTCAGCCTTATACAGTCTCAAAAATTCTCTGATATTCTTAAGAGTGGCACACAAAAAAAACAGTAACGTAACTAAAGAATCATTGGCATCAACACAGGAGGAGAATAATATTGAACCGGCTAAAACACACGCCTAACTGACTTAAGATTTCTTGAACAAGGTGAAAGTCCCACTTCAGAGAACTATATTTGAATCTTCCAAGTAATCCTGACAAACATAAATGCATAGTATCGTTTCAATCAGAAAATTCTAAGTTTGCATTCAAAAATTTGTTGACGCCCTAGCAAGTCATCTAATCCCCCCCCAATACTGTTTACTGGTGTATTTAAAAAGAATTAAACTGCCAAGCTTGCCTAACACTGCAATTGCAATTGTGATCCATTCATTTTTACCAATGAGTTTATGAAACAGAACATTTTCTGTGGAAAAATAAAGCAGTGGAAAAATTGTCTGCAAAATTTTCCACTCCACATCACTGGTTAATAGGCACAGATATGCTTGAGCCTTGTAGCTGTGTACTCCATCCTCAAACCATTGTTTCAAAATCCTGGAAACTACAATTAATTGAAGACTTTCTGAGTTAATCACAGTGGGAGGGGAAGGAGTGGCAAAAGGACAGAACATACAGACCCAAGGCTTGTGAATCCAAGGTGTCCATGTCTAAATCGGGTCAGTTTTTCTTTATATTAAAATTTATCACTGGCCTTTCAAAAAATCAAGGACATTTACAGATATTAAATACACAACAGTACATAGCACATTACATTTGTTTGTCACATTCAAAAAAGTCTCAAAGCAACTTAATAAAATAAAATACCAGCAAGCAAAATCAATCCCAAGCTGAAGGAAAAATAAAACAAACAAAACTTTCTGAGTGGCTTACAATTAAAACACACACATAGATTACTTTTTGTCCCGGGATTCTAGGTGCATTTGCAAACAAGAGTTGGCCTAATATGAGATTAATACTAGCATTACACTGTCTGGATAAGCAAAAAGCTCTTCATGTCACAAAGCCAACACCAGGCAGGCCTTCCTGGGGAGAGCATTCTATAGATGTGATAAAAAAGAATACAGTTTCTCCAATCACCACTTGTCATAGTTCAAGTGGTGGAGGAACGAACAGAAAGGCATCAAGCAGGATTTAACACCTGGGCAGGTTAATGGAGAAGAATAGCCCTTATTCCCATACTAGAAATGGGGAGCTGAGACTAAGACACAGCCTGTGTTTGCACATAATGATAAACCAAGAACATTGATTAAATAAACAATACTATGCATGCACCAGCTATGAGGTGGGTAAACAAACTAGGAAGAGGAGAGCTTAGCCTTATGCCTGAACCTAGAATTGTTACTTGTTTTTCCCTAACCAATTGCAATAGCTAGCCAACCTTAAACTATGGTTTGTTGTTGGATTACGATTCCTAGCTTGTTAGGGAGAAACTAATCATGATTCCAGTTCAGACATAACACCTTCTGGCTTTTTTAGCCACTTGCATGACGAGAGGAGCGATATGGGAGTGATCAAGCTGCATGCCGGCTTCTTCACCCATGGTTCTTGGCTTATTGCTATGTCTGAACACAGCCTGAATTCTTGCCCAAATTTCAGATTTTAAGTTTCCCAGCTCTGTCACAGGCCTTCACTACCCAATAACTCTGAAAGTCATCAGAGCCTGTTTCCTAGGTCTTCAACTAGTGCTAAGCCTAATAAGCTGAAGACTTCAGTACAAAGTTGTGCCTGTATAGGGCAAGAAGGAATAGAAAAGTGATCCAGTCCCCTCTACTGAAAGAAAAACTGCTAACGGATTAGTCCTGCTATGCGGGACATCCTAGCCACAACAATCTGTATCACAGCACTCCACAAAATTGTCAAAGACCAGCAGAATTATTTTTTCCTCCGCAACACCCCCTAAAATCAAAAGAGAACTACGCAAGAGACCTCTAATGCTATTACACTCTTTTAACCCACTCTTATAAAAGGCAAGTGCCCATGGCTATCGACCCCAAGGATCTCCACTACTAAAGCACACACAGTACATATAGCAAAGGGCACTACTACTGCTTGTGATAAAGACACCCCTGAGCTCCATTTGCAAACAAACTGCCACCCCCAACACCCGTTTAGAACACCCTACTAAAAGCTGCCCTATTGTCCGCTGCAGGCTGTATTGACTAATTAGAGCTGAACAGGCTTGTGATAATGCTCAGCTCCTGATAAGAATTTCTCAAAGCTTCCTAGGTCGATTTCTTTGGCTCCCAGCCAGGCATGATTACATAGTCATTCCACTACACAGCAATACACAGCCATTCCACTACAGAGCAATGAAGCACCGCAAAGAAGATCAAGCAACCATGCCTGATCCAGAAGAACCCAAATGGTTTGTTTCTCCGCCGCCGCACACAAAGGCAAACCATCTCAGTTCAAATATTTTTAATCACAGGAGCAATCCTTGGTCAGAAAGCCTTTGCCTTAGGCTTGGCTGTCCGCCAGGATGATATAATCATTCTACATCCTGAGGGCTGTACAAAAAAGGAAGGTGCTTGAAACATAAGAACCTGCTAGGGTGACTTGTGCAGTGGAGACCAGAGCCAACTTTGATCTTTCTTGCATGAAACTACAATGACTTGTTCCTGATGAAGGGACCTGTAGTGCCTACGGTTCCAAGAAAACTCAAGACACGTTAAAAAAAAGAATCAGGATTTTCCTCTAAAATAAAAATTAGTTTTTCATCTGTCTCCACATTTGGTTAATAGACAGATGGAAATCAGCAAGAACCACCTGCTGAGAGCAATGGTGAATTATAGCAATGTGTTCACACACAAAAAATAGCTTAGTAGTAGATAATGGGAGCAGGAAAGTGCCCAGTTCAAATCTGATCTCAGTCTTGGTACAAAGGTAATGGCGCCTGATCAACTGGCCATAGCTGGTGATAGTTGACATTCTGAATCAACAGTGCTATGGTTTGGCATTATGTGGACGAGCCTGTACTTCCACACATCCTTTCTCCTTCCTTATGCATTCTGATTCCACTCATTACTTCCAGTTCACTGGCAGACCATAGTTTACATCAACCCTCCACCCAGAGCCCTCATGGGCTACCACTGCCAAAGAAAGAAAGAAAGAAAGAAAGAAAGAAAGAAAGAAAGAAAGAAATGCTCCATACTTTCACCAAAATATAACAAGGTGGAATACAACAGAAAAGAATAAAATCAAGAAAATAACAATGAAAACATAATTTAAAACATCTATAAATACTGAAAGATTTAAAAAGTAAGTTTATATTGTAAACGCCTGTCTAAACAATAGTTTGCAAAAGATTTCTAAAAGAAGGGGGGGAACTCTTTGTACTAGTAGGGAGTTCAACAGAATAGGGCCCACCATATTCAAGGCTTGGTTCCTTGTGAATGTCCCAAGGCTCCCTACCAAGCTCAAATGATCAGAGAATTATTGCTCCCAGTGACTTTTGGAAAAGGCCTGTATGTGTCCACAACAAAAACCTATTTTTCAATCCTTTAATATGCAAAGGTTGCAGACAGAACTGTATGCACAAGTCACAGTTTCCATAAAACTGCCCTGTCAAGAGTGCAAGAGGCTCTCCGATCCAAGCCTGAAAGCTGCAATCTCTCTATTTCAGATATACCTGCAATAGCTCTATAACGGTGGAGAGATGCAGCTGGGGGTGGAGAAGAGAAGGAGAAGTGGAACAGGGAGTAAGTCACTTGGTATTGACAAATAGGGGCAAAAACTATTGCACATCAAATCTTACTAGGCACTATAAGTAACCTACCTAGGTATTGCCAAATACACTAAGGAACAGGTCGGTTTTGCCACACACACAAAAAAACTATGCATGAATACATGCTATGAGTAAATGCTCTAACACAACAGAAGCAATTTTCTTTTGAGATATGCTCGCTATCTCACCAGCTTCAGTTTAATATAGTCATAAAATAAGCACTGCTCACATATGCAATGAAAAATGAGCATAATAAAAAGTTGCTTATGATCACAGCCCAAAAAGACATATACTCCGAGAGCCTCTAGTGATATTTCTCACTCCAACAGATCCCCATTAGATGAAGAACTATCACTAACGACTCTAGAAGGAAGCCAGGGGTGGGGAAGGTCAGGAAGGATTTGGTGCTCCTACAGCATTTTAGAGGATTCAAAGTGCTACACATACATTCCCCCAATACTGCTTGCAACAGCTCTGTAAGATTCACGGAAAGCTGACTTATTGTGTGGCAGAACATAGCTCAGTTATTGTCTACACCCTAACTCATGGTGGCTCTCCTGGGTTTTAGGCAGGGTCTCTCCCAGAGATGACCAAAGCATGGAAAACATGTATACTACCTCTGAATTATGACCCTTTCCCTGTCAAAAGCTGAAGAACCAGAACTCCCCACACTATAGGACTAGCCACCCACCATTAACTACTGAGCTAACTATCAGTATGACTATCCATATATTGCAGGCAGGATCTGAGGCCAAGAGAGAGAGAATGGCTTGCCTAAGGCCATCTAGTGAGTTCATGGCTAAATTGAGATTTGACTCCAGAGATCTCCGCCTGACAGCAAACTCTGAGGCACTGTGCTACATCAGCTCTAAATGTGTGCTCAACCCCTCAAAGGTTACCCAATTGACCCCAAACTCTTCCTTGGACATTTTTTTCTGGAGCAAACAAGGAAGCAAGTAACTGCCCAGATTTGGTCATGTGTTTGTGGCATGCATACCAAGTGCATTCAGAAGGTACAGTGGTACCTCTGGTTGAGAACTTAATTCATTCTGGAGGTCCGTTCTTAACCTGAAACTATTCTTAACCTGAGGTACCACTTTAGCTAATGGGGCCTCCCGCTGCCGCCACGCAATTTCTGTTCTCATCCTGAAGCAAAGTTCTTAACCCGAGGTACTATTTCTGGGTTAGCAGAGTCTGTAACCTGAAGCATATGTAACATGAAGCGTCTGTAACCCGAGGTACCACTGTACTTAACTGCCCTACTTCCCAAGCTTGGTGACGGATTATATATTCACCCTACTAACATTGTGCTAACTAGAGGGAATTAAACCAAAAACACCACCTCTTGTTTTCATCCAGAAGAAGGGAAAAAAGAGGCCAGAAACCTTATTGAAGCTTTAGTTAACATGCTAAAGGACACAGCAGGTTATCACTTTCTGGATCTCTTCCTGGGCCACACTCCCTATTGCCAGGCTATAGCCCTTTCCAGGCTTGCTCTGTGTTCTCAGCAAGTGCTTTTGGATGGCTGGAATGTGTCCCTGAACTGAGATAGTTCCTCAATCGCCTGGATGAAGAGATGGGCTGGGGGGGGGTGTAACCTACTTTACAAAGGTAAGTGTCACATTTTTGCCTCTCACCTCACCCACCACTAGTATGTGGTACCTGAAAGGGGGCCCATAATGGAAGGGTGCCCTCGAACTGAAGAAGGTTCTCTATCCTGGCATTTGGGCAGAACTAAACTTCCAAAAGTATTCCAGAATTTCTTTAAACAGAGAGCAATATAACAAGTCACTGCCTGGATACTTGCTGACCAAATGTAGAATGCTGTGCAATTCTAATCCTTCAATTGCATACACAATATACTGCCTCAATTTCTGCCCTTGTTCGATCTAAATACAGCAGCAGAAAACCCATCAGCTTAAAAATAGTTGTGTGCAGCAAGTGTACACAAAATGGTCGGATCTTCTATAGAAAGGTTACCAGACTCAGATTCATTTCAAGCCAATTAAGGAACAGGAGTATGGAAACTTGACGTCAGAGTTATTCCTAATTACAGAACTCACTAAAGCACGGTCTGTACTTCTGCTGGAACCAAGAGTTACATGTTTATAGTAGCGTTCTAACCCAAAAGTCCATTCACCGGATCAAAACAGAGCATAATGTACACTGTAAGGGACTCTGCAGAGTTCACAATAGCATGAAAACAACTCACAAATGACTGGCATACTAATCGATTGCCAAGTCTACTGATTGCCTTTCTTAACAAACAAACATCAAATATTCCATTGTCAATAACACTTGCATATAGATTTGGGAGGGGGGGAGAGCAAGGTACTGTGACACTTTAAAGACAAACAGACATTGTGGTATAAGATTTTGTGGGCTACAGCACACCCCTCACATCTGATGAAAAGAGCTCTAATAAATAAAAGCTTATATACCACAGTAAGTCTGTTCATACCAAAAGACAGTTCTTTTTGCTACAAAAGACCAACATAGCCACCCCTCCTAGAATTTGTGCAGAGTGCTACTTTTACAAGATCATAGTGTAATCCATTTTATATGTTCCTTTCCAGCCCTGGTGCCCAATTTCCCACAGCCTGTCAAATTGCCTTCTACAATTCTTCCAAGTAACCAAGTCTCTAATATGTTCTGCAAAAAGTGCAGACATGAAAAAATTAGCATGGAACAGTGCAATTCTGTCTTCAATAAAGGACTAAAGGGCTTGCTCACTAAATCCAGTAAGATTTTCCTGATAGCAATCAGATTTTCCTGTGTAAAAAATGCACACCTCATCAAGTGAGAAAACACATCAAGCATGGTAAATAGGTGGCTTTAAAAGACACTCTTGTTACCAGAGCACCATCAGCTGTCAGAAAAACAGAAAGCTTATATGTTTTCTGACTTTTGAGTTGATTCTGAGCCATATTCCGTAGCAACAGAGTGCCCTTTCCACCTTAAAAAGGGGGAAGAATACTTGCAAGAGAATCTGTTGTACTTTCTAAGAAGTGCACAAACACAGAAAAGGAACAGTGACTTAATATGAATGACAATGAAAATTCTTTCAGATTTTTGCCCTGCATACATCTTCTCTCCAAAAAAAGTTGCAGACACTATTATTGCAACCTCACATTTGTGTATCTTATTATATGTACTATAACTCCCAAAAGAACTTCCTATTAACTGCAAATTGAACATCTGACCCCTGCAGATGAAAATATTTGCAAAACCAATACTTGACTCTTACCTTTCAACCACAGAAGCTTCATAAACTTCCTGAATTAGCACCTCCATTATTAGTTCAAAGCAATCCCCCCCCCGGCCTCAAGTGTTATTTATTAAGATTTTCAAACCACTCCATCTACTATAGAGACAACAATAGCTGACCACCTAGCTATAGTAAAATTGTGCCCCATCCACAAAAACTCAATGGTAAAAATTCAGACAGCAAGATGGTAGAAACAGGGCTGGGAAAATCACTGGTTTGCTTATTACCTCAAGCGCCTAAAATCCTAGCATAACACCTACATGCATAATGAAGCTATTCTTTGATTCTGAAGCTTTTAGCACACAGTGCCTCAAGCCTTTGTGGAACAGGTGGGTTAAACATTAAAATGGACAAATAAGACAGAGAGACAGAAACTACCAGTGGTAAGTTCCTCAGGGCAGGGACATGTCTAGGGGAAGAGGACCGGCGTATACAGTTCTGTGATACACCATGTACATTCCTGCCTGAAACCCTGGATAGCCGCTGTCATTCAATGCAAACAACACTGAACCAAAGGGGCCAATGGTCTGACTCTGTATTAGGCAGTATCCTAAGTCCCTATTCATTTTCTCAAAAAGGGGGGGGAGCTGCTAACACATTCAAATTTATTAATCTTAAACACCATCCACAACAAGAGTTCAACACCCACTAAGTATATTGCCTACCATGCACACCCAATTTCAGATGTGTCTAAGCCCTTCATAGTTATTCAGAAAAGGTCAAACAATACTTTGCTAGATATACTGTAAAACTATATTCTCTGGGATAGGAACTCTAGATATTGTTCTTTAAGTTATCCCAAGGAGGAGCAGTTGTTCTCCGCTTGACCTACTATCGGATGGACTCTCAGCTCAGGGAACAACTAGATGCAAAACAGAAGGTGCCAGATTATGATCTTCCGTGTTTCTTTGTTTAAATTAACAGCAGCAGTCCGCCCAGGCAAATTGGGATCATGACTACAGTGCTAGGAATGGAAGGTAAATCCTGTGCCCTTTCCATTTAAAATCATGCAACATCTGTTAAGGTTTTCCCCGGGGCAAATAGTGTAATGTGAGGGGGGTCATGATACAGAGGAAAATCCTGCCCCCAGTGCCAGAGTCGTAATCTAATGAGAGTGGCAGTTTTATTTAAATTTAATGGAGATTCTAACTCTGGATCACCCATATCACATTTAGTTAAGGCCAGTGTTTCCCTACCTTTTTCTCTCACTTGAAAATTACTGAGGGTCTTGGTAGACCACTTAATAATTGCTCTGCCTGTTATAGCACTTATAATATGCTACGCTGGATGCTGCATAGTTTAAAACTGTATTTTACAGACACGCTAAGGACCATCTGAACAAAGCTCACAGACCACTGGTGGTCCACAGACGCTGGTTTAGCCCTCAGAAGTTGCAACATGAGCATTAACCATTTTTTATACATGCCTGGCAGTTTTGATAGTAAGAAACAATATCTGCTTGCAACATTAAATGTTGTGCCCTTAAGTATTACTGTATTCCAGACTTAAGCAGTTGTACATGCATCTTATAACAATGCCGTGGGTGCGGTAGGGAGGAATCAAAAGAAAAAAGAAAGAAAGCTTCACATACTATCCTCTAAAACAGCAAATTCTGCCATCACCTGATTTTTAGTCATAGTGCTTCAGTGTCAACACTGATAACAAGCTGCTTGCAACATCTTCTAACAGTCATTTGTTAACAACATGGAAACTATTGGCAGAAATTACAAAGACACCCTTTTCTCCTCCAAGGTATTCTCCCTTCCCACGCTTCCTCTGAAGCACTAGAAGTAGCCAAACATCACTCCAGGCCAGCTGTGGAATCCAGTGCTAAGGTGACATGGGAGAAATTTATCTCTTGAACCTCTGGTGGGCCAATGCAATAAGCTCACAGTGTAATCCTATGCATGCCTAGTTAGAATTAAGCCCCACAGAATTCAATCAGATCTACTTCCCACTAAGTGTGCGTAAAACTGTAGACTTAAATGTTCTTTTGAGAACTATATTGAGATAATGGAGACTGTACATCAGATCATTCCCAATATAACCACGTCTAACTCTTGATTTAGAACCCAGTCCCATTTAAGAAACTAGTATTCAATGAAACACCATTTGTGTTAAAGTTTTATTGTACTATATGACTTATACCAGTTTTAGACTTTGAATAAAACACCCCGGTTCTTCTACCATATTTAAAACCCAAAACATTGCAGCCGTTTTAACTCAAAAGAGAATGAGAGAGAAGGCACCATACATAGGCCAGGGTTCAAATGCCTTAGGCCAGTCACACACCCAGCCTATTTTGGTGACGATAAACTGAAAGGATTGCATGCAGATCACCTAGAGCTCCTTAGAAGAAGGGTGAGACACAACATCATCAATTAAATACAAAACAAGAGCATACGAAGCATCAGACCAATGGTTCATCTAACTGCTCAATTTCCCTTTTTTCCATGGTGGCCAACCAGACACTTCTGAGAAGCCCACAAACAGAAAGTGAAGATACATAAGAAAGAACCTTGAAATCAGAGAATAAAACCTATGGAGAAACAGCTAAGGCTGCACACACATTCTCCTGCTATCAAAGTAGTTAAAGAATACTATGTAGGAATAACTACACAAATATCACATTTCATGAGTTCCCTGTGAAAATCAGCTAAAAGTATACCTTTATTCTTCTATCACTTTAGGCTGGATCACACATCTCTTTTTTCTTGCACACAGACACATGAAGCATCACAGCATGTGAACTGGTTAATAGAAGCAGGAGCAGTCCCTGAGATAGTAGCTGCTTGGGGAAAAAATGTTACACCAAAAAGTTGCCAGTGACTATCTTCATGGACTTCGTACATTGTATTCCACCATGGGAACAGAAGCACACCAGTGGCCAAAAACAAATCAGGAGTCAGGACTGCTCACAAGTAAGTGAAAAATATTGTTGTGCACCAGCCTTTTAACCTCTGCTAGATATAGGTGCAATTAATTGGTTACAAACTCACTATTATTGGTCACAGAAATGGGCCCCAAGAGTGAATATTACATAGTGTATTATCAACACTATAAATCTATTTGAGTTTTTTTACACTGAATATAAAGCATGCCTCTCCTCTGATAATCCTGGGAACTGTATTCGGATGAGGGTACTAAGAATTCTGTTAGTACCTTATCAAGTCACTCACAGAATTGCAGTTGCCCTGGTTCCCTGTGTAGATATGCTTTCATTGTTTTGCTCATGGAAGTAGTCAAACAGCATAAATTGGGCAAGTGAGAAGAGATTCTCTTTTACACCTAATAAATATTCATTTTGCATTTTAATAAGTTACAATGTTTTTCACTGCACAGGTAAGGTTGTCAACCTGCTTTTCTGCTTTCTTGTCAACTTCAAATATTTCACTTTTAGGTTTTGGCAGTATTCTGTACCTACAACATCCCAGCCCTTCCCCACCCACCTCATCTCCTCATGAACCTTTCCCTTTGGATTTGTTTTCCAGCTAGCTTGCTTTTGCTGGATACAGCCATCTTTAAGTCCCCTTATTTCCCAGTAATGAGATATACTCTGAGAGAAGTACACTAGAGCAGTTAAGGTGGAAATGGTTGCGTGAACAAGGGCAAACATTCTTCTGTTCCAGGACCCCTGCATTCCTACTGGCTCAGGGCTGGGGTGGCAGCTGCTGTCAGACAAGAAAGGAGCGTCTTGGCCCTGCTCCTTTGCCTTTAGAGGCCAGGGAGGGGAAAGCAGTCCCAATGGCTCCTTGCCCTGCCCCATCGGTCCCACCTCCGCTATTGGCAGCAGACCCACACCCCTCAGAGAAGAGCACACCTCCACATGCACCGGTCTTGTAGGGAGAAGCTGCATTGTGTGTGAGCATGCTATGTCTCACTTTTAAAAGCTGGCAGGAGGGGTGTGACCATTTGTAAAGAGGTCTTCATAGCTTTCATCCCGCCTCAGACCCCTGATGCTATTCTTGAACTATGTAGCCATGCCTTTGGTGATCTGTGGCTTGACCTGTACTATTGAAGCCTTGAATACAGCTTCCTTACTTTCTCGGACATTAAAGAGATTCTGTTGTACTATTTGGGATGGAAGCCTTGACAGTCACTCCCACAAAGTTCTCTTATTAAGCTTGTTAGAGTTTGCCACTAAAGGTATTAATTTGTTAAAAATGGAGCAAGAGGAAGAAACAAAAAAACACAGATCGCATGAAGTTAATATCTGACTACCCGGAAGGAACTGAGAATTACCTGTTTTAGAAAGCAAATTCACCGGGAGGAGAAACACCACCATTTTCTAACTCTTGACAACTAATGCCTTATTTCAGCACCTGTATCAAAAAGCGAACAAGAACCTCTGCAGCAGATGATAATATATCTATGCAAAATCAGAGCTGATGTAAAGGAATGGCCAAAGGCAACTCCACTCATGACAACTGCTGCAGGTAACAGTGCGAGACCAGTGTCTTCTTGTTACTCATTTGCCGCATCTGTGCACATGCATCTTTAAACACCCATGCACATGTTTCTGATATACCTAAGCTAATGAGGATCCCCAGACAGATATATAAAAGCATGTACAATGCCCTCACTTTATGGGTTTGCTGTGAGCAAGTAAACAAAACAAAAACTGACTGCTGTCTCCTGCAGCACATCTTCATGTGTAGAGCTACCCTAAGAGGTAGGATGTCCTTGGTTCCAGTTTCATCTCAGGTAGGAACTTGCTATAGATGGCCTTAAGCAATGCACTGTTCTCTCAGCCTAAGCCTGCCCCTCCTATCAGCAATATAATACTGGGTTGCTATAAGGATTACTGAGGCAATCTACACAAAGAACTTTGAACATTCTGGGAAAGGACTATATAAATTTCACGTCTTAATTGTATCCAATTCTGGGCAAACTGCTTTTTTAAAAAAATCCCAGGGCAAAAAAAATATCAAAATATTCCCTGTTTCTCTGCATATGAAACACCTTACTTATGTTGGGGAAGATAGCTCTGTTACATTGAAAGAAGAACTGGAATCTGTGGACTTCTTTTCAACTGCAGCAACATCAGGAACTAGAGACATCCTTGAGTGCCATGGCCCAGCATTTTAACTGTCCACTTAAGTATTTAAAAGCCAAGCTCATCACCATGGCATTCAAGTGCCTCCAGGGTTCTGCCTGCACTACCAAGTTTATTATTAATCCAATGACTACCCCCTCCAGCCGTTATTAAACACAATTTGGCAACCAGTTACTATGTCAGCAGTATTCAATACCCAATTTAGAAAGTGCAATTGTCCTAGAGCAGAGCTGGCTGGCTATTGCTCACTGAACAGTTCTGGTTTCCAAGAGAAGAGAGATGTTTCTCATCCTTGGCCCTTCAGTCTTCCTTTCCAACCCCACAGAAAATGTCTGTACAGAAAGGCTTGTTGAAGGCCTTTATTTCAACAAGCATATCCCCAAAAGAAAAGGTTTCCCACTCCTGTCCCAGAACGATGCTGAAAGTACCTTCCTCATGTAAAGAAAGGTTTGATCAAAAGTAAAAGGAACATTGAATATGTCAGGCCCAACAAGATGGTATGAATTAGCTGAAGAGCATCAGCCAGGCAAAATGGGAAGGCCCTGACCATCCACAGGGCCATTTGCAGCCCACATAACTGAGCACACAACAACCAATCCACTGCTTCAGCATAAATGTTTACCAGCTCCCATCCTGAGAATAGAAATAAAATCAGACAAAGTTCTGCTTCAAATTAGTTCAGATTGGATAACTTAACTCCAGGAAAGACCACCTGTGTTGATGGAGAAAGCACATATAATTTGGACCCAGTTTCAAATTCCCACTCAAGTCATGAAGCTTAATGGAGAGGCCTTAGGTAAGCCAAACTGTCTCAGCCTAGCTGAGCCTATAGCACTGTGGGACTGTGGGAAAGCACAGAAGCCGTAAAGCTATTTATGTGTGTAGAACAGGATATAACTGTTCTGTTAACCACAAAGTTCCCACAGAAGCCATGATTCTTCCCTGAACCAAGGACACGATTCACATTCTTGGTAGCATCCAGATCCCCAGATGAAAATGCAACATACACAAGTACTTACATGAGGTTAAGAGGGAGATTACATACTATGGAGCAGTGTCTCTCCAACACTGGGGGTCGCCTGGAGGTGGCATTAAACAAATCCAGAGGTGACATTTATGACAAAGGGAAGAGGTGCTTGTGTACAAAATCATACTTTTAGAAGTTATTTCATATGAGGAATGCAACATGTGGCCCTCCAGATGCTGCTGAACTTCAGCTCCCATCATTCATAGCCATAATGGCCACTGGTCAGGGATGATGAATGCTGCAGTCTACCAACATCTGGAGGGTCATAGGTTGCCCACTTTTGCTATAGATCATCATAGTTGCAAAAAGGGTAAGGAATCCAGACAAGCAATCTCCTTAAGTATGGTCTCAAAGGTGACACCCAAGCTAAATTTGGGAATCCATTCCATCGCTAAGGCACTCATATTGCCAAGTGCAAGGTGTGAGTCCATATAGAGGATGTCATTCTGTAACAACTGGAAACAAGCAGAGAGGGGAGCACAGATAATGAGAGGACAGTCCAAAGTCTATGGCGGCAGGTTACCCATAAAACAACCGTGCCTGAAGCTAATTCAGGCCCACCCATCTGTTCACCAGGGATTCAATAAGTTTCCTGGTTTTCTTGGCAAGCTGGAATAGCAAAAAAGAGGAATGAGAGAGGCATGTGAAAGAACCTGGCTGGCTGGTGAGCCCTATCAGGCTGGGTGGAACATGACTTACACAGGCCGGGCTATCCTGGATCGGGAGCTGGTAGAGCCCAAGAGATCTATGGAGCAACAAGGAAAGTTATGCAGCTTCCAAAGCTTTCTATGCTGACGGGGGCTTCTGCCACTACACCAACAGAGCTTGCACCCCAATCTAACAGAGAAGCATCTGATAAGACCCTAAAATGTTTGAGAAGTGCTTGTCTGGAATAGCTGTCTCATGAGTAAGCCTTTGCCGTTTTATAGCCCTGGCCAGGCTGTCTCTCCCATAACAACGGTGAGCTCATGAAACGGAGAGCAAACAAGGATGTGTCAGTCCCACACTATGCTCTTGGCTTTTTAAAAATTCACGCTGATACGATCTTGAGTGTAGGAGCCTGGAGCTGTATATTACAATGTAGAAGGAGACTGAAGAGCTGCACACCTTCCTCTCGCTGTCAGGTATCTGGAAGACCAGTTTCCAGTAGGAAGCCTGTATACCCATTCTAGTCTCTCAACAGATGAATTCCTTATAGGTTTTCCCAGGATATAAAAAAGGGTGGAGTGGTGGTTTAGAACCAATATAGTCTTCTAGTTGGTTTCAAACTGTGGCTAGAGCCTCAGGAAAACTTCTACCTGACAGAGCACAAGTTGCAGTCAGCTACTTATAAACTTTACAAACTTCAGCAAATGGAATAGAGAAGGGGAGTGGGGAAGACAGAGAGAGTGGGCAATGACTTGCTAATGATTCCCTCTATGCAAGATTCCCTCCTGCATGAACTATGGTTTTATTAAAATAATCCAAATTTGAAATCAGATCCTCCAATATCTAAATCCCAACCAGATATTGTTTTTCCCTTCTAGTTCTTTAAGCCCATAAAAGGAAATCTGAATGCCAATCCAGACAACTTGACAACTCAAAGCCACTGAACTGACTGAATTTTTACTTCAGTGGAACTATCTCAGCGTAAGAATAGCAAACCATGGTTTGTGTCATACACCAGTCTGTAACTGAGGCATCACATGTGAAAAGTCTTCCGTACGCCTATCGTGGCTACCAATTCTAACCACAATTGCAAGAGCCCCTTCGTTTCTGCCATCCTGTTTCACTGTATTCAAACAATGAAAGACCTACAACCTCACTTGTGTGGGCAGACATATACCCCATTGCTGAGGGGTAAGAGTTGTGGGTGACAGAGGTAGATCAGGGTGAAGCAGCCAAGCCAAATAACAAGGAAAGAAAAGCGCCTGGCAGCATTTACCGTATTTTCTTCTCCTGCTTGGGTTGCTCAAGAAAGGAAGAGGTGTTGCCAGAAAGGTGTGCAGGGGGCAACATCACCCTCTCCTTAAAATCACAGGGCAAGGATAGGAGACAGAGGCAGCTAGCCAGGAGATAGACCATAAGAGGTTCTCAGAACCAATAGCCAATATAAGGTCATAGAGGCTTCTGTGAATACTGTGACTTGTACAGAGGGTGGCAATTGTTTTCTATACAAGGTAATAAACAAAGTTTTATTCAGAGCAGAATGAACGAAATGTGTGGTCCTAACCGTCAGGTTCTGTAATTTCTGTGTATACCCTAAGTAAAACAAAGTTGGAAACTTAGTTGTCTGTCATTTCTACAGGTAGGACAGTAGCATCCCATCTTCCAGTGAGACAGCCAATTAAGGAAAAAAGCCTGGATACACAACACCTAAGACAGATAAATACGAACCATTTTGTGTACAAATTTAATAATCAAACAGAACTCTCCGCCAGTATTGCCAGAAGGTTTCAAGAAAAACCCAGCACTACTGAGAACAGGGTCACATTTAGTTTGACAAAAACAAGATTGAAGTTTACACAAATGTGTCAAACCGAGTTTTACAGTAGGCACAGGAATTAAGTTGAGCTATTTTTACAAAGCAAGAACAAAAACAATTTATCAATCTGCCATTTGGCTGCATTCTTTGCTAAAATTTCCATATGTTTAAACTTTGAGATGATCATTTTAATCAATAAATAGTAGTTCAAGCGTCATGATTTCCCCCTCCATGAAAACCATATTTCTATAACTACCTCTGCAGTAGCAAACAAAACATTTTGGGATAATTCTCATGGGATTTGCAAACTTTTCCATTCAGAACAATTACGACGAACACAGGCAAAAGTGAGCTCAGCTACAATTAAAGTTGTCAGACCATGTTTAACTACATCTTAATCTAATCCATTTTATTTTATACAATCCTGCATCTGGATCTCATTTCCTGAATTCCTGTAGGTATTCTGGGTCACTCTTACAAACCCTTTCAAGTAGAGAAAGTTCAGCCAAGTCTACCTTAATCCAAAACTTTTTTAAAAAAAACATTGGAAGAAAAAGAGTAAAGCAAGGAGATATTTTACCCTATCTCCTAATCCTTCTGGAAATCAAAGAGCACTAGTATTTTCCATCAAACAATGGACAGTAGTTAAACAGCACATTACATTTGTCACCCCCAGAGTACTTTTCAAGGGTTAAGCACTTCCGTTCTTGTAGAGCAGCACAACCATCACCCCCCCCCACAGCTGCCCAAAGTTTTTCTATCATTTCTCAGAGCAATATACACCTCAATCCAGCACCCTGCCCTTCACACAAACACACACACACCACCTTTAACTCTACTTCAGCTATGCCAAACATCTCTGTAAGCATTACTTCCGGCTCCTTCAGCTCTCAGCTTCAACAGGGACATTGGCTGAGCAGACTACCCAGCAGGGGATAGAAGAAAGGGAGGGGAAAGACCAGCTTTCTAGCCAAATTAATTTTCACGTCAGGCACTTAAAGAGGCTGGACACAATTTCCCTGGTACAGATCAGCCAATCCATACTGCAAGAGAACATTGATCGACAGGGAAGGCGCCTATTAATTTGATGCTCTTCCCCCCTTTGCTGTTCGTATTTATTTATATAAATATATAAATATTACACGCACACCTGAGCTGCTTTATGGAACAGTACATCTGCAATCTCATCAGGGAAACACACACCCAAACAAGGCAAGAAATGTTTAGCATGTTTGTTCATTCTCTCCCTCATCCTTCTCCTAATATTACTCCTGAGCATGTTTTTTTTAAAAAAGGCCGAACAAGAGTTAACACACTGAAAAGTCTTGAGGTGAAAGGGTGAGGATGGATATTGTTGTGGAAATGGCCTTCCCATGGCCAGTCAGCCAGGCCTTGTCAACACCACTAAGGACTACAAAGAGATAAGGAGGTAACATCAGCATTTATAGCCCCCAAAACAAATCAGCATGGAGCCCAAATTCCATGCAGGATGACAGCAAACAAAGGAGTAAGTACCATACATTCAGGTGTGGGGTTGCCTAAATACACACTGGTAGCCAGGAGCTTCTACCCCATGTAAAATAAAAATAAGTCATATCCCCAAGCAAACCCAAAGTCAGAACTTGAGAGAGAGAGACTGGAACTTTGCATAAACACCTTTCCCAAGCCAGACAGGTCTTCTGGAAGACAAAGGACTTCCTGACATACCCACCACAGCCATCACTGACACCAAAAGCAGGTCTCTCACCCATCTCAACCAAGATTTAAAGGAGCACCTCCCCTATCCTCCCTGGAAGTCCAGAATCAGGTTCAAATCCACAAGAATGGGGAAAGAGGGGTGGGATGCAAAAGAAGGGGAGGAAGAGTTTGGGGAAATGGGGAAATGGGCAAACGCACACATACACACACTCTTACAGATGTAAAATGTCTGAAGGGGGAGAAAGAAAAAAAGGAGGCCATGACTGCCCAGGTGTGAAGTGACGCAGAATCCCTTTCTCCAAACTGCAAAAGGGAACACCAAGACAGTACAAGTCCCTTTAGAAATGGAAAGGGGAACATGTGTGTGAGGAAAGCAATTCACAAGAACACACACACAACATCAACAACCCCTACATTTGAGGGAAATGGAAAGCAAATGGGAACAGCACACCACTGGCCCAAAAAACGGGAGGACTCAACAGGAAGCATATGGGACTAAGAAGCTCTCATGCTGACACAAGCATCTCCTTCTCTCTGCAAAACCTTAGATGACAGAAAAACATGGGGGGTGGGTTTCCAGATCAACCCTTCAGGCCTCAGCAAATAAATGGGGTTGAAAAAGCGTGCCACCCCATCCTCAAAGACAACCTACATAGCAGCAGGAAGGTGGTTCCTTCAAGAGAGACTGAAAGGATCCCCACTCCATCACCTTCAGGATGGTGGTGGGATCCAGTTAGATGAGTTTGATGGGATAAGAGTTCTTCCATCCTACCCTCATTCAGATCCATCAAGTATGGAGGGAAGAAGCAAAGGATCCCCCATAGCAAGCTGACAGGATTAAACAAGTCTTCCCCTGACCTTGGATGCTCTCCATTCCCTCACATGCAAACAAGGGAGGAAGAATTTTACCACCCACCCTATCTTTTAAAAAAAACAGCTTCCCCCAACTATGTGGGTGGGAACAAATAAGGAGAGCAGACATCCTTATGAGGCTTGTGAACCCCCTTTTAAAACAAAACTGGGGGATAAGACTGAAAAGAGAGCCTCACAAACACAGTAATTAGCATTAAGCAATGTATACCCCGTTTAAAAACCTACATAATTTGTAAGAGGCAGACCTAGTTTCTTCAAGAAGGAAGCCAATTAATTCACAGCCTCAGTACCCTCCCGTCTGGAAGAATTGGGGGGAGGGAGAAACATGAAATCCTAGAGCCCAATTTGATAAAGGGGGGGGGGGGGAGAAGAGAGAAATTGACTGAGTGAAGAAGCTAAATCTATCATTAGATAAACCTCACTCCTTTCCAGTCACACGCACTAGCCTAAATATAATCAGAAAATGATGATGTGGGGGAGGGACGTTGTTGGTCAGAGCCTCAACCATAGAGGCAAATGAGAAATGGGGTTCCCCACCCACTGCAGCCCCAAGTTACTGATGGGGGGGGGAGCTCTTTTCCTCCATCCCTCATTTTCCTCCTTTCCCAAGCCAGGATCAAAAGTCCTGCAAAGTTTCCCACGAGCTTCAAATTTTGTGCGCACATGCAGTGGCGGGGGGTGGAGAGGGCAAAAAAGATTCAGAACAGAAGCAGAAATATTTTGCTGGGGGGGGGAAGCGGGAAACACACAGCACAGGACACACATGCAGACATGTCCTTTTCTGCAACATTCTCCCTGCCTCCATGAAACTGGGTGACTGGCTAGGGAATTGCCTGGGGGGGGGTAGAAAAGGAGGAGGGGGTGTTGGTGCAGAAAGAGAGAGGAACAAGGGAAACCCACACCATTTTTGTGGTTATTTTTACATCCCTCCTTAAAGAACTGGGGGACTCTCAAAAAAGGTTGGGGTTTATTATTAGTGCTGGTTGAGTTTTATGGTGGGGGGTACACAAAAGCATAAAAAACCTCAGGAGGGGACACATATACATTTGCAAGCATGCACACCTATTTTGCTGATTCCTTGCATGCCTCAGTCCCTCTGTATAAAACTAAGGAGCTGGTAGAGGGGGAGCATTACTGAAAGTGGGATGGATTTTTGTTTTTGTGGGGAGCAAGATTTTAAAATGATAAACAGCAGACATCCATATGCACAAACGCACATATTTCCCTCTCCTTTACTCTCTTTATAAAACAGTTAAGCGGGTATGGAAGGAGGGGAGAGATTAAAAACAAAACAAGAGAGCCCACACACAAAACTTAAACCAGCTAACACTCCTCCCCCCTTTCCGAAACTGTTTAAAAAGATAGAGGGGGAGGAAGAATTAAAGAAGAGTGTTGTTAGCGGAGGGGGGGGGTTGCAAAAACAATTAAGAACCGGGGAGAAGGGCACGCATACATACACCAGCCTATTACGATGATCTTTCCTCTTTCTAAAACTAAGAGACTGTTCAAAGAGACTAATGGCAGGCACGAAGGGGGGGGGGGGTCCGCTGGAGGTGTATGGTTGCGGAGGGGGGTGCGCGCAAAAATCATTAAGGATCAATAAGGGAGCACATACAAGTTACTGTTATTTAGTCCTCATTCTCCTAAAAGTAGAAGGCTTGTCACAGAGAGACTTAGTAGCAACAGAAGTGGGGAAAGTGTTAGGAAGTAGAAGGGGGTATTTTTTTTGGCGGGGGGGGGGAGGTTGCAAAACGAATTAAGAAACAAGAGAGTTATCCCTCCTTACAGTTTCCAAAACTGTTCAAAAAGAGGTGGTGGCCGAAAGTGGGGGATGTTTTTCTTTTTTTCTAAAAAAAAAAGTGTGGGCTTTTTTCTTTCTTTTTTAGAAAGGAGAGGGATAGAAAACAACTAGCCCCTTCGGCATCCAAAGCAACCCTAAGCCTTCCCACCCCCCTCAAATAATCATCAAAACCCACCATCCTCATTTTTTGTACTCTTGTTTATAAAACTGGGGCGAGAGAGAGAGACGGGGGGAAAGAGGACCCTAAAGAGGAAGAGCGCGGCTCTGTTCCGAGGAGGGGGGCCTCTGGGGTTGGGGGTCCGTGTGCCACAGGGCAAGGGGGTGGGACGGGGAGGGGTGGGGGGTCCGGCGGCCCAAGACCGGGGCTCCCCCATCCCGGGACAAGCCGCCCCCCGAGGAGGAGGAGGCGGCGGCGCCATCTTGTTGGGATCGATGAATTGAACAAAGAGGATCAATTTCCGATCGCGGCGGCGGCGGCAGCGGCGGCGCCAGGCTTATCGATGGGAGGGAGGCGGCGGGCGGCGGGGAAGCGGGCAGGGGCGGCCGGGCGGGATCCAGCCTTCCTCTGAGGGGGGCGGCGGGGAAAGAAGGGGAGCCCAGGGGAGACGGAGGAGGAGAAGCCGACGCCGCTTCTTGCCGGGACATTTGGGTTTTAATTTTTTTTAAGGGGGGGGGGGAAGAGGCAGGTTTCCTTTTCTTCTGAAGGAAAAAGGGGAAATGGGGGGGAGGGTGTCTGAGGGAAGAAGAAGAAAAGGGGGACACGCAAACACACCACACGCACCTCAAGGGGAAAGCGGGGAAAGGGGCGGGTGGGGGGCAGAGATATGAAGGGGGGCGAGGGTGGGGTGGGGGGCCCGGACGGGAGAGACCCACCCGCGAGCGGACCCCGGAGCCTGACCTGCAGCTGCTGTAAATCAAAGCGCTTCCAATATTGAAACATCGATCCCACATTGGCCGCCATCTTGAGACATATTGAGACAGAAGTGAGCGGCGGATCGAGCGAGGGAGAGAGAGAGGAGAGAGAGAGGGGAGGGAGGGAGGGAGGGAGAGGGGGCTGGAGAGCGCACGAGGAGGAGGAGGAGGAGGGAGCCGGAGAGAGAGAGACAGGCAGGCAGGCAGGCGGGCAGGCAGGGGGAGAGAAGAGGGGAGGGAGCGATACAGAGAGAGAGAGAGAGAGAGAGAGAGAGAGAGAGAGAGAGAGAGAAAAGGAGGGAGGGAGGCCGGCAGCAAAGCGGAACGAGGCGAGGGCGGGCGGAAAACCCGGACAGGAGCGGCAGCGGCCACTCGAGGCTCGCGGAATGGCCGACCCGGCGGCTGGCATAAGGGGGAGAGAATAAAATAGGCACACACTCATATATACAGTATATGATTTCATTGTAATGTTAACGGTGCAGAGAAAACGAAACTTGGTGACAAAAAGGCGTTTACGACGATATAGATTGGGTTGGTTTTTTTAATGTATATATTATTTGATTTTAATAATAACGATGCAGAGAAAACGAAACTTACAAGTTGGAAGACATATATGTATATATAATTTTTTTTTTGTCTTTTATATATAATTTAATTTTAATAGTAACGGTGCAGGCAAAACGAAACTTACAAGTTGGAAGACAATATATACATTATATATATATATATATATATATATATATATATATATATATATATATATATATATATAATATGTATATATTTGATTTTAATAATAACCATGCAGAGAAAACGAAACTTACTGACAACTTAGAAGACTCACACACATACACACACACATATATATGATTTTAAGCATAATGGTGCAAATGAGGACACTAGGACTATAAGAAAATATTTTTTATTTGATTAATAAAGCCACAGAGAAACAAAACTTCACTGAAGTACCCACACCCACACAAAGGCACACACCAATTTATTTTTATTTTATTTATGTTATTTTAATAATAATGGCACAGAGGCATAGAACAGTGACACATTAGAATTCACATGGGTTTGTTGTTCTACTTATTTTTACATATTGTTGTAGGCTAGTTTCTTTCCATTTTTTTTTCTTTGCAGAAGTGCTGCTGCAGTACGCTCTGTATTTGTACATGCTCTGTACTGTAAAGAGTTTCTTCTGGGCTTTTTTTCTTTTTCTGTAGACTTTTAAATGCTGTTATTTGCATCTTATGCAAAAAAGGAGATACACATGTGGATAATATACAAGTAATATGCAGATAGAAAAATGCCTGTGACATGCGGTAATAATGTTGTGTCGATCAAACGATCAAGCTTATCAGCCAGCCCAGATAAAGGTTATAGCCGAAAATAATAGGTAATGTTTTTATCAGCGCAGTCCTAGACATGTCTCCTCTCCTCAGATCTGTAACGGCGAAACCAGATGCCTTCGTCTGCCCCAGCTGCAATAAAACATGTCTCCCTGTATTGGTCTCTACAGCCACAGCAGATGCAGCAACTCTCCAAAGGTTTGGCTGATAGCATACTCCATTGTCTCTTGAGACAGACAGGTGCCAACAGTAACTTCCAGGTTAATGTCTGTGCGTATGTAGCATGTCAGCCTTGGTCCTGGGAGGCCAGGGTTCAAATCCCCGCTAAGCCATGAAGCTCTCAGCCTAACTTACCTCACAGGATTGTTGTGGGGAATAGATGAGGGGAGGGGGGAGAACCACGTACACTACCTTCAGCTTTATGTCTTATAATGGATGAGAGCTATAGTTATCTTAGTTATGCAATCCTGTTACCAAATCACTGCAGGTAAAGCTACATACATGCCATATATTTAAAGCATACAAACCCCGCAAAAAATATTGGGAACCACATTTGGTTAAGAGTGCCTGGAACTGGAGTTAAACTACAGTTCCAAATCATCTTTGCAAGGAGTGGGCTTTGAATGTAAAGTGTGCCTGCAGCCTAAGTCTTGTTGAGTTTGATGGGATTTGCTTCTATAATCAGGTATAGGATTATTACTCTTAACACACAACCTTGAAGTAGTCCTCCCAGCGATGTTCTGATAATGGTGGGTAGGAGAAAAGGTTACAGAATATAATAACTGTGATGAGCCAGGAATGTATATTTTCGTTAAGTTATGGCAAGGCAAACTAAACAAGGGGCAAGGAAACTAGGGTCACATAGGGTCTGGACCACTTCAGAATGTGTGTAAGAAATCACATGGCATCACAGCATTTTAGAATTGGATGGAAACTTGGAAGTCCTTTAGTTCAGGGCAGTAGTGTTGTGGCAAATTCAGGATCCCTTCATGATAGACACAGGCCCTCACAATCACATCCCCTTCTAAAATTATGCAACCTTCTATACAACAGTCTTAGAATTATGCAATAATAACATTTGAGGGTGCATTGCAAGGATCAGTGCAGATCGCCATGTGTTTGCCTTTTAGCTGGATCTACCATTTTCTGGGACGCGGGTGGCGCTGTGGGTTAAACCACAGAGCCTAGGACTTGCCGATCAGAAGGTCGGCGGTTCGAATCCCCGCGACGGGGTGAGCTCCCATTGCTCGGTCCCTGCTCCTGCCAACCTAGCAGTTCAAAAGCACGTCAAAGTGCAAGTAGATAAATAGGCACCGCTCCGGCGGGAAGGTAAACGGCTTTTCCGTGCGCTGCTCTGGTTCGCCAGAAGTGGCTTAGTCATGCTGGCCACATGACCCGGAAGCTGTACGCCGGCTTCCTCGGCCAATAAAGCGAGATGAGCGCCACAACCCCAGAGTCGGTCATGACTGGAGCTAATGGTCAGGGGTCCCTTTACCTTTACCTACCATTTTCTGGGCATGTTCATGCGCAAGTGTTTCGGAGAGCTCCGATATCTTATTTCTGAGTTACTTGAGGTTATGTTTTCCCTTAAGTTCCATTGTACGCCACAAAGCTTGCACCCCATTCTCTTGAAACTGAAGCTCCTTGTGCTTTCTGTGTTCCTAAATGCTTAGTTTTGGAGCATACAGAACAACATCTCCTCCTTGGTGCTCTTCCTGCACTTCTTCTCCAGAGTGACCCTGGGAGCCTGTCTCCTCACCTCCTTTCACTCCGATTGGCTCCAGTCAGCACAAAGGGTGAGAAGACCTCCTGTGGCTAAAATGCTCCCCTTCCATGCTGATTGGGTGTCTGTGAAGATTGGGATCCTGCCTCAGAAATAGCAGTAGGTCTTCAGCTCCCCACAACCCCAGACCACTCCATCTCTGGTCCAGGGGCCTCTAGATGTTGGATACAACTCCCACCATCCTTGACCACCAGCCCTTGCAGTTGCTAGCTGAGGCTGATGAGAGTTGGAGCTCAACAAAAACTGGAGCTCTACCACACATTCAATCCAAATTCCTACTCAATGCAGGAATTTCCTTCTATGCAGAAGCTCCCAGGTTCAGTCCTGGACATCTGCAGCTAGGGCTGGGAGAGATCTTGGTCTGGAATCCTGGATCGCTGCTGCCAGTCAGGTTCAATGATGCTGAGCTAGATAGATCAGTGGTCTGACTTGGTATAAGGCAGATTCCTGTGTCGCTATGCCCCTAAAGCAGGGGTCAGCAACCTTTTTCAGCCATGGGCCGGTCCACCGTCCCTCAGACCATGTGGTGGACCGGACTATATTTTGGAAAATAAATGAAAGAATTCCTATGCCCCACAAATAATGCATTTTAACAAAAGCACATATTCTACTCATGTAAAAGCACCAGGCAGGCCCCACAAATAACCCAGAGATGCATTTTAAATAAAAGGACACATTCTACTCATGTAAAAACACACTGATTCCCGGACCGTCCACGGGCCCGATTGAGAAGGTGAATGGGCCGCATCCAGCCCCCAGGCCTTAGATTGCCTACCCCTGCCCCAAAGCTAAGCTCATACTCGCCTCCCTTTTTGACATGGGGAGCCTCCAACAATGCAAGTGTTCAGCAGATTTCAGGAGGTGCTAAAGGAGGGCTATGCCACAGGATTCTTCTGCCTTATGAAGCAACAGCATAGATCCATGACCAATACTGGGAAATGCTTTGGGGCTGTATGTTGAGCAATGGAACACATCCAGGAAAAACCACAGGATCTGTTTTCCTGGAGGCTTTTAAGATGAGACAGGATGATCATCTATCAAATATTCCTATATTCTGGGAATTATCTGATTGCAAGCAGTGAGATCTCTCAATGTGATTCAGACCTGAAAGTCATGAAACCTAAGAAACGAAGAGAAATCAGTTAAAGACAGAAGCAGGATGTTGTTATCTGATTGCAACCTGGGGGAAAACAACAACAACAACACCCCACTATCATCTCTGCATTTATAAAGAGGCAACTGGGTCTGAGATTTGGGCGAGGATTCTTTTCTAACTGATAGACCTTCAGTCTAGATCAAGAAACACTTAAATGTACAAGAGACTGCAACACACAGAGTAGGGTGACAGGTTAGGAGCAGGGAGAACAAGTTAAAGCGCAGCGTTTTATGCTAAACAACACAATCCTATGCACATTTTCCTGGGAGTAATATACCATGTGAATTTATCGGGGCTTGCTTGTGGGTCACAATGCGCAGAATCAGGTTGAAAATGAATTAACATTTTAAAGCCATTATTGTATTACTTTGCATTTAACAGGGTGCTTTTTTAAAACAACAACAACAATGTAATAATATATTCTTGACAATTTTGAACAAAATCCTTGAACAACATAAAATATCAGCACACAGGAAGGCAGCACACAGCAGTGTTCTATCTGACAAGGGTAGTTGTAAAAGCCCCACAAGAACTCCATGATCAATTTCCCAGAACCAGGAAAGTAGTTTTTTTCTGGAAGTCTAGGACAATGATAATTAGGTAATATGTGCAGATCTCAGAAGTCTTTTGTACATATACTGAGTGTGTGTGGGCCTGCACTGTGATTTAGAAGGGATCCTGAGTGTCATCCAGTCCAACCCCCTGGAATGCAGGAATCTTAACTAAGGCATCCATGGCAGATGGCCATCCAACCTCTGCTTAAAAACCTCCATGGAAGGAGAGTCCACCAGCTCTTGTGGGAGTCTGGTCCACTGTTGAACAGCTCCACCAGAAAGTTCTTCTTGAAGTTTAGTTGGACTCTCCTTTCGTGTAACTTGAAGCCATTGGTTCAGGTCCTACCCTCCGGAGCAGGAGAAAACAAACTTGCTCCATCTTCCATTTTGCATCCTTGAGATATTTGAAGGTGGCTATCGTATCTCCTCTCAGTCTTCTCTTTTCCAGGCGAAACATGCCCAACTTCCTCAGCCGTTCCTAATGCTTGGTTTCCAGGCTCTTGATCACATTGGTTGCCCTCCTCTTCCCTAAGAACAAGAAAGTTACAGGATTTTGATGATTTGCAGTTCTGAAAAATGTGTATGTTTTGTAAGTGTGGGTTGTGTGGTGTAGTGGATAGAGCATCTAAACCCCACCCCAAAGTGGCCAGAACCAGATTGCAGACAATCACACAATCTTAACACGCAATAAGGCACCCAAGCATCCCAACACCACTTAACACCCACCCACACATGTGCATATTTAACACATGCATTCAAGCATCCTCCCTGATTTATACTGGGGATGATGTGGCTCTGCAGATGTTTTGGACTCCAACTTCCTCCATCAACCCCAGTCAGCATGGTCAATAATTGGGGACAATGAGAGATGCAATCCAGCAACATCTGGATGTAGATGGCACTCTGTAAATAAAATAAATACAGTGGTACCTCAGGTTGCATATGCTTCAGATTACATACGCTTCAGGTTACAGACTCCGCTAACCCAGAAATAGTGCTTCAGGTTAAGAACTTTGCTTCAGGATGAGAACAGAAATTGTGCTCCGGCAGCGCGGCAGCAGCAGGAGGCCCCATTAGCTAAAGTGGTGCTTCAGGTTAAGAACAATTTCAGGTTAAGTACGGACCTCCGGAACGAATTAAGTACTTAACCTGAGGTACCACTGTATCTGTTGTGAGGTCCTGGGACTGGGTGGGCTATAAGAGAAATAAATATGGTTCATTGACTTCCACAGGACAAACTCTGTAGGGTTATATTTTGAAGTGTGTTGTGTGCTGAAGAATTTATGTACTTATTTGTGTAAAGGAAACTCCAGGGAAGTGAGGATTGAGCAGTAGCCTCACATATATTTAATGTATGAACCACCCCCATTCCCACCCCATCTGGTCTTTGCTCTAAGCCATGCCTCAAAGAAAATGTATAAATAGGCACTCCAGCAAATTCAAGCCCTCTGCTTTTTATTTAGGCAACTTTCAAAAAGAGATTATTCATACACATTGCTAGTGAAATCAATACCAACCTTTCCGCCAAATCAGTGCGTTTAAAATCATGGCAAAGGTTTCTGCAGCTGTATATCAAACTCCATTACTAAGGCATTGTGTTCAGCCTCCATCTCCAGCTTCCTTCACGCTAAATCTGCTAAGTAAACTAGATCAGGGATGGGGAACCTGTGGCCTTCCCCATGCGGTTAGACTCCAACTCCCATCAGTCACAGCCGGCATGGCCAATGGTCTGAGATGATGGAATTAAATTCTAACAACATCTGGAGGGAAACAGGTAAGCCACCCCTGGACCACAGCCATATATATATATATATATATATATATATATATATATATATATACACACACACATATATATATATATAGTATATGTTGGCTGTGTAGGCTGTGCAGGTGCAGTGATAAGTTTGTTGATGATACTAAATTGTTTAGGGCACTTAAATAAAAAGACGGTTGCAAAGAGCTCCAAGATGTTCAAGGGTCGGAAACCAAGCCTTATGAGGAACCGTTGAGGGAGCTGGGTATGTTTAGCCTGGAAAAGAGGAGACTGAGAGGAGATAGGATAGCTATTTTCAAATACCTAAAGGGCTGCCACATGGAATATGGAGCAAGCTTGGTTTCTCCTGCTCTGAAGGGTAAGACAAAATGGATTCAAATTACAAGGAAGGCGATTCCGACTAAACATCAGGAAGAACTTTCTGACAGTAGGAGCTGTTCGACAGTGGAACAGACTCCCTCGGGAGCTTGTGGACTCTCCCTCCTTGGAGGTTTTTAAGCAGAGGCTGGATGGCCATCTGTCATGGATGCTTTAGCTGAGATTCCTGCATTCCAGTGGTTGGACTTGATGACCCTTCGAGATCTCTTCCAACTTTACAATTCTGTGTTTCTGTGTTTCCAAAAGGAGGTCATTGGGAAAGGCCCAGGACTGGGCAACCAAAATGATCAAGGGGATGTAGCTGATCTCACAGCTCGAGGGGGCCAGAGGTTGGGTCCCTGCTGCAGAAATAGTAAGGGGTATTTGGCTCTGTGGGGGGGGGGCACTGCATAAGTGGAGCCCCTATCCTAGGATGCAAAGATTAAACTTCCAATAAATCATACCCTTATCCAAAGTACATGAAAGTGTTTAGGGATGCTCCTTTAGTGAGCCGGAGATATCAATGGAAATATCGGGGAAGGCTTTGCAGTTCACAGATTGACAGGCCTTCTCCGATACAAGATAAGTCGTACCTTAGAAGTCAAACAGAATCCATTCTGGAAGTCCATTCAACTTCCAAAACGTTCGGAAACCAAAGCGCGGTAGCCATGGAAACCCCGTCGGACATTCGGCTTCCAAAAATAGTTTGCAAACCAGAACAGTCACTTCCAGGTTTGCGGCGTTTGGGAGGCAAAACGTTCGAGAACTAAGCTGTTCGAAAACCAAGGTATGACTGTATAAGTTTGGTACACACCACCAATCTAGACATAGGGTAGGTACCCCTGGAGAGCCTGCAAATCACTGGAGCACCCTTGATCTAGATTTCCTCTCCCAACACCCCCCCTGCCCTGTTAGGCCTGTTGGATCCGGGTTGTTAAGAATGGGATCACGCAGTCTTAAGCCTAATACATTGTGTGGCAATGTTCCAATTTTAACAGCGAGAGAACAAGGAGGAAAAAATAAAAAAACCAGAAGAAGATGTCTGTCTAGCCTGAGCCAACTTGCTGGAAACACATCTGGTTAAAATTCAAGGTTTTAAATCTGCAGTAATATTTTAGAAATACATTTGGTAAGTATTAAATTGCTATGTTGTAGCTGGTAATATTTACGATTGCAATGTGTTAAGCAGAGGTTTAGATCTGTCAAGAGAAAGGAATGATTGTCATATGGCCTAACAAATGGGCCGAGGATATAAATTACATTTTATTGTATTTTTAAAAACTTTATTGTAATCTTGTTCAAAAGAGCTATGTCTTTGTCAAGTCGTTGCCTGTTCAGAATAAAAGAAGGGGTTTTTATGTGCCTCTGTTACAGCAGCCTCAAGTGCTACCTTCAGCGTGGGAAGGAAACGGAAGGGCCTCATTGTGGTGAGCACTCGGCAATTTAATCTCAAACGGAAGATGGATCATATATTCTGAGGAGAAGATGAGCAATGTTGCATTCCTGGAGGATAGCTCTATTGATGGCTATTAGCCGAGATAGGAAAATGGAGCCCCTGTTTTGCACCTCCAAATTGCAGACACCCGAGTCCGGCCCTATCGTTAGGCAGAGTGAGGAGACTGGCTCAGGCGGTCAACACTGAAGGGTAGTGGAATGCCACATATGCTCTCTTCAGCTAGCCTGAAGAGAGATACCCTTTTAGTTTATTAATACTTTTTTTAAAAAATGATTTATATAACCAATTAAGGCTGCAATCCTATACACTTTCAGTGCAACTTACCTCTGAGCAAACATATACAGTGGTACCTCGGTTTATGAACTTAATCCGTTCCGGAAGTCTGTTCTTCAACTGAAACTGTTCTTAAACTGAGGTGCACTTTCCCTAATGAGGCCTCCTGCCGCCGGTGCCCTTCCACCAACCGGCTTCTGTTCTTAGACCAAGGTAAAGTTCGCAAACCGGGACACTACTTCCGGTTTTGTGGAGTTCGTAAACCGAATAGTTCATAAACAGGGCTGTTCTTAAACCAAGGTACCACTGTACAGTGGTACCTTGGGTTACGAACTTAATTCATTCCGGAGGTCCGTTCTTAACCCAAAACCGTTCTTAAGCTGATGTGCACTTTCGTTAATGGGGCTTCCTACTGCCGGTGTGCTGCCAGCGCACGATTTCCATTCCCATCCTGGGGCAAAGTTCGCAACCTGGAGCAACTACTTCCGGGTTAGCGGAGTTTGTAACCCGAAACGTTTGTAACCCAAGGTACCACTGTATACGATTGCACTGTACAGCTTCCAGCCTTCATTGCTATTAGTTACTGATAATATGACCTCAGATAGCGAGGCTCCGTTGGGCTTATTAATTAATAGCAAAACCATATTATGTACTAAGCAATGCTAATTTGCTAGTCGGTCTTAAGCAGCAATTTTATTCCAACAGCTTCTCTTCTCTCCAGGGTTCTACACAGAAACACGACGCTGGGGCATCTTTTAATAGTTTAAAAACAAAACCTTTCCCCACAAATGTCTTAATGAGGAATTTATTTTATAATTACTTCCCCATCTTCTATGGCCTCTCTCCCCCTTACCTAGCTGTCCAAAGTTAATATATCAACAAATATTGTTTATTGACTGAAGATCATTAATTACCAAGCAATACTTCATCTTGTTTTTTGCTTGAGCCTGACCTTAAGGTCGAAAACCATCTGCTAAGGTCATAAAGATATGTGTTGTCAGAAGGAATACATTTCATTCCATGCTGAGAGATAGAAGCAAACAGACAATATATTTTCTAGGGAAAATATGTTCTTCTGTAGTCCTTTTTTTGTTGTTGTTGTTTCTTCTTGTTTGCATACCCTAACTTATTTATTTTTCCTCTTTCAAGTCTCTCAGGCTTTTCACTGCTAAGAAATGGTTTGTGCTGATAGAATTAGCACTTAAAATGAGGAGCAAAGAAGTCACAGAAAATCTGCATGTTTCAATTTATACATATAGGTGGAAATTCACAATTAAAATATGAACACAATCCATTTCACCATTGCAGGAATGATCATAACCATGTAAGCTCTGTTGCCTGCTCAGTTGGCTGTCCAGTTGCTAACTCCTTCAGTCTTCCTTAGCTGTGACTCCTGCACTGCACGGGTTTGGACTTCGGGTCCTTCTCAACTCAACAGTTCTTAAGAGTTTTCATCTTCATCTTTAAACTGCCTTTGGACTGGACAGCCCTTCCAACAGAGGATTTGTCCTCTATTGTCCTAAGGGAACTCAGGGGTAGAGCATAGAATCATAGAATAGAATCATAGAATCATAGAGTTGGAAGAGACCACAAGGGCCATCGAGTCCAACCCCCTGCCAAGCAGGAAACACCATCAGAGCACTCCTGACATATGGTTGTCAAGCCTCTGCTTAAAGACCTCCAAAGAAGGAGACTCCACCACACTCCTTGGCAGCAAATTCCACTGTCAAACAGCTCTTACTGTCAGGAAGTTCTTCCTAATGTTTAGGTGGAATCTTCTTTCTTGTAGTTTGGAACCATTGCTCCGTGTCCGCTTCTCTGGAGCAGCAGAAAACAACCTTTCTCCCTCCTCTATGTGACATCCTTTTATATATTTGAACATGGCTATCATATCACCCCTTAACCTCCTCTTCTCCAGGCTAAACATGCCCAGCTCCCTTAGCCGTTCCTCATAAGGCATCGTTTCCAGGCCTTTGACCATTTTGGTTGCCCTCCTCTGGACACGTTCCAGTTTGTCAGTGTCCTTCTTGAACTGTGGTGCCCAGAACTGGACACAGTACTCCAGGTGAGGTCTGACCAGAGCAGAATACAGTGGCACTACTACTTCCCTTGATCTAGATGCTATACTCCTATTGATGCAGCCCAGAATTGCATTGGCTTTTTTAGCTGCCGCGTCACACTGTTGGCTCATGTCAAGTTTGTGGTCAACCAAGACTCCTAGATCCTTTTCACATGTACTGCTCTCAAGCCAGGTGTCACCCATCTTGTATTTGTGCCTCTCATATTTTTTTTTTGCCCAAGTGCAATACTTTACATTTCTCCCTGTTAAAATTCATCTTGTTTGTTTTGGCCCAGTTCTCTAATCTGTCAAGGTCGTTTTGAAGTGTGCATCTTCTTTTCTGTGAGCGTGCCCATAGCAGAGAGGCAGGAGGAACCACCTGCAGCAGTGGCAGGACATGCCCATAGCAGAGATGGTGGCAGGGGTGTGGCGGCAGTGGGTGGCGCACTCCTGAGGCCCATATCTGCCACCTGAGGTGACCGCTTCACCTTGCCTCATGGGCGGGCCGGCCCTGTTCCTATGCAGCCCTGCAACAAGAAGTCTGTAAAGTAAGGCAGTCTCATGGGCAGTTATCTTCAGGTTCTTCAGAGACAGACAGACAGATAGATATAATTTAGAATACTCATGTAAACATCCTTAAAATATCAGTGACTTCCCTTCTTCTCTTTCCATGGCTCATTTTGCATCTCATAAATCCCTGCATATTTTACAAAAACCAAACCATTCAGTATTCCATCATTACATCCATCAAAACTTATTCACACTGTTGAATTTATCTTAATGCTGCCAACGTTTTCAAGTGTACACGATCCCCCCCCCCAACATATATACAATAAATGTTTTCCAATCTTCTCATCTTGGTTCTTTATCCTGAAACTGGACTTGGGTCACAGGTGGAGATCCAAGGGCGTAAAAGCAGTATTTGAATTTTGACTGCTAAGTAAAATAGCTAAGCAAAATAATAATAATAAATAAAGGATATCATACATGGCGGCAGCATGTATGGAACAGCTTTTCCCCAACACTTCCTCTTTCTTTCTTTCTTTCTTTTAAATTAATTTTTACTCAAATTTCCAATAACCATTCCATTTATAATTTAACATCCAATTTAACTTATACATCTTTTAGACTTCCATCAGCCTATCTGACAATTTTCATATTTATCACAACTTCTCACATTTCCTAAATTTATGTTGCACTTTAACAATCCTTATTTTATCTTCTCTTTTAAGCGACATTCCTATCTATTCTTTTCACAGAGCTTCCTGAAATCCAACATGCGTTATTTCCTGATCACACACAGTTTTGATATACTCTGTAAATTTATTCCAGTCCTCGGTGAATCTCTGATCGCGTTGGTTTCGAATTTTCCCCGTTAATTTGTCCATTTCTGCATATTCCATCAGTTTCATTCTCCATTCTTCCCTCATTGGCATTTCTTCCTGTTTCCATTTTTGGGCCAACAAAATTCTGGCTGCTGTAACTGCATATCTAAATAACTTCACATCTTTCTTTTCAACATCGTTCCCTAATATGCCTAGTAACAATGCTTCTGGTTTCTTAACAAAGGTATATCTCAACATTTTTTTCATCTCATTATAAATCATTTCCCAAAAGCATTTCACTTTCTTACATTCCCACCACATGTACACTTCCTCTTTCACCTCTGTGGCTTTCGTTCCCTTGGATGGGAAACGAACGGCCTAGTTTTGGTGTCTGCAGCAGGCTAAAGGCTGCTGGCCTTAAGTCATCAAGGACTGACAGGGGAGAAAGGGAGTGACAGGAACGAACAGACCGATCCTTCGCATAATTACTCAGAAGCACAAACATTTCACAATGGTCAGCCCATTGTATTACTTTGTGACTACAATGACTTTTAAGCAAATAAACCGAACTGAAGTGACTGATACTAAATCTCTTGAATCTAAGGTTTGCTTCCATGCCACAGGGTACCTTCCATCAGCTTCGGCTGGTGGCCCAGCTGTGCCCCTATCTGGACAGGGATAGCCCAACTTCTGTCATCTGTGCTCTGGTAACCTCCAGGCTGGATTACTGCAATGCATTTTATGTGGGGCTGCCTCTGAAGACGGTTTGGAAACTTCAGCTGTGCAGAGAGCCAGTGTGGTGTAGTGGTTAAGAGCGGTAGACTCCTAATCTGGGGAACCGGGTTCGCGTCTCCGCTCCTCCACATGCAGCTGCTGGGTGACCTTGGGCCAGTCACACTTCTTTGAAGTCTCTCAGCCCCACTCACCCCACAGAGTGTTTGTTGTGGGGGAGGAAGGGAAAGGAGAATGTTAGCCGCTTTGAGACTCCTTAAAGGGAGTGAAAGGCGGGATATCAAATCCAAACTCTTCTTCTTCTTCTTCTTCCAGCCGGGTTGCTCACGGGGGCAAGATGGTTTGAGCATATTACGCCAATCCTGGCCCGACTGCACTGGCTGCCAATTAGTTTCTGGGCTCAATTCAAAGTGCTGGTTTGGACCTATAAAGCCTTAAATGGCTCCAGACCGCAGTACCTCAAAGGCCACTGCTGTCCACAGGAAGCATCCTAGACCCTGCAGCCATCATTTGAGACCCTTCTTCACAAGCCCTTTCCATGAGAGGTATGGAGGGTGGCAACACAAGGAAGGGTCTTTTCTGTAGTGGCTCCCCATTTGTGGAATGCTTTCCCCAGGGAGGTTCGCCTGGCGGCCTTCATTAACATATATTTAGGCTCCAGGCAAAAACATTCCTCTTCCCCCCAGGCCACTCTGTGATCCTCAGATGAAAGCTGGTTTGTACCTTCAATAAAATAGAATAAAACATTTTGTTTAAAAAGTTGAAAAGCCCTGACATATAGAGGAATATGCAGGAGAGAAATAAAACCTTGAAAGGTGATAGTTGGTTCCACGCTAGATCTCTTCTACAATTTGTAAAGGTAGGTTAGTATCTTGCTGTTCCCTAACTCAAGGGTGAGGAAGCTTCTTCAGCCTGAGGGCCTCATTCTGAGCAGCCTTCCAGGGGGCCACTTCCCAATGCTGGGCGGGGCCAGAGGCAAAAGTGGGCGGAGCAACAAATGTAAATTTTACATTTGCATAGCAGGCTAGTTTTTTCACCCTCTCACACCCCTCTCTAGCCTCTATCCAAGCAAACAAGGAGCATTATCGGGCACCTATTCCAGCCCAGCAAAAACACTCAAGGAGGGTGCAAAGTAGGGTTGGTGAGGCCTGTGGCCTGGGAAGAGTCTGAAGGGCCAAGTAGAGAGTCTCGAAGGGCCACATTGTCTCCTGGGCTTGAGACAGCAATGGATGAATCTCATTTCCCCAATTTTATGTTCAGTTTCCAGCGTTTCCACATCTGTGCAATTTTTAAAGAAGAAATTCTCCTGACAATTCACTAGAATTGTAGTATAAATTTATCCTGGAAATGAACGTTTCCATGCAATTTCCCCCAATATTCACAAATTTGGAAAGCACTATTCCCCTCATATATGTTATTTTCACTAATATATGCATTTAGTACAGTATATGCACTTTTGTACATGCTGGAGAATTGCATTGCAAAATTCAGAAAAGCACAGATTTTGCAGGCTGGCTGGGTTTCAGTTCTTGCATTGTTTCGGAAAGTACAAATTGGGAGGGTTCACAATTAAACAAGAACTGAAATAAATCCCTCCCCATCCCTAGCCAGAGGCTCCCTGTGCTCGATTTACAGCTTACTGCGATGTGCAAACGTGGCCAGTGAGCCTGCAGCAAAAGGCACACTGCCCTGGCTCTCACTGGAGGATGAAGAACTCAGACTTGGAATACCAGTTTGGTGCAGTGGTTGGTTATAGTGCTGGAATAAGACCTGGGAGAACAGGGTTTGAATCCCCACTTGGCCACGAAGCTCACTAGTTGTGACATTGGGGACCATTGCCAGCCTCTCCGCCTAGCCTGTCTCACATGATGGTTGTGTGAGGATAAAACACACGGGGGGGGGTGAACTACATACTCCACCTTGAGCTTCTTGCAGGAAAGGTGGGATGCGAATGCAATAAATCCAATCAAGAGCTTTAATCGTCAAATCAGTACGGTGCACAAGGTAAAGGTAAAGGGACCCCTGACCATTAGGTCCAGTCGTGGCCCACTCTGGGGTTGCGGCACTCATTCGCTTTATTGGCCAAGGGAGCCGGCGTACAGCTTCCGGGTCGTGTGGCCAGCATGACTAATCCGCTTCTGGCAAACCAGAGCAGCGCACGGAAATGCCGTTTACCTTCCCACTGGAGTGGTACCTATTTATCTACTTGCACTTTGACGTGCTTTTGAACTGCTAGGTTGGCAGGAGCAGGGGCTGAGCAACGGGAGCTCACCCCGTCGCGGGGATTCGAACCGCCGGCCTTCTGATCGGCAAGTCCTAGGCTCTGTGGTTTAACCCACAGTGCCACCCGCGTCCCAGTATGGTGCACAGCTGGGTTCAAATGCACAAGAGGGCAAGCTAAGATGTTGATCCAACAAGCCACATGCCCCCTTGGAGTCTGTTTTGTGGGAATGGGGACGGCACAACTCCAGCATGACAAGTGGGGCTGCCCTTTGGACTGGGCAAGCAAACGGGAACTCCTTCTGGAGGGCTGGGCCTGAGCTGTCTGTTGGCGTCTGCACTGGGAGCTCTGTGACCTAGGTGACAGAGGTGGCTCAAAACCAGACCGAGTGGCAATCTCCTCCTGTGAGGATGGGCTGGAGTGGGCGGTGGCAGCGCCGGAGTGGATGCTGCAACCGGGTGGCATGGGAGCCAGGGGTGCAGTGGGCACAGAGCTCTTAGATGATGCAAGATGGGACAGAGTGGAGTATGGTGGAGCTAGGCAGCTGGGACCTTCCCTGGCTCCTCCCAGGGTGACTCCTCTGGTTCTCGAGGCCCTGATCCAGGCCGCCCCAGTCCTCCGGGCCCCTCCCTGGGTTGAATTTTATTATTTCAGTCACAGACCAGTTCCAGCCCACATACAAGATCAAGGAAGTCATAAAACACGATAGGGATACATTTGGATTTGCAGTTAGGTATAACAGGGACAATACAGATATAGCAACAGTTAAAAAATATATAAATTAAAACTTAGTCACTAACATATAACCTAAAATTATCATTTAAGACCTTAATCATTATGATAGCACAGCTTGTTCCCTAAGTTTTATGGCAATCGCACAGAATTTGGCTACCCTTAATGTGATCTCAGGATCCTTGTCCTCTACCACGGTTTTTAGACATTGAAGTTCAGATTCATTTGGAGATTTTTGCATAGCAGGGGTAATAAATACCGAGCGTATATCCCGTAGAAGCAGCAGTGTAACAAGGCATGAGAGAGTTTCTACCTCCATCAAGCCGCAGGGGCAGACTCGTTCGTAACCCTAACCCTAACCCTAACCCTCCCTAGGGTTGTCAAGTGGGAACTCCTCTAGCTTCTCGTCCTGGTTCGACCATTCCCTACACAATGTCCCTTCATTGGCACTAACCACCACCAAGGTCTTGCTGACATACACAGCACATTCAAAGCACTCCCCTTCCAAGAATCCCAGGAGCTCTAGTTTGTTAAGGGGGGTGCTGGGAATTGTAGCTCTGTGAGAGGAAGGCCACAGTTCCCAGGCTTCTTGGGGTGTGTGTGTGTGCCTTAAAGCTACGGTGCGCTTGCAGTTGTATGGCAACTGAGGGAAACCAGGTATGGCTTGTCTGCTGATGTCAATAGAAGCTCAAGAGGGTTAAATAAACTTGTTCATAGTTGCCCTGCACCCTGTTTTATATAGTCGAACTCAGGGATCACACAAATGTTTAACAAGGAAAGCGTTCATATAAAATTGACACATAATTTTTTCTAATGAAATATGTGAAACGCATTTTCTTTTTATAGGTGCTCTATAAAACACTTGTCATAAAGCCTTGCCTTCCTGCTTCTTTTTGTGCTGCTCTGCTCTTTTCTCCCCCCTTCTTTTCATTCTTTCTTTTATTTTATTTTTAATATGGGGGCACTAGCTAGAGGAGTGCGGGTGGGGCGGTTCCCTAGCCCCAGTTAGCAGCTTGGTCAGCACTTAAAATTGACCCACAGATAGATCAGAACTGGGCGGTGCGAGAACTTGCATTGGGCTTCTTGAATTTATCCTTTTGACCACAGCCATGCTACATATGTAAAACTGATTTGATAATCACTTCTTCCCAGGGACTCCTGGGAATTATAATGCTTGGAGGCAAGGCTAGGAGCATCAAACAGACAGTTCCCAGAATACGTTTCACAGGATTAGAAGGAGCCATCCATGACACCCATGCTATAAAACTTACCTGAAGTCACATCCACACCATACCTTAAAAATGCTGTTATGCCACTTTAACAGTCATGGTGTCCCCCAAAGCACCCTGATAGTTTGTTAAGGGTTGCCGAGAGTACAGCAATGCGCTCTATGTGGGGCTACCTTTGAAGGTGACCCAGAAACTACAAATAATCCAGAATGCAGCAGCTAGTGCAGCAGGTGACTGGGAGCAGCCACCGAGACCACATAACACCGGTCGTGAAAGACCTTCATTGGCTCCCACTACGTTTCCAAGCACAGTTTGAAGTGTTGGTGCTGACCTTTAAAACCCTAAATGGCCTCGGCCCAGTGTACCTGAAGGAGCGTCTCCACCCCCATCATTCTGTCCGGACACTGAGGACCAGCTCCAAGGGCCTTCTGGCACTTTCCTCACTGCGAAAAGTGAGGTTACAGGGAACCAGGCAGAGAGCCTTCTCAGTGGTGGCGCCCACCCTGTGGAATGCCCCCATCAGATGCCAAGGAAATAAACAACAATCTGAATTTTAGAAGACATCTGAAGGGAGCCCTGTTTAGGTAAGTTTTTAATGTTTGATGTTTTATTATGTTTTTGATATTCTGTTGGGAGCTGCCCAGAGTGGCTGGGGAAACCCAGCCAGATGGGCAGGGTATAAATAATAAATTATTATTGTTATTATTATATTATTGCTAGGAGATCCTTATTCCCCTCGTAGAGCTGCAATTCCCTGCATGGTCAATCCCTCTTCACATGGAAGTCTGAGAATCGTGGCTCTGTGAGAGGAATTGTAGCTCTGTGCAGGGAATGAAGGGGGCTAAATCCATAGAATCATAGAATTGTAGCTGGAAGGGACCAAATGGTCATCTAGTCTAGGTCTCTTCCATGCAGGAATCACAGCTAAAGAATCTCTGAAGGACAGCCATCCAACCTCTGTTGAAAAACCTCTAGGGAAGGAGAGTCCACCATCTCCCAAGGTAGTCCATTCCACTGTCAAGCAGCTTCTACCATCAGAAAGTTCTTCCAGATCTCCTTTCTTGTGATTTGAATCCATCTGTTCAGGTCCTTCCTTCTAGAGAACCAGAAAACAAGCTTGTTCCACCTTCCATGTAGCAGCCCTTCAGATATTTTAAGATGGCTATCATGTCACCTTTTAGTCTTCTCTAGGCTAAACATGCCCAACTTAGTCAACTGCTCCTCATAAGGAACAGCACCATCAGCCATGGGGGACATTTGAGGGGCCACTTGAGAGACCCACGAGGGCCACAGATTTTCCATGGGTGGTTTACACCAATCCCAAATTGTGAAGGAACATGACCATCTAACTAAATTGAAGGCAGGGAGCTGGATAAGAACTGATCAGAGGATGGCACCCTGTTGCTTATTCATCCAGCAATGATGAATTTCGAGTTCTGAGTAAAGAACGGCAACTGCGCCCTGCTCATAAATCTCTCATTCCGGGATTTCGCTGTTCTATTTTCACAATTTACAGCTTCACCCCACATTGCATCATAGGATTCTGCCACACTGTCCTGGCTGGGCTGAATTCTTTCAACATGCTGAGGTCTGAGGGGAAAGGTGAAGTCGCAATGCAAGTATTGATCAGAGTTGGCCAACTTCTACAGAGCTTCTTTCATCTCTTCAAAGGCCATGAGCAAACCAGTTATGGCCAACCCGATGTTCTCCAGATGTTTTAGGTCAGTGTTTCCCAACCTTGGGCCTCCAGCTGTTTTTGAACTACAATTCCCATCATCCCTGACCACTGGTCTTGCTAGCTAGGGATGATGGGAGTTGTAGTCCAAAAACAGCTGGAGGCCCAAGGTTGGGAAACACTGTTTTAGGTGATGAGTCCCATCAGCCCTATAAGTACCCTCTCTGAGATCTCAGCAGCCATAGGGCTGAAAGGCTTGGCTCTCCTGTAAAGTTATTAGATTCTCACATAAGCTGAATTTCTGAGCTCCTGTGGAAGTAGAACGGTGGCTTCCATATAGTAAAAACAAAACAAAAAACCAATTATTTGCACATGTTAGTTTAAATGTATAGATGTAAATTTAGAAATCATTGCTGTAATTTAAATAGAAATATTGTTGCAGGCTCTCCAATCTCTGAGCAGCAAGAGACTCTGGGGTTTTCTTCTCTTCCCTGGAAGGAAAGCCAGTGGAGATAGTGATGTCTTTAGGGTATATGGTTTTATTTACACATATAAAGGTAAGGTAAAGGGACCCCTGACCATTAGGTCCAGTCGTGGCCGACTCTGGGGTTGCGGCACTCATCTCACTTTATTGGCCGAGGGAGCCAGTGTACAGCTTCCGGGTCATGTGGCCAGCATGACTAAGCCGCTTCTGGTGAACCAGAGTAGTGCACGGAAACACTGTTTATCTTCCCGCCGGAGCAGTACCTATTTATCTACTTGCACTTTGACGTGCTTTCGAACTGCTATGTTGGCAGGAGCAGGGACCGAGCAATGGGAGCTCTCCCCGTTGCGGGGATTCGAACCGCCGACCTTCTGATCAGCAAGTCCTAGGCTTTGTGGTTTAACCCACAGTGCCACCCGCGCCCCACATATTTACACATATAGAATCATAGAAATGTAGAGGCAGAAGGGACCACGAGGTCATCTGGTCCAAGCCCTTGCAATGCTGAAATCCTTTTCCCCAACATGGGGCTCAAACTCACAGTCCTGAGATTAAGAGTCTCAAGCTCCACTGACTGAACTAATATATACAACCTCAGGATTGAGAGACTCTCAGCATTAACAGACCAGCAGATCTTTCTTCCTCATTAGGTTTCCAGGGAAGCTCCAAGCCACAGCTCTTGGATCCAGCACAGAGCAAGGCAAGCCTCAAAGTCTCCAGCTTCTGGCCTTAGCTAGCATCAGAGAAAACACTCTCTCACACAACAAACACAGAAGCCCCTTGACTTCTTGTTCTCCATCCTGGGATGCTGGATCATCCAGCCAGGTAGAGCAGGTGGGGAATGAGCTTGTTTTCCCCTGCTCCAGAGGGTAGGACTCGAACCGTTGACTTCATGTTACAAGAAAGGAGATTCCGACTAAACGTATGGAAAAACCTTCTGGCAGTAACAGGTATTCGAAAGTGGAACGGTCTCCCTTGGGAGACTGTGGACTCTCCTTACTTGGAGGCCCAGTATACCTGAAGGAGCATCTCCACCCCCATCGTTCTGTCCAGACACTGAGGTCCAGCTCCAAGGGCCTTCTGGCGGTTCCCTCACTGCGAGAATTGAAGCTACAGGGAACCAGGCAGAGGGCCTTCTCAGTAATGGCACCCACCCTGTGGAACGCCCTCCCATCAAATATCAAGGAAATAAACCACTATCTGACTTTTAGAAGACATCTGAAGGCAGCCTTGTTTAGGGAAGTTTTTAATGTTTTATGTTTTATCTAATAATAATAATAATAATAATAATAATAATAATAATAATAATAATAATAATAATAATTTATTTGTATCCTGCCTTCCCCGGCCAAAGCCGTGCTCAGAGCTAACAACAGGTAAAAATAGCACAGTGTACATAAAATTGCACAATCAATTAATTAAAATACATTCTAGAATCAGTTCAGACTCAAATTAATGGCAACCATCGGGTTAGAGTTTTATGAGGATTACAGAAGGAGAGAGGGGGTCAGACTGTGTCTTGGCCAAAGGCCTGGCAGAACAGCTCCGTCTTGCAGGCCCTGAGGAAAGATGTCAAGTCTTATTATTATTATTATGTTGGGAGCTGCCCAGAGTGGCTGGGGCTGGGGAAACCCAGCCAGATGCACGGGGTATAATAATAATAACAACAACAACAACAACAACAACAACAACAACAACAATAGGTTTTAAAGCAGAGGTTGGATAGTCATCTGTCATGGATGCTTTAGCTGGGATACAATTCTATGATTCTATGGTCCCCCCATCTCATTTAATTCCCACAACAGCCCTGTGAGGTAGGTTAGGCTGAGAGAGGCAGTGACTGGCCCAGGGTTAAACCCAGTGAGTTTTGTGGTAGAGTGGGGATTTGAACCCTAGTCTCCCAGGCCCTAGTCTGACATTTTAACCACTACTCCACTCTGGCTCCTTATATAACATGCTCAAAACACCACTCCCACCCCCAGTTCGCTGCTCCTCCAGTAATGGAAATCAGAGGTTATTATCATTCCATTTGCTTTCTCTCCAAACATGCCGGTGGATTCTTAAGCAAACTACAAGGCAGCCAAAATGCAGCTGTGAGCAGGGACACCTGTCACTCGGAGGGAGAAAACGTCTATTGATTGTTATTAATGGTTCAGCATTTAGCTGCTCGGCCCCAAACCAGCCAAAGACGGTGGAGACAAGCTGTCTGGGACTCCCTGTGATGTTGTAAAATGACAGCAAGGCAAACCGCCCGGAGAAAAGGTGTAACCAGGATTTTAAAACTTCATCCCCACCTCAAATGTTCCTCTCTGGCATATCACAACAAAACGCTTGGGAATGATGTCAAAAAGGGTGGCATGCTCCTCAGCAGAGGTTTATGAACTGGCAAGAGAACAATGCCCCCCCCCCACAACACGTAAGACAAAAGACAGATCCACACTGGATTTTGAAAGCAGATTCAGCCCACAGTTGAGACATTTGGAGTTATTTCCTCCAAAGAATCCCAGGGACTGTAGTCCCCCCCCCCACCTCACAGAGCTGCCATTGCCAGCACCTTTCGCAAACTACAGTTCCCAAGATTTGCATGGGGTGGGGTGCTTTAAATGTGCACTAGTCTTTAAATGCATGGTGTGGATCTGCAGAAAAACATAAAAAGACTTGCGTTCTGTAAATGCTTACAATCTATGCATGCAACATGAGCTGGTTCCAGGTCTGGAGGGCAAAGTGCTCCCAGTGGGTTCATGTCAGGGGCGCCAATTGGGGGAGGCCGAGGGCCCCCCCCATTTCCCCCCCAAGGGCCTCATCAATTTTCCAAGATCTGCTGAGCCCCATCAGGTCTTCCTGCAGCTAGCAGAAGGCTTCTCCGGCCAGCATGGTGTCAGGAGGTGTGTGTGACATCACATGTTGCAAGTGCGATGTCACACGTGCCCCTTAAAGCTTGGGGACAACCCAGTGCCTGTGGTTCATGTCCTTCCTAACCTGCTTTGCCGCTTGCGTATCTCTCCCTTTGAGCCCCTCCCTAATACCTCCATGAGAAAGGACCAGAGCTCAAGCGGCAGAGCATCTACTTTGCATGCAGAAAGTCGCAGGTTCAGTCCCTGGCAGCGTTCCCGGGAAGGTCTGGGAACATGGGTGCCAAGTTGAATAAAATATTTGGAGGCCCAGGTAAGCCCCACCCTGCATAATCAATCACATGATGCTGTGCACACACACCATTTGAATGAGAATGCCCATCAACTTTTGGGGGCGGCAGCCGCCTCAAATATTTTACTGGGGGCCCCCGAAGACCTCTTGGCCCCTAGGAGTTGGCCGTGTAGGCAATACTGAGTAGGCTGGACCAATAGACGGACTTCGTGTGGTGTAGTGGCTAAAGAGCGGTAGATTTGTAATCTGGTGAATCGGGTTCGCATCTCCGCTCCTCCACATGCAGCTGCTGGGTGACCTTGGGCTAGTCACACTTCTCTGAAGTCTCTTAGCCCCACTCACCTCACAGAGTGTTTGTTTTGGGGGAGGAAGGGAAAGGAGATTGTGAGCCGCTTTGAGACTCCTTAGGGTAGTGATAAAGCGGGATATCAAAGCCAAACTCTTCTTCTCTAAGGCAGCTTCCTGTTTGCATCAGCTGTGTTTGTAGCTCAGTGGTGGAAGATCTGCTTTCCGCACAGAATGTCCTAGGTCCAACTCCTGGTGTCTCTCGGACTCTCCAAGTGTCCCTATTTTTGAGGGACAGTCCCAGATATACAGAAGCTGTCCCAGTTTCTGATTTGATCCCAGAGCGTCCCGTTTTTCCTTAAGATGTCCCTATTTTCATCAGAGAAATGTTGGGGGGCATGGTAGGACGTCCCTATTTTCATCAGAGGGTATGGAGTTATGTGACCCCGCACAGTCAAGGAAATAAGTACCTATGCAACCTTTAGAAGACACCTGAAGGCAGTTGGTTTTTTTTTTAATGTTTAATGCTGGGGCAACCCAGTCAAGATGGGTGGGGTATAAATAATAAATTATTATTATTATGGAATATCCCATCCCTTTTTTTAATCTGACAGATGTTGGAGGGAATGGTCTCCTGTTTTCCCACTTGCTTATACCAGCTTTTGGAAGCAGATTTCTTCCTTGGCTATTATACCTCTGTGCTAGCCAATATGCTCCAGTAACTGCCTCACCCCTACAGCTGATTTACAAGAAGAATCTCCACTGGCACCACATGACTGTAATTGGCAGGCCCACAGCCAGTTGGGTTAGAACCTGTTGGCCAGGATCCTGACAGTGGGTGAGGAGGAAAGTGGCTTAAACGTTGCCTGGCTACTGTCAAGAGTGTAATCTGAATCTGCCTCTTGGAAGGGTGTTATGTGTGAAGAAAAATAAAAACTAAACCCTGCATCCAGAGAAGAGATCAAACACCAAATTTTTGGGGGGACGGACGGACGGACACACACACACACACACCAGCCACCAACTCTTGGATTTAGTACAAAGCTGGTCAGTCTCTTTAGAGGCAAATGCTTCGTTTTTCTTTTTTAAGGCTGTAGCTATGAATGAAGTCCCAGTTTCAATCCCCAAGTAGGATTGGGAAAGCAAACCCCGGGAAGGGTGGCCACTTATGCATCACTGAAAATGTGGACAAAAGAAGACCCAGGTTTGCACGTGCTATTTAATGTTTAAGAGCATGGGTAGGCAAACTAAGACCTGGGGCCTGGATCCGGCCCAATCGCCTTCTCAATCCGGCCCATGGATGGTCCGATCAGCGTGTTTTTACCTGAGTAGAATGTGTCCTTTTATTTTAAATGCATTTCTGGGTTATTTGTGGGGCATAGGAATTCATTCATTCCCCCCCAAAAAATATAGTCTGGCCCCCCACAAGGTCCGAGGGACAGTGGACCGGCCCCCTGCTGAAAAAGTTTGCTAACCCCTGTTTAAGAGCATAAGAAGAGCCTGTTGATCGCCCATGTAGTCAAGCATCTGCGTCTCACAGTGGCCAACAAGATACCTCTGGGAAACTCAGAAGCAGGATGTGAGCACAACAGCCCTGTGACTTCCAGAAACTGGTAACAGAAGCATAACTGCCTCTGATTATGGAGGCAGAGAACTGCCATCATGGCTAAGCAGCCATGGATAGCTTTCTCTTCCATGGATATCTCTCAATCTCTTTTAAAGCCATCCAATTTGGAGGCCTCGCCACCTCCTACGGGAGTGAGTTCCATCGTTTAACTAGGTTCTGAGTGAAGAAGACTTTTTTTTTATCCGCCCTCAATATTCCAGCATTCCGCTTCATGGGATTCGCAGGCGAGTTCTCGTGTTAGGAGACAGGGGGAACAGCTTTTCTCTACGTACTTTCTCCATGTGATTTTTAAAAAAACTGTTGTGTTGACACCTCTTTAAACTAAAAAGGCCAAGCACTGCAACCTTCAATCAATCAATCATTTATTTGTAATCCGCTTTTCCAAAGTTCACGCCATGCGCAAGGAGGCTTACAACATATATATTTTTTTAAATCGCTCAACTGCAAACGCAACAAAAGCAGTCATGAACAATAAACAAAACATTTTAAAAAACTGAAAAAGTTCCACAGAAATCGTAAGATCCAAAATGAAGATATGAAAAATTAACATTGACGACAGCAACAACCCCCAACTAAAAAATACCCAAACAATACCCCAAGCTTTCCTCACAGGGAAGTTGCTTCTTCCCCTCAGATGCAGACTTAGAAAAGCAATTGCTTTAATTGAATAAGATAACAGTCCCTCTGACCCTAATGGGGAGCCTGTTTCACCAGGTGGCCTGGAAGCCTGCTGAGTTGCTGGGCAACTTCAAGGTCTCTCCTGCTTCCTTTCCTGGGTTCTTTAGATTTAAGCTGGACTTGGTCCAGGAAGCCCTTCCAACAGAGAACTGGAAAATATAACACAGGGACACACTAAATAGCTATGAATGGAACAAATCGCTCTTCCCTGGGGAAGGGCTGTAACTCAGTGTTGCTTTATACAGCAGTGGGGCTGGTGCCCATTGAGACTGGTAGGGCAGAAAGCAGGGAGCCCACCAGTAGGAGGAGCCGGAGACAATGAGAGGCGGAGCTAACTTATTCAAGCTTTGTTGTTAGTCTGCTCTTCCCTGCTGAGTTCTGCAAGGGGCAACATGGAGATAAGGAGGAAGCCGATTGGCAGGGTCACCCCCAGGACTCTAGCTGAGGACAGAATGAGGTTGGTGGGACATTGCCGCATTGGCCCGAATGGGATCAGCCTCCATGGGGAATATATACTTTGTGAGCAGAAAGTCCTATGTGCCATTCCTGGTATCTCCAGGTATGGCTGGGGAATGCTCTTACCTGAAACCCTGGAAAGCCACTGCCAGTCAGTGTGGACACTATTGAGCTAGGTGGACTGATGGTCTGGCTTGGTGTAAGGTTGCTCCCACATTTCTTTTAGCTCCTGCTCCAGTTCCTAGGGTTGGGGGGAGGGGAAGATGTCTCCCCTGCCTGCTAACTTTGGGTGCGTCACACATGGAGAAGTCATGGTCAGGAAGAAGACTGGGATGAGTCCAGGCACAGCCGTGGGTTCCTTGACTGAGCTATGCTGGGCTGGCTTTTAACCCACCAAGCTGAACGCAGCATGCCAGCCATGGATGGCAGCCCATCAGGGACCTGAAAAACCACTTGCTTTTCCTGCCTGCCTGTAGCTAAAAAATAAAACTGGGTGATTTGCTAGGAACAAGTTCCTTTTGGCTGACCAAATTGGGCATCATGGTTCTGGAGCTTACTGGGACATCAAACTGGGAAATGTCCAGACCTCAAACTTTGCAGAATTCTGATTCTAGTAAAGGCCTCAGAGGAAGGACAGTGACAGTTTTACTGTTTGTCTCAGCTTTGGTGCTGGCACCTTGTCATGCCTTGACCAAACCTCGCTATTTTTGAAAAGGCCTTCTGCTAAGCCACCCACTTTTCTGTAGTGTGCTTTATCTACATGAGACCCTGCAGGCTTGAATCTGTTCTCCTCAACTTCCATGCACACTGTTTTTAACACTGAAAATGCAATCTTTTCTCTGGAGGCTTAGAAAATAAATAATCTTCCTTTGAGAACGGGCACATATTCTCAGGAGAGAAGGGGCGCATAAGAGATTTGTGTCCCAAATATCTGATTTCCTCTAGGATATCCCTTTCTCTGTGTATCATTTGTGAAAGACTGGGCAAGCTGGCAGTGAGGAAGGGCGTAACCTGTATCATAGGCTAATAAAAAGAAAGAAAATGTAATTATACTTCTTTCTGATGTAGCTCTGATCTTCCCAGTCAAGGCAGCCTCATATTGGGCAAGCTTAATCTCCATTCAGGATTTTTTGGTTGTGCAGCCAAATTTGCCTAAGCTTCTACAGGACTAGAAATGTGTCAGTTCTCTGAAAAGAAAGATTCTTTAAGAAAAAGATGACTGGCCTGTAGGATGTGAAATGTCAGGATACCCAGGTTACAGAGAGACTAAAGAGTGTGGTCCTAAGCATGCTGACTCAGAACAAAACATAGGACAGATATGCAGGTAGACTGCCTTGCAAAAGTGTAGTAGCTTTCCAGTGTGTTGCACAGTTTGTTGTATGTCTGAGTATTATCGGGCTGCTGGATAAAAGTCACGGGTGTGTGTCCTTGGTACGATTTGCTCCTGGCTGTGAGAAACAAGTTGATTCTCTTAAGGCCAAGATCTGGAGATGCGGAGAGGGCCAGAGAGATTGGTGGACAAGGCCTTGGGGGATGATGTAGCTGTGTCCCATTCCCAGAACGACAGCTACCCTGCTGTCATGGAGAAGGAGGGAGAGCATTGCTTGGAGGAAAAGGGAAATGACCCCTTGGAGTGGAACGCTTTGCTTGGAAAATGAGCAGTTATCATATCGGCGCACCTCTACAGGTGGGGGAATTTTTGTAGTGGGTGATTCAATCATTAGGAACACAGATAGGAGTGGGGTGGGGATATGGGGGTCTGGGGGTTATGGGTGCGTGGACTGCAAGGTGAATTGCCTGCCTGGTGCAAAGGAGAGCCAGTGTGGTGTAGTGGTTAAGAGTGGTAGACTCTTAATCTGATGAACTGGGTTCGCATCTCCGCTCCTCCACATGCAGCTGCTGGGTGACCTTGGGCTAGTCACACTTCTTTGAAGTCTCTCAGCCCCACTCACCTCACAGAGTGTTTGTTGTGGGGGAGGAAGGGGAAGGAGAATGTTAGCCACTTTGAGATTTCTTCGGGTAGTGATAAAGCGGGATATCAAATCCAAACTCCTCCTCCTCTTCTTCTTCATGTGCAGCGGCAGAGGAACCCTCTCTGGCACCTGGGGCAGACTGCCGAGGGGCAGGGTGAACCACCCAGTGGCACACGCACAACGTCCGTATGGACTGTGCATGCTCAGCATCTCGTATAGAGTGCGCATATGTGGCATCCCGTATGGAGTGCACATGCGCAGCAGCCCATGGTCACCATGCGAGATGCAGCCTGTACAGACGCCTGTATGGACGCCGCATGAGAGCGGCAGCCTGTACAGACGCCATGCGAGTGGTGCCCATACTGACTGTGCATGCCCTTGGCAGCTCTACAGCTGGGGGGGGGGAGGTAGGGGCCATCTTGTCACACACACCCCATAGTGGCACCCGGGATGGACAGCCCCTCCCGCCCCCTTTATATGCCCCTGGTCACGTGTCATCCTAGAAACAACAGGCTGGTTAGCTTAACGTCTGCTCCAAGAAAACCGGTGGAAAGCCTTGTTAACGATAGAATTGCAAAGCATATAGGAGTCTTTCTGAAGCAGAACCAGCATTTCTTCTGCAAGGTTAATTCCTGACTGTCTAACCTATTAAGGGTTCTTGGAGAGTGTCAACAAGCATATAAACCTTAGTGTAAATGGCCAGTAAGAAGTCGAAGAAATTTTCATCATTGTCAATAATGATAGTGCTGACATTGTGTGCTTAGAGTTTCAAAAAGGCTTTGACAAAGTACCTCACCAAAGACTTCTAAGTAAGTTTTAGGGGTTATGGAAACAGAGGGGAGGATCCCCTTGTGGATAAGTAACATAGTTAAGGAGCAAGAAGCAGAATGTAGGAATAAACTGACAGTTTTCCCAATGGAGGAATGTAGAAATTGAAGTGCCACAAGCAATGGTATTGGGACCTGTGCTTCTTAACTTGTTCGTAAATTAGAGTTAGAGGTAAGCTGTGAGGTAGCCAAGTTTGCTGACGTTACCAAATTGTTCAGGCTGGTTAAAACAAAAAGGTATTGTGAAGAGCTCTGAAAGGATCTCTCTAAACTGGGTGAGTAAAATGGCAAATGCAATTTAATGTAAACAAGTGCAAAGTGATGCATGTTGGGCCAAATATTTTCAAATTTCACATCTATGCTTATGGAGTCTTACCAGGAATGAGATCTTGGGGTCACCACAGCAGCCATGAAAAAGGCAAAGTCCATGCAAGAGATAATTAGGAAAGGTACTGAATCTAAAAAAGCTGATATATTTGTTTGATGATGACATTAAACAAATATATGGGTGTGACCTCACTTGGAATATTGTGTACAGTTCTGGCCGCCACACTTCAAGAAGAACACGAGTTGGAAAAGTTTCAAGAAAAGAAAAGAAAAGAAAAAGGGCAACCGAAAAAGATCAAGGGATGGAACAACTCCCCAATGAGAAAAGATTACAGCATTTGAGGGTTTTTAATTTAGAGGAAAGGTGAGTAACAGAAGACACAGAAGGTAGATACAATTATGCCTGGTGTGGAGAAACAGACAGTGAAAACTTTTTCTCCCTCTCATAATACAGTGGTACCTCGGGTTAAGTACTTAATACATTCCGGAGGCCTGTTCTTAACCTGAAACTGTTCTTAACCTGAGGTACCACTTTAGCTAATGGGACCTCCTCCTGCTGTTGTTCTCATCCTGAGGTAAAGTTCTTCACCTGAGGTACTATTTCTGGGTTAGTGGAGTCTGTAACCTGAAGCGTCTGTAATCTGAAGCGTATGTAACCCGAGGTACCACTGTACTACAATTTAGGGACATCCTATGAAGCTGAATTTTGGAAGATTCAGGGCAGGTAAAAGAAAGGTAAACTAGTTAAACTATGGAATCCCCTCCCACAGGAGGCAGTGATGGCCATGGACTTGGATGGCTTTAAAAGAGGAATGGACAAATTCCTGGATGATAAGGCTATCAGTGTCCACGAGTCCTAATGGGTGTGTCCTGCCTTCTGCATACTGAGCTAGATAGACTGAATCTGACTCATTATAAGTCAACCCCTTCTGCTCCTAGGTGTAAAAATATTTAGAACCGGCTCTGAGCCCAGACCAGCATGGCAGCCGCCCAGTGCTGCAAATGAACCACATGGTCAAACTTGGCTTCCCATGTTCCTAGGAAACTGGTTCATGGAAATGAGCCTCAACTGAGTATAGGATTGTACTGTAGGTAGGCTAGAACGGCAGGATCCTGCTCAGGAGCTCCAGTGTTGGGACTGAAGAGGCCCTAATTTTATCTGCATGTAAATCTCGTGCTGCGTGTTTTGCCAGTTGCTGTGATGTCATGGAATGTCCAGGAAATGTTAGAATCAGGCTATTAGCAGGGCCAGCCGTAGGGTAAGTAGTGTCCGGGATGAGGAATGCCTTCACACCCTTTCCTAGCTCTGTTCCACACACTACTTGAGTGCTTTTTGCCCGGCTGGAATCTGTCGAACTGTCCTAATGCCTCTTGCTTGTGGGGTTTGTGTGTTTGCCCAGTGGGAACATGACCTACTGTACGGCGTTGCATCTGTTGCTCTTCCTGCTTTTAGCTGTTTTTAAACCGTGTGCAAAATCTATAGTTGCTTAATATTGTGCCCTGGCTGCCAAATACGTATAGTGCAATAATTTAAACCAAAGCAAGCCAAGGTTCAAGTCCTGCCAGAGGAGCATGTTGACTGCTAGCAGCAAAAGGTCGGTCACGGAATGTTGCCGAACAACACCACTTCTGGTAGGAAAGTGAAAGGGTGGCTTTGTGGTGGCCCAAAAGTGGTTTAAGCAGGGGTTGTTTTGCTATTGGCAAAAAGGGGTGCATGGAGGCAGTAGCGTTAAGGGTGCAGGAGGCAAACAGGCCTGCCACACACGGGAGAGGCTCAAACTGATTCAGAGTAATCACCTAAATATTTGGAACAGATCTTTAGTGCACATTATTTACGTCGCGGCTGTCATATCCTTGCTTTTTACCTGGAGGGGCAGGTGGGCATTTGCTTGAATGCTACTCTGGATAATGAGGAAGCTTTCTGAGATGGCTGGGAGGAGGGTGGGGGTGGGGAAAGGAAGTGTGTCAAATACTAATTCCTGTAAACAAGGTTTCAGCAAGAAGCAAACAAGCTAATACTGAGATGGGATGGTTGATAATGCTTTTCTAGCTTAGGAACGCTCCTTAGGTATATCCCCTGGGTTCTGCCATGCCAAAGGTGTGCGGGGACAGGGTAGGTTTTCCATGGAGAGGTTACCAGTTTAGGGTGGCATGTGTCCTACTTTACAGAGGATAGATCTTCCTTGGATGAGTCTTCTGTCTGGTCCAACTCCAGATCCCCAAGAACAGAGGTTGGATGGCCATCAGTCAGGGATTCTTTAGCTGAGATTCCTGCATTGCAGGGGTTTGGACTAGATGACCCTCGGGGTCTCTTCCAGCTCTGCAGTTCTTCAAGGGGGAGCAGAAGGGGTCTTGAAGTTGCCCAATCATAGTGAACATCTGGACAGCAGACTCAGCAGGCAGGCACTGAGCTCGCTCCACCATAGTCTTCTCTGCAACGTGTGTGTGTTTGTTTGTTTGTGTGTGTTGTGTTTCTTTTTAAATTACAGTAACCATTTATAAACTTGCATTCGAACGTACCAATTAACATGCACTGAAATTAATGAACTTATTTTAGCCATGTCCATTAGTTTCAGTAGGTCTGCCCTTTGGGCAAATTGCTGTCTTTTTGTTTGTTTGTTTGTTTGTTAAGGGTGCTGGGAATTGTAGCTCTGGGAGGGATGGAAAGGGAGAAGAAGCACAGCAAGCTGTCCTGTGTTAGAAGGAAGGACGAGAAGTTAAACAAGGTGGTGAGATCAAGTTGATGGATTCTGCCGAAATGGCTAAAACGACTGGAAGAGTCAGAAATCAGAAAGACCAAAATTTTAATAATGGGGAAAATTTACAACTTATCTTAAAAACCACTGTAAACAGTTAAAATGGTTAGTAGGATTGGAATATCACTTGTAGCTTAATGGTGACTTTTGGATACAGTTTTGGAGATGTAAAAGATTTGGATTATTGTAAAAGATGCAGGAGGAAGTGATTAACAATAGGACCCACAAAGGGCAGGAAGGAAGTCCAGGAGATTCCTTGGAATCCTGTTTTTTATGTTGTGACTGTAAAATTTTAATCTGAAAAACCAAATAAATGTAAATTTATATATATAAAAAGAAGTTAAACAGAGTGTGCCAAAAAGGATCCTAAATCCCTTTGTTGCATCACCCCATCACTCCACACAGATGCCTGAAAAAGGGATCTGGCCACTGGGATCTGGCACCTTTGCAGGATGGAAAGCTGATTGCGTTCTCTGACCCAGCATTTGTTCCCTCCATTTCTAACTGTCCTCACGGCATCCTTTCCTTACAAACTGACAACTTAAATCCAGGGAGCATTTCTGCCTGGCTTTCATCTGATTTCACAAAAGGAGAAGGGAACGTACAACAGTGCTGACATCAAACATTTGAAGATTTGCCAAAACGTTAAATGTAGCAAAATTTTTGTTTTAATCTTAACATTACTTGGGGGCACCTGCTACACGCATTTAAGTTGAATAGATGCTTGTAGGTTGTGGTGTTGGTGTGTGTGTGGGGGGGGAGAAGTCCCACAGAACCTAAACGGGGAGGCTCTCTCTTTCTTGATTAATTAATAAGGTTTGATGAGGTATTTAAAATTACCTTTAATCACCGTACTTAACAGGGTGGGGCGGCAATTTTGTGCTGAGGCAGATCGTCTATATTTTCAGAACTGTTTGCTTAACGCCGAAGGTTACGAAGGGAAGGGATAGCATCTTCATTTAAAATGCAGCGTTGCCTTGATAAATCGGGAAAGTGGGGCAAGATAACAAAGGGGCAAAATCCAACAAAAGATAAAGTTAGGGTGGCAACACGCAGGAAAAGATAAATCAAAAGCGGGAAAGGAAAAAATGATGGAACTGCTGTAGACTGAATGGAGCAGGAGCAGCATTAATTAGGGACATAACAAATGCCAGTTTGGGAGGAAGAAATGTATAGAGCCTGAGATAGATGCATTAAAAATAACAATCATTCAATATGGCAGTTACAGGGAACCAGGCAGAGGGCCTTCTCGGTAGTGGCGCCCTCCCTGTGGAACGCCCTCCCTTCAGATGTCAAAGAGAACAACAACTACCAGACTTTTAGAAGACATCTGAAGGCAGCCCTGTTTAGGGAAGCTTTTAATGTTTGATGTATTACATTATTTTAATATTTTTTTGGAAGCCGCCCAGAGTGGTTGGGGAAGCCCAGCCAGATGGGCGGGGTATAAATTATGATGATGATGATGGTGATGATGATGATGATGATGATGATGACATGCCTAGATGCTACATTTGCCATGGATGCTTTAGCTGAGATTCTTGCATTGCAGAGGGTTGGTCTGGATGACCCTTGGGGTCCCTTCCAACTCCACAACAATATGATTCTATGGTTCTCTCCCTCTGCATTTTCTCCTCACAGCAACCTTGTGAAGGAGGTTAGGCTGAGAGTGAGTGCCTGCTCAAGGTAACCTAATGAGCTTCATAGCCAAGTGGAGGATTCGAACCCTGGTTCCCCAGGTCCTAGTCTGACACTCTAACCACTACACCACACTGTCTTTCATTTTGTTCAAGTAAACATCACCGCCATTCCCTCCGGGCTGGCTCTGGAGGGTGGCACAGCCTGGCCCTGGCCTTTTGGAGTTCAACGATTGTTGTTGGAAAACCGGAATATGAATATCGAATCAAAACCAAATCAAATCCCAGGTTGCAACCCCAAACACACTGTCTAGGGATTAAGTCTCGTTTATGGTGAACTCTTACGCATCACCAAAAAGAAAAGAGAAAAGAGGACACAGACTTACATGTGCTAAATTGCATATAGTACTTTAGAAATAATTACTATAATTTAAAATGGAATACAGGGTTGTATCCAATATTAGTCATACTTAGAGTAGACCTATTGAAACTAGAGGACATGAGTAGCCTAGGCACATAAACCCCAAGGGGTCTATTATGAGTAGAATCTAGTTGGATCTATCCCACCATAGCAGGGGAGCCTGCAGCCAGGTGAGCACATTCTTTGATGAGACTGGATCAGGTGGCAGGGGTGTGGCGGGCGGACAGTCCGCCCCAGGTGCCATCATGGAGGGGGGTGACAAATTATCAAGGAACAATTATTGCCCTACTAGAGTGGTTCATAAAAAACATTTTTTTGAAAATGCCTGCTCCAAAGGTCTTATCTTACTACGCTAGGGATTATATAGCTATATATGAAATTTCATGCATATCAGTTAATATCTTGACCCTCCTCCACGAAAATAGCTGTTTACTTGGCTGTTTTCCTATGTCATGAAGGCTGAAATTTCAGTTCAGTAGAGCAGGGTCAAGATATTAACATGGTGAAATCACAATCAATAAAACCTCCCCTCTAGTAGTTTCAAGCACTACTACAGGTTTCTACATAATATCTGTACTGCATTGTTTACTGTGACGGCACCTGCACTTTGGAACTCCCCGCCTATTGCAACAAAGCGCGTGCCTTTGCTAGACTCTTTTCGGGCACCTGCTAAATGAATTCTTCTTTAGGCAAGCATACCTAGATGCTTAGGAAGTTGAAGTAATTTTAATCTTAATATTTTAGCTTTTGTATGTTTTAAAGTAGGATTGTTAATTTTTCTTGATTTTATTGCTGTGGTATTTTTTTTTGTTTTTCGTTTTGGTAAACCACTTTGAAGGTTTTTTAAAATAAATTTTATTAAATCAATAAACAATAAATATAAATAAAATAACACAAGCCAAAACACAATCCATCCTGTAGATTTAAGTATCCGTCCACACTTGCCTACTTGTTATCAGAGGCCCAGAATCCACATTCCTTTGTAAGAAAATATGAAATAACATAAAACCATTTTTGCAGGCAATAATAATAATAACAATAATAAAAATCAATGGGGGGGGGTAACAAGAAATTTTCCGCACCGGGTACCACCTGACCTTCCTACGCCTCTGCCAGATGGGCCAGTGATCTGATGTTTTGTACCAAAGTTGGCAATGAGTTAGCATTAAGGGTGGCTAATAGCTCTGTGCATTTAAATGGCTTTGATTTCAAAGGGAAAAATCAAGACAACAGCGATCTTATAATGATGGGTGTGGCCAAGGGATATGGAGCCTCAACATGGGAGCCAGGCACATGTGGGTTTTGATCTTGACTCCCAGCCTCAGGCAGAGGAGCCTAGCTTTGGGCTGTGGGTCATCTCCCTCTGACAGAAGAATTAACGATGCCAGCAACTGATATTCAGGATGATTACTGCCTCCAACCGTGGGGCCAGAGCATAGCCCTGAGGACCAGCTCTGAGGGCCTTCTGGTGGTTAACTCACTGAGAGAAGCGAACCAGGCAGAGGGCCTTCTCGGTGGTGGCGCCCACCCTGTGGAATGCCCTCCTGGCAAATAAGAGATAAACAATTATTTGACCTTTCATCTGAAGGCAGCCCTGTACAGTGGTACCTCAGGTTAAGTACTTTATTCGTTCCGGAGGTCCGTTCTTAACCTGAAACTGTTCTTAACCTGAAGCACCACTTTAGCTAATGGGGCCTCCTGCTGCCGCCACGCCGCCGGAGAACGATTTCTGTTCTTATCCTGAAGCAAAGTTCTTAACCTGAAGCACTATTTCTGGGTTAGCGGAGTCTGTAACCTGAAGCGTATGTAACCTGAAGTGTATGTAACCTGAAGCGTATGTAACCCAAGGTACCATAGTTTTAAATGTTTTTTTATTGTGTTCTTATATCTGTTGGAAGCTGCCCAGAGTGGCTGGGGCAACCCAGTCAGATGGGCGGGGTACAAATAATAAAATTATTATTATTATTATTATTATTATTATTATTATTATTAGCCATCACGGTGAGCGGTCATCATAAGCCTTCTCCTCCATAGGAGCTCCCCAATTTGTGCAAATGCAGGCAAGGCTTGTTCACAAACCAGAATCTTTTGCCTGCTCATTCCCAGCCATCTAAATGTACCATTGACTAATGTTCTCAAGGCTTTTCTTTCAGTCGCCCTTGAACAACTAGAACTAGCGACTTGTCCTTTTAAAACAACAACAACTAGCCCAAAGGATTTGGGATTCTGACATAGGCCTCTGTTTTTGTCTGTTATGACTTGAATCTCCTCATGGCCACACAGGTTTATGGTTCTTTTCCCACCGTTCCAGGGACTAGGCAGAAAATGTATTCCTGAGCTTATATTTCCCAGAAGGAGGGCAACCCTTTGCCCAGTGCTGTGAGATGTCGTGAGGATGGCATCGCTTCATCTTGTGCTCATAAAATACTTTGAAGATTAAAGGCCTTCGTGCTCCAGGCATTGCCAACTGTTTTATATGGCAATGATTATCAAAGTGCTTGGAATGCATTGAGAAAGATCCAACGTTTATAAGTCACAATTACTTGTGCTAGGGTTTAATATGAACACAGGGATTAGCCATTTCTCATGGAAAGCAGGAAAGAAAAGGCCCATTGCTGTGTACCTGTTAAGTTATTGATTTGAACCTGAGGACAGTTTCACATGAACCCTCCTAAATCCCCTCGGAGTTGCTGGAACTGGGGCTGAGTTGTCACCCAGAAGGGCTCTCAGCTTGTTTGCAGAATTCTCCTGTGGTACACACATAGCTGTCAACGTTTCCCTTTTTTTTTTTTAAGGGAAATTCCCTTATTCCGAATAGGATTCCTCGCAAGAAGAGGGAAAAGTTGACAGCTATGGACACATCAGGCTAACTGATAACTATGAGGTTGAAAACTTTAGCGGAGAGATAATCAACAAGAGCTTCGGTTGATTAATCAGTGTGTATCGGTCAACATTCCAGAGACGAACGCCACAGGGACACAGGGACACTTGGAACACCATGATTCTCATAGCAAGTAACATTGTCTGTGGCCTGTTAGGCATTGTGGCAAGGTTTACTCCGCCTCCTGTGAGCCGTAGTTGCTTTCTCTGCAATTCTAAACCCATTTACCTGGCAATAAGCCTCGCCAAATCCTGTCGAACACACTCCTGAGCTGGAATAGTTAGGATTACACTGTTATTCTGCAATGACCGATCCTCCGCCGATTTAAAAGTCAAGATCACATTTGTGCTTTGGGTTTAAGTAGCAATGGGAGGGGGAGAGGGCAGTTATCCTGTGCTGTATATTACAAATCTCTGTAGCACATGAACTAGAAGGCTATGCACAAGTCATAGTGGCTGAGCATTCATAGGCATGCATGTGTGCTGGAGTCCAGAGTTTCCCGCCAAAAGACTATGGAAAGCTGAACCCTGGTAAAGCCATGCTAATGGATTTTAGCAAGGCATCTAACCAAAGGGGAAAATAGGGACTGAAACTGAAAGCCACATTGCTGCAGTGACTACAGCCACATACCCTCTGACATTTCTCTGATGAAAATAGGGATGTCCAAGTCAATTATTATTATTATTATTATTATTATTATTATTATTATTATTATTATTATTATTTATACCCAACCCCAGGCCTAGACAGCATCTTGAGAAGTAGAGACGTCACCTTGCCAACAAAGGTCCGTATAGTTAAAGCCATGGTTTTCCCAGTAGTGATGTATGGAAGTGAGAGCTGGACCATAAAGAAGGCTGATCGCCGAAGAATTGATGCTTTTGAATTATGGTGCTGGAGAAGACTCTTGAGAGTCCCATGGACTGCAAGAAGATCAAACACATCCATTCTTAAGGAAATCAGCCCTGAGTGCTCACTGGAAGGACAGATCGTGAAGCTGAGGCTCCAGTACTTTGGCCACCTCATGAGAAGAGAAGACTCCCTGGAGAAGACACTGATGCTGGGAAAGATGGAGGGCACAAGGAGAAGGGGGCGACAGAGGACGAGATGGTTGGATAGTGTTTTTGAGGTTACCAGCATGAGTTTGACCAAACTGCGGGAGGTAGTGGAGGACAGAGGTGCCTGGCGTGCTCTGGTCCATGGGGTCACGAAGAGTCGGACACGACTAAATGACTAAACAACAACACAACAACAACATACCCAACCCATCTAACTGGGTTGCCCCAGCCATTCTGGGCAGCTACCAAAATATATAAAAACATATTAAACAGGAACCATTAAAAAACTTCTCTATACAGGGCTGCCTTCAGGTGTCTTCTAAAGGTTGTACGGTTACTTATCTCCTTGGCTCGGGGGTCGCATAACTCTGTACCCGCCAATGATTCTCTGATGAAAATAGGGACTTCCTAAGGAAAAGTGGGACATTCTGGGATCAAACCAGAAACTGGGGTGGCTTCTGTAAATCCAGGGCTGTCCCTGGAAAATAGGGACACTTGGAGGGTCTGCAGCTGTCTTTGCCAACTGAGTGCTCTCAAGACGTTTTGGACTACAATTCCCATCAGCCTGAGTCAGCACTCAAGGAGACCTCAACACAACAGCAGTTTCCCCCACTTGTGATTCCTAGCAACTGGTATTCAGAGACATTGTTGCTTCTGAGAGTAGAGTTAGAACTTGGCTATCAGTGGCTAGAAGCCATTAGTAGCTTCATCCTCCATGGGCTTCTCTTAATCCTCTCTCAAAGCCATCCGAGTTGGTGGCCATCCCTAAATTTGTGGGAACAGATTCCATAGTTCAAATGGCACCCCTTTGGGCTTGCCGCACCAGAGAAAAACAGGTGAGTCATCTCTCGGTTTAGGAGAGCCTGCAATTTTGATTAATGAGCAGTGCAATCTATTCACACCTGGAGAAGTGACTTCATTTCCTCGACAGCAACGTGCAGTTAAAAATTTCCATCTGCAGTTTTCTTGGTTTCCTACCAGTTGACTTCTCCACGGCTTCTCCTCCTAGGTTTCAGTGATTTCCTTAGTTGATATGGTTTTTCTCATCTCACAGGTGCTCCACTTCCAAGATCTAACTGAACTCTGGATTTCATGTTTCTGGACTTGTACTTTGTCTCCAATTCCTGGCTTGCCCTCTGATGCTGATTACTCTTTGGCCCTGACTCTTGGCCCAGGGTGGCCAAGACTTGTTAAAAGAGGACGATGTATAAGAAGGGAGATCAGAGGTCTTGAAGTTGACCATCCATAGTTAGCATCCCTGAGGCTGATCAACCACAGATAGCATCCTTGAAGCTGACCATTCACGTTCTTTCTGAATTTACATCTATACATATTTCAAACAGTGAAAATCCAGATAGAAATGTTATTGAGCTTTTGTTCTGTTCTGTTTTTTGGTCAAAATCACAAAATAAATTGCTGCTTTTGAGCTGTTTTTATGGAAAATCGCCAAAAATGGCACTGCCAATGTGGGTTGCCGTAAATCTGGATTTTCCTGGACTTTTTCAATTTCCACCTGGACACTGCTGCCAAATGCAGTATTCCAGATATGTCCGGGAAATTCCATACATATGATAACCCTATCTATATGTATCAGTGAGCATATGCATATTTTATGCAGATCTGTTTCCTCTTTTATCCTTTTTTGGGTGATGGATTTTCTCTTTGTTGTTGTTCTTGTTGTTGTGCTACTGGATCAGTTTTTGTGCTGACAACCAGTCTTGAATTTGAGCTCTTTAGCAGTTGATAGCACTGTGGAATAAAGTTTCATGGAGGTGGGGGGAAATGCTGTCCTTTTTCATCCCCCCTGAATCTTCCTGCCCTCCCTTAGAACATCTAACACTGCTAGCAGATCCCTGTCGCAGGAAGCTGGAGACATGAAGGCTTGTCTTGTTTTGTGCTGGACCCCATGCTATGACTCGGTGATCTCCCTTAGAACCTAATGGAAAGGCAAGATCTGCTGAAGTCTTGATGTTGTGAGCCCCTCCATCCTACGCTCAAGTTACACACATATATTTAAATAAAGCCTTATAGCCTAAAGACACTGCAGTCTCACTTGACCTTCATTCCAAGGAAACTGAACCCCAAGTAAGCACTGGAACCCCTGAAGTCACTTGCTGCTTGGAGACTTGGGTGCACGTAACACTGGTGTCAATAGTGGGATTGTGTTTCCTAGAGAAGTGTGAAGCCCCCCACCATGTGTTCAGGCTGCATATTTGTGTAAATAAAATGCTATACCCTAAAGGCACCACAGTCTCTGTTCACATTCATTCCAAGGAAACTAAACCCTGGATAAAGCACTTGGAACCCCTGGAATCACTCGCTGCCTGGAGATTCAGAGGGTGTGCAACAATATGGAGGCAGGAACATTTCTTAATGGAACTGATGGAAGTTCTGTTTGCTTGACTTCAAACGATCATTTTATTTTTTTGCAGGAAATTGGTTTGCATTCTGATCCACCAGAGGATGCATTTTAAGCCAGGGCTGCCATTCCTGGGTAATCTAAATGGACATGAATGATTATGGATGGCGAAGGTGGCCGGGAGAGACAAGGAACGAAATCCGAAGGCTGGGCAATTGCCATTCTCTCTGTGGCAGGATGACACCTACCTGTAAGCCCCTCTTTGATCTTAATGCGAGAGGATGAGTCCTGCCAGAGAATATTTAGACTCAGATTGGCAGAGAGGTTGTGACAAGGAGGGGGCAGTGGAAGGAGGGGGAGAGATGCCCCCACGAGACCCTTTGGAATGATAAATAATGTGTCAAGTGGATGCCTCTCGCCTCCCCATTAGCCTTTCAAACGGTTCACGCACTACAACTCCCCCTTCATTCTGGAGCCACAGTTCTCATGAGAATATTTGTAACTTCTCGACGAGGGACAGAAAACGGTCTAAAGGGGGAAGATTACAGACCAAGAAAAGAACTAAAACCGAGGAACGTAAAACATTTCCCAGCTAACGTTCGAAGGAAACTAAAATGTTATTCTGTCGTGTCAAGTGCAGAGAGAACCCACCGCCAGGCTTTTGGTTAGTTCTCAGCGATGGATCTTTCTTCTAAATAGGAAGCCAGCGGCTAGAAGATGCCTATGCTTAAATGAGCATTGATGGCTGGTGGCTATCAGGCGATGCACATGTGTGGGAAGTGGAGGCGTGGAGAGAAGCAGAGGGACGGGTTGAATGTCACCAGGGAAAGAAACAGGAGTTTCTTTCCAGCTTGCTGGGGGCTCCAAGGATTTGCTCCGAGACCCCCAATTGTTGTTGTTTCAAAGAATAGCACCGAAAACTAGAGTTCTTGCCACCCCCTCACACTCAGCTTGTTTCATTGCTTATTTTATTTCTTGATAACAATTTTAATTCATGATAACAATGCATAACAGAATTATAGAATTGGAGGCTTGCAAGGGACCCCAAGTGTTATCTAGTCCAAGCCCCTGCAATGCAGGAATCTTTTGCCGAACATGGGGCTCAAACCCACAACCCTGAGATTAAGAGTCTTATGCTCTACTGACTGAGCTATTCTAGCAGGATGAACTACATCAGGTGTTCATAAATGTATATATCTGAACCTTGTATTCCACCATGGAATATACCGCATTTTTCGCCCTATAGGATGCACCGTCCCATAAGGCGCACCTAGTTTTTTGGGAGGGAAATAAAGGGGAAAAAAATTATTCCCCCCCAGGTGCAGGGCCCAAGCTTCCCCCGACCCCAGCCCCCAGAACAGGCAACTCTCCGCAAGCCGTGGGAGCCCGGCGCCGGGCTCCCGCGCCTTGCGGAGAGCTGCGCGAAGCCTGCGCGTGCAGCTCAGCTCGCCCAGCCTTCGGCATGCAGGCAACTCTCCGCAAGCCGCCCAGAGAGCTGCGCGAAGCCTGAAGAGCGAGAGGGGTTGGTGCGCTCCAGGCTTCAGCGAAAGCCTGCATTCGCCCCATAGGACGCACACACATTTCCCCTTCATTTTTGGAGGGGAAAAAGTGCATCCTATGGGGCGAAAAATACGGTATATTACGGTATTTTTTTAAAGCTCTATTTTTTATCTTGTATTTTTACACTCCTTGCCTTTAAGACTGTCTTTATGATGTGTCTTAGTCTGATCTAGTGTTGAGCTTGGCGGCAATGCCAGGGTCAGGAAGGCAGAGCAGTTCCTGCCACATAGTTCTTCCCTTGGACAGGATGATAGGCTGCTTTGATATAATTTCTTTTATTCTTGAGATCCTGGGCTGCATTTTGTATTTTGAGTGGATCTGTACTCTGCGTGGAGGACTTAGTTGTATGGGAGTTACGCAAATGCAATCACTCAATAAACGAATAGAGTCAGTGCCTCATCTTGTCCATTCCTGGATGGCTTCCATTAAACTGGATGGTGAAAGAGAGAGAGGGGCCATATTTGCACTGTGCATTTAAAGCTCTGTGATCCCTCTTGGAACAGTCATGGTTTGCCCCAAAGAATTCTGGGAGCTGTAGTTTGCTGAGGATGCTGAGAGTTCTTCGGAGGTTACTATTCCCCTCAGAGATTCCTCCTTCTGTGTCCTTCTAATGAAATTTCCCTGTGCCAGGGAATGTTTCCGTCAATCCATGAACACTGTTGCATAAACAAAAAATCTGTGGGCAGGAAGAGGAAGTTTATACAGCAACAACGAAGGTCAGGAACCAATCCCATGCCCTGCAGCAATTCACTAAAGAAACTAGGGACATGCTTGCAACTAGATGTGGAGAAGTTTGATTCCGTATGCTTTTAAAAGCTGAATCTACCCAATTCAAACTTTCTGAAGCACCAGGGAAACTGAAACACAGCCATCCTTTAAAATTCGCATCCAGCTGAATTTTGCGAAATGGTTTCCCATCCAGACAGTGTTAACAAAAATGGATATATTGTCTAAAAGTGTGCGTTGAAATTAACACATTAGTGGGAATACCACACAAAGGTGCATTGTGTTAGGAGAAATGGCTTGGGGAAATGTGTTACATTGGTCAAAACTGCATGCAAAAATGTGCTTATTGGGAGAAATGTGGGGTATAGATGTGATAAATAATATAAGGAAAACCAAAGCAAAGAAAGCTAAGTGGGAAAATGCAGGGGTTCTTTGCTGAAGGCATAGGAGCATTTTGCCCCCCCCCCATTCTTGGTGCTTTCAATTGGCATTTTTTGCAAAATTAATCACCATCTTTGCAAACATAAGGATTACCACGTTTTAAATTCCTCTTCTATGTCTTACAAACAAGGTGTTGCAAGTCCTCTCCTCCCAACACCTATGTTTTTAAAACATCATCTTGATCTGCACACATTAACAGGGGAGTGATATTCATATCAGGGCTTCAAACCAGTGCTTCTCCAAATATTGCAGGACTACGATTCCTGTCATCCCAGACCACTGGCTCTTCTGACTGGGGCTGATGGAGATGAGGTCCCAAGAAACATCTGGAGGGCCACATGTTCCCCATCCCTGCACTTTATGTTCAGTATTCTTCTCATCTTCCAAGGCTAGACTATATATTGGACAGGCTTCTCTAGTGCTTGAAGTACCCCTTTGACCACAAAGGACGTTGGAACAAAAGGAGCGAGTGTCACGTCGCAGGAAATGACGCCTCTATCCTGCTGCCTCCAACCTCTTTAAAACAAAAGCACAAATTGAAGCCAAGCTGTTCGTTTGCTTCTTTCATCTCCATCTTCGCTTCAGCACCTCTTTTATTTTGGAGAGAAATAAACCAACTGACAACAGGCTGACAAAACAGGCTGCAACCGTTGTTTAAAAAACGCACCATCCATTAGAACCACTGCTAAATCCAACTTGCAACCTTTTTCGCTGGGAGTCCCAGTGCCAAGTGCGAGAATGTGCAGCCCCGCGCCCGCCACCCCCACATAAAGTCTGGGTCAACGGCCTGCTTCTTTCATTTGCGTTTCCACCACACCTCATAGATCCACTTCTCCTTGGGCACTGCTGTTATCACGCCTTTCTCTCGCCTTGATTTATTAACTGTGGAGCTGTCGAATTATGAAAACCAAGGCCCGAGGAATAATTATTAATGTTCAAGGAATTCATTTCACACTTGAACACTTCCCCCTCTTTCTAACAATTTGCTGAGGGCCTCCTCATTTGGGTTGATGGGGCAGGGAAACAAGGGAATTATGTGCAATTAGCCCAGGTAGATGGAGGAAGATGCAAAAGACCCATATCAGGACTTCCTTAGTGTGGACAGTCTCTCTTCAGACCCTCCAATTTCCCCTATTTTCCAGGGACAGTCCCAGATTTACAAAAGCCATCCTGGTTTCTGATTTGATCCCAGAATGTCCTGCTTTCCCTTAGGACATCCCTATTTTTATCGGAGAAATGTTGGAGCCTATGGTATTATGGGAACCCTGAGCCCATGCGATAGTAACTATACAGTGGTACCTCTGGTTATGATCTTAATTCGTTCTGGAGGTCCGTTCTTAACCTGAAACCATTCTTAACCTGAGGTACCACTTTAGCTAACGGGGCCTCCTGCTGCTGCCACTGCACGATTTCTGTTCTCTTCCTGAGGTAAAGTTCTTCACCTGAGGTACTACTTCTGGATTAGCGTAGTCTGTATCCCAAAGTGTTTGTAACCCGAGGTGTTTGTAACCAGAGGTACCACCGTACAACCTTTTCAATACATCTGAAGGCAGACCTGTATAGGGAAGTTTTTAAATGTTTAATGTTCTATTATGTTTTTATAAATGTTGGAAGCCGCCCAGAGTGGCTGGGGCAACCCAGTCAGATGGGCAGGGCATAAATAATACAATTATTATCCTTATTGAATAGGATGTCCCTGTTTTCATCGGAGAAATGTTGGAGGGCATGTCTCTCTTCTACAATTAGTGGAAAGAGAAGACAAGGCTGAGAAGCTTGTTTTCTGCTGCTCCAGAGGGGAGGCTCTGAACCAATGGATTCAAATGACAAGGAAGGATATGCCAACTGAACATCAGGAAGAAGTTTCTGAGGGTAAGAGCTGTTTGGCTGTGGGACAGGCTCCCTTGGAAGGCAGTGGACTCTCCTTCACTGGAGGTTTTTAATCAGAAGTTGGATGGCCAGGGATTCATAGTGGTTAAGAGCAGTGGACTCATAATCTGGGGAACCAGGTTCGCGTCTCCTCTCCTTCACATGCAGCTGCTGGGTGACCTTGGGCTAGTCACACTTCTCTGAAGTCTCTCAGCCTCACTCACCTCACAGAGTGTTTTTTGTGGGGGAGGAAGGGAAAGGAGACTGTTAGCCGCTTTGAGACTCCTTAGGGTAGTGATAAAGCGGGATATCAAATCCAAACTACTACTCTTCTTCTTCTTCTTCTTCTTCTTCTTCTTCTTCTTCTTCTTCTTCTTCTGTGATTCTTGCATGGCAAGGGGTTTGGACTAGAAGAGCCTTGGGGTCCCTTCCAATGGTTCTAAGATTCTATGGTTCTATGGTTCTATGGTTCTTCGAAAGACCAGAGGAATTTCTGAAATGTCCTTTGGAGGAGAGAAGCCAGGGGACATTGAAAAAAGAGAAAGCATCAGAAGTCAAACAGGCATCAGGGATGTTTGTTTCAGTCCATTTTGCCCTTGCGTGCTCCTGCTGGAGGTCCACCCATACTGGAACATGGGGGAGACAACGAATCACCATTTTGCTTTAGAATACCTCTGCACTGCGTTATGTTAAAAATTCGCCATCTTTTCCAAGAAGCAGGTACCTTATTTTATTTCATTATTTTCTTTAAGGCAATTTTAACTACACAATTGCACTCCCTCCATGTTATTTTTCAACTACCGATTCCCTGGAGGTCGAGGCAACGAATGCTTTTAGTTTGTTTGGTTGTTTGCACGAAAACAAAACTCAACGGCGCTCAGCGTAAATGGCATATTTTGTGTTGCAAAATGATAGACGCAGATCTGTAAATGATGAGGAAGGAAGGAAATAATTCATCGTTCACCTGATTTCTCATGAAGCAGGGCGTGCTCATTTCAGTAGGCAGAGCTGTCAGTTTGTATACGCACACACATTAAAAGGAATGTAAGATGAGTGATTAATGCGCACAAGAAGCAGTCATTGTGCACATTCACCAGGGCCTCATGGGGAATGTGCACATAATCCAGCCATGAAAAGAGAATTTTGCACATTTCCCAGTCAATGAAGATAACCTTCAGTAGGCCTTGGGAAATTTACAAGTATCAACTGAATTTGTGGCCATTATGCATAATCCCCAATGAGCTTTGAGGAACCTGAGTACCTTGATTGCATTTTGTACATTCTCCAGACAATATGCACATTCCTCAGTCAGTATGCAGGATCTCCAAAAAACATGTCCTTCCCACCATCATTTAGAAGTGCGCAGTTTGCACAAGGCTGCTTCTGACCCTCTTCCAAATTGAACATGGCCCCCCACAACATACCCTCCTGCTAAACAGCTGGAAGAAAGGTTCAGATAAAATTCAGCACATGTAATTTATATACAGATTGATCTTTATTCTACAAATGAGTGATGCAAGTCTACTCTCCAGCCAAATTCATAAGCCACGCGCTGCTTATCAAAAGTGCAATATTACCTACTAACTACTTGCACCCACAAAAAATACTGCTAACTTCAGTTTTCCAAAAGAGATGTGCTGTAGAAAAAGAAAAGCACAAAACTTGAGTACAAAAACCTTTCATTATATTTCTCAAATGCAATAGAAAACATTTTAGCACCCAAATCATTTTGAATAACCTTGCAAATGGTGAGGTTAAAATTTAAGCCTCTTAAAAGTTTCATTATCAAGCACATCAACATCTCATTTTGCATGCCTTTTCCTCCGCAGATGTTTTCTTCAGTTCCTTCAGGTCAAGTGCTTGGGCATGTTCAATTGATATAGTTGCCAAGCCAACTAGTCTCTTTTGCAACATGGTTGAGCGTATGCAAGTTTTTATAAGGTTGAGCTTTGAGAAACTGATTTCAGCACTTGCCACTGACACCGAGTGTGTGGGAAGGATCCTTAGAGCAACAGAAACATTAGGCACTTTATGCAGGAGTTTTTGTTGTACAGTCAAACTTCGGTTGTCGAACGTAATCCGTTCAGGAACCCGTTCGGCTTCTGAAATATTTGACAACTGAGGTGCGGCTTCTGAATGGTTGCAGGAGCTTCCTGCACTCAAGCGGAAGCCATGTTAGACGTTTGGCTTCCGTATAACGTTCAAAAACAGGAACACTTATTTCTGGGTTTTCGGAGTCCGGGAGCCAAAATGTTCCAAAATGGAGGTGTTTGGGATACGAGGTTTGACTGTAGTATGAAGAAAAGTACTCCTTGTGGAGGCATAAACTTTGGAATTCTTAAAGCTGTTGCTATAAGTTCACAGCACGGATCTTCAGCGTCAATATATTTGTTTCCTTTGAAGATGTCCCACAAGGCTGTGAAGGTTTAGGATCAGAGTTTTTCTTCTCCTAGATGGGTTGCCTTCTCAGGTTGACGAGCCCCATCTGCCCCTCACTTCCCTCTATAGCACATACAGAAACCGCCTTCTTGACCCTTGGCCTGTTGGTGTACCTGCTTCATAGAATCATAGAATCGGAGAGTTGGAAGTAACCCAAGAGTCCAACCCCCTGCCATGCAGGAATCTCATCTAAGGCATCCATGGCAGATGGCCACACAACCTCTGCTTAAAAACCTCCAAAGAAGGAGAGTCCACCATTTCACAAGGGAGACTGTTCCACTCTCGAACAGCTCTTAACATCAGAAAGTTTTTACCTGATGTTTAGTCAGAATCTCCTTTCTTGTAACTGCAAGCCATTGCTTCGAGTCCTGCCCTCCAGAGCAGGAAAAAGCAAGCTTGTACCCTTTTCCTTGTGACAGCCCTTGAGATATTTGAAGGTGGCTATCATATATGGGACGCGGGTGGCGCTGTGGGTTAAACAACAGAGCCTAGGACTTGCCAATCCGAAGGTCTGGGGTTCGAATCCCCGCGACAGGGTGAGCTCCTGTTACTCGGTCCCTGCTCCTGCCAACCTAGCAGTTCGAAAGCAAATCAATGTGCAAGTAGATAAATAGGTACCGCTCCAGCGGGAAGGTAAACGGTGTTTCCGTGTACTGCTATGGTTCGCCAGAAGCGGCTTAGTCATGCTGGCCACATGACCCGGAAGCTGTACGCCGGCTCCCTCGGCCAATAAAGCGAGATGAGTGCCGCAACCCCAGAGTCGGCCACGACTGGACCTAATGGTCAGGGGTCCCTTTACCTTTACTATCATATCATATGGCTATCATATCATATTTTTCATAAATGTATATATTTTAAAACAACTCTAATGTGTGAAATACTTCAAAAATGATAAAAATCCTTCAAAATATAAAATCAAAGTAAAATATTGTCAGAAATGTATAAGATGTAACAAAAACTAATCTGTATAAAACTGTCGTTAAGCTTCAGAGGAGCCACCCCCCCCCCACGGTAGTTTGCCAGGAATGGATAAGACAAGGAAAGTTCTTACCAATGTTGTTTATTCAATATTCACAGAGAGGGACTTAGAAATGCAGCTTCTTGGAGTAATGGTGTTACTCCAAGTAAAGCTCCACGCCCCCTTCTCTCCTGCTTCCTCATTCGTCAACAGCAGCACCCACATTACGGTGGCCCCTTAGGGCCATCTGTCTCCAAGTCCTTTGCTCTCCTACTTTCAATGCTCACCGGGTTCTGGGAGATAGTGAGTCTGGAATGCTTTCTAGTGATAACGTGTCAGCCAGCTGCTCCAGCTCTGCCTCCTCCTCTCCCATTATTTCCCAACTTTCCCCCTCATCTGCCTCTGAGATGTGAGCTACCGCAAATCCATGTTGTGAATCTATACTGTCTTCCTCTTCTCTGGAAGGTTCAGGCTGGGGAGGCGATCTCCACCAATCCTCCTCTGTCCAGGCCTTGACAACTGTGCACCTCAAAGGTGAGTTCTGCACCCCTCTGAAGTCTGTGACCCAGGCAGCCCTGCCAACCAGTTTTAGGGAATGTTTTCCCTCGACCCAGAGCCAAGCCCCCCCCCTTTCCGCTGGTAGACAGTCATCGCCTTGTGTTTTGGGGAACCCTCTCCTGGATGGCTAAATCCATCATTCTCCCAAATACACAAAACTGCAGCACGTACCGCTGCTCGTGCAAAAACGCAGGTGTCTCAGGCCGGGCGTCTTTTAAAAAGTCCCAGGCACCCTCCGATTTGTGATATGAGCCATGCAAGCCCCTCACGAAAATTGAGTAATGGCAATTATTTCTCGAGGCTGTATTTTCGTGAATAGCACACTTATTTTCTCAGGGACGCATTTGTTTTCCCAGCTGTGCCACATGGGTGGCGTTAATTTGTGAGGCAAGGCTCGGTTTGAGAAAAGCAACAGTTTCGCTCCTCTCCCCCAGCCCCCCACCCGCAAGTCTCTGGCAATTACTTTCCAAGACTTGGTACCCGCAAAGTTCTTGCAGAACCAAGGTCTAGCAGAGGGGAAGGCCCCACAGAGTCTGGGGGAAAGAAGACAGGTAAGTGCAGAGTTTCTAGATCAGGGGTAAGGGCAGGTGTGGCCCCCAAAGATGTTGCTGGACTGCAACTTGCAGCATCCCTGACCATCACCCGAGCCAGGGATAGGGGGGAGAATTTGGTTTGCTTCCCATTTTAATGCCAATCTAGCTAATTCACATCTCTCAAAACAATACGTGCAGTGAGGCCTTGCTTTCCTTCAAAATTATCTGAATTCTGTGGGGCAGTTCTCCAACCCTAAGGTGTATATATTAGTGAGAATAGCAAGCCAAAAATGTGTTATATTAGGGAAAATGTGTATATTAGTACATAGAATCATAGAATATGCAGGAATATGCAGCTGTCCCTTACAGGGATGGAAACTGCAACCTTGATGTTATCGGTACCATGCTCCAGCTACGCTAGCCAGTAATTATTTTTTGCATTTAAAAATGTGCACACCAAGATGCTGACGAATTTCTGCGAGGACTTTTTCAAAGGGTTGTTTTTTTGTGTGTGTGTTTTTTTGCAAACTGATACCAGGGAGCAATGCTTAAAAGAGTGGAAAAATGAGAATCTGAAAGGAAGCAAAATGCAGAGATTCCTCCACCCCTTGTTGTGGGGGATGGAGCTGGCAACATCTGGAGGGCCACAGATGTTCCCCATCCCTGTCCTAGATAATGGGAAGATTCTAGAGTCATACGATGGAAGGGAAACACTGGAGGCAAGGGACAGGAGGCTTGCCAGCTAATTGAGCGAAAAACCACACTGGTTTCCTCCTGTGCTCCGACTGTGATCTGCCCATGTCCTAGCCTGGACAGGTCCTGAGATTCAGAGGCGGAGCTTGGTTAAGGGGTGGAGCTTGGTGTCACGGGGCAAGGCGTTGTAGCACCTGGAAGGAACATCTGTGGGTTAGAGATGGACAAGTTGGGCAGGTAATAGCAAGAACGAATGAAATTAGCAACAAAAAAAGGTCACTCTTCACCTTGAGGTTAAGGTAAGAAGATCATAAGGAGCAAGTCAATGGCCCGTCTGGTTCAACATCCTATTCTCACAAGGGCTGACCAGAAACCAGCAAGCAGGACCTGAGGACCTCTCCCCTCCTGCAGTTACCAGCAACTGGGGTTCAGAAGCACTACAGTGGTACCTCGGGTTAAGAACTTAATTCGTTTTGGAGGTCCCTTCTTAACCTGAAACTGTTCTTAACCTGAAGCACCACTTTAGCTAATGGGGCCTCCCACTTCCGCTGCGCCGCCGGAGCACGATTTCTGTTCTCATCCTGAAGCAAAGTTCTTAACCTGAGGTACTATTTCTGGGTTAGTGGAGTCCGTAACCTGAAGCGTATGTAACCCAAGGTACCACTGTACTGCCTCCAACCATGAAGGCAGAGCACAGCCGTCGTGGTTAGTAGCTATTTATAGCCTTCTCCTCCTCCACGAAATCGTCCAATCCTCTTTTAAAGCCATCCTGTTTGGTGGCCATCGCTGCCTCCTGTGGCAGGGAGTTCCACAGTTTAACGGTGCATTGCACGAATAAGTGCTTTCTTTTTATATGTCCCGGATTTCCCAACATTCAGCTTCGTTGGATGTCCGCGAGTTGAGTTGTCCTGTTATGAGAATTATAGGCAATTAGGTTGAACTCCTTCCCACAGAGATCCTGAAAAGGAGGTTAAAAGTTTGGAAATTCAGGTCAAATTGCAAGTCTCGGCAGTCCCACCCATGACTATCTTGACTTTAGAAGCGACTGGGCCACCTGGGCTCTGTTACCATTAATAATCCTTCCTACCCGGCGTCTGAGGGGCTGAATAAATACTAGCAACATCTTGTTTACCTGTTGGATTTGTCGATGAGCAGCCTGAGCGAGCAGCAACATCCTTGAAGGGAAGGCCAGGCTTTTGGCACATCGATCCAAAAACCTTGTCAGAAAGACCTCCCCCTCCCCTTCTTCCTGTGTTGTGAGCACAGGACTCACTTTCCCTTTTAAAAAATAAATAAATAAACTGCTGCGCTCTTTTATTCCGTCTTTGAAGCGGCAAAACGAGGAACCGGGCCTTCTCCTTTCTCCCCTCCCCCCGCCCTTTTGCCTGTCATCTGTCCAATGAGCGTCTCATAAAACAAATTGAGAGGTTTAAATCTCGGAGACAAAAATCAATATGGGAGATAAGTAAAGAATAGGAGGAAGTCAGGCGGCTGAGATTTATTTCCCTGGAAATGTTTTTTCAATGGATTTACTAATAAATCTAAAGTGGCCGTTGCTCGGGCCTTTGATATGCAATCTCTCCCTTTACTTAGATGAAAGGCTCACATGAAAAAGGAAGCCTCGCTTATTGATTTTAACAAGGGCATAAATCACGGAAGTCCCACATGTTATCACTCCTGGCATGTGCGCTCGCTCAGAGTTGGGAGAGACAGAGCCCCGTCCAACACACACACACACACAGAGAGAGAGAGAGAGAGAGAGAGACAGAGAATTGTTCCTGCTTCCTCTTCTTCCTTGCCCCCTCTTTAACTGATCACAACTTCTAACTGGCCAGACTGATGCTGCCTCAGGCACTGGCTCAGAATGTTCCAACTATAGATTGATGGTGGTCTCGTAACAACCTAAGAGTAGCCTCCTGGATCAGGCCCATCTCGTCCAGCATCCTGTTCCCACAACCAGATGCCCGTGGGAAACCAGCAATCAGGATTCGAACACAAGACCCGTCTCCCCTCCTGCGGCTTCAAGCAACTGGGATTCAGAAACATTGCTGCCTCCAACTGCGGAGGCAGAGCACAGCCATCCTGGCTAGTAAGCCACCGATAGCCTTGTCTTCCATGAATTTCTCCAACCCTCTTTAAAAAACTTCCAAGTTGGTGGCCATCTCTGCCTCCTGTGGCAGTGAGTTCCATGGTTTACGCTGCAAGAACAAGCCCCTTCTTCCAATATCTACAATTCCCCGCCCAGAGCTACAATCCCCACAGTTCCTTGTGAAGAGGGGTTGACTGTTAAACTACTTCGGGAATTATAGTTCTGGGAGCAAGATAGGGAGCTCCTAACAACTTTCAGCACCCTTGACTACAGATCCCAGGATGAGATGGATTGTATTTATGTAAAACTCAGCACACACAAATCTGTGTGTTCTTTTCTCACGAGTGTTAAGTGAGCACCTAAACGTCAGTCTCCAATGTATGTAATATATATTCTGTATATATATATATATATATATATATATATATATATATATATATACTGTATATATATGTATGTCTGTATATATATATAAAAAAAACACTGGACAGTGTTCTCGAAGCTACCAGCATGAGTTTGACCAAACTGCAGGAGGCGGCAGTGGAAGACAGGAGTGCCTGGTGTGCTCTGGTCCATGGGGTCACGAAGAGTCGGACACGACTAAAGGACTAAACAACAACAACAACAACTATATATATATATATATATATATATATATATATATATATATATATATATAAAGTTCTGAAGTCAAGGTGAATGCAAATTTAAAAATAAAAGCGTATACGCAAATAAATGCAGAGCATGCATTTTCAAAATACAACAAACTTAATTTTTTCCCATTTTTTCTTCTTTTTTAAACTAGTCATAAATCTGTCTTGGCATCCTCAAAGCAATTTCTCCAACGGCATCTCGTAAGCTCTTGCACAAATCATCCGGACCAGGTCTTCACTCCCTCAATTGTATCGTATAAATCAATGTTAACATTCTTTCGGGAGCCCACGTTTTAGATAGCCAGAGTTCAATAACAGGACAGAGTCTTTATTTTCTCATTATGAACAATAGGCATTTTGATCATAGCAAAGGGATTAACGCCAACTCCTTTGGCACTGTGACCGGCAAGCTTCCACGCTGCCTACGTGCGTCCTCTACCACGATGTGCCTTAGTTCTCCAAGGCGGCTTGTTAGAGAGGGACGTTTAGGAACATAGAAAGTAGTTTATAATTCGGTCAGACCACTGGGTGCTTTAGCTTGGTGTTGCCCACACTGACTGGCAGGGACTCGCCAGTGTTTCATAGAAGCATAGAACTGTAGAGCTGGAAGAGACCCCAGGGGTCATGTAGTTGAACCCCCTGCAGTTCAGGAATCTCAGCTAAAGCATCCATGACTGATGGCCCTCCAACCTCTGCTTAAAAACCTCCAAGGAAGGAGAGCCCACCACCTTCAGAGGGAGCCAAACAGCTCTTATGGCTTTCCCAGTAGTGACGTATGGAAGTGAGAGCTGGACCATAAAGAAGGCTCTTGATCGCCAAAGAATCGATGCTTTTGAATTCTGGTGCTGGAGGAGACTCTTGAGAGTCCCATGGACTGCAAGAAGATCAAACCGATCCATTCTGAAGGAAATCAGCCCTGAGTGCTCAGTGGAAGGACAGATCGTGAAGCTGAGGCTCCAATACTTTGGCCACCTCATGAGAAGAGAAGACTCCCTGGAAAAGACCCTGATGTTGGGAAAGATGGAGGGCACAGGGAGAAGAGGACGACGGAGGACGAGATGGTTGGACAGCGTTCTCGAAGCTACCAGCATGAGTTTGACCAAACTGCGGGAGGCAGTGGAAGACAGGAGTGCCTGGCGTGCTCTGGTCCATGGGGTCACGAAGAGTCGGACACGACTAAACAACAACAGTTGGAATCTCCTTTATGGTGACTTGAACCCATTGGTTTGGGTCCCACCCTCCAGGGCAGGAGGAAACAAGCTTGTTCCATCTTCCATGCGACAGCCCTTCAGAGAATTGAAGGTGGCTATTGTATCTCCTCTCAGTTTCCTAATCATGCCTCACCAGGCTTCATTTCCAGACCCTTTCAGGCACGAGACTTTCTCAGCCATACCTGGAGATGCCAGGATTGAACCTGAGACTTTCTGGAGCAAAGCAAGTGCTCAACAACTGGGATTTAACTCCAGTGTTAAATGTTTGGAAAAAGTCAGAAGCCCAAGGCAGAATAAGTTCCTCAACTACGTTTATTCACCATTGTCAGTGGCAATGGCTCACTCATAGGAAAACAAAACCCGAACTCACAGGACTACACAATAAAAACCCCAACAAGAACTGACTGTTGACAGTTGACAGTTTGATAATTTGAAGGGGCCAGCAGAATCCCACAGTCAGGTAACTAGAAAGACGTATAGTGGTACCTCAGGTTAAGAACTTTATTTGTTCTGGAGGTCTGTTCTTAACCTGAAACTGTTCTTAACCTGAAGCACCACTTTAGCTAATAGGGCCTCCAGCTGCTGCCGTGCGATTTCTGTTCTCATCCTGAAGCAAAGTTCTTAACCCGAGGTAATATTTCTGGGTTAGCGGAGTCTGTAACCTGAAGCATCTGTAACCCAAGGTACCACTGTATAAGCTTGTTTTTATAGTTCTATAAACACATAGTCTTTGCGTCTCCATATTATCAGTGCTTTTTTTTCAGGGTACGCAGGACCGGCACCTCTTTTTTTGTTGTTAAAAAGTGTGGCACTTACTATAATAATTTCATGGTGAGTATCGACACCTATTTTTCCTAGGAAAAAAAAAGCACTGCATATTTTTCACCCTGGATGAAGCATTTGCCAGAAGTCATCATCTTTTCCTTTTCCTTTTTGTATCTGTTATTATTTATTTCAAACTAAGCAAGTTTATTTAGGGCCAAATTCAGACCTTCCGATGGATGGGGGGTTGAAGATAAAGCAAATGATAGTAATGAAGAAAGAAAAATTGAAATAGAATTCCCTCCAGTGTAATGAATGAAAAGAAAAATTAAAGGGGAAAAAAGGGCCTCCGGTGCAATGCAATAAAATGGTCTACACACCCTGTTCACCTTACTCCCCTGCCGCTGTGATTAAAAGCCTCTCTTTCAGGGGACCTAGGGCTTCCTTCCTAGGGTGGAACTGGATTGTGAACTCCCCACAACAGCCTTGCTGTGTATACCAAGGCTGGTCAGGCCTGAGACACACTGCGCAGAATCTTTTTTTGCAAAAGGAGAATGCAGGGATACCAGGATAAACAACCAGAGCGAAAAATGGAGGTTCAAAGATTTGTTACCTAAGCAAGTATTACACAGATCAGGACTTTATCTCCCTTCCTCCCCTCCACCTCGCTTGCTTAATTTGTGATCCTCGACCCGCATAGGCAGGCAGCAATTTGGAGACACAAGGAATTGAGCAGGCAGAGGATCATAGTGTTACGAAGGTTGCACAGCACCTCCAGTCTCTGCCGAGTGGAAGCAAGATCCCAGGGGCTTCCAGGGTTGTGTTTGTGTTGGGAAAATTGAGGCACAGTGGAGCAGAGTGCCTTTAAGAAACGTGGTTTATTGTACACACATTTACGCTCGGTGTCTTCAATGGACGGGGTGCAGAACTTTATGCCCCAAGAACATCCTTTTCAATTCATTGTATATCAAAATAATGTTCAAGATAACTTTTATTTTTAAAAACCCAGAAGCTTTTCTTTTGGGAATTACAGTGGTACCTCTGGTTATGTACTTAATTCGTTCCGGAGGTCCGTTCTTAACCTGAAACTGTTCTTAACCTGAGGTACCACTTTAGCTAATGGGGCCTCCCGCTGCCGCACGATTTCTGTTCTCATCCTGAAGCAAAGTTTTTAACCTGAGGTACTATTTCTGGATTAGCGGAGTCTGTAACCTGAAGCGTCTGTAACCTGAAGTGTATGTAACCCGAGGTACCACTGTATAGGGACAGAACTACCTAAATTGTATAGAAATGTATTTATGTATGCTACTACAGCAGCAAGAATGCTACTTGCCCCAAAGTGGAAAGAAGCAGAAGTCCCAGCAAAGGAAGAATGGATACAAAAACTTATGGAATATGCAGAAATGGCGAAACTTACCGGAAGAATAAGAAATCAAGATAACAATCTTAATGGCTTGGTTAGCTGAACCAGATTGGTTTGCATGCGCTAACCCAGGAATTTCTTGTCTGGCATGGTTCTGCAGCTTCATATCTGAAATATTATCTAAATACTATGGTTTATTAATTTCTACCATTCACTAATGGACTCTGGTGCCCTAGATCTATGACAATATTAACTCAGGAGAGACCTTCTGGTTGTTAGGAAACAAGAAGATTGCTCCCAAGTCAGAGAGTGATTCGGACAGTGCCTCTGTTCAGATCAGAAGCTGGTCAGTGGAGCCTGGTGCCCATTGGCACTGGTCAATAGTGTAGTGCAAAATTCAGAAGTGCAGGGCCCTTTCATGATAGTCACAGTCACACCCATTCACAGCCACACCCCTTCTAAGGTTATGAAACTTTCCAAGTTTATGCAATAACCTTGTAATTATATAAAATTTTGCAACGATCGATGCAGATCTCCGTGTGGTGCCTTTCTGCCAGCGCCACTGTTGTCTGTGCACCTACATGGGCAAATGATTTGGAGTGCTTCATTCAGAGCAACCTAAGTTGTGTTTTCCCTGAAGTTCCTTTCTGTAGAACAGGAATCACAAAGCGTTCTCCTGAAATGGAAGCGCCTTATGTTTTCGATGCTCCTAAATGCTCAGCTTTGGGAGCAAACAGAACAACTGCTTGGTGTTCTTCGGCGTTCCTTTCTCCAGAGTGGCCCTAGGAGCCAATCCTCATTGGCTGATTTCCCTCCTTTCATTCGGATTGGCTCCAATCAGCACAAAGGGTGGCAAGACTTCTCAGTGTCTAGAAAGCTCCCCTTTCATGTTGATTGGGCAGTTCTAGGATGCTAGAGACTGAGGCCCTGTGGAGATATACAGTACCAGTGGATCTTCCATCTCCCCCCGCTCCTGTGATCCGGGACCACTATATCACTGGGACTGGCACATACATACATATACAGTGGTACCTCAGGTTACATATGCTTCAGGTTACATACGCTTCAGGTTACAGACTCCGCTAACCCAGAAATATTACCTCGCATTAAGAACTTTGCTTCAGGATGAGAACAGAAATCGTGCTCCGGCAGCGCGGCGGCAGTAGGAGGCCCCATTAGCTAAAGTGGTGCTTCAGGTTAAGAACAATTCCAGGTTAAGTACGGGCCTCCAGAACGAATTAAGTACTTAACCTGAGCTACCACTGTATCCATAAAATTCCAAGAATCATAGAGTTTTAAGGGACCAAGAGAATCATCTAGTCCCACTCCCTGCAATGCAGGAATATGCAGTTGCCCCATACGGGGATCAAACCTGCAACTTTGGCATTATCAGCACCACACTCTTAACCAAGTGAGCTATGTACATAATTTTATTTGCATGCTGCCTTTCCATAGCCAAAACCATGCTCAAGGCGACTTGCAACATGGGAAAAGTACATTATTACAAACATAACAAAAGCAGTCATAAACGGACTGAATGTAAACTGAACAGTTTCCATGTGAATTGTGACGAGACCCAAAACCACGATACAAAAAATGAACATCAGTAACAGCAACAACGAAACCCCCTAAACAATACCCCCGCCCAAGAGTCTTGCTCATCAGCCTCAGCTTTTGTAGCTGGAGTCAGTCCAGGCCCCGCCGTCCCAGGTGACCTGACCCACCAGGCTTTTCTTATGTTCTTAAACAACAAACATATAACAAAATTTTAAGCAGAGGTGGGATGGTCTTCTGTCACGGATGTTTTTGCTGAGATTCCTGCATTGCAGGGAGTGAACTGGCTTTCAGAATCCTCAGTGTTCTGCAAACGGAGTGAATATTACGGGAATTCCTTTCCATCGCTAAGCTTTTCATCTTCCGCTTGTAAACGTTGTTAGGTGTGTTCCCCTGCCCCCCGTCTTTAATGTAAAGAGCAATTCTCCACTGGTGTCAGTTAAGGGGTCAGGGAGAGAGAGAGAGAGAGAGAGAGAGAGAGAGAGAGAGAGAGGGAGGGAGGGAGGGAGGGAGAGCCGACCCAAAAATAGACCTTTTCCATAAACAAAAAATGCATTCTGTTTTACTAGGATAAACAGACAGCTGTGTTAAAGGATCTTGCCACCCAGGCCTTGACTCAAAGAAGGGAAAAGGAAGCGACGTTGAAGAAAGTGATTCACCACCACAATTAGGAGGAAGAGGAGGAGGAGGAGAGGGGTGTGGTAGGACAGGGTCATGGCTGACACAGACTCCTGGGAGATGCCTCCGGGGGAAGGATTACTTCGGAGCAGCTGAACTGCACATTACAGACCCACAGGCTGTACGCACCAGGGAGCCAGTCTGTGGTAGCAGGTGTGTGAAGTCTTGCTGCCCTCTTTTGTAGGGGGACAGGTGTCCTCTGTCCTCACATGGCCTCCCAAAATTGAGCAGGTACCGTATTTTTCACTCCACAAGACGCACTTAGTTTTTAGAGGGGGAATCAAGAAAGAAAATATTCTTCAAAGGAGCGCTGAGCAGAGCCTGTATGCATCCCAGGCTCTGCTCATCGCTTCCTTTCATGAGCCGCATGGAGCATGTGCGGCACTTGGAGGCTTTACTGATTGGCTGCCCTTTTACTGCCCGTTACTGATGGGCTGCCCTTCTCCCTACTCAGGGAAAAGCCCCCAAGAGCCACACACACACTCCGCGCGGCTCTTTACAGGGAGTGTGGCTATTGGGGGCTTTTCCGGGAGGTGGGGGAAGGGACTGAGGGGCTGCCCTCTGTCCTTTCCCCCACCTCCCAGAAAAGCCAGCAAGAGCCACTGCATAGCTATCCCAAAAGCCACGTGAAGCCTCTTCAGGGTAGCAGGATGAAGGCTCCCACTGCCCTGAGGAGGCTTCATGCGGCTAAGCCAGAAACTAGAACAGCGAGAGGGAGCACTGCACAGCAATCCCTCTTGCTGTTCTGGCTTCTGGGATAGCTGCGCAGCCTGCATTTGCTCCATAAGACGCACACACATTTCCCCTTACTTTTTAGGAGGGAAAAAGTACGTCTTATAGAGCAAAAAATACAGTAGTTCTTTCCCCAAACACCATTCCATATTCCAGGAGCAGAAAGGCTGGTTCCATTTCCACACGCTAGAGATGGATAGTGACTTTGAAAGATGCCCACGGTTGGGTGCCTCTCGCCTCCTTACTTCTCCCTGGGAGACATCCCTAGGTGTGTCTCTGCCTCTGAACTCTTTCAGTAACCAAACAAACCTCTGTGTTGCAAAGAGAACGTCAGCAATGTCTAGGCAACACGATGACCATGTACCGGTACATACGCAACAGACAATCTTTATAGAATTCATTCATCAGCGTGTATTATAATTTTTGTAAAGTGATATGTGCATGCAGGTCATCGTCTGTAAAATTTTATTTTCAGTTTATGAAGCAATCCTATATCCTCCCACCACGCTGACAAAGAATTCTACGAAACAGTAGTCAATATCCGGAATCACTGTTCAGTGTTGGACATCCTATTTGCCGAATGCACAAAGCTTCACAGCTTTTCTTTCATCGTACAAAGTCTGGTACCTCGCTTCATTTAAAGATTTTCAGAGACTTTGAGGCTAAAGAATTCATTTTGTACTTGTTATGGTTTGAAGGAATTCTATAAAGACTGTCTATTGCGTCTGAACTCTTTCAGCCACAGCAGGCTGAGTCCCCGAACCCCCACCATCCTCCGAAGGCTGAGAAGATGGCAGCCCCTGGGTCTCCCACCTCATCAGGTCCAGGTGTGTCTGGGGACAGTGGGGCAGAGGGCTTCATCGAGCGGACGGTGCCTTCTGGTCAGTGCCAGAGGACTCAGAGGAAGCCATGTCACTAACCCAATGCAGGACAGGTGTGGTCTTCAGATGGCGGCCCATCAATGCAGGGACCAGAACAGTTGAGCTTCAGAGAGATGGTGGCCTCATTGGTCTTCTTGGGGTTCCCAGGAGCATGCTGTTGCCTCCCCTTACTTCCCCATTTTGGGCTTTGTTTCCATCAGCACGCACCCCCCACGTTTTCATTGGTCTTCCCATTTTCTTTTCTCTCTGTTCTTTCCATCTGCCTTCTCTTCCAACGAAGCTGAATGTTGGAACAGCTCAAAGAATAGACTTCTTCGTGCAGCGTAAAGTTAAGCCACGGAACTCTTTGACAAAGGAGACATTTTTATGCCCATTTAACACTCGTGACAAAAGAAAACACAGATTTGTGTGCGCTGAGTTTTACACAGATACAATCCATCTCATTCTGGGATCTGTACAGTGGTACCTCTGATTGCAAATGGGATCCGTTCTGGAGGCCTGTTCGCAACATGAAAAGAGCGCAGCCTGGAGCGCCGTATCTGCACGGGTGCGCGGTGTGATTTAGCGCTTCTGCACATGCGTGAGCAGCGAGACCCGGAAGTAACTCTTTCCGGTATTTCCAGGTCACCGCGGGATATAACCTGAAAGAACATGAAGCAAATATAATATGAGGTATGACTGTAGTCAAGGTGCTGAGAATTGTTAGGTGCTCCCTATCCTGCCCTGAGTGCTCACTGGAAGGAGCTGAGGCTCCAATACTTTGGACCCCTCATGAGAAGAGAAGACTCCCTGGAAAAGACCCTGATGTTGGGAAAGATGGAGGGCACAAGGAGAAGGGGACGACAGAGGATGAGATGGTTGGACAGTGTTCTCGAAGCTACCAGCATGAGTTTGACCAAACTGTGGGAGGCAGTGGAAGACAGGAGTGCCTGGTGTGCTCTGGTCCATGGGGTCACAAAGAGTCGGACATTACTAAATGACTAAACAACAACAACACCCTGCTCCCAGAACTATAATTCCCAAAGTAGTTTACCAGTCAACCCCTCTTCACAAGGAACTGTGGGGATTCCCCTCTGGGAGGGGAATCGTAGGTATGGGAAGAAGGGACTTGTTCATGCAGCGTAAACCATGGAACTCACTGCCACAGGAGACAGAGATGGCCACCGACTTGGAAGTTTTTAAAAGAGGATTGGACAGATTCATGGAAGACAAGGCTATCGGTGGCTTACTAGTCAGGATGGCTCTGCTCTGCTTCCGCAGTTTGAGGCAGCAATGCTTCTGAATCCCAGTTGCTTGAAGCCGCAGGAGGGGAGAGGGGTCTTGTGTTCAAATCCTGCTTGCTGGTTTCCCACAGGCATCTGGCCACTGTGGGAACAGGATGCTGAACTAGATGAGGCCTTGGCCTGATCCAGCAGGCTCTTCTTATGTTCTTTACTCAGACTGTGTGGGGCAGGAGCCCTAAAGCGAGCAAAGCCCAAAGTTGGTGTGGCCACCTCTTTTCTCTGTCTACTCCTATTTTCTTTCAATTGCCCCCCCGCCACCCCCATTCTTCCTCCTTGCCACCCACATGAAATCGCATGGATTCCTGTGCTCCCTGACCCACACAGATTGAACAATCTGGCTCCCAGATAGTGTGAAATAATTTCATTGAACTTAAAAAAAAAAAGCACACACCTTGTAGCAAATGCACAGCTCTTTTCGTACCTGATAATAGATGGTGAAAGCACTGCAGACATTAATTATTGCTTTTAATTGCTGTTTATTATGATCAGAATCTTACTTTTATCTAAATGGGTTTGCTCCTCCCGACTTAATAATAGCAATCTGCATTTCAACAGAGCTGGCATCCCAAGATCACGATGTACTTTGTAACCAGACTGTCTCCCAACATCCCTGGAAGGTAGGAAAACCAGTTTTCCTTTTCCCCTGCAAGATATATTGGAACCGCCCTCCCCCACTCGCTCCCTCCCCGCCCCTGCTATCTTGAATGGAGATGATGGGAAAATGTTTTGAAATCTCCCATCAATTTGATCTCTGGCTTTCAGCAACAATTGGCGGTTTAACTTTCCTGCATGCTTATTGGGAAAGCTGGGGATGCCTTTATTAACAAGAAGAACTGGGCTCCCAAACAGGAATAGGGAAAGCTGCGTTTCTCCAGACAGCATGACCAATGGTCAGGGACGATGGCAGCTGGGAGTCCAGCAATTTCTGGAGGGCCTCTCTCTTGCCCCAAGTATTCACAGTCCCTGGGTTAATCCCTACCTGCTTGCTTAAAAGAAAGCCAACCAAGAAAATACGGAATTAAAGGGATCTGCGCTGAATGCATATGAGCATTTATTTTATTTTAAATTTATTTATTTTTTTTGCAAAATTCTTAACGCTCGTAATTGCCGCCTTTGCAAAACCAGTCACCACCTTTGCAAACAAAAGGGATGACCACATTTTTTATGTCTTACAAATAAGGTTATAGGGTTTTCCTCTCTCCTTCCTGCAACAAGTACACTTTTTTGGGGGGGGGGGAAATGGGAATAATATTTATTTCAGGGCTAGGGAACATCTGTTCCTTCAGATGTGGCTGGACTATAACCCCCTTTATCGCTGCCCATAGTGGTTGGGGCTTGATGGGAGCTGAAGTCCAACATCTGGGGGTTTGGAAGAAAGGCTAGATTAAATAGGAATGTAGAAAGCTGCTTTTTACTGTCAGACCACCGGCCCATCGAGCACAGCATTGTCTGGACTGACTAGCACTGGCTCTCCAGGGTCTTAGACAGGGCAGTTCAAACAGGTGCCCAGAGGTGCCAAGGATGGCATTCTGCATGCAGAGCACATGTTTTCTCCCATGGAGCAATGCCTTCTTTCTAAGGAAGCTGCCACGTACTGAACCAGTCCATTATTTGATTTATGCGTAACATTTGCAAAATCCCCTCCCAACTTTCTGATGCACCCAGGGCAATATGGAAAGCACAAAGACATAAAGCATCCACAAAAAGAAAAATAATGATGGTGGAGTTGGAATATAATGCTTTACAAAAAAAAGTAGGGGATTTTTTTTTTCTTGGAATAAAATGCCCTTTTAAAAATTGATGGATGCTGTTATTCAACTACCTGGCTTTGCTTGAAGGATGGGTTGCGAGAGAGCAGCCAAAATCTATTTTCTTTGGATCTACAAATGTTGGCAAATGTGCCCGATAATAGCATTTTCCCAGGTTATCACAGAAGACAACTTAATTGCTGAAGGACAGACAATCTGTCTCCACTCTTCAACCGCCTAGGGATCCGCGAGGACTCCCTTCCTTGGGCCTGCCAGTTTGGTCTCGTCGTTTTCTAAAACTTGCCCCTGAAGAAGGTAACGTCTACTTCGGCAAGTCCCTTCTGTTGAGCTCCTCATTAGCCACTGAGATTATTAAAGGCTCCAATTGCATCTTGCTAGCACCTTTCATGTTGTTTTGGCTAAAGCAAGCCAGCTGCAGGAGTGCGAGGATGGACTTTTTCTGCAGAGTAAGGGGTAATTTGCACTGCATTAATTTTAACTGCTTGTTTATCTTTTACAGGTAATACAGAATGAGAGAAGGGGAATAATGAAGTGACCCCCTGCCCAACAGTTATAAAAGAATCTACAGCAAAAAGAAATAATAATAATAATAATAATAATAATAATAATAATAATAATAATCTTTATTATTTATAGGCCACCCATCGGACTGGGTTGCCCCAGCCACTCTGGGAGGCTCCCAACAAAAAATAGTAAAAACACATGTTGTTGAGCTTTTTAAAGTTTTGCCCAAAGTTGTTGGCCAACTTCCAACATGGGTTGCCATCCATCCGGATTTTCCCTGGCATTCCACTCGGATACTGTTTGCAGCAGCTGAATCCTGGCTGTGTCCTGGAAATTCTGGCTGTACGGCAATCCTATAAAAATAGCATTGGGTCCGTCCCATATCAAGCATTACATAAATGTGTTGCAGGAATCCTCAACCCGTGTTCTGTTGTTGCAACATATGGAATAAAATCAGACCAACTCTTCTGAAAGGTGTCTTGCCTTTTCGTTGGTTTTATGAGTTGATTTGTCCACCAGAGCTAAGTTCCATATTTGGGCCAGCCACATTTTGCTCAGAGTTTCTTTTCCGTTTTTTGCCGTGATAAGCTGAGCTGAGGTTACACTGCTTTTGAAATAGTGCAGCCGATGACTGTCTGTCTGTGTGTGCAAGGCACCAGCTAGAAAGTTGGCAACATGTTAACAGGTACAGCAAGCTTAACGAAATCAATATATGCAAATAAACCCCCATGTAGTCCACATTGCACCCACCCTCAAAAGGATTTTCATTTAAGGATATCTATAGTTAAATGTTTCCTGCTTTGGCTCAGTGAGATATTCCAAGGGCAGTGACATTAGATCAGGCATAGGCAAACTCGGCCCTCCAGATGTTTTGGGACTACAACTCCCATCATCCCTAGCTAACAGGACCAGTGGTCAGGGATGATGGGAATTGTAGTCTCAAAACACCTGGAGGGCTGAGTTTGCCTATGCCTGCATTAGATAACAGAGCATCCAAGCATTCCTACTTCACAGGGTTGTTGTGGGGGTTAAAGTAAGGTTACCAGATTTTTTTCAATGAATCCGGGGACCCTTCATTGAAATGAGTTGGAATGATAGGAATTTGTCAGGGGACTGATTTGTAACTCTGGGGACTGTCCCCAGGAAACGGGGACATCTGGTAACCTTAGATTAAATGAGGATGGGGAGAACCATGGACATTGGCCTTGAGCTCCTTGGAGAAAAAGGTAGGATATAAACACCCAGGGACAGCCTGGATAGCTCAGTTGGTTAGAGTGCGATGCTGATAATGCCAAGGTTGCAGGTTCGGTTCCTTTATGGGACAGTGGCATATTCCAGCATTACAGGGGGTTGGACTAGATGATTGTCAGGGTCCCTTCCAACTCTACGATTCTATGATTCTAAATGCAATAAATAAATAAATAAGATATTGACAGGCTTCAGGGATTCTGATCCTTCCCACGGTGGCAGCCAAGAAGCAGATAACAAGAAGAGTTCTCACCAATTCTTTTATTCAACATTCACTGAGAGAGTACATAGAAACACTGTCTCTCTTAGATAATGGCGTTGCTCTGAGTAAAGTCCCACCCCCTCAGTCCCTCCTATTCTGCATCACCCCTGCGCCAGCTGATCTGTGCTTTCTGCCTCTGTGCTTTCTGTTCTCCTACTCTCAATGCCTGCCGGGTCCTGGGAGAGGGAGGGTCAGGAATGCTTTCCAAAGACACTGAGTCTGTCAGCTGTCTCTCTCCGGTGCTGCTGCTTCTTCCTGCTGCTCGTCTCCCAATATTTCCCAGCTTCTCCTCTCTGCAGCCTCTGAACTATGACCTTCTGCAAACCACTGTTCTAAGTCTATACTGTCCTCCGCTTCTCGGAAAGGTTCAGGAGGAGGAGGAGGCTGTCCTCACCATTCCTCCTCAGTCCCGTCCCTGACAAGAATGGAGGCAAACGTACTTCACAAACAGGTAGCAAAACCTGCATCTGATTCTGAGAGGGAGAGATTTATGCAACCTCCCAAACCCCAAGGCTGCCAGCTACCCCAGTTCTAGCGAACTCCAGCCGGAAACTTCTATCAAGGGTGGCCACATGTCTTTACAAGAAGAAGAAGAGTTTGGATTTGATATCCCGCTTTATCACTACCCTAAGGATTCTCAAAGCAGCTAACAATCTCCTTTCCCTTCCTCCCCCACAACAAACACTCTGAGGTGAGTGAGGCTGAGAGGCTTCAGAGAAGTGTGACTAGCCCAGGGTCACCCAGCAGATGTATGTGGAGGAGCGGAGATGCGAACCCAGTTCACCAGATTACGAGTCTACCTCTCCTAACCACTACACCACACTGGCTCTCTATTTGAAGGTGTCCTCTGTTTTAAAGACTATTCATTCCAAGCCTAGTTTGAACATAAATAACTCTTAGAAGGGGCCTTGAAGTTGTACCTCAGCAATGAGCACCTGCACAGCAGACCTAGAAGGCTTATAGCTCCCCCGGTCACAGTCTTTCCCAGGGTGGTCAGATAGATTGCATTTCTATTTAATTACTGTAATTATTTCTAAAGGCACACATCAATTAGAACATGCACATTTTGTGCCGCACCGTGTCCTCTTTTTGGATTGTGTATGTATGTATGTGTGTGTAATGCATTGCCAGGTTTTTTGGGGGTAATGGGTCAACAAGCAACCAACAAACTTTTCATGAAAATTCAGACTTCGGAATGGATTCCAGAATGTTCTTCTGTTTCCTCTCACCAGCTGGATGCAACTCCAAGGAGAAGTTTCCGCAACTGGGGCTCTTCTGCCTAGATGACCCCTTGTCTGAGAGCCACCCATCCCATGTCAGACGGCGGGGGCAGCAGCGGGGGGCGTTCTGCTGAAGGAACACAAAGATGTTCACACAGAGATGGAAAATACTTCATGTGCCCTGGTCCTAAATCATAAAAGGCTTTAGCAGAACAATTAATTAAATAAATAAATAGAAACCCACGTCCCCCAATCCTCAAGTTCCCGTTTCACAGTTGTAACCGCCCCACCCTTCATTCCTATCCCTGCTTGACGTTACGGCAAAAAATAATGAAAAACTGGCAAATCGAATTGTGTGAATATCTGGAATTAGCAAAAAATGACAGAAGTAATTAGAAATCAACCAAACCAAAGGTTTAAAAAGGAGTGGGACTGCTTTAAGGAGTACCTGGAAAAAACATTGTTCTCAGACAACATCTTTGATGTGTTTTGATTAAAGTTTGCAAAGTAACAGATAGGTAACATATACTATGGAAGAGAAGTGAAATAAGGAAAAACAACACAGTTAAAAAGATAAGGAAGAAGTAAGGAGCCACAATAAGGTGGAGGGGAGTCACATGCGAAGAAGTATTGATTTATTTTAGTTTACATTTGTGTATAAGTTAACATATTTTGAGGAACGAATGGGAAATGTATATAATTAATTAATGTAAAACTCAATAAAGAATAACAACACACACAAAAAGATAATGAAAAACTGTAATAAACAACAACGTGGCTGCAACGCTTTTAGGGCTCATCCAGATTTCCTTTTGTGGCCCACGCTTTACAGCTCCATGTCCGAGTATTGTTTTTTTAATTTTATTTTTTTGGTCCCAGCACTTTCCCTGGGAAAACCCATGTTTCGCTGCTGAATCAGAACAAACAACAATCTGCAGAAAAGTCATTTGCTGTTTCTGCTCTAATTCGGCACTAAAATCCCAAAGAAACTGAAGAGCCAAACAAACAAACAAATTGCTTGGATGCACAGTTTTAAAGTGTGGATCTGCTCCTGGAATGCACGGCTTAAAATGAAATACAGTGATACCTCCGGTTACAAATGGGATCCGTTCCGGAGGCCCGTCCGCATCCTGAAAACTTCATAACCGGAGGTGTGATTGAGTGCTTCTGCGTATGCGTGTAGTGCGCAGAGCGCTTCTGCACATGCGTGCATGGCGAAACCCAGAAGTATACACTTTCGGGGGTTCCACGTTCACATCCCGAGGATTACGTTACCTGAAGGTAACATAACCCGAGGGTCCACTGTACAGTGGTACCTCGGGTTAAGTACTTACCGGTAATTTGTTCCGGAGGCCCATACTTAACCTGAAACTGTTCTTAACCTGAAGCACCACTTTAGCTAATGGGGCCTCCAGCTGCCGCGGCGGTGCCGGAGCACGATTTCTGTTCTCATCCTGAAGCAAAGTTCTTAACCTGAAGACTCTGAGTTAGCAGAGTCTGTAACCTGAAGCGTATGTAACCTGAAGTGTATGTAACCCGAGGCACCACTACATAGGGAAGTTTTAAATGTTTTTTATTGTGTTCTTATATCTGTTGGAAGCTGCCCAGAGTGGCTGGGGCAACCCCTTCTGGCAAATAAGAGATATACAATTATTTGACCTTTCATCTGAAGGCAGCCCTGTACAGTGGTACCTCGGGTTAAGTACTTAATTCGTTCCGGAGGTCCATTCTTAACCTGAAACTGTTCTTAACCTGAAGCACCACTTTAGCTAATGGGGCCTCCTGCTGCTGCCACGCCACCGGAGCACGATTTCTGTTCTTAACCTGAAGCATATGTAACCCGAGGTACCACTGTACTGATGAACCCTAGATTGCAGGAGGGTAGAACTTGAACCCATGGCTTCAAGTCACAATAAAGGAGATTCTGATTGAACACCAGGAAGAACTTTCTGGCAGGAAGAGCTGTTTGACAGTGGAATGGTCACCCTCGGGAAGTGGTGGATTCTCCTTCAAAAGAAGCTTCAAGCAGAGGTTGGGTGGTCATCTGTCATGGATGCTTTAGCTGAGATTCCTGCATTGCAGGGGGTTGGACTAGATGACCCTTGGGGTCCCTTCCAACTCTGTGATTCTACGCAGAAATGCTGTCCCTGCCCAAGTGGGGCTGAGGGGGCGGGACGTAGAGCTGGAACAGGATTGACCTTTATTCAAGGCAGTGCCTGGATAGAATCTTGTGACTCAGAAGCACAGGAAGACACCATCCTTGGATTGGGCAGAATCTGACGTTTACTGGATTTTCAGGTTCCAGAACTGCTTAACTGACAGAAGATGCATTTTATTTCCTGGATCAGGAAAACATAGCATTGTTACCAGTTCTGAATTATCCCATTTGCAATCCATTCACAACCCCTGGTTTCACGGTCTATATTGTTTATAAAAACAAAACTTCTGCCTCCATGGAGCAGCTTGTAATCTGAGAGATGGTGATTTGCTTTAGTTCACTAGTGACAGGGCAAGGATTTGAACCCAGGACTCCCTGAGTGACCTTGAGCACCTGAAGGCACTGTGCTGACTTCATAGCCAGTTATTCCATCAAACTGCCACAAAGGGAGAGAAGGGAAGTCTGGCCCTTTCCATTGGCTTCACAGGGAGAACAACTCCATCGCACTTCTCTCTCCCTCATTGGTCACCTGGAAGCAGACATTCTATCATGATACAGCAGAGGGGAAAGTGGGAAGCCGGACCGTTCCATTGGTTCTGTGAAGTAATGAGCTTTTGCTCAAACATGCATAAGGTAAAGGTAAAGGGACCCCTGACCATTAGGTCCAGTCGTGACCGACTCTGGGGTTGCGGTGCTCATCTCTCTTTATTGGCCGAGGGAGCCGGCATACAGCTTCCGGGTCATGTGGCCAGCATGACTAAGCTGCTTCTGGCAAACCAGAGCAACAAACGGAAACGCCGTTTACCTTCCCGCTGGAGTGGTACCTATTTATCTACTTGCACTTTGACGTGCTTTCGAACTGCTAGGTTGGCAGGAGCAGGGACCGAGCAATGGGAGCTCACCCCGTTGCGGGGATTCGAACCGCCGACCTTCTGATCGGCAAGTCCTAGGCTCTGTGGTTTAACCCACAGCGCCACCCGCGTCCCTCAGACATGCATAGAACCCTCCAAACTATCAGGGGATCTTGATAACGCCAAGGCCCCCAGTCACATGAACTTGCATGCCAGTATATGCTGCCCGAACGTCATGGGGCAATGAGCACAGGGGCTTTGGGGTCAGGACAGGCACTCTGGCCTCCTTTCCATGGTTCACATGTTCAGGTGAATGCCTGACTATGCCTTCTGTAACATGAGGAATAGAGTTTTGAGTTTGCTTATTTTTCCCTCTTCCCTCCTTATCCCTTTTTCTTCTTGTGCTGTGTCTTCTAGTTTGTAACCATGCAGGCAGGGGCTTTTTTATGCACTATTGATTATAAAGAAGCTGATCTGGGAATCTTTCCAGCCAAAGAGCAGCGGTTTAATAATAATAATAATAATAATAATGCTTAAAAAATCTAGTTTTAGATGGTCTACCCATCAAACAAGTCTTTTTGCAACTGTAGGGTCTCCATACTAACACTGCTTTATATGGCCTCAGTCCCACCTTGCCCTGCATATCACCATTTAAACTTTGCAGCCTTTTGCGCTACATCCACAAACTTTCTACCTTTGTTGTATCCAATTATTTGTTCTTCTGTCTTTTAATGATACTCCTTATGTTGCATGTTGTGCTGTTCTTAAGTTGTTCATGTTTCAGTTCTCCACTCCGTAACACATCACTGGTGATATGTACTTATTAAACAGTATTTTATTGCACCCATTTTGCAGATGGGAGACTGAGGCTGAAAGAGCAACAGCTTGCCTAAAGCCTGGTGGCCAAAGCAAGAGTTGAAACAGGGACTTCTCTGCTTATGGTTTTAATAGCCATCATACTGAGGCATCTGATCATAGCCTGCATTTTTAATCAAGGCTTATATTTTGATCAGATTCCTGTATTCCAAAAATGAGCTTAAATTCACAAATGTTTCTTTCGAGACAGGACACCAGCAGGCAAGGTCTTTGTCAGAGGCCCCTTTGGTTTATTGCGGTCATAAAACAGGCTGGGAACAAAAGGTCACACTGACCATACAAATGATAGAATACAATCAAGGTTGCAAAAACAAATAGTGCCTCCCATTAAACTTGAGCCACATCTTCCTAAGGTTAAAAGGGCAAGAGCTAATACAAACAGCAGCTGGCTAGGGAGAGGCCTCTTTCTCTCTCTCTCTCTCTCTCTGAAACTGCTTTGAAGCTTCAGAGAATTTAGAAACTTAGCTTTTACTAAGTTCCTTTTTTACTTAAGACAAGATCTTTGCTCTATATATGTTATGTATGAAATATTGGCTTAAATGTAATTATGCAAAGGATTTAGAAAGTAAGAAATCATAGAATCATAGAATCATAGAAGAAGTTGGAATAGACCATGAGGGCCATTGAGTCCGGACCCCTGCCAGACAGAGAGACGCCATCAAGAGCACTCCTGACATATGGTTGTCAAGCCTCTGTTTAATGACCTCCAAAGAAGGAGATCTTTCATTGATAATGTGTGGGAAGATGAACAAAAGATCTGTTTAGATAAAATTAGCCACCATCTGTTTTGGAGTGAATAGGGCAATAGGGCAAAAGATGAAATGTTAGTTAAGGCGCCTAGTCTAGGGCAAAAGGTTATTTGGTAATTAAGGTGCCTTGTAGAGGTTAATGGCTATTTATTTGCCAATTATAAATAGAAGGAAATATAGCTCTTTGTCTCCCATAAAAGGTAATAGGAAATGGGTGTATCTTTTATGATTGGTTCTAGCAAACAGCCAATAGGAATTTTAACCAGGCTGATTGGACAGAGGCAGCCAAAGGAGGAGCAAGGGGGCTGAGCTGAGGGAATATAAGTGCTGGCCATAATGGCAGGAAGGCAGGCCAGAGCTTGGTAACCATATACCACTGTGCCTCTCATTTATTTGTCTGACAAATAAATTATTATTTTAATTTCTCTATTGCTGCGTTGAATATTTCATTCCAGCTAAGCGTTAACCACAAGCAGGGTGCTACAATACTGCATCAAAGAAGCACAGAATTGTAGATTTAGGAGGGATCCAAAAGGGCCATCTAGTCCAACCCCTTTCAATGCAGGAAATTACACCAGCTCTCTAGCTTGTTTTACAGCCTCTTCATCCCATTTCCAGGTAATGAGTTTTCATGTCTGGATTCTTCTGTGCTTCAATCACGCTCAGGAAACGCTGGAGAAATGTACTTCTGCCGCAGGAATCACCGCTGACTGGATGTCACGGAAGGAATGAGTCATGCGTGCTTAAGCCACGTCTCGCAGGGGCTGCTTTTGCTGAGGCCGGCTCAAATCTCCGCTTCCTGCGGCCGCCGTTATCTCACAGACACCATCTCGTCTGTGAGGCCTCTCCACTCATATTTTTTGTCAGAGAAGGAGATTCCGGAGAAGCATGTGGCAAATGTTCTCCTGAGAGGAAGGAGCGAAAGACGCAGAGAACGAGAGCCGTATCTGCCACGCTGACTGCGCCACTGCCTGGAGGTCAGCAGGGGCCTCTCCCCAGGCTACATGCCCCTCATTTCCCCTGCTTATCACCCTCTTTGAGAATTTTTGCCTGGCTGGAATATGTCTTGTAAGGGCCACACCATGCATTGAAAGCACTCTGATACCACGTTAAAGAGCCATGTCCTTCCCCCAGAGAATTCTGGGAGCTGTAGTTTAGCAAGAGTCTGAGAGATAGGTGTTCCCAGAGTTCCTTGGGGGAAAGGCTTTGATCGATAAAGCACTCTGGGAACTGTAGCCCTGTGTGGGGAATAGGGGCCTCCGAACAAGCTCTCAGCCACCCTCAACAAACTACAGCTCCCAGAATTCTTTGGGGAAGCCATGACTGTTTAAAGTGGTACCATAGCACCATTTTGCACTACAGTGGTACCTCGGTTTAAGAATAGTCCGGTTTAAGAACGATTTGGTTTACAAACTCCACAAAACCAGAAATAGTGTCTTGGTTTGAGAACTTTACCTCGGTCTAAGAACGGAATACGGAATCCGTACCTCGGTCTAAGAACGGAATCCGAATGGTGGAAGGGCTCTGGTGGCAGGAGGCCTCATTAGGGAAAGCACGCCTCGGTTTAAGAACGGTTTTGGTTTAAGAATGGACTTCTGGAACGGATTAAGTTTGAGAACCAAGGAACTGGAAAAAATGTCGATAAAGAAAGAAAATTGATTTTCTCTTCTGGGCCCCCTTCCCATTCACTTGTGCTAAGAGACACGTAAAAATTAGAACTTGGACTCTGCCTGTTTAAAATGTTTGCCTTCTCTTTGTTTGGGAGAGGAAAGTGTGTCTGTCATGGTTTAATTGATGGAGTGCACCGAAGCTGACTTTTCTTTGCATTCTTCAAGTGAAGGGATGATGGAACTTGTTTCGGGGAATGAGAAAGTCGCTCTGCTCAAACGGCAAGCCCTGGGTTGTCGGAGAAACTCATATATTACCTATCTGACAAATCATGAGCAAAGCTCTCTATTTATCATAAGGGCAGGACGAAAGACAGAATGTATCTAAAATGAAGGGAGGAAGATTTAGGTTTACCAGGGTGCTTGGGGTTACTAACTTGGGCTGTCCAAAATATCCCACCCTCCTGCCACCAGACGGGATCAGGGGGCAAAGCCAGGATGAAATATGGCGAGTTGGAGGTGGACCAAAGATGGTCATGGGTGCGGCTTGGTAGACGAAGGTGGATCACAAGTGGGAACTTTTGGCAGAGTTCAGCATCTCGCAAGACCACAATACTGTCTGCCTGTCAAGACCATGGTTTTATCGCCTGGGCAAGTAAAAGCACATCCAGGCAACCTATTTATTCAGCATTCATCCTGAGTTGTTTATGCAGAGCTTAAGAGCAGGTTAGAGTATATCTGCTCCAGTGTTATTTTTCTAGAAAGAGAGGTGCTGGGACTCACCATGAACGCCTCACTTGTTCTTCTATAATGGCAATGGTGCCCACCTGAGAAAGGTGCCATATCTGAGTTCCGGAGAGTTCCGGCTTGAAAAAGCCGTGACATGCGCCCTGATTTGTCCAATCTCTCTCCCTCTCTCCACAGTTTCTGCCTGAAAATGGCTGTTGTTGACCAACGAAGCATAAATAAGGAAGGAAGCATGCAAACTGCAGCCATTCGGGTTTGTGAACCAGCTGTGTGTGCAACGAAGTTTGCGTATAATTCTTTGTGTGTGGATAAGTGAATTTCCACATAACAAGTGGGTGGATAACGGGACCTGCATGTATATATATATGTATGTATGTATATATATGTGTGTGTGTGTGTGTATGTATATGTATATATGTATGTATATGTATGTATGTATGTATATATGTATATGTATATGTATATGTATATGTATATATAGTTTGCATGCCACCCCCCTGTCTCTGAGCAGTGCGAGATTGCAGGGTTCTTGTTTACTTTTGGAATGAGGCACAGGGGAGACTGTGGTGTCTTTAGGATATATGGTTTATTTACACATATATGCAATCTGAGCTTGTAATAAAGGGGATCACATCAACATCAGCACCCCAGATTTTTCTCACAGCCTTGGGTTAGAGCAGAAATCAAACATTGCTCTCGCTCTGCCTTGTTGCTACTTTGCTTCTAGTTCATATCACAGAAAACCTCAACTCTCACCTTTGTCTTTTTCTAACTACCACCCATGTGAGGCCTCACTCATTTGCTGTCCCACACAGATCCACTTCCCCTTAATGGCCCATTGCCCAGGTGATCACCTCATCAGGTAGCTCGTCTGGCTAATATTTTAACACTTGCTGGATTCAGGGGTTAGAAGGGTCTTGATGTACCGCCAATCCCCGCAAACTCATAACAATATTTGATGGCATTCTTGCCCACTTGGAGATTTAAGCCCTCCTTGCCCTCCCTGCCCCCCCCACCTGTGGGAGGTCATGCAATCCTTGAGGCTTCAGGCCAGCCCTGGGGGCTCACAGCACTCTAGTCCAAGTGCCATAACGACAATTTGCACCTTTCAGGGGACCTGAAACCTGCTGGAACTTCAGCAAACCTAGCAGGCTGGGTTGCTAGGAAAAGGTTCGGTTGTGGTTTGCACTGGAGGCTGAAATGGCAATAATAATAATAAGGAAGCAATAATAATAATAAGCAGCAGCAGGGCATTGATGATGATGATAATAATAATAATAATAATAATAATAATAATAATAATAATAATAGCGTAGATTAAATAGGTTTCTCGGTTCCTTAAAAGCTCCCGGGCGTGATCTTAGGGCCTGGATGATTCACAAATAAAAATTATAGACCTATGCAGGTGTGTGCAGGCACTTGGGTGGGGCTTCGGCAAACAAAGAAGTCTAGTGCGGCAATAAAAATTCGGCATGTGGTATTAGCAAAGTTTAACAAGACAAGAGGTGGCCTTTATTTATCCGATAAGGGCCAAGGGGATACAGAGCTGGTGCCTCATCTGCTAAAAGCCACACGGCTGGTTCAGCAAATCGGTGCTGCGAGCTCTGGGCTGGATACAGGAACCCCAAAACTGAAGCCTGCAGCTTAGGCCGAGGCAGATGGGGTTGGCTGGGTGTGTGAAGCCCTCTTCAAAGCACAGCAGGGAACAGGCAGAAACTCTGGGCCTCTCGGGGCAACCCGTTCAGTAGGAGGCTAAGTTGTGCCAGTCAGACATCACTGAACTACATCTCCCATCATCCCTGACAATTGGCCACCCTGGGAGATGTAGTCTAGCAACAGCTGGAGGGTATAATGTTGATTACCCCATCTACTTACTATCTATCATCTATATCTATCTATCTATCTATCATCTATCTATCTATCTATCATCTATCTATCTATCTATCTATCTATCTATCATCTATCATCTATCTATCATCTATCATCTATCATCTATCATCTATCATCTATCATCTATCATCTATCTATCTATCTATCTATCTATCTATCTATCTATCATCTATCATCTATCTATCTATCTATCTATCTATCTATCTATCTATCATCTATCTATCTATCTATCTATCTATCTATCTATCTATCTATCTATCATCTATCTATCTATCTATCTATCATCCCCTCCTTTCTCCCAAGCTGGGATTCAAAGCGACTCACAACATTTAAAAAGATCTTTATAAGATAATGCGAAAGTTTCATACACTTTGGTCGGCTGCATCTCAAAATTTGGGAAAGCTTGAATGGCAAAGGATAGCCGTGTTTTGTTTTGTCTACTGGGTTGGGAAGCGTGGGTTAGGATGCAAACTGTCAGGGAGAGGAGGAGGAGGGGCTCCACGACGATGCTGGAGAGGGGCCAAGTAGGGAGAGAAGCAGGTCTCCTGTTGGGGAAGAAAATCAGCGCGACACCAGGGATGGAGGGGGGCCAATGGGGGAAGCGGAGAGCAGGCTCAGAGACTCTTCACTGGACACCAGCGGAGAGAGCACAGGTCCTCCGCTACCCACACCCACCCTGCACAGAAGGCTTCCACGCAGGGAGGCTAGGAGGAGACTGGGCGTCAAACAACTTTTATGTTGGAAAAGGTTGAAGAAACGCCCACTGTCAGATTCTGCCAGCGACTGAACAGCCACGAAGTGAGGGGCTGTCCAGCCAGGAAAGGTTTAACCAGGCCACCTAGCCAGGAGTGGCGGCAACTTACGCACGAGCAACCCCATAACCATTAGACAAACAAAACCCATTCTTCCCCCCCAATCCCTACCCTGAACAAGTCGATTGGTGGCTAGGGCCCTGTACTTTGCTGGGGTTGCCAGACCTCCGGGGCTGACTCAAAGTCTCCACGTTTGCCTGGCCCCTCCAAGTGGCAGTGGGAGGTTTTTAATCTCCAGGTGGGCAAGAGTGCCTTTAATTTTAAGAGGGGAGAAATCAAGAAGATTATGTGTGCAGCCTACAGGCTTCAGAGTAGCTGCAGATGGCCGCAAATCGTTGCATAAGGCTCTGCGTCGAGTCGGGGGTGGGAATGGTCTGTGCCTGTCCTCCTCTGCTTCCCAATGAACCTCCGTCTCCAGGGCTCAGTGGTGGTTGGCAGAAGAAGACCCTCCAGGGCCCGTTCCTTGTGATATCACCAGGGATGTGAAAATCTCAGAGTCTGGGATGCTCCTGACTTGGCAACCCTGCACTTTAGGCTCATAGAATTGTAAGGTAAAGGTAAGGGTACCCCTGCCTGTACGGGCCAGTCTTGACAGACTCTAGGGTTGTGCGTCCATCTCACTTAAGAGGCCAGGGGCCAGCGCTGTCCAGAGACACTTCCGGGTCACGTGGCCAGCGTGACAAAGCTGCATCTGGCGAGCCAGCGCAGCACACGGAAACGCCGTTTACCTTCCCGCCAGTAAGCGGTCCCTATTTATCTACTTGCACCTCGGGGTGCTTTCGAACTGCTAGGTTGGCAGGCGCTGGGACCGAGCAACGGGAGCGCACCCCGCCGTGGGGATTCGAACCGCCGACCTTTCGATCGGCAAGCCCTAGGCACTGAGGCTTTTACCCACAGCGCCACCAGCGTCCCTTCATAGAATTGTAGAGTTCATCTATTCCACAACCTTGAGATTAAGAGTCTCATGCTCTACCTTTGCTGCCCTGTAAGCAAAGGGAAGTAAAACAAATAAGTAAAAAAATTGTAATGGTTTTAAAGGTTTTTCTTTCTTTCTTTCTTTCTTTTTTAAAGGAAGGAAATGAAGCAAGATAGCCTGGGACTCAGACTTCCTGGGACACCAACTCACAACACCCATGATACTATGCCACATCTGGGTGGATATAAAAAATTCTTCCTTTCTAGGGTAACTTTTTTGGCCGTCAGAAGCTGGGTGACATTCTGTCCTTTGGGATGACGTAGCATTTCTCAGAAGAAGACGAAGAGAAGAAGAAAAGAGGTTTACAGGCTCCGGATGGGTTTGATTAATTGTATATGTGTGCAGCTATTAGCAAAAGGGCGAAGCTGGGTGTGGATCCATTTAAATACCTGAGAGAAAACAGAGGAGCCTGAAGCTGCCGTAGGGAGGGAGCCAGGATAATGGGGCTGTAAGATCTTGGGAGGGACAGACGGAATAAGAACTGGGAGGGTTGTGAGCTTAGTTAACCACATGCCAGCCAACTTTTTCAAAAAATAAAAAAAATAGGAGAGAAATTTATTCCGTCTCTCAGCACTTAAGAGCCGCGATCAAAGTAGTAGGCCCATGATGAAAACTTGGATATATCTGTGCCAGTTCTGAGGGTTCTGTCAAACCTGAGAGCAGGGAACCCTTCCTTGACCCTGTTTTTTGTGCTCTTCGCCACAACAAATTGGTTAGTCTTTAAGGTGCCAGAAGACCTATTTTGTGTGTTTGTTTATTTTGCGTGTTCCTTATTTTGGAGAAGGGAAGGTCTGCTTTTCGGAAACCTCACCAGGGCACCCAACCACCTTGATTTGGCCTTGCCATCATAGGAGCATAGAATTGCAGAGTTGGAAGGGACCTCAAGGACAATCGAGTCCAACCCCCTGCAATACAGCTGAAGTATCTCTGACAGATAATAATAATAATAATAATAATAATAATAATAATAATAATACCACTCTGGGCAGCTTCCAACAAAGATTAAAAATACATTAAAATGTCACACATTAAAAACTTCCCTGAACAGGACTGCCTTCAGATGTCTTCTAAATGTCAGGTAGATGTTTATCTCTCTGACATCTGATGGGAGGGCGTTCCACAGGGCAGGTGCCACTACCGAGAAGGCCTTTTGCCTGGTTCCCTGTAGCTTTGCTTCTCGCAATGAGGGAACTGCCAGAAGGCCCTCGGAGCTGGACCTCAGTGTCTGGGCAGAACGATGGGGGTGCACATGCTCCTTCAGGTATACTGGGCCGAGACTGTTTAGGCCTTTAAAGGTCAACACCAACACTTTGAATTGTGCTCGGAAACATACTGGCCTACCCAACCTCTGCTTAGAAACCTCCAAGGCAGGAGAGCCCACCACCTTCCAAGCAAGTCCATTCCATTGCCAAGCAGCTCTTACCATCAGAAAGTTCTTGCTAGTGTTTAGTTAGAATGTCATTTCTTGTCATTTGAATCCATTGGTTCAGGTCCTACCCTCATGTAGAAGAACACGTTTGCTCCCTGTGTCAGCCCTCCAAGTATTTGAAGATGGCTATCATATCACTTCTCATCCTTATGTTCTGCAGGCTAAACATACCCAGCTCCTTCAACCATTCCTCATCAGGCTTGGTTTGCAGACCCTTGATTGTCTTGGTTGCCCTCCTCTGCACACATTCCAGCTTGTCAATGTCCTTCTTAAACTGTGGTGCCCAGAACTGGACACGGTACTCCAGGTGGAATCTAGATGCTGCTATAGACTCCGCAGTTGCAGCAGAGTAGAATGTGTTCATTCCCCTCTCTGCCAAGGCTTTTTGGAACAGGGTGTGGAAGGGCTGTTTTACAAGATTAAAAACATGATTATGCACATACAGAAGTAAGAGATACCATCCATGTCAATCAACTGGAAGCAAATGAGATGCAACCAGCAAGGTCAATAAGGCCCATAGATCAATCTGGGTTCGGGCACACCCAGCCCTTACAGGCTAGTGATCAATTTGCATGTCTTCGTATGTTAAATAATTATCTCTGCTCAGCCTAGCGAGAAGAAAATTGCATCAGATCTGTCCATGTTCAGTGCTGATGTATCTGATGGGAGGCTGCTGAGCAGGACTTTTCAATATGCATGGGTAGGTTCTGGAACCAAACACGTTTTTGGCTCAGGTGCTGCTCAACTGGTACCACGCACAAGGTTCCTGGATCTCAATGCTGCTGGCACATTAGAATAAGGAAGTGGATGTAAAACCTTTTCCATATTAACATATGCACCTGAGGCTGGTCTTTTAAGATGGAGAAAGGGAAGGTAAACAGGATATTTCCCAGTGTTTCCCAAACTTGGGACTCTGGCTGTTTTACAGACTACAATTCCCATCATCCCTGACCATTGGATAGGTAGGGATGATGGCAGTTGTAGTCCAAAAACAGCTGATTTAAGCAATGCACTTTATATGGGGCTGCCTTTGGGCTTGGTCAGGAAGCTCTGTTGTTGCTGTTGTTTAGTCGTTTAGTTGTGTCTGACTCTTTGTGACCCCATGGACCAGAGAACACCAGGCCCTCCTGTCTTCCACTGCCTCCCGCAGTTTGGTCAAACTCATGCTGGTAGCTTCGAGAACACTGTCCAACCATCTCGTCCTCTGTCGTCCCCTTCTCCTTGTGCCCTCCATCTTTCCCAACATCAGGGTCTTTTCCAGGGAGTCTTCTCTTCTCATGAGGTGGCCAAAGTACTGGAGCCTCAGCTTCACAATCTGTCCTTCCAGTGAGCACTCAGGGCTGATTTCCTTAAGAATGGAGAGGTTTGATCTTCTTGCAGTCCATGGGACTCTCAAGAGTCTCCTCCAGCACCAGAATTCAAGAAGCTCTATCTGGTGGAAGCTTTACCTGGTGCCAAATGCAGCGGCCAGACTGTTGATAGGGGCCTCTGGCTGAGAACATGTGTCACCAATGTTAAAACATTTTCCCTGGCTGCCCACCAACTACCAAACCAGATCCAAGGTCTTTAATTTACAAAGCCCTGAACAACATAGGTCCAGGCTGCCTTAAATTTGGACATTCCAACCCCTGCACCACACAGGCTCTCAGTATTGCCTGTGGAGTAATGTGGATGTTGCTTTCTGCAATCTTCATTCACCCATGCAACTTGGGGGTTGCTACCATCAAGTGATGAATGAGCAAACCATCCTTACTCCATATCTTCTTCTGTTTACATGCTCTGTGATCAGCAATGACAACTGCAAAGTCTACCATTGCTTTTGTTTTTTAAACAATTATTGAAGAAGCAGAATCCCAACAATGTCTCAGCTTAGTTCCAGGGAGCTCATGGGACATTTGCTAAGGCCAAAACAGAGAGAGGGAAAGAGAGTCAGCAGAAAACTCCAATAAATTAAGAGATGGTTGGGCAGGCAGAGGATGGGGAAGGGGGAGAAATCTCATCATCTATTTCACCTTACTTCACATCAGAGAAAATCAAAAAAGATTACTCACATAATACAATGATGACTTTCTCCCCCGGGGTGTTGAGTTCCTTTCTTCTCAACTTCTCTCAGTGCTTTTAAGATTGCCACATTTCTTCTTAGATCTGGACCTCGTTCCAGGCTAAAGTTGATACAACCTGGGTGATTAGGGATCGCAGGAAGGCCTATGGTACGAGGAGAAATCTTCAGATGGCTTTTCTTTCTCAGTCTCTTGATCAACTGCTTCACAAGTCACCGTCGAAGTTGCGAAGGGTGATGAGTAAGTTGGTCCCAGGTCTCAGCTCCCCGAAGGGTCTCCTTGGGTTTTGTCTTGGGCCTGGTGACTTGGAATAGAGGGGATGTTCCACAGATTTGCATATGACATCAAACCAGGAGGGGTAACTAATATCTCAGAAGACAGAATCCGGATTCAAGATGACCTTAACAGGTTGGAGACCAGGTGCACAAATATAGGATGGATGACACTTAGCTTGACAGTAGTACAGTGGTACCTTGGGTTACATACGCTTCAGGTTACAGACTCCGCCAACCCAGAAATATTACCTCGGGTTGAGAACTTTGCTTCAGGATGAGAACAGAAATCGTGTGGCGGCAGCGGGAGGCCCCATTAGCTAAAGTGATGCTTCAGGTTAAGAACAGTTTCAGGATAAGAACGGACCTCCGGAACGAATTAAGTACTTAACCCGAGGTACCACTGTACATGTGAAAAGGTTCTAGGGGTTTTAGCAGAGCAGAAGCTTAGTAGCCATTATCCTCCATGAATTTATCTACATAAAAGTTGTTAGGAGACCCTCTCTCCCAAATTCCCTTCACAGAACTACAGTTCCCAGAGTGGTTTAACAATCAGTGCCTTTCCCCAGCAAACTGTGGGAATTGTCGCTGTGTGAGGGGAGTTCTGAGGAGTTCTCCTAATACCTCTCAGCACCCTTAATAAACTACAGCTCCCAGGATTCTTGGGGGGAAGCCGCAACTGTTTAAAGTGACATCATATTGCTTTTAAATGTGTGGTGTGAATTTGGTCTGAGTATTTTCCCCCATGGTGCACCACTTCCTTTCCCCAACCACAGATAGGATGGAGAATTATGAGAGACGATTTGCAGACAACACCAGTCAGAACTGCTGGGATCACATGGAATCAGGCCACTGATCTACCTCCAGTGCAGTATATCCTACTCTGACTGGCAGCAGCTCTCTTACAAACAGGTCCATTTCCAATTCTGCTGAGATCCTTTTAAAACAACTAAAAAACTGGTGGTGTAATATATTGAGCACGGGGTATTCAAACTACCTTATGCCAGTTTAGAGCGTTTGTCCATCTAGCCTAGTGTTGTCTGCTCAGACTGGCAGCAGCTCACCAGGGTGGTGTCAGGCAGAGACAGGTCTTTCCCATTCCCTGCAACCTGTTCCTTCTAACCTGAGTTGCCAGGGATTGTTTGTATGCCAAGCTGGTTCTCTGGATCTGTCCCTGTATATATTCCTGCCCCATGTTCCCAACTTTCTGGGGACACACATGGACTCCCCCCAATATCAGCCATCTTGGACCCTACAACTGGCATAGGAGGTGCTCTGGCTGCTGCCCACTTGGCACTGGTCTGTGACAGAGCCTTTTTGGTGATGGCTCCCCATTTGCGGAACACCGTTCCTAGTGAGATGTGATGGTCTCCCTCATTACTGATCTTCAGAAGAAATGTAAAGACATTTTACCCAAGCATTTGATGGCTGAGAGATACCGGCTGTGGCAACAGTAAAATCGCTGTGAGGGTCTGTTATTTCCACATACATCCAGAGGTTCTCGTTTTTATTTTAAGTTCCAGGTGGTTTTGAATGAATGCGTTTTTTATTTGATTTCAGATTGTTTATTTTATTTTTAACATGTTGCTGTCTGCTGCCCTGGGCTGGATGCAAATTTGATAAATACAGAAATGAATAATCGAAGGTGTGGATTTATTTTCGCTTGGAAAAGCTTGAACCCAAACTCTTGTCTCCTGCCTTTCGAGCCATCTCCTGGGCTCAGCTGCAGATGCAGGCAAACAAGGGAGAGGAAAATATTATTGACAGAAACACTCCCAGCACAGAATAGGACATCTGGTGAAATTCAGTAGATAAAGAGAGCAGGAACTGTTCCCACCAGACGCTGTGTGATGCTTGGTGGTACAAGGTGTCCTTGATTACTGTAAAAAACGTTCCACGCCAGCATGCAGGGAAGGTATCAGTTTTTATTGGTAAACTCTAGGTGTTTTGAGTTACTCAATGTATTCCCATGCTGTTCCAAGGCCAATTGTTGAGACTTTGAGCGCCCAAGGAAAACACTTTCTTTGTCAGGGAGGTGCCACCTAGTGTTGAACTTGAGTACTGCTGTGGGATGTAAGTTATTAAGAATCGGGGAAGATGAGAAACTAAGAAAGAAAAAGAAAAGAGGTCACAATTTCACCTTCAGCACACGTTTTATGAATGGTGAAATGAAGTAGACAGCTACCAGATGACATCAATTGCAAAAATGAGGGCTTTGCCCTGGAGATATAGAAACATTTGTCCTGGGGAGATACAGAAACACTGCTGGCATCAAGAGAGGCAGTGTGGTGTAGTGGTTAGAGTGTTGGACCTGGAAAACCAGGGTTCAAATCCCCACTCAGTCGTGAAGCTCATTGGGTGACTTTGGGTGCAACTGAGCTTTCCCCAAAACAATATATGAGCTGAAACAAAGCCGTCCTTTGAAATTTGCCAAGGTATGAATTGTCAGTGGATGCTTGGCCTGGCCTTTCTGTCCACCGGAGTCTACTTTGAATCATCCACTAAGGAATAAAAATGCTCAGCTTATCATAACATATCAGATTCCTTTTGTGTATCCTTCCTCTGCAGATCTTATGATACCTTTTCATTTTGTGTAGTTTTTACACTTCTTTTAAACACTTTTATTCCACAAACATCCCTGCGGTTCTTAGTTTTATGCCTGCTGGAGTTTTTGTTTTCAGGTTTTTGTTTAATGCATTGCTGATTATGGCCGATGAGCTTAAACAAACAAGACGTATTCATGGCCGTTGTTAATAGCCAATAGTCACACAAGGCTGAATAGAGGCATAAATTAAAACAGGCAGTTTAGCATCCTGACGCCACAAGTGCCAGATACATAGAGCAAGTCCCGGCCCACTGATCAGGCAAGGTGAGGCATCCGCCTTGAGTCGCAAAAGCCCAAGAGGGAACAAACACATTACCTCCACCATCACTGGAGAAGCAGTGCTGGCAGTGGCACCAGTTTCTGGTGAGATCTCACGAGATCTCATTGAAATCTCACAAGATCTCTTGAGATTTCAGCACTAACCCTCCAGAAGTTGGTGCTGCTGCTGCTGCTTTGTGGGTAAAGGTAAAGGTAAAGGTAAAGGGACCCCTGACCATTAGGTCCAGTCGTGATCGACTCTGGGGTTGCGGCGCTCATCTTGTTTTATTGGCCGAGGGAGCCGGCATACAGCTTCCGGGTCATGTGCCCAGCATGACTAAGCTGCTTCTGGCGAACCAGAGCAGCGCACGGAAACGCCGTTTACCTTCCCGCTGAAGCACTACCTTCTATTACTTGCACTTTGACGTGCTTTCAAACTGCTAGGTTGGCAGGAGCAGGGACCGAGCAACGGGAGCTCACCCTGTCGCGGGGATTCGAACTGCTGACCTTCTGATCAGCAAGTCCTAGGCTCTGTGGTTTAACCCACAACGCCACCCTTTTGCTTTGTGGGTGCTGCCACCAAATACAAGTAAGAGAGGCATGGCGCTGCAGGTTGTTTTGGCAGTGTGAAATTTATTTCTCGCCGTCTGTGTGGTAATAACTAAGTGGCCACTAATAATATGAGTCACTAGCTGGAGTAACAGGACTGCCCTGCAGGGAGAGAATGTCATCTGCTACTTAGCTCAAGCTTACACTGCAGACAGACTTTTAACGCAGTTCAGATCTGCAGAGAATCTCCTTCCCAGGAAACGCTGATCACCAGCCGATGCTACCAGCCTAACAGAGCCAGTGCTCAGTTTATCTATCTCTATCACATCCCCCCTAGTACTGAGCAGAAGTGGTCAGGACTTAGACTGGAACAACTGAGGACTTCCGGGTTAGCGCCATCGGCTAATGGCGGATTCCCTCAGAGGTCCGGAGGGAATCGGCTCCACAGGTTGGGTCTTGACCGCTGCGGCGACGCGGGGACCCTCAAAAATCACAGGTGGTGAAGCCTGTGAACCTGGTGACTCGGCGGGCACCATTTGCGCCCCCCCGACCTGTGAAGGAGCCTTTTTAAAGGCTTCAGAACGGGGGACGGGGTGAGCGGCGCGGTGCTGAGAGTCGACTGCTTCTCCTGCGGAGTGAAGCCGCATTGCCATGGTCGGAGAGCGCTGACTTCTTCTTGTGAGCAATTGGACTTTAAAGCAACAACCCGTGAGTAGTACGGAAATTGGAAAGAAAAAATTTTCTTTTGAATTAGGCACGATCGGGGAAGGCGCAAACAGGAGGTCCATCTCCCCGTCTTGTAAATAATCTAAAGCAAGGACCTGCTAACTAAGGTCGAGAGAACCTTTTCTTTTTTACTTGGTAAAAGACATTAATTTCACGATTTGGCAATATAAGAAATCTTACTGGAGGATAAAGAGCTAATTTTGGGAGCTGAAGTGCCACCCCCAGTCTATTTTTTTTTAAATATCTTTAAAAAAAATAAATAGACTGGAACAACTGAGAAACAAGAGGCCAGCAACTGCAGAAGCACAATATACACACAGTGCCTGGGAGCAATGTTGCCACTGATTACCGTATTTTTTGCTCTATAAGACGCACCAGACCATAAGACGCAACTAGTTTTTGGAGGAGGAAAACAAGAAAAAATAATATTCTGAATCTCAGAAGCCAGAACAGCAAGAGGGAGCGCTGTACAACAATCCCTCTTGCTGTTCTGGCTTCTGGGATAGCTGCGCAGCCTGCATTCGCTCCATAAGACGCACACACATTTCCCCTTACTTTTTGGGAGGGAAAAAGTGAGTCTTATAGAGCAAAAAATATGGTATGTTATTGTTTTGTTTGCAAAGTGAAGGAGGAATATGTACGTAGAGGTGCAGACACAGAGAAGCAGAGCCTAAAGCAAAAACAGTGCTATGTATCAGCCCTCAGAACACTCTTTCAGAAACCCCTGCCGCATTGTATTTCTATTAAAATAATTTCTAAATTTGCACCCGTACACATAAATTGCCATATGCAAATTTCTTCTGTTTTCGGTTTTGTGCTTTTTTGGCAATGCATGACTGGCCATCCTCTTTGGGGGCTTGTAAAGACAGCTTTCTTGGAATGGGGAAAGAGGCAGAGGCAGTATGGGTGCAGGAAGCCAGGGGTTAAAAACCCTGCCTCTCAGGAGAGGTGGGCCCACAGCTCATTTGCGAACCTGGCCCAAGAGCTCTTGCCTCTAGAGTTTTAATTGAATCCTGATTCCTTTCAAAACCCACTAGAAATCTCTAATTTTATATCTTCCCATATACATAAAGGCTGTCGTCGTGCAGCCCCCATTAGAAAATGTCTAGCCGCATAACAATCCTGGATTTCCATGAAGGAAAACCCAAAAGGTTAAGAACAGTGAGCTTAGTAGCTGCACGGGGTGGGAAGGAGATCAGATGGTGACAGCAGTCACGGAATTAAAAGATGCCTGCTCCTTGGGAGAAAGGCGATGACAAACCTAGACAGCATCTTAAAAAGCAGAGACATCACCTTGCCAACAAAGGTCCGTATAGTTAAAGCTATGGTTTTCCCAGTAGTGATGTATGGAAGTGAGAGCTGGACCATAAAGAAGGCTGATCGCTGAAGAATTGATGCTTTTGAATTCTGGTGCTGGAGGAGACTCTTGAGAGTCCCATGGACTGCAAGAAGATCAAACCTATCCATTCTGAAGGAAATCAGCCCTGAGTGCTCACTGGAAGGACAGATCGTGAAGCTGAGGCTCCAATAGTTTGGCCACCTCATGAGAAGAGAAGACTCCCTGGAAAAGACCCTGATGTTGGGAAAGATGGAGGGCACAAGGAGAAGGGGACGACAGAGGACGAGATGGCTGGACGGTGTTCTCGAAGCTACCAGCATGAGTTTGACCAAACTGCGGGAGGCAGTGGAAGACAGGAGTGCCTGGCGTGCTCTGGCCCATGGGGTCATGAAGAGTCGGACACGACTAAATGACTAAACAACAACAACAATGAATGGCAGGTGGTTGATGAGCAGGGGATGCAGACCCTAGTAATATCTATATCTCTCCAAAGCTGTTTAGTGCAACTTCGCTATTGATTATTCAGCATTGCTTGCTGGCTCTACAAATGTGTGTCTCCTTCCTTCCCCATCCTTCTTCTCTTCTCTGCGCTGTGTCCCCCCCCCCCGCTTTTCTTTGCAAATAACTGGGCCACTCTGTTTCCCCAATTGGAACAAGTGTGTTGTTTGATTTATCTGACGGAGAGCCTAAAACTAATTCTGAAGAATAAGGAAGGGGCGGTGGGGTGGGTGGGAGAAGGCAGAAAAGATCTAGAAGCCGGCTGTGAGCTTTTGACTGGTGTCGTTTGTCATTTTCCTTTACGGAGGTGAGCAGGGACAGTTTTATGGTGTCAGGCTGTGGAGTGACAAAGCTGCCCGCGATTTGACACAACTGTGTCCAGGTTTCTTTTACAGCCTCTTGCCTTTCCCCTGATATTATTTTATTTTATTATTTATTCTGCACCCAATTCAGTTAAAGCACAAGATTTGGAAGGGGGATGTCGTGGAACTTTATGCAACAGTCATGGAATGGTTAGGATCCTGCCTCTACTTTAACATTAATCAATGTTTCCAAAAGTCTCCTTGACCTCAATCCAAATTGCTCTCCGGACGCTGCTGCTGCACAAGAGCAGGTGGCAACCTGTTACTGAATAGGGATGAATGCACTAGGAAGACTCCCATTTTATATTTACAGATGCTATTTTGCAAAATGGTCTGCACACCAATTCTGAAGGTTTCAGGGATGGGCAAAAACCCTCCTGCAGGAAGGTGTAGTGGATGTCCTGATGGGGGAATGCACTTATACTTAGGGACGGGGGTGGCGTTGTGGTCTAAACAACTGAGCCTCTTGGGCTTGCCTATCAGAAGGTTAGCGGTTCGAATCCCTGCGACGGGGTGAGCTCCCGTTGCTCTGTCCCTGCTCCTGCCATCCTAGCAGTTCGAAAGCAAGCCAGTGCAAGTAGATAAATAGGTACTGCTGTGGCGGGAAGGTAAACGGCGTTTCTGTGCACTCTGGCACTCGTCCCGGTCCTCTGTGCACCAGAAGCGGTTTAGTCATGCTGCTCCCATGAACCCGGAAAGCTGTCTGCGGACAAACGCCAGCTCCCTCGGCCTGAAAGCGAGAGAAGCGCCGCAACCCCATAGTCACCTTTGACTGGACTTAACCGTCCAGGGGTCCTTTGCCTTTTACCTTACCTGCACATATACTTACGAGGTGCCCCGTGGGCTTTTAAAATACAGTGGTACCGAGACTTCCGGGTTAGCGCCATCGGCTAATGGCGGATTCCCTCCGAGCTCCGGAGGGAATCGGCTCCGCAGGATCCGGGTCTTGCCGCTGCGGCGACGCGGGGACCCTTAGAAATCACAGGCGCTGAAGCCTGTGAACCTGGTGACTCGGCGGGCACCATTTGCGCCCCCCGACCCGCGAAGGAGCCTTTTTAAAGGCTTCGGAACGGGGGACGGGGTGAGCGGCGCGGTGCTGAGAGTCGACTGCTTCTCCTGCGGAGTGAAGCCGCGTGCCATGGTCGGAGAGCGCTGACTTCTTCTTGTGAACAATTGGACTCTAAAAGCAACAACCCGTGAGTAATACGGAAATTGGATTTGTAAAGAAAAATTTTTTTTTGAATTAGGCACAATCGGGGAAGGCGCAAACAGGAAGTCCGTCTCCCTGTCTTATAAATAATCTAAAGCAAGGACTAGCTAACTAAGGTCGAGAGAATTTCTTCTTCTTTATTGGGTAAAAGACATTAATTTCACGATTTGGCAGTATAAGTAATTTCACTGGAGGATAAGAGCTAATTTTGAGAGCTGAAATGCCACCCCCCCGGACCTGGGAGTGATCCGCGAGAGAGCCTGCTGATGAGGTATTGAAGAGTTTGACAGCTGTCAAATTAGCTGTCAAGACGGGAAAAGAGAACTTTGTTTTTGTTGCTTCTGTTGGCTATATTTGTTACAATTTGGTTACAATTTGTTGAAAACACTGAAGAACTGATACAAACTAACTTGATTTTTGGATTTGAACTGGAAGGAAGATAAAGTAACCAAAATCCCTCTAGAGGGGATTTTGGGACATTACAAGAATGGCTGAAGGAGGAAAAATTCAAGCTAAATTGGACAGAGTGTTTCTTCTCTTGGGAAAGTTACAAGGCCAAATTGATGTTTTGGCTACAAATGTTGCAACTCTGGACTTAACAGTAAACAAATTCATTGAATTTGATAAGGACTTGACTCATGAAGTCCATGCAGCTGGACAAGAAGAGAAACTTGAAAGATTTGAGAGTGTGGAGAAAGAGATATATGTTGTTTCTGAGGAAAAGAAAGGGGGAGATGTAATGTTGCAGATGACAAAGGAGAGCCAGAGGCCTGACATGATGGCTACAAAGGAAAATAAGTACTGGATGATGAAAATCTGTTTTGAATTGAAGATTGAAGAATGGAGAGATCTCCTTATGTGGAGATCTGAAGACCTATGGATTACAAATTTGATTAAGATGAAAGTTGGAGCTTTTGGGACATTTGGACTTAAAAGGAGTAAGAAACAAGATTCGGGCTCCACTTTTAAGTATGGAGGTCTGGCTGGAAGAAATATGGACCCTATCGGGACAGAGCTTCTCCGAGATCTGGTGTTTAATATTAAGGACTTCCAAAAAAACCGGCAGAGAGGAATTGAGAGAGAATTCAGAGCCTCGGACGTGAGGTCTCCAGGCTGATAGTAGACTAAGACTGATGGACATTTGTTGGGGATTGAAACCGGGAAAGGGGTGGGTGGGGTTTGGGAATCCAAAGGGTGCAGAATTATAATCTGTTTTTTTTATTTTGTTTTGTTATTAGTATGAAAATTGGGGAATTCGTGGAAGGGAATTTGGGTCAACTTTAGAAAAAAGTTTTAAGAATGAGCACTGATGTTTAAATACTGATGTTTATAAGTTAAAATTGGTTTTTTTAAAATGAATTAAATATAAAAAGGTCAAAAATTGGGGACAAGAACTTGTTGAATTAACAATTTGAATTGGAATATAAGAAGGGGAGGTGTGGGAAAGTCAGGGAAATATGTTATTGAAAATAAGGATTGTAAACTTTATGTGTTTTTAACTTTTTTGTTTTTTCTTTTTTTTTGATTTTTTAATGTATAAAGGTGGGAAAACTCAATAAATATCTTTTAAAAAAATAAATAAAAATACAGTGGTACCTCTGGTTGCGAACGGGATCTGTTCCGGAGGCCCGTTCGCAAAATGAAAAGGCCGCAACCTGAAGCGCCATATCTGCGCAGGTGCGATGCACGATTTGGCAGTTCTGCGCATGCGCGAGTGGCAAAACCCGGAAGTAACCCTTTCTGGTACTTCCGGGTTCCCGTGGGACGCAACCTGAAAAAACGTAACATGAGGTATGACTGTAACCTTTTATCCATGTTTAAAGGAGAATTTTTCCAAGCAGGCAGGGAAGTGGGCTTGCATGCCTCTTGATGGGGCATTGAAAGGAACAGCATCACTTAATGCACCACTAAATCAAGAGGACAAAGGAAAACACAGATTTGTGTAAAAACAGTACAGTACAGTACATACTACTTTATACGTGCAGGGGTGAAAACAACCCATCTCACTCTTGCAGGGAAGGTGGTGACCCTGCTATTATCAGAAGAAGCCTTTGTGGAGCAATGCCACTGGTTTCCCACAACTAAAGAATCCCTGATTGGTGGCCATCCAACTTCATGTGCTCTGGTTTCTTTTGTTTTCCCCCAGGAGCCACCTCTTGAGAGGACTTCTGAAAGGAGTCCTCCTTCTCTCAATGTCTTCAGAGCCTTCCCTTGAGGTGGGGGAAGGGGGCTGGAGTTGAGTCCCGGGACTTGCCAGAACCCTTGTAGGAAGCGTGGCTGCAAAATCGTTCTTCTTGGATCTTGCATGAAGTGATCATTACACGGTTATCACCGCCAATTTCATAGGGTGCCTTCAGCTGTTATGTCCGCAGAGTCACATCAAGGCAACAAGTTTAAGAAGAAGTCAAGGGCAGGCCCTGCCAGAGGACCCCCCAGGCATCCATTCTGCAGAACATAAGAAGAGATGGCTGGATCAGGCCCAGGGCCCATCTAGTCCAGCGTCCTGTTCTCACGGCGGCCACCCAGATGCCTGTGGGAAACCCGCAAGCGGGGCCCGTGACCTCCTGCACTTTCCAGCAATGGGTATTCAGAAGCATTGCTGCCTCTGGCCATCCTGGCTAGTAGCCATAGATAGCCATATCTTGCATGAATCCCAATCTCCTTTAAAGACATCGAGATTTGTAGTCATCACGGGCCCCTGTGGGAGTGAGTTCCATAGGCCCTTTCTTTTCCTCTTTCCCAAATCTTCCGTCATTCGGCTTCGTTGGATGTGCACAAGTTCTAGTGCAATGAGAAAAGGGGGAAACCTTTCTCTGTCCACTTTTTTCCTATCCTGCTGCTTCTTTCTCTAAGAAGTCCCAAATGGGTCCAGCTTTCCTCACTGCTCTGCTCTCTTCAATCCTCTGTGTGTTCTGAGAGACCAGAGGGAGGGGAGCTGGTTGCAGCAGGAGGGGGGGACTCACTGGCTTCTTCAGCAGGTGTCAGGGGCTGGACTGAGGAGTGATGGTGAGGACAGCCGCCTCCTCCTCTTCCTGCACCTTCCCAAGAAGAGGAGGACAGTATAGATTTAGAACAGTGGTTTGCAGAAGGTCATAGTTCAGAGGCTGCAGATGGGAGAAGCTGGGAAATATTGGGAGACGAGCAGCAGGAAGAAGAAGATGCACCAGGGAGAGACAGCTGGCAGACTCAGTGTCTTTGGAAAGCATTCCTGACCCCCCTCTCCCAGGACCCGGCAGGCATTGAGAGTAGGAGAACAGAAAGCGCAGAGGCAGAAAGCCCAGATCAGTTGGCGCAAGGGTGACATAGGAGGGACTGAGGGAGTGGGACTTACTCAGAGGAAAGCCATTATAGTGGTACCTAGGGTTAAGAACTTAATTCATTCTGGAGGTCCGTTCTTAACCTGAAACTGTTCTTAACCTGAAGCACCACTTTAGCTAATGGAGCCTCCTGCTGCCGCCGTGCCACCAGAGCACGATTTCTGTTCTCATCCTGAAGCAAAGTTCTTAACCCGAGGTACTATTTCTGGGTTAGTGGAGTCTGTAACCTGTAGCGTATATAACCCGAGGTAGATGGCATTTCTACATTCTCTCTCTGTGAAAATTGAATAAAATAATTGGTAAGAACTCTTCTTGTTTATATGCTTCTTGGCATCTCACTGTGGGAGGGATAGGATTCCCTGAAACCTGACAGCAGGCTTATTCCTCCCAGTCTGCTCCCTCTTCTCCCTCTGACCCCTCATGGTTCTCCTACCACCAGTCCCCTGGCTCTGAGCCTTCTTCCCCTGGGGTTTCCCTTTGGGGTTCCCCAGCTGATGCCTCCCACCCCCCCACTCCTCTGCATCCAGCCAGTCCATCACAGCTACTTTTGTTTATGCAGTTGTTGTCATACTTACATTCCTAACCTACCTTTCCTCCAAGGAGCTCAAGGTGACTTACACAGTTCTCCTCCACCCCATGTTATCTTCACAATAACCCTGTGAGGTAGGTTAGGCTGAGAGGCAGTGACTGGCCCACAGTGGCCCAGTGAGCTTCCTTTTTAAAATAATAATTTTTATTGTTTATTCCAGATATTTTCCATCAAAACATCCATCTTATATATAAAATACAAAATCATTTGGCTATTACAGCCTGAGACTTCTCTCCTCCTTGGCTAATGGTTTTCCAAATAAATCTCTAATATGCATTTTATTCTTAATAATATTACTGTTAAATCCCAGCCTTAAAAAAAACAGGCTATAAATTTCCTTTTAGCAATAAATGATAAATTTAACCTTAAAAAGTTCTCGTAACCCTACTAGAGATTGCCCAGTGAGCTTCCTGTCTGAATGTGGATTCAAATCCTCAGGTCTCCCAGGCCCAAGTCTGACAGTCTAACCCAGAGTTTTCCAAACCGTGTGTTGTGACACATCAGTGTGTCGGCTGCAGTGTGCAGGTATGTTGTGCAAACGCTCCCTGAGCTCCTCCTGAGGCTGGAAAGGAGGTTTGCTGGTTTGCTAGCCAACCTGTGTCGCGAAATGATGCACGTCTAAAAAGTGTGTCACCAACATGCAAAGTTTGGAAAGCTCTGGTCTATTCCCCTCTCCCCAGTAGAATAAAAATTAAAACTGGACACCCGTTCTTTGGCCCTTCTGCTCCTGCTTAATTTAACATTTAGCCCCCTTTAAAATTAGTTCTCAGACCTGCCAAGGAAAATAAATAACTTATTTATGTATGCTACAACAGCGGCAAGAGTCTTGATAGCACAAGGATGGAAGAATGAGGAAACCCCGACAACAGTGGCAAGAGAAACTGATGAATTATGCAGAACTGGCGAAACTGATATACAAATTGCAAGATAAGGACAACTGTGACTTTAAAGAAGAATGGGAACTTTTTACAAATTATTTAAAAAGACAACAAAATGAACTGGACTCCTTGGCAGGTTTTGAATAAACACACGAATTTATTGAGGGTTAATATAGTAGACAGATAATAAAAGGATATACAGTGGTACCTCGGGTTAAGTACTTAATTCGTTCCGGAGGTCCGTTCTTAACCTGAAACTGTTCTTAACCTGAAGCACCACTTTAGCTAATGGGGCCTCCTGTTGCCGCCGTGCCATCGGAGCACGATTTCTGTTCTCATCCTGAAGCAAAGTTCTTAACCTGAAGCACTATTTCCAGGTTAGCGGAGTCTGTAACCTGAAGCGTATGTAACCTGAAGTGTATGTAATCCGAGGTACCACTGTATACAATTTTACAGTATGCAGAGAATAACATGAGTTGAGAAATTAGAGAGAGGAGCTGAGGGAAGTCTTGGGGGGGAGGGAAGGTTCTTTGGGGAGGGGAAAAAGGGGGGGAAATAATGAAGAAGATTTGTTTTGATAACTTGTTATGTTGAAATTGTTAATAATAATAAAAAAAGAATAAAAATCAGTTCTCAATCAGGTCATAGCAGACGGTGGGGTGGTGGGGTGACATTCCCCTGACCCACAGTGGCTTTTGTTTGCTAGAGATATGGAAGGGGAGGCATTGGCGAGGTCAGCAGGGTGCAAAGGCTTTGGCAGGAGCACCAGATACCATGCCGACCTCGCAGCCCCCTCTCCTGGGATGCAGCAGCGATGCAGGTAGCCGGAGGTCAGGTGAGAGCTGCTGGCCCACTGTAGGGATAACTCTGCCTCTTTCATGCTCCTCTTGAGACCGAAAATAGCAACCACCTGTTCTCCATCTGCAGCCAGAGAATAGAGAGGTCCCGTTACATCCAGGCAACTCTGGCTCACCAAAGCTATGGCGTTGGTTGAGTCATGATCTGTGAGTACGAAGCTGTCAAGCGGCTTTCTCGCAAAGTCCTAGGGATCAGTTGCCTTCATTTGACACTGGGAGGGATCTGATTGTGAAAGGTCAGTGTATTATAGATCCATGTTTAATTGAAGCGCAGGCCAGCCGTTTGACCGGCAATCGCTGCTTTGCATTAAGATTCTTCTCCCAATCTGTATTTGTCACCGGGGCGAATTTATCTTCCAGGGGCCTCCTCATCAATTTTCCCCATGACAGCTGCAACCTTCTGTCTTAGCCAGTAGGCTTAGGGGGTATGACATGATGGTCTGATTTTGTACGCACGCACACACACACAAACACACACACGGACACCAGCTATTTTGGCTGCCTGCTCGAAACAGGGCGAAGGCTTTGGCCCCTGGAGGATTACACCCTGAACAGATGGCAAGAGAAAACCTAGCAGCGGACCGAAGAAATCTTAACAGTGGAAAATTGGAAAGATAACATTCTCATGCAGAGGTCTCCAAGTTCTGCACCAGAGCATTAGAACGATGTGAGGGCCAAGCAGCATTTTTCTGCATATTTGGTGGTTAAGGAAAATTGGATTGCAATTAAACAACGCCCACCTCCGTATAGCAGGACACCAGCGGAAGATGGATCCAATTGCCTCTCTGTTCTCCCCTTCTAAAGGATTTCAACAGATTTATTCATTTATTTCCATTTGTGAATCTCTTCCCATAAAAGATCTTGGCACAATTACACAATAAGAACATCGGCAGGGGGAAAACAACAACAATTCAGTTGTGAACTGGCCTGTGATCTTCAGCTGAAGGGTGGTGCCTGGTCACAGTAGTTCATGCATTGGTTACTTCAAGACTGGATTACTGCAATGCTCTCTATGTGGGGCTTCCCTTGTGCTTGATCTGGAAACTGCCGTTAGAGCACCTGTGCTCAGAGACCTTCACCAGTTGCCAATTTGCTACCAGGCCAAGTTCAAGGTGTTAGTATATTCAGTGCTTTTTTTCCCTGGGGGGAACCCAGGGATACGCATACCCCTAAACATTTTGTGATTCTAAGTTTGGCCTCACTGAGAGGCAGTATTTCAATATGAGTAGGAAAATGAGAGTATGCCTAAACATTTTTTTAGGAAAAAAAGCACTGAGTATATTAGTATATAAAGCCCTTGACAACTTGGGACCAGTTTACCTATGAGATCGCCTTATCCCATAAATGCCCACTTGACCACTTTGATCAGCAGAACTGGAGTTGTTGCAGGTGCCACATAATTAACCCATTCTATGTTTGCAAGAACTCGGTCTTCTAGTGTGGCGGCAACTATACTTTGGAACTCTTTCTAGCACCTGCAAGTAATTAATAATAATAATAGTAATAATAATAATAATAATAGTAATAATAATAATATTTAGATGCTATGAAGAACCTTGATGTGGGTTTTAATCAGTAGTTACCGTAGTTTATTGATGAATTTAATTTTAAAAAATAAATAAATCGCCATTTTAACTGTTTTCACTGATCACTTTGTTGTTTTATTCTTTAATGCTGTTGTTTTTATTACCGTCAAGCATGTGTATAAATTTTATGGAATAAAAATCAATAAACTACAGAGATTCTTGGGATGCGCGCGCACGCGCGCACACACACACACACTTGTGTTCCTTTGGTGGTGAGAGAGGTTGGGGTTGGCCTAGGGTGTGATTGTTTGCTTGTGATTGGCTGTGATGTTCTTTGTTTTCGTGTGTGAGTGAGGTGTGTGTGTGTTTTGGATCAGGTTAGCCATATTGATTTGTATGCTGTTGGTGGATTACTGTCATTGTCCTGTTGGGTTGTGTATGTGATAAAGGGAAGCCATACCGGGGTGACTTGGCAGGGGGTTGGACTCGATGTCCCTTGTGGTCTCTTCCAACTCTATGATTCTATGTTGCATAGCCACAAGGCAGGAAAATCTAGTGAGTAAGCATGTCATAGGACCTACTGCCTGAACACTGTTGGGTGACCCCATACTCATACTGGGACACACCAGCCCTGCTCAAACCTTCATGTCCAAATGGAACATTTAATCAACGAAATTAAAGCATTCACAACTAAACGGGCAGTAATAAAATTCATTTTAGCAGTAATTTTTAGACACATAATGTGGGTATTGTGGTAAAGTGATTTGCTTTCGAGGGGCAGAGACAGCTGCTTACCAAGGCTGGAAGGGACCCTAGGTAAGCCTCTGCTTCCAGGGTGCCACAACGCAGAAGGCCCTGCCCCCATGACAGTTTAAGTGTCAGACTAGGAGCATGGAGAGCAAAGTTCAAGCCCTACCCAGCCAGGAAACTCACTGGGTGACTTTGGGCCAATTGGAATACTTCTTGCCTTAACCTGCTTCTCAGGGTTGTCATGGGCAGTGAAATGAGAGCACGGATATGTCCCTATATAAATCAAGGAGGGGCAGGAATGCTTGCAAAAATGAGTTTCAGGGGAAATTACATGCAAAATTATCTCTAAGTTTTCATGCAGACTTTAAAAAAAATGTTGCAGAAACGGGGTGAACTGCACTTAATTGTGGGGAAAATGCAAGAATCTGAAATGAATGGATTTGTTTATCCCCGCCCAGTTGCTGGAAGGGATACCCTTGTTAAATCTATGGCCCTTTATTCTGTCTCTAGATCAGATTCTACTAAAGCAGGGATCAGCAAGCGGGGGGGGGGCAGTCCACTATCCCGCAGACCTTGTGGGGAGCCGGACTACATTTTTTTTTGGGGGGGGGGATGGACAAATTCCTATGCCCCACAAATAACCCAGAGATGCATTTTAAACAAAAGGACACATTTTACTCATGTAAAAACACACTGATTCCCGGACCGTCCGCGGCCCAGATTTAGAAGGGGATTGAGCCGGATCCGGCCCACGGGCCTTAGTTTGCCTTGTTGTTGTTTAGTCGTTTAGTCATGTCCGACTCTTCGTGACCCCATGGACCAGAGCACACCAGGCACTCCTGTCTTCCACTGCCTCCCGCAGTTTGGTCAAACTCATGCTGGTAGCTTTGAGAACACTGTCCAACCATCTCGTCCTCTGTTGTCCCCTTCTCCTTGTGCCCTCTATCTTTCCCAACATCAGGGTCTTTTCCAGGGAGTCTTCTCTTCTCATGAGGTGGCCAAAGTACTGGAGCCTCAGCTTCACGATCTGTCCTTCCAGTGAGCACTCAGGGCTGATTTCCTTCAGAATGGATAGGTTTGATCTTCTTGCAGTCCGTGGGACTCTCAAGAGTCTCCTCCAGCACCATAATTCAAAAGCATCAATTCTTCTGCGATTCTTAGTTTGCCTACCCATGGACTAAAGCCTATCCCAGGCCTATCTTGCTCCGAGATTTGTGTAGCAGTTTGCATTGGGTTAAATCAGTGCGAGTGATATATAGCTGGTCTCCATGCCCTGTGACCATGTTCGGTGTTATGCGAAGGTGCCCTTCAGAAGATGCAGCTGCCTCTAAGGTCAAACAAGACTAAGGGCTTTATATCGGCAAAGAACAATAGAGACCAAGCAGCTGTCAAATAGTTGCTTTGCTCTCTCGGGTGGTGGTCTGGCAAAAAATAAAAAAAAAGAACTAAAATAAAAATGGGATCTGATTTCATTATTTCCTCCTACACTTTTAAAAGGGGGCTGGTAGTTATTTCAGCCATATTAAATACTGGCATCCTGTTACGTGTGGCTGCCGGGAACATTTTTTGGGATCAAAGCAGGAGCACAACATCTGTGCTAAAGATTAGTGGGTGTAAGAGAAGGCAGTATAGTATGCTGGCTTTGATGGGTTTGTGCCCCCTCCCAAAATATGCCTGCGTGCCATCTTAGAATACAGTTGGTAAAAGAAACCACTAAGATTTCTTTTTGGAGTGTGTGCCTTCGCTGTCCTCTTTTCAATGCCTGCTAAAAACATTTTTTGTTTAGACAAAAGCTTACCCAGATATGTAGAATGTTGACTTTTGCTTTCATCTGTTTTTGGTTTATAGCTGATCTTCTTTTTTCCCTTTTCCTTTTAAAATGTTTCGAATAGTTCTTTTCATCAATAATTTTATTAGAATCATGGGATCAAAGAATTGTAGAGTTGGAAGGGCTCCTGTGGGTCATTCAATCTCACCCCCTTCAATGCAGGAATCGCAACTGGAGCATCCATGACAGATGGCCAACCAACCTCTGCTTTAAAACCTCCAAGAAAGGAGAAGAAGAAGAAGAGTTTGGATTTGATATCCCGCTTTATCACTACCCGAAGGAGTCTCAAAGCGGCTAACATTCTCCTTTCCCTTCCTCCCCCACAACAAACACTCTGTGAGGTGAGTGAGGCTGAGAGACTTCAGAGAAGTGTGACTAGCCCAAGGTCACCCAGCAGCTGCATGTGGAGGAGCGGGGAAGTGAACCCGGTTCACCAGATTGCAAGTCTACCGCTCCTAACCACTACACCACACTGGCTCTCCAGAGAGAGCCCATTTCACTGTTGAACAGCTCTTAACATCTGAAAGGTCTTCCTACTGTGTAGTCAGAATCTACTTGCTTGTAACTTGAAGCCATTGGCCCAGGTCCTACTGTCCTCAGCAGGAGAAAACAGGCTTGCTCCATCTTCCAAGGGACAGCCCTATGAAGAAGGCTTGGCTTCCAGACCCTTGGTCATCTTGGCCACCCTCCTCTGCACACGTTCCAGCTTGTCCACATCCTTCCTAAATTGTGGAGCCCAGAACTGGACACAGTATTCCAGGTGTGGTTTGGCCAAAGCAGAATAGAGCGGTCCTATGACTTCCCTTGATCTGGACACTAGATTTCCGTTGATGCAGCCTAGAATTGCATTAGCCTTTTTTGTTTTGCTGCAGCACCACACTGTTGACTTATGTAAACCATTTTGAGTGTTTTTACAATCAAGCGGTGTATACATTTTTGTGAGATAAAATCAATCTAAAATATAAAAGTTCAATCCATATGCGTGTAAGAATGGGTACTTTAAAAAAATAATAACTTCAAACGTAACAGGAAAACAGAAAGAAATCTTGTCACCGGACAGTAACAATTAAAGTACGGTCGTACCTTGGAATTTGAATGGAATCCGTTCCAGAAGTCTGTTCGACTTTCTAAATGTTCGGAAACCAAAGCATGGCTTCTGATTGGCTGCAGGAAACTCCTGCAGCCAATCGGAAGCTGCAGAAGCCCCACTGGACATTCAGCTTCCAAAAATTGTTTGAAAACTGGAACAGTCACTTCCAGGTTTTGATCGTTCGGGAGCCAATTTGTTTGGGAGCCAAGGCGTTCAAGATCCAAGGTATGACTGTATTCCAGTGATCCTGACCTAAATTAATATAGGCAGCCCATATGTCCAAATGCAGAAAGGCTGTGAGATCTTCCAACTGCTGAGTAGTTTTCCAGCCTCCCATTCTCTTTGCAACCACAAATCCTTGCTGGGTCCACTTTCGTTGTCCATCTGTTCTTCCCCACACCACAGGGTTATAATCTAAGACTGCCTGCACATCTGCAGTATTAAGGGCTTTTTCCAAAACAAAGTTAATATGAATAATAATTTCTGACCAGAAAGAGGACGCCATTGGACATGCCCACATCATATGTCTCAAAGAAGCACCATAATGGGATTTGTGGAAGAGCCCGGCCATCCTGTTCTTTGAAACAGGACTTTTGCAAAAGAACTTAACCCATGGATTGGGCTCTGATGCACTGCCCTTGGGATAAGTCAACCAGGATCTGCACCAAGTTACCTTCTGAAGGAAGCAAAGCTAAACGAGGTGGCCCTTGTAAGTTTGCATACATTATATACAGACTAAGCACACATCTGTTATATTTTTCATAGTTCATTCTGCTTTTTCGTATGCAGGCAGTGAATGATGGGCACCAGAGCTAGGAGAACAGGTTGCCATTACCTGAAGAAGAGAGAAGGAAGCTCAAGCTTTTGCCAGATGGGTGGGATGATATCATCATCATCGTCATCATCATCATTATTATTATTATTATTATTATTATTATTATTATTGGATTTCTAGATAGGGTTGCCAGCTCAGGAGCATCCAAGAAGCTTTGATTTCAGGGTCCAAACGTGAGACCTAGGGCCAGCTCTGGGTGATGTCACAAGAGGAGGTCCCTGGTGAGTCTTCCTCTGCCCTCCCTGCTACCATTGAGCCCTGGAGATGGAAGTTAATTGGGAGAAGGGAGGAGGGAGCAGAGGAGAGAAGACTCCCCCACCGGTAGCCTATGCAAGAATTTGCAGCTGGCTGCATGCATAGTTGTATGCATAGCCATTAAGAATGCTAATAGTCAAGTCCTCCCCCTGCCACCTGGAAGGGGCCAGGCAAACCTGGATTCAGGTCAGCGCTGGAAGTATGGCAGCCCTGTTGCTGGAGGGTTGGAATCCCCTCTCCCTCTTAGCAAAGGGAAGACCAGGCTGGCTCCCTCCTGGGAGCAGCTGCAGGGAGCTTGCTTCCCTCTTTCCTGCCAACAAAAGAAGAATAAGTCTTGGCTCTGTATGCCAGGGGAGCACACTTTGGACCCTCCATTAGCCAGCTCAGGAGCATCCAAGAAACTTTGATTTCAGGGTCCAAACCTGAGACCTAGGGCCGGCCCTGGGTGATGTCACAAGAGGAGGTCCCTGGTGAGTCTTCTTCTGCCCTCCCTGCCACCATTGAGCCCCGGAGATGGAAGTTAATTGGGAGAAGGGAGGAGGGAGCAGAGGAGGGAAGACTCCCCCACTGGTAGCCTGCATCCTCTGCTTCCTAGGAAGAACATCATGAGATGGGGAAGAGCAGCCTGGACCCTTCCATTATTTGATTGTAATTTAGTGGCTGATTTGTGATTGTAACAATTCAGGTTGATTGATTGATTGATTGATTGATTCAATTACATAAAAAGTTGCCCATTTTTTCTTTTCCTTTCATCACTTTTAAGTTATGGGTTATTTTCTCAGGGATAGCAAATCGCCAGACGTTTGACTGAAAGCTTTTCATTTCGCCTTCCCAAATTAGCCTGTTTTATTTCCACGGTTTTTAATTCTTGTTTTTTCAAATGTTTTATTTATCGTCTGCACGACGTTTTATATTCTGTTTCCACGCACCGCTAGCCCGTCCTCTCGTACAGCTGTTTGTAAATTCTGAAATACATACAATAAAATAAATAAATAAATAAATAAATAAATTTGCAATGCACGGGCTTTGATGGCTTTTATCAAGCGATGGTGCTGCTTTAAGCTTCCTTCAGTGGCTGATTGATCTTTCGTCTTAAAATACAGAGGCATCTGAGATTGTTATCCCACTGGGTGAAACCAATTAGCACTCAATGTGTGTGTGCAGTGAGCTGCTAATTTGGACTCTGCCATTGCCACTGGACAATCAATACGGAGCGATCAATACGGAGACCTGAGCAATCCTTACCTCCCTTGGAGGTGTCTTGCAAAGGGATGGAAAGATCAGCTTCTCTTCCGTGCCACATCAGTCTCACATGTGTTCAGTCATGCTGAATCATAGAACTCTAGGATTCTATGTTTCTAGAAGCTAGAGCAGGGGTCAGCAACCTTTTTCAGGCGTGGGCCAGTCCACCGTCCCTCAAACCATGTGGTGGGCCGGACTATACAGTGGTACCTCGTGTTAAGTACTTAATTCGTTCTGGAGGTCCATTCTTAACCTGAAACTGTTCTTAACCTGAAGCACCACTTTAGCTCATGGGGCCTCCTGCTGCCGCCGCACGATTTCTGTTCTCATCCTGAAGCAAAGTTCTTAACCTGAAGCACTATTTCTGGGTTAGCAGAGTCTGTAACCTGAAGCATATGTAACCTGAAGCGTATGTAACCTGAGGTACCACTGTAATTTGAAAAAAAATATGAACGAATTCCTATGCCCCACAAATAACGCAGAGATGCATTTTAAATAAAAGCACACATTCTACTTATATAAAAACACGCTGATTCCCGGACCGTCCGCGGGCCAGATTTAGAAGGCAGTTGGACCGCATCCGGCCCATGGGCCTTAGGTTGCCTACCCCTCAGCTAGAGCTACCTTCCTCTTGTTGTGGAGAGCATTGCTCCCGACTCTTCTGTCCTTTGCACTAGACCATAATTGTTCAGTTCAGGCATCCTTGAGGACACTTTCCCTCCATCTCATCTGTCACCAACTGGTGTGTGTGTGTGTGTGTGTGTGTGTGTGTGTATCCCATCTTAGAAAGAAAAGATTTATAGCCCTCCTAATGCTCCTTGACTTTAATTAGCATGGCAGACATGAATCCTACCCAGAACAAGATTATGGCAAAGACATAGAGTGAGCATCAAGTCCTCCACGAGACATTCCTAAAGGAAGGAGATACTTGTGCCTTTTCTTCTGCAGAGAGATATGGTGTCCCTATCTCCCACCCCCATCTATCCATATGTAGCTGGGGCACCAGCCTAATATGGGCACAAACTATTGTTACACCCCAATTCTAAGTGGTGAGATACTCCAGGCGCTTACCCAGGGTTCAATTTCCTTTGAATGGAGGCCAGCAGAGATTGTGGGGTCTTTAGGATACAAGGCTTTATTTGCACATATACACAACCTGGACATAAAATGGAAGGTCTCACAGCATCAACACCCAGGCCCAGGCAGAGGGGGTGTGCGCCAGGTACGCTTGCCCCAGGCCTCAGGCAATTAAGCATCCCTGCCAGGAACTGGCTGATTCTTTTGTTTGCGTTTATAACATTATTCTAACAAGGCTCCTGCCCCGGGCATCAGACAAGCTCTGCATGGGTCTGTTAAGAACCCAACAGATTCTGCTTCTTGATTGGTTGCAGCTTTCAGTCCAGCACAGAGCAAGCAGGTCGCTGTGTCTCCAGCTTCCAGCCTGCTCTTCCAGCCCAGCGCGCGCTCTCTCTCTCTCTCTCTCTCTCTCTCTCTCTCTCTCTCTCTCTCATTCTCCTAGCTAGCAGCAAGGTTTGCGGGATGGGAGGTGGCCCACCAATTTGTTCTATGGCACAGAGCAACTCCTTTGGTTATGGTAACTGTGTTACTGAAATAAACTCAGAGTCGAGAGTGGATTTCATGCTCTTTATTCAGCTCATAGTGGTGAGGAGGAATGTCTGCTTTATAGACATTATTTACACAATGGGCCCCACATGATTGGCTAATTCCGGGATTCTTCTGTAGGTCAATCAGGTTGCGGATTCCCTTCCACCTGGAGCTGGATTGGGTGGCTCCTGTGGACCAATCAGACTGCTGCATTCTGAATCCTATTGTTCTAGGACCAATCAGACTGCTGCATTTTGTATCCTATTCAACTCAGTACATAACATTACTTAACTAGTCTCTCCAAAACCATTATCTAGACAAAGGGGCTGGGTTTGACAAGCTTGCAGTTATACAGTGGTACCTTGGGTTACAGATGTTTCAGGTTACAGACGCTTCAGGTTACAGACTCCGCTAACCCAGAAATAGTACCTCAGGTTAAGAACTTTGCTTCAGGATGAGAACAGAAATTGCGTGGGGTGGCGTGCCGGCGGCGGGAGGCCCCATTAGCTAAAGTAGTACCTCAGGTTAAGAACAGTTTCAGGTTAAGAACAGACCTCCAGAACGAATTAAGTTCTTAACCCGAGGTACCACTGTACATTTTACCTTCACAGAGACAAGATCTCAAGAACTGGTGGGGCCTCAGGGCATCATCTAGACTGACCCACCAACCCCCCCGACAATATGTAAGTGAGGAGCAAACCAGGAGCACTTTGATACATGGAGGATATTTTTGAAAGGTAGCTCTGCAGCAGCCATTGTGTCCATGAATGGACACAAAAAGAGAAAGGTAGGCAGGGGAACAAACTGTAACTCAACGGCAGAGTAACTGCTTTGCACGCGGGAGGTCACAAGTTCAATTCCCGGCATCTCCAGGTCGGGCTGGGGGCATGTCCCCTGCCTGAAACCATAGAGAGCTGCTGCCAGTCCGTGTAGACGATACTGAGATAGATGGACCACCGGTCTGAGTCGGGACGAGGACAGCTTCCCATTTAACTCAGCACTGGACGGCCTTGCTTCCTACGTTTCTAACACACACACCCCGTCGCCAACGCTCTGTGCTTATTGTAGAAAAATAGATACCAAATGGAAATGCACATCGTGGACATAACAAGGCATTCCTCCACAGCCACATCAGATTATGTCACCTGCCCCCCACGCTTGTTTGGATTAGTCTGCTTCTCATTCATGACAGATTATCCCTCTTGACGCAGTGCGACAAGCTGTAAGTAACAGAAAGTGACCTTGGAGGATGAAAGGGAGCACCATATTTGTCAGATTAGATACTGGCTCTACGGGCTCAGCGGAAGAGACAGCCACAAGCCTGCGCTTGGCTGTTGCACCATTGTAAGTCACGACCCAAAAGTCACGACGGCAGTTATGGGGGGGAGAAGCATCCGGGATTTGCCACAAGCAGATATAAGCACTCAAAGCCACACTTTTATAAGTGGACCTCTGCTGGATCTGACCAGTGGGCCACCTGGTCCAGCAACCCAGTCCCACAGCAGCCAACCAAATGTCTACAGGAAACACCCAAGCAGGATGTGAGCCCAAGAGCCCTCTCCCCTCCTCTGTCTCCAGCAGCTGGTATTCAAAAGCAGAGCATAACCATTGGGGTTGGAAGCCATCGATATCCCCATAAAACCTCTGCTGTGCTCTCTTCATCAGGTCTTTACTTTTTGATGAAGAGAGCACAGCAAAGGTTATATTTTCTGAGAATCCTCCAGAAAAATAATCACTCAAAGGACCTGTTGATGGCATTTTACCATTATACTGTTGAGAGTGTATTAACTTACAGTCTCTGTGTGTGGTTTGGGAGCTGGACGGTCAGGGGGAAAACAATGCTGTCCAGGGTTGTAAAGACTGCGGAGAGAATAATTGGGTGCACTCTTCCCGCCTTGGATCAAATCTACACTTCCAGGTGCCATAAGAAAGCTGCAGAGATAGTGCAGGATAGTGCGCACCCCGGAAATGATCTCTTTCAGCTTCTGCCTTCTGGAAGAAGGTACAGGGTTAGAAAGACTAGGACTAGCCGCCTGAGAAACAGTTTCTATCCAAATGTGATTTTGGTTTTAAATGCAGTGTAAGGTAGTCTCCGTGGGAGTATATTGTATTTAATTATGGGGTATCAGAGTTTTTAGGGGGTTAACCAGGCTGGGATAGCTGGGATAGTTGGTTTTTGAATGTCTGGTGCAGATTTTTTCAATTTCGTTGTTCTGTATGGGACAATGACAATAAAGATTATTGTATTGTATTGTATCCTTCATGAATTTGACTTGTCTACTTTTTTTTTTACTAGCATGAGTTTGACCAAACTGCGGGAGGCAGTGGAAGACAGGAGGGCCTGGCGTGCTCTGGACCATGGGGTCACGAAGAATCGGACACGACTAAACGACTAAACAACAACAACAACTTTTTTAAAATGTATTTTTATTAAATCTTACCCATATAACCCACATAACAAAATAGAACTTCATTTGTCTTAAACATTTAGAAAGTCATTCCTGCTGGTGACCATCCATCACTGCTTCCTGCAGGAGCCTGTTCCATAGAGTATCCATGCACCGCATTAAGAATTTCCTTCTGTTCTCTGCCCTGACTCTTCAGACGTTCAGCTCCATGGGATGTTCACAAGTTCTAGTGTCATGAGAGGTGTGTATGTGTGTGTGTGTGTGTGTGTGTGTGTGTGAGAGAGAGAGAGAGAGAGAGAGAGCTTTCCTCTACCCACTTCCTCCATGCCACGCATATTTTTATGAACGTCTTAGTCACCTTTTTCTCTAAGCTAAAAAGTCCCAAATGCCCCCATCTTTCCGGGAATTGCTCCATCCTTTTGATTATCTGACTTGCCCTTTTCTGAACCTTTTCTGACTCTGCAATATCCTTTTTTGAGATAAGGTGACACAGCACTCCAAGTGAAGCCACGCCATAGATTTGTAGGATTACTGGCACTTTTATCGTCAGTTCCTTTCCTAAATAGGATTTGCCTTTTCCACAGCTGCCACACACATTATCTAACTATCCGCTACAACCTGAAAGTGCTGCTCCTGATCAGTCAGTTCAGACTCCATGACCGTATATGTGAAATTAGGGTTTATTTTATTTTTTTGCCCCGACATGCATCACTTTACACTTGTTTGTGCTGAATTGCATTTGCCGTTTTACTAACCATTGACTCAAATTTGGAGAGATCCTTCTGGGGCTTTTTCACAACCCCTTTTGGGTTTCAACTGCCCTGAACGATTTTGTATCATCAGCAAACTTGGCCCCTTCATCGCTCATCCCTAACTTGAGATTGCTTACGAGCAAATTAAAAAGCACAGGTCCCAACACCTTCTTCTACTTCTTTGGCGATCACTCATAGCCGAGTAAGATTGTCTTCCATAAACACGGTTTTAACAATGAGTCCGTAAGTGACTGCGGAGGCCAATTCTGGATCCACACGTCTTTCCACAGTGGGGACATTGGTTTCCGGGCGGGAGTTGATCACGGTGTGGATTTGCCAAGCGTGCCTTCCTCTTAGCACGTTTCTCCCTTGTTTCCTGAGTTCGAGTGTCTTCAAAGCCCATGACACCTTTGGTAAAGGCTGTTCTCCAATTGGAGCACTCGCAGGCCAGTGTTTCCCAGTTGTCAGTATTTATACTACATTTTTTAAGATTTGCCTTGAGACAGTTTTTAAACCTCTTTTGTTGACCACCAGCATTACCATTTTTAAGTTCGGAATAGATTCCTTGGGGGAACTCCACTTTCTCCATTGGGATAATGGTCCATTTATTCCTACTCCCTTCTTTCTGTTTCTTAACCAGGTTCTGATCCACTAGAGGATCAGTGTTGTACACGAAAACACCCCTCCCCATCCTTTTCTCTCCCAAAGATCTTGCCCATGTGGAATTTCACTTTTGCAACTGCTCTTGTCACTGCTCTCAGGAAAGAGTTATCTGCCAGGTGTTAATTCTATGGAAGCAAGGCTACCAGTTGGGACGAAATGCCTGGAATGGCTGTGTGGTCTGGTTGCTACCCTTCTCCAGTCTCACATCTATTGTCTAAACTTGGGCTGAGCATATTTTTACTCCCAAATGCTGCTATATATAGAGGGACAATAGTCATTGTGTCGTTTGGCTGGTGGATTGATAGCAGCGCTGAAGAACTCCAATATGGTAGGTTCCTTCCTCCCTCCTTCCCTTCCCTAGGAGGCAAAGCAAATTCATCCTTATATTTAATCTTGTGCAACTCATGTCTTCTTTTCGCAATCAGTTCCTTCCTTCTTCCTTTCCTCCTTGGTGCTGTGGCCAAAAATTTGTCCTGGTTTCTTTTTTTTAATCATTCTCCTTCAATTACTAAGAAACAAAAAAATTGCATTTCAAAATTATCAAAGGGAAAAGAACATTTTGGTTACGTTCTTGGGGGAGGGGGCAAGGGTTTCATTGCTTTCCAGGTGGCCAGGGAAGGCTTTTATTTCATGCTGCAAATCATCGCTCTGGCAGCCTGCGCTCTGCAGCCTCCTTGGGTGCCCAGGTTTCCTGAAAACCTAATGGATATCCTCAGCTGGGTTTTCTATAGGAAGGTGGGGAGGCTGGCTGCTCTGTGCCTGACAGTCGTTTACCATTCTTTTTTTAAAGTGAAGTGGGTTTTTTTAAAGTCAGTTTTAAAGAAATCAGTTCTGAAAGGGGTGGGTTTTTTTTTTAGTTTTTTTTTTTTAGCTATAAGGAAATATTTCCCTTAAGAAGAAATCTGTGACGGTGTCAGTCTCAGGTGCTCAGAAGACAGCCACCCCAGCTTCAATAAGGAACACATGGAACTGCCTCAGAGCATTGGTCCAAGTAGCCCAGTATTGTCTACACTGAATGGTAGCTGCTCTCCAGGGTTTCAGGCAGGGTTCTCTTCCAGCCCAACTGGAGATACTGAGGATTGTACTTGGGACCTAAGGGAAATGCTCTACCACTGAGCCATAGCCTTTTTTTTTAAAAAAAAAATATTTTTATTAAACAGTTTTTATAACCATACAAACAAAACATACATAAAAAAAACAAAAGACAAAAACAGAACAAGAAACAAGTACCATTTCATATCCTAATTTCTTAAACCTTTCTTCCTCGACTTCCTCATGCCTCCCATTTCTGTATTCCAAATTCTAATCAATTACTCAGCAAATCTTCCCTTATTTTACTATAAATTTAAGCTAATCATCCTTATTCTCCTTGTCTTAACCATTGCTAATAGTAACCATTTACTTTAGTCCAACATCATTCTAACTGTCATTAATTTTGTAGTATTTCTTTAGATAGTCCTTGAACTTTTTCCATTCTTCTTCCGCCGCTTCACTTCCCTGGTTTCGGATTCTGCTCGTCATTTCTGCCAAGCCCATGTAGTCCATCACCTTCATCTGCCATGAGCCATAGCCTTTCCCCTGAAAATAATGCTCAGGGGAAGACATTAGGAAGTAACTTCTCCCATGAGGATTTTTCAGATCAGAGAGATTAACAGAAAACAGGCTTACAGATCGTCTAAAATGCTAAGCTGTCTGCAACTGCTTTTCAGTAAACAAGATAAATAAGTGCGGGCAGCTAGGGAGGCTGCAGGGTGCTGGATTAATGTTTAATAGAAAACTGGGGGGAGCCTTCTGGGTGCTTTGCAAGATGGTCACCTCTCTATGATAAGCTACGTTCAAGGGTTAACCCACCAAAATTCTGGAGGGAGGAAAAAATGGGAGGCTCTTTCACAGGAGAAGAAATGTTTTGAGAAGTGGGAGTTTTGGGTACAGCACTATTCCAGCCTTCTACCCTTCACTGGATGTTTTTAAGCAGAGGATGGATAACCATCTGCCTGGGGTTCTTTAGCTGCATTTTCTGCATGGGGGGTGGACTGGATGACCCCTGGGGTCCCTTCCAACTCTACAATTCTATGATTCTCTCCAAGTTCTGTGAAGGCCTCCTCCTCTTCTTATCTTTGTGGTTATTTTGCATTGTAAGCAGCTTTTTGTTCATTTTTTAAACTGGAAAGAGGGATTAATAATAATAATAATAATAATAATAATAATAATAATAATAATTTTGCTTTAAAAAATACTTTCTGAAGCACACAGAGTCTCAGGGAAGCATCAAACATGTTCAAAATGGCAAAAAAGGGTAGGGGGGAAATCCATTCCTATCCCAAGTCATGATGGTAATATTCTTAATGAAAGCAACCCGAGGACGTCTATACATAAGGAAACGATCATTCTTTATTAATCAGAGAGAAATGTACATGTAATTATGCCAAATGAGCTCTGCAGGGAGGCTTTCCGCCCCTCACCCCCACCCCCCGCTGCCCCCTCCCCACCTCTCACACTTTACGATGTCTTAAAAGGATTTATAAATATTACTGGGGTTTTATAGCATCGTAAAGTTTCAGCTCTTTCTGTAATGCTACTTTCAAACGATTACTGGGAGACAAACCTCTGTTGTCAGAAGTAAGACAATAATCGCTGCAAGGCAGGGAACTGCGGCGGCCCTGAATCTTGAGGGCTGGGGAAGGGGAATCCTAGAATAGCAGCTATTCAGTCCTTCCCCTCTCCTCACTTTCTCCTCACAACATCCCTGTGAGGTAGGTTAGGCTGGGAGATAAGGGCTGGCCCCAGGATCACCCAGCGAGCTTCATGGGCCCTAGCCCAACACGTCGCTGCACGGCCTCTACCACTTCATTCTGATGTATGCAATTTGTGCAAATTTAGAAGCAGTTCCCTTTGTGGTTTAACAAGCAACCCTTCTTCACGTGGAAGCTGTAGCTGTGAGGGAAAAAAGTGTCTCTTAACAACTCTAGCACCCTCAATGAACTGCAGTTCCCAGGATCCGTTGGGGGAAGCCATGATTGTTTAATAATAATAATAATAATAATAATAATAATAATAATAATAATAATTTATTATTTATATCCGCCCATCTGGCTGGGTTTCCCCAGCCACTTTAGGCGGTTTCCAACAAAACACTAAAATACAATAACCTGTTAAACATTAAAAGCTTCCCTAAACAGGGCTGCCTTCAGATGTCTTCTAAAAGTTTGGTAGTTATTTTTCTCTTTGACATCTGGTGGGAGGGTGTTCCACAGGGCGGGTGCCACTACCGAGAAGGCCCTCTGCCTGGTTCCCTGTAACTTGGCTTCTTGCAGTGAGGGAACTGCCAGAAGGCCCTCGGCGCTGGACCTCAGTGTCCAGGCAGAACAATGGAGGTGGAGACGCTCCTTCAGGTATACTGGACCGAGGCCGTTTAGGGCTTTACAACAGTTTACAGCGGTTATCGTAGTACTTTAAATGGGTGAACGTGGAGTTCATCTTTTGGTAGCCGGTTCCTCAGCGGGTTCATTGCAGAGGGAGCTGCCTCCCTTTTCTCTGTCCTGAATCATCCACTTTGCTTGGAGGATCTCCAAGTTCAAGTCTTGTGAGGAGGAGACAAACTTCCTCCCTGTCTACTTTCATGCGTTAGTTTCTCTTCAGACCCTACAAATCTTCCGTCTGCCTTTTCTCCCTCTCCTGCTAATCAGCTTCCTTGGATGACCCCATTGGGTTGTGGTGGTATGAGACAGAGAGAAAAACTTCATTTCCTCTCCCCTGCCTCCATGCATAATTTTATAGATTTCTGTTATCCCCCCCCCCTTCCTCGCCTTTCCCCCCATACTAAAAAGCCTCTAAAAAGCCATGAATGGAAGTCTTTTTCGGATTATTTAAAGAAATACTATAGTATGATGAATTCGCGAGCTGGATTTGAACCACGAGGAACAGGAGGAATGAGAGAGCATTGTATTGTCGTTGTGGTGAGAGAAGATATGGTGCAGCAAGGGGGAGAAATAAAAAAACACCATGGAAAACAGGGTGGGAAGTCGACAAAACCAAAGAAAAAAATCATTATGTATTGGAGTGTATCTGGGATTGTTTTGAAAATTTAATAAAATATAACTGGGCTGCCATACATCCAGGATTTCCCAGACATATCTGGGATTGTTTGTCAGAAATATTATCTGGACAGAAACACACACACCCCCCACCTCACGAAAAGCTCAACAAATTTGCCAAAAAATGTTTTTTGTGTCCGGATTTTCACTTTCTGAAATATGGCAACCCTGGGGTGGGGGGAATGTTATAACCCTTCCTCATAGGGGAAGTTATTTCCCTATTCCCTGGGAGAAGGCTACTGCCTTCCAACCCTGCTTTCCTGAATGACCCGGATGCAGGACTAGGCAAACCTTTTGTAAACCTCTGCAACATTTTCCAGCTGAAAATCGGGGTGCATGTCTTTTGGTTCTGCGCTGCCACGTAATTCAGCTGACTGCCTCGCCTGCCACAGCCTCTCCCTGGCAGATGCTCGCTCCCTTTCCTCCTCACTCGCTTCCTCTGCCGACACCACACCTCACGCCACCTTGACAGTGGTGGCAGCTTTGGTGGCAGCAGAGAGAAGCCAGGAAGAAGAAGAAGAAGAAGAAGAAGAAGAAGAAGAAGAAGAAGAAGAAGAAGAAGAAGAAGAAGAGTAGTTTTAGTAGTTTGGATTTGATATCCTGCTTTATCACTACCCTATGGAGTCTCAAAGTGGCTAACAATCTCCTTTCCCCTTCCTCCCTCACAACAAACACTCTGTGAGGTGAGTGAGGCTGAGAAACTTCAGAGAAGTGTGACTAGCCCAAGGTCACCCAGCAGCTGCATGTGGAGGAGCGGAGACGCGAACCCGGTTCACCAGATTACGAGTCCACCGCTCTTAACCACTACACCACACTGGCTCTCAGTGTGAGCAAGAGTGCACATCCACCACCTCCGCTCCGGGGGGGGGGGGAAAATGTCACCCCTGTGCGCAAGGGTTCAGCTTCAGGAGGGTTTGTGCGACCCATCAGTCGGGGATGTTCTTATTCAAAGATGATCGGGAGGTTGGGCCAATCGATGCCTATCGGACAAGATGGCTAAATGGAACTTCCTTGCTCAGAGGAAGTCTATCTCTGAACACCAGGTGCTGGGCACAGGTAACTAGGGGATGCCATCAGATTTAAGCCTTGCTTGTGGGCATCTGTTTGGCCGCCTTGGGAAGAGTATGCCAAAGCTTTGGTCTGATGTGGGAGAGTTGTTGCCATGGGCCCTTGCAGTCCGCTTTCCTCCAGGGTAGATAATGAACTTCCTTATTTATTTCAGGAAATTTATATGCCATAGCATGATCAAATTGTAGAGTTGGAAGGGTTCCCCAGGGGCCATCTAGTCCACCCCCACAATGCAGGAATCACAGCTAAATAATCCCCACCACTTTCCGAGCTTCTGTCCTGGCAGGCAGTTGCCTGCTGCCTGAAATTGAAGACATTCCTCCCCCCCCCCCACTGCACAGGCAAATAATTCCCCTTTCCTCCCACTGTCCCTATGAATTTCTTTCTCTCTTTCTTTCTTTTTTAAATCGGAACACAAAACTCTCTTTTCCATTCTTGGATCCCCCTAAACGTCACTTCGCCGGCATCTCTGCCGTGACACCGTGAACTGAGGCATAAGCCTGGATTAGATTTATCATCTAATTATAGCTAGAACTGGAAAAGGAGGAATAAAAAAAAAATATGATCAGAGGTATGGAATGCCGTCCATAAAAGGAGAGGATCAAAAGATCGCAGCACACCGGATCCAAATGGAATCCTGGGGGAGGGAAACAGAGATGATGGCAGGACTCTCCAGGGGACTTCCAGCTCTTTCTACGAGGCCAGGGTCCCATCTAGTCCAGCGTCCTGTTCTCACAGTGGCCAACCAGATGCCCCGATGGGAAGCCCAGAGGCAGGATTCAAACACAAGAGCCCTCTCCCCTCCTGAGGTTTCCAGCCAGTTCAGAAGTTTTGCTGCCTTCCACCATGCTGCCACTGACAGCCACTTCCTCCACAAATTTCTCCAGCGCCCCTCTTTTTATAAAGCCTACCAAGTTTGTGGCCATCCCTGTCTCCTGTGGCAGGGAGTTCCATAGTTTAACTATGCACTGCATGAAGAAGTCGTTTATTTTTTTCCCTCGCCCTGAATCTTCCCACATGCAGCTTCACCAGCTGTCTGCAAGTTTGTTTGTTTATTGCATTTATATCCCACCTTTTCCTCCAAGAAGTTCAAGGCGGCATACATGGGTCTCCCCCTCCTCATTTAACACCCACAACAACCCTGCGAGGTAGGTCAGAATGAGGGGCAATGACTGGTAAGCTTCATGGCCAAGTGAAGATTTGAACCCCGGTTTCCTAGGTCCCAGTCCAGCACTCTAACCACTGCTCCACACTGCCTCTGGTTCTGGTCTTAGTTTTGTTTAGCCCCCTCTCTGCTGACACACACAGTCTCCGTCCTGTCTCAGTCCCTGGAGACAAGGGTGACAAGGATGATTCACACAGTCTGCTCAACTTCGTCAGTCCATTGCTCTCATTTCTTCCCTCACTTCCTAAGCCTGGCAGCCAGGAGAAATGCAAACAATTATCGCAGAGAAAATCCTTAGGAAGGATAATGCATCTTCGCATCAGCCTCTGGTTTTATCTTTGCACGCTGTTTCATTTATTTTCAAGTATTTATTTTCAAGTATATTTTTTTAACTCTTTGTTTTTCTTAAATTTAAAAACGACAGCAATGCAGAATCCTCAAAAATCCAGGTCCGTTATTATGACACTTGTAACTTTTTTGGGGGGTGAAAGTGTGGCAGAAAAAGAGGGGGGGGGGAGAAGGGGCCTATCCCACTCTAGCTCCAGCCTTGCTCGCCTTTTTACTGTGGTCCCAGTTACAACTCCTTTGAACCCCCTGACAGATAACTGAGGAAAAGAAACAGTAAAAAGGGTTTAGATAAGAACTTTGTCGTCTCTCTCAAAACAAAAACACCAACAAGAAACTCCTGACTCCTTTCCACCTGTTATAATTAGATGGAGTTGGCTCCTAGGGGCTGAGGTCCCTTTGCCCTCCCCCAGAAATATTTGAGGGGGCTGGGTGTCCTCAAAGTTGATGGGCATTGCTATTCAAATGGTGTACATGAGCCATGTCTCATCATCAATAGTCAGGGCTTACCTGGGCCCTCCCAATATTACATTTAAACTGGCACCCGAATTAGGTCTCTCGCCACCTAATGTCTAAACTATATAATGACGCTATCCACACAAAGCTCCTCCTCCTTTTAAGGAGCACTTCCTCATCGCATACAAAGCATAGCTGTCAACTTACAGATTTGAAAATAAGGGACCAGCAGCCTTTAAAATAAGGGACCTGCAGCCTCACCTGTTCCAGGCACTCCAGTCTTCCTGTCTTCCTGCAGTCTGGTCAAACTCATGCTGGTAGCTTCGAGAACACTGTCCAGCCAACTTTGTAACCAGAGGTTCAACTGAATAGAATCTGAATCACATGCACCACAAGGTCTATGCAGCCTCAACTTAAGATGGCTCCCCGACCTGGCTTTGCACTGCAAAGTTTGCTGCAGCATGTGCAACAAAATGGCATCCAGCATTCAAAAAACCCCTCGGCTTGCATTAACTAGCCACACACAAGGCATGCAAGCTCCACCCCCCAGTCGTTCTTAGACTTCTTATTGGGTGAGCAACACAGCCAAGCAACACAGTTGGGGCCTCCCTCCTCCCTGGCCAGCAGGGAGGGAGGAAGAGGAGCTGCTTCCTTTGAAATTTAAGGGACATCATTTAAGGGACATTTAAGGGACATCCATCAATAAGGGACAGCAGCGGGACATGGCGCTGGAATAAGGGTCTGTCCCTTCAAATAAGGGACACTTGACAGCTATGATACAAAGTCTGTGCGTTCCGAGCAAACTGGGAGATCTTATGTGCAGAAACATTTGTAGGTTTCGTATGTTGTCGTAAGTGAACGCCATGTGAATGCAACAAAGTTGTTGCTGATACAAATTGTGTTGTATTACATATACAAGTTTAATGTGTGCATTTAGTCCAGCTATGATTGTGTGGGTGCTTACCTTATTGATATTCGTCATTAAGGTCTTAATATTCTCAACAAGTACAAATATTATCATTTCTGTTGTTAACATAAAAATGAGGTCATGTATTCATTTTAAATCCTGTGTCAATATTTTTAGCTGGTCTACCCTTGCTGGGGGGCCTGGCCCAAGGGACAGGGAAATCACTGGGGTGGATTGTAGTCTGTAATGCTGTTGGACTCCAACTTTGAAGTGGAATTCATTTTAGTCTGAATTCTCATCAGGACCAGAGTCACGCTCTGCCTGGGTGCCTGGGTGCCTGGGTACAGTCCCCCTCCCAGGATTATTCTCAGGACCGCAATACCTCAAGGACCGCCTCTTTCCATATGAACCTACCCAGACCCTGAGATCATCTTCTGAGGCCCTTCTTCATGTGTCACCTCCTCGAGAGGTCCGGAGGGTGCCAACACAAGAACAGGGCCTTCTCTGCAGTGGCTCCCCGTTTGTGGAATGCTCTCCCCAGGGAAATTCACCTGGCGCCTTCATTATACACCTTTAAGTGCCAGGCAATAACGTTCCTTTTTAACCAGGCCTTTGCTTGATCTGATTTACATCCTATAGCCTTTTAAAATGTGATGGGGTTTTTTTTTGGTGGGGGGCTATTGCGTTGTTGTTTTTATTTTTATTAGGTATTTTGTGGTTTTATAACTTGATGTTATTCTGTGAACCACCCTGAGACCCTTGGGTATAGGGCGGTATATAAATTCAATAAATAATAATAATAATATTCTCATTATTAATCTGCAGGCACCCAAAATGGCCAGACACAAGAAGGAAGGAGGTGGCTCCAATGTATTCTCTATGTTTGATCAAAGCCAGATCCAAGAATTTAAAGAGGTAAGTTCTCCCTAAGGCTGTGCAAAACACTTGACTTTGGGATGTGTGGGGATTTCGTTTGGTCTATGTTTTTAAGCAAAGCAACCTGATTTTGCTCAACTAATACATGGACCACAATGAAGTTAGCCAATAATAATAATAATAATAATAATAATAATAATAATAATAATAATAATAATAATAATTTATTATTTATACCCCACCCATGTGGCTGGGTTTCCCCAGCCACTCTGGGCGGCTTCCAACAAAATATTAAAATACAATGGTCTGTTAAGCATTAAAAGCTTCCCTAAACAGGGCTGCCTTCAAATGTCTTCAGAAGTCCAGTAGTTGTTTTTCTTTTTGACATCTGGTGGGAGGGCGTTCCACAGGGTGGGTGCCACTACCGAGAAGGCCCTCTGCCTGGTTCCCTGTAACTTGGCTTCTCACAGTGAGGGAACCACCAGAGGGCCCTTGGAGCTGGTCCTCAGTGTCCGGGCAGAACGATGGGGGTGGAGATGCTCCTTCAGGTATACTGGACCAAGGAAGTTTAAGGCTTTAAAGGTCAGCACCAAAACTTTGAATTGTGCTCAGAAACGAACAGGGAGCCAATGTAGATCTTTCAAGACCGGTGTTATGTGGTCTCTGCGGCCGCTCCCAGTCACCAGTCTAGCAGCCGCATTCTGGATTAGTTGTAGTTTCCGGGTCACCTTCAAAGGTAGCCCCACATAGAGCGCATTGCAGTAATCCAAGTGAGAGATAACTAGAGCATGCACCACTCTGGCAAGACAGTCCGTGGGCAGGTAGGGTCTCAGCCTGCATACCAGATGGAGCTGGTAAACGGCTGCACTGGACACAGAATTGACCTGCACCTCCATGGACAGCTGTGAGTTCAAAATGACTCCCAGGCTGCACACCTGGTACTTCAGGAGCACAGTTACCCCATTCAGGACCAGGGAGTCCTCCACACCTGCCCGCCTCCTGTCCCCCCAAAAACAGTATTTCTGTCTAGTCAGTATTCAATCTCAATCTGTTAGCTGCCATCCACCCTCCAACTGCCTCCATACACTTCTCCAAATTTCATCATATTGTTCTTGGCTCAAAAAACCGTAACAAGGTGCATATAAAATGTGTATTTTAGTTTTGAAAGCATACACAAAGTGTTGAATCCATTCAAGTTTTACTTACTGCAGACGTGTTGAAATTAATGGACCCCAGTTAGCCGTTTACGAAATGCTGGCGGCTATGGAGGGTTTTCCACCTTGTTGGATTCAACACAGTTATAAGCAATATCCCCCACCCCTAATCTCTCACTCTTTGTATTTCGCAATAGGCCTTCACAATCATGGATCAGAACCGAGATGGCTTCATTGACAAGGCTGACTTGAGAGACACCTTTGCTGCATTGGGTAAAAAGCACAAACTTTTGTGTGTACTGGCATCTAATATGTATTTTGGAAAGTTGTTTGTTTGCTGTGCGTTTGGACGTCTCTTAGGATATTGGTAACCACATTATTTTTATTTTAATCCGATTTTAAGATGTATTTCAGCCGATTGCTGAATTTTATGTCTTGATGTATTATATATTTTGATGTTAGCCACCCTGAGCCCGGTTCTTCTTCCTCCTCCTCCTCCTCCTCCTCCTCCTCCTCCTCCTCCTCCTCTTCTTCTTCTTCTTCTTCTTTCTTCTTCACGATGGTTCCTGAGATCAAGGAGCAGGTTTTCATCTATGTTTGGATCAAATTGGATACCATTTTGAATCAAGATGGAAGACTGAACCTTCTTGTGTTAGTTGGTGTATACTAGCCAATCAGAGACGACACAGAAAATGGGATGGTGCATGAAGTGTTGAATAAATACTCCCAAGTACTTCAGTGTATTTCGCCATATGGTAAACCCAGCCAACCTGGGTCTGCAATTTTGCACCAAAGGTTTAACATTATTTCTAATTCCAGCTTATTTATTTTCAAGCCTGCCACTCCACCAAACCAATAAATTTCTGCAAAAACCTCAGGTTCTCCCACTTCTGGGATCATTAGTTAGAAGGCAATAACATCTGCCAATAAACTGATTTTCCCTTTACCCGTAATCCTTGTAATTTGGAGTCATTCCATATCCTGTGGCCTTCTTCTTGTCCTGACAATTCTTGAGTTTTCCACAGTGTCCCCGGGTTCAAAATATGAGCAGTAATTTCATTCTCTTAAGGTTTTTACACTTTGCTGCAAGCTCTATTCAACTTTGAAGAAAAGAAAATATTAGGTTAGAGATTTTGGACTGGTGGTTTGCGTATCATTCGTGCAGGTGCGTGTGCAGATCTCTGGATGATGTCACACACCTACAACTATATATTTCTTCATGGCTGAATGCCACCATTTCCATTTACTGTCACGTGACAAGAACACTCTTCTCTCATAGGTCGCATGAATGTCAAGAATGAAGAGTTAGAAGAAATGATCAAGGAAGCTCCAGGGGCCATTAACTTCACTGTCTTCCTTACTATGTTTGGTGAGAAGCTCAAAGGTAAGTGGAAACCAGTGGTCAAATGGCGTGTGCGAATCTCTATTTACAAACAGTTCCCAGAATCCTTTGCATGGGGCAGAGCCTTGGCAGTTTAACTGGCTCAATGGCAGAGCACATGTTGCATATGTAAAGGTCCTAGGTTCATTCCTTGGCCCTCCAGTCAGAAGGACCCGATAGCAGGTGACATGGAAAAATTGTCAGGAGCTTGTCTTACACTCAAGTAGGACCCTGGTAGAGTCACATGTCCGACTGGCATGTTCTCTCCCTCCTGGTCGTTTGTTCGGGAGCTTCAAAAGCTTTCTTCTGCCCAAACATCACACCGACCGATGCCATCAGACATCGGCACACTTGGGGATCCGCAGTCTTCGCAGCTTGTGTAACAGACCTCAGCATCTCAGCATTTTGGCTAATCTACTTTATTTACATATAAACACACAAGGAGCACTGCAACATGGCTCCCTCTCTCTCTAGCATCAGACAACAAAAAAGAACAAAGGACAATAGTTCCACTTCACGGAACACAGTAATGCAAACATCCTGTCTCCGTCACTTCCCACTCTGTGGAGTCAAAACATACACCGTCATGTGATAGACAACAATCCCATGACTGCAATCACGAAGCAGGAATTCTAACAAAAATGACTTGTTTGAACCAACAGAGTAATGAGCACCAGGATAGATGGACAAAAAGTCTGACCCTAGAAAGGGCAGCTGCTGGTGTTGGTATGAATCCGAGGTATGCTTGGAATGTAGCTATTGCAACTTGTAATTTTTTGTTCATGGAGCGATGGTTCAGGTATACATGCCAATGTCATGGACTGGTTGAATTCAGAGGAATGGTGGGAGGAGTTAGCTGAGGAGCAGTGGCGGAGCAAGCCGTTCGGGCGTCTGGGGCGGTATGTGTGCCCTGTGCCCAGGGGCGGGGCCAGCCCTACAACTGAGAGGGGGCAGTGGGCAGACCGTTTGGGGCAGTGTGGAGCCTGCGGGCACCCAAGCCACTGCATCACTCCTAGGAGAGACCTGTGGTTTGGGCGTGCGGCAGGCCCTGCAGTGAGTGCCGCCTGGCATTTTGTCACCCCCCCCCTCAGTGGTGACACCCGGGGCGGACAGCACCCACCGCCCCCTTCCTCCACCCCTGCTGGGCAGCCCCCCAAAGGAAGAAGGCTCAGAGCTCGGGAATTGGTGATTAGAGGTCAGAGGGAGAAGTGGGAGAAGACTGGGGAGAAGTGGTGTCAGAAGTTGAAGAGGTAACAGGGCTTAGTGAGCTGGGAGAGTCTGTGGCAGAGAGAAGTCCAGAAGCGGAGGCAGAAGCAGAGGCTGGAGAGGAGAGGGGTCAAGAGGCAGAGATGAGTCTGGCTAGTGAAGAGGCACGGGTGTCTCCCTCTCCTTCCGCGACCAGCTCCCCTCCCCCATGGTCTCCCAGGACAAGAAGTGGCATGAAATGAGAAGAGCAAAGACAGGCATGCAGGCTTAGTCTCAGATTGCTTGGGGAAACCCTGGAGGTGGGGCTCTTCAGTCTCTGCAACTGCTTCATGGGGGCAAGACCTACGAAAGAAGAGTTGCTGTGCTCATTAGGCCTGACCCTCCAGTTCAGATCCTGTTTATTTCTAATAAAAAGTTAAGTCCACTTACTTTGTACTGGTGGCTGGCTCGCTTGGGACAACACACACTTTTGCATATAGGCGCCGTCCCTGGAATGTAACCCCCACGCAAGACGCGATCGTACTGTACTGAACAGGATGGACCAATGGTCTGACTCAGTAGAAGTCCACTTCCTCTGCTGCTGTTGTGCTCTGCCTAGCCAGTTTGGTATCTCTAAAATTTGTTTAAAAAATAATCAGTGTTGCGGCGGTGTCTTCCCTGCCATCCTGTCTTTGGGTGAAAAAAATAATAAAAGAAGCAGTTTGCGGTCTGTAATCCTGCTGGACTCTTGAGCTTTGAAGTGGAATTCTGCAGCAAGCATTCCCTATTGATTAGCTGGTGCACAAAGTGGTCTCTTTGAGGACAGCGCGGCATCTCTGCGTGGTATACAAATTGCATTTCCTCCAGCTCTTTGTGGAGCAGAGGCCCATGTGGCTGACATTAACACAGAATGCTTTCGGGAGGGTGGGTGTGTTTGCTGCTCATCTGGCAGTGGGATATATATCACTAACCAAAGTTTCCAGCTTCTTCCTAGAGTTCCAGCTCTCTCTCTCCTTGCTCCTGCGCTGACAGTGCTTTGATGGCTTTAACAGATTTCTAGCACAGCTAATTGTATAAATCATTGTCATCATCATCAGTAATCACCTGCCCTTCACTCAAAGGTCCTTGGATGCATTACAATGTTAAAACACAATAGTTGAAAGCCATTTACAATCCCTACAGTGTCATCGTGTCTACAGACCTGGGATAGCTCAGTCGGTAAAGCATGAGATTCTTAATCTTAGGGTCGTGGGTTCTAGCCTCATGTTGGGCAAAAGATTCCTGCATTGCAGGGGGTTGGACTGGATGACCTTTGGTGTACCATCCAACTCTACAATTCTATGACTCTAAAGTGACTTGTGCTGGGCTTATGTTCCAGGGATTTTCAAAAATGTGCATAGCCGAACCACCCTCGTATGGCCATCCTTAGCTTTCAAGCAAGGCAGAGAGTTTCTAAGAGTTGCTTACCGGGCTCTGGTAGGCTCTTGTGCAGGCTCTTGGAGGACCGTTTGAGTCCCCACAATATCTCACAAGAGCCTCCCAGAGTCTGATAAGCAAGTATGAGAACTTAACAAGCTCTTTCCGCAGCGGGAGAACCCGGCTCAAAGGAGTTTTCAAGCTCTCTGCCTTGCAAGCAATTAATTTGCGGGGTTTCAAATAACCCAAGATAATTGTGCGCGAGACGTGATCGTACTGTATTGGCTATTGGCATATAATTTCTGGGGGATGCATAGCCATGGATCTTCCCTTCTTTTTTTTACAACCTACCCCCCCAAAAAAGCCCCCAACAACAACCAAGCTTTCTCTCTCCTTCCCTGTGGGCTGCCCCACAAACCTAGAAGGTGGCAGTGACTAGCAGTCAAACAATCTTAATGGGTTCAGGTAGGTAGCCGTGTTGGTCTATCATAGTCATAATTTTTTTTTTTTATTAAGGGAGTTCTTTTTGGATCATCTTTTAATAATTTTTTTAAAAAAACTTTCATCTTGTTATTTATTAATCTTGACGGGGTGAGATTCCTTCTACTCCACACTTATTAAAAGCACGGGATCCATAGCTGTCAACTTTTCCCTTTTCTTGCGAGGAATCCTATTCGGAATAAGGGAATTTCCCTTTAAAAAAAAGGATCTTTGTTCTCCTTTGCACCTGACAAAGTGGAAGGTGTGCAAAGGAGGGCAGCCTGGAAACCTAGCCTTATGAAGAGTGGTTGAGGGAGTTGGGGATGTTTAGTCTGGGGAAGAGAAGACAGAGAAGTGACATGATAGCCATCTTCAAATACCTGAAGGGCTGTCCCATGGAAGATGGAGCAACCTTGTTTTCTGCTACTCCAGGGCATAGGAGCCAAACCAATGGTTTAAGTTACAAGAAAGGAGATTCCGCCTGAACAGCAGGAAGAACGTTCTGGCAGTAGGAGCTGTTCAGCAGTGGAACAGACTGTGATTTCCCCATATATTCATATTTCTCCCTTCCCGCTATATATTTAATACTTTACACTGCAGACTTTACACTAACCCTGCTAAAGTTTTAACCAGATTAACCTGATTATTCAGTTATTCTCCAAACATTTCCCACTCTTCCTTAAATACTCCATCTTCCTGATCTCTTATTCTATTAGATAAATTTGCTAATTCTACATATTCTACTTCTCCTGTGTTGCTATTGTTCTCTTGGTTGCCCAGTTTCTTTGTAGGACTGAGACGGGACTGTTGGTGGCTTAAGTGTCAGTTCTGTTCTCCGTAAAGGTAAAGGTACCCCTGGCCATTAGGTCCACTCACGGACGACTCTGGGGTTGTGGCGTTCATCTCGCTCTATAGGCCAAGGGAGCCGGCGTTTGTCCGCAGACAGCTTCCGGGTCATGTGGCCAGCATGACTAAACCGCTTCTGGTGAAACCAGAGCAGCACACAGAAACGCCGTTTACCTTCCCGCCAGAGCGGTACCTATTTATCTACTTGCACTTTGACGTGCTTTTGAACTACTAGGTGGGCAGGAGCAGGGACCAAGCAACGGGAGCTCACCCCGTCACAGGGATTCGAACTGCCGACCTTCTGATCGCCAAGCCCTAAGCTCAGTGGTTTAGACCACAGCACCACCCACGTTCTCCATAGACGACTGTGAATGTTGATATAGGGATCATTTTCTAGGATAATGCAGAAATTAATGGTCTGGTCTTCTTCTGTAAGCAGCACAGGAGGTTGCGGTATGATGAGGGTGATGGATTGCGTATGTATGTGCGCACGCATGTATGTGACAATATTCGTGGGAAGCCCTAATGTGATAAGTGGTAAAAGTTGGCTCTTTAGTTACACAGATGATTGGAAAATGGAGATCATTTATTTACTGTTAGCATGTGACTTGCTGGGCTTGCATGAGTCGTCTGGGCTACCAACAATGCAGTGCTTTCTACTGGAGTATGTTCACACATTCATCCTACAGTCCTCAAGTGCCCAGTAACTGAGTGGAGTGAAATCAGATTATGCTCATTGTGGTGTCAACCAGCAGATATATGTGTGCACAGAAGTATTGGAAATATAAATCTCTGCTTGTTGCCCTTATAGGCACAGATCCGGAAGAGATCATTCTGAATGCTTTTAGGGTTTTCGACAGAGAAGGAAAAGGTCATGTGAAAGCAGATTAGTAAGTCTTCACTTCATTTTGAATCTCTTCCCCATGTTAATTTCGCTTTTGTCAAGTTTGTGACTCGTTGCCAGTCTGTTGTATTGCACTGCCCAATGGCTGGATTCCTGCCCTGTGAAATGCCAGATTTTGTGAGAAGTCATAGAATCATCGAATCATGGAATGGTAGAGTTGGAAGGGACCCCAACGGTCATCTAGTCCAACCCCCTTCAATGCAGAAATCCCAGCTAAAGCATCCATGACAGATAACCATCCAACCTCTGCTTAAAAACCTTCAAGGAAAGAGAGTCCATCACCTCCCAAGGGAGACTGTTTGCTGTGACCAATAAAGGTCTGGGCCAGTTTTAACCCAGCTTCAGCCTCTATTTGCTCCCATGCACGCTACTCTGCGCTGCAGACACTAATTAATCCCAATGTAAACCAAACAAAAACAAAAACTGTCCCTGCATGTAGAGAACTAGCACATCAGGGAAAGTGTTGAAGCGACTGAAGCAGCTCTAGCCACTACACCACGCTCCCCCTCCTGCTTTACCTGCATCCACACAATTAATGCCACTTCTAGTCTTATCCTGGGAGAGGAGGATCAAGAGCACCCACAATTTCATAATACAAAGTGGAATATAAATGTGTAATTTGTAACTGCAGGGTTTTTCTTGCTGGAAAAGGACGTCCACAACACCCCACCAAAAATGGTCCCTGCCCAACCTAGCCAAAGTCACAAGACAATTTCATTAGCTCATCACCAGACAACAGAACATACTGTTTTCTTATTAGACCCAAGGGTAATGTCAATCATTACATAACAAACCATTAAATCAATCCCATGGCTGCATTTGATGCTCAGCCTCATTTCACATAATTCCAGCATTTAGACATTTGACTCTAATAATTTTTTTAGCATGGCTCACACATCCCTTTGAAAGTCTTTCCCCTTTCAAGGCGATGGTTGCTATTCATTAATAGCATTTCTCCATGCGAAGAAGGGAAGACAACAGCAGAATCCTCCCCCCCCCCCACCTCCATTGGCGGTGACTGACCTTTTAATAAGAACCTTCATCTAATTAACATCCTTTTGGGGCATTTCATTTTTTCCACTGCGTGTTTTCACCTCTCACTTGGAAAATCGTGACTCATTTGGGAGTTTTGGAACTGATTTTGAATGTGATGGCAAAGATATGTGATATCTATATTGCCTTAAACACCATACTCTTACCACACAGAGAGATAGATGAGAAAGAGATTGGGCACATTGTCCTTTGCGATGTTGAAGCTCAACAACAGCCTCCTTCCAAGGTGGACAAACAAAACAAAAACTGGCATGGCGTTTGGAAAAGTTTGGTGATTCAGGTTGCAAAGTTCCCTTGACGTTTATGAGGTTTACTCACAAGCAAGAGAGCACAGTGTTGCGATTATGTGTCCCACAGCTGTCCAATAACAGCCTTGTTGATACCAAACAGCACTCCACAAATTTGCACCAACTTGGACCGTGACGGAAATTAGCTGTATTTAAAGTGTGGCCAACCACCTTCTCCAAAGTCCACATTTTCAAAGCCCAGAATATCCCATTTCCCTCCCCGCTTGTTTGCGAGGAATGTGCGTATGTGAGAGACCTGCACATACATGACGCCAGAGCCCTCTCCTTCCTTCCATATCCTGTTTGCAGAAGCAACGCTTCGTTTCCTGAACAACGCAGGAAGTCATTGTGGATCCAACCTCACATCCACAAGTGAGCTCACGGACTAGAATAGAAGGCAGGCACATCCAATTGCATGCCCCTCTAGGACTGCAGACCATCCAAGTGTCCCTGTTTTCCAGGGGCAGTCCTGGCTTTACAGAAGCCGTCCCAGTTTCTGATTTGATCCAAGAATGTCCACTTTTCTTTAGAACATCCCTTTTTCATCAGAGAAGTGTTAGAAGGTATGGAATTTGTTGTTGTTTGGTCGTTTGGTCGTGTCCGACTCTTCATGACCCCATGGACCGGAGCACGCCAGGCACTCCTGTCTTCCACTGCCTCCCGCAGTTTGGTCAAACTCATGCTGATAGCTTTGAGAACACTGTCCAACCATCTCGCCCTCTGTCGTCCCCTTCTCCTTGTGCCCTCCATCTTTCCCAACATCAGGGTCTTTTCCAGGGAGTCTACTCTTCGCATGAGGTGGCCAAAGTATTGGAGCCTCAGCTTCAGGATCTGTCCTTCCAGTGAGCACTCAGGGCTGATTTCCTTCAGAATGGATAGGTTTGATCTTCTTGCAGTCCATGGGACTCTCAAGAGCACCATAATTCAAAAGCATCAATTCTTTGGTGATCAGCCTTCTTTATGGTCCAGCTCTCACTTCCATACATCACTACTGGGAAAACCATAGCTTTAACTATACAGACCTTTGCTGGCAGGTGATGTCTCTGCTTTTTAGCAGAGGTGTCTAGGTTTGTCATAATAGGACATCCTTATTTTCATCAGAGAAATGTTGGAGGATATGGGATTGCGAGTTCAGTTGCCTCTCCTCTTTCGACTTACATGTCAATCCTCAACCAACAATCAAAGGAGGTTTCCAGCATGTGAACTTAAGGGTGTAATAGGCCAGTTTTCAGTTCGATTCTGTGTTGCAGTGGCCTTCAGATACGCTTTGTCGCAAGAGAGAATTTTCTGTTCCTCCCTTTTTCAAAATGAAGAGGATTGTTCTCTATAATTAGAGAGTCCACTCAGGGGCGGAGGAAGGGGGGTACGGTGGGGGGAGCCGCACCCCGGGTGTCACCACTGAGGGGAATGACATGGTGGCTTGGGCGCCCACAGGCTCCGCGCTGCCCCAGATGGTCCACCCACCGCCTCCCCCTCAGCTGTAGGGCATGCCCTACAAGGCACGCCCGCCACCCCAGCCGCCCAATCGGCTTCCTCCGCCGCTGAGTCCACTAGCTTAGAAAGATCAGAATTAGGTGCCTAAGGAACTTCCACTTTCCTTTTGTTTAAGTGCAAAGAGTAGGGAGATCCAGTTGTGAGTCTCAATTGTGTCTTCCCCAAGACTGCAGGAGACAGTCTGATGGAGCCACAGAAGGATCAAATCCTTCTTGGATCTTCATCCAGACATCACTGGTGCTGCCCACAGCCCCACCGACCTCTTCTTGAGGCTACAATGTGCGCCAGATTATCTCAATTAACGCACAACTTGTTCCATGCCATTTCTTTTTTGGGGGAAAAAAAGAAAGCGCAGCTCTCTGTGACTTACTAGGAAACCAAATATTGGGACTGAAAATATTGGAACGAGCTGAAACTGGCCGCAACAGATACCATCAGGACCCCAGGGCAGGCGCTGTTTTTATAAACCCAGTTTGTTTCTATGTGTCTGATTTTGGGGGTTGTTGTCTCCTCCCTCCCCGCAAAGAAACAAGTAATATGGAAAACAACAACTGCAGGGAAGCTGACGGCTTCTTAGTTAGGAAAATCTGAGTCTTTGTTTCTCTATAAAATAAATAATGGAAACTGTTGGGTTCTTTACTCAGTCCTTCTTATGTGTAATGGTGCCAGAGGCTGCCGTGCTGTGCTTCTGAAGCTCAAAATTGTATTTGATCCTCCTCCTTCGCCACCACCACCTCAGCCACCCCCGCCGCCCTCAATCTGGCCTCACATTCTTTCCAAAAACACTGGATGCATGTGAACAGAAGATGCCAAGTGACATTGGTTGCTTTCTGAAAGAGAGAGAGAGAGAGAGAGAGAGAGAGAGAGGACGGAGCCTCTTTGGAAACCAAATCAATAGAAGAGTCTTGCGGCAGAAGGTTTCATGGACTGGAGTCAACAGATTTAGGACAGTTGCCAGATACAGACAGGTGGACACAGAGGAGGAAAAATGGAAACAGTGGAAACAGGGAGACCAAAAGTGGCCCATCTTGTCCAGCATCCCATTTCTCTTGGTGGCAAACCAGATTATTGGTGCTTGGGAAGTCTGTCTTCAAAGAGGATGAGTTCCAGTTCCAGTTCTCCCCTTCCCAAACAGGATTAGTTCCAGTGCAAGTTCACCCCCTCCAAAAAGGAACAACTTCTGCTCCAGTTCAATTCTCACAGTTCAATTCAAAATTCATTCACGTGGCAATTTTTTTTCAGACTTCAGAGTTTCACTAGCTGCTCACCTGAAGGATAAAATGTACTTAAGAACACTAAGAAAACATCCAAATGCACATGTAATACAACAGGAACAGTTGTTTTGTCTATTTCCCCCAACGATTCCTAAGCTTAAACAGCAACATCCCTTTTACAGATAGGGGGGGAAATGATGGCTGCAATGAATGTAATGAAACGTGTGTGTGAATTAAAAAGTGGCCTCCAAAAAAATCAGCACAAAAGTAACTTAATTCCTGTTCGGTTCACCCGGACATTGCGGAAACTACTTTCAGATGTGACTCAGAGCTTTCCGAATTAATTCAGCAAATTAGTTCGCTTGAATCCATCCGTTCCAAGCACCATCAGTCACACCCTTAGACACACTGACCTGGCTCTGTTCACGTGCCGTTGCTTCTCTAGCAAGAGGGGGATACAATGGGACATAGTGGGTCTGTGATTCCTGCATTGCAGGAGGCTGGAATAGGATCCCTTCCAACTCTACAGTTCTATGATTCCACACCTTCAGCCATAATGGCACCAGCACTGCATTCGTCCTGCTATGTACTCCTGTTAGGTTTGAGCACAGTGCAAAAGATTGCAATTGTGGCCTCCTCTGTGGCCCTTAAATAGATTTGCTTTATTTCAAACAGCATGAAGGAAATGCTCATGACACAGGCAGACCGGTTTACTGAAGAGGAGGTAAGATTCCTTACATGCTGCACTCCCTTTTTTTTCTGAAAATGTGAAGATTTTTCTATTTGATAAGAACGATTTCCAATTTTTTTGTTTCGTTCCGGATTTGATGGTTGAGATGGCATCATGAGATTGCCAGGGGTAGTCCCTGGGAGTCTGGTTATCTTGACATACTGTATTTTTTGCCCTATAGGAAGCACTTTTTCCCCTCCAAAAATGAAGGGGAAATGTGTGTGCATCCTATGGGATGAATGCAGGCTTTCACTGAAGCCTGGAGAGCGAGAGGGGTCGGTGCACACCGACCCCTCTCGCTCTCCAGGCTTCAGGAAGCTATCCGCAAGACTTCGTGCAGCTCTCCCACTGCTTGTGGAGAGCTGCCTGCACCCAGAAGCCTGGGGGGCGCTGAGCTCAGCATCCCCCAGGCTTCGGGCAGCTCTCTGCAAGCTGTGGGAAAGCTGTGCAAAGTCGCGCAGCTCTCCCACGGCTTGCGGATAGCAGCCTGTTCTGGGGGCTAGGGTCGGGGGAAGCTCGGGCTTCCCCCGCCCCAGCCCCGTGCCTGGGGGGAAAATACATTTTCCCCCCTTATTCCCCCCCCCAAAAGTAGGTGCGTCCTATGGTCCGGTGCGCCTCATGGGACGAAAAATACGGTAAATGGGGGAAAGAGCTGGTCTGGGATGCATAGATTGATGGTCCTTTAGAGGGGGAATTTCTAACCTTCCCAGTTTCTGCATTTATTTCCTTTGCGAGGAGTTCAAGGTGGCCTACATGGTTCCATGGGTGTAGCCATGGATTTTTGTTTGTGGGGGGCAGACAAAGTTGCTCAGCTTTTTTTTGGAAATCCACCAAAGTTGTTGAGCTCTTTTTATGAGATTGCTCCCTAAAGTTGGGGAAGTCACGGGTAAAAAGTAAAAATACCCCCAAGAGCAGGACTTTAGGGGGAGCAGGCTTTGGTTGGGGGGCAGGCTGACGCTAGGGGAGGCATAACCTCAGTTTATTGAGCACTTTCTTTTTTGTATATAATTTCAATTAAGTTTTCTGTTTTACAATTTAAGATACTCATTTTACATCCTTAGCATATCAATGACTTCCCTTCTTCTCTTTCTGTGGTTCATTTTACATATCATAAATCCCTGCATATTTTACAAAAACTATACCGTTCAGTATTCCATTATTGCATCCAACAAAACTTATTTACACTGCTGAATTTATCTTGATGCTGCCAGCGTTTTCAGCTGTACACAATTATTTCCCATATATTCAATAAACCTTTTCCAATCTTCTTTATTGAGTACTTTCAATGCTTTTCAATAATTCTTGTGCTCCCCCATGCATAGTTCTGCTCCTTCTCCATTTTATCCTGACAAGTAAGTTAAGCTGAGAGACTGTGACTAGGTCAGCCAATGAGCTTCATGGCCAAATCCTGGTCTCCCAGTGCCACACTCTTAACCCTACACCACACTAGCTCTCAATGTTGTTGTTTGACACCAGCTCCCTATGGAAGGTTCCACATCAGCATAGAGTGGAGTGTGGTCCATTTGTGGAACCTTGAGCTGCAGCCAGCACTCTGAGAAATATGCCTCCTGCATGATTACAGTGGTTCTCTTCAATGGTACCAACTAACGGGTAGAGCAGAGGTAGGCAATCAGTCTTTGAACTGTGTGGTTGCTGACCAGCACGCTCCTGTGACAGCTGAGATGCAATTCCCATCCTGTCCTTTCCAATCTTTATTTCTTTCTTCTGTTCCTCAGATGAAACAGACGTTCACCGCATTCCCTCCAGATCCTGCCGGCAACCTGGACTACAAGAACCTTGTTTACGTTATCACTCATGGTGAAGAGAAGGACTAGAAGATGCTGAGATGATCCATCGAGAGAAGGCTATTCACTGTTGCCTCAGAAGAAGCCGAGTGAGATGAAAACCATTATATTTCACCAGGCTTCAACAGCCTGAGGCCCTCCTCATGCTTTGGAGTACAACTGCCATCAGACGTAGAAAACAACTGGGGAGCAGCAGAGTGTTGAAGGCCGTGCTAGATAATCTTGGGCATTTTTATAAATAAAAGCGGAAGATACCATTTTGTATCTATCTCCCGGCTTGGTCTTCTGTGTATTCTCGTTTTTTGTTGTCGTCAGCGATGTAGAAACGGGATGTTCTCGATGTTGGGAAGTGTAATGTAGCTCCACCTCTTCCCCTTCCCTTTATTAAACACCAGGAGATATGTGAAAAAGACAAGGGATGGAGGGAATCTTTGTGAAACAGGGATGGGTTCTTTTTATAACCCTCCAACCTGGCTTAATGTGAGCAGGAGATGAGTACTGGAACCTGTTTTAAATCTGAAGACCCAACCGAGGAACCTGCTTGTTGGAATAACACAAAGGTGTCTTTGGTTCCCTGCTCAAAATGGCCACATAAAGTGTGAAGGCTTCAGGGAATCCTGTCCCTCCCATGGTGGTATGCAAAGAAGCAGAAAAACAAGAAGAGTTCTTACCAGGTACAGTGGTACCTCTGGTTACAAACTTAATTCATTCCGTAGGTCCGTTCTTAACCTGAAACTGTTCTTAACCTGAAGCACCACTTTAGCTAATGGGGCCTCCTGCTGCTGCCGTGCCACCGGTGCACAATTTCTGTTCTCATCCTGAGGTAAAGTTCTTAACCCGAAGTACTACTTCCGGGTTAGCAGAGTCTGTAACCCGAAGTGTTTGTAACCCGAGGTGTTTGTAACCCGAGGTATCCCTGTAGTTTATTCAATATTCACAGAGGGAGGAGAAGGAAAGCAGTCTCTCTTAGATAATGGCGTTGTTCCAAGTAAAGTCCAACCCCCTCAGTCTCTCCTATTCTACGTCACCCCTGCACCAGCTGATCTGTGCTTTCTGACTCTGAGCTTTCTGTTCTCCTACTCTCAATGCACGCTGGATCCTGGGAGAGGGAGGGTCAGGAATTCTTTCAAGAGGCACTGAGTCTGTCCGCTGTCTCTCTCCTGGTGCATCTTCTTCTTCCTGCTGCTCCTCTCCCAATATTTCCCAGCTTCTCCCCTCTGCAGCCTCTGAACTATGACCTTCTGCAAACCACTGTTCTAAATCTATACTGTCCTCCTCTTCTCCAGGAAGTGTAGGAGGAGGGGCGAGGGCAGACTCCACCATTCCTCCTTTTCAGACCAGTCCCTGACATCGAGGTTCTTGGAGAATGCTAGTACCAATCGCTTGCTTTAGGGCCGAAGTATACAATACATTTATAGTATATTCCATGGACGTTTATAGGGCATGACTTCCCCCAAAGAATCCTGGGATCTGTAGTTCCCTTTTATAAAGCTACCAGTTGCAGCACCTTTAACAAACTACCGTTTACAACAACTTAAAATCGCAAAAATAAAGTAGGTCCTAAAAATATACACCCAGTGTCAAAAGGTCAAAGGGATGCTGTATAATGAAGACGCCAGACATCTGTGGGGAGGGGGTTCCACAATTTAGGGAATGCCATGGAGAGGGCCCTTTTCTGGGCTGCCACCCCCGAGTCTCTGTGGGAAGAGGAATTACCAAGAGGGCTCCCTCTGCCAATCTTAAACATAACGGTACCCCTGACCATTAGGTCCAGTCACGAACGACTCTGGGGTTGCAGCGCTCATCTCACTCTATAGGCTGAGGGAGCAGGCGTTTGTCCGCAGACAGCTTCCAGGTCATGTGGCCAGCATGACTAAGCCGCTTCTGGTGAACCAGAGCAGCGCACAGAAACGCCGTTTACCTTCCCGCCGGAGTAGTACCTATTTATCTACTTGCACTTTGACATGCTTTCGAACTTCTAGGTGGGCAGGAGCAGGGACCGAGCAACGGGAGCTCACCCCGTCGTGGGGTTTCGAACCGCCGACCTTCTGATTGGCAAGCCCAAGAGGCTCAGTGGTTTAGACCACAGCGCCAATCTTAGCACCCAATAAAATCTATAGGGAAGGAGGTGGTCCTTCAGGTATCTGGAGCCTATCAATTATGGCTTTAAACACAAACGTGAGCACCTTGAATTAGGTCCAGAAAAAAACTGGCGACTGGTATACTCTGTAGGTCTGATGAATCAATTTCAGATGGCCACCTAAATTCAGAATTTGTTAAAAAATAATAACAACAACATGAAAAGGGAGAAATAGCCATCACTCATAAATTGCTGGTTTCTGCATTTTCAGATGAGAACACCTTGGCCAACTTAAATATTGTTCCAAAACTCTTTTTAGTGACTTGATTATTTATGGTATTTTTAAACCATCAGTTCACATTTCATTGGTGGTGAAAGCTAGAAATAAATACGCCATATGCTTACATGCAGTTCCAGAGAATACTGGGTTTGATGCCACCATCGTCAGAGGCAGCAATGATTCTGAATCCCAGTTCTGGAAGCTGCAGGAGGGGAGAAGGCTCCTCTGCTCAGGTCCAGCTTACGGGTTTCCTACAAGCATCTGGTTGGCCACTGGGAGAACAGGACTAGATGGGCCACTGGCCAAGGTTAATTTGGCTTTCATTTAAAAGAATAATAGGTAAATAAAAAAGAGAATTCCCTAGATGCCTAAGATCCAGGTTTAGGGCAAGTACTCTTTCGTGAGAGAACCCCAGCAGAGATTTAAAATCACAAAATATTCAGAAAAGTAAATCATGGAAATATAGGCTGTTAGACTATTACAATATACCCCTTCCAAGTTGCTTTCAAAGTTCCCCTTTTCCCTTAGCATAGAAAGAGACCACACATTTGGCAAGTTAAAAATGGTTTACTTACAAACACTTCAAAGGTCAGATTCATGTGTTTTTCCATACAGCAGTTAAAAAAACACAGGCAGTACAATCCTGTATCCATTTTTTATGGCTTCCCCCAAATAATATTGGGAACTGTGGTAAATCTGGTGAAAGTGCTCATTATCAGAGTGGCCTGATGGAAAGAGAGGAAAGGGTTTCTGAAACTTTAATAGCTGGAGAGGATTTCAGCAATGACAAAGTTCACTTGCTGAAGTCCCCTCTGAGAAGGGTAGTTCTGTGCAGGGAATAGGGGCATCCTAACAACAATCAACATCCTTAACAAACTACAGCTCCCATAATGCTTTGGGGTTAGCCATGTCTGTTTAAAGCACTACCATAGTGCTTTGAATGGAATCATAGTGCTTTAAATATGAATGTGGCCTTAGAGTCCCGTAAGATCTGGGGGCCACCATCTCAACCACCCCGGCCTCAGATTGCTCGGCAGTGATTTTTGAAACATATACACATACACCCCTCTGCCTTTAAGGTTGCAGAGAACCAGCCTTTTGCAGGAGTGTGCGTGCATAAACACTGCTACATCGCTGTCATAAACACTGGCTGGGTGGTGGTGGGAAATAATTAAGTACCAATAATGGAAATGCTGACATCAGACCTTACCGTAACAGTATGAACAGGGGTGGGCTGTCATTAAGTTTTAGCCTGCAAACTGCTTTCTTTGGAACATGAAACATTATAAGGTGGCTAGGTTTAACTGGCTAACTGAAAGGTTCGCCGGACAGGCTTGGAAATTGGTCACCTTGGTCCACCTAAATACTCAGAATTCTGTGCTGTTTCAGATGCTTTAGTGGTTCCCAAACTTTTTTGGACACCCCCCCCTTTGTTCCATAATCTCATCCCCAGCGCCCCCTATAAACCCAACCCTATAAACAGCTTTATTCAGAACAGTGGTTTCTACAACCCACTAAGGAGGACAACAACATTCGAGACAATAGCAATTCATTGCACATTTCTTCAAAATCCTGTTAAAACTATTGAGTTTAATTAATTCAACAAAATTGACAAACTCGATCCTGTGATGCCAGCTTTTCAAAGCCTGGTAGTTATTTACATCTCCAACAGCTCCCTATTGTCCCCTTACCTCTTATTGCCCCTCTAGGTAATCCCACCCCCAGGGGGCGCTACTGCTCTCATTGGGAAGCCCTGCCTTAGACCATGTCTGGTTGTTCTACCTGCAAAGGAAGAATACTTCCTGATTCGCTTCACGTTCAGATTTATTTATCCGTATTGGAAGTGAGAGCTGGACCATCAAGAAGGCTGATCGCCGAAGAATTGATGCTTTTGAATTCTGGTGCTGGAGGAGACTCTTGAGAGTCCCATGGACTGCAAGAAGATCAAACCTCTCCATTCTGAAGGAAATCAGCCCTGAGAGCTCACTGGAAGCACAGATCCGGAAGCTGAGGCTCCAATACTTTGGCCACCTCATGAGAAGAGAAGACTCCCTGGAAAAGACCCTGATGCTGGGAAAGATGGAGGGCACAAGGAGAAGGGGACGACAGAGGGCCAGATGGTTGGACAGTGTTCTCGAAGCTACCAGCATGAGTTTGACCAAACTGCGGGAGGCAGTGGAAGACAGGAGTGCCTGCCGTGCTCTGGTCCAAGGGGTCACGAAGAGTCAGACATGACTAAATGACTAAACAACACACTCATTGGGTTGTCACAAAACAAGAGTTTAACAACAGGATCTACATATCCATATAAACTAAAGGTGTGGATATCCTTCCCACCTCCCTGAATTTGTCCTATTCAACTTTAACTGAATTGAGGCCAAGGTGTTAAGTGCCTCTCTCTCCTTTGCAGCGGATAAACTGCATCATCCAAAATGATACCAAATGCAAGGGGACCAATGGATGAATGAATGGACTAATTCATTCCAAAGGTTAAACAATGCTCCATGGAGAATAAACAAAACTTGAATCGGAAGAGGGTACATTGTCTTACAAAGATTTTGATTTTTTTTTTAAGCGCAGCAAAAAGGCAAATGCTCCAATTAAAATGAAAGAGGAAGTTTCCAGAGAGAAACACTTTTTGCAATCAAAGCATTGCACATCTGGAACCAATCGTCAAGTGTTTAGAAACCATCAAAGCAAATGTTATTAATAAATGCAAGGAGACATTAGCAGACAGGCAAGGAGGAGAGCAGACTAAGGACAGAGGTGGGGCTGACATGAACCCTCAACACAAGCAGACTCATTAGCCTAAAAGGACTTTGTCTCCTGCCTTCGCAACACCACATTCCTTTTCATCACGTCCTTGCGGTACTTACAAAGATTTTTTTGGCATCAAGACTACTTTAGGTAGGAGACAGCCCATCCAGACGGCACCTCCCATATGCTCAGCTCTCCCCCTAAGAAATCAATGCAAGCAGAAAATGCATAGGCAATTATTAGACAAGAGATTGAGAAGAAAATAGACAGCACCGTAATGACTTTTTGTCCATTTAGGGTGTAGCCCAAGGGAAGCCAAAGTGGTGCCTTCCATCAGCCACAGCCAGCAGAGGTGGAAGTCCAATGACATGTGGAGGGATGCAGTTCTTCCATCTCTGCTTTAGAGCCTTCCAGAGGGTCCCAGAGTGATATTTTTGGGGAGGCGGAAGCAGAGAGAGCAGTAATGAAATGCTGAAAAAGACTGACCTGAACACGGTGAAAACAGAGTGAAACAAAATGAAGACAGAGGGAAACAAAGTGAAGACAGAGTGTCCTGAACAGAGTGAAACAGAGGTGAAGACAGTGTGAAACAAAGTGACCTGAAGTAATATTTCCAGGGAGCAGGGGAGCAGAGAGAGCTGTTTCCTTAACAAAATGCTGACATGGAAAGTATGCTGCAGTGCAGAAATTGAGAGGGTCTTGTTCACCCCCTATTTTCTTTGGCCTCTGTTGCCCCATATCCTGCCTCTGTTTAATAGGATAATTTAATTAACTTCTCAAGTTTGGTATCATTTGCTTGGTCCACCTTTTTTCTTCTTAAAACCAGCTGAATAGATGGAGAGAGTATACATTTCAAAGCTTTCCTGCATTAAGATAATGAAATAAAATATACTGCAGCCTCCTGGATTTTGTTCTCTCTTTCTGTGTGTATTGGATGGAGGAATGGATAGTCGACTTATACAATTGGAACTTGGGGATGGGAAAACAATCTATTGACTCAGATGTGCCCCCCCACCTTCCAAGTATGTCTTAACTTTGAAAAAACAAACAGCCCAAAAAACATACACACAGAGGTTGGAACATAGGAAGCTGCCTACTTATAAGTAGACAGAGAAAAGTTTTTTCTCCCACTCTCGTAACATCCAATGAAAATGAGTGTTGGAAGATTCAGAACAGAGAAAATAAAGTACTTATTCACACACAAGTGAAAATTTGTAAAAGGTGATACGATGTGATAATATTGTCAAAAAATTGGAAAATTAATTAAAAAATATTATTTAAAAAGGTACCTATTCACACACAGCACATGGCTAAACTATGGAGCTCACTCGCACAGTTAAAAAGCAGAGACATCACCTTGCCAACAAAGGTCCGTGTAGTTAAAGCTATGGTTTTCCCAGTAGTGATGTATGGAAGTGAGAGCTGGACCATAAAGAAGGCTGATCACCAAAGAATTGATGCTTTTGAATTCTGGTGCTGGAGGAGACTCTTGAGAGTCCCATGGACTGCAAGAAGATCAAACCTCTCCATTCTGAAGGAAATCAGCCCTGAGTGCTCACTGGAAGGACAGATCCTGAAGCTGAGACTCCAATACTTTGGCCACCTCATGAGAAGAGAAGACTCCCTGGAAAAGACCCTGATGTTGGGAAAGATGGAGGGCGCAAGGAGAAGGGGATGACAGAGGACGAGATGGTTGCACAGTGTTCTCGAAGCGACCAGCATGAGTTTGACCAAACTGCGGGAGGCAGTGGAAGACAGGAGTGCCTGGCGTGCTCTGGTCCAAGGGGTCACGAACAGTCGGACATGACTAAACAACAACAAATTGCTTCTGAATACCGATTGCTAGAAACTGCAGGATGGGATAGCGCCCTCCACATAATAAATGCATATTTCCTATCTTCTCTGCTCTTGGCAGTGCAAGCTCCCAATAGCTGACAGCCCTGGTGAGGAACTGCGTTTTTCAAACAAGGAAAGAAGAAAAGGTCTTCTGTAAGTTTGCTGTGTAATACCAGCGCAAGGCACAGCACACAGACAGTTAGCTGAGCAGAGTTACGAGCTCACGGAGAACGCCAGCGAGATGTTTGGGGTTGGAAACATATCAAAAGATTGGTAGTGAAGGCTGCTTGCAAGCTATTGCATGCAAAGAGGAGATAGGTTTCTGTGCAAGCGTGATAACTTTACCCACACTCTTCTCGCTTTTAATGAGCTTTTTAATAAACCTTCCTTACAATCACCGCTCACCATTCACCATTCACGATCTTCAAATGTGAATCAAGTAACCATACCCAACCTTGTGGATGATCTAGAGTCAAACTATTTATTCCTTAATTGCATTTATATCCTACTTTTTCCTCCCGGGAGCTCATGGTGGCACACATGGTTCCCCCCCCCCCATTTAGTCCCCACAACAACCCTGTGAGGTAGGCTAGGCTGAGAAGCAGTGACTGCCCCCCAAGGTCACACCCACTGGGCTTCATGGCCCTAGTCCACACTCTAACCACTGTGCCGCACTGTCTCTCTAGATCGAAAGCAGTTTGTTGAGGATGAACAGCAAGGATTCTGGGTTGAGAACAACTCGGTTTTTTGTACTACGATTAGTGTGCACACAGCCTTAGTTCAACCCCCAAATTTCCTTTTCTATAAAAAGAGAAAATAAATAAGAGTGGCTGGTGGGGTTCACAGTTATTGTTGTTGTTGTTTAGTTGTCTTAGTCGTGTTTGACTCTCCATGAACCAGAGCATGCCTTGGAAACTTTCACTTTCTCCTCAACGCTTCTCCTTTTTTATGCCCATGGAGTTTTCTTGGCCAAATACTGGAGTGGTTTGCCAGTTCCTTCTCCAGGTGGATCACATTTAATCTAAACTCTCGGCTATGACCTGTCCGTCTTGGGCCGCCCTGCAGGGCAAAGCTCATAGCTTCTCTGAGTTATTCAAGCCCCTTCGCTACGACAAGGGGGCTCACAGTAGTTGGGGGCTAAACCTGCTTTATTGTGTCGGGATGCAAACAGGAGTGTTGTCAAAGTGGGGCCATTGAGAAAGAAGAAACTCTGAGGTTTAAAGTCATCATCATCTTTCCCACTCGTCAAACCCCCAACCACCACTACTAAGAAGGCTGGGTGGAAATTACCACCCGAAATGAGGCAGCAGTAACAGCATTCTCAGCAACCATGGACTTGTCTGTTGGGAAACGAGAGCAGAAAACTGGGGAACGATGGAATGGCATATTAGAGGAGGGTATGGCTGGCAAGAACTCTCCCATTAGGGTGTGAGGATACACTGCAATGTTTTGTTGGTGATCCCTCTTGGAAGAACTTAAGGGTCAAGTACATCCAGTGCTGGATTCATGTATAAGCTAAACAAGCTATAGTTTAGGGCCCCACTCTCTTGGCCCCCCCACCAAAAAAAATTCACTATTAATATACTTCTTCTTAATTGTATTTCAGTTCGACAATTACTTTGATAAAATACTTATTTTGTTGTATGCAAATGGCTTTAGATACCTATTAGGTCCATAAATTACCATATAGCATATATTCAACACACAAAAACAGTGACAATTTGTTGTTGACAAAGGACAGCTGGACATATAAAGGGCCCTATTACCTTCAGTAGCTTAGGGCTTCATCAAACCTAAATCCGGCCCTGTGTACATCAGAACGTTCTCAATCAAGCTGTTTAAGCTTTGCACCTAGCCATTGCGCCCAGAATCCGTGACACACATCTAAAGATACACAGTTTGAGTTTTTGCAGGAAACTGGCAAGATCTCCGTTTCCAGCTTAAGCCATCTCCGTGTGATTTACAGCCAAGGCATTTCTGTAGGTGTGGCTAATCTTCTTTTGGCATGGCTAGACTAGAATGCCGTGGCTGAGTGCCACGCAAAGAAGGCTTGGACCTGGGTTAACGGTGGGTCAATGAGACAGTGGGAAGAATTTGATTTTGGGAAAACTTTCCCAGACATGAAAAAAGACAGCTTCTGTGGTTGATGTCTTCAGTTTCCTGTTAGAGTCCTACAGCTGTACAGTGGTAATTTGGGTTAAGAACTTAATTCGTTCTGGAGGTCCGTTCTTAACCTGAAACTGTTCTTAACCTGAAGCACCACTTTAGCTAATGGGGCCTCCTGCTGCTGCCGCCACACGGCCACATGATTTCTGTTCTCATCCTGAAGCAAAGTTCTTAACCCGAGGTTCTATTTCTGGGTTAGCGGAGTCTGTAACCTGAAGCGTCTGTAACCCGAGGTCCCGAGGTACTACTGTAGTCTTCACTCCTTTTAAAAATAAAAAATAGAAGTTTTATTGAAGTTTTCCAAGTAATACAGTGAAGTCCATGCAGCACACACAATACTATAAAACAAAAACTTTGCAAAGAAAAGGAAGAAATCTACAAATTAATACCATACAATGGACGATTGTTATCAGCCCTCACATTAATATGATATTAGGTAAAAGAGCTGAACTTGTCCCTGGCAACCAGTTATGCTTCCTATAGTTTGGGTGGGGCTAGGGTTAGCCTACCCCACCCCATCGACTACACAAGACCTTTGGCTTTCAGGAAACTGTTGGATAAATCTTAAAAATTGGCCTCTTAGCTGAAACAGTCGCTTTTGATGCAAAGCTTCCGGCAAGCTCTGATTTCTAAATCATCAGCATAAATCACCAGTCCTCAAATTATTTTCTCTTGAATTGTGCCAGAATTGGTTTTGCAAGAGCTATTTCTGGTTTCACCCGGTTCCAGTAATGTTTACGGGCCAAGAGTCGTAATCTCAGCAAGATGGACCACTGGTGAGATATCAGATTGGCCAGATTTGTTGTCCTCACCATGTCCTTCTCAGAGTAGCTAGTTAAACGCGTTGTGTCTTGACCTTGATAAAAACTTCCCTTTATCATGTCTTGGCTCAAGGTATTTAGGGCTAGATATTGTTACACACTACCCCAAATCTGAGCGGTGAGATATTCCAGGGTCCCTGGAGTTTACACAGGGTTGAGTTTCCTCGGAAAGAGGCACAGCAGAGACTGCCGTGTCTTGGGATATATGCTTTATTTACACATATATACAACCTGAGCCTAGGATGGAGGAGCTCACAGCATCAACACCCCAGAAGGCCCTGCTTCTGCATTGGTCGCAGCCTTGGTTTCTAGCGGAAATCAAGCACGTCTCTCTCCCAGCTTCTGCCTGCTGCCTCTGAAGACAGTTCAGAAACTTCAGCTAGTGCAGAATTCAGCAGCCAGGTTGCTCACCAGGGCAAGACGGTTTGAGCATATTACACTGAACCTGGTCCGACCACTGGCTACCAATCAGTTTCTGGGCCCAATTCAAAGTGCTGGTTTTGACCTATAAAGCCTTAAATGGCTCAGGTCCACAATAACTCAAGGAACGCGTCTTTCCATATGAACCTACCCTGAGATCATCTTCTGAGGTCTTCTTCCTTATCTGCTTCCTCCATGAGAGGTCCGGTTGACGACAACACAAGAACGGGCCTTTTCTGCAGTGGCTCTCTGTTTGTGGAACGCTCTTCCCAGGGAGGTTTGGCTGGTGCCTTCATTATACACCTTTCCTCTTTAACCAGGCCTTTGGCTCATTGGCATCCAATACTCTTTTTAAATGTGGTGTGGGTAGGGTTATTGAGTGGTTTTTTAAAAAAAAATATTATGAGGTATTTTGTGTTTTTATATTGTGATTTTATGTTGTAATCGCCCTGAGTCCTGGAGGTATAGGTTGTTGTTGTTTAGCCGTTTAATCATGTCCGACTCTTCGTGACCCCATGGACCAGAGCACACCAGGCACTCCTGTCTTCCACTGCCTCCCGCAGTTTGGTCAAACTCATGCTGGTAGCTTCGAGAACACTGTCCAGCCATCTTATCCTCTGTCTTCCCCTTCTCCTTGTGCCCTCAATCTTTCCCAACATCAGGGTCTTTTCCAGAGAGTCTTCTCTTCTCATGAGGTGGCCAAAGTATATGAAATAATAATAATATAGTGGACGCTCGGGTTGGGAACGTGATCAGTGCGGGAGGCACGCTCGCAACCTACAGCATTCACAACCCGCCACCCACACGTCTGCGCATGCGCAGGTTGCAATTCGGCGCTTCTGTGCAAGTGCCAAAACCCGGAGGTAACTCGTTCCGGTACTTCCAGGTTCGGTGCAGTGCACAACCCAAAATCGTGCAACCTGAAGTGTCTGTAACCCGAGGCATGACTGTAATAATAATAATACCCACCCATTTGCCCTCTGGCAACTTCTTCTGCTACACTAATGATGGTACTTAGGTGGCAACTATGGCCATTATCACACAGAGAAACTTGCCTCACTAGTTCAACAATTGAATCCTCCACCAGACATTTCTGGGTCCAGGACCCCAGGAATTAGAAGGGACTCAGACATCATGTAGACTGACACCCTGACCAAGCTCACAATGATATCTTCTGCGCCAGGGACAAGAACACCATACCTGATGGTCTTCCTCCATATGTAAAGTCTGCCCAGTCCTTTGCATAAGGACCACACAACCGTTGTCTCCTGTCGAGCATCTGGAATGCTGAAGAGAGGAAATGATTAAATAGTTCCTCTCTTGAAATTAACCAGCTGCGATGTACATACTGGAAATGCCTCCCTCTCAAATCCTATTAAATTGCCCATCCGGAGGGGTTTTTGTATTCAATAATGATCTTCTGCTGGAATATCGCTGTCATCTTCATCACGGACCATTTAATTTCTTTAGATGATTTGACAAGTAGTCCCTGACCTTTAGGTGACAGCGGCTCTGGGGCATTTGACCTTTCAGGAAAGAGCTAGTTGGCATGTTCATAATGAGGTCATGCGTCCCATAGGTTCTGACTGTACTTCCAGTAGCCTGGGCACACACAAACACCCCTCTACCTCCTCGGTCCAGAAGAGCAGGTATTTGGCACCCTCTGTTGATCTCTTTGGTCGCTAGTGCAAGCATACAGTCCAAACGTCCTTACAGAATAAAATAGAATAGAATCACAGAGTTGGAAGGGACCCTGAGGGTCATCTAGTCCAACCCCCTGAAATGCAGGAATATGCAGCTGTCTCTTACGGGGATCGAACCTGCAACCTTGGCATTATCAGCACTGCGCTCTAACCAACTGAGCTGTCCAGCTGATACCAGGGGCAGTTTTGGCCTGTTCATGCATATGTTCATTTCAACACTGGCTCCGGCCTGGTGGAACGCTCTGTCTCACGAGACCAGGGCCCTGCAGGATCTGATTTCTTTCCGCAGGGCCTGTAAGACAGAGTTGTTCAGCCTGGCTTTTGGCTTGGAATTAACTTTATCCCCTCCCCCTCTTTCTTTTTTTCCTTTTTCCTTTTTCCTTCTGTGGTGGAACTCCTACCTGGGGACTTCCCTGGCTTTTTTCTGGCCCACGTAGGACCAGGCTGGATAGTTAGCCTTGGTGAAGACTTGACGTTTTCATCCCAAAAAAAGTTTTTGTGTTTCTGCTGAAATGAGGCAGCATTTTAATGTTGTATTTTAATCTCCTTTTTAAAGTTGTATTTCAATCAATTGTTTTATATCTGGTGTTAGCCGCCCTGAGCCTGGTCTTGGCTGGGGAGGGCGGGGTATAAATAAATAAATAAATCATCATCATCATCATCATCATCATCATCATCATCATCTCTTTGCTGGAATAGCACAATTTCGCCTAATGAAAGTTCCTGGCAATATGTTTTAGGAATGTCCCTCCTGTAAACTGACGGAGATGCACCCTTTTGCAGTGCCTTTCTCCAACACACCCTATGGAACCACAGTGAGACTTCCTGCCCAGTAGATGTTCACAGGATTGCACCGCACAGTGCGTAAGGACTGGGTGCTTTCAGAATGGACTTCTCCCCGATGAACCTGTCCAAATGCTGAGATCAATATCAAGGGCTCTGGCTGGTGTTCCTCTGTCGTGGCAGAGCAGGGCAGGTGGGAGTGAGGGACAAGCACTCCCCACCCCCCACCCCGTGGCTCCAAGTCTCTTCTCCAAAGGAGAAGTACCTGGTCTACCCAAAGGCAGTCCGTGGCTGGTCTCCTAGCCATGATGTCTATACTCTGGGTACCAGTTGCTGGAAACCTCAGGAGGTGAGAGTGCTCTTGCTCTTGTTGCTTGAGTCTTGCTTGCAGGTTTCCCACAGAATGAGTGAGCTCTGTTAACCACAGAAGCAAAGAGATGGGTCTTCTCGCTCTTCCCGCTTCACCTGGCTGGATGCCGCTTCATCTAGGATGAAGAAAAACAGAAAATATGGTGCTGTACATGAGTTTTAAGAGATGCGGGTGGTGCTGTGGATTAAACCACAGAGTCTAGGACTTGCTGATCAGAAGGTCGGCGGTTCGAATCCCCGCGACAGGGTGAGCTCCTGTTGCTCGGTCCCTGCTCCTGCCAACCTAGCAGTTTGAAAGCAAGTAGATAAATAGGTACCGCTCTGGCGGGAAGGTAAACGGTGTTTCCATGTGCTGCTCTGGTTCGCCAGAAGCAGTTTAGTCATGCTGGCCACATGACCCTAAAGCTGTATGTTGGCTCCCTCGGCCAGTAAAGCGAGATGAGCGCCGCAACCCCAGAGTCGGCCACGACTGGACCTAATGGTCAGGGGTCCCTTTACCTTTTACATGAGTTTTGGCTGATGCTGGAGACACAGAGGCTGGTCTTGCTCAGTGCCAGACCCAAAGCCAGGCTGCTGCCAGCAACTCTCACAGCCGGTTGCCCAGGAACGTACAAAGACAAGGAATGTTCATACCGTCCGCTTTTTATTCAGTATTTACAGAGAGAGGCTATAGAACCCAGCCTCTTGGGTAATGGTGTTGTCTCGAGTGAATCTCCACTCCCGTCTCTCCCATTTCCTCATTCGTCATCTTCACCACCTCCTCTACATGGGCTGATAAGTGCCCTCTGCCTTTGAGCTCTTTGCTCTCCTACTTTCAAGGCTTGCCAGGTTCTGGGAGAGGGGGATCTGGAATGCTTTCTAAAGACATTGTGTCCAGCAGCTGCGTCCCCCTCCCCTGCTTCCTCTTCCTCTCCCTCCTCCTCCTCTCCCATTATTTCCCAACTTTCCCCCCTTATCTGAGCAACACCTGTTGTAATTCTGAACTGTCTTCCTCTTCTCTGGATTGGTCAGGCTTGGGAGGCAGTCTCCACCATTCCTCCTCAAGCCCAGTCCCTGACCCCAAGAGCTGTGAGCCTGGGGCTTCCCTGGAACACGATGGAACGCAAGATCTATCAGAATGGTGATTTTTCAAGCCCCTTCCATCCTATGCTTAAGTTGTAAATATGTGTCAGTAAAACCATTGATCCTAAGGGCACCACGGTCTCCACCAACCTTCATTCTCAGGAAACCCAAGCCCTGATAAGCACAGGCACTCTTAGAATCTCTTGTTGTTCAGGATGCAAAAATAGGAGCATTATTATTAGTTTGGGTGTTTTTAAAAGAAGTAAATGTTTTAACCTAAAGAGCAAGCTTGCTCTCAATTTTTAAATCAGTAGGGACAGGTTATTGCAAAGGAAGTGAATGTAGAAGATCGCAAGAAGGGGAGAATCTTTAACCTTTTTTTTTTAGCAACACAGGAGGGATCAGCGCAGATCAGTTGATGTGTGATTGGGGATGTTTCAGGTATGCAAGTGTCCCTGTTTTCCCCTGCAAAATGTTGGGGGGATGTGCAGGAACACAGAGCGCCAGCTCTCGGAGACCGGAGCTGTGAGGTGCCCCTAAATGGATGTGTCCCACAGAGAGCCCAGATCCGAAGCTTTTAAAGGTATGTGCATTATTGATTTTGCAAAATGGGAACTTCGTGTTCTGCTGTGAACGCTCTTTATTTATTCATCCAGGTGCCAGTGTCCATCTTGCAACAGCGCCCCCAAGGGGCCCATCATGGGAACAGTTCACTTGTAATGTATTTATTAATGACCTCGAACAAAGAGGTTCATGAATGTGGGGTGGAAAAGAGTGTGGTGCCAAGAAATTATAGATGGCATAGAACTTGTTCACCGTAATGGAAATCACATAGGAAAGAGCTTTCAGAGAGAGCGAGGCCGCCGACATCAGGGCCTTTGCTAAGTAATCCATGATGTTGGTTCATTTGATTACTGAACCCCCGGGGCTGGTTCACACATTCGTGTTCCCAGTCAGTATCCTCTTCCAGTAGTCCGGTTACCTCCTGCTTTGATTACTGCAATGCATCCTTTGTGAGACTGCCCTGGAAGATTGTTCAGAATCTTCAGCTAGTGCAGAAAGTCTGCCTGCAGGGACTTTTTTAAAGCCTATCTTAGATCCAAACTAGACATAGAATCACAGAACTGCAGAGCTGGAAGGTACCCCAGGCTCATTTAGTCGTCGTCCCCCTCCCTGCAATGCTTTGTGTTAATTGCATCATTGCAATCACTAGGTCTAGTTTAAAATTTTGGAAGAGCAGCTGTAAGTCCCTCCTGCCAACCTAGCAGTTTGAAAGCACGTCAAAGTGCAAGTAGATAAATAGGTACCACTCTGGCGGGAAGGTAAACGGCGTTTCCGTGCGCTGCTCTGGTTCGCCAGAAGCGGCTTAGTCATGCTGGCCACATGACCCGGAAGCTGTACGCTGGCTCCCTCGGCCAGTAAAGCGAGATGAGCGCCGCAACCGCAGAGTCGGTCACAACTGGACCTAATGGTCAGGGGTCCCTTTACCTTTACCTTTTAGCTGTAAGTCCGTCTGGGACCGAGAACGTGCAGGATGCCAGATTTAACAGTTTCCCTCTAAATGAGTTTCTCTCCATGTGACCCCAGTGTAATAAATAAAGTTATTAGTCCTGGTAGCTACAGGGGACAGGCCTCAGCTCAGGGGAAGAGCAACTGTTTTGCATGCAGAAGATGCCAGATTTAATTCCCAGCACCTCCAGATAGGACTGAGAAATATTCCCTGCCTGAAACCCTGGAGAGCTGCAGCTAGTCAGTGTGGACAACCTTGGGCCAGGTGGACCAATGGTCTGACTCTGTATAAGGCAGCTTCTTGTGTTCCGGTATTTGGGAGGAAAGGGGTGAACCCCACTTAACCAATGGCGCCCTGGTGAAATTCCAGCCTTTGGGGAAATAGCTCACTGGTTTGTTTTTTTCCTTTCCCCCCTTTCCTTCTTCAATTTGAAAATTGTTGGATTGGAGAGTGGCTGCTCCCTGGTTTACCGACACTGCCATGTAATTGTTGAAAATGTTTTGAAATACGTCTCTCAAGAAGAGACGTTTAGTGCCATAATTAATAGTTTGTCTCTTGGAATCGCCCGGAGAAAAGTAACTAATGCATTTGACAGCAAACATGAATAAGCTTGTAAAAATTTAGGGGGAATTACTGAGCCTGTGCAAACTTGATCAGCGCGAGACGAACCTCAGGGAGGGAAGGGCTGCCAGAGGAGTCCCAGGGAAAGGACTTTGCTCCGGCGAGCTTTTCCGACCCTAATCATCCAAGAGGCCTTTGAGAAGCAGAATCAGGGGGGTACACCCCCAATGTGGCTGTAGGGTAGCCTGCGCCACGCAGGTGGGGCCTGCCGCTTCTGAATTGATGTGTAGGAATGAGTGCATTTTTATTTTTTTAAAAGCACCCCTCTCGCTGCTGTGTTAATGTTATCTTTCCAGGGGTTTTTGCTTCATTGCTTCTGATGAAATGCTTTCAATGCAGTGACAGATCTAGAGGCGGTCATAGCTCAGTGGCAGAAGGTCTTCTTTGGAAGCAGAAGGTCTCACATCCAACCCCCAATGTCTCCAGGTGAGGCTGGGAGAGCCCCTCACCTGGACTTCACAGAATTGGAAGGGATCCCCAAGGGTCATCCAGTCCAACCCCCTGCAATGCTCCAGATAGGGAATGTCTCCCGGATATACCACTGGGGATTGAACCTGAGGCCTTCTGCATGCAAGAAGCTCCAGCACTGAGCTATGGCCCTTTCCCCCTTCACACTGCAGGGAAGACTGTGAGCCTACAGTCCACATGCTAAGTGTGGATGGGCTTCAAGGTGTCTCTTGCTATCTCTTTTGATGGTTCTTTATCTTGAACCCTGACTTGGACTGGACAGCCCTTTGGATTAGGGTTGCCAGACCTCCAGGGTTGACCTGAAGGCTCCAGGATTGCCTGGTTCATCTCTGAATTTCCACCTTGACAAAACTGCCTTAAAAAAATTAAGAAGGCTATGCCTGCAGCTTGCAGCCTTCAGCCCAGCAGGAGCCAGCTGTATATTATTGCATAGACACTGCTCTCTCCTCCCCTCTCCCAATTAACCTCCATCTCCGGGTCTGAAATCTCAGAGTCTGGGATGCTCCTGACCTGGCAACCCAACTTCAGATAGAAGCTCTCTTTGGACACTTCAAATAAAGAGCTGCCCTCTGTAATGTAGGACACATGGCCAACATACTGGAACCTAGACTGTTTCACCAATTGCCAGGGCCCAGAATACTTCGCTATGCAAACATCGCTTTCACAAATTACGACTTTTTGTGACTTTGAACTGGAAGCTGCTCTGGGATCCAAACTTGGCTGAAAAGCGGGTTATGAAGCATAGCAAATCAGCCAATAAATAAAATCCACCTTGAGCAATAAGCTGTTGTTCGGTGGCTGTGGAAGACCAACCAGTCCCAGGATGGTTGCAAAATCCTGCCAAGCTGTGATCATTTTTTCCATCGGGCAAATGCCAACAACGTCTCTGTAATTATGCACCAGCAATTAAGCGGAGGCTTACACAAAACACAAGGTGTGAATAGTGAAAGATGAGATCTCCCCCTCCAGTTAACTCTTCTCAGAAGCTATAACCAATTCTCTTTGCTCGCCTTTGATATTTAATTAAGATTGCCCGAGATGCAATCCTGATGCAGAGTCCCAGGCGGGGTGAAAGTGCTCTTGTGTTGCTCTTCCATGGATGGGGTAACACCAAGCCTGGCTCTCTTGGTATGCATTGAGGGGAACGCCATTATCACCAAAGACAGCCACCACCAGCATCTTCAGGGCTGGGGTCAGTGCGAAAGATGCAGGGCTCCGTCGACAGTGAAGTTAACTCTATTCAAGGAAATGGAATACAACACAGCAACACTTCCCATCAGGTCTTGCCCCAGGAATGAAGGTCACTGCCTTCCACACTTTTTCAGGCTCCTCCTCTTCCAGATGTTTCCCAGCAGTCTCAAACTGCATCTGCACACCACTGGTTTCTCCTCTGCCCTCCTCATTATTCCCTGCCTTCTTGAGGACTGGGGGGAGAGGAACTTGTCTCAGCAGGAGAGGGAGATTCCCTGGGTTCTTCAGCAGCCTTTGGAGCCTCCCCTCTGCTTCAGCCTCAGAGTCTGTCCCTGCTCATCCTGCTCACTAAGCCCTGCTGCCCCTTCAGCATCCAGCCCCTCCTCCCAATCTTCTCCCTCTGATCTCTCCTCAATGTCCCACCACCAATCCCTTGGCTCTGAGACTTCCTCCTCTGGGAGGGTTGCCTCAGGGGTTCCCCTGCTGGTGCCTCCCAGCATTCCTCTTTGTCCAGCCAGTCCCTGAGAAGCATAGACATGGTTTCGTGGATCTCTCAAGGGACCGTGGTAGTTAAGATGCAACCTCCACATTCACCCACTTCACCTGATATCTTTGAATATCAATAGTTGGAATATGGGTAGGACTTCCTGTCTTGCTCATGGGCTTCCTGAAAATATCAGGCTAGCCATTGGGAACAGGATGCTTGGCTGGCGAGACCCTTGGTCTGATCCTGCAGGATTCTCCTTAAATTGGGAGCTGCCTATTAGATTTTGCAAGCACCAGCACCTGAACTTTCAGATTCTGATTCAGGGAGGTGAGCAGTCTTTTGCTATCGAAAGCAGACTCTAAAAAAGAGGAGACAAACCCAACTTTTATTTTTAAAAAAGTGTAACTTACAAACTACTTCTGGGGAAAAGCCATGAAATAAAACAAAACAAATGTGATGTCCAGTGATGAAAGAAGGTAACCAAACATTTTGAGTAAAGTCTTCACTTGGAGGGGAAAGTCTCTGGGAACAAGAGACCACCTGTGGTTCTGAGGACTCCTGAGGCAGGAATAAGAACAGAAGAAGAGTTTGCTGGATCAGGCCAATGGCCCACCTAGTCCAGCATCCTTGTCTCACAGTGACCAGCCAGATGCCTTGGGAAACCTTGCAAGCAGGACCCAAGTGCAAGAGCCCTCTCCCCTCCTGCGGTTTCCAACAACTGGTATTCAGATGCACTGCTGCCTCCAGCTGTGGAGACAGAGCACAGTCATCGATAGACCTGGATGCATGCATTCTTCATATATGCTTGTGTTTGAGTGTGAGCGTGTGATAATGAATTAACTCCGGATTAGTGCTTGGTAGCCTATTGAGAAACCACCCTAGACAAAATGTACCGTTCATACCCATCGTATCTCCAAGGCTGCAGAGTTATTGGCCCCCTGCCTTCCCCCACGCTCCCACTAACCCCGCAGACATAAATGCCACCTTATCTCATGGCATAGTCTGCAGTGACGCCAGAGAACCTGAAAAAACCTGTCTGGCTCCCGTCGGAGACAGAGAAGTTGGAGCTCATTTGGCCTTGAGTTACCTGCCTGCTAGCGAATGGGCGTTGAGGGAAGTGAGGCTTTAATCATTTTTAAGCACCAGGCAGATCAGCCAACTACCAAACCACAACTCTGGAAAACCTGTTTGCTTCTTGTCAAGTTCCTCATCTCCACCCCCTCGCTGTATTCCCTTCCCGGCCCTCCTCCTTTTCGTACGGCCTTCCCCTCGCCCCCCGGCCCAGCCTTCACATGCTATCATTGCACCCCACAAACTGGCACTAGGAAGAGGAGACACTGCTTTATTCCAAATCAAAGCATCGATCTAGCTCAAGGTTGTCTACGCTGATTGCCAACAGAACTCCAGGCATTCGGGCAGGAGCTGAGCTGCAGTTGCCAGAGTGGTTTAACAATCAATCCCTCTTCGCAGGGAACTCCTGGAATTGTAGCTTTCTGAGGGGAACAGGGGTCTCCTCACACAACTCTCAGGACCCATAATGAACCACAGCTCCCAGAATTCTTTACAGAAAGGCATGGCTGCTTAAAGTGGTATCACAGTGCTTTCAATGTATGGTGTGAATGAGGCCCTAGTCCAGGGTTTTGCAAATAAATAAATAAAAGTTTATTGGGTTTCCCAAACTTTGGTCTCCAGCTGTTTTTGGACTACAACTCCCATCATCCCTAGCAGGAGTGCCAACTTGGCCCCGCAACTGTGGGTGCTCAGGGCCGTGGGTGCCCTGGCACCAAAATGTGTGAGTGCCTGGCCCCTTCATGGGGAATTTTGTGGGTACTCAGGCACCCAGGGCCCCAGGGAGTTAGCACCTAGCTAGTAGGACCAGTGGTCAGGGATGGTGGGAACTGTAATTCCAAAGCAGCTGGATGCCAGCTGTTTTAGACTACTACTCCCATCATCCCTAGCTATCAGGACCAATGGTCAGGGATGATGGGAATTGCCATCCCAAAACTGCTGCAGACCCAAGTTTGGGAAACCTTGCCTTGTGAGAAGCAGGATGTTGGAATGGACGGGCCATTGGCTCAATCCGGCAGGGTTCGTCCGACCCCCTTACGGACTGCATTCATTATCGATTTACGCATGCTGTCTGCCAACATCTCCACCAACCCCCCTCTGAGCATTGGACCAAAACGTCGCTGAGAATGATTTGCGCTTATCCAAACATCCACTCATCAAAGGGTTTTACAAGGTTCTGCTTGGGCAGCTGCCCTGTTTTTCCATGCGGGTAACGCCTGGAAAAGACTCTGCAGGAACGGCACAATTCTTGAATAGCTCCCCTTGTTCTTCCCAAGCCTCCGGAGCGTCACGGCAAGTTGAAAGTGATGGCAGCATCATAAAATATGTACAGCAGCAACTGTAAAACCAACGATGGTGTAACCTTGTTGAGAGGAACTGCCTTTTCCAGGTTCTTGTGTGCACATGTGCCGGAAAGGATTTTTGTGCCGTGCTCAGGAGAATAATACATTTTTTTGTTTGTTTGTTTGTTTTAAAAAGTTGGAATCTAGTCTGGCTGCCTACTAAACACAGAAATCCCTCACCTACAGCATCCTTGGCAAATGGCCACTCAAGACTCTTCCTCCAGCGAAAGCAGAGTCCAACACCACCTGAGGCAGCCTCTTCTGCTATCGTACATCTCTTCCCATTGTGAAGTTCCTCCCGAGGCTTCGCTGAAATCTTCTCCCATGCAAATTCCACCCACTGGCTCTAGTCTTGGAGCCTTCTGAAGCCACAGAGAGCAACTCTGCTCCATTGTCTGGGTGACATCCCTTCAGTTATTTGAAGGCCATTTTTGCACCTCGCCTTAATTTAAGCAAAACGGATGGATCCTCATACTTAGGGTTGCCAGGCCAGCAGCATCCCAGCTCCAGAGGCTTCAGGGCCCAAACTGAAGACGTGGGGCAGCCCCTGGAGATTTCATGGAGGCGGGGCCTGGAGACGGAGGTTAATTAGGAGAGGGGGTGAAGGAGGGCAGACTCCCACCCAGAATTTCTATGCTATAATTTGCAGCCAGCTCCTGGGAGGCTGAAGCTTGCAAGCTGCACGCACAGTCTTCTTAATATTTTTACATTATCATTATTGTTGTTGTTGTTGTGTTGTTACTTCAGGTCAGACTTGGAGGTCTGGCAACCCTGCCCTTCCGGCCTAGCTGCACTGTCACACCTACCAAGTGCCCCTGGGGAAAACAAGACATCGGATGTGAGATTGCAGCAGCCATTTTCTGTGCCACAATCTTAAACTGTGCTCTCAGTCTTGTGCAGCCCCCCAAAACGTGTGTTTTTGGGGGCATAGCACAAGATCTTGCTCCAAAAAATAGCTTTTTTCAGGGCAAAGGCAAGATGTGGGTCTTATGACTCGCCCGGGAGCAAATCCTGGAGAGAATTCGGGGGGGGGGGCATGACTGTTTAAAGTAAGGTTGCCATATTTCAAAAAGTGACAATCCAGACACAAAGTTGTTGAGTTTTTTTCTGCAAAATCTCTTTCCCATTTTTAACCTATTTTTTTAGGGAAATCGCCTCAAAAACAACACTTCTGATATGGGCTGCCATATGCCTGGGTTTTCCTGGACATTCTGGCCGCTTTCCGAAACTTCCGCCCGGATGTCATTTTCGACAGCCAAATCCCAGCACTGTCAGCGAAAATGCAGACACGTGGCAGCCCTAGTTTAAAGTGGAACCATGGTGCTTTAAATGTAGATTTTAAAACCCGAGCAGATTGGCAAGAGGGGGGAGGCATTGTTTTGGATGTTTGGGGCCTAGGTAGTTCAGGGCCCCCAAAAGTCAAGATTAACATCTTCCATTTGGGCCAGAAGATAATTTATTATCATAATGCCGGTTAGTAGATCAGCTGCCATATTCTGTACAAACGGCTGTCTGTGTAGGCGGCGCCATACAGAGCACATCGAAGCAGCCTAGTCTGGAGATTTACCAGGGCATGGATTGACCTTTTCCCACCCCCAACTCAGAGCTTGGGTACCCAATAGATGTGCCATGTTTATTGAAAAGTGTCAGCCATCTTTGAAACTGCCCATTGATCCAGTGTTTAGTTTCCGCATGCATAGCGCCCTAAGCTGGTGATCACGGAGCAGAACAGAAGTGCGGCAATGGCGAATTAGCACCTTAGATCAATCACCATGGCCAGCCTATCAGGTGCAAGCAATTGAGCAACGTTGCTTGAAGAGTTCCCCTGCTCCGAAGAATGAACCGCTGCCTCCCCCTGGTGGTGGAAGACTGAATTGCACCAAGGGATTGAATGGCATCAGCTTTTGCCATTGCGTTAAGTCTATCGAGAATGGAAGTAACGCCCGTCGGACTCCTACATGCATGCAGCTTGAGTGCAAAGATTTCAGGTGGACACTGGGTTTACCTGGCCAGCCTATGCACAGTCCTAAGGCAATCTCCCCTTCCCATTTGCCTCATCTTGGAATCTGCGGCAAGCTCTATAACCTGTGTGATTTGGCATTGGTGGTACAATTCAAACAAATTAGAAGCACACAGGAGTGATGTGGGGGCTGATTAAAAGAGCATCCCACAATCAGGGTTTGAGGCCTGCTGGCCAGTGGCCATATTGGATTATTATTACTCCCCAGGAGCAAGGCTGAGAGGCAAGAACCTTGAGCTCTGAAGTCTGCTCAATGTTGTGCCTGTCAAATGACTCACACGTTTATAGCCTCAGACCAGATAGGTAACCGTGTCCTTAAGGGCAGATTTCCACCTTCCACAAATGTGTCCGATCCCATTTTAAAGCTCTCCAATTTGGTTACCACTGCTGCTGCCTGTGGGAGCAAGTTCAACATTTCTCTATCCACTTTACCCATGCCATATGTAGTTTTGTAAATTTCTATCCTGTCATCTATCTTTACATGCCTTTTCTCTCTAAACTTATAAAGTCCCCACCCCCCACCCCGGACGGCAAGCTTCATTTGTAGGGGAGTCACGCCAACCCGTTGATCATCTTGGTAAGGTAAAGGTAAAGGGACCCCTCCATTAGGTCCAGTCGTGGCCGACTCTGGGGTTGCAGCACTCATCTCGCTTTATTGGCTGAGGGAGCCGGCGTGCAGCTTCCGGGTCATGTGGCCAGCATGACTAAGCCACTTCTGGCGAACCAGAGCAGCGCACGGAAACGCTGTTTACCTTCCCGCCGGAGCAGTACCTATTTATCTACTTGCACTTTGACGTGCTTTCGAACTGCTAGGTTGGCAGGAGCAGGGACCGAGCAACGGGAGCTCACCCCGTCGCGGGGATTCGAACCACCGACCTTCTGATCGGCAAGCCCTAGGCTCAGTGGTTTAACCCACAGCACCACCTGCGTCCCTTTGATCATCTTGGTAGCCTTAAATAAAATACCCAAGGCATATTCTCCCCCGCCCCTGCCCTGATGCAGGATCCTTTCAGCAGAGGAATTTGGTCTTAGGTGACCCATGGGGGGAATTTTTTGCTATAACCAAGAAGTAGCATTAAGCTTTAAGCTGAACCTAAGAAAAACCTACGGCCTGTCTAGTCCAGCATCCTATTCTCACAGCTCCCGCAGGAAACTCTCCAAGCACAAGAGCATCTCTTCCCTCCTGTAGTTTCCAGCAACTGGTATTCAGACCCGTTGCCGCCTCCGACTGTGGAGGCAGCCATCATGGCGAGCAGCCATCAAAAGCCTTCTCCTCCTCCATGAATGCGTCTAATCCTCTTTTGAAGTCGTCTAAGTTGGTGGCCTCTTGTGGGAGCAAGTTCCATGGTTTAGCTGTGTGCTACGGAGCAAATGAAATTAGGAGCAACAGCTCTTCCAGCTGGCTTCCATGAGAGATGCTTCCCCCTCCCTCCCGCCCTGCCGCCAGTGTCCCCCCACCCACCCTAAAAAAGTTCCTTGAAACCCAGGTCCTAGTCAAGGAAACAGGAGCCACGTCAAGTATTTTGGCACTTGCTGAGCAACACACCTATATTACCAGCTAATTATCTGATCAATCATTAGAGCTGTCAGATCTGTCTGCGATAAGAATGGCTGCCTGCCAAGGTACTGAATCCAGGACGACTGTTTGATGTTATCGTGCTACAATTAGGCTACAAGCACAGCTTCGTGATGGAGGCCAAGAGAAAGACGTTTAACGAGAAGGGGGGGTTTCCTGGGCCCAGAAGCAGCCAGGATTGGTCAGATCAGCAGGAATAAAACACTCCACCTCTTTACCAAGGACAGTTCCTGTTGTTAAACACCACCCCAATCTCTTAGTGGGGAGAGACCTCAGGGGTTCCAAGCGCTTAGCCAGGTTTGTTTTTCTTGGAACGATGATCAGCGGAGACTGTGGTGTCTTTAGTATGTATGGTTTGATTTACACATATATGGAACCTGAGCATAAGACGAAGGGGCTCACAGCATCAGCATCCCAACCGATCTTGCTTCTCCATTAGTCACAGGTTTCTGTGTCTCCATCTCCCAGCCTGTTTCTAGCTCACCTCTCACTCTCTCACAAACACACTATCATAGGGTGCGAACTCCTAGGGGCCCCAGGTCACTTCGGGGGCCCCAATATATTTTTTTGAGGGGGCTGGGCTCCCCCCCCAAACGGATGGGTGTTGCTGCCTTCCTTTCTTTTCCATGTTTGGACTTCATTTCGCAGCAGGCCCTGTAAAGGAACTTGTAAAAGGGTTGCTGGGATTGGACAAAAACCCCTGGCATCATTTCTTACTGCCCTTGCAATTGGAACTATATAAATTGTATATAAATTCAATAAGCAGCAGTAGCAGCAGCAGCAGCAGCAACAACAACATGTGTGCACAGGGATAGCAGCAAAGGGGCAGAAGAAATCCTGGCACCTCAATGTTCCAAACAAAAAGAGGAAACTGAGATTTGCATTCTCTGGCTACTTCTGCAACGTGTGTGTGTGTGTGTGTGTGTGTGTGTGTGTGTGTGTGTTGGTTGCAAAGTCCACTGGCCACACGTACTTCCAACAGCAAGAGAAGCTCCCATTGTCAGTCCCAGCTGCAGGCGCCTCTCAACTAAATCCCTCCCAGACTAGCAACTGCAACTACAGAAGGTGCACTGTAATTGGAGTGGGAGAAGGGGAGGGACATTGCCCAGAGCTTTGTCATTTACATCAGTACCTTGGTTCTCGAATGTAATCCATTCCAGAAGTCCATTCGACTTCCGAAACGTTCGAAAATGAAGGTGCGGCTTCCGATTGGCGCAAGTGCCCCAGAAACAATAGCCGACAGCAGCATCAGACATTCAGCTTCTGAAAAACGTTTGAAAACTGAAACACTTACAGTGGTACCTCAGGTTACATACGCTTCAGGTTACAGACTCCGCTAACCCAGAAATAGTACCTCAGGTTAAGAACTTTGCATCAGGATGAGAACAGAAATCGTGCTCGGGCGGCATGGCGGCAGCAGGAGGCCCCATTAGCTGAAGTGGTTTCAGGTTAAGAACAGACCTCCAGAACGAATTAAGTACTTAACCCGAGGTACCACTGTACTTCCGGGTTTTCGCCATTCGGGAGCCGATTTGTTCATCAACTAAGCCGTTTGAGAACCAAGGTTCCACTGTACTTTCAAGTGTCTTTTCTGCCATCCCTTCTCCCTCCCTGCCATATCACTATCCTTGTCTGCCCCCACCCCCAATATTTTCTCCAGGTTGGTGCCTCTGCTCAGTATTGTTTTTGCACCTAATAGCTACAGGTGAGAGGGATGGAGGAAAGACCCAACCATTAGTGTCTCCAGTTTCCAGCCTTCAATGAAGGAGAGCCCACCACTTTCTGTGAGAGTCCCTTCCACTGTCAAACAGCTGTTGCAGCCATATAGTTCTTCCCAAAGTTTAGTCAGAATCTCCTCTCTTGCCATTTGGGCCCAACACTCTGGAGCAATAGAAAACAAACTTGCTCTGTCTTCCACATGACAACGCTTTAAGACAATTGAAGGTAGCTATTTGCACCACTTCTCTGGTCAGAGCGGAGGGGAGGGAATTGGACAAATTCATGAAGGGCATCACCAGCTACTAGTCACAATGGCTTTCTTCTGCCTCCAGTTTCAGAGGACTTTGAACAGCAGTTGCAGAGAATCACAAGTCCAGAGAGTTGCACTCAGATCCTCCAGAGGGCTGTTTTTAACAATGAATACAAACTACATACCCCACAAGTGTCCCAGAAAAAATGGGACATCCTGTTTTTTCTCGTGAGAGAATGGCGGCCATTTTGGACATCATGATCTCACGCCATTTCACACTGTAATTTCCTTTCCCCAAAAGCCTATTTTGGGCCCTCGATCTTGTGCGGGGCACCAAAATAGATGTTTTGAGGTGCCGTCCCTGAAAAAATGCTTTTTTGAGGGAGAATTGCACAAGATCATAGCGTCCAGAATGGCTGTCATGATTTCGCTCAAGAAACATGGGGAAACGGTGTCCCAGATTATGTCCCGGATTTTGCCGTTGATGTCTTGGAGGGTTTGAAACTGCAAATCTTGATAGGACTATATTTTTCTATCCAAACTTTTTCTGTAACTGCTATACTATATATATATATATATATATTTAAGTCTCTTTATTTCCATCAGTTAAATGATGGAGCACACAGAGACCAAGGGTGTGTGTGTGTGCATTGGGATAGATTTAAACCTGTGCATTATATTTATTTATTGTTCCTCACAGACACACTCCATTAGAAGTTAGATAAGAGAGAAAAAGAGAAGATTATCTGTGCCCTTGAGGGCTTATATTGGGGTGTACGAAAAAGAAGAAAGCTAAAGAAACTGTTATTCTCCCGCTGAATAAAAATGCCAGGTGTAACATTTCACTAATTACGGCACTGGATTTTTACAGCAGGGATCTTAAAAGCTTTTTTTTTTATTTTTCCAGAAAGAGACGAGGGAGGAAATCAAAGGGGAAAGATTGACAAAAACACAGAGGAGAAGGTATAAAACAAGATTTATATCTACATAATTTCCTGTAATTGCTGATAGAAGATGTTAATATTTCTTTTGATGCTCTGTACTTAACGCCTGGGGTCTTTGGCGTAACTGCCAGGAATAGCAAGGAGTCAATGGGGATTAAATCAGAGGTTCCTTGGAGCAGTAGCCAAAAAAAAAACAACAACCTTAAAAAACTTTAGGAATTGGTTGGGGGAGGAGTAAGAGGTGTTTAACTCAAAGTCAGATTATGTCCTCATGCCCCACTTCCTCCCATCACCAGAAAAACTACAGAAGCATATTGAGTAGGACAATAATCACATTCTGAATAAGAACGTAAGAACTGCTGGATCAGGCCTGCATCCTGTTCTTACAGTGACCAGTCCGGTGCCTCTAGGAAACCTGAGCTTTCCCCCAAAGTTTCCACATTGCGTCCCCACTTCTGTCTTGGAGCGCTACCTTCACATATCCGACACACTGCAGCCTGGCCTGATCCAACAAGCAATGTTCTCATGTTCTTAAACCCCCTCAGATTAATGGGCCTATGTTAGTTAGGTCCATCAATTTCCAGGGATCTACTATTAGCAAGAGGGACGCGGGTGGCGCTGTGGGTTAAGCCACAGAGCCTAGGGCTTGCTGATAAGAAGGTCAGCGGTTCGAATCCCCACAACGGGGTGAGCTCCCGTTGCTCGGTCCCTGATCCTGCCAACCTAGCAGTTCGAAAGCACGTCAAAGTGCAAGTAGATAAATAGGTACAGCTCCAGCAGGCAGGTAAACAGTGTTTCCGTGTGCTGCTCTGGTTCGCCAGAAGCGGCTTAGTCATGCTGGCCACATGACCCGGAAGCTGTATGCTGGCTCCCTCGGCCAGTAAAGCGAGATGAGCGCCGCAACCCCAGAGTCGTCCGCGACTGGACCTAATGGTCAGGGGTCCCTTTACCTTTTTACTATGAGCAAGACTAATATTGTGTGTGTTCTCTCTCTCTCTCTCTCTCTCTCTATATATATATATATATATATTAGTTTTTTTAACATACCATTTTCAACAGTAATTAAACATATTTTTACATCTTATTCAATTTTTTTGACTTCCATCAGTCCTGTCTGAAAATTTTCCAATCTAATCTCTCAGCATACATTTCTTATTTTCCCTGTTACATTTAAAACTCATAACCAATATCTCTGTTCTTTATCCACTTTGTAGCACTTCATATATTCCTCCTTACAAAACTTCTTGCAGTCCTACTAGCATAATTTGTTGGTTACAATTGCTTTTCAAATCGTTCATATACTTCTTCCAATCTTCTGTATATCTCTGGTCCCGCAGGTTTCGAATCCTTGCTGTCGTTTTGTCCAGTTCTGCATAGTCCATTATTTTCGTCTGCCATTCTTCTTTCGTCGGAATGTCTTCTAATATTGTGTGTGTTTTCAGCTTGAGCGTACCGTAGCACAGTTCTGGTTCCTCTCAGGTGGGCGCCATTGTGGGCCAGCACTTGCCTTGCCCGCTTCGTGCCTCTACGTACTTCCGAGAAGCCCCAAAACAAACATTTCAAGTCAAAATGGAAGCTGGCCAACGTGTGCAAGTCTACACTTTTTTAAAAAGATCTATGTCTACACCTAGCTCCTAGCCACGATTGTTCAAGCTCCGGAGTCAGGCCAATACTCCTTTTCTTCAATCCATCTCCCATATAGCGATGGCGGCCTTTAAGCTTTCCAACCAGGTCTCTACTGTTACACGCATGAACATTTGTGTGAGGGCCCTTCCAAGTTGCCCTAGCCATCTGCCTGGATCTAAGAGAACGAGGAAGGCAGAGGTGTGTTTATGTGACCTATACCAGAACCAGGGGCAACCCCCAAACCAGATAGGGAGGCAGCTTGCCATAGTTTTCCCTCCGCAGGCGGTGAATGCAGCTGTTGTCCAACCGAAATCTGGGCTGCCCTGAGTCGCCTGGCAACTTACTGTGACAACTTCCTAGTGAGTTCCTAAGCACTGGCTATGACTAATATGGCGACGGAGGATGGATTTTGATGATGATGATGTGAGAGTTAACAGGAGATGCGGGGCAGCAGTGGAGTAAAATGCCACTGGCAGCACCCCAAATTGTTGCTAGTGTTAGACACATCCCCAATCTTCAAGTGGAGGCTTCAGGAGTTCCAGGCATTTACCCAGGGTTTAGTTTCCTTGGGATGAAGGGCAGTGGAGACTGTGATATATGAAGGATATATGGCTTCATTTACACATATCTACAACCTGAGCATAAGGGACGCAGGTGGTGCTGTGGGTTAAACCACAGAGCCTAGGACCTGCCTATCAGAAGGTCGGCGGTTTGAATCCTCGCAACGGGGTGAGCTCCCGTTGTTCAGTCCCAGCTCCTGCCAACCTAGCAGTTCGAAAGCACATCATAGTGCAAGTAGATAAATAGGTACCACTCTGGCAGGAAGGTAAACAGCGTTTCCGTGCACTGCTCTGGTTCGCCAGAAGCGGCTTAGTCATGCTGGTCACATGACCCGGAAGCTGTACGCTGGCTGCCTCGGCCAATAAAGCAAGATGAGTGCCACAACCCCAGAGTTGGCCACAAGTGGACCTAATGGTCAGGGGTCCTTTTACCTTTACCTTTTACAACCTGAGCATAGGATGGAGGGGCTCACAGTATATAATAATATTAATATTAATAATAATAATAATACTAATAATAATAATAATAATAATAATAATAATATTTATACCCCGTCCATCTGACTGGGCTTCCCCAGCCACTCTGGGCGGCTTCCAACCAAATATTAAAATACAGTAATACATCAAACATTAAAAGCTTCCCTAAACTCCCCAACAGATCTTGCTTCTCCATTAGTCACAGTTTTGGATCCAGCACAGAGCAAGCAGATCTCTGTGTCTCCGACTCCCAGGCTGCTTCCAGCTTAGCTTGCTAACACACCACAGGCTATTGCTCTCCTTTCTAGCAGCTAGGTGTGAGGATGGAGGAAAGGCCCGCCCATGAGCACAGAGGGCACCCTCACTTTGTTGCAACCTGGCTCGTTCTTTTGGGGTGCTGATGAGGACACTTAAGTAGCCAGCTCAGGTCATCGCCGTGCAAAGAAAGTCCTCTGACCTGTTCAGCAACCTCCTCCTCTCTTAGATTCTAGCCCTCACTGGGTACCAGACCCTAAGAATTGGAGGCAACTCAGGGCAGCATCCAGACTGACCCACAACGATATTACAGCAGCACAAAATCACAGCACGAAGCAAACAAGCCCTCCGGGGAGCAGTGCTGTGCTGATGACTAAGCTGTGAATGCCATCCACACAAATTGACAGCCATACAATAAAACCCAACCACAATGAACACGCTATATGCTTAGAATGATTAAGTATAAATTACGCACCAAAGCTTCCAAAATGAATCAGCAGAGAGAGAGAGAGAGAGAGAGACGAAGACCTGTATGTGGTTAGAGATGGGGAAGAAATTCAACTCACTTTGCTTTCAGTGGTGAACTCCTGCACTTTCAACAACAACAACAACAACAACAACAATTTATTATTTATACCCCGCCCATCTGGCTGGGTTTCCCCAGCCACTCTGGGCGGCTCCCAATCGAATATTAAAAACACAATACAGCATTAAACAATAGAATTGAAACAGAGCCCACCTTTGAAAGCCAGACTTTCCTGAATTTTGCAATGCAGTTCTACAGCTGAGTAATGCGCACACTAATGATGTAAGGTGAGCACAGCAATATTGGTGAAAACAACATGCTAAATGCCATTATATCAAGGCAAATTGCCTTGCAAAAATTGCTTTGCATCTGGCAAAATTTCATCAAAACGTGTGTATTCACACCAAAATGATGAAGGAAAACTTTAAGAAAATAATAATGCAATACAATCGCATCTTATCCAGTGGTTCGGTTCCAAGGGATCCACATATACTCAAAAATGTGTATATTCAAACCCTTGGAACTGCCCCTCCACAAGCAACCTGAGACTTCTGGAGCATGGAGAGAGCTTTGCTTCCCAAGTATGGCAGAGAGCTTAAAAGCTCTTTTTTGGAAGGTTTATCCATTCCCCTCACAGAGCTACAATTCCAGAGAGGTTCAACAACCAATCCCTCTTTCCCATAGAACTCTGGCAATTGTAGCTCTGCTTGGGAGATATAGGGGCATCTTAAGAACTCTCAGCACCCTTAAGAAATGTATTCCTGTTGTGTTTTATGATTTTCCTGATACTGTAAGTGAGCCGGAACGGGTCTGTGACCATAATAATAAAATTCAATTCAATTCAAACATCCCAGGATTCTTTGGGGAAAGCAGTTAAAAGTGTTTAAAGTGGCACAGCGCTGCTTAGAATGTATGGTGCAGATGTGGCCCAAACCTTTCCTGGCATTTCTCGGTGACCTGGTGTTTCCATAGCGAATCTTTCACCGACTTGCAGCAACACACTAATATTTAAAGTGTGCCATTATATGCAAGACCTTTCCATTCTTTCTATTCCCGAGTCAAATATTCCACGCTAACACATTCACACCTACAACACGAGGAGGGTGGCAAGGCAAAATGTTCAGGCTTTTAACTCCTTTCATAATTAAGGGCCATTTTAAATCCCCGGTGTTTTTAGTAATGGCTTATTTTAGGCGTGTTGTGCCAATGAATGGTTGTGGGGATGTATTATTCACCGAGCCCATGTCTTGTGAGAAATATTTTGACGGGTTAATGACTTTTGGTGGGGAGACATTTGCACTTTTATTAACTTTGGATACGATACCCCAAGGATACAAAGCGGCCAACTTTGTAGTTAAAAGTGTTTGGGTTTCTTTTCTTAATGGCAATTTAATTGAAGTCACAATGCATTAAATACAATTGTGTTCATCCAGGTGCAGAAAGGAAGCAGGGGGGTCTAGTTAGATGAACAGATACGTGCAACCAGAGCCAGTGGCAGATTTGTGGCCTGTGGTCTACAGAGTCATAGATATCTCCAAATATATGGTAGAACTAACTGTATAAGAATGTGTCACTGATTAACTTCTGTATCAACATATTCCTTCTCTCCATGGCCTTGGTGCCAGCAGTTGTGGACCCTGACTTCATTGTACTGAGCCAGGCATAGGCAAACTCGGGCCTCCAGATGTTTGGGGACTACAACTCCCATCATCCCTGACCACTGGTCCTGTTGGTCGGGGCATATTCCTGCCCCCTTGCAACTCAACACTAGTCTCCTACCCCTGTGGAATCTGGTGGATAAGTTTGAATCCTTTTTTAGTGAATACTTACCTGGGACCCTTTCCTATGTCTTCTAGTTGGGCAGAAGAGAAGTGCAAAAAAAACCCCCAACCTCTCATACCAAGTGGTCCGCAATAGTACTTTTTTCAGATTTCTTTTTCTTTTAAGATTCGAAGTTACATTTTAACACTCAACAGTTATCATCCTTACTCTACAATACTAACAACTTCCTGCTCATCCATCCTCAATGTTTTTATGATCAGGATTACATACAATCGCATCTTCAAAGCCCACCATATCCAATTTCATCCTCTTTAACGGGTTTCTTGAGATGTGCTGCTATTTTTTCTTGAACTTCAAACTCCGCCGCTGTGGACTTCACTTATAGGAAATTATTTCTTAAATAGATTTGGAAAAGTTTCCAGTCCTCCTCGAAAGTTTCTAAATTTGTGTCTCTTATCAGCGCCATCAGTTTTGCCATCTCTGCATATTCCGTTATCTTCACCACCCCATTCTTGCTTTGAGGATATTCTTTCCTCCTTCCGCTTCTGTGCATAACTATTCCTTGCCATTGTGGTTCCACACATAAATACAGTTAAAGCTTTCTTTGGAATTTCACTGTCCAGTAAGACTTATGGCTTCTTGGGGAGAAAGGTATGCAAGAGTACTTTGACACGGAACCTGCGGGCCAAAATTTGCTGCCCCCCAGTCCCCAGCTCTCATTCTGCCTCCCAAAGTGGGCACTGGAAGGAGCCACAAGTCTCTGGTAGGGTCCTAGAGCCCTCCCATCTCCTTCCCAAAGCTGGGAAAGAGAAAACTAGGCTTTGGGGTGGAGGATGTAGGACTCTCAGACCCTGTCAGAGCCCTCATGCCTCCTTCCCAAAGCCCAGCACCTCTCCTAACTGGCTTTGGGAAAACAGCAGGGGGCAGGTTATCAAATGTTGCCAAGGGCTGCCAAAATGGCCTTGAGGGCCATGTGTTGAACTACGCTGCCCCAGATCCCCAGGAACCTGTTGCTAAGACACCTCTTATACTGAATAACCCATAGTCAAGATGATTTGGAAGGTGTCTATCAGGGCTGGGTGATATCTGGTTTTCAACTTTGTGATACATCATCAGCTAAACATCGCAATATACTGATATATACAGTGTCTGAATTAAGGATGGAGCTATGTAGAGGCATTGGCTGGCTTCACATTTTTTCCCGCATTGTGATTTTTGCATAGCACACACACACATTGTGTTGTTTAGTCGTTTAGTCGTGTCCAACTCTTCGTGACCCCGTGGACCAGAGCATGCCAGGCACTCCTGTCTTCCACTGCCTCCCAGTGGCGTAGCGTGGGTTGTCAGCACCCGGGGCAAGGCAAGTAATTTGCGCCCCCCCAACCCGTGGATTTTAGCACTCGAGTGCGAGCGCGCCCCCCCCAAGATCTTGCGCCCGGCCCCCCCTGCACCCCCACGCTACGCCACTGCTTCAGGCCCCCCAATAAAACATTTGAGGGGGCCAGTCCCCCAGTTGATGGGCATTGCCAATGTGATCAACTATGCAGGGCGGGGCTTACCTGCCTCCCCCCCCCCAATATCATACTGTATTCACGTTGGCACCCCTGATGAACTCAGCGGGGCTTACTTCTGCACCGCAAGCCTTTGCACCTCCGTGTCTCCTTTCCTCTCTATATGTAAGAGGGTGAAGGTCAGGCTGGCAGCGCAAATAAGGGCCCCGCTGCTAAAGGCCTCGCCCGCCATGACCTCCTGGTCCACGGGCAGGGCAAGAAAGTGCCTTTTCCTTGGGGGGGGGGAGTCTTAAATTTCAAACCATTATTATTATTATTATTATGAATATCTAATGTGCGTGGTTTCTCTACCTCCACCGACGACTCGCCACGTGCGAGGAGGAAGGCGGGCTCCCTTCACCTCCCCGTCCCCTCAAGGGAAAGGGAAAACGACGTGAGGAAAAGCGACGCGGGACAGCGAGCGACGTTCTCCTCAGAGCCTTTTCCCGCTGCCCCCTCGCAAGACAGCCCTGAAGCCGAGCGCGGAGTGAGGGGCGGGGCCCGGCGGAGTCCGGCTGCCCCCCAACGCCTCTCGAGGCGGCATGAAGGGCGCCGCGTCAAGGGCGCCCGCGGGCGCAGTGGCGGCTCCTGTCAGGGCGCGAGGCGGGCCCGGCGCCTCTCCCCCACCCACCCCGTCCGCCCACCCATATCCTGCTCAGGAGGGGCCGGTGGGCTGGCAAGCGCCTCACAGCAGCAGCACCAGAGAGGGAAAGAAGTCCGCCTCCCGCCACCGCCGCCTCTTCATCCCCAGCAGCAACTTCCCTGCCCGGCTCCCCGCCGCCGCCTCCTTCTCTCCCTGCTTTGCAGTAGCAGCCGCCGCCGCCGCCGCCACCGCTCCTCCTCTCCTCCCGGGGACGATGGTCTGGCTCCTCAGCGGCAGCTCCCGAGCCGTGTCCCCGCGACGCCTCCGCTCCCCGGGCTCCCCTTCGCCGCCTGGCTCCTGCTGCACCACCTGGGGGCAGCGCCCATGGCCGGGGCTTCCTCCTTCCCGAGACATGGGGCTCTGCTATAGCCTGCGCCCGAGGCTCTTCGGCGACTCCGGAGGTGGCGAGCGCGCCCCCCCAGATGTTGCGCCCGGTGCGGCCAGCACCCCCTGCACCCCCCACGCTACGCCACTGCTGCCTCCCGCAGTTTGGTCAAAACACACACATTATGATTTGCAATATATTGCCATGTCAAAAATTATGAAACCAATATCATGATATGGACTTGAAACTGGCTTTGGATGATATATCCGCTCAGCCCCAACACAAACCATGATTCGCGATATACTGCCAAATCAAAAACTACTACACTGATATCATGAAATGGACTTCAAACCGGTTTTGGTTCTTATATTGATATATCGACCAGCCCTAGTGTCTATATGAACACACATCCCTGAATCGCTGCCTCTTCAAATTACTAACAGTGTTATATATAGGTTTGTGTTTCATGCTATTGCTTGAGTGATAATAATTGCTTAATATGTGAAAAACTTGAGAAAACATTTCCTTTCCTTTTACTGTCGTTTTTAATTGTCATTTTCAAGAACCACCATGAAAAACGTATGAGAAGAGTGTCACTTTGCAGAAGATTAACTACAGAAACACCAGAAGCCACTCCTGATTTAGGTTCCCTGCTTAATACCGGAGTGTGAAATAATTGTTTCTTTCCTCCGTCCTTTAGGCAGTAGCTGCAGTTAAAGGAGCAAAGTCAATATAATTAGAAGGCGTTGCCGTTTGGATTGAGTTGGAGCCTGCCTGGGTGGGGAGAAAGCAGCCCTGTTAAATCCAGGCACATCCATTGTTCCTGGAGATTATATCTAATGCTTCCTGTTACCACCCATCTTGAAGAAATTAGCAGGTGGGCAAGTTCGGTATTGTAGGTTGAGCGGCTGCGGTGCACTTTGCCTGCTTCTCCAAGTGTGTGACACATGCCGAAAAATGGTTGCTTGCAGGAATGTGTTGTAAAGGAAGACATACCTATTGTTTCAGCAACCGGTACAAATTTGGACAAAAAATATTGAATCACACCAAAGGCAATTTGTGGGTTTCTGCTTGAGGGCAAGAAGGTGGATTTTGATAAGACTGTCACAATTTCTCCCAGGAGAGGGCAGTTCTCAAGCCAAGACCTTGTAGGCAAGTGGTCTGCAAGTATGTGAATTGCCTGTTCTGAACAGGGTTGCATTCAGTCTGAAGGAATTAAGTAACCTGGAGGGGTTCCTGGGACTATCTTTGTCATATGAGGCCCAAGTGACCCCCTCTGTGGCTCGGAGTGCCCAGTACCAACTTTGGTTGGTACAACAATTACACCCTTTCCTGGATAGGATTAGCTTAGCTAGTGTGCTTTTTTTCTTCAGTTATTTTTATACCTTTCATAAAGCTGACATTGCATGGAAATCCCAATGGAAAACTGTAGAGAATCTCTCTCCAGAGAGGTGGACAGCTGGAATCTGAGAACTTGCTTTAGCTAAAAATGATAATAATGCAGCAGAGTAATCCAAGGGGTATTGAAAAGAGATAACTTCAATTTTGTGTGGTTCCCTTTGCTCTTTTAAAGGTAAAGGGACTCCTGACCATTAGGTCCAGTCGCAGACGACTCTGGGGTTGTGGTGCTCATCTCGCTTTACTGGCCGAGGGAGCCAGCATACAGCTTCCGCGTCATGTGGCCAGCATGACTAAGCTGCTTCTGGCGAACCAGAGCAGCGTACGGAAACGCTGTTTACCTTCCCGCTGGAGCGGTACCTATTTATCTACTTGCACTTTGGCACGCTTTTGAACTGCTAGGTTGGCAGGAGCAGGGACAGAGCAACGGGAGCTCACCCCGTCGCGGGGATTCGAACCGCTGACCTTCTGATCGGCAAGTCCTAGGCTCTGTGGTTTATCCGCAGCGCCACCTGCATCCATTTTTGCTCTCTTATAACAATGCTATCATCCCTCCCACTCCCAATCACACAACCCCTTATGGAGAGGTTCCATAAGAAGGCCGGTCTGGTACAATGGTTAGGATGTCAGACTAGGACCTGAGAGACAAGAGTTCAAATCCCCACTTGGCCACGAAGCTCACTGGGAGCAAGTGTCATGGACTGGCTGGATGCAGAGGAGAGGAGGGGAGGAGCCAGGTGGGGAACCCCAAAGGGAACCCCCAGGGGAAGAAAGCTCAGAGCCAGGGGGCATGGGATGATGATGAGCGGTCAGAAGGAGAAGATGGAGAAGACTGGGAGGAGGAGGTGTCTGAAGCTGAAGAGGCAACAGGGTTTAGTGAGCAGGAAGAGTCTGTGACAGAGGGCAGTCCAGACTCAGAGGCAGGAGTAGAGAGGGGCCAAGAGGCAGAGTAGAGGCAGGCTGCTGAGGAAGCCAGCTCCCCTCCCCTCTGGTCCCCCAGAACATGCAGAGAAGTGAAAAGAGCAGAGGAGAGATTGGTTGCAGGCAGATGGCAGCCTCTGGTTGCTTGGGGGGAAACCCTGAAGAGAACTTAGGCATATCTGGGAAGGCAGGAACTTTCAGTCCCCACAACTGCCTCATTAGAGCAAGACCTACTGAGAAGAATTGCTGTGATCACTAGGCCTGTGCTGTTTTGGTTTCTTTGAATAAGGAGTTAACTTCAACAAACACTGTTTGTTTATTACTGATCTACACCTGACTCTGGCTCCTGACAGCAACCTTGGCCCATTCACTGTCTCTCAGCCTAACCTACCCCCCCCCCAGGTTGTTGTGCGGATTAAATGAGGAGGGGGGAGAGCAGCACACATCATCTTGAGCTTTTTGGGGAAGCAAGTAGAAATGCAAGGCAATAAAATAAATAAGACAACTAGACGTTGTGAACTAAATGTCTTTCAAATATTTACTCTCCGCAATTTCAGAATACAAATGTTGTAATGTATTTGCACACTTTGCTTTGAGTAATTAACAACCGTTGTACTCCGGTTCTGTATTTGTTTTTCTCATACTTACCTAAAACAAAAAAATACAAAAAATACATTTGCAAAAAGAGAAGCAAGCAGAAGGTACCAGCAGTGCATAACAGAGAAAGCTGTGGTGCTTGGTGCAAGAATTGCAACCGAACGCCAAACACAACCCATTTGGGTTTATGAAAAGCTGAGGGGCTGTGGAGTCTGCTGTAGTTCAAGTGGGCTTGTTAGTGCCATCTAGTGGTTCCCGGTTTTTGGTTTCTGACAGCACAAAGCTGAAAATTCCCAAAGTTCAGGGAGCTTCAATGGTATCTGCCGGTATCTGTGCTTTTCTTTCCTTGGAAAAATGTCCATTGGCATGAGAGCCAGGCATTCTAGACCAGCGGTCAGCAACCTTTTTCAGCTGTGGGCCGGTCCACCGTCCCTCAGACTATGTGGGGGGCCGGACTATATTTTGCAAAAAATAAATGAATGAATTCCTATGCCCCACAAATAACCCAGAGATGCATTTTAAATAAATGCACACATTCTGCTCATGTAAAAACGCAAAACAAATGAAATACCATGAAAATCCCTGAAACAAGAAGTAATCGACTAGAAATATTATCTTATAAAATTAAACTAAATAACAAAAATCAAAAAGTTTAAGGGAAAAAATGAGAAAAACCTAGAATTGAACAAAGCCTTAACGGGATGCCAGCTACAAACCTCGTTTCACTGAACTATTCAGTTTCCTCAGAAGGAAATAGAGAAATCATAAACCTTAAATGACCATTCTACTCATGTAAAAACACGCTGATTCACGGACCGTTTGCAGGCTGGATTGAGAAGGCGATTGGGCCGCATCCGGCCCCCGGGCCTTAGTTTGCTTACCCCTGTTCTAGACTCCCAGGTGGAAAGAGACATGTTGCTATCTTGATGATCAGAGCAGTGAGGAGCATAAAAGGGCAGTTTGGGCCAACTCATACACACACTTGCAAAAAAGTGAACTACATCATTAGAGTCGGAGGATCTCAAACCTCTTGACAGCAACGCTGGATGTGGCCATGACTCTGCTGCAGAAGGAACAGCGTTAAGAACCTCCCTGCTTTTCCTCCAAGCTTCTGGGATCACGACCAGTTCTCCACAAGCCCTGCGAAGCTTGCGGCTGCCATGATGTGCTTTGCTTTTCAAAACAATTACAGGCCGAGGAAAGCAAATGAGATCAGAGCGGTGTTGTCAGAAGGCATCGAGGCAGAGGACATCTCCAAGGGGACTGAGCTTGACAGAGACTTTTTCTTCCCTCCCTTATCATCGGCTGCTGAGACATTAGCGCTCTCCCTGTTCCCATTGCCCTGGCTGAGGGTGAATCAAGTGTTGTCAGTGTCAGACCTCTTTGTTGAAAAAGGGAATTAAAAGGGAGGGAAGAGGGCAAGATTGGAGGGGTTGCAGGAGAATGGGGGAACACTGGTTTGGAAAACCATTTTTGACTCCAAGATCTACCAAGCTAAGTTCTCTTTATTTGTGGAAATATCTTCTTCCCATCTACTGAATGTCACAAGTGTCAACCAGCTGTGCATGTCTTTTTTCTTTTTTGGCAATGTTCTCCCCTATCCCACGATAGGTCCCGTAATACCCACAGTTAGACCAGATTCAATATGGAACATGTGGGAAAACTCTACCTGGGAAGTGGGGTTAATATCATACAATGGGTCCATTGTCAATTATACTGATGTCCAATTCAGTGAACTCAGGTTTTCATGGCACTCACTAGACTGCGAGGGGGGAAACCTCCAGATTGCAGGCCCATCTTGTCCCCCAAGTTTGGCCCACAAGGCCATTTCCCCCAAGCCATGACCCTCTGTCCATCAGCTGACACCATTGTGATGTCAGCTGATGGGTGGGGCTGAATTCTAGGTCACTTGTCAAATCTGGCCCACAGGGCGAATCCTGCTAAGGGCTAGATGATCCTTGGGATCCTTCCCAATACTACAGTTCCATGCCTTCCAACATTTCTCCAGTAAAAATAGGGACACCCTATTCCATAATGGGACTTGAGAAGAAGATCAAACCTATCCATTCTGAAGGAAATCAGCCCTGAGTGCTCACTGGAAGGACAGATCCTGAAGCTGAGGCTCCAACACTTTGGCCACCTCATGAGAAGAGAAGACTCTCTGGAAAAGACCCTGATGTTGGGAAAGATGGAGGGCATAAGGAGAAGGGGACGACAGAGGATGAGATGGCTGGACAGTGTTCTCGAAGCTACCAGCATGAGTTTGACCAAACTACAGGAGGCAGTGGAAGACAGGAGTGCCTGGCGTGCTCTGGTCCATGGGGTCACGAAGAGTCGGACATGACTAAACAACTAAACAACAACAACAACATTTCATAATAATAATAATAATAATTCTAGTATTTATACCCTGCCCATTTGATTGAGTTGCCCCAGCCACTCTGGGTGGCTAGCAACATACCCTGTATATAAAAACATAATAAAACATTAAACATTTTAAAACTTCCCTATATTCCCCTGTGTCCAACCAGTCCATGACAAGGGGGAACGATCTGGGTTCAACCTCCAGTATCCGCAAGCTGGGCTTGGAACGTTCCTTGACTGCAACCCTGGAGAGCAACTGCAGGTCAGTGTTGGCAATACTAAGCTTGATGAACAATGTCCGGGATCAGTATTTATTTACTATTTCATAAAATTCATATGCCTCTTGATCGTAACAAACCTCAAAGCAGTATAGTGCTTCCTGGTTTGATCCAGCACGACTCTGTGCTAAGAAACCCCCACATTGTGTAGTTATATTTTGTGGTGCAACTTTTGGCCAAAAAGCTGGGCCTAATAGAGAAATAAAGGACAGAAGGCTCCACTTTTCGCTTACAGTATGTTTTATTTCTCAGTGCATTAAATAAGAAAGTTTTGGTATCTATGGGTTCTTTAATAGTGTCTCCAATAGTACAAAACATTTCATACGCAGTAATGAAACCCATAGCAAATTGGGAGGGTGGGAGAAGATACAATTAACAGCTGGCAGGTCTGAACAGTAATGATGCACGATCTGTAGGCAAAAGCTTTCTTTTCCCTTTAGGGGAACTATTTCCCTTTAGGGGTCAGCAAATGGAAGCCTCCAGGCTGAACCAGGTTTCAAAACTGCCCTGCCCACATCAGGTTTCCACATCTCAGACCCAAAGCGAGGTCTGCAGGAAGCTGCAACACGAACTTTTGAAAGCAGGCTGCTTTGCGATGGAGAGACCCAAGCTGGCTTCAGTGTCTGCCTGAAATCTAGCTGCCTAACTGGAGATTGCTGCTCTATAGCCTGATAAACCAATAGAGCTCATGATACAGGGCGAAAGCTCGATGAACCTTGGTAGCTGAACATCAGCAAGACCACACAACCAGTTGCGAAGGCAAGGAGTTTATAACAAGACGAGATATTTGCGAACATTTAAAACCACACAGATCCGGCCTAAACCGTCTTGCATAGCTCAAAACAGCTCATAACAAGCTTTGTGGAAATTAATAGCACCTTTCCCGTTCGTTTGATTCCACAGCAAACGGTGGGTTTTGCGGACACCCCTGTAAACACTAAAGCAGAAGAGGCAGGTGGCTGCCCCCCCTCAAAAAAGATATTGCAGAGATGGAAATGTTTACGAAAATGTTGAGCAAAACAACCAGGGGGCTGGAACAACTCCCCGATATGAGGAAAGCTCGCCATATTTGTGACTTTTAGTTTAGGGGGAAAGGGGAGTATGAAGTGAGGTTATAGAGATGTTTTTTTCAAAAATATACATGGTGTGGAGAGGTATTAGTTCAGTGAAGTGTTTAGTTCGTTGAACATGGGAGAGCCGGGTTCAAATTTCCACTCACCCATGTAGTTCACTGGCTGGGACCTAGGACCAGTCACTGCCTCTCAGCCCAAACCATCTTACAGTGGGTGGGGATTATATGAGAGGGAGAACCATGTACACCATCTTGAGCTCCTGGAGAACCAGCTAGGATCTGAATGCAACAAATGTAAGTCTTAGGACAGGCATAAACATAAAGAATGGTATTGACAGCCACATGAGATGAGATGGCCGCCATCTTGGACGGCTTTGAAGAGGATTAAACCCTTAAAATGGCTTTTCTTTCTTCTTCTTGCACGCTGGGAGCAAGCCTATATACATACTTGCAGAGGCAAAGAAGAGTCTAGGAATCCCCAGTTATTACTTCTCTCCTACAAAGTGTCATGCGATGGGGGAGGAATTCTGATTTATAGCAGAGATCAGGCTTTTTAACCCCTGCCCTGGGACTTATCTTACGGGTTGGAATGCGGCTTTGAGTTCTCAGCTCAAAGAAAGGACCTGAATGTTTAAAATATCCGCATTACTAACAGGGGTAGTCAGTCTTTTAACAGGGTGTGGGTAAACTCTGGCAGAACCAGTTCCTTACTGGCTTTGCATCCTGAGAGAATGCACTTAGGATCACAGAATTGTAGCGTTGGGAGGGTCAGCCACTCCAACTGCCTGCAATCTCTTTTATTGGTTGTGGACTAGTAAATACTGTTGGTTGATAAGCCTAGCTGAAACCGATGAACCAGAATTTCCCTGGTAGGCTCTTTTCACTAGTGCATGCGTTTGTAGGTGCGCTTTCTCCCAATAGATGCATTTATTTATTTTTTGTAAACACTGGTGGATGAGAGAACTGCCCTGCAGAGTATGGATACATGTGAATTTTGTAGGACGGCTGTGTTTCGCTTCTCATGCTGTGCGACGTCGATAAATTCTGTGTACAATTTCTCCCCCATCCTGAATGGAGAGAGAAAGAACTGTGCAAGAAGGAATAGAGCAGTCTGCTGGGTGTGCATGAATTCTCTGGGACTGTACCCTTGCTCATATGTGAAATGAGGGATCTGGGACTCCAATCACCACCACTGCTCTCCTGGAAAAGCTGAAATGTCTCCTTCCTTTGTTTCTTCATATACTTACATGGCTGTGTTTTATTTTTTCCCCTTTTGAGTTTGCAAGAAGCTTGTTGGACTGCCTTTTAAACAAACTTCCTGCTAGATCTGTGATTTGTTCTGAAGTCTGTCAGGTCTGTCTTGTACTAGTTCCCCGATCAAACGTTTTGGTACCTAATGAAAAACCCACCTAAAATTAAATTGGTACAACAGCCACATCCAGGATGAATTCACAGAATCACAGCTAAATATTCCAGAATGCAGGCGGATTCCACTGCAGACACAAAAGGGTACTTCGGCAAGCAGGGGTCGATGCAAAGGCTTCCATGAAGGTGGGAAATTTGGGCAGCTTTTGCATCAAGAGCACCCTCTAAGAAGTGTCTTTATCACACGTGGTCTTTGGGGTTTCTGGGCATGACGGTAGTCATCTGAGATGGACACTGACACAGGGGCAGAGATAGGGCAATGTAGTAACTGTGAAGTATACATTTTAAAGATCAAAGAGAGTTCAAGGAACGCCTTCCTATTCCGACGGGTTGATCCATCCTCCTGTCCTGCAGGGACCTCTGTGCCTAAATCTCTGGAAGATCTTCAGCCCTCGCTGTTGGACCTATCAATAAAAGGGCTCATTACAGTGGGACGCCTCCCAGATGCGGAAAAAAATACACATGTTGCAATTTTGTCTGACCTCGGCCCCTGCACAGTTTTATTTCCGAAGAGGAAACTTTCCTCCTTGAGATGAAGCAAGATTGTTTCGTTCAGCCTGGACACTGAAGTCCACCTCTGAGGGCCTTCTGGCAGTTCCCTCACTGCGAAAAGTAAGGTTACAGGGAACTAGGCAGAGGGCCTTCTTGGTGGTGGCACCCGCCCTGTAGAACTATTTGACTTTTTGTATATGCTGGAAGCCGCCCAGAGAAGTTGGGGCAAGCCAGTCAGATGGGTGGGGTGCAAGTAAAATTATTATTATTATTATTATTATTATTATTTCATTTGAAGCAAAATGGTGATGAAAGCTGTACTGATCCAATCAGTGCAAAGAAAGCCTTCTGTGCAAAACAGACCCACAAAATCAAGTACCCTGGAGGAAAAGGGTTTGAATAAAGGGAAACTTTAAACTAGCAGGGCCCACTCTGATCTAGCAGCAGATCTCCAGGGATCCAGGACAGAGTCCTTCCCAGCCCTCACTGGAGCTGCTGGGGTTTAAGCCTGGGACGTTCTGCATATAAAACAACGGGAGTGAAGTTAAGGCATGACCAACTTGTCCCTTTGATTTCAATGGGGTCAAGGCATGGCCAGCTGAAGCTCAATGAGCACATGACACAACTCAGCTCCCTTATAACCTGGCAGTGGAGACGTTGCAGTCTTTCCCAGTGGCACCACTGAGGATTGAACCTGCAGCCTTCTGCAAGGCAAATCAGACACTCAACCCCTGAGCTACGAGCCCTTCCCCAGCACAGCCTCTGCATGCAATTTGTCATTGTGCTTAGACACAATGGATCAGGGCCCTTACTGGTGTCCTATTTCCTTCGGCTCCTTTTCCCTTTGCTCTCACTGCCGTCCAAAAGCGAGGAAAGAATCTGGTTGGAGTGATGCCGCTTGGTTTTCACGTTCGCGCGGAGAGGGCCGCCCAGGATCACGTCTTGTCCCGAGCCTGGTTCAACGGAAGACAAAGAATCTGAAAACAAAGGAAAGCCAGGGACAGGGAGAGGCAGTCAGGCCTGGGGGCCAGATGTGGCCCTCAGGATCTCTCGATGCGGCCCTGGGGATTCTCCCCGGGGCCACCCCCCTCACTGGCCCCAATCTATCCCTTCCACAGGTGCTAATGCCTGGCTGGAATGCATCTCTGAACTGTGGCAATGCCTCGATGGAGAGAGATGTGATGTGGCAGGAACTGGGAGAAAGAAACCTCTTTTGCACAGTTGCAGAAGCTTACTGTACTGAAGGTAAGCATCATAGCCTTTGCATATCATCCACTTTTACTTCTAGCCCTGCCCACCCTCTGCATGCAGTTTTCCCCACCCCCCAGCAAGGGAAATATTATTATTATTATTATTATTTATCATTACTATTTATCAATTACATTTCTATACTACCCTTCACCCAATGATTGGAGATGTGTTTGTATTTATTTATTTATATCCCTTCTTTTTTTCCTGGCCTGGGACTCAAGACAGCTTATGCAAATTAAAACAAGGCAGAAAGCTAAAAACATATCAAATATCATGCTTAAAAACGTGATTAAGCTGTAACAGAATTAAAACAATAGAAAAACAAATCTATGAAAATACAGATAGCAAAAAGAGCACAGCACTATGGAAAGCCCTTTCCTTAAAAAAACAGTCTACTACCAAAGCAGTCGGAATAAAACAGTCTTCACTTGTCGGTGGAAGAATAAGGAGGGAGCCTGTCTGGCATCTCTAGGGAGGGAGTTGCAGAGTCTGGGAGCGGCCACCGAGAAGTCTTGCTTACCGTGACCTGTAAGCTACTCAGGGAGCCCTTTCTGGTGGAAGAGCTGCATAAATATTATTCAATCAAAGGCGCCTCCTCTCTCCCCATAAGGCAAAGCTGAGCAGAACATTTCCCCATCACTCACCATGGATTCCAATCATATGCTCTAAAATTAACACCCTCTCTGCTAAAATCTTCAGGGCCTCCCGAAGCTGTTGGACACCTTCGCCCTACAAAGGAGAGGAGGTCTGGGTTGCTGGAGGCAAGGCATTGGTTCATGCATTCAAGCGACACCCGTTCCTTAGGGAAATTGCAACCACCCTGCTTAGGCTTCTTCCTTCCTTACTAAAACAGCCAACTTGTATCTGGACTTTACCACTGCAGACGGGGGGGGGGGGGCGTGACATGGTAGAAAATATATAGATGGTTGATAATATATATATCCACGCACACTAGGGAGAAGGGAAGGCTGCCTTCAGTATAGGTCTCTACAATAGGTCCTTAGGACTCACTCGTTCCCGTCTGCACAACTCTCAGTTAACAATGGCTAATTAACAACTAGCAGCCTGAAACCTGGAATTGCGTGGAAATCGCAGTTTTGAAAGGTTCCGTGTGTCATCTTGACTCAAAATGGCACTCAAATGCGTCCAAGCATAGGTGAAAACCTGTTCACCCATGGTTCAAAATTTGGTCATGATATCTTAGGTAAAGGTAAAGGGACCCCTGACCATTAGGGCCAGTCGTGGCCGACTCTGGGGTTGTGGCGCTCATCTCGCTTTATTGGCCAAGGGAGCTGGCGTACAGCTTCCGTTTACCTTCCCGCCGGAGAGGTACCTATTTATCTATTTGCACTTTTGACATGCTTTCGGACTGCTAGGTTGGCAGCAGCAGGGACCGAGCAATGGGAGCTCACCCCGTCGCAGGGATTCGAACCACCGACCTTCTGATTGGCAAGTCCTAGGCTCTGTGGTTTAACCCACAGTGCCACCCATGTCCCCATGATATCTTAAGAAGCATCCAAATGCATAGAGAACTAGCGACTTTCCAAAATATACAGCAGATTATTGGGTGGTTGTTGGTTTTTTTTAATGTTGCCATTTCCAGAGAGTTAGTGTTGCCTGGCCATTCTAGATTCTTATGTTTTTGGCCATTAAAGTATCTCTCTTCTGGGATCTACTTTAGCTGCAAGGCACCTCGCGGGGACTTTGCATACACAATATATAAAGGACCACAAGGCAAATCCTACGATATTAAGGAGCCTTCGCCAACGTGGTGCCTTCTGGAGATCGTCTCCTGTTGACGACAGCCAGCACAGCGCAGTTGCGCAGCCTGATGGAAGTTGTAGTCCACAACATTTGGAGAGCACCAGGCTGGCGAAGGCAGATCTTAAATACCTACTAGCAAGGGAAGGGGGGAGAGTGTAGCAACAATAAAGAACTTGTTGTGCTCTTACATCTGCACCTTTGTCTCCTTCGTCACCTTTTTTACCGGGTTCCCCCTAAAAAAACAAAGAACACCAGGAAAGAATGAGGAACAGAAGCAGAAGAAGAATCCCAGTCGCTAACTAGCAGGTGTTTCAAACAACAATGAACATTGAGCCTGATTTGTTTGCAAGGGGAACTGATGGTGTTGGCTGTTTGGGCGAGTTTTTGCTTTGATTTGTTGGTGGGGAGGCTAGCAAGAGTTATCCCACACTCCCAAACCAGCTTTCATTGCAACTGGATCCCACTGGGAAATAGTGATAGTTTACATGCGTTGCCACAAGGGAACCCCTTGACTTTCACAGAACTTCCTTTGGAGCAAATGGTTGTGGGTGGCAGATTTTGCACAGGGATAGCTGATAATAACTTGCTCCCCCAGGAGGCAGTGATGACCACCAACTTGGATGGACTGGACAAATTCTGAGGTGGAGGGTGGGGGATAAGGCTATCTGTGGCTACTAGCCAGGATGGCTATGTTCTGCCTCCATGGTTGGAAGATATTAGAAGTATGCTGGAGATATAATGAGGTAGAGGATACGTTTTATCATACATGGTGGACTTGTAAAAGGGTAAAAGAGTATTAGGAAATGATACATAATGAATTGGAAAAAAATGTTTAGAAGTACCTTTCAAAAAAAACAACAAACCAGAGTCCTTTTCGTTGGGGATAATTCAGAGGGAAATTCCCAGGTGTCAAAAAAGACTATTTTTGTATGCTACTGCTATGGCCCATGTTTCGCTAGCTCAAAAATGGAATACGAGCGAAGTCCCAACCAAAGAAAAATGGCAACTTCAACTAATGGAATAAGCGTAACTTACAGATTTAACATATAGAATAAGAGAAGAAGAAGAATATACGTTTAAAGAGGACTGGAAAATGTTTATATGGGTGAAAATTGCGTACATTTAAAAATGCTGGTAGCATTAAGAAAAATTCAACAGTGTAAATAAGTTTTGGTGGTGTAACAATGGATTACTGAATGGCTTAATTCGTTTAAAATATGTGCGATCAAAGAAGGACTAGATGGGCCACTGCTCTGATCCAGCAGGGATCTTCTTAGGTTCTTATCATCCCTGATCATTGGTCATGCTGGCCAGGGCTGATGGGAGCGACAACTGGACAGTCCAAAGTTCCCGATCCCTGATTTCCTTGCAGTTGCCAAGCAAGGCCACCCAAATACATGAATGAAGGAGGCACCAGGTGATTTGCCATGCATGGACTTGAAGGTGAACTCACCCTTTCTCCTCGATCTCCTTTGGAGCCTTTTGATCCGGGCTGTCCAGGAGAACCAGGCATGCCCTGCAGGAAGAAAGAGAAGGGGGTAGCCGCTGAGTGTAGGAATGCTTTGCTCCCATACAATATCTTGTGCAATGGAACAAGACCTTGATCTGGGAGCGGATAGAACTTCAGAAAAAGCAGCCCTCTCTTGAAAGGTATCTTCTGTTTATTAGGCAAACCTGCCCCACGTCTGATGTCGCGTGGGATATCAACGAGGGGCAGGTGGGTGTGGGTCAGCCTGGTGAGCCAAAGGAGGAGAGAGAACTATGGGCTGGAGGTTCCCAACCCCTGAGATAAGACCTTGGGCCTTTGGGAATGGGGGAAGGTGTGAGATGGGTTGAGGCAGGAGAAATAAGGCGGTTAGAAGATTGCCACCGTTTTCATCTGTGAGAGAGCTGGTTTTCCTACCTGCAGCCCAGGTGCACCAATAGGTCCCAAGGCCCCCTTGGGACCTGAAGATCCAGGTGGCCCTAGTTGGGGGGAGAAAATAGATCATCAGCTGAGAATATTAGGAGCTAGTCTAGATTATCGGCACTAGAAAGTATAGGATACAGCCTTACTTGAACAACCGGCATTCGGATTAAGAGTCCTTAGAGGCCAAAGCAAAAAAGATAAATTCTATTTTGGTATGGCATGGCTCTCCTTTTGTTCTTAAAAGACATTGGGTTATAGCCAATGCTAGTCGTACTCAGAGCAGACCCACTGAAATTGATGGGTACAACTATCTTAGGTCTATTAATCTCAGGGAATGAAATCTACTCTGAATGGAACATACAGTGTTACAAACATCTCAGGTTACAAACACCTCGGGTTACAGACTCGGCTAACCTGCAAGTAGTACCTCGGGTTAAGAATTTTACCTCAGGATGAGAACAGAAATCATGTGCCGGGGGCTGGCGGCAGCAGGAGGCCCCATTAGCTAAAGTGGTACCTCAGGTTAAGAACGGTTTCAGGTTAAGAACAGACCTCTGGAATGAATTAAGTTCGTAACCAGAGGTACCACTGTAGTTAGACAGAACCCAAAGAGCTCTAAGAAGAGAAGAGCCAGTGGCCTATACAGCCCAGCATCCTGTTCTCACAGTGGCCAAGCAGATGCCTCCATGGCAAACCCTCAAGCAGGACTTGAGCGCAAGAGCCCCCTCCCCTCCTGTAGTTCCCAGCAACTGGTATTCAGAAGCATTGCTGCCTCCAGCTGTGAAGTCAGAGCACAGCCATCATGACTAGTAGCCATTGGAGAAAGCCGGCTTCCTGGATATTGTCCGCTAATACTTTACACATGCACAACAACACCCAGCTAATTCGTTTGCATTCATCCCCGGAGATCTGCACAACTCACCAATTTCATTTTATTTTTGCTCTGGCCCTTTCTAAAAATTTGTTTAATCATTTTTTCGATACAAATATCAACCACAAAAGACACATACAACAAAAACCATAATAACAATAATAACACAATTTGACAGTTCAGATTCGAATACACTGATATACCTACGACTACACCTTTTTAAACAATATTTTCCCACCTCTCTCTCCTCCCCCTACTTCCCACCACTATTTTTGCTATGACCCTTGACCTTTCCCAGCTCCAGAATCGGAAGTTTGCAACTCTGGGCGAGAGATTCTCTCCACGTGTCTTTTTTCTAACAAGGAAGCGTTTTATTTTTTTTTAAGAGCGTCTTCCTGGCATGGAACTGGAGTGCTTGGCAGAATGAGAACACTCATTTGAACATATCTACTTGTTATGCTGCATTGTTAAGGAGATGTCTCCTAATGGCTTTATCCCACTTAGGGAGTGTGTGGGTGGGGGGATTATAATTTCTTCCAGACGCCGACTATTAATTACACTTGCAGTTCGTCGGGGAGAGGGGGGGACGACGGATGAGGACTCCTTCCAAACTCAGCTTTTAATTGTTTCGGATGAAACCCCCACAAGCATCAGGCACCCACCAGGGCAATTGAATCAGCCTCCATAATTAATGCAGCCCTCATATATCAAAGTCAGGGATGAAATGAAATGAAGTCTAAATGGATGAATGTGGTAATAAGAACAGGGGGGGGACTGGGGGCCCTCTTGCGCTCTTGACGGGAGGTCATTTCTGAGTGCCTCTCATGCAAAACCACTTAAGACTTTTTCCTTCTTCTTTAAATCAACATTTTTTAAAAAAATGGAAGTGCACGCTCAAGTCTAATAGCTGGGATTCTTCGTAGAATTGTAGAGTTGGAAGGAATCCCGAGTAGTAATCTAGTCCATGCTCCTGCAAAGCAGGAATCTTGGCTAAAGAATCCATGGCAGTGCCTGGTTTCGTTGTTCCGGCTGCTGTCCCTGTTGCTTCCCCTCCCTGAGCCCACCTCTTTCAACCAGATCTATTTACCTGGAAGTCCAACGGGCCCAGGTGCGCCACGAGGCCCAGGCAAACCAGCCAGGATGGTGTCAATCACGGTGGATGCAAGCTGTGGCTCCCCATCTGCATTAGAGAGAATCAAGGAGAGGAAACTGCTATAATTGAGGAGCGAAGGAATTTGGTGAATGTTTCCCATCGTTTGGTGACATCGTGGTGATTTGGGGCTCATCCCCACTTCCACTAGCCCCGTGGAGGGGTTCCAGCAGTTTTCGCCATGTCTCGTTCCTTTCCTAGGAAAAACCTGGCCTTTAGCGATAAATCGGAACAAACAGCATTCTGTGGGAAAACCCCTGAATTGCCATTTGCTCCAACTGAGCACTAAATAGAGGCTTGCCTCCTGGGGAAAGAAGCGGAACAAGAGGTAAACCCTTTGTTAGCTGCCTTGAGCAAGTCAGTGAAAAATTATTACAGTGGTACCTTGGTTCTCAAACTCCTTGGTACTCAAACAACTTGAAACCCAAACACAGCAAACCCAGAAGTAAGTGTTCCGGTTTAGGAACTTTTTTCAGAAGCCGAACGTGCTCCATTTTGAGTGTTACGCTTCCAATTTGAGTGCCATACTTCCGTTTTGAGTGTTACGCTGAGGTCTGTCTGTTTTTGCTATTTATTTTGTGTTTTTGTGGCTCTTTTTGTTTTGTTTTTGTGTGGAACCCAGTTCAACTACTGATTGATTGATTGATTGATTGATCGTGTGACTGCAGTACATTGTTTACTGCTTTCATTGTATGGATCAATGGTCCCGTTAGATAGTAAAATCAATGTTAAATTGCTATTTTAGGGGTTGTTTTTAAAAGTCTGGAACAGATTAATTCATTTTGCATTACTTTCTATGGGGAAGCACGCCTTGGTTTTGGAATACTTTGCTTTTGGAATGGACTTCCAGAACGGATTAAGTTTGAGAACCAAGGTACAGAAGACTAAGAATAATACTAGCTGGAAAGTAATATACAAAATCAGGTCTGTTAAAACAGAGATAGATTAAAAACAGTACAGCACTATTTAAAAGTGGGACCTAATCTAACTGCTTCAGTAATGTATGGATGCTTCCCCACCCTTATTCTGGACGGTCCATCGTTTGGATCCATGTGAGGCTAAGAGATCATAGTTGCGGCTTGCTCCAGAATGGAGCCTGCTTTCTTTACCATGGATGGCTGAAAAAGTGACAGGCAATTGCTGACAGCAGGAAGCTCTGGTGCATTGAAAGCATGCTGGATAGTCACAATCAGGCACACCCACACCCAAAAATACCCCAAATAGGTCTGTTCTTCCCATACTTGTTTTGGGAGTGTGTGTTGTCCGTAAGCAGGGCTCTACTTCCCTCTGCTGTTGGCAGTTTGGAATCCCATGTCATCGGTTTTTGGGTGTGCTGCATTATGCAAAGGAATCTTTTATGCATTAGGTCTCCACAGCTTGAAGAACCGGCGTTTCCAGCCAGCCTCAAGGGAAGGGAACTTGCACAAAAGCCAAAAACTAGCCAAGCTCCGATGTTTGCAAGTGCAAGGCCAGCTTTGATACAAGGCAGTATAGATCCCTGCAGGATCTGAACCAAGGACCACCTAGTCCAGTGTTTCCCGAATTCGGGTCTCCTGCTGTTTTGGACTACAACTCCCATTATCTAGCAAGACCAGTGGTCAGGGATGATGGGAATTGTAGTCCAAAAACAGCTGGAGACCCACGTTTGGGAAACCCTGATCTAGTCCAACATCCTCTTCCCCAAAGTGGCCAAACAGATACCGTATTTTTCGCTCTATAGGATGCACCCGACCATAGGACGCACCTTGTTTTAGAAGGGGAGAACAAGAAAAAAAAATTCTCCCCCTTTCTGCTCAGTGCCCCTTCAGCAAAGTGGCAGGAGAAACGGAGCCCCTTCCATTTCTCCTCCCGCTTCGCTGAAGGGGCGCTGCGCAGCTCTCCGTCTCTGCTAAAGCCAGGAGAGTCTTGCTCTCCCGGCTTCAGCAAAAGGAACCCGAAGCCTTCGGAGCGCAGCGCGAGTTCCTGCTGCGCTCCAAAGGCTTCAGGTGGCTATCCCTGAAGCCTGGAGAGCAAGAGAAGTCGGTGCGCACTGACCCCTCTTGCTGTCCAGGCTTCAGCGAAAGCAAAGCGTAGCCTCCGGAGCGCGGCGGGAGCCCTCCCTCTGCGCTTCGGAGGCTTCGCGTTGCTATCGCTGAAGCCAAGGAGCCTGCATTCACTCCATAGGACGCACACACATTTCCCCTTAATTTTTGGAGGGGGGAAAGTGTGTCCTATAGAGCAAAAAATACGGTACTTATTGTGAAGCGCATGAGCAGGACGTGAGGACAAGAGCATTTCTCCACATTGCTGGTGTTCCAGCAAGTAAAATTCAAAGATATCTCATCTCAAAGATATCTCATCCATGGCTGGAGGCAGCAACGCTTCTGAATACCACAGGAAGGGAGAGGACTCTTGTGTTCAAATCCTGCTTGAGTGTTTGCCATGGGGTCATCTGGTTGGCCACAGTGAGAACAGGACGCTGGACCGGTCATTGGCCATTGGCCTGATCCAGCAGGCTCTTAAGTTCTGATGAGAGCAAGCTATGTAGAGGCTGCTTGGTGCGTCACACTTGCTTTATATATTTATTCTAAAAATGCACATTCCCGAATTCTCAAAAGAAACCCAAGGCAGCTAGCAAGCCCAAACATCACACACTGTTGAACTATATTGTTATCCCCGTGCCAAGTCCCAATCATATTGTCACCAAACACCAAGCTAAGAATTAGTGCCTGAGCGTGCTTTCCCCCTCTCCACAACTCCCAGGGTTGCGCCTCTTAGATTTGTGAGCCTGAGAACAGGAGACCTTGCAGGGTCTTCTCACCGATCGTTGTAAACCACTCTGAGAACCTTTCTGGGATGATCAGTTCCAGCCAGCATGACCAGTGGCCAAGCACGTTGTCCTAAAACATCTGGATGCAGCCAGATTGACCGCTGCCCAAGGATGGAGAAATATGTCAGACTCTTCCCTTCACTTTTGGTTTAAGAAGGCCTTAAAGGTAAAGGTACCCTTGACCATTAGGTCCAGTCGCGGACGACTCTGGGGTTGCGGCGCTCATCTCGCTTTATTGGCCAAGGGAGCCGGCGTACAGCTTCCGGGTCATGTGGCCAGCATGACAAAGCCGCTTCTGGCGAACCAGAGCAGCGCACAGAAACGCTGTTTACCTTCCCGCCGGAGCGGTACCTATTTATCTACTTGCACTTTGACGTGCTTTTGAACTGCTAAGTTGGCAGGAGCAGGGACCGAGCAACAGGAGCTCACCCTGTTGCGGGGATTCGAACCGCTGACCTTCTGATCAGCAAGCCCTAGGCTCTGTGGTTTAGACCACAGCGCCACCTGCGTCCCTAAGAAGGCCTTACATATCACAATTTCAGAAAAGTTTGCTAATGTATTTCCTAGCAATACAAAAAATTGGCATGAGCAGATTTTTATTCTGAAAGTGTGTCCCAGAGAAAAAGGTTTGAGGGCCACTGAGTGAAGTAGATGATTGGCTCCTCTTCGAAATGGAAGGAGACCTACTTTCTTTCTCAGCGTTGGGCTGCAGCGAGTACAGAACTCCTTGCTGGAAGGTTAACGGGAAGCCAGGAGATGCTGGGGGTCCCGGGGGTCCCGGAGGGCCAGGAATGCCGGTTTCACCTGGATATCCCCTTGGTCCCGGAGGTCCAAGCAGCCCTGCGAACCAGAACAAAGAGAACCCAGGCATTTGAGGAATGCTAGCACTGCATGCACTTGAAATAGCAAGGTCCTGTTCTGGATGCCAAGGCATCACCCTGGAACACGAGGAGCACTGATTGAGAGCCTCTCCCCCAGCACTAAAGCCTGGCTGGACATGCGCTGCTGTTCCATCGCCAAGTCACAGCCGCGCCACAGCTGGATCATCAAGCACCATGTGTTTACATGCAAGTTCCAGATGTTCCAGGAGGCAGCCATGGTGGATCAAGGAGCAAGAGATCCTCAGTGTATCAGCTTTGAGCCTCGGACGGGAGTCCGAGTTAAGCTGGGGACCAGGAACAGTGACTACGAAGCCAGAAGTCAAGACCAGCCAGCAAGGAGAGGGCCACACCATAAACTTAAAGCACATCCAGCACACATTGAAAGCACATGGTTTCTACCAAAGAATCCTGGGAAGCTATCGTTCTTGGGAATGGTGGTTGTTGTTGTTGATTTCTACCCCACCCATCTGACTGGCTTGCCCCAGCCACTCTTGGGCGGCTTCCAACAAAATATACAAAGACACAACAGAGCACTGCACATTAAAAAACTTCCTGATACAGGGCTGCCTTCAGGTGTCTTCTAAAAGTTGTGTGGTTCCTTATCTCCTTGACATCTGATGGGAGCGCGTTCCACAGTGTGGGCACCACTACCAAAAAGGCCCTCTTCTTGGTTCCCTGCAACTTCACTTCTTGCTGTGAGGAAACTGCCAGATGGCCATCAGAGCAGGACCTCAGGGTCTGGGCTGAACGACAGGGGTGGAGACACACCTTCAGGTATCCAGGGCCAAGGCCGGTTAGGGCTTTAAAAGTCAGCACCTGTCAGAGGCTGGGCAGAGGAGGAGGAAAGTTGGAGACCGCCTCCCGATCCTGACCCTTCCAGGGAGGAGGAAGAGGAAGACAGTATAGACTTATAACAGTGGTTTGAGGGAGGTCAAAGCTCAGGGGCAGATGAGGGAGAAAGTTGGGAAATAATGGGAGAGGAGGAGCAGGCAGAACCAGAGCAGCAGCTGGCTGACATGTTGTCATTTGAAAGCATTCCAGGCCCACCACCTCCCAAAACCTGGTGAGCCTTAAAAGTAGGAGAGCAAAGAGCTTGAAGACAGAAGGCCCTTAGCAGTACATGAAGAGGTGATGATGATGATGATGAATGAGGAAGCGGGAGAGAAGGGGATGGAGATTCACTCGGGACAACGCCATTATCCAAGAGGCTGGGTTCTATAGTCTCTCTCTGTAAAGTTTGAAATAAAAAAGGACTGCAAGAAACTTTTCCTTGTCTTTATACTTTCCTGGGCAACCAGCCGGGGACCGCTGACTGCATCCTGACAGCACCAACGCTTTGAATTGTGCTTGGAAATGTACTGGGAGCCGGTCTTCCGGTCGACGCCAGCGATTAATGGCGGGTTCCCTCTGAGCTCCGGAGGGAACCGGCTCCGCGAAGCTTGGGTCTGGCCGCTGCGGCGAAGTGGAGACCCGAAGAAATCACAGGCGGTGAAGCCTGTGAGCTTGGAGACTCGGCAGCCTCCATTTGCGCCCCCCCCCAACTGCAAGGGAGCCTTTTTAAAGGCTTCTGAACGGAGCGGGGGTGAGCGGCGCGGAGCTGAGAGTCGTCTACCCTCTTCGCGGGGTGAAGCCGCAAGCCATTGTCGGAGAGCGCCGATTCCTTTCTGGACAATTGGAACTGAATCCAAGAGGCTGGGTTCTATAGCCTCTCTCTGTAAAGTTTGAAATAAAAAAGGACTGCAAGAAACTTTTCCTTGTCTTTATACTTTCCTGGGCAACCAGCCGGGGACCGCTGACTGCATCCTGACAGCACCAACACTTTGAATTGTGCTCGGAAATGTACTGGGAGCCAATGTAGATATTTCAGGACTGGTGTTATATGGTCCCAACAGCCACTCCCAGTCACCAGTGTGACAGTTGTGTTCTGGATTAGTTGTAGTTTCCGAGTCACCTTGAAGGGTAGCCCCACATAGAGCGCATTGCAGTAGTCCAAGCGGGAGATAACCAGGGCGTGTACCACTCTGGCGAGACAGTGCACAGGCAGGTAGGGTCTCAGCTGGCGTACCAGATGGAGCTGGTAGACAGCCACCTAGAGGTCTGTGAGGGGGAAACTACATCCCTGCCTGGAGATGCTGGGGTTTGACCCTGGGATATTCTGCTTGCAAGGAAGACACTCTACTACAGAGCTGTGGCCCTTCCTCTGGAGACTCACCTGGTGGTCCAGACGGGCCCCTCTCACCAGACTCTCCCTTTTCACCTTTCGGGCCTTGCGGTCCTGGTTTCCCAGCTGGCCCCGGTAATCCTGAAAACATTGAGGGCACAAACAAGTTTGGCAGAAAAGACAAGAAGCTGCACCTCTTTGCAGAGAAGATGTACGTGTGAAGCTGAAAACAAATATGCAACATGGAAGAAAGCAGCTTGAGCAACAGCAGAGTGCAATTCACACAGGTCAACCCAAGCGATGGGCTTGGGTGGAGAGATGAGCCAGTAGGATTCAAAATGAAAACACACACAAACATACACTGGCAGACTCTGCAAGAAAATGCCTTACAGGCCCTGCGGAAAGAGATCAGATCCTGCAGGGCCCTGGTCTCATGAGACAGAGCGTTCCACCAGGCCGGAGCCAGTGTTGAAAAGGCCCTGGCTCTGGTTGAGGCTAATCTAACTTCCTTAGGGCCCGGGACCACTAGGGTGTTGCTATTTATGGAACTTAAGGTCCTCCGTGGGGCACAGGTCTGAAAATGTCATCAAACACCATCAAAAATGGGAAGAGGCTCTCTCCTGTCTCTGGAGGAGGGTGAGCTCCAATGCTAGCCATACCAGGGACTCAGCTATACAGCTGCAAATAGAACGTTTTAAGTGTGTTTTAAGTGCATTATACAAATGTAACACCAGATGGCGCTGATGAGTTAATGGCAAATTCCATATACAGTGGTACCTTGGTTTGCATACATTTTGGATTACAAATACATCAAACTCGGAAGTATGTGTCCCAGTTCGCAACCTTTTTTTGGATTACAACCCTTTTTTTTTTATTACAAACAATTTTTTTTGGGGGGGGAGGCCCCATTGGCGAAAGCGCGCCTTGGGTTACAACCTGTTTTGGTTTACAAACGGACCTCCGGAACAGATTATGGTTGTAAACCAAGGGACCACTGTACTATATATTTTACAACTTTTTTAAAAAAAAATCACAGTATTTTTTCTATCTGTTTGGGCTGTTTGTTGCCTTTGTAACTTCCTGGTCCGCTACTACAGTAAACAATATACTGGACTCAATGGCCCTCTGTTGATTTATCAGAGCTTTCCTTGTGGTCTAACTTGGGCGACAACCCCATGAGAAAAATGTTAACCAATTAAATTAATTTATTGAACTAAGAGCAGCTATTGCAAAACAGCCAAGTATAAATGCTGCAAGCGAATAAATGCAATAAAGCACTGTAATACAGAGGTAGGATGGAGCGGACTTGGGCTGCAAGTAAACAAATAAAATTACAGATAATTGCATGCAAAAGCGACACAGGTCAGCTGCAGTCTGATCGGCTCCTCCTTCACACAGTGTGATGGGCAGGGAAAGGATTCTCTGCAGTTTGCTCACCGATGGGTCCTGTTGCTTTCCTCAGGATGGTCCCTGGATTGGCCAGGGGAATGGCGTCTGGCACCAAGTCGTCGTACCACGTGGGGACTGTCGTCTTTGCCATCGGCAGGTCGTTTTCCGACGGCGGAGCCTGCTCTGCAGCCTCGAGCAGAAGGATCTGGATTCAAGACACAACAATCAACTGGAGCCGCAAACAGCTTGAGAGACCAGTTTAACTGTGAGGTCATTTTCTTACCCTGCAAATGCCGAACTCCAACCAATTTGATCTGCAGAACTGGAACTGTTACAGGGGCCACACAATACTCGTTCAGCCAAACCCCTCAGCTCCTCACAGCAGCTCTATCACTACTTTATTCAAACCCCTGCTGTTGTTTAAAACCACCATTTAAAAACCTGCCTTCTCTTTTTGCTCCTGACTTCAAAAGCACCAACTTCTGAAAAAGATTGCAGGGTCCAACGCGACGTCCTGACATCATCATCATCATATACTTATACCCCACCCATCTGGCCTGGCCTCCCCAGCCACTCAGGGCAGCTCCCCACAGAATATGAAAAATATGATAAAACATCAAACATTAAAAACTTCCCTAAATAGGGCTGCCTTCAGATGTCTTCTAAAAGTCAGATAGTGGTTTATTTCTTGACATCTGATGGGAGGGCATTCCACAGGGCAGGCGCCACCACCGAGAAGGCCCTCTGCCTGGTTCCCTGTAACCTCACAGTGAGGGAACTGCCAGAAGGCCCTCTGAACTGGACCTCAGTGTCCGGGCAGAACGATGTGGGTGGAGACGCTCCTTCACGACATCATGAGGAGCCAGGCATGGACCCAAACACAGCGGTAGCATGGCCCCACAGGCCAGCGGCCAAGTTACCGTTGGCCAGTGGTGGCTGCAGCAGCAGGAGCCACCAGCCACCGAAGCCAAGCTGCACTCGGCTCCATATTCGCCCTCTTCCACCCTCTGAATAATAGGGATGGCGGCCCCCTCATAACAAAAAACATTGGAAGGCCCCAAAGTGCCTTGGCCTTGGGAGTTGTTGCCTATGCCTGACTTCATGCAAATCAAGGACTGTGATGAGCCAATCCTCCAATGAGGGCTGCGTGATGACGGCCTTACATTTGTATGTATATAGGAAGAAAAGAATTCATTTTTTCCATTTTGGAACCCATTGGAAAAGCGGGACCACGTTATAGGAAACTGTAGCCATGCAGAAATGATGCGGGTCATTCTATCAATCTCATAGGGAATCAATCGTATCTGTGATTTGTGTCATGTTATTTTGTGATGTTCCGATCATCCTGGCCTGCTTCTTCCACTGGACTGGGGGACACCAGCTCAGGTCAAATACTGGAAGGTTTGAGACAGAGTGCCTGGAAGCTAGGATTTATAGCAGACATTTATTTTGCACTCCGGAGGGTTTTTGTTAAAAGATGTGGGCGGGTTTCACAATAACAGGCTAGGGAATGTGGTCATGCGAGGAATCTAGTCATTAAATGGGGCTTCAAAGAGCGTGTGTGGATCAGGGCTGTCCTCACAGCCAGATGAAGGACACTCGCCGCCTGAATGCAAAGCCACGGAGAAGGATGGATGGGGTACAGAGTGGCTAGGGGGGCATCTTGTCCAAAAACAGAGGAGATGCATCACCAAAAGGAAGAGGTGAAAGAGGACCCAAGTTTGCATGTGCTAATTTGTAGGTAGATCACTGCAGATGGTGACAGCAGTCATGAAATTAAAAGACGCCTGCTTCTTGGGAGAAAAGCAATGACAAACCTAGACAGCATCTTAAAAAGCAGAGACATCACCTTGCCAACAAAGGTCCGTATAGTAAAAGCTATGGTTTTCCCAGTGGTGATGTATGGAAGTGAGAGCTGGACCATCAAGAAGGCTGATCGCCAAAGAATTGATGCTTTTGAATTCTGGTGCTGGAGGAGACTCTTGAGAGTCCCATGGACTGCAAGAAGATCAAACCTCTCCATTCTTAAGGAAATCAGCCCTGAGTGCTCACTGGAAGGACAGATCGTGAAGCTGAGGCTCCAATACTTTGGCCACCTCATGAGAAGAGAAGACTCCCTGGAAAAGACCCTGATGTTGGGAAAGATGGAGGGGAAAAGGAGAAGGGGACGACAGAGGACGAGATGGCTGGACAGTGTTCTCGAAGCTACCAGCATGAGTTTGACCAAACTGCGGGAGGCAGTGGAGGACAGGGGTGCCTGGCGTGCTCTGGTCCATAGGGTCACGAAGAGTCGGACATGACTAAACGACTAAACAACAACAAATTTGTAGGTACGGGTGCAAATTTAGAAAAAAATACTAGAACTGCCTATCACTAAACACTAAATCACTGCCTATCACTAAACACAGAATCTTCAAATATCTTAGCTCACTCTGCCCAACAAGGTGATTCTGGGGATCCCACAAGCAGGACCCGAATCCAGTAGCCTTTGCCTCCTTGTGTTCCCCAGAAACTGGGCATCTGGGCAGACACTGTACAGCAGGGATGGAGAGAGCCTGCAGCCCTCCAGATGATGATGGACTCGCCCAATGCCCATCAGCCTCACCTGACATAGTCACCGGGGAGGGAGGATGGAAGTTGTAGTCCAGTAACATCTGGAAAGCTACAAGGTTTGGGGGAAGCTGGTCTAAAAAATAGGAAGCCCACCCTACAAGATTGAACAGAATCTTTCTTGCTGTATGGAGCAAGCTTTGAATGTTTAGCCTGCAAAAGAGGAGACTAAGAGAGGTATGATAGCCAGATTCAGATATCTACAGAGCTGTCACATGGAAGACAGAGCAAGCTTGTTTTCTCCTTTTCCAGAGGGGAGGACATGAACCAATGGCTTCAAGTGAGAAGAAAGGAGATTCCGACTAAACATTAGGAAGAACTTTCTGACAACAAGAGCTGTTCGATAATGGAATGGAGTCCTTGGAAGGTGGTAGACTCTCCTTCACTGGAGATTTCTAAACAGGGGTTGGATGGCCATTCTTGGGCTGTGACTCCATCACTGCAGGGGTTGGACTAGATGACCTCTGGGATCCCTTCCAACTCTAAGATTCTATGATTCTAGGGCATAAGAGCATAAGAGCATAAGAGCCCTTAGCCTATCCAACTCTTCCTTGAGAAGCTTATTGTTTTAAACTGTACTGTAATGTGTTTTAATTGCTGTAGCCCACCCTGGGACCTTGGGGTGAAGGGCAGGTGATAGACAGTAGTGGTAGTAGTAGTAGACGACGCAGGTGGCGCTGTGGGTTAAACCACAGAGCCTAGGGCTTGCTGATCAGAAGGTCGGCAGTTCGAATCCCCGCGACGGGGTGAGCTCCCGTTGCTCAGTCCCTGCTCCTGCCAACCTAGCAGTTCAAAAGCACGTCAAAGTGCAAGTAGATAAATAGGTAAATGGCGGGAAGGTAAACAGCGTTTCCGTGCACTGCTCTGGTTCGCCAGAAGCGGCTTAGTCATGCTGGCCACATGACCCGGAAGCTGTACGCCAGCTCCCTCGGCCAATAAAGCGAGATGAGCGCCGCAACCCCAGAGTCAGCCACGACTGGACCTAATGGTCAGGGGTCCCTTTACCTTTTAGTAGTAGTAGTAATAGAAATAATAATAATACTTTACCTTGGCTTCAAGGGTGTTCAGCCTCTCAGTCATATCTGTGAGTCTCGTGCAATTCATACATTCTAAAAAGGGGGACGGGGAAACACAGTTAAAAACAAATTAACAACATTTTGAAATATTTGCCATTCTTTTCATTTTCATGTATGTATTAACATTTATTGTTTGCTTCTGCCCCACTGTTCAGCCAAAAAAGACTTTCTGAGTGGCGGATTCTAACAAGTTATTTGTATTTGGCACAACTAAATGTCAAGAAAAACCCTCTTTCCTAGGTTGAATATGAAAATAAATAAGCAGTTGGCTTCAAGATGCCAATCGTAAGGGGGGGGGGGGGAACATGGCTGCCTCCAGTGTTTACATGGGGCTGCCATGTTTCTTCTCTATACAGTTTCCCCCTGACAGCAACAGAATGTCTTTAAGGCTACATTTGCACCATAAATTTAACGCACTATGACACAACTTTAAACAGTCATGACTTCCCCCAAAGAGTTCTGGGAGCTGTAGTTTGTTAAGGGTGCTGAGAGTTGTCAAATTACAATGAGAGTTGCAAAGAACCACCAGTGTATCTGGGGACTGTCAGCCATAATTTTTCAGCAAGTATTGGTCAAGAAGAAAGTCATTTTGGGGGGGAAACATCTCCACTCCCAATCCCCATCATTCAATGAACTATTTTATTAGATCAACTATAGATTAATGAAATCTCCTCTAGGGACAAATATTTGTATAAAGAATCAAAAATACACAAAAAGATACTTCACGGTGCGTATTGATCTCCAAACCAAGGAACATCGTTTTCTTTCATTACAGATTAGTTGCAAGATTCTCAGCAGTTTTAGCAAATTAATGCATGAACGCAAATAAATACTGACTGCGCCAAGTTTCATCCATCCATCTCTTCCTTCAAGTATCAGAAGACAGAGACATACAACAGTAAGGGCCACTGCTTGTGGACTCACACATTTTATGAAATTAGCCACTTGGACCAAGGCAATAGCAACAGTGCTATATATCGAGCCACTAGATGGCAGCATTGGCAAAGCTATGGCCACAGTGTAGACCATCCTTCTCCAGCCTATGCTGGCTTGAGGCTGATGGGAATTGTAGTCCAAGGGAGCAGGGTGGGGTGGGGGGAGGACAACAGGTTGGAGGAGAATCTACCAGAGAAGAAAAAGAGGACGGGGTTAAGGTGAGCCTCCCACGGCAGGTTCTTCAGCAGCAATATTTTAAACAGCAGCAACAAATTGCTCTCTCTCCCTCATTAATGCCAAAACTCATGGTCATTCAATGAAGAGGAATGAAGGAAGATTCAGCAAACCTAGAACAAAGAATTCCTTCAGGGCAGGGCATGGTTAATCTATGGAACTCCCTCCCACAAGATTGTCACTGTTGCCGGAGCATGCTGGTCAGTAATCACACTGTTCGAAGTTGAACTCTTTACAGTCATACCTCGGGTTACAGCCGCTTCAGGTTGCGTTTTTTTGGGTTACGCACCTGCCGAAACCCAGAAGTACCAGAACGGGTTACTTCCAGGTTTCGGCAGTCGCACATGCACAGAAGCGCTAAATCGCACTTTGCACATGCGCAGACGCACTGCTGCGGGTTGCGAACATGCATCCCGCACGGATCACGTTCGCAACCCAAGCGTCCACTGTATTAGCAAAAACACGAACCCCACAGATTTGGTTGAGTGTCAGGCCTAATGAGCGGAGCAGCTCATTTCCAGTGGTCTTACTCCACGAAAATCAGTTGCCAAGACTGAAAGTCCCCTCCTCTCCGGGGCTTTCCCCTAGCAATCAGTCATGTAACGCAGGGCCAGGAGAACCTTCCCAACCCACCCGGACCACTTGAAAATTGTTTGGTGTCTTGACAGACCACTTAATGATTTTTCAGAACGCTGCAGCCATCGTAACACACTGTGCTAGGGGCTGTATGATATCAAGCTGTGTTTTTACACCAAGTTTCCTTTTATTGTAGTGTTTTATCGAGGTGTGTTTCACGCCCATCTGGACTTCAGTGGGAGGAAAACGTGAATGGACTGTAAGCTGTGTCAAACCTCCATGCAGCACCTTCTATGACTGCAAACTGAAGAAATATGGGCCAATGGAGGGTTTCTAAGGCATTGGTTTCACTCTGGAAAGTCAGGTAATTCCATATGCCAAAAAAAAAATCACACGTTTAAAAACAGTTCTTCCAAAATTCTCTTCATTGCAAATTTCAGAAAGGTTCTGAGAGACTCCCTGCAAGTAGAAAACCAGATCTTCAGGGGGAGTGCTTCTAATCCAGTCATTTGACTGGTTTTCTACTTGCAGGGATTTAAAAAATGGAAGGAGGCATTCCAATGCGCCTTCAATTCAGAGGCCTCATTCATATATCTGTGCTGGCCAGATTTCAGGACAGAAAACTTTCCAGAGTGTTCCCCTTTTGTGCTTTCTTAACAGCCTTTGCAAAAATCCCCGCAGCATCCCTCAAGGAGTTCATCCAACAACTAGAGGATCTATCACTAACGGTTTCTTTCTGCCTACCCATTCCTTTGTGACGGCTATCATTGTCGCCATTTCCACATGGGACCCCAGAGGCCTGATTTTGCAGGAGGCCCGGCAGCTCAGGCTAACCATTTCAAGATAAATACAGTGGTACCTTGGTTCTCAAACTTCATCCGTTCCAGAAGTCCGTTCCAAAACTAAAGTGTTCCAAAACCAAGGTGCGCTTTCCCTTAGAAAGTAATGCAAAATGGATTTATCTGTTCCAGACTTTTAAAAACAACCCCTAAAACAGCAATTTAACATAAACAAGACCATTGATCCATAAAACGAAAGCAATAATCAATATACTCTACTATAAAATAAATAAGACAGTATTGTAGATGATAAAAATCAAAATTAATTTTTTTTCCGCAATCAATCTATCAGTAGCTGAACTGGGTTCCACACAGTCACAAAAACAAATGAACCGAAAAAGCCTCAGAAACAAAAATGCAAAATAAACAGCAAAAACAAAAAGTGCCTAATCCGTTCCGGAAGTCCACTTGACTTCCGAAATGTTTGAAAATCAAGGCACAGCTTCCGATTGGTGCAGGCACCCCAGAAACAATAGCCGACAGCCGCATTGGACGTTTGGCTTCCGAAGAACATTCAAAAACCGGAACACTTACTTCTGGGTTTTCAGTGTTTGAGAACCAAGGCATTTGAGTACCAAGGCGTTTGAGATCCAAGGTACCACTGTATCTTCTTTGCGGAGGCAGGTCCATCCCAAGGAGCCCAGGCCTTGAACCTCCACTTTCCTTCAGCACTGCATCCCATCTGCTGCTGTGGGATTCCTCTGGAGTAAATGGCATGTGTGCACACCACAGCTGGACTTCAGTTCCTTCCAAGCCTGCTTTATCCCCTTTCCTCGCTTTTTTTTCAAGGATGGCAAAAGGCAGGCATCCAAACTTCCCTCTCCCCAGATGTGCCTTGCTGCCATCACAAAAGCCCCTCTTGTTGTACGCTTTTAGGTAGCTCATCTGCCAAGCAGATGTGCGGCTCCCAGAGCTCCCAAGACTTTCCCTTACAACAAATCTGCAGATGTTAATCGAGGTACAAAGCTGCTTCCTAAGCAACCTTTTACCTCCTCTGGAAATCCCCGGAGGTTCCTGATTAGCCTTCGCAGGAGACCTGAAATCTATTTTCAAATCTGAGCTCAGATTCTTCTCTTTTTTCTTTCTTTTTTTAGTGTGCGCACACCGAAGCAATTTCCAGCTGCATGCATTTACCAGCTTGGGAAAAGCAAGTGTTTCACAGTCCAGAGGGAAGAGGAACAGAATGCTACGGCTTTGGTAATATGGGTTGGCGGTGTTATGAGAATTTAAGGCAGGGGTCAGCAAACTTTTTCAGCAGGGGGCCGGTCCACTGTCCATCAGACCTTATGGGGGGGCGGACTATATTTTGGAAAAAAAAAAAAGAACGAATTCCTATGCCCCACAAATAACCCAGAGATGCATTTTAAATAAAAGCACACATTCTACTCATGTAAAAACACGCTGATTCCAGGACTGTCCGCGGGCCGGATTTAGAAGGCGTGGGCCGGATCTGGCCCCCGGGCCTTAGTTTGCCTACTCATGATTAAAGGTCTCAAATATAAAAAGCAGAGACATCACCTTGCAACAAAGGTCCGTATAGTTAAAGCTATGGTTTTCCCAGTAGTGATGTATGTGAGAGCTGGACCATAAAGAAGGCTGATCGCCAAAGAATTGATGCTTTTGAATTCTGGTGCTGGAGGAGACTCTTGAGAGTCCCATGGACTGCAAGAAGATCCAACCTCTCCATTCTTAAGGAAATCAGCCCTGAGTGCTCACTGGAAGGACAGATCCTGAAGCTGAGGCTCCAGTACTTTGGCCACCTCATGAGAAGAGAAGACTCCCCGGAAAAGACCCTGATGTTGGGAAAGATGGAGGGCACAAGGAGAAGGGGACGACAGAGGATGAGATGGTTGGACAGTGTTCTCGAAGCTACCAGCATGAGTTTGACCAAACTGCGGGAGGCAGTGGAAGACAGAAGTGCGTGGCGTGCTCTGGTCCGTGGCGTCATGAAGAGTCGGACATGACTAAACGACTAAGCAACAACAAATTTGTAGGTACGGGTGCAAATTTAGAAAAAAATACTAGAACTGCCTATCTCACTAAACACAGAATCTTCAAATATCTTAGCTCACTCTGCCCAACAAGGTGATTCAACAACAATACAGATTAGACTTACGAGCTGCTTTGCTTCTAAATATTCTCTGGTTGGCCTCTGGTTGTTTTCTCCTACCAATAGGGAACCAACTTAAGGACTCTATACGGGCTCTTGGATACCCGATAAAGCAGGCTTCCTCAACCTCAGCCCTCCAGATGTTTTGAAACTGCAGTTCCCATCATCCCTGACCACTGGTCCTGCTAGCTAGGGATCATGGGAGTGGTAGGCCAGAAACATCTGGAGGGCCGAGGTTGAGGAAGCCTGCTAAGGGAAAAAAGCAGTTTTTGTAACAGAGTCCCTTTCAATTCTTGGTGTCCTGGAGTTAGATTCTAAGGGAGGAGGAAGAGGCTGCTGATCTAGCCAGACATGTTTCTTTGTGAGAGAATGACCTTAGCTGGTAGGTCTTTCCTAATGTACAGTGATACCTTGGTTCTCAAACTTCATCCGTTCTGGAAGTCCGTTCCAAAACCAAAGCATTCCAAAACCAAGGCGTGATTTCTCATAGAAAGTAATGCAAAATGGATTAATCTGTTCCAGGCTTTTAAAAACAACCCCTAAAGCAGCAATTTAACATGAATTTTACTATCTAATGAGACCACTGATATAAAATAAAAGCAGTAAACAATGTACTGCAGTCACACAATCAACCAAGCAGTAGCTGAACAGGGTTCCAAACCTTCGCAAAAACAAAAAGTGCCGCAAAAACAAAAACGCAAAATAAATAGCAAAAACAGAAGTATGGAACTCGAAATGGAAGTGTAACACTCAAAACGGAGCACATTCGGCTTCCAAAAAAGTTCACAAACTGGAACACTTACTTCTAGGTTTGCAGTGTTTGGGTTCCAAGTTGTTTGAGTACCAAAACATTTGAGAACCAAGGTACCACTGTAGCTGCTAGGAAGGAGAACGACGGCCAGTGCGAGTGGGGCAGCTGTGGGAAGTCAGGGACCCTCAGTCTCCACAGCTGCCTCATAGAGGGTAGACCTACCGAGATTAAGAGTTGCTGTGCTCAATAGGCCTGCAACTCCTGAGCAGGCCTGGTTTCTTCTAATAAACAATTAACTTGACTTACTCCTTGTGATTTATTGCTGGCCCACTCCTGACAACGTGCCAACATTCTACCTATCTAGGTAGGCTTGAAACAGAAATACAGTCATACCTCATGTTACGTTTGCTTCATGTTATGTTATTTCAGATTACTTCCGGGTTTTGCCGCTTGCGCATGTGCAGAAGCGCAAAATGACGTCACGCGCATGCGCAGAAGCACCGAATCGCAGACGCGCCGGTGTGGGTTGCACTCTTTTCATGTTGCGAACGGGCCTCCGGAACGGATCCCGTTCGCCACCAAAGGTATCACTGTATTTTCAGCAGGCAGCAAAAAGAGTGCAGTGTTGTCAATAGGCAGGGAGTTTCAAAGTGTGTGTTCTGACAGATTAAATGGGTATTGTGGGTATTATGTGGTGCCTGTTAACTGTGCCAGTTCTACAAATGAAAGCGACCGAGTGCGCTTATCTAGGGTAAGGTGATCATAGAACCATAGAGTTGGAAGGGACCCCAGGGTCATCTAGTCCAACCCCATGCAATGCAGGAATCTCAGCTGAAGCATCCATGACAGATGACCACCCAACCTCTGCTTAAAAGCCTCCAAGGAAGGAGAGTCCACAACCTCCAGAGGGAGACTTCTCCGTTGTCAAACAGCTCTCACTGTCAGAATGTTTTTACCGAATGTTTAGTCAGAATCTCCTTTCTTGTAACTTGAAGCCATTGGTTCAACTTCTCCCGTCCAGAGCAGGAGAAAACAAGCATGTTCCCTCTTCCATGTGACAGACCTTGAGATATTTGAGGAAGGCTCTCATATCTCCTCTCAGTCTCCTCTTTTCCAGGCTAAACATACTCAGCTCCTTGAAGCGCTCCTCCTAAAGCTTAGTTTCCCAATCCTTGATCATCTTGGTTGACCTCCTCTGCAGTTTTCTTGCAGGAAAACTGGTCCCAAGTTGTTAAACTGGTCCCAAGTTACAGTGGTACCTTGGGTTACATATGCTTCAGGTTACAGACTCCGCTAACCTAGAAATAGTACCTCGGGTTAAGAACTTTGCTTCAGGATGAGAACAGAAACGTGCTCCGGCGGCGCAGCGGCAGCAGGAGGCCCCATTAGCTAAAGTGGTGCTTCAGGTTAAGAACAGTTTCAGGTCAAGAATGGACCTCCGGAACGAGTACTTAACCCAAGGCACCACTGTATTTTAATTGTGATGACTTGTTCTGGAATATACTCCTCTGCCATTGGCCCCCCTCCCTTTTTTTTACATTGACATTTTTACTTTTCTCATGTGGCCCCTGTAAGCCTGCCCAGAAGGGAACATGGCCCCTGAGCTGAAAAAGAGCAGCAAAAAGTTCTTACTCTCCCCATTGGGGACTGTGCTGTAATGTAAGCAATGTGTATTCCGCAAGGAGGACATTTCTGCAAAGATTCCTGTAAAAAAACCGAAAAACCCTCTCCCTCCAGCTTCCTATGGCTCAGAGAAAACTACGCTTGGCAAGGAATCTAGAAAGCTGGTTGGAAAGAAGGACTTATGTTTTATACGTTTCATAAATATTTCCTTTTTTTAAAAAAAAAAGTAAAAGAAAGAGCCCTGGATTATGAGAGAATCCTGTAGGGCGAGTGCCAAAGTAGAAATATGTTTTTACATGGAAACAGAGGTTCCACCTGCTTGGGACGAGGACTTTTTAAATCCTTGATTTATATGACTTTCTGGGCCAAATACAATATATTTAGAGGCAGACAATTAATGCAGGTTGATCTAATTTAACCTGAAGGATTCATGCAGAGCTGCTTCCAGGGAGTATATCTCGGGGGCGGGGAAGGATAGCAATATTTATCCGTTTATTTTTCTATCTGTCTATGTTGCTCAGGGGTAACATATTGGGCGTTATCCCCATTTTAACCTCGCAAACGACCCCACTATTCCCTCCAGGGAATTCAAGGTGGGGTACACGGCTCTGTTCCCATATCCGCTCACAGCTGCCCTGTTAGGCAGGCAGTTTATTTATTTATTTCGCGACTGCATTTATAGCCATCTTCCCCCTGGCTAAGGAGCACAAGGTTGGGTGCACAATTCTCCCTCTCCTCATTTAATCCACACAACAACCTCCAGAACTTCCAAAGGTCCCTATTTTCTGGATTTACAGAAGCCATCCTGGTTTCTGATTTGATCCCAGAATGTCCCTCTTTCCCTTAAAGGTAAAGGGACCCCTGACCATGAGGTCCAGTCGTGACCGACTCTGGGGTTGCGGCGCTCATCTCGCTTTATTGGCCAAGGGAGCCGGCGTACAGCTTCCGGGTCATGTGGCCAGCATGACTAAGCCGCTTCTGGCGAACCAGAGCAGCGCACGGAAACGCCGTTTACCTTCCCACTGGAGCGGTACCTATTTATCTACTTGCACTTTGACGTGCTTTCGAACTGCTAGGTTGGCAGGAGCAGGGACCGAGCAATGGGAGCTCACCCCGTTGCGGGGATTCGAACCGCCGACCTTCTGATCGGCAAGTCCTAGGCTCTGTAGTTTAACCCACAGCGCCACCCGCATCCCCTCTTTCCCTTAGGACACCCCTATTTTCATCAGATAAATGTTGGAGGGTATCTTCCCCAAGCCACGCTTTAGAATACATCTGAAGGCAACCCCGTATAGGAAAGGTTTTTTAAAAAAATGTTAAATGGTTTATTATGTTTTATATATGTTGGAAGTTGCCAAGATTGGCCATGGCAATCCAGTCAGATTGGTGAGGTATTATTATTATTATTATTATTATTATTATTATTATTATTATTAAAAAGGACGTCCCTATTTTAAATGGATAAATGTTAGAGGGTATGCAACCTGGATGAGGTGGGTTAGGGTTGAGAGTTTGTAACTGGCTCAGTCCATAGCTGTCAACGTTTCCCTTTTTTAAAAGGAAATTCCCTTATTCCGAATAGGATTCCTTGCAGGAAAAGGGAAAAGTGGACAGCTATGGTCCACTCTCACCCAGTAAGTTTCGTGGCAGAACAAAGTCTTAGCCCAATGCTCCATCCGCTAAAACTCTTCACCACAGTGGTTAATAGAGGTTTCCACTCATTATAAGGACTGAATTGATGACACCACAGTCTGTGCCTTCTTGCTTGTTTTTTGCATTTACACCCCACCCCAAGGAGCTCAAGGTGGCGGACATAGTTCTCCCCCTCTTCATATAACCCCCAGAACAGCCACCTTGTGAGTTTGGGCTGAGAGGCAGTGATGGGCCTCCAAAATCACCCAGTGAGCCTCATGGCTGGGTGCGAGATTTGAACCCAGGTCTCCCAGGTCCTAGTCCAAAACAATAACCACTGTACCACACTGGCAGCCAGAGCACCTTCAGAGTATAGATACTTCCATTCTGGACATTGATTTGTCGAGAGATTACCCAAACATCCTGTTCCAATTTCACAAGAGCTTTGTTTACTAAATCTATGGGACAATCAGCTGAAAGGTTTCAGCTCTCGGGAACTCTTGACGGAGACGGCGGTGGTTGCCAGAACCTCAAAATTGCCCCAAAATGGAAAACCTTACAGAACTTGAAACTTTCACTTTTGTATTTTTTTTTTAATGTGGAGTTTAGCATTGGCTGGGGGGGAGGGACAACAACTTGTAAATTATGTGTTGCCAAAAGCTTGGAATACCCTGAAAAATTATACGCTTTTTTGGTAGGGTTTTGTTTTATATACAACAAATGCAGACCCACAGGACTCCCTCTGTACAGCACAACATGACATTTGGCATTCCTCGTGATCTTAAGTTCTCTACCAACCTAATATTAAGTTTTTTTCTGGATATACTGCACTGCTTTTTTGTACCTCCCTTATTTTTATTGCATCAATTTGTTTGATTCACTGCAATGAAATATATATATATTTTTTAAAAACCAAACCCCTCCCCAGCATAGATGCAGGCTGCCAAGCCCAATTTCACATTTGCAACTCCTTGCTTGAGTGTGGAGGCATTTGCAAAACAACAACAACCCCAAAACAAATGCAAATAAATAAAATGAAAATTCAGTTCTATATGTGAAGCCATATAGGTTGCATCTTCAGGTCAATGAGAGGTTGGCTCCATTGGGTTCCTGCTGGGGCCCCTGGTTTGGCCAAACCTTGCTGCCTGCTGGCCTTTCTGCAGCCTCTCCTACTCCTCCTTGTTGTGGTTGCCTGTTCAACCTGCCCTCTCTGCTAGAAGCCCCTAGCAATTGCCTCCTATGTTTGGAACAAACCTGAAGTTTTTTGCACCCCATGGATTATCCCATCTATTGCTGGAAACAGAATACTAGACTAGAGATTCAGTTTGATCTGGCCAGGCAGTTCTTATTGGGCTCCTCTGGCTACTAAGCACACAGAGGCATAGCTGTCAACTTTTCCCCTTTTTTAAGGGAAATTCCCTTATTCCGAATAGGATTCCTCGCAAGAAAAGGGAACAGTTGGCAGCTACGCACAGAGGTGAGATGCAACGCTAGCACAAGTGGGTTTTTTAATTTAAAAAACAAAACAAAACCAGAATATCGCCTTCCTCCGCTTTAGTCATTGGGAGTTGCCTTATAATCTTCACTCAGACAACTTATCTCTCTTTTTGCTTCTGTGCTGCTGCCAGTTCGGATCCTGCTGTCAGCCTGCATCACTCCTAGCAGGCTAACAAGCCTGCAAGAGGCAGCTAGATAAGCCTTAGCCAAATGCTTGAGAAAAGATGCACGGAGATAGGAATCAAATGCCAGCCGCTAAAATGCAGAGGGATGCTGCCTAATCTAATCTCCCATTGCCAAACGCCTCCTCTTCAGTAACGCAGCTAAATCTAAGAATCTCTGCAAAATAAAACATTGCTCACTTCTTTGTCCGAAAGACTGATGGGCTCGTTCCACAAACTGTTGCGTCCATGATACTTTCCTAGCTAATACAGATCCACAGCATCAGATATCTATCTGCTTCTGATAAAATATTAGCTGCTCGCTATCGCCCTCCAATCTTACAGGAAGCCATGTTCGAGAAGACGTATTGTCTGCGTTCGGGGGTTGTTGTTGTTTTATTGAAACCATATGAGCGCAGAGTCTCAGGTCCTGGCCTGCAGCCAAAACACATCAGCAGAAAATTACAAGAGTGTAAAATGGTGAACTGGATTAAAGAAATAAAGGAGGGGGTGTTACCTTTAAATAGGAGCCCAGAAATCTGCCTTACACCATCAGATCATTGGTGCTTCTAGCTGGGTATTGTCTACACCAGTCATAGGCAAACTCGGCCCTCCAGATGTTTTGGGACTACAACTCCCATGATCCCAAGCTAACAGGGCCAGTGGTCAGGGATGATGGGAATTGTAGTCCCAAAACATCTGGAGGGCCAAGTTTGCCTATGCCAGGTCTACACACTGACTGGCATTGGCTCTCCAAGGTTTCAGGCATCTCAGCACCACCTAGGGATGCCAGGAATTGAACTCAGGGCTTTCTACATGCAAGCCAGATGTTCTAGCATGGCCCTTCCCCAGTAGAATTTTAATGGACAGGTGGATTAAAATAAAACTTGGGATAGCTGGGATAGCAGAGCATGAGATTCTTAATCTCAGGGTCGGGGGTTCAAGTCCCACTTTGGGCAAAAGATTCCAGCATTGCAGGGGGATGACTCTCAGGGTCCCATCCAGCTCTACAGTTTTATGATTCTATGAAAATATTTCTACCTTACCACCCAACCAAAGACTGGCCCAAAGATGGTTCATGGAAACTCATGGATTGTCTCACAACTGAGCATCCTAGAGTTGGGCTTGTCCACAGCAAACAAGCTCTTTCCTCGCCAGGTAACCCTAAGCAGACATGGCACGAAACAGCTTTTAAGTTCTCTTGCACAATTTGAATTGGCCTCCCTTCAACATAGGGACGTGGGTGGCGCTGTGGGTTAAACCACAGAGCCTAGGACTTGCCGATCAGAAGGTCGGCGGTTCGAATCCCTGTGACGGGGTGAGCTCCGGTTGCTCGGTCCCTGCTCCTGCCAACCTAGCAGTTCGAAAGCACGTCAAAGTGCAAGTAGATAAATAGGTACCGCTCTGGCGGGAAGGTAAACGGCGTTTCCATGCGCTGCTCTGGTTCGCCAGAAGTGGCTTAGTCATGCTGGCCACATGACCCGGAAGCTGTACACTGGCTCCCTCGGCCAACAAAGCGAGATGAGCGCCGCAACCCCAGAGTCGGCCAGAACTGGACCTAATGGTCAGGGGTCCCTTTACCCATCAACAGCATACAGCCAAAAGCGCACAAGTTAAATGTGCATAAGATGTGATCGCCCCATGCTTTTTATTATTGTTGTTGTTAAAAGCGTGTGTTTAAGATTGTAGGTTAAATTCTGTCATTATTAAGCACAAAGGAAGCTGCCTTTTCTAAATACAGTGGTACTTCGGGTTAAGTACTTAATTCATTCCGGAGGTCCGTACTTAACCTGAAACTGTTCTTAACCTGAAGCACCACTTTAGCTAATGGGGCCTCCTGCTGCCGCCACGCCACCAGAGCACAATTTTTGTTCTCATCGTGAAGCAAAGTTCTTAACCTGAAGCACTATTTCTGGGTTAGCGGAGTATGTAACCTGAAGCATATGTAACCTGAAGCGTATGTAACCCGAGGTACCACTGTAGGCCAGCGGTCCTCAGCATTGCCAATGAATGGCAGTGGCTTCCCAGGGCTTCAGATAAAGAATTTCACCCAGCCCTATGTGGAAACGTCAGGGATTTAATCTAGGACCATCTACATCTGGCTTCCTCAACCTCGGCCCCCCAAATGGTTTTGAGACTACAATTCCCATCATCCCTGACCACTGGTCCTGCTAGCTAGGGATCATGGGAGTTGTAGGCCAAAAACATCTGGAGGGCCGAGGTTGAGGAAGCCTGGTCTACATACAAATCAGCTTCTCTGCCCACTGAGCCACACTGTACAACAGGCAGTGAGCTGAATGCAGAATACAGTACAATAGTACTTCAGGTTAAGTACTTAATTCGTTCCGGCGGTCCATTCTTAACCTGAAACTGTTCTTAACCTGAAGCACCACTTTAGCTAATGGGGCCTCCTGCTACCACTGCACCGCCAGAGCACGATTTCTGTTCTCATCCTGAAGCAAAGTTCTTAAACTGAAGTACTATTTCTGGGTTAGCGGAGTCTGTAACCTGAAGCCTATGTAACCTGAAGCGTATGTAACCTGAAGCGTGTGTAACCCCAGGTACCACTGTACTGTATCTGCAAAAGTAGAGCCCTTAGGTTTCAAATTGTCCCCAGGGAAAAGTAGCTGAGATTGCTTTCTAAAAATAAAACGAAAGACTGTCTAGGGCTTCCACAGCACAACCCGCCGTTTGCTTTAAACTTTTACGGATGCCCAAGTCCCCCACTTCCCTTCCCAGGGCCTATAATCTTTTTTACGGGCAAGCTGGAATTGCCGAAGTGCTTTGCACTTAACTATGTCATCCCGGGAGGAGCTGGTGGCTCTCGGCTCAAAGTACACACAGCCACATTCTCTCAGGATGTGCCTGCCCTTTGCAACAAGAAAGGGAAAGGAAAGGATGGAAGTGCCCTCAGGAGGATCGCGCAGCAGACTTGGGAGCGGAGGGGCTGCCTTGACGTTGAGTGACTAAGATAAATTACAACCTTTGTGTTATTGCTCAGCCTTCAAACAGGAAACTCCAAAGTCGGTGAACCCTAGGAAAGAACAACACACGCAAGATGTGCTCTGTAATTTGCTCTGGATGCTACCCGCTCCCAAATCCCATTCCCCTCTCCAATTGTTTTTGGAAGAACAACTGCATTTCCGCCCACGTTCAACCCTTCTCTCCAACACACAGCCCGGCACTCTAATCACAGAATCACAATGTAGGATGGGACCCTCAAGGGTCATCTAGTCCAACCCCCTGAGATGATGGACTCACAGCCAAAGAATCCCTGGCATACCTAGGTTATATGTGCTTCTCAAATCCAGCTTGGTGAAAAATGCTGGAGGTGATTCTTTGTGAGCCCTGGCATCAAAGGGAGGGGGCAGCGGTTGGGCACAGTGAGGAGGTTGAGATCACAGAAGGCAAGTTAATTCGGCCGAGATTTCAACGTTTAGAAGACATCTGAAGGCAGCCCTGTTTAGGGAAGTTTTTAATGACTGATGTTTTAACGTATTTTTAATCTTTTGTTGGAAGCTGCCCAGATTGGCTGGGGAAACCCAGCCAGATGGGTGGGGGTATTAATTTATTTTTTTCATTATTATTATTATTATTATTGTTGTTGTTGTTGTTGTTGTTGTTGTTGTTGTTGTTATTATCCAAAGCCTCCTCATTAGTTATGTAGATGATCCCAGCTAACCAGGGACGACAAGTGCGTGCTAGATAGCCAATAAATGAAGGTAAATTTTGTCAACAGAGAAAGAGAAAGGAAGGAAGGAAGGAAGGGAGAGAGAGAAATGCAGATAGACTGGCAAATGCTTCTGGAAAGCAAACAATCGTTGAAAACCTTGGGGCGGATTTTAGACACGGCTGAAAATGTTCCCAGTGAGCAGCAGGTGATTTTGTCTCAGTCGTGATCAGAACAGTGTATCAAATGATAACTGAAGATTAATAGCATGAAACAAGAACCACCAGCCCAAGTGGAGTAACATATGTGAAGTTAATCTCCTTTCTCCCTCCCGCTGCCCCTCTCCCACCCGCAATGGCGGCATCTGAAAGGGGGTGCCATCTCTCTCCTCGGCCAAAATTCCCCAGAATTCCCACTGGCTAACTCTGGGAGGATGGCAATCCCTTAAGCGGAGCTAAAACGGTTACACATTTTCCTTCGGCTGAACTTCCACATCTCAGCTGTGGCAGCAGAGCCATCCCCGGGAAGAGTTTTCAACAGGATACTGTTTTAACTCAACTTTGCAAGTTGCCCAGAAATGGTTTTCCTTGCTGGTGTCTTTGCTTGTCAAGGGCAAAATAAACTTACTGCATTTGTTGTTTTGCTAGAACATAAAGAGGTGCATCTTCAGGATTCGCTGACAGCTGAAGATGCAAGACACACCTTTGCAAGGAGGGAGTTCCACAACTTATGAGCTTTTAAGGATGCTGGGACAACCAAGAGCCACCCCCCGGGCATATCTTAGCACCCAAGAAGGCCTGTAGGAAAGGAGGCAGTCTTTCAGGTATTTGGGCCCAAATTGCTTAAGACTTTAAACATTAACATGAGCAACTTGAAACAGGTCTGGAAACAAACTGGCAGCCTGTGGGTGCAAGATCTCTGCTCTATATGTCTATAATCCTTGTTTCTTCATGTGTCAGTCGCTGGGAGGGCAAACAGCCTGTCATGACCCCAGAGCCTAGCAGCAACCAAGATTCAGCACGAGAGACAGCAGAATCCCCAGCTATAAATCCAGATCAAGTTCAGGTGCTGAATATACAACGAACTGAAGAAAATGTTCCATTTAACATTTGTTTAAAAACCTGAAGCATTTTTATTAGGGATTGTAGGGAAAGATCTGCCAAAAAAGCTGGAAAACATCTTCATGTATGCGACAATGGCCGCGAGAGTTTTAATAGCACAAGGATGGAAGACTGAAGAAACACCAACTAAAGAATCATGGCAAGAAAAATTGATGGACTATGCAGAACTGGCAAAACTGACATACAAGCCAAGGGACAAGGATAACTGTGACTTTAAAGATGAATGGGAACCCTTTACAAAGTATTTGAAGACGCAACAAAGCGAACTGGACTCCTTGGCTGGCTTTGAATAAACATTCACAAACTTTTTATTGATAATAATCTGCTAAATAGTTTGAGGATCTATACAACTGTGTAACATGCAGAAAACAGCATTTTTAGAGAAATCAAAGACTGGAACTGAGGGAAATCGTGGGGTGGGTGTGGGTGGGTTCTATGGGGGGAGGGAGGGGGAAAATGGGTGGAAATAAGGATGATATGTTTCTGGATAATATGTTTTGTTTTAATTTTGAATAAAAAAAGTTATTTAAAAAAAGGAATAACAGGATACACACACAGACAGAAAAAAAAGTTCAGGGGCTGAATTTGGGAGGTCCCTGAGCTCAAGGCTGACAGGAGCCCATAGAGCAATCTCCTGTACCGCCAGGCCTGTAGGGGCAGAGCTGGGACCACCTTTATCTGTTTGGTTGTTGACACTCTCAAATAACTTTGATAGGTCAGTGAGACAGGGCTCACCTTCGCTGAAGCCATGCTGACTCAGCTTCAGCAAGGCTTGTTCTTCCCTAACACACACCTTCCTGTAAGCCTGGGGAACCCAGTGCCTCCCAAGGCACCCGGTGGTACAGGGAGCATACCAGGCTATGGGACAGAAGAGGAGTGCCTGTCTTCAGGCAGCAGGGTTGGCCTTTTAGGACTCTAAAGTTATCCACAAGAGGGCAGAACCTGGGAAAGGCAATCTGCAAGCAGAGACTTTTCAAAGGCTCGGTTGGCTCTCTGCCTTCATTAGAGCAAGTTGCTCACTTGGAGCTATCCATGGTCCTGACCACTACTAGCACCCTGGATCCCCATGGAAGCCAGAATCAGATCTGAACACAACACAGCCAGTGGTAACCTCAGATATTTCGGGTAGCAGTTAACGCTAATCCTGCTCAGAGTAGGCCCACCGAAATCAATGAAGCTAAGTTAGTCATGTCCATCCATTCCAATAGGTCTACTCTGAGTAGGACTAGAGTTGAATGTCACCCTTTGCTTTTGAAGCAGGCACCCAAATAGTGCCCCAACAAAGTCTTATGGCATGTCTCAGGCATCCTTTTTATGCACACAATGTTGAGGTTTTATAACAATCAAGCACTATATGAATGTTGTGAAATAATAAAATAAAATAAATTCTTGCTCCTACCTACCACCGACACCTGTCAGAAGGAAGTCACTTCACCCTGCCATAGCAGGCTCAATATTCTTTAAGTGTTTAAATCTACTGGGTATGGCTCATTTAAAAACTGTTTGCTTTTCCAGCCAAATATAGAGGAGTTAAAAATAGGGGGGAGCACAATCTGCTATATATTATTTGAACACCACTTCAGATATCATAGCCAAATTTTACATTATGGTTTTCATCTGTGATTCGATAGATGCCATCTTGATTCAGACTGATTTTTTCAAAACTGCACTGGCTTCAACTGAATTTCTCATGGTACTTCCTGAGATCAAGGAGCAGTCCCACCCCCCACCCCAAGTTTGGAAACAATTGAATACCATTTTGGATCAAGATTGTGGACTGAACCTTTCACAACTGGTTTTAAACACTACTTTCAAAACTGATTTTGTTTTGTTTTGTTTCTTAGAATACCCAAGCAAAACCAGGCAGCAAAGAAAAATTGAACAGCTGTTTAAAATCCAGGGCATCGTTATGCACCTTCAAGTCGATGTTTGGCATCCCCAATGAATGGGTCAGCCAGTTAATGCATCGTGCTCCTCATTCCCCACTTCTGACACCATGTAACGTTTCTGGGTCCAATAACAGGTACCAAGAATGAGGAATAGTTTATTCAGAGGAGGCTCTAAGGCCCTCTGCTAAAACTCAAAACTAAAAGCCTAAGAAACTGCCCAGGTCATGTGACTCAAGGCATAACACTAAAGGAATATCAGTAAATGACAGACTCGGTCTTTACAGATGGTGCCCTCTGGGTTGGTTTTTATTTTAATGAAACATTTTCCATTTCAAAATCTGGGGAAACACACACACACACACAAACACTCCAATTGTTTTCCCACCCACTGGACCTCAAACACACAAAATCATACTCTAGCCAGCAACTGCAAGGAATAATATTTGCCTGGTGTATCGGATTTCCAGCTGACAAACATATAGCCATGGAAGAGGAAGTAAAGATTTAATTCCCTTTTTATGCTCTCCACCGTAGAACATTATTTTAAGCAGATGTTTATGACTTGGGCCATGAACTAGACCTTATGAACCATCTGGGTGTATCTGTTTTGTCTCAGTGAATGCCCCCCCCCCCCGGACTCATGTTGTATCCCAACACATTTGAAGTATAAGGTAAGTACAACAATGGAACAATAACCATTCGACCTCTCATCATCCACTGTAAGATGTCCCGTGTTTTAGGGATAGACAGATCAGGTCAGAGGCAGTGTGGTTTAGTGGTTAGAGTGTCAAACTACGACCTGGGAAACCAAGGTTCAAATCCCCAGGCAGCCACAAAACTCATTGGGTGACCTTAGGGGGCCTGTCACTGCCTCTCAGCCTAACCTACCTCAATGGGTTGTTGTGGGGATTAGGGAGAGAACCACTAACGTCACCTTGAGCTCCTTTGTAGGAAAAGGTGGTCTATAAATAGAAGGAATGAATGAATGAATATTTCCGATCTGTGTCTTTCCAAAGTGCCATTCTGCCTCGTTTCCCCATAAATCTGGGATGATGCATTTTTATCACAAAGCACCCTCCCAAAACTCTAACCACTACACCCCGCTGCCTCTCTCAAACCCCTATTTCCCCATCCCTCTCCTCCACTTCTATGAATCCTCTCTGCTGTACTTCCACTTCTTCCAATCCCGTTTCCCAATTCCATCCCCTAACTAAAAATAGGTAAAGGTAAAGGGACTCCTGACCATTAGGTCCAGTCGTGGCCGACTCTGGGTTTGCGGCGCTCATCTCGCTTTATTGGCCGAGGGAGTTGGCGTACAGCTTCTGGGTCATGTGGCCAGCATGACTAAGCCGCTTCTGGCGAACCAGAGCAGCGCACAGAAACGCCATTTACCTTCCCACCGGAGTGGTACCTATTTATCTACTTGCACTTTGATGTGCTTTCGAACTGCTAGGTTGGCAGGAGCAGGGACTGAGCAATGGGAGCTCACCCCGTCACGGGGATTCAAACTGCTGACCTTCTGATCAGCAAATCCTAGGCTCTGTGGTTTAACCCACAGCGCCACCCGCGTCCCTAAAATACCCCCCTATTATACCTGTGGATTCCTGTAGAATGCATTCAGTGCATTCTAAGAGCAGATGTACAATGGCCTCAAGCACACTTGAAAAATACATTTTCTTGTCCTTGAGTACGGATAAATTTCTTCACCTCTGGGAAGAGGAAGTGGGAGGCAGAGGTGGCCCTTTGCAGGATGCAGGCAAACAGAATTCTGCTTGCAGGCTGTAAGCAAGGCTGTGCATGCCCTCATCCTGATATTTTGCACCCCTGATAGCATGTTCAAGGCATAACCGTTCTACATATTTCAAGGAATCCAGCTAGACATCCATCTCATGACAGCAGAGACAGTGGTACCTCGGGTTACATACGCTTCAGGTTACATACGTTTCAGGTTACAGACTCTGCTAACCCAGAAATGGTGCTTCAGGTTAAGAACTTTGCTTCAGGATGAGAACAAAAACCGTGCTCCGGCGGTGCATCAGGAGCTGGAGGCCCCTTCAGCTAAAGTGGTGCTTCAGGTTAAGAACGGTTTCAGGTTAAGTACGGACCTCTGGAATGAATTAAGTACTTAACCCAAGGTACCACTGTACATGTTTCTCAAAGTCATGAGAAATGTGGCAAAACCCAAGAATCCATGGGTGTCAGCTGAGATGTTTTTGGACTTATGTCATGGTTGGCGGGTGAGCTGGGTGATGACCAAATGTTGAGGGCAGCAAAGCCGGGAGGGGCCGTTATGGCTAAGGTTACCTGCGGTTACTGTGGAAATCTCGACCAAGTTTCCATTGTGGATGCAGACAACCTTGTAGGACTGCGGATAGAGATAGGAAAGCCTGTCCAATTCAGTCTCTCTCAGAGAGGAGCAACCAAAATGATTGAGGGAATGGCACAACTTCCCTCTGAGGAAAAGTTGCAGCGTTTGTGGGAGCCAGTGTGGTGTAGTGGTTAAGAGCAGTGGACTCGTAATCTGGGGAACCGGGTTCGTGTCTCCGCTCCTCCACATGCAGCTGCTGGGTGACCTTGGGCCAGTCACACTTCTCTGAAGTCTCTCAGCCCCACTCACCTCACAGAGTGTTTGTTGTGGGGGAGGAAGGGAAAGGAGAATGTTAGCCGCTTTGAGACTCCTTCGGGTAGTGATAAAGCGGGATATCAAATCCAAACTCTTCTTCTTCTTCTTATCAGCTTAGAGAAATGGCGCGTGAGAGACAATGTGATAGAAATTGATAAAATTACCACATTTTTCGCTCCAAAAGATGCACCAGACCATAAGGCGCACTTAGTTTTGGGAGGAGGAAAACAAGAAAAAATTATTCTGAATCCCAGAAGCCAGAACAGCAAGAGGGATCTGGCTTCTGGGATACCGTGTGGCTGTTCTGGCTTCTGGGATAACCGCGCCAAGCCTCTTCAGGGCAGCGAAATGAAGGCTCCCCCTGCACGGAGAGGCTGTGCACGGCTAAGGCAGAAGCCAGGACGGCGTGTCGCTGAAGGAGCGCTGCGCAGTTCTCCCTCTCTGCGCAGCACCTCTCCTTCACAGGAGAGGCACTGCGCAGAGAGGGAGAAGGCGAAGCACCCCTTCAGTGAAGCTGGAGAAGGAGGTGTTATGTACTGAAGTTCTCACCCTGGGCCAGCAGGGGGATACAGTAGATAGTTATGCAAATGAAGGATCGAAAGTGACGTTCAGTGATTGGATAGTTTTAGAAAATGGCAACAGTTACATTGTTCTGGAGCTCTATATAAGCAGGCTGACTGAGCTCCTCAGTTCAGTTCTGTTCCAGCTTACAAATAAAGAGCTGCTTTGGAAGAATCCCTGTGTCGTCTGATATTTTCGCCCACAACTTAACAGGAACAGAAGGAGACCCTTCTGTTCCTCCTCTGGCTTCCAGGACGCCGCAAAGCGGGAGGAGGAACAGAAGGAGTCCCTTCTGTTCCTCCTCCGCCTTTGCATGACAGGCGCGTCGCTGAAGGGGCGCTGCACAGTTCTCTCTCTCTGCGCAGCCCCTCTCCTTCACAGGAGAGGGGCTGCGCAGAGAGGGAGAAGGCGCAGCACCCCTTCAGCAAAGCTGGAGAAGGAACAGAAGGAGACCCTTCCCTTCCTCCTCCCGCTTTGCTGAAGGGGCACTGCGCAGCTCTACTCTCTGCGCAGCGCCATTCACTCCATAAGACACACTCACATTTCCCCTTACTTTTTAGGAGGAAAAAAGTGCGTCTAATGGAACGAAAAATACGGTATGCTTGGTGTGGAGAGAGAAAGGGTTTTCTCCCTCTCTCGTGATACTAGAACTTGTGGCCATCTGACAAAGCTGAATGTTGGAAGATTCAGGATAAAGGAGTTTCTTCACACAGGGCATAGTTAAACTGTGGAACTCACTGCCACAGGAGGCTGTGATGGGAACCAATATGATGCTAGTAGAACTTGTGCCCCTCCAATGAAGCTGAATGTTGGAAGGTTCGGGATAAAGGAGCTTCTTCACACAGTGCATAGTTAAAACTATGGGCACCGACGTAGAGGGGAGAGGGCTCCTTGCGTTTGAATCCTGCTTGTGGGTTTCCCTCAGGCATCTGCTTGGCCACTGTGAGATCAGGATGCTGGGCAAGATAGGCCATTGGCCTGATCCTGCAGGCTTTTCTTGTGTTATTATGCTCTTCACAGATGTAGGGTTGTACCACCAGGTTCTGAAGCATAGTCTTCTAAGGCTCCCTTCCAGGTTTAGAGATGGAGTTCATGCTCTTGGCTAATTGGGCATCTCTTGGCCCACCCAGGACTTTAACGAACTTGTTCCTTTGCTATCTGCCCGGGGCTGAAAAAAAGCAAAGGAGTCGATCGACCCCCAGCAGGCCATAAAAAATATGTAGTGAATTGATTTTGGCATGGTGGTTCCCATGGTGCACTGGCTTGGAGCAGAACCTCCCCTACATGCAACACACCAAATCTCGACACACACGGAATGCCAACAAACATTTCCAAGTCTGACCGCCGAACAAGGAAACATAACATGGAAATTACAGAAGAGCAAATTCTAAACAGACCTCTGGGAGCTCGCTCCAGTTTCCATCCCAAAAGCAATACATGTGAGAAGCACTTAGTAGCATATTATCCCAACGCAAAGAGCTTGATTCAGCAAATTGTTGTAATGATGGCAATGGTTTCTGGGGGTCATTGGAGAGGGAATTAGATGCTATTTTGAAACCAATGGCTTCTTTTCTTAAAAAAAATAAAATGGAGTTAAAAAATAAAAGGTTCTTTTCTCTCTTTTTTTGGTCAGGTGCCTCTTCTCCTCATTTGATTATTCAGTGCAACTGCATCTTAGAGTCATAGAGTTGGAAGCATAGCTGTCAACTTTTCCCTTTTTTAAGGGAAATTCCCTTATTCCGAATAGGATTCCTCGCAAGAAAAGGGGAAAGTTGACAGCTATGGTTGGAAGGGACCTCAAGGGTCATCTAGTCAAACCCCCTGCAATGCAGGGATATTTGCACTTCTTCACGTGCAATTTTCCAGTGTGTGTGCACATTAGGAGGAAGTGTATAGAAAAATGCATTTGTTCACGAAAATAATGTACATTAACGCACAACGTTGGGGAAGCTTGCTTGAAAAATGTGTCTATCGGGCAACACTGCATGCAAAAAGAAGAGAAATTGAGACTAAAATGCTGGTGAATTTTCTCCGTGGACCTTAAAAAAACAAAACAAAACTGCAAACTGATACGGAATTGTGGTGCTCCGAGCTCGAGACTGGAAAAATGAGAAACCCAAATTGACAGATTTGTCTATCCCCAGGTGCAGATGTATCCTTGCACACAGCTGGGATGGCCATTCGAAAGTGACGTCCCTTCCCGAAGCAACTGGGATTGGAAAGTTATGGCTTCTTCCTTCTGAACCAGACAGAGGTCAAAGATTCCTCTCAAACACGCTGAGTCAACGTCAATCGTGAACCCGGGGTTGATATACTGTCCAGACATCTGGGGTGATCTGCCGTCCGCATTCTCTTGTCTTGAAAGCATTAAGGAAAGGGGGAAACAGCAAGACCATAACCCTCCTCCCTGGTCCGACTTGCACAAAGTCTGCATTCATTTCAGACACCTGGATCCAGGGCTCCGCATTCTGGAGACATGTCAAGAGCGCTCCAGAGGGGGGTGTGGGGTGGGAAGCAAGGGGATGGGAGGAAACCAGCAGGAAGAGGCAGCTGGATATTCTCTAAGTGCTTTCAGTCTTTTGCTCCAGGATTTTGTGAAGCAGGGCCTGCCCAAGATATTTTGCTGCCTGAGGCAAAAGAGAAGACCCTTATTCCATGCTCTGAAGCTGACCGGACTAGTCACAATGCACATTTTTTGTTTCGTTTGCAAAAAGCTACATATACTCCTCTGGGTGTGATTCTTCTTCCTCGAACGCAATTAGGCTGTTATTTGCTTGGACTGTTTCATAGGAGACAGGGAACCAACTCCTATGAAGTTGGGGCTGAGGAGTCTTCAGACACCCCCAATAAAATATTTGAAGGACCCCCGCAAAGATAATGGGCATTGCCATTCAAATGGTGTGCATGCACCATGCCATGTGATCAATTATGGAGGTTGGGACTTACCTGGCTAACTTTGGGGGAGTCTGGCCCCCTCAAAATTTTATTGGGGGGCCAGAAGGGACCTCAGGCCCTAGGAGTTGCCTCCTATGCAGGGGACACAGCCATGGCTTGTTCTTTGCAACATAACACACAGTTCTCTCTGGTTCATCTTGACTTCTCTGCATATAACGCCATGCCAAACGGCAGAGAAACCACTTTTCATTTACCCAAAGCAGAGAGAATCAGATCCAGATGAGAGCATGAACACAGGCCAGCCAGGCTTCCATAAGTCCCACACTCCTTCCAGCATATCCCAATAAAAGAGCTTTGATTTAGGGAGGAGGTAAGGCCCTCCAAACTGCCGGATCCAGCATTCGTCTCCTTTCTGTAAAATATTGTTTGCTGAGGTCCGTCACAGTAGAGAGCTGAAAAGCCAACCCCGTTAAATCAAGACTGCTAAACAATTCAGAGGCCGTGAGATGTAAACCTCAAAGTGGACAGTAGAAACAGACGCTGGTGGAAAAGAGTTAATTTGAAGCGTAGTGAGGAATGGTCATGGTTCTAGGTCTAGTTGGTTGACATTCATTAACCCATGGGTGGGATTCCCCAGCAATGGCGCAAAAATAAGGTACCTGAAGATTTATGGGAAGGAGCTACTGCTCAGTGGCAGAGTTCATGCTTAAAATCACAGAATTGTAGAGTTGGAAGGGACCCTGAAAGTCATCTAGTCCAACCACCTCCTATGCAGGCATCTCAACCAAAGCATCCGTGTCAGATGGCCATCCAAGCTCTGCTTAAAAACCTCCAAGGAAGGAGACTCCACCACCTCCCAAGGGAGGCTGTTCCACTGTCAGGACTGCAATACCTCAAGGGTAGCCTCTCCCCACATGAACTGACCTGGACCCTGCGATCATCATGTGAGGCCCTTCTTCATGTGACTCCTCCTTGAGAATAGGCCTTTTCTGTGGTGGCTCCCCGCTTGTGGAACGCTCTCCCCAGGGAGACTCACCTGGCGCCTTCGCTGCACATCTTTAGGCACCAGGCAAAATGTTCCTCTTCTCCCAGGCTTTTGGCTAATTAAATCACCTATGGCCTGTGGCCAGGGGGTTGTTCTTGTTTGTTATTAGGTGTGTATTTTTGTGGTTTTACATTGTAAACCTTCCTGCGATCTTTAGATGAAGGGCGTTCTCGAAATTTTAAAAATAATCACAATAAATAATAAAGCACGCAGGCAAGATTTGAGGACAGGAGACCTCTCCCCTCCTGTGGTTTCTGGCAACTGTGGAGGCAGAGCAAAACCCCTGGCAAATTGGGGAGCGGGTGGAACGGCCACATCAGATAGTTTGAGAAACACTGAGTGCAGACAATAATGAGCCAGGTGGACTAATGGTCTAACTCAGGCCATTTTCCTATGTCCCTGGGTTGAATTGCATTGCTCTGAGGGTGCTGGAAAAAGTTATACATTTGTGTTATTAAGAGCATGCCTGTTCTCTGGCCAGTGGCCAGAATGCCTTCTTCCACCTCTTTAAACAAAACAACAACAATGAAAGCTCTGAACCATTAGCAAAAGAGTAACCTCACACACACACAAACTTGCCCCACACATCATTTTCTAATGTGGTTTTCAGCTTTTAGGTTTCCTTGTTATGCATAGCAAGATTTGGAATTTAGGGGTGGGGGCGTGTTAAAAATATCCCATGCCAAGAACATGTGCTTGCAATATGTTTGCAAAGTTTCAAGAGCAAAAATAAAAATAAAAAGAGGCCGAAAAAGGACATGAGATCCCTGGGTGCCCTCGGCCAGCGTGCTTGACCCACCTCAAGCATGAAGCATGGAGGAAGCATTACGTCAAATGGTACCTGGGCCAAAAGTTCCATGTGCAACCACTTTGGTGAATGATGCCCATAAAAGAACAAGAAATGTCACACGAAAATGTCTTGTCACCTTTCTCCTTTACTGCTCTCAAGAACCACCCCCACACACACTCCATGACACAGCTACGGCATAAAATTCTCAGCTTTCTTTCTTTTTATAGTCAGTGGATCAACCGTACCTGTTTTATAGTTTTATAGTCAGTTGATCACTCGTCCCTGTTTAAGTTGTCCAATTACCGTATTTTTCGCCCTATAGGACGCACTTTTTCCCCTCCAAAAATGAAGGGGAAATGTGTGTGCATCCTATGGGGCGAATGCAGGCTTCAGGAAGCTCTGTGCAACCCTAGGGAGACCGGCCCTAGGGAGACCCAAGGGTTGCGCAGAGCTGCCTGCATTCTGAAGCCTGGGGCGCGCTGAAGAGCGTGCCCGGGCTTCGCGCAGCTCTCCGCAAGCCTTCCAACTTCCCGCTGGGCTCCCTAGGCTTGCGGAGAGCAGGCTGTTCTGGGGGCTGGGGTCAGGGGAAGCTCGGGCTTCCCCCGTGCCAGCCCTGCGCCTGGGGGGGAAATAATTTTTTCTTCTTTATTTCCCCCCCAAAAAACCTAGGTGCACCCTATGGGGCGATGCGCCCTATGGGGCGAAAAATACGGCACATCTGCGTATGGGTAGCGCTGTGGGTTAAAGCACAGAGCCTAGGACTTGCTGATCATGAAGGTTGGTGGTTCGAATCCTCGTGACGGGGTGAGCTCCCGTTGCTCAGTCCCAGCTCCTGCCAACCTAGCAGTCCGAAAGCACGTCAAAGTGCAAGTAGATAAATAGGTACCGTTCCGGCGGGAAGGTAAACAGCGTTTCCGTGCGCTGCTCTGGTTTGCCAGAAGTGGCATAGTCATGCTGGCCACATGACCCGGAAGCTGTGCTCGGCCTATAGAGCGAGATGAGCGCTGCAACCCCAGAGTTGGCCACGACTGGACCTAATGGTCAGGGGTCCCTTGACCCTTTACTTTATGTTGGCAATTCAGCAATGTTACTTAACCTGGGGGGCAGGGGAGAATACCTGAAACATGCAGATGTCGCTGCAGGCAAAACAGTGGTACCTTGGTTCTTGAACATAATCCGTTCTGGAAGTCCATTTGACATCCAAAAATGTTCGAAAACCAAGGCATGGCTTCCGATTGGCTGCAGAAGCCACGGAAGCCGCGTTGGACATCGAGTTCCAAAGAACGTTCGAAAACCAGAACACTTACTTCCAGGTTTTCGGCATTCGGGAGCCAAAATATACGAGTACCGAGGCGTTTGAGAACCAAGCTACGACTGTACTTCCAATGATGTGACCCTTTGTGGGAGTGAAGGGGGAACATCTCTTCTAAGACAGGAATATAACTTCTAAGAAGGTCAGATCATTTATGGTCTTGTAATTCTTTTTTTAAAAGTATTTTTTATCGATTTTCAGATAAGTTAGCAAAGGATTTAAAAAGCAGAAAAGAAAAGGAAACTTCAGAAATTGAGAAAAATTATCAAAGATAATAGATAGAATGGACAACTGAAACACATCAAACTTTTTCATAGCTTGTGTAAAAGCTTATTAGTAGAGAAGTTAGCATTGATATCAGGGGAGATAGCAGGGCCCCCCCCTCCAAAAAAAAGGTGAGAAAATGTTTCTGGAAGGGTAGGTCTTTGAGAAATTTTGGTTCAGTTACAGTGGTACCTCCGGTTAAGTACTTAATTCATTCTGGAGGTCCGTACTTAACCTGAAACTGTTCTTAACCTGAAGCACCTCTTTAGCTAATGGGACCTCCTGCTGCTGCTGCGCCGCCGGAGCACAATTTCTGTTCTCATCCTGAAGCAAAGTTCTTAACCTGAAGCACTATTTCTGGGTTAGCGGAGTCTGTAACCTGAAGCGTATGTAACCTGAAGCGTATGTAACCCAAGGTACCACTGTATATATCTTCCTATAGACATAAAAACGCAAGTCTGTCATCACGCAGTCCGCATTTGAACGTTTGTAGTGCTACATCACAATCCTGGATTTTAATGATGTCAGAAAGCAGCTCTTAACAACAGCAAAGATTTGAATGAAGCAGGGATGAGCTGTATAGATATTGGGGGGGGGTCTCGAAAGAGCTGTGAGGATATGAGGGGCCTGACAGAGCTGGGAGGGGATGGGGGTTGGGTGAGTTTTAAAGGGCTGGCAAGATAGGGGAAGGGGGTGGGAGGAGGTGGGGTTGGCCAGCTGTGCAAGCAGGGGTGGCAGCCCCTAGTATATATAATCAGATTTATTGAAAATAATTCCTCATTAAAAACCTAACCAACGAATGAACTGAACACTGCAGCCCCAGTTCTGTGGGTGGATCTGAGTAGCTCAGCAACACATGTCAAAGCTCTGGACCTGTTCACCTCGAGAAGAACAGGTTCACTGTCTACCCACCCAAAGCTATGGAGTGTCAGAAGCATGGAACAAAACGCCCTTTCCTCACACCTCTCCCACATCAGCAGAGCTATGGAACAGATACAACTTTGCTGGTGTTTTTATTATTCTGGTTTGGCGATAAATTCATGAGCTGCCAGAGAGGATCAGAAGGGGAAACACCCCATGAATCAGCCAGGGTGTAGCTGAAGGGGAAGTGGGCTCCCTTCCTTGGCCACCGAGTTGACACAGGATCAGCATCTCGTTTCCAATGATCTCTGGCCAAGCTGACACTTCAGATTGCACAAGAGTGCCTTTGTCCTTCCAGGTGCGGGAAGCGGGGCTGGGGGGAACAGTTCCCAAGCAAAGGACACGAAGGCCGGTCGTTTGCAGGTGAGTTAGGATGGAGCCACATAGAATTGCAACGGTCACACCTGGAAGGTGATCTGCCCACTCTAGGTTCTGCAGTACAGGATGTGACCAATTGTGTAGTGTTTCAGAGTGGCGGCCCGTTGAAGGCCCGTTAATATTTCTGCAGCAGGGTCTCAAAGGGCTTCCTGTCCCCAGAGTCCTGGAGTTGCCCCATGAGCATGAAAATGGAAGCATCCCTGCCAACTCTATAGGGCTACGGTGTCTCCAGCCCCCACAATTTCTGTTGGGATGGGGCTGAACCACCCAATCTTGAGGGGGCAGAGGAGACCAAGCACAGAGCCAGATGTCGGCCTCCTTCAACCAGTGCTGTTCTCACGATGGAGTGACCAGGACTGTCTAGAGCAGACTTTCTCAACCTGTGGCTCCCCAGATGTTGTTGAACTACAACTCCCATCGCCCCTAGCTAGCAAGGCCAGAGCTCAGGGATGATGGGAGTTGTAGTCCAACAACATCTGGGGACCCACAGGTTGAGAACCACTGGTCTAAAGGGTCCCGGGGGCATTTCACTGTGGGGGTCCCACAAGGTCATCTGGAGTAACAGCAAAAGAGCCAGTGTGGTGTAGTGGTTAAGAGCAGTAGACTCGTAATCTGAGGAACCGGGTTTGTGTCTTCGCTCCTCCACATGCAGCTGCTGGGTGACCTTGGGCTAGTCACACTTCTCTGAAGTCTCTCAGCCTCATTCACCTCAAAGAGTATTTGTTGTGGAGGAGGAAGGGAAAGGAGATTGTTAGCCGCTTTGAGACTCCTTCGGGTAGTGATAAAGCGGGATATCAAATCCAAACTCTTCAAAAGGACTTCACGGCCCTGCCATTGCACTGTCTCCCAATGAGTCGTCGCCTCTGCTGCCCAGCCCAGCCTCCAGGGCAGGGCGAGTAGGGACTACACGTCCCATCATGCCTCCACGCCCTTCGCCAAGCTCACTTCCTCTGCAGGGCCAGCAAGCCAGGAGCTGAGTGAGCGCAACGCCATGCCATGCGGTGGGGACTGGCCTCCTCTCACTATCGACCTCCCAATGCGACAATTACACACGCATTGTGCTTCCTCAGAAGCATGAGTTGCACATCAAGCATGTAACAGCATGCAACAGCACACACACACCCCAATGTAGTTACTGAGAAGGTCTTCTCATCCTTTGTGCTGATTGGAGCCAAGCAGAGTATAAGGATATGAATCAGCCACTGAGGATTGGCTTCCAGGGTCACTCTGAAGAAGGCACACGGGAAGAACATCTGTTTGCTCCAAAGCTAAGCAATTAAATGTGCTTGTGGGAGGGGGGTTATTGGTTTGCTTTTCTTTTTCTTTTATTACGTATTTTGTACTCTCATTTTGTATTTTTTTTGTGAACTGCCCTGGGATCTTCAGGTGAAGGGCAGTGTACAAATTTTAATAATAATAATAATAATAATAATAATAATAATAATAATGACAATAAATAATTTGGGAGCACTGAAAACACAAGAAGCTTTCGTTTCAAGAGAATGGTGTGCAACACATTCATTGTTGAAATGCATTCCTAATTATTATCGTTGTCATTATTATTGTATAATTATTTCATTTATTTCTTTTGTAACATTTAAACACCACTAGGTTGCAAAACCCCCCCAAAAAAACTGCCCTCAAAGCGATTTACAAAAAAGATAAAAGAGTAAAATTAGCAGTAAGAGAAATAATCTAAGCCTTTCAAAAAGTTGAATTAACAAAAGACTAAAAACAAATTAAAACTTGCGTCAGCTTTCTAAACATCTGGGTTTTAAACAGGTGCCGGAAAGACTGCAGTGAAGGCACCTGCCTACTATCAATCGGCAGGGAGTGCCAAAGGATATGTGCTGCCACACCGAAAAGTCACTTTCGTGCAAACACGGAATGGATATTAGATGGCACCTGTCAGAGTGCAAATTATAAAATTGTTTTCTAATCAAGGAAGGTGGTATAATCTTAGGGGATGGAGGGTGGCTGTGACTATCATGAAGTCTTATGGACTTCTGGATTTAGCGTGACACTACAGCATTCTTGACAAATGGCACACCCAGTCCTTCCTTAAACACCTGGGGAAAGGGCGAGGCAGCAGCCAGTCCGACTCACAGATAAGATAATATAATAATAATAATAATTTATTATTTATACCCCGCCCATCTGGCTGTGTTTCCCCAGCCACTCTGGGCGGCTCCCAATCAGTGTTAAAAACAGTACAGTGTTACATATTAAAAACTTCCCTGAACAGGGCTGCCTTGAGATGTCTTCTGAATGTCAGGTAATTATTTATCTCTTTGACATCTGATGGGAGGGCGTTCCACAGGGCGGGTGCCACTACCGAGAAGGCCCTCTGTCTGGTTCCCTGTAGCCTCACTTCTCGCAATGAGGGAAGAAGTTAGGAGAATAAGAAATTTCTCCTAACTTTGGCTGTGGGAAAAAGATGGCAACGCTGTCTGAGCCTGGTTGTAGGATGAGTAAATTCCCTGTTTATATCCAAGTGAAATATGTCCCTGCCCACCATTTTATTTGCCATTTGACGGAGGGCAAATTGCCCTGTCCTGCAAACGGAGGATCATCCTGACATATTTCCACAGCTGCTGCTGCGTTTCTGATATCACAGGGAGCCAAGAGAGTTGCTTTGGAAGCGAGGAAGGGGGTCGCAATTGCCTGTGTCCTGAGTCACGCAGCAGTTGCTATGGCACTGCAAGTATTTTTCTGTTTTCCTATGACTATTTAATCTACCGTTAGTAACGATGATTAAACCACACATTGAATTACTCCCAGGGAGGGCTTAAATTACCAAAGAGGCTTTCTGGAGAACTTAACGAAGCTTTACACTATAAAAAGGCTAGAGAAAGAAAGAGAGAGAGCGCAGAATTTGCATTTTAAGGAACAGGCCTGTTGCCCATTCTGAATGCAATTCTAGGCTTCAAATACCTGAAGGGCTGCAAAAATGGAAGAGGGAGCAAGCTTGCTTTCTGCTGCTCCAGCGGGGAGGACTCGAACCAATGGATTCAAACGATTAAAAAAGGAGATTCTGGCTAAATATTGGGAAGAACTTTCTGACAGTAAGAGCTTTCTGACAGTAAGACAACAGCAGAACGGATTTCCTCAGGAGGTGGTGGACTCTCCTTCCATGGAGGTTTTCAAGCAGAGGTTGGATGGCAAGTGTGTAAGGAGGTCCAGGACTGCCCAGACCACAAGACCCCCCTCTTGGCCTGGCTGATGTGGTCCAAAGGAAAGCAGAGCAAGACGTTTGGCACCAGCTTGGCTGCAGGAGTTGCTGGAAGGAGGCATACAAGGCGCCTTCCAACTGTCTTAGGGATTCCACTCCCTAAGGAGTTTACTCCTTAGCCTTTTCTTCTCTTGAAGATATCCTGCAAGGCAGTGGAGGTTTAGGATTAGAGTTTTCCTTCTCCTGTATTGTATTGTATTGTATTGTAGTATTTATAAATTAATTATTTTAACTGTTAACTACTTCCTTGGCCTGTTTTTCTGCTGCTGTGTAATATGACAAAGATAACAACAACAACAACAACAACAACAACAACAACAACAACAACAACAACAACAACACAGTGGTATCTTGGGTTAAGTACTTAATTCATTCCGGTGGTCCGTTCTTAACCTGAAGCACCACTTTAGCTAATGGGGCCTCCAGCTGCCGCTGTGCCGCCAGAGCATGATTTCCGTTCTCATCCTGAAGCAAAGTTCTTAACCTGAAGTAATATTTCTGGGTTAGCGGAGTCTGTAACCTGAAGCGTATGTAACCTGAAGCGTATGTAACCCGAGGTACCACTGTATATTATTTATACCCCACCCATCTGGCTGGGTTTCTTCAGCTACTCTGGGCGGCTTCCAACAGAATATTAAAATACGAGAACCTATTAAACATTAAAAGCTTCCCTAAACAGGGCTGCCTTCCTAAAAGTACGATAGTTGTTTTTCTCTTTGACATCGGGTGGGAGGGCGTTCCACAGGGCGGGCGCCACTGCCTGGTTCCCTGTAACTTGGCTTCTCGCAGTCAGGGAACCGCCAGAAGGCCTTCGGAGCTGGACCTCAGTGTCCAGTCAGAATGATGGGGGTGGAGACGCTCCTTCAGGTATACTGGGCCGAGGCCATTTAGGGCTTTAAAAATAATACTTGGAACCATCAAGACTATTAGTTTCCGCAGGTGGAGAGCAGTTGCCTATTTGCTGTTGTCTTTTAAATTTTCAAGGGCTGAATTAAGTTACTGTAAAGCAAGCGTACCTGTTGCTTTTACTGAACAAGCGTATTCCTCTATGTGAATAGGTTTCCTTACTTAGTACAGAAAATAAAAATAAAAATAAATATTTTGAAATTAAAAAAAGACATGCAGTTCCATAGTTTGGGTGCTGCTGCACTAAAATGTGGTTGTTATAGCTGCACAAAAGCAGAATAGGCTTTATTGCTGTAACAGAAGCACAGAGGTCCTGTAGAAAGACATTGTTGTGCTCAATATCTAACAAGCCATCCATTTTAATCAAAAAGGAAGGATAGCAATTGCCAGCTAACTTTCACTTTCTGCCCCCGCCAACCTATTTTTACCACTGCGCAGTCAAATGGAAATAAAAGGTATTATTCGGATTTCACTCTCCGCTGCGTTTTGGCACCAGCACCAGCTGCCAATAGGTTACATACCAAAAAGCTAAACATTAATGTTTAAGCCAATTAACTCAACCCCATCACAAGGTGCCTGGGCATATAGACAGTCATAGGGTCCATAAGCACAGCTAATGATGTCTGATAGAAGAGCAAAGCCAGTGGGGAAGTTATAGCTTGCTGGATAGAGAACGTGCCCCACATGCAAAAAAAAAAGAAAAAAGAAAAGGTCCCAGGCTCAATCCCCAGCAGCTCCAGTTGGATTGCAGCCTGAGAGACCTTGGAGAGCAGCCGCTGGTCAGAGGCAAAGGCGTGAGACCATCACATTGCTTTCCCCAATACTATGGCCAGCCCTGTGTCCACAGACTGTCTCGTCAGAGTGGTGCATGCTCTGGTTATCTCCCGCTTGGATTACTGCAATACGCTCTACCTTTGAAGGTGACGCGGAAACTACAACTAATCCAGAATGCAGCAGCTAGACTGGTGTCTTGGAGTGGCCACTGAGACCATATAACACCAGTCCTGAAAGACCTATATTGGCTCCCAGTATGTTTCCAGGCACAATTCAAAGTGTTGGCGCTAACCTTTAAAGCCCAGTATACCTGAAGAAACTTCTCTACCCCTATCGTTCTGCCCAGACACTGAGGTCCAGCTCCAAGGGCCTTCTGGGGGTTTCCTCACTGCAAGAAGTGAGGTTACAGGGAACCAGGGAGAGGGGCTTCTCGGTAGTGGCACCCACCCTGTGGAACGCCCTCCCATCAGATGTCAAGGAAATAAACCACTATCTGACTTTTAGAAGACATCTGAAGGCAGCCCTGTTTAGGGAAGTTTTTAATGTTTGACGGGCTGGGTCCAATATTATTATTATTATTATTATTATTATTATTATTATTATTATGTGGAAGGCACCACATAATAATAATATGTGGGGAAGTCTGGCAAGGGACTGGAGGAACTGCCCATTGACAACTCTGGGGCTCCTCCCCAGAGGTGCTGCACCCACTTTCCCACCTCTTTTTTGTGCCAGCTTCACCTCCAATCTTGGTACCCCCTGCTGGAGCCCACCCCAGCCCATCCTCTCAAATTCACAGCGAAAGAATCCTGGACAGGTGGCCTTCCAAAAACCTGCAATGCAAGAGTCTTTTGAGGCAGCCTGTTCCATCGTCGAGCGGCTGCTAACCGCCTGAAAGTTCTCCCTAAGGTTCAGTCAAAATCTCCTTTATTGTCATTTGATTTAGCTCAGGTGGTTACAGCGTGGTGCTGATAAGGCCAAGGCTTGATCCCTGTATGGGTGCATAGCTCCTGCATGATAGATGATCCATGGGGTCCCTTCCGATCCATTGGTTCAGGTTCTGCAATCTGGAGCAGCTGAGAAGCTTCCTTGCTCCATCTTCCATGTGGCAGCCCTTCAGATATTTGAAGCTGGCTCTCATTCCACCTCTCATTCTTCTCTTCTCTAGGTTGAACATACCCAGCTCCCTCAACTGTTCCTTAGAAAACTTGGTTTCCAGACCCTTGAACATTTTGGCTGTCCCCAAACATATTTTTATTTTATTGTCAGAAACGACCATCAAGCACCACCTGCCCAATAAGTCAAGGTAAATAGAAACCACAATCAATTCCTCACACAACAACAAGAAACAAGAAATTAAACCACCCTGTGAACTAATTACGCTACTCAGCCTTGCATTTTATACACAGGCTCCCCTCCGCAAAAGGAAACATTTCCATTTCTACAGAAGAACTGGTGCCAGAGCCTTTAACCAAGGTTGTGCGTACACTGTTTATCTTTTGACATGACACCTTCAATTCAATTAAGCTCTGAGATTAACTCACTTCTAAACTATTAAGCCAAGTAACAAACTGGTGCCAGGGCAATGCGTCACACCGGTCTCCTAGTTCTGAGCCTTTAAATCCTTTTAATTGCCGAGCAAAGTTTTGCACACTCAATGGCAGTTGATGGGAAACAAATTTGGCATGCGTGGCAAAGGTCTTCTGTCTAAGGTTCAAACTATACATTACACAGAACGGTGTGATTCATTCTTCTGTTTGCTTTCTAGCTATATTACTTACACTTACACACACACACACACACACACACACACACAACAGACACAGGCAGGCAGCATCTGAGTAAATGAGGAGGAAGGGCCAGCAGGGCTGGGTGAAGGGGCAGTTCCGCCATTCTAACCAACAACCCCCCCCCCACCTGCCTTGCACATAGGAAGTTTGGATTGCATCCTAAAATTATTTCTGAGGGGCCATCAAAGCACACTGCCAGCCAGTGTAAGCAGTACTGAATTAGGTAGGCCAACTGTATGACATTTTGTAAGGCAGTTTCCTTTGTTCCTATGTCTTCTTACCTTAACATGAGGTTGAAAGGGTTTCCCCTCACCTTTTTAATTTTTTTAAAATGCTACATCTTAAGGGGGGGAAAGATAGCTGCTCCTGATCTGAATTGTTGGGGGTGTTTTTACATTGCAGCCCAATCCCCATAAAATGATGGAGAAAGCATGAGCACTGTGTGTGTGTATGTGAGTTTAGGAAAGTGGTTTGTCTGTCTATCTGTTCTCTATGCATTTGGATGACTCTTGAGATATCATCGCCTAATTTGGCATGACAGTGCCTGAGATGGAAGAACAAGGCTTTCTTCTATGTTTGCAGACCATTGGACGTCATTCGGAATCAAGATGGTGGACCAAAGCGTTCAGAACTGTACTGATTTTAATACTGCACTTGTTTCTTAGATTTCCCAAGCAACGCCAGACACCCTTTTCTCTCTCTCATATACAGACACATATGTCTTCATAGTTAACTTAGCAACGAAAAGTCTCTGTGGCTTCTTTAGTTGGCAAATTCTCCAAAACGCTGGCCAGATGAACACGCACTGATTGAGCAGAAGCCTTTTATGTCAGGGATATAGCGCCGTTATCTGCCTCAACTAAAAAAAACAACCCAACAACTCAAAAACCATGTATATCCTTCTTTCAGACAGGGCCTGTTCGCCAGAGACATCTGAACACAAGGAAAAAATAAATATAACATTATGTCAAACCTAATAATTCACTAGTCTGGGTTTATCCAGCCTAACTGAGTCAGCAGTTTATTTGATTAGGGCTATTCCCAGATGTCTAACATCATAGTAACCGTTAGCAACCAGTTCACGAACTCCATTGAGAGATCAAATGTAAAAAGTTTTTTGAGTTGTCGGCTGAAGTTGCGACTTTAAAGAGGAGGAACAGAGGGAGTGGGTGGGGTTGAGGCTTTAAACTCTTATTAACAAATGAAAAGCCGCAAAATGGGGTGGAGGGGGTTGCTTAACATCCAACCCTGTTTTCCCATTAGTTCTTTTCTTCCTGCCTGCCCCTCAGTACTCCCCAATGGCTTGAACCCACACCCAGCAGGTGGAGAAGGAAGAGTAACAGCGTGAGGTAAATTAAGTTGCATTATGCAGCTCCCTTCAAGATGAAAAGGCAGGGCAAGCAAAAGGAATAAAGGTTGTACAAATCGGGAGGAAGAGGCGAGACGGCTATAAATCTGTCAGATGTTTCTAGAACAGAATCGATAAACTGTTGGGCCCCTTTACATAATACATTTATATTTTTTCTTTAAAACGGGGAGAGGGAGGTAGACAGTGTAGTACCTTCCAGATGTTGTTGAACTATTTATTTATTAAATTCACATCCTACCTTGTTTCTCCAAGGAGTTCATGATGGGCATACATCATGGGTAAGCAAACTAAGACCCGGGGGCCGGATCCAGCCCAATTGCCTTCAAATCTGGCCTGTGGACGGTCCGGGAATCAGCGTGTTTTTACATGAGTAGAATGTGTCCTTTTATTTAAAATGCATCTCTGGGTTATTTGTGGGCCTGCCTGGTGTTTTTACATGAGTAGAATGTGTCCTTTTATTTAAAATGCATCTCTGGGTTATTTGTGGGGCATAGGAATTCGTTCATTTCCCCCCCTTCAAAATATAGTCCAGCCCCCCACAAGTTCTGAGGGACAGTGGACCGGCCCCCTGCTGAAAAAGTTTGCTGACTCCTGGCATACATGGTTCTCCCTCTCTTCACTGACTTTCCACCACAACCCTGTGAGGTAGGTTAAACTGAGAGGCAGCAACTGGCCCAGGGTCACACAAAGTGAGCTTCATGGCTTGGTGGGGATGCGAACCCCGGTCTCCCAAGTTCTAGTCCAACACTCTAACCACTACACCACACTGGCTGTCTCCCTCCATGCGTGGCAGCCATCATGGGCAATGGTCAGGACCGATGACAGAATGGCAGGCAGGCAGGCAGGCAGGCAGGCAAGCGAGCAAGCAGCGTGGGTGGCAGGCAGCCCAGGCAAGATGTTTAACGATGGAGAGGAGGTGCTATAGAAAGCAGTTTGTCAAAGTGCTCTCCAAAGTTCCCCCCAACCAAACCAAATGGGGAAGAAGCTTGGGGACAACTGTGAAAGGATAGGCAAGGGGATGGGGCAGCTGTTAAGGGTGGGGAGGGTCTGGTCAGATGTAAAGAGAGGAGTAGTTAGCTAGGTGTGAAGGACGGGGAGCCACCAAAGAAGTTGTCAGGTAGCCAGGTTTGGTGCATGGAGTGAATGTGGGATGGAATCCACTGGGAGCAGTCAAATACAACATTCCTTGTTTTCCTAGAGTGGACATGCAAAGGAATGTTTGATCCAGCCAGTCGAAACTTCCTGTTCCTCCTGGCCTGGAACATCCTTCCTTGCATGTGACTAGTAGGTGGGCACGACCTTTCCAGACCTGGTAAAAGGACAAGGCATCTTGCCACTCTTCTCTTCTCCATCTTCTTTTCGTCCTGCAAACTTCCTGGAATGAACTGCTGGTTGCCAGCCAAAGAGTCCCCCAGGTCATCTCCCTTAGAGGGTAAACCTGTTAGTATAAGTTTGTAACTTTAAGCCTAAAGCCTGCCTTCAGGGATCACACTGCGCTCTGCTTGATTGTGAGTAAACTTTCTTTTTATTACTTATGAATGTGGTATCTTTCTTCTTTTAGGAGGGGTTCAAGGGGTCTTACCAGGAAAATATTAGAACACATTTCAATCTGGACAAGCCAGATTGAATTGCGTATTGTCTTAAGAAACTCACATGAGTTTGCAACTAGTTTTCTGCTGTGTAAAAGGGAATGCACTCTGCTAAGTAAAGGAACTTGCTGGTGCAAGTTAGGAAGGATATGAATAAACAATATATCCTCTCCTGCCACCCTGAACATTCCCACAGTGAACAGGGGTGGCAGCTCCTAGTACAGTGGTACCTCGAGTTACATACACTTGAGGTTACATATGCTTCAGGTTACAGACTCCGCTAACCCAGAAATAGTACCTCAGGTTAAGAACTTTGCTTCAGGATGAGAACAGAAATCGTGCAGTGGCGGCGCAACGGCAGCAGGAGGCCCCATTAGCTAAAGTGGTGCTTCAGGTTAAGAACAGTTTCAGGTTAAGAACAGACCTCCAGAACAAATTAAGTACTTAACCTGAGGTACCACTGTAGTGGGACACGGGTGGCGCTGTGGGTTAAACCACAGAGCCTAGGACTTGCCGATCAGAAGGTCGGTGGTTTGAATCCCCGTGACGGGGTGAGCTCCTGTTGCTCGGTCCCTGCTCCTGCCAACCTAGCAGTTCGAAAGCACGTCAAAGTGCAAGTAGAGAAATAGGTACTGCTCCGGCAGGAAGGTAAACAGCGTTTCCGTGCGCTGCTCTGGTTCGCCAGAAGTGGCTTAGTCATGCTGGCCACATGACCCGGAAGCTGTACCCCGGCTCCCTTGGCCAATAAAGCGAGATGAGCACCGCAACCCCAGAGTCGGTCACAACTGGACCTAATGGTCAGGGGTCCCTTTACCTTTACCTTTTACCACTGTACTGCTGTTTGTAAGACGCGACATGAAGGTTGGCAACACTGACCCTTCCCATGTGGGAATCCCTTACAGACGACCGCAGTGCCTGGAGACAGACAGTCAAATCTGTGCATTCACATCAGTGACCGGAGGAGAAATGACTGCTGGAAGAAGCACAACAGGACACCTTCATCTGCTCAGCTGCAGCAAAACACGTCTCTCCCAATTCGGTCTCTACAGTCACTGCAGGCGCTGCAACCATCCAACAGTTTGACCTCAACCCCAAAGGCATACTCCTACTTTGTCTCCCAAGATGGACGGATGCCAATGGCATCCCTAGATGGCATCCCTGTTCCTTCAGAGGAGTCTAACACAGTCCAGATATGTTACAAGTGTTCAGGTGGATGTCCTTAATGGGCTAGACCCAGAGAAAATAGCAGGTATTTCCAGATTTATTTGACATCGTGAGATCAGGATACACCACTGAACTAGGTGTGGGCTGTCTAAGCTATTGGTGATATGTGTTGTTGATTCAGGGAACATCATCTGACTCTCAGTTATGAAATAAAGTGTTGAAGCAACAGTGCTGGTTAAATGACAGGTACAAATTCATAATTCTCCTCTTATGCATCTAACTTTGGGGTGCCTTATGTCCTCTGCCGCAACTGGGGATGGGCAGAATTGGATTCGGTTTGCATTTGAAGGGAACTCTAAAAACCTGCGGTTTCCAAAAACATAGGAAAACCGAATCACAGCCATCCTTTAAAGGTTATAGTCTGAATTCTGTGGTACATTTCTCCAACTGAACAATGTTTGCAAAAATGCATATATTAGGGGAAAGCTTGCATATAAATTAATACATTAGAGAAAATAACATACACAACTGTGTTATGTTAGGAGATACTGCTTGAAGAAAGCATGTACATTCCTCAAAACTGCATACAAAAATGTGTTTATTAGGATAAATTCAATGCTGGAAAATTTCCATGAGGGGTTTTTTAATGCAAATGGTTGCAGAGATGTGGAGACCTGAATTTAAGTCTGGAAAAAGGAGAGATGGAGAAAATTAAATTGACCAATCCTTCCATTCCCCACCCTCCATCTGACTTCATTTCCCCAACTTTGGCAACCTCCCCCAACATAATGCCCAGTCCATTTGTTTTGGACTACAATGCCCACCAGCCACTGCTTACATAGCCGTGGATGATGGGAGTTGTAGTCCAGAAGATATGGCCGATACAATGTTGTGGAAGGCTGTCCTAGAAGCAGAATCAATATTGGAGGGTGAGGAGTGAAGTTGGAGGGAGTTGAATATAGAGAATTCTTGTCCATAACAGCAATGCAGTTGTTTTAGATTAACGTATAAATAGACATTAGTGTAATACATCTGTTGTTAATCCACGTCTTGGTGGAAGAAGGATGCCAACACTTCATTTATTAGACCCGTCGATCCTATAACATCCTTCCCTGTGTTCCTTTTGTCTTTTTCTCAGAGAGTATAATAGGTTCCAGGATGTCTTTTATTTCACTATATAGACCGTCCGTGTTTCCTCCTGTCGAACAAGAGCAAGACATAATGGATTCCAGGATGTAATTTATGCGGGTTTTTTGGAATCGGACACTATCCCATTAATTCTGAAACTTTCTGACAGTGAGCTGATTCTCTTGCGCTACCCTTACTTGTTAGCTGTTAAGCACCAGGGAGGTTGCGAGGGGAAAATTAGGAGAGGGGGAAGCAATCAAGTCTAAGATTGTAGTCTAAGGCATTTTGCCTGCCTGTCACCCATTTCAGTCTTCCTGGGAAAGGATGGTTAGGAAAACCACTTCCCCTCCTAAGCAGCAAAATCTTAAGAAGAGCTCTAATACGGCCCCATCTGCACTACAGATTTAAAGCACACCACGTTAAGCAATCATGGCTTCTCCTAATCCTGGGAACTATGATTTGTGAAGGGTGCTGAGAGTTGTTTGGAGACCCCTATTTCCCTCACTGAGCCATGATGGCTATGCTCTGCCTCCACTGTCAGAGACCGTACATCTCTGAATGCCAGTTTCTAGGAACCATAAGTGTCAATCAGACAAAGAAAGTTAGAAAGCAAAATGTGGAGGCAAAATTCTAAAGCTTATTAGGCAGCTATGATGGGAAACAGGATGCTAGTGTGATGGACCTTTGCTCAGACTTAGAAACCATCTGCATTATACATTTAAAGCAGTGTCATGCCCCTTTAAACAGTCATGGCGTCCCTCAAAGAATCCTGGAACATGTAGGTGCTGAGAATTGTTAGGAAACCCCATTCCTCTCACAAAGCTATAATTCTCATAGTTTCCTGGGAAGAGAAATTGGTTGTTAAACCACTCTGGGAATTTTAGAATTTTAGTTTTTAGAAAGTAGACCTCATAGAGGGTGTATATAGATATATAAAACTCAAACTAAATTTCAGTGTGAGTCTACACATCTTTAGTACACTTAAATGCAAATGTGTGTGAATGAACACAAGGTGCACAGCTTGCCAATTTTGTGTGTGTTTACTGTATATATTGCAGCTGGTGAGACACATTTTGCACCGAAATGAAATGTTAGAGTGGGAAAGTCAACATATATTTAGTGTGAAAATGCAGGTACTTGAACCCTAAGGCACCACAACTGCTGATCTATCTATCTATCTATCTATCTATCTATCTATCTATCATCTATCTATCTATCATCTATCTATCAACACTGCAGCTGGGGAATTTTTTTTTTAATTTTTTTTTCCAGTTGATAACCTATTTCAGGGCAGCCATGCTTTTCTAAAATACTGTCATTCACATGTCCAAAGAGGTTGCCACAGAGATAAATGGGTGGGCCTTTTCCCACTTTATCTGGCTGGCTGAAGGATGGAGACCAGCAGGCCAAGAAGGGGTGAGTATTGCTGGATGCTAGAAGTTGGAGACACAGAGACATGTCTTGCTCTGTGCTGAAACCAAGAGCTGTGGTTTGCGGCTTCCCTGGAAACCCAATGAGGAAACAAGATCTGTTGGGGTGTTAATGCTGTGAGCATCTCTATCTTATACTGAGGTTGTATATATGGGTAAACAAAACCATGTATCATAACGGCACCATAGTCTCCATTGGTTTTTATTCCAAGGAAACCAAACTCTGGGAAAGCGAAGATTGGGGTGCCCTTCTGGTGTCTAAACTGATAGGCTACAAGGCAAAACTTTCCTGCGCTGGAGAAGTGCCTCAACTCTTTTCAATTCAGTTGCCTCATTCTGTGCCTTCTCCCAACAACTTTTGGGAATGGGACATACACAGCAAATTGGCAGAATCCCCTGTGCAGAGCATTCCAAGGCAAATAGTCCATCTGTACTCCCCAAGTGCCCTTCAGACTCTCTGACAGAGTTAACGAATCAGGCTTTAGAACAGGGGTCAACAAACCTTTTCCGCAGGGGGCCGGTCCATTGTCCCTCAGACCTTGTGGGGGGCTGGACTATATTTGGGGGGGGGGAATCCCCCCAACTCTCCTCTCCCTTCTCCACAGCACAGGACGAGCCCCAGGGGCTGCTTACCTGTGCCTTGAGAGCGGCAGGGGCTGGTGGCAGCGGTGGGACGATGAGCGGCGTGAAAGGGCTGGCTCCAGAGAGGGGCTGCTTAAAATGGTGCTCAGCCAACTGCAGCTCAACAAAGCCCAGCCCCCTTCCTCCTCTAGGCAGGGCAGGGAGAAGCCAGGAGGGAGGGAGGAGGCGCCGACTCGGTGTGTGTCAGGGAGGGAGAGGGGGGAAATGGCGCGGCCCACACCATCAGAATCCCCACACCGATCCACGCAGCGATTTTTGGACTGTCCGCGGGCTGGATCCAGAAGGCAATTGAGCTCGATCCGGCCCCCGGGCCTCAGTTTGCCGACCCATGCTTTAAAAACAACCAGTGCTTATTTTGCATCTGGAAACAGAAGCATTAGTCCCTAAAGCACAAAAGCTCTAAAAATAAAAATAAAAAACACAGAGGGAAAAGGTATTAAATTCCTTCTTGGGGGCCACTGGTTCATCCTGCAATGCAATCTCCTTCCCACACTCCTTTCCTCAGACACCTAAACAACAGTGTGACGCGGCAACTAAAAAAGCCAATGCAATTCTGGGCTGCATCAATAGGAGTATAGCATCTAGATCAAGGGAAGTAATAGTGCCACTGTATTCTGCTCTGGTCAGACCTCACCTGGAGTACTGTGTCCAGTTCTGGGCACCACAGTTCAAGAAGGACACTGACAAACTGGAACTCCTAGAAAGATACCAGCAGATCACTAAAAATGTGATGTAGGAAACTGCAAGATGAACTGTGGTGGTAGAACTGATTAGGTCCCTTTTGCAGCGAGCACATTTAAGATGGTAATAATAATAATAATAATAATAATAATAATAATAATAATAATAATAATTGTAATAGTAATGATACCCAAATAAGAGTGCCAATAAAAGCTGGGGAGGCTGCAAGGGTGATGTTATTGCTTGGGGATCTAAATTGTTTAGGGCAATGTTTCTCAAGGTGGAAGGTACCATCCTGGCAGCAGGGAGACACCAGATCTGAAAATGAAGATCAGGCTTTGGAAAGCTGGTATCACTGGATCGAGTTCACAGATTTTGTTGAAATAATTAAACTAAAGAGCTGTAACTGGATTTCGAATAAATGTGCAATTGTTATCATTTGGATTTTATTGTGTTGTTATCTTCCTTAGAGGATTATGCAGTGGGTGATGCTTTTTATAGGGTAGGGTGGGGGCACTGGGGGTGAGTTTATGAAGCCAAAGGGGCAGTGCCCCCCAAAAGGGAAGTGCTGGTAGAGGACTGTCTTCTGAAGCAAAGCTACAGGGAACCAGGCAGAGGGCCTTCTCGGTAGTGGCACCCACCCTGTGGAACGCCCTCCCATCAGATGTCAAAGAGCTAAACAACTACCTGACATTTAGAAGACATCTGAAGGCAGCCCTGTTTAGGGAAGTTTTAAATGTGTGACATTTGAATGTATTTTTAATCTTTGTTGGAAGCCGCCCAGAGTGGCTGGGGAGACCCAGCCAGATGGGTGGGGTACAATTATTATTATTATTATTATTATTATTATTATTATTATTATTATTAGGCCACTTCCTTCTGGCTTATAGAAGATTCATCCCACCTTCATATACACAGGTGTCTCATGCCCCTCCACCCCAAAACTCTGTACTAACAGGAAATGATACAGGGTTCTTTCGGCAGGGAGGAGGGGAAAAACAGAGGAAGAACTCTCCAGTTTCACAAAGTCAATCCTCATTGTCAAACCAAGAGGCAGTTGAGAATTCTCCCAGTCCAAAGGCACGGTACGGCGTTCGAGAGACAACACACAAGAGAAACACAAAAATATCTCGTTAACTTTTTTTTAACAATTCTAACCACTGAACAAGCTACTCCCCCCCCCCCCTTCTCTCTCAATAATTTATACCTGAATGGCTCGTCTAGACATGACATCATTTTAAGGTATGCCTGGTGTTCTGTGGTCCGTTTACAATAACCAGGATGTATAATTGCCTTCGTTCAGGTCAGCAAAAGGGGCGATTAGTGGGCTGGGAAGCGGAGGGGGGCAGTTGCGGAGGAGCAGAGGAGGAATATCACAAAGGCCTTTCTCTCCGCAGCTGTTCTGGAGAGCGGTTTTTATAGCCTGTTGTTTTCTGCCAAGGAGACGGAGCCCTAACAATGCTCTCGAATCCACACTGAACCGCTATCCCTTGCAGGGAGGCAAAAGAGAGAGTACGGGAGAACGACACATACCGCAGATAATCTCCCATTCGCAAACGGTTTCGGTGTGAACAGTTCCTATTAAAGCCATGAAGGGAAACCAGCTGTGGATGGCGGCCAGGATCTACTCGCATGGGTGAAGGCTGAAAGGCAAGACCCTTGATTCCTTTGCAAAACAGTTTGTGGAGCTGCTGTGGGACTTGAGCAAAAGGCTCCCTCTATTAAATGGACAACCCTCTTATAAAGGACAACTGCTATAAAAGTTCAATCACATCTTGTGCGTGGGGTCGGTTCCAAGGATTCCACATACAGTCGTACCTTGGTTTTTGAACAGCCTAGTTCTCGAACGTTTTGGCTCCTGAACAATTGAAACCCGGAAGTGACTGTTCCGGTTTTCTAACGTTCTTTTGGAGCTTCCTGCAGCCAATCAGAAGCTGCGCTTTGGTTTCTAAACATTTTGGAAGTCGAACGGACTTCTGGAAAAGATAATGTTTGACTTCCAAGGAACAACTGTATACGCAAAAATGCATTTGCTCAGTGCTATTTTTCTGGAAAAAGAGGTGCTGGAACTCACCTTCAACACCTCCCTTGTTCTCTTTTAATTGCAATGACGCCCATCTGAGAGGTGCCGGAACTGAGTTCCAGCGAGTTCTGGCTGGGGGGAAAAAACCTTGGATATACTCAGACCCTTGGTGTCACCCCTCCACAAACATCTCAAGGCTTTTGGAGGCGGCATGCAGAGATTTTCTTGCCCCACTTCCCCACCCTCAGCAAGGGAAATACTACTACTACTACTACTACTACTACTACTAACTTATTATTTATACCCCGCCCATCTGGCTGGGCTTCCCCAGCCACTCTGGACCGCTTCCAATCAAATATTAAAATACAGTAATACATCAAACATTAAAAGCTTCCCTAAACAGGGCTGCCTTCAGATGTCTTAAAGACTTTTTCTGCTGTGCTTTCCCAGCACAAAAAAAATCTTTTGAACTCTTTGCCTTACTTTCATTTAACTTGCAGGATTTCAACCAGTGGCCTCCAAACTCATGGTTGAAATCGTGGCAAGCGAAATGCATGTACGATGCATCCACACTGTATTTAATTTGTGCCCACTGCTACGTTTGAAGGATTTCAAACTTTAAAAAATTGAGTCGTACCAGCTGATAGCCTTCCAGGTTCAGCTCCTAACCTCAGAGGGTTTGAGGAAGTTAAATCTCAGGCGCAAACTACGTGCTACAGGAAACATGTGTACATGCGTGAGATGTGCATGCATGATTATGCAGGCCATTTTTATTTTGAAGGGAAAACAGCTGGCCAGGCTCTATATCAGCCTTCCAATCAAGAGCAGGGTCCAGCGTTGGGTTTCCTGCCAAAAAATCACCCCCCGCTGCCCCCAAAGGCGCAGTAGAAAGCATATTTAGGGGTCAAATAGCAGTTGGGAGGTGGGCAGGAAATCAGGGGCCCACACAGCTGCATTTCATTCAAAGTAAGAGTAGTTAGGTGGCTTTAAAAGTGGGGGGGGGGAGTTAATATAATGTACTGCTTGCTCCTCAACTTATGATGGGAGCGAGGACACGTTCTCTTTAGTAAAGCACATGACTGTAAGCCAGAGGTGGGAAGATCTGTAGCTCTCCTCCAGATGTTGACGGACTCCAAATCCCATCGGCTCCAGCCAGCATGGCCAATGGTTTCCTGTCCCTGTAAACTAATCCCGAGAAACCTGCAGTTAAGATAGAGTTTAATCTTCCCTTTCAGCCCTTCCTCAGCAGGCCAACTAGATGATTTTAAGATCATGTAGCTGCTGGATGATGCAGGTAAGTATATCAGCCATAGGGTAGCGTCATCTGTGTTTGCTGCAGAAAAGGTAGGATAAGCCTTTCTGAACTGTGCAAGTGCTAAAAGTTAAGGGTAGCTTGAATGTTTTAAATCCTGTTTCTTTGAATTCACTTGAGGGACGTGGGTGGCACAAGGGACACGGGTGGCGCTGTGGGTTAAACCACAGAGCCTAGGACTTGCCGATCGGAAGGTCGGCAGTTCGGATCCCCGTGACGGGGTGAGCTCCGGTTGCTCAGTCTCAGCTCCTGTCAACCTAGCAGTTCGAAAGCACGTCAAAGTGCAAGTAGATAAATAGGTACCGCTCCGGCGGGAAGGTAAACGGCGTTTCCGTGCGCTGCTCTGGTTCGCCAGAAACGGCTTAGTCATGCTGGCCACATGATCCGGAAGCTGTATGCCGGCTCCCTTGGCCAATAAAGCGAGGTGAGCACCGCAACCCCAGAGTCGGTCACGACTGGACCTAATGGTCAGGGGTCCCTTTACCTTTATATTCCCAACTTATTGGTTTGATGATCCCTTAGCTCCCCCCTTTGTTTGTTTGTTTGTTTGTTTGTTTGTTTGTTTGTTTACACATTAGTGTTTTGCACTTATATCGTAATGCCCTTCAGCCATCATCATCATCATCATCATTTATTTATAGCCCACCCATCTGGCTGAGTTTCCCCAACAGAAAATTAAAAACACGTTAAAACATTAAAAACTTCCCTAAACAGGGCTGCCTTCAGGTGTCTTCTAATAGTCAGATGGTTGTTAGATGATAGATCTTGAACAAGGCCTGTATAAGCTGTGACACTGTCTGCCTTTTTAAACATATACACCTAAGGTGTCTTACTCCCCACCCCCATTTCTTTCAGTTGCACCTTGTAAGCTTTCCAATGGCACATTTTGATATTTGAATACCTGAAAGGCCACCTCCTTCCTTCCCTACAGACTCTTTCGGGTGCTGAAATAGGCAGAGGGGGCCCTCTTGGTAGTTCTTCTGTCCTCAGAGGCTGTTGGGGGAGTAGCACAGGACAGGGCCTTCCCTGTGGTTGCCCCTAAGTTGTGCAGCTCCCTCCCCAGAGGAAGGTGTGCCCTGCGCCTTCATTGCACAGCTTCCGGAAAATGCTGAAGACTTACCCCTTTACCTTGCTTTCTGGCACATGCAGTGCAAATCTATAGGAACCATCTTATTTTGATAATTTAAGTTGTTTTAAGCTGCTTTTAATATTGTGCTTTAATGTACCTCAGGTTAAGTACTTAATTCGTTCCGGAGGTCCGTACTTAACCTGAAACTGTTCTTAACCTGAAGCACCGCTTTAGCTAATGGAGCCTCCTGCTGCTGCCGCGCCGCCGGAGCACGATTTCTGTTCTCACCCTGAAGCAAAGTTCTTAACCTGAAGTACTATTTCTGGGTTAGCAGAGTCTGTAACCTGAAGCGTATGTAACCTGAAGCGTATGTAACCTGAGGTACCACTGTATAACAAAAGTAAATTTAGCCTTGAGTAGGTACACCTTGATAAACCTATGAGATGCTGCCATTTCTTAAGATTTCACCCCCATAAAACACTGCTTCTTTTTTTGAGCTTGAGATGTACAGCGTATTTCTCTTCTTCCTATAGTCCCTGCCCCACCCCCACGCCAATCTCTTGGTAGTCCCAAGCAGAGAGCAATTGTGTGCTTTTGGCTAAAAACACAGCATTTGAGAAACCAGATCTTGCTCCAATATAAAGGGAAAACTCCTGGATCATTTTTGGAAGTTGTACAGACAAAGGAAGCCCATCTCTTGGGGAGCTGGATTACCAAATGCATTCAGGGCCTCTTGCAGAAATAAATCTGGTGTTGTTCAGCTCAGTCTTCCCAAGCGGACTGCTCTTTGTGGGTTTGAGGAGGGGAGGGGGAATGCCAGGGGGGTAGCCTGGAGATGTAAATGGTTTTATTTAAGAGCAAAACACAGAGAATGGTCCATTTGATAGATGATGCCTTTAAGAACCAGTAAAAGGAAACTTTAAAAGAAATTATGGTAAAGCTATAGGAGATTTTCGAAGTGGCTTTTTCAGATGTATTGCTTTCTTTAAGGTACAGGCATTTTCTTTGCCTCGAAATCAAACGGGATCTTCAGGTTTTTTGAAACATCGCAACACCTGCAAGGCCTGTTTGACCAGCAATGATCCAAGTCCATTTCAAACTAACAGAACAAACCAACAACAACAGCCTAACTCAGTATAAAGCAGCTATCTCTGTTACTATGATGTGATGGATTGAGCTTCTATTCAAATTTGTCATTCCGCTTCTAAATTTGCATTAACACATTAAAATATGAAAATCAGGTGCAAATCTAAAAAAAAGAAAAAAAAAGAAAATCAGGTGCAAATCTGTGTCTTCGACACAAAGGGTTGATAGTTGTTTTCATTGTTTATTATCAATTTTATTTTTTGTTGTTTATAATGAGGTAAACTGCCCTGGGACTTTTGGTGAAAACCAGGTCATATATACACTAAACAAGATAAATAAAGATAAGTGGCCACCCTAACTTTAGCACCGCTACACCTGAGAAAACTCCCTCCCCTCCCAATTGTACACAGAAGTACTGAATTTTTGAAGGCACTCCGAGAGCCTTTTTGCCTAAATGGTGGGATTTAAATGCCTTAAAGAAATAAACAAAGGGGGAACAAGAAAAAAAAATGAGATAAACCTCCTGGGAATTCCTGCCAAATGCACATTCTCAGCTTGTCATTACTGACGTTCAACAAATGAAAAAGAAAGGAAATGAATGAATGTGAGAATCGGCATGGTCAGCAAGGGGTTACTTGATCCCAGACTAGAACCAGCTCCCTTTCCCATATAGCTTGCACCCTTTGACTTGTATCTCTCTGTGTGTGTTTTTAAAGAAGGCTTTCTAAAAAGAAACGAGAAATGAAAAATTCAGAGAGAAGGCCTAGTTCATTTCAGGAGCCAGGAGTGGTGGTGGTGGTGGTGGGGAACCAAACAAACTACAATTCCCAGAATGCTTTGGGAGAAGCCACGGCAGTTGAAGCTGTTTTGTGTAACCAAGGAAGCAGACAAATCCTTAACAGCAGAGAGCCGGGGAGAGAGGAAAATGAACCAGACACAAAGTATGCTGATAGACGGCCTCACTAGGACCAAGCATGTTGCCAACGCCGCTCTCATCAGAATAGTGGACGGCAACATCCTGGCAACCACTCCGGGCTTCAACATCCAAAGCCAAGCCCTGGTCTTCCTCCAAGCCTTTTTTAAGGAGCTGCTCCAAGTCAGAAGGGACGGGCTTTACTTCAAAGACCGGTACTACAAGTGTGTCAGAGCAGACGACCACTCCATCTACCTCAAAGGGAAAGACAACGGGGTGATTTTAGCCAAAACTGGGACCTTCATCGTGGTCGGCACTTACGCCCAAGGCATGTACCCCAGCGTGTGTGTGGAAGCCGTGGAGAAGCTGGCGGACTACTTCAGAGCAAAGGGAAACTGAAAAGGCTGTGGAGATGGAGCCATTTTACTCGGAGACCCAGCGCAGCCCAGCCCAGCAAGAGAACGGATCGCTATCGGCAAGAGAGGGCAGCTGATGCAAGGACCACAAATCCTTTTCACAAGCTTCCTACTTGTGGGGTTGGAGGGGAGAAAAATTAAATGCACGCGAAGTAAAACCTTGGTGCTTGATTGATATACGTGTATCGTTTCAGGTTCTCCCTGGCCTGAAGCCTTGATTGGTTGAGGCTGGCTGCAATTCCTGGCTGGGGATGTTGTGGCCCTCTCTGCCTGGCCCTCAGGACTTTCCACGCTCCAGGCCATGCCTTCCCTCCAGGACACAACCACCAGTAGCTCTGCTCCTGACCCTATCTCAAGTGTCTGACATTCAGAAGACATCTTAAGGCAGCCCTGTTCAGGGAAGTTTTTAATGTGTGATATTTTAGTGTATTTTTGGTTTCTGTGGAAGCCACCCAGAGTGGCTGGGGAAACCCAGCCAGATGGGAGGGGTACAAATAATAAATTATTATTATTATTATCATCATCATCATCATCAGGATAGTGGTTCTTGCTTTCCTGGGTGGAGGGGTGTAGACAGTGTTAGAAATTCCCCAGGTGCCAGGTACATTTTGTGACTGGCGCGAGTCTAGTTGTGACCACATGGAGCTCTCTGAATGTCAGGTTGGCGACTGACAACTGGATGGCCTCCAGGTTTCTTAAGCAGGTGCAAAAGAGCTTATTTACTGTATTTATATCCCATCATTTTCTCCTAGGAGTACATCGTTCACTCCTTGGTTAAATCCTACAGTGACCCTGTGAGGTAGGTTAGGAGGCTGTGAGTGATTCCAAGGTCACCCAGTGAGCTTCCTGACTGAGTGGGGATTTGAACCCTGATCTCCCAGGTCCTAGTCCAGCACTCTAACCACTACACCACACTTCCTAGAGTCCTTGTGCTATGGGGCAGCTCTATAAATTAAGCAGGTAAATAAATATGGGGAAAGCAAAATGTTACTTGGAGAAGAATCTGAACTATTTCCCTTGAAGCCTGAATGTGATTTATTCTGGGTTGTTTAATTTGATGTTTTAATGTGTTGTAAACCACTTTGAGATTTTTTTTCTCCTTTAAAATATAAAGAGGTATAGAAATGAAAATCATCATCATCAATTTCATGGGGGGGGGGGGGGAATGGCACCTAGACATTCCATTGTGGCAACCGTAACCCAGGTTTAGGGTAGCATTTGATGATTAGCATATATATCCAAGTTTCTGACACTGGTGTGGGCACAGAAATTTGGGGTAGACTGGAAGGTGTACTACAGAACAAAGGTAAGAGTCATCATATCCATTGCTCCACCAATCTTTATCTCTGGGCCCACCCACTTTTGACTCCGAGCATGCCCACCACTGGCAAGTGAACCCCAAAAGATTCCCCATAAGGGATTGTGGCCCTCGGGGCTAAATATTTACCCCTCTGTTCTAGAACATTCTGTGTAAGAGATTGGCAAGGTATATATAACTTGATTCAGTTCTCCTTTAAAAGCAAGCTGATCTAATTTATACTTACTGTTATTTATTATTTCTACAATTTATATACCGCTTATATTTTTTTAAAAAAAACAAAACTCTAAGCGGATTACAAAGCAGATCGAAACATCAAAATAAAAAGTAATAATGATGGAAGTCCGTCAATAATGCTGATGATGATGGGTTTGGTGCTTCTGGCAACAATGACTGGGACATATCTGTAGTTTTTTAAGGGTTCTATCTTATGTCATAAATAGGTCATCTAGTGATCCTCTCTCTGGAAAAGAATCATTTCACCACTTCTCCTTTCTTGTACCCATATGGCTTATTTCTCCAAAATGTACACCTGTGCATGTGTATGGTGTTTAAAAAAAGAGATACAGTGGTACCTCAGGTTACATACGCTTCAGGTTACAGACTCCGCTAACCCAGAAATAGTGCTTCAGGTTAAGAACTTTGCTTCAGGATGAGAACAGAAATTGTGCTCCGGCGGCATAGCAGCAGCAGGAGGCCCCAGTAGCTAACGTGGTGCTTCAGGTTAAGAACAGTTTCAGGTTAAGAACAGACCTCTGGAACGAATTAAGTACTTAACCCGAGGTACCACTGTAGATGAAATTCAGAACTTATCGGAAGCTGGGGGAAACACAACTCAGTCAGCTGGATTCAATCAGCTGGGAGGCGCGATGCTCTGATGGGTCCAGGAGCCCACCTGTCACCCCTGGCCCTAACAGTTCCCCTACAAAAAAAATTCATTGCATGCCACTGCCTGCAACCCTAGAAAGCTGCTGCTAGCCAGTGTTAACAATACTGAGATGGAAAGCTCAGTGGTCTGCCTTGGTCTAAGGATGATTCCTATGCGCCAAAATCAGAATGCGTTACACAACCATAAGGACACAAGACACTTTTTTTTTAACAATGTGAGTCGTAGGAACAGAGTTTCTACACTGCGACAGAATCGCAGCATGCAAACTGCCCTTCCCGTTATCAGGCAGGCGGAGGGGGTAATTTTGTTTCCCGGATTTGCACCGTTCCATCTGAAGAAAAGAAAACTTGGGTCTAAAGACGGGAGAAGAGAGAGATGACGTCTGATATTAGCAAAAGTAAAACAAGGTTGTCATTTTCTGGCTGCCCTCAAATTGGCGCCAAGTTTCCCGGGTTGGTGGGGGGGACACATTGGCCTCCCAGGAGAGGGTCCCTGGGCTTTGAACTTCGAAGCGTATGAGAGGAGGGGAAAGAGGCTAGTTGGAGGTGCCAGCATCATCTTGGATTGAAATCAATCAGACTGATGCATGATTGCAATAACTAGCCCACATCACCTCTGCGCTGCCCCTTTCCATATGGTCTTTATATCAGGATTCCGCAGGCTGGGTGGCTCATTTCCTGCTGCAGCTAAAAAAATCCCCCTCGCTCCAAAAAGAGAGAAAGAAAACAAAGCAAAGCGAGACCGATCGTCCAGCAGAACTGTTTGACTAAAGTCCCTCCAAAGCTGAAGCAACAGCTCCGATTAAGTTCTTTGTTATCTTATCAACTTAGCTAGATGCAGAGAGAAGCCCAAACAAGGCAGGAATTAACTTAAGACTCACTCCAAATGTCAGGGAATCTGACATGTTCCATCACTTGGGGTTTACCTGAGACTTCTTTGGGCCCAGGGAGACACAGGAATAAAACCATAAAGCACGGGAGGCCTCAGAACAGAAGCATACCCTCCAACATTTCTCCAATGAAAATAGGGACAACCGATTCTATTAGTATTAGTATTAGTATTAGTATTAGTATTAGTATTAGTACAGTGGATGCTCGGGTTGTGAACGTGATCCGTGCGGGATGCACGTTCGCAACCCGCAGCATTCGCAACCCGCAGCGGCATGTCTACGCATGCGGGGGTTGCGATTCAGTGCTTCTGCACATGTGCGACCGTCGAAACCTGGAACTAACCTGTTCCGGTACTTCCGGGTTTCGGCGCGTCCGTAACCCGAAAAGACGCAACCTGAAACATCTGTAACCCGAGGTATGACTGTATTAGTATTAGTATCACCCTGCCCATCTGACTGGGTTGCCCCAGTCATTCTGGGCTACTTCCAACATATATAAAAACATAACAAAACATTACACATTAAAAAAACTTCCCTGTACAGGGCTGCCTTCAGATGTCTTCTAAAGGCTGTGAGTTACTTACATCCTTGGCTCAGGGGTCACATAACTACATACCCTCCAACATTTCTCCGATAGAAATAGGGACATTCTAAGGACATTCCAGGATCAAATCAGAAACCGGTATGGCTTCTTTAATTCTGGGACTGTCCCCAGAAAATAGGAACACTTGGAAGTTGGCAGTAGCCAGACCCAAATTAGTGATTTAATCACTGCTTGGGGCCTGCACAAGATATTCTGCTGCCTGGGTTGAAGATGGTGTCTCCACCAGAGAACGGCTGCACTGGCAACTGAATCTTGCAGCAACCCTGGTGATGGTATAGAGCCCTCTGCTGCACCTGAGAGTTGCAGCCCAGCTTAGGGAGTTCAGGGCCAACCCTGGATGTTGGACCATATCAGGTGAGCAAGAGGCATCATCAAAGTTCAAGGACACATTCCAGCCAAGGAAGGTGTAAAGCAGGGATGGTGAGGGTGGCCTGGGAAAGAGCCTTCTCTGTAGCAGCCCCTCAGTTGTGAACTGTGATGCCACCTTCCTTATACAGCTTCTGGCAAATTCTGAAGAGACACCTCTTCGCCCTACCCTTTCAACGTTTGAGGTGTGTATTTTTAGGACTCACCCTATTTCTCTAATTGAAAGACGTTTTAAACTGTTTTTAATATTTAGTTGCATGGTTGTGCTTTAATGTCGTAACCTGCCCTGGGACCCAATAATAAATCATAAATAATTCCACTCAGAACGAATCAGAAGCATGACATCTCGTGCAGGGAAGCCCGCGGTTCGGATGCGAGGATCCCAGACGGTGCTTCCCGGGGAGCACAAATGGTCTCCAAATTCCCCACGTATACACAGCCGTGGAGCATATCAAATGACAGGCAGCCCGTGAAGAAGGCAAGTCATTTCTTCCAAAAGATAAAATCTAAAAGCGAAGATTTAAAGCCCGCAATATTGCACAGCAGAGTTTAGCTAGCTGCCAGCAAGACTTCCTCGCAGGCTGGAGACCTTCCTCGTCGGCTGCCTGGTTAAGAGTTAAAATTCCTCAGATAATTCTAATTTAAACAATCTGTAGCCATCAGCACTAAGGAGGTGCCCGCCAGCTGGTGATGGTTAAGTAGTTCCTTTTTTTTCCTCTTCCAGAAACCTGAACCTATTAGCAAAGGGTCAAGACGTTCTGTTATACTCCGTAGCAAGTTTCAACAATGGTTGAAACCCTCTCGTAGAATGCAAGAGTCTTCCAGGGATGGGGAGAGAGAGAAGATTTCATTTCAAGAGAAGGTTGGGAAAGGAACTCCCACAGATCTGTATTTCCATATTTGAACAGTGCAACTGGAAGATCCTGCAAACTCAGGGTATGGGGGGACAGGAAGGAAGCTCTACACACTTTCATTCACAGATGCTTACCTTCCTCGCAGTTCCTTCCCGTGAAGCCAGGACAGCATCGCCATTCCAGGGCAGTCAGTGTTCTGTAGGAGATCTTGTACATGGGTCTGATGAGAGTCCTGTAACTAACACAAGCAAGAGGTCACGCAGACGGCTCTGCCCCAAACCTGCCAACCTTGCAAATATCAAAAGCTGCACATTTGCAAGTAAGCTCAGGTATGCTTTAATGCAAGGCTGACACAGCACAAAACACAAAACACTCACCCACACTTCCCACTGGTCCTAGGCCTAGGAAGCCTGGGTCCATGCAGTTTCCTACTTGTCCTGCTCCTTTCCCAGGGAAAATCCACTCTTTCGTGCTAAATAAGAGCAGAAGCTTCCCAGGCTTTGGGGAGGAGGGTCAGGCTTCAATACTCTTAATTTACCCTGAACATTTAGTGGACAGTCTAATCCACCGACTGCACACCACTGCTGTTTATTCTGACAGACTGTGTGCTAAAAACAGTTTTCCCCAAGGGGAAAGTGGAAGTTTGGGACAAGAGGAAGTGTGGATGAACTCTAACAAGGGTACAGACTCCCAGGTAAGCGAGTACAGGTGCAGCCTCACTGCAGTTTCATGGGAACATAAGACCCTCCTACTGTACAAGGCCATGTTTTCTCCCTCTTCCATGTGACAGCCCTCTAGATATTTGAAGATGGCTATCCTATCGCCTCTCAGTCTTCTCTCCTCCAAGCTAAACCTGCCTAATTCCCTCAACTGTCAACACACACAAATGGACTCAAAAGCGCCCCAGATGAGCCTGTCAACTTTCTGCCAGCACAATCGAGAAAGGAGACTTGCAAGTTGGATCCCAGTCTACAAGGCAATTGTGTACTCAAATGGCTTCTTTGCAAAACTGATATGCATTGCAGGGCAAATGCTTTAAACACACAGGAGGAAGACATTTCCTGTGTACTCCATTTGGGTCCCAGGATGCTATAAGCCATATCTCTACCCCTCCCCAATCCCCCCCCCAAAAAAAATATTGTCCTGACCAGTTTCCGGTCTTGAAAGTGTACTTGTTTCTGAAGAATTAGCCTTTGGTGCCAAATGTGGAATCTGATGTTTTGCATTTGGAATCGTTGCATGCTTGAAATCCTCTTAAAACAAACAACTCTCCCCGCCCCCAAAAAAGTGAAGTTCAAACATTCCAGCCGTGACTATTTAACAGTGACAGTTTCAATTTCTTGGTCCCTGGTGATTCCTTGCCCTTACCTTTGCCTTATTAAAATGCCTTGTTAAAATCAGTATGAGTTGCTAGATGCTAACCTATAGCTATCTGGTTAGCCTCTATGAGAACTGGAAAATGGATTTTAGCTGTGATTCCTGCATTGCAAAGGGTTGTACTAGATGACCCTTTGGGTCTCTTCCAATTCTATGATTCTGCTTTTTGACATGTTGGGAGGGCAGACAGAAAAGAACACTGCCCCCCCCTCACAGAAAAAGAAGAAATCATAATCTGATCCAAGCTTGCACATACCATCCCCAACAACCACCTTGGCACACCTTGGTAAAAGCTGGAGGCTGATCCTGACACTAGCTTGCCTAATATCCTCTTAAAGCCATCTAAACCCGTCATCCCCGCATTGTGTGGCCAGTGAAATTTGCAGAGTTAATTATCTGTTGTCTGAAAAAGCACTTCCTTCTGTCAGTCCAGTAAACCGATTGCCAAGCAGTTCCACTGGGTGAAACAGAGTTTATCCTTTATCCTTCCCTTTAAGTCGTCTTCTGTTTCACGACAAAAAAGCCCCAAGTGTTTCATCCTCCCTTTATCAGAAAGATGGATCAGTTCCTTAATATTTTTTTTTAAAAAATCATAGGCTCATGAGAGTTTGAAGTGGCCTCAAAAGTCATCTAGCCTAAGCCCGCCCACTTCCAATACAGCCTATTCAAGATCGTGCACCGTCCTTAAAAGCTCTTCCAAATGCCCAGCTGAAATGCCCTTCCTTGCAATTTGGACTCTGGAGCAAAAGAAAGAAAATTTGCTCCATCGTCTATTTGACAGCCCCTCAGGATATTTAAAGGTGGCCATTGTGTGGCCTCTTGATCATTTCCCCTGCTTGGCTCATTGTGTTTGCCCTGTCTGCACCTTCTCCTTTTTAACTCTGTGTCATTCTTTCCTTGCCTGCTGCCTCCAGATGTTTTGGGTGCCTACTCCCACCATCCCTGAATCTCAATCTTTAGCTGCAATCCCTGCATTGCAGGGCATTAAGACTAGATGACCCCTGAGGTCCTTTCCAACTCTACAGTTCTGTGATTCTATGATGCGGCATGTACACTCAACATGCCATGTCGGGCCTGCTTTCTTATCCACTTCCACAGCACACAGGTAAACTGCGGCATTCATTCCCACAGGATGGGGCGAGGACCCACCCACCATCTAGAATGGCTTTAAAAGATCAGACAAATCTGTGCCTGTCAGTGGGTACCGTCAGGGCTGGAGTCAGACACTGGTCAGAATGGAAGACGTGGGCTCCGTTGTCAGTGCAGTCAACTCTGTATTCTGCCGGGTTTCACAAATGGAGAGAGCGCTGCTGCTTGTGGGCTTCCAGTGTGAGAATGGCCTTTGGTCTGAACTAAAGGTAAAGGTACCCCTGACAGTTAGGTCCAGTCGTGGACGACTCTGGGGTTGCGGCACTCATCTCGCTTTACTGGCCGAGGGAGCTAGCGTTTGTCCACAAACAGCTTCCGGGTCATGTGGCCAGCATGACTAAGCTGCTTCTGGCGAACCAGAGCAGCGCACGGAAACACCGTTTACCTTCCTGCCAGAATGGTACCTATTTATCTACTTGCACTTCGTACTTTCAAATTGCTAGGTTGGCAGGAGCAGGGACCGAGCAATGGGAGCTCACCCTGTCGCGGGGATTCGAACCGCTGACCTTCTGATTGGCAAGCCCTAGGCTGTGTGGTTTAGACCTGAACTAGCAGGCCTGAACTAGCAGGTATTTTTATACACTCTTAACTTCTTCACTCCCTTCAGAACCACTTTTTTATTATTACTACTATAATTAATTTATTAATTGCCTTCCAAACCACCATCTCAAGGCAATTTGCGTATAAGATGATCAAAAATTAGGGGGGCGGGGTCAACCAATACATTGAAAACAAAAACTAAAACCTTAACAAGTGGACACTTGTAGTAACGATGCCTTTATCCAGTTGGGAAAGACCATCAAAACAACAAAGTCTCCAACTGTTTCTGGAAAGTGCAGCTAGGGGGCGACTATCATATCTCAACAGGGATGCAATTCCACAGGACAGGGGCAGCCACCCTGAAGGCCCTGCTCTGAGCTCCTGCAGAGAGGGTTTCTGAGATCTTTGCAGGAGAAACTCTCCCACAGACTGCAGTGATCTGGTGGGCGTACAAGGCAGTCTGTCAACTATGTGGGTCCTTCTCTGTGACTGCAAGCAGCTTGCCTCTACAACCCTGTGCAGAAAACCCAGCATTCCAACCAAGCCAGGAGAAGTTATTCAGACAGAGGTTACCTCACTAAGTTGGCACAAGGTCCCGGCCACCGGCAGCTTTGATAAACCCTCTGGATCACAGTCTCCGAGCCATTCTGCACCTGGCAGGAAACAGTCCGGGTGACCGTGTGTTGACACCAGTGCCTGCAGAGAGGAACAGAAGGCAAACTCGATGTCATTAAGGCCAAATCGCTGACTGCTGCAAATCAAGAAGGTGGAATAACTAGCACAGAACAGAGGGGGACTAGATATTATTAAAAATTCCAGTACTGGCTGGTCCACTAGGGCTGCTGCTGGAACAGAGACCTCCCAAGGAGTCCAGCGCAGAGGCCATAGCTAAGCCACAGCCATCCTCACACTGCCAGAACGCATGGATCCTGAAATAGTCTGGGCCCCTTTAAGAGCAGAGGCTCCGCCCATTAGGGAGGAGCTAGATGCTCAAAGGAAGCTGGAGGCCCAATTTAAGGCTCTGCCTAAGTTTGCTGGTTGTTAGAATGACATTCAAGCCTGCCTTGTCTCACTGCCAGTGTAGGTTCCCCTTGGGGCTGTCCAAGGTGCTACCTTACCATGCTTTTCACTGCAAGAAGTGAAGTTATGGGGAAGCAAGCAGAGGGCATTCTCTCTCTCTCTCTGCAATGCTTATTATTATTATTATTAGTAGTAGTAGTAGTAGTAGTAGTAATAATAATAATAATAATAATAATAATAATAATAATAATAATAATTTATTATTTATACTCCACCCATCTGGCTGGGTCCCCCCAGCCACTCTGGGCGGCTTCCAACAAAACACTAAAATACAATAACCTATTAAACATTAAAAGCTTCCCTAAACAGGGCTGCCTTCAGATGTCTTCTAAAAGTTTGCTAGTTATTTTTCTCTTTGACATCTGGTGGGAGGGCGTTCCACAGGGCGGGTGCCACTACTGAGAAGGCTCTCTGCCTGGTTCCCTGTAACTTGGCTTCTCACAGTGAAGGAACCGCCAGAAGGCCCTCGGTGCTGGACCTCAGTGTCCGGGCAGAACGATGGAGGTGGAGATGCTCCTTCAGGTATACTGGGCCGAGGCCGTTTAGGGCTTTAAAGGTCAGCACCAACTCTTTGAATTGTGCTCGGAAACGTACTGGGAGCCAGTGCAGGTCTTTCAAGACCGATGTTATATGGTCTTGGGGGCCGCTCCCAGTCACCAGTCTAGCTGCCGCATTAGATATTACAAATATTCCATTCATCTTCAAAACAACACAAGGTACACAAAATACAAAAAAAAAGAGATCATGAAGAAACACCCATAGTTAATGGTTCAACACCATATGTCTCCAGGATTTTACATCATGATTAGATAGTCTTCTACTTTTTAAAGGTGACTTCCATCTACCTCACTGCGGGTCTTTTTCCCCCTTTTTCCAGGCAGAGGGCCTTCTCAGTAGTGGCACCCACCCTGTGGAATGCCCTCCCATCAAAGAGATAAATTACACAACCTTCTGTAGACACCTGAAGGCATCCCTGTATCAGGAAGTTTTTAAAGTATGGTGTTTTACTGTGTTCTGTTGGAAGCCACCCAGAGTGGCTGGGGCAACCCAGTCAGATGGGTTGGGTACAAATAATAAAATTATTATTGTTGTTGCTGTTGTTGTTATTAAAGGTGTCACATGTTCTCATCCTGAAGGCCCCCTCAGCAATCTGGCTGCCACATTCTGCACCAGCTGGAGCTTCTGAACCAGGTCAAAGGGCAGCCCCACAAAGACTGCATTTGGGAAACAAGCTTGTTTCAGCTCTCCCTGGAAATAGGATGAGCATCCAAATAAATATAATGTTGGCCAGCCCCTGTTTCAGATGCGAGAGAATGCACAGAGCTACTGGGAGGAAACCACAGAACCGACGTCTAGCACTACCTCTACTGAGAGGGTAGCTATCATTTTTGTGCCAATGAACCTGGAGGAAAGGAAACAAGGTGGAACGTCATCTAAGCAGAATTAAACTCCATGAAAAGATTTACCGCTGGAGGGGACGGCACTCAAGCATTGTTTACATTGCCCGATGCACTTCAAAGCCTGCATCCCAGGATAAAGGATTTCCTAGCAATAAAGCAAGCCACCTAATTAAAAAGCTCTTCTCAGTCTGTCAGATGCACCCTCTAATCTTTATGGGAGTAACATGGCTTTGACCAGACAGAGCTGTAATTTTAAGACTAAGAGAGAGGCTTTTTTTTTTAACAACAACAACTTTCAAGTGAATAATGGAGTCTGCTGAATTTTCACAAAGCACATGGAAGAAGAAGCATCCTTTATGTTAGATTTTTGTGTGCCCCAGATGTTCCTGTGCGATTCTGAGAGTCCTATCTAGGCAAACTTGCAAACCTGGAGGCTTCCGGTCAGACCTGGAGTTCAGGCAACCCTAATCAATGTCCGGGATTCCAAGGAGCCATGGATATGGAAGTTCCCATGACTCTCAGGGTCTGTGCATGATACCATAGTTCCCTACCTACCTATGGCCTGATGGTTGCATCCTGGTAAGTAAGAGGGAAAGAGCGGGATTTCACAGTAGAGTCTCAACGTGCAGCCCATCCAATTTTGGACCTGTATTGTTTTTCAATATCTGGAGTGTGCTTGGCATACCTTCTTGGGGTTCTTTAAACCAGACAGCCTTACAGATAGAAAACCCCTTCACAGAGAGAACTTGTCCTTTGCATAAAAGGTAAAGGTAAAGGTACCCCTGCCCATACGGGCCAGTCTTGCCAGACTCTAGGGTTGTGCGCTCATCTCACTCTATAGGCCGGGAGCCAGTGCTGTCCGAAGACACTTCCGGGTCACGTGGCCAGCGTGACAAGCTGCATCTGGCGAGCCAGCGCAGCACACGGAACGCCGTTTACTGTCCTTTGCATAGTAGGTCACAACTCACAGTCGTACTATCAGGAGCGGTGTAGACTTAACGCATTATAAGCAAGTATTCTTCATGCACTCGTGATTCTGGCATACCCGACAAAACAACAACAGGGAGACTGCCACTGGGTAGAGAAAATGAGACTGTTTAATTCAGCTAAGAGCTACTCAAATCTTTGTTGTGTCACCTCACCTCAAAAAGGATATTGAAGAGTTCAAAAAGGTTGAGAAAAGAGCAGCTCAAATGATAAAAGGAATGAAGTGACAGTCCTATGAGGAAAGATTGCAGGTGTCGACGACTTTTTAGTTTAGAGAAAAGACAAGAAAGAGATGACATGATAAAAGTTTATAAAATGATGTATGGCATGGAGAAAGTGGATAGAGAAAATGTTTCTCCTTCTCTCATAACACTAGGACTGTGCTGGGCCCGGGGGTAACCCATGAAACATGGTCCAGGTCCAGTCCAGAATCCGAAGGTTCCACTGGGAGTCAGTCTGACAGGGCCAAGGCAGGACACGAGGCAGGAAACCAGGCAAGGATAGGTACAGGATCTCAAGCAGGATCTAGCATACAGCAATGTTGTTCCCTGGGGTGGGGTCCCACAGCTTTTTATCTTTGTCGGGGGAGTGTCCAGTCCTGATCCCCCAGTGACTCACCTCCCTGTTTCGCCCGAAGGCAAGCACTCCTTCTGTGAGTACTCAGGTCTCTCCTCTCAGAACTTAGTCTCTGCAGCTCAGGAGAAGTCGGTGGGTTACTAGACCCAGGGGCCGCTTCAGCCTCCCCTGACCCAACCTGTAGTGGAGCAGGTGTAAGAAGTGGCCCAGCTGAAGGCAACAAGGTAATCCCCACATCTGGAGCCAGGGCAGGCTCAGGACCCTAACTCGGCCCAACTGGCGTTTGTTGCAGGGGAACCTGTGCATACAGGGACTCTTCAGGATCAGGCCCCAGACTTGGTTCAGATCATGCCTGAGGCGGACCGCGTCTCCTCTGGTTCCGAGTCCGAGCCCAAGTCCCAGGTCATCACAAGGACTTGTGGACATCCAAAGAAGTTAGAATGATTCAGGACAAGTTAAAAAAAGGGGACTTCTTCATGCAGCACATAGTTAAACTATGGAACTCCCTCCCACAGGAGACAGGGATGGTCACCAACTTGAATGGTTTTAAAAGCCAGATTAGACAGATTCATGGAGGATAAGGCTACTGGCGGCTCTTAGCCCTGACGGCTATGCTCTAACCTCCACAGCTGGAGGCAATAATGCTTCTGAATACCAGCAGCTGGAAACCATGGGAGGCCAGAGAGTGCTCTTTAGCTTGAATCCTGCTTGCATGTTTCCCACAGGCATCTGTGAGAACAGAATGGCGGACGATATGGACCACTGGCCTGACCTTGCAGGCTCTTCCTATGTTCTTATACAGTGGTACCTCAGGTTACATACGCTTCAGGTTAAATACGCTTCAGGTTACATACGCTTCAGGTTAAGAACTTTACTTCAGGATGAGAACAGAAATCGTGCTCCGGAGGTGCGGCGGCAGCAGGAGGCCCCATTAGCTAAAGTGGTGCTTCAGGTTAAGAACAGTTTCAGGTTAAGAACGGACCTCCGGAACGAATTAAGTACTTAACCTGAGGTACCACTGTAATGGACTTCGGGTCAAGATGATGCAGCTATACATCTGAATAATCCCGCTTACAGCCCATCCGAAAGATACCTAGTTGTAAGGGAAGGGAGAAGGGTTCGAGTTCTCAGTGGCAGCTAGCTTTCTATATGCAAGGAATCTTTTTTTTTCTGGAGTGGGAGGAATGGTGCAGTTCACAACCACATGAGCTACACAGTCTGAAGTGGTACAGGCAAGATACTGGTTGACGTCTGTGAGTTGGGGGAGCGGGAATTCTCCTTTCCTTTAAACCAATATCTTAAAACAGCCCCACTGATGTGCAAAAGCGTTCCAAAGCCCTAAGACGAAACGGTAATGAAAAGACCTCCATCTTAGGTTTTAGAGATTATAGATGCCCCCCACCCCCGTCAACTCTATTACATACAGATGTACTGGTGCAAGAAAGTTAGGAACGCAGCTGGCCCCAGCCCAGGATAGCAACAGATACGCTGAGCAAAATGTAACAGCTCAGATTTCAACTCCCCAAGTGCACAAGCCTGCTGTGTCTTTCAAAACTATGTCCATCAGCAACTGATTTAACAAAAGCTTTACAAAAAAATGCCTTACAGGGTTCACTCTCTGCTCAGTGTTTATATTTATGGACTGGGCTACTTCAGTATAAGTGGGAGGGCTGCCAGGGGGTTTTTTTGGGGGGGTTTCTCAGGACTGTGCCCCCCTTGGGGGTTCTCTGCTTCACCTGGGCCACTGCAGGAGCAGGGGAAGGAATTCAGTCCAGTTCACATTTAAAGGTGAATCTGCCTCATTTACTTTTCCAGAAACAATTCACGAACCAAAGCATGTCCAAAATTCACCCCTTTTCCAAATTTTACAGTGCAGTTCTCCGATCAAGCAATGTGCACTGAAATGCTTACACTAGGGTAAAGCGTTATTACAATTAAATGCATTGTTATTGCTGTTTTTATTGTTAAATCATGTGGTAAATCACTGGTAGAGAGCATTTGTGGGATAAGCAGACATATGAGCCACTTCCTGCAAAAGGGAAAGTCCCAAAGCAATTCAGAACAAGAGTGATATACTGTTATAGGTATGGTGGGAGGTTGTCTGGATGATATCTTGTGTCACTTCCGAACCTGTGACCCTGTAACAGAGGATAGGATCTACAAGAGAAAGCTGGTGAACCGGTCAGACCAATTCCGTTGTTAAGTAATAGCCTTAGCTGGCCAGTTAAAGGTATGGAGTGATGGGGATGGGAGACACCATACCACAAGCAGGGGGCCACCACCGAAAAGGCGTGTTTTCATATTGCCACCCTCCAGACCTCCCACGGAGGGGGCACACAGAGATTCTGGGCCTCAGTTGAGGAGTGTGTTGGGTCCAGAATTGGGTCTGTAAACGGGACAATGAGAATAGGTCTGTTCCATCAAGCAGATGGAGAGATGGGGATGTAGGACCACTCCATCCAAGCAAGGTAAAGATCAGGATCTGTTGCTCAAAGAAGCACATTTCTGTGCCTCTGCATGGATGGAAGGGATCTCAGAGCTGTGGGCTGCCTTTAAAGCTTTTGTTATCAACCCAAACAACTGCACCGAATTATCTCCTTGTTTTCCTAAGGAGGAAAGGTCTCTGTGCGATATTTAATGGAGATCAGCTCTGAGGGCACAGAAAATAGTGGGAGTGTTTTGATAAGGAGAGGGTCTCTTCCCCCCCCCCCACAACCACACCCAAGCTTATCCATTGTGTTTCATTCCAGAGAGATCTCATTTCTCTTCAAGAGGGGAGAGGAATTTCAATAAAAACTCAAAGGTCATTGCTTCTGAGGGGAAAGGGGGCTGGCTGAATTCAACAAAGACGTTTTGAACTTTTGCTTTAAAAATGCAGGGGGGGGAGCGGGAATATGGTGCTAGTGGTGGGAACACAGATTGTGAAGCTCAACAGGCTTGCACTACACCCAGCTTAATATCCTTGGTCCTTTAAATACAGGAAAGTTAAGTACAGAGGTCTTTTTGCCCTTTCTTAAATTGTGGCAGTACAGTTGTGCCTCGGTTTAAGTACTTAATTCGTTCCGGAGGTCTGTTCTTAACCTGAAACTGTTCTTAACCTGAAGCACCACTTTAGCTAATGGGGCTTCCTGCTGCTGCCACGCCGCCGGAGCACAATTTCTGTTCTCATCCTGAAGCAAAGTCCTTAACCCGAGGTACTATTTCTGGGTTAGCAGAGTCTGTAACCTGAAGCGTATGTAACCCGAGATACCACTGTAGTTGGGTATGCAGATAGATATGAGGGTACGGATTGGTGTAAAAGATGACAGCTCTTGCTGCCAACTTGCAGAGAGGCCCTCGAGCAGTGATATTGCACTTGAACTATCTTGCTGCACGAAAAATCTATGCAAACCCCTCCCCCAGCAATGGTTCTCAAAGTGAGTGGTACCGCCTCCTGGTAACGGTGGGATTACCTAGGGGCGCTGGAGGTATAAATTACTATCAGACTTTGAAAAACTGGCAGTGCTATTTTTTCCTTAAAAAAATGTCTAGCGGTACTCCCATTTTCCTACTCATATTGAAATACTGCCAGAAGAAGAAGAAGAAGAGTTTGGATTTGATATCCCGCTTTATCACTACCCTAAGGAGTCTCAAAGCGGCTAACAATCTCCTTTCCCTTCCTCCCCCACAACAAACACTCTGTGAGGTGAGTGGGGCTGAGAGACTTCAGAGAAGTGTGACTAGCCCAAGGTCACCCAGCAGCTACATGTGGAGGAGCGGGGAAACGAACCTGGTTCACCAGATTACGAGTCCACCGCTCTTAACCACTACACCACGCGGGCCAAACTGAGATTCACAACATGTTTAGGGGTATGCGTGCCCCTGCGTCTCCCCAGAAAAAAAAAGCACTGAAAACTGGTATCACCGGATCACATTCATCGATTTTGTTGAATTAATTTATATAAATGTACAATTAATTGTTCCTGTTCTGAATTTTATTACTATCTTCCTTAAAACAGGTGGTGCAAATTGTTTCCTGGATAATGCTTTTCATAGGGTAGGGTAGAGGACATTGGAGATGAGTTTATGGAACCAAGGGAGCAGTGGCCCAGAAAAGTTTGGGGACCACTACTTTAATTAAACAAACAAACCATCTAAGCCTGTGGCTATTGCTATCCTGCTGAAACAACCAAGAGAGCCCTTGATTTTTTAAAAATCCCTGGTCACAAGGCATGGCTCTGCTCCCCTTCACACTCACTGCAAGGTAACAAAGAGAAATAAGGCCGAACGGAAAAGCGTGCAACACACCAGCACAACACACTGAAATGCACCCACAAACACACAGACAGACAGGCATTGTAGGAAGAAGAACCCTTGCCAAAAAGCAGCGGTTCTTGCCAAAGTGAGGAGGGAGGAATGGCAGGCCCCACAATTGTTTCTCGCAATATCCGAGACACACCAGGGAATGCAGCACTTGTGCTAAAAGCAAGCGTTTTATTTCAGACATCGAGTGCTAGTGAAGGTTTGCATGAGTGTATGGGAGAAGTTACAGCCTCTCAAAAAGACCCTAGAGCTGGAGAAAGGTAATAATAATAAAGAAAAGATCCTAGAGCTGGGAAAGGGGGCAGAAAGGGCCAATCAAAAATATCAGGTGGGCAGGGTGAGTGGATACCTGTTTTAGTTTAGGAAGAAAAATCAGCCAAATTTGTTTTTTCCAAAATAATAATAATCAGGCATTGTGGGGAAGAGGGATATTTTCGCCCTCCCTTTCAAAATGGCCCCAGGGTGGATGGCCCAAGATGTTGCTGAATTGGAGGCAGCAAAGCTTCTGAATACCAGTTGCTGGAACCTCAGGAGCTTAAATGATGCTTATGGGTTTCCTCCAGGCATTTGGTTGGCTAATATGAGAACAGGATGCTGGACTAGGTGGGCCATTGGCCTGATCCAGCAGACTCATCTTAGGGACTTATGGATTCCAACTCCCATCATGCTTGAATGCTGGTCGTGTTGGCAGAGGCTGGCTGGAGCTGGGAGACCAACAACATCTGGGAGGGGGGGTACAATTCTGTCTCCAAGAACTTGGGATCACGCACTTAAATCCATTAGAAGTAGATTTAAGAGAGGCAAGGGGAAAGCTCTGGGAGTTCTTTTTACTACCCAGACTAGATGTGGTGCAGTGGTTAGAGTGTCCGACTCAGAGTGGGGAGACCCAGTTTGAAATCCTTGCTCAGCCATGAAACACACCCTGTGACGTTGCAGCCAATCACAATTTATCAGATGGAAATACCTCACAGGGTTGTTGCAAGCCCCGTATTCCCAGGCGGTCTCCCATCCAAGTACTAACCAAGCGTGACTCTGCTTAGCTTCTGAGATCTGACAAGAGCAGGAGCATTCAGAACAGTATGGCCGTAGACATCTGTGACGAGCATGAAATAGGGCCGGAGAGGAAAGCCATTCAGAAACATTCTGCCTCCGACCATTGTGGCTAACAGTAGCCATTGGGAAACCTTGCCCTCCATAAATTTGCCCAATCCTCTTTCAAAGCCATCCAAACTGATGGCCATTGCCGCTTCCTGTGGGAGGGAGTTCCATAGTTTAGTTATACGCTGCGTGAAGAAGTACTTTCATTTCTCTGTCCTGAATCTTCCAACGTTCAGCTTCATGAGAATACATGTTCTTAGTATTATGAGGAAGAAAGAGAAACTTTTATCTGCCCACTTCCTCCGTGCCATGCAAAATTGTATAAGCTTCTATCATATCACTTCTTACCATACTCACTAAGCTAAAAAGCCCCCAAATCTGCAACTTTTCCTCCAGGGGGAGTGGCTCCATCCCCTTGACAATTTTGGTTGCCCTTTTTTGAAACTTTTTCCAATTCTTCAATACCCTTTTTGAGGTGAGTTCATTGTTGGGAAGGTGGGACGGAAATCAAACAAGCAGATAATACTGGCTTTCAAAGAGGATTCGTGGGAGAGGACAGATCTATCAAGCAGCACCAGTAGAGAAATGAAACCTCCATAGTCTGAGGCACTGTACCTCTGAATACTGTTTGCTGCATAGCAACAGCGGGGGAGCACCAAAATCATTCCCCAGGTTTCTTGTGGAGGGAAACCTCTTTCTCATTCCCTGCAGTCCTGACAAAAATCATGGTCTCCTAGCAGCTGTTTATAGTTGTAAAGGAAAAAACAGCACTTTCTGAAGGAGACTGTGATTTTACCAGGAATGGACTGCAAAAGAGATGTTTGGATCAAATACGTGAGACTTTTTGTTAAAGTGCTATTTTATATTCCTAGTTCTATATTTGGTGAAGACCCTGCCATCTGGCTCTGATGCCTGCTTAGCTGGGAGTGAGCACCACCAAACTCTAAGCAAGGACTTCTAAGCAGGAATGTATAGGATTCCCCAGGGATTTCTGTTTTTCAGGACATTTTATACAGAACCAGGAAACAGCATTCCTTCACAGTGCCCAGGAGTTCCCAACTGCTGAAGCTGGACGGATTCAGAAGCCAAGTTCGTTTGTATGCTGCCCTTCCGATAATTTGCTTTTTGGCTCAGCCTGAGCAACTGATCCATTTAACTTGGCTCACGGTCCAGTTGAAAGTGTGTTTCCATGCAGCTCTTTTTTGTAAAAAAAATAATAAATGAATCCCAGGGTGTCGCGGGGAAGGTGCTGTATTTCTTCAAACAGTTGCTCCCCTGGCTTTTTCTTCTTGGCCTGGCTTACTCAAATGCTGTCCAGCCCACATTTCTGCACTATGTAATAAATGCATTTTTTAAAGAAAAAGAAAGAAAGGTTTGCTCGGAGCTTACGGGCAATCAAGAGCAGCTTATCTCTGTAAATGTGAAGTGAGAGGCACTGGCTTGTGTAAAAGCAAGTTCCCATCCTGTATTTCTTCATGCTGCTGAGTTATGAGGTGATTTGGTTCACAAGTTCATGGCATCTCTGAGGTTAAGTGCTTGGGTTAAAACCGCATCTGCCTATTCTGCTCTGCTTCTCCCATCTACTGAGTCCCGCTCAGGACAAACTTCTTAAAACAAAAACTCCCAGTTAACAGAATAAAAGGCCTATACCAGGGGCGCCATCGAGGGGGAGGAGCTAAGGACCCCCCCAACAAAATTCAAGGAGAGGGCCAGGCCTCCTCCATATTCTGTGCCTGCGGCAGGCCTCCCCAAGGCTGTGCCAGGCCTTGCCGAGCCTACCCGTTGCTGTGGCAGGCCCTGCCAGACCTCCTCCTAATGCGTGACATAAAACATGTGTGCTGTGCGCATGACATCACACACGCACGCTGCCCACCCCCCAAAAAAGTTGGACAGAATCCGGCGACTGTAGCCCAAATCTTATGCTCTCCTTAAGCCTCAGCTACACATAGGTTTCTGCAATATGGAGATGGCAATACTAGTCTATCTTGAACAGCGTTTGTAAAAATGGAAACAAAGCTGGACTTGAAAAGAGTTCTGGACGCTCAAAAGCATTATCTAAAGGCTATGTTTTCACCCTCTTTAGGACACAGCTGTATTACTAATGGGGTGTTTAATATTGAATGCATTGTTTGTTTGTTTGTTTGTTTGTTTGTTTGTTTGTTTGCTTGGAAATCTCAGATTTCCTCCAAGAAGCTTAAAGCAATGTACATGGTTCTCCCCTTCCTATTTTGTCATCACAACAACCTTGTGAGGTGTTGTATGCTGGGATGAGAGACAGCGGGGGGGTCCAAGGTCACTGAGTGAGCTGCATAATTTAAGGGGAACTAGAACCCTGGTTTCTCAGGTCTTAGTCCAACACCTCAACCATTACACCACACTGGATCTCTTTATATATTTTTTAAAAATATACTTTACTTTTAATTTAACGTAATTTACTTTTAATACAGAATGTTGTGTGCTTGGAGGCAGTTAGGGTTGCCAAACCAGCAGGGCTGAGCTGAAATATCCAGCATCGCCTGGCCCCCTCCAGGTGGCAGGGGGAGGGCTTGACTCTCTAGGTGAGCAAGAATGCTTTTAATTAATTCACTTTTTAATGAAGAAGACTATGTGTGCAGCTTGCAAGCTTCAGCCCGGCAGGAGCTGGCTGCATATTTTTGCATAGGCTCCTTAGAAGGTCTGCTTTCCTCTGCTCCCTCCTCCCAATTAACCCCCATCTCCAAGGCTCAGTGGTGGGAGGGGGAAGAATCACAGGGGCCACCCCTGTGGCATCAACAGGGCTCATCCCTAAATCTCAGGTTTGGGCCCTGAAATCTGAGGGTCTGGTATGTTCCTGACCTGGCAACCCCAGAGGCAGAAACACTTCTTGCTGGAAACCATGGGAAAGTAGAGGGCTCTCCCACTGGTGGGTTGGCCACTTGGAGAACAGGACACTGGGCTAAAATGGGCCTGATCCAGCAGGGCTGATCTTCCATACCCTCCAACATTTCTCTGATGAAAATAGGGGCATCCTAAGGGAAAGCAGGACATTCCGGGATCAATTCAGAAACTGGGGCGGCCTCCGTAAATCCGGGACTGTCCCCTGAAAATAGGGATATTTGGAGAGTTTGCATTTTATAGTGTTTTCCTATTACGTTAATGACTTGAGAGGGATGCAGGAAAATCAGTAGAGATTGGCAGAACCCCGACACGACAAATTCCCAGGATAAAACCGCCCAGGAGGCCGAGCCACTGCTTCCCATCAGGTCCGCGCAGCCACCGCGCCCGTTCAGACAGAGCCGCCCCCCAAAGCGGCAGCTCCTAATGTTTCCCTCGCTGCCCCCACCCCGACCTCCCTCTCCATCTCCTGACATGCTCAGCTTGACCCACTAACTCAAGCCAACTGTGGAAAGGTCAAATGCAAAGACTGACTCCCAGAAGGGAGAAACCACATCAAGGAACTGGAAAGGAAAGGAGGGAAGGCGGGGGGGGGGGAGAAAAGAAAAGAAACAGCAGGTCTCTCCCCCAGGCTCACCACCCCGCAAGCCTTCAAGTCTGGCAGGCGCAGATGGGGGGAGAAGGAAACGAGGCGAGCTTTACGTTTATTTATTCTGGAGCCAGACCTGAACAGGAGCCAAGCCGTCCCATGCCAGCATATAATAAGAGCTCTGAATTGGGTAGGTGGGTCTCTCACACACAGACACACGCTAACTTTTTGTCAAAAAGTATCATGTTTCTAGACCTTTTGGTTATGAGATTTCTGGCAGGGACCATTTCCCCCCCGGGATAGTCAAGTGGTTTTCTTCCTTTTTTATTTTTAGGGGAATTCTTAGGAAAAAACCCTATTCTCCTCATAGGGCTACAATTCCCAGAATTCCCTGTGAAGAGGGATTGACTGCTTAAACCGCTCCAGGAATGATAGCTTTGGGAGGGGAATAGAGGGTCTCCGTGCAACTCTCAGCACCCTCAACAAACGACAGCTCCCAGAATTCTTTGGGGAAGCCATGACAGTTTAAAGTGGGTGGAAGAGTGATGTAAATGTGTGGTTCAGATGTGGACAACAGCACAAAATCCTTGGCTTGTGCTCGCTGGCTTCTCCCTTCCCTCCGGTGATACAGGCCACATTTGCATTTAAAGATGGAAGATTCGTACATTTGTACAATCGGTTTGTACTTTCGATTCTCGTCTTTTCCTCCCAAAGCGGGTCAGCCTTAGGAATGATTTCTACAAGGCTTCCTCAGCTCCAGGTCATTGACAACTTTAGGCTGGTTCATTTAGGCTGGGGAACTTAGATCTTTTCAGAAGCAAGGTATGGGGTCCAGATTCACAGCTGTTCTCCGAAATGTTGGTAATGCTCCGAAATGTTGGTAATGCTCCCTCTACTGGAAGAAATGATATTCCAGGCTCGTGACTTCCACTACAGCGACATCCACATTTTCCACCTTGGAGAAACTCTTTGCAGATCACATCCAGGCCGATGACAATACCCAGCACCCTCGAATGCACCTCACAAAGGCCCATCAGTATTGAAAACTGCCCACCCTCCAGCAGACGGCAATAAGCCACCATTTTAAAATTCCCATAATGCCTTGGGACAATGGCACACTAGGAAACATAGGAAGAAATACTTGAGTGAGTGACTGAGTAATCAATCATATATAATGTGGAGTTGGAATGGACCCAAATGTGTGAGTAGTATATAAATCTGTATAAATATATTACTTACAAATATATAAATTACAGTCTTCGCCAATGTGTTGCCCTTCAGCTGTTTTGGACTACAACTCCCATCAGGCCCAAAATACCTGGAGGGCACCAGGTTGGCAAAGGTTGCCCTAACAGATTGAAAGTTACTGATCTAAAGCAAAGAACATGTGTGCAGAACTGTTATCGGTGGGTCTGGCTGATTGATTCCCTGTGTTTTAAATCAGAAGCTGCCCCCATACTTGGCACTAATAGGCCAGGAACAATGACAATACTAACCTCCTCCGTCCCTCCTATCTGAGAATTTTAAAGTTTTTTTTTTTACATTTTTATTCTCTTTTAAAAGGGGGGGGTGACACAAATGTATTTAATATCAATTTATATATTTTATTTTATTTTTTGTTAATGACACTGTGCATTAGGGCATGTTATTTTAGTGGGTGAAATTTCATTTTTGCAAATTTCTTTGGTGAGGGGTCTCAATAATTTGTTTTTTGAGTGTGAGGATTTCAAATTTGCTATTATTTTTTGTGAATGGACAACAGTTAGCTTGGGAGAACATTTAGCTTGGTCAGTCTACATTTAATGAAGATGCACATAAACTGCTTTTGGAAAACCAAAGAATTTTACCTTCTGAAAATAATAATAATAAACAATAAAAATAATATTAATATATAACTGCAAGTACTTGGCAATCATTTTTAATGATTTCTATGTAATTTTACAGACGTTTTACTTACCAAGGAAAACTATAACCAAAATATCTTTTGAATTCCCAAGTCATGTTACAACTTCTTAGCACCCCTCGTTTTTGGAAGCTGCAAGCTCAAAAACTCAACATACCTTACTGTGTGTATCAACTTTTATTGGTCTGTTGCCTTAATCATAAAATCATAGAATCATAGATTTGGAATGGACCCCAATGGTCATCTAGTCCAACCCCCTGCAATGCAGGAATCACAGCTAAAGAATTCCTGACAGATGATCATCCAACAACCTCTGCTTAAAAACCTACAATGAAGGAGAACCCACTACCTTCCGAGGGAGTCTGTTCTGCCATTGGGAGCCATTGAGAGCCAGTGTGGTATAGTGGTTAAGAGCGGTAGTCTCGTAATCTGGGGAACCAGGTTCGCGTCTCCGCTCCTCCACATGCAGCTGCTGGGTGACCTGGGGCCAGTCACACTTCTCTGAAGTCTCTCAGCCCCACTCACCTCACAGAGTGTTTGTTGTGGGGGAGGAAGGGAAAGGAGAATGTTAGCTGCTTTGAGACTCCTTCAGGTAGTGATAAAGCGGGATATCAAATCCAAACTCTTCTTCTTCTCTTCTTCTTAGCATCAGAAAATTCTTCATAATGTTTAGTCAGAATATCTTTGTAACCTGAATTCAGTGGTTCAGGCATATTTATTAAAAAACAACAACTCAACCACTTTTGGGTTTCCCTTTAAAAAGCTGAACAATTTTGTGGTCTTCCTTTAAAAAGCTCAACAACTTTTGGGGTGTCCTGGATTTTACTTTTTGAAATTTTGCAACCCTATCAGTCTTCTTTTCCCCAGGCTAAACATACCTGGCTCCCTCAACCATCCTTCATAAGGTGTCATGGAGTGGCTGGATGCGGGGGGGGGGGGACCAGCTGGGGAACCCCCAAGGGAACTAGGCTCAGAGCCAGGGGACTGGTGGTGGGATGACAGTGAGTGGTCAGAGGGAGAAGAGGGAGCAGAGTAAGGGGGAGGAGGTGTCAGAAGGCCAAGAATAGCCTGTGGCCAAGAGTTTCTTCACCCATTTTAGGGACTTGGAAGGAGAAACTTGCCTGCAGAACACAGTGACCTACTGGGTATATATAAGGCACTTGGCTGGCAGTTCTTGATGTAGTCAAAAGATACTGATACAGTATTTGTAAACGGATAATGTAATTATTAGTTTTTCTGCCTGCTGCCACTACCCCGAACAACCAGTTACAGTATATCCAAATAAAAAACATATCCCTCATCTTCAACCTCAGAAACCACCATGCCAAATTTGGGGGTGGTCTATTCAGAGGTGTCCAAGCCAGCACAATTTGGTGCCCCATCTTGATTCAAAATGGCCTCCAACGGTTTCCAAATGTAGGGCAAGAATCACATGATCTTGGGGACCATTGTGTCAAATTGGGCAACCATACCTTCAGAGGTGTCCAAATCAGTGCAGTTTGAAATGGTTCAGTAAGCCATTTTGATTCAGAATGGCCCCCATTGGTAACCAAACATAGATGAAAACCAGTTCCTCCAACTCGAGAAACGCCACACCAAAATAGGCACCACAAAGTGTTCAAATGCATAGCAAACAAACACGTGGATAACTATTTATTTATTTATTTATTTATTTATTTATTTATTTATAGCCCGCCCATCTGGCTGGGTTTCCCCAGCCACTCTGGGCGGCTCCCAACAGAATATTAAAAACACGATAAAATATCAAACATTATTAAACCTCCTTAAACAGGACTGCCTTCAGATGTCTTCTAAAAGTCAGATAGTTGTTTATTTCCTTGACATCTGATGGGAGGGTGGGTGCCACTACCGAGAAGGCCCTCTGCCTGGTTCCCTGTAACCTCACTTCTTGCAGTGAGGGAACCACCAGAAGGCTCTCAGAGCTGGACCTCAGTGTCCAGGCAGAACGATGGGGGTGGAGACGCGCCTTCAGGTATACCGGGCCGAGATAATGCACAGACAAAGCATATGCCTGCAACCAGCAAGATTCTATCATGCTCCGTTTGTGTGCACATGTGTGCACATTCCCCTGCTGGGAAAAGGCATGCACAGCCAAAGTACAGTGCAGGGTTGTTTGAAAGTCCTCTTGGCACCTGACTCTTGGCATCCGGGTCAGAGCCCGGATCCACTTGACCCATTTTGTTTTGGGAATCAGGCTTTGGCTGAATCCAGTGCACAACCCTATTCATTTGAAATCAAAATGGCATTTGACGGTAGCCTAGCCTAGCCCACAACCTGCTCCTCTGTCTCAGGAACTGTCACCCTAAACTGAGTGGCAATATCTTCAGAGATGTCCCAATCAGCACAGGTTGGAACAGTTTTGTCCAACATATTGATCCAACATGGCACCCGATGATTTCCAAACACAGGACAAAACCCACTCCTCCATCTGTAGAACACCAAACTGGGCGGCACTATCTTCAGAGACCTCCTGAGCAGCACAATTTGGAATGGTGTGGTCTGCCATCTTGATTCAAAATGATGCCCAATGAAATCCAAAGTTAAGACGAAAACTGGCTCCCCCATCTCGAGCAGTGTTGGGCCAAGTTTGGGGGTGATATTTCAAGAGGCCTTGGAATGCACAGAGAGCAGATGAGCAGACAGACCACTTTCCAAATTGGGGATAGGGATGGGGGAGAAACTTGACCCATCTCACATTTCAAGGAGAATCTATCTAATTGGCCATTTCCAAAAGGTTATGCGAACCAAAACCCAGCCATCCTCCAAAATGCATGCTTCTCCAGTCAAACATGCATATGCCATGAAACAGTATTCACAAAAATACTGTACGTGCATTTGTGTAAATAACATTTTAAAATCCATTGGATTCCTGCATTGCAGGGGGTTGGACTAGATGTCCCTTGAGGTCCCTTCCAACTCTACAATGCTATGATTCTGTGGTTATAGAAGGGGAAATTATTCTGTGAAAAAAGTCACATTTTAGGCAAAATTGTATCTAAAAATATGTGTATTGGGAGAAATTAACACTAACACACTGACGAATTCTTTATGAGGACTTCAAAAAAATAATAATCACAGACTGATGCAGAAATGGAAAGGACTTGAATTTAGGACTGGAAAACAGAGAAAGGCACCCATTCCTAATAAATAATGACCAGACCCTTAAAACATGGCTTCATTCACACTTTTTACAGCACAAAAATAACTCCACCTCTACTGCTCTCAGCCAATCAAAGGTCACCTGCTCCTATAAAAACCCCGCCCATTCTCCTTTGTCACTCCCTGTGCCTGGAACTCCCCACTATTTCCTCCAGAAATTGAAATGAATGAGTGAGTGGAGGGGGTCAAATGAACATGGAGGTAAGACCTGGGCGCCTTTGCTCTTGACAAAGATGGACACTGGTGGTGGTTCAATACAGAGACTCACAAAGCAACAGCAGCATCCCCATCCCGGATTGAGCAGTTTAGGAGCAAAGCCTTCTTTATGATCTATTTGAATTGAGGATAAGATTCACAACACAAGCCCCTTCAGGTTTATTGAGAGACAGTGTGGTATAGTGGTTAGAGTGCCAGCCAGACTAAGAACCCTGGGAGACGAGAATTCATATCCTGCTTTTTCTCAAAGTAAGAAAGCTCACTGGGTGAACTTAGGCCAATCAGTGCCTCTCAGTCCAGTCTACCTCAAAGGGTTGTTGCAAGAATTAAAATGGAGAGAACTGCTGGATAATTAACAACAATAAAGCTCAGTTTATCTACTTCAGGCTTGTCCAACCGACTATATACATAGGGTTTTTTCTGCAAAAGTTTTTATTCTCATGGTTTTGCTAGTTTTAAAAACAACACCACCCCCAGGCTGTCTCCTCATCACCAAAAGAAAAGCCACCATGAAAGTTAATGCAATCTTATATATATAGTATATGTCTGCTCAGAGGTAAGTCGCACTTCAATGGAGTTCTGGAGCTTACTCCTCGGTAAACTAGAACAGCAGCCTCCCATCCCCAGCAGTGCTCCTGAACTTCGCCTTTCCTCGCTCCTACAGACCACCCTGGGATTTGCTGGGAAGGGAAGCTTGAGTCACTCACCGGCGATTGGCAAAGCCATTGCCCGACGGCCCTCCGGAACTCGGCTCCGGGTAGTTGTGCTGCAAGGCCGACGCTGGGAACTGGTAGAGGAATCCCGTCCCGAGGGTACATCCCCAAAAGGAGAAGCAGAAGCAGCACCAAAAGAACGCCAGCGGCATTTTGGGAAGGGCCGCTCGGCTTGGAGAAGCGCTTTGGACGGCTGCAACCTAGGCGCGCAAAAGTGGCGAGGGGGTCTCCCAAAACCGAGCCACTCAGAGGCGCATCGTCCCCAGGCTGCGGAGGGCCCCGCGCGGGAACTGGGCTGAGAGAGAAAGAGACCAGAGACAGGAGAGGGATTTGCCGTCGGGGGCTCTTGGTTGTTTGGGGGAGCAGCCGGAGAAGAGACGGAGGCTTCCCAGTGGCCAAAGCGCGAGCTCCGTGCGCCCTGGGCGCACAAGCAGCCTGCGGGTGCGTTTTCAAACCAGAGCGAGGTTGCTTCGCAGCGGCTCTCTCCGAAAGGGGCGGGAGGTGGGGACGTGAGTGGGGGGGCTTCGGATTAACCCTTCAAGGGCGTCGTCGTCGCGGCTGCTCCAGCAGCAGCTGTCTTGGAACAAGCCAGGAGTGGCGAGGCGGCACAGCAGCTCCGGGAAACTTTAGAATGAACCTTGCCTGAAGGCGCAAGTCAAGTCTCTTGCTCCTTTTGGGGGAGGGTGGCCTTTCCCCCTCTCGCCTGTACGTAAATGCTGTTCTTCTGCCACTCAGTAACCTCAAAGTAGCTGACAGTCAGTCATTAATAATATGTCCCCCAAGTGCAAAACAGATCCGTTAATATAGTGCCTTGAAAATTGCACATATTTTGAGATGTCCACAAGGAGCAGAACCTATAAGTGCTTTTTATATGATTTGGCATTTGTTGATTACATATACAGTGGAAGCATCATTTTCATCACATGCATGCCTGGCAAATCTGGAAGTACACCTGATTATCAAATAACACACACATTCCTTGTTGATGTGTAGAAAACTTTTGTTCTCACTTTTCCCCTTTCACAACTTGGACTTTGTTACTTAACCCATATGGAACTGGACTTTGCTTGTGTCTTTTGGGGTTTTGTTTTTCATATTTTCATTTTCATCTGTTGCTACAATTGTTCTCTCTGTTTTATGTGCCTTATAAAATGGAATACAAAATCTTTACAAAAAGCAATAAAGTTACGTTGCAGGGGGTTGGACTAGATGGCCTTCAGGGTCCCTTCCAACTCTATGATTCTATGATTAACTTCCATAATAAAACAGCAACCAAAATTTAGAAGAAAAGAATTGAAGGAGGGGATCATTAAGCAATACATCTAAAAACAAGGAGCCTTGTGGCACCTTAAAGCAGAGCTTTCCAAACTTTTCCTGTTGGTGACACACTTTTTAGACCTGCATCGTTTCACAACACAGTAATTCAGTTTTACTAGCAAACTATAAGTAGCAAACTTTCCAGCCCTGGGTTGAGTGCAGGGAGCATTCACATGACACACCTACACACTGCAGCCGACACAGTGACATGTCGCGACACACAGTTTGGAAAGCTCTGCCTTCAAGACTAACCAATTCCTGATGGCCTTCCTTCAAGGGCCGGCCCACCCATGAAGCAGGGTGAAGCAGACACCTCAGGTGGTGGAAGCCCCCGAGATGGCCCTCCCACCCACACCACTAGCAGAGAAGCGACACTGGCACCCACTTTCTGTAAGATGTCGTGAGATTTCATGGAGTGCATGAGAACTTGTGAGATTTCAGTGATGTCTCGTTGAGATCTCACCAGAAGTTGGCATCGATGCCAGTGCTGCTTCTCCACCAATGGTGGAGGTGGCACAGCAGGCAGTGCCTGTGGAGGCAGGCGGCACATCAGGGATGCTGGTGGAGGGTGGCAGTGCTGGTGATGGAGATGGTAGGGAGGGTGGCATGGCAGAGCATGGCAGCACTTCCCATTTCATCTCACATGGCAGAACAGGAATTGCCACCACTGGTGATGGCAAAAGCTTTCATGGACTCCAGCCCACTTTTTCACAGGCATGTTGTGAAATTTTTGTTTGGCAGGTACAGAAAGGAGTAAAACATAAGGTCAATGGTCCCAGTGACCATTGTGGGGTTGAATCCACAAAAGCTTATAAATGCGATTGTCTTTAAGGTGCTTGCCACTTTTGGTGACAGAATTCTGGACAGCACAGAACAGACTGGAGCAAGTAACTGGTGAACTCCTGGATTCTCACGCTTTTGAGATAACCTCACTAAAGCTTTCTCCTAGTAACATACCAGAACTTATAGATGTAACAGACACATAGACCTCTGTTTCTAATTAATAGGGAGATTCATTATACCTCTGATATAAGCTCTGACATGAATTTGGTGATAATTGTTTTCTCATTTCACTAAATCTCGGTGCTGACAGAAATCAAAGCTCTGCTTCATGTATTCCACTGACATCCTCTGAAGGAGAATGTAAATTGCAACACATCCATTTATCAGGGGTGTTAAAGGAATATAAAAGAGATAAAGGGGCAGGAAGAGTAGTATAGGTGAAAGGAAAATGTAAGCATAGTCATCTAGACATCAGTTGAACTCAGATGATACAGTTCTTCCTGGAATGGTATTGTTTCAGAATACTGGGGAGGTCATCAACTCAAATGTTCATCTTGCCAGATTTTAAGAAAATTATTGTAGGTCCCATTCCCAAGTGAAGTCATTTCCAGGCCAACAGAAAGTAGCTGTTTTTATGACCGACCAGTAGAAAGAAGCCAGCATTGCTCTGGAATTCTAATAATTCCAAAAGTTGGAATATTTAGGTCTGCCATCTTGATTCAAAATGCCTTCATAAGATATCTAAACATACATCCAAACCCACTCTTTGATCTTGGAAACCATCACACCAAATTGGGTGACGAGGTCTTCAGAGGTATCCAAATCAGTTTAGAATTGTTTGGTCTGCCATCTTGATTCAAAACGGTGTCCAATGGCATCCAGACAAAAAATGGATCCTCTGTCTTGGGAACCTTCATACCAAATTTGGTGATGATATCTCTAGAGCAGGGATGTCCAACATGTCAATTACTGGTCGATCGTGGGGCGTCACTCAACAACTTTGGGTCTTCTTCCCCCAAAAAAGCTCAACAACTTTGGTCAATACAATCGGTATATCACTGCCAGTTTTTTTTTTTTTTTAGTGGGAGTAGATTGCAGTCTCTTGGAAGTTGGACATCCCTGCTCTAGAGGCATCTGAATGCATAGAGAACAGGTGAGTGAAAAACTTTCCATGATATACAGTAGATTGACATAGATATGTATTACTCATGTCATAACGAATCTTCTAGAATAAAGGGACATTTCACTAAAGAGCAATCACCAGAGGCAAGCAATTTAAAAAAGAACAAACGAAATATGCTATTCAGTGTCCCCAAAGAGTTATATTTTGGAAGTTTGTGGGGAATGTAGATTTCGACCACGCTTTTCAGCTCACAAAAATGCATTGCAGTTCTGATCTGATTTATTTGTAGAGAATGTTTGCGATATATGTCAAACTCCAAGCCAGAGGACTTGTCTGCATTATGAATATGTACCTTGATGGGGAGTCTGTGGCCCACCAGATGTTTGTTGGGAGTCCAAGAACCATCAGCCAGCATGACCAAAAGATGAAGGGAGACGGAGTCCAACAACATCCGAAAGGTCACTGGTTCTCCAGCTGTGAATTTATTCTTCAAACATGGATCTGTTTATCACTGAGACACCACCTTCCATTCATAATAGGAACATATCGGTAGACTTGCCAGGGGAAATTTAAACCTTACAGAAATACATTTTTTAAAAAAATAATTCAGAAAGAAATTCCTAAGTGAGGGACAAAACGAATCTACTACATGGCCACAACAACCCTGTGAAGTAGCTTAGGCTGCCCCCTCCCCCAGTTCACCCAGTGAGCTTCAGGGCCAAGTCCTAGTCCAATACAGTGGTACTTTGGTTTACAACCATAATCTGTTCCACAGGTCCGGCTGTAAACCAAAACAGGTTGTAACCCAAGGCGTGCTTTCACCAGTGGGGACTCTCTCCCCCCAAAATTGGTTGTAATCCAAAAAAATTGGGTTGTAATCCAAAAAAAGGGACACACTCTTCCGGGTTTGACGTGGTTGTAATCCAAAACGGTTGTAATCCAAAACAGTTGCAAACCAAGGTACAGTGGTGCCTCTAGATGCGAATGGGATCCGTTCCGGAGCCCCGTTCGCATCTAGAAGCAAACGTAACCCGTGTCCGCGTGTGTGGGTCACATTTTGGAGCTTCTGTGCATGCGCATGACGTCATTTTGAGCATCTGCACATGTGCAAGCAGCGAAACCCGGAAGTAACACGCTCCATTACTTCCAGGTTGCCACGGAGCACAACTCGAGCCCGCTCATCTCGAAGCACATTCAACCCGAGGTATGACTGTACCACCGTACTTTAACCATTAGGCCACACTTCACCACACAGGTTGCTATTCATCCCCTGGGATGAGTGTACTGATCCCTGTGGCACGTCTAACTCCTCCACCTCCAAAGAAAGAAGAAAAGATAAAGGTTTGGGGAAAGTGATTTGGACCAGGAAAATGGCAAGGCACAGCCTCCCCAACCTGCTTCCCTCCAGATGATTTGGAGCATGGTCTTCACAAGGCCCGGCCATGGGAGTTGTAGTGCGAAGCATCTGGAAGGCAATAGGCCAGTGGTTCCCAAAGTGGGTGGTACTGTCCCTTGGGGGGGGTGGAATTACCTAAGGAGAGACTAAGAGGGAGGGGGGCAGCAGGGAGGTGTTGGAGGTATAAATGACTATCAGACTTTGGAAAGCTGTTATCACCAGATCAACAGCCTCAGCTGGCAGAGCACTAGACTCTTAATCTCAAGGCTGTAGGTTCAAGCCCCATGTTGGGCAAAGATTCCTGCATTGCAGGGTTTGGACTAGATGACCCTCGTGGTCCCTTCTAATTCTGCGATTCCAAGTTCATCGGTTGTGTTGAATTAAACCAAATGTGCAATTAATTGCTACTATTTTGAGTTTCATTGTGTTTTTCTCTTCCTTAGTGGGCCATGCAAATCACTATTCCAAATAATGCTTTTTATAGGCCAGGGCAGGCGGCACTGGCGGTAAGTTTATGGAACCAAGGGAGTGGTGGCCTCCCAAAAAAATTGGGAACCGCTGCACTAGGGAACTAGTTTTTGAAAAGCTGTTGCTGCTCTGTTTTGAGATCCAGGCAGAGCTCTCCAGCACTGCACCTCTTTTGGCCTGAAGACATACACAGGTCAATGGAGCATCTTCCAGGGTGTTTGGGGAGAGAAGAGAAAAGCACAAGGTTTTCTGCTGGAAGGAGCAAAAGAAAGAAGGCATTCCCTTCTGGAGATGTGTCATGTAATGGCCTACATTAGCAGTAATAAATAGGCTGCCTCGTTTCCCCCCCAGGGTGCCTATCAGAACTGCCTATTCTGAACACTTTCTCAAAACTATGCTGATAAATTGGAACCAGCTCAATTTGGAAAGAGAGGCAGCCAAGACAAATATCTATTCATTCAATTTATCAGGGAGATTTTTTCTTTCTTACTCCCCCCCTTTTTTTCTGAAGAGCAACCCAGAAAGAAAAACGGACCAGTTCTTATAAACCAGACATGCTATTAGTGAGCAATATTTTAAAAACTATATATTTTTATAGCACTCAACGTATTGATAAAATGTTTGCTGGCAAATGAGGGCTACAGATATAAATTTGTGATCCGGTGCAGCGTGGTGGTTAGAGTGTAGGACTAGCACTTGGGAGATCAGAGTTCAAATCCTCACCTGACCATGAGGCTCACAGGGTGTGACGTAGGGGCCAGTCACTGCCTCGCGGCCTAACCTACCTCACAAGGTTGTTGTGGGGATTAAATGAGGGGGTGAACCGTGCACACCACCTTGAGCTCCTTGGAGGAAAAAAAATGTGGTATAAATGCAGTAAATAATAGTATTAGGAAGACGGAGAGCTGGTTCATAGCATCTTTTGACACTGGGCCCCAGGAGGTGTGCTCAGGGAGATCTTGAGGTGATGAATGAAGTCAAGGAAGCATCCAGAAGAGGAGAAGCTGTAGTAATGAATGACTTCAGCTACCCTCAGACTGGCTACATATGTGTTCCAGTCATGACACAGAAGTAGAAATTCTGGATACCCTGAAGGACAGTGCCCTATGCTCTGGTAACTTCCTGGTTGGATCACTGCCACATGCTCTACTTGGGGCTACCCTTGAAGACAACTCGGAAACTTCAGTTGGTCCAAAATGCAGCAGCCAGTTACTGGCTCGTGTTTTTTTCTGATCTCGTATGAACCCTGTTTTAAAACAGCTACGCCGGTTGTCAGTTTGTTTCTGGGCCTTAAACACATTAGTGTTTAAAGCGCTAAGCTACAGTATGTGCACCGCCAAGGGCGGAAAGATCAGCAGATAGTGTTCCACTTGGTAGAATCATGGAACTGTAGAGTTGGAAGGGACCACAAGAGATGTTTGGTGCAACCCCCTGCAATGCGGGAACCTTTTGCCCGAACCCACCATGCTGAGTTTAAGAGTCTTGTGAGCCACCTCGGTTCTAGTTCCAACCTCACTCAGAAGCTTGGGGTGGTGGTGGACTGGGAGAGGGCATTCTCTGCGCAGCCCCTAGGTTGTGGAACTCCCGTCCTAGAGAGGTGTGTATGGCACCTTCACTATACAGCTTCCAGGTGATGATGATAATGATGATGATGATGCTGCACCTCTTTACCCTGGCATTTGGAACCTGCTCTGTGTTTCAAGGAGTCAACTTATTCCTGTGATTGTGATCTGTTTGTAACTATTTTAATTCTTAAACTGTTGTAACTTACCTTGGGACCTGCTGGGGAAGGGTGGGTAAATAATCACAATCACAATAGTAACAACAACAATAGCTCTCTGCTGGATGATTTGCAGCTAGGAGGTGATGGGCCCAGTGGCCATGATCTTGAAACATCAAAAAAACCAAGATCATGGCCACTGGGCCCATCACCTCCTGGCAAATAGAAGGGGAAGAAATGGAGGCAGTGAGAGATTTTACATTCTTGGGCTCCATGATCACTGCAGATGGTGACAGCAGTCACGAAACTAAAAGGCGCCTGCTTCTTGGGAGAAAAGCAATGACAAACCTAGACAGCATCTTAAAAAGCAGAGACATCACCTTGCCAACAAAGGTCCGTATCGTTAAAGCTATGGTTTTCCCAGTAGTGATGTATGGAAATGAGAGCTGGACCATAAAAAAGGCTGATCGCCGAAGAATTGATGCTTTTGAATTATGGTGCTGGAGGAGACTCTTGAGAGTCCCATGGACTGCAAGAAGATCAAACCTCTCCATTCTGAAGGAAATCAGCCCTGAGTGCTCACTAGAAGGACAGATCCTGAAGCTGAGGCTCCAATACTTTGGCCACCTCATGAGAAGAGAAGACTCCCTGGAAAAGACCCTGATGTTGGGAAAGATGGAGGGCACAAGGAGAAGGGGACGACAGAGGACGAGATGGCTGGACAGTGTTGTCGAAGCTACCAACATGAGTTTGACCAAACTGCGAGAGGCAGTGGAAGTCAGGAGGGCCTGGCGTGCTCTGGTCCATGGGGTCACGAAGAGTCGGACACGACTAAATGACTAAACAACAACAACAACAACAACAACAACAACAGCTCTCTGCTGGATGATTTGCAGTTATTCCTCAAGGATGTCTGGCAGCAAAAGGGAAGAGCACATACATCACAACACAGAAGGTCACACATTTGTTCCTCAGCATCTCCTGGTAAGAGTTTGATTCCTGTCTGAAACTGGAGAACTGCTGTCAATCGACAACACTAAGGATGAAACACCTGTGGCTTTCAGGACCCATCCTATTCTTGTGAATGTTATCCATTTCCACTGTTTTTAACACTGAGTTTATTTCACAACCAAGATGGGCATTGAATCCTATAGCTGGTCTCTTAAACCAATTGACTTTCACGGCTTCTCTTCTGCTCAGCCTTACAGCCCGAGCATCTCCCAAAGGCTGCCAACTCCCTCCCCCCTTGCCCATCTGCCATCACTTCATTCCCAGGCATCCAGCTTGGCTGGATTCTCAGGACCCCCCTCCAGTAACTTATTCCACATGGAGGCCAAGAGTTTTGCCAGATCAGCCTCTGCCTCCCCCCGCCACCTCACACACAGCCTCCCCTCTTTGCATTTCTCTCTCATGCTCTTGTTTTTCACAGACTTTTGTCCGAATCAATTTGATTAATCCTCTTCACCATTTTAAAAGGCATCTCGGCTGAGCCACAGGGAGATCTTTCTGCAAACCTAAACGAGAGGCCGGATCCCCTTTGCTTCATAACTTAACAGTTGAAATACAGCCTGGTATTATCTCCTGGCCTGAGCTTTATCTCCCCGCCCAGATCCCATCTCCTCGCAGACAATTCTTTGCTCTATAGATACCACTCTTGAGTTGTCTGGATGTGATCATATGCGAACAAAACTGCCACCTCCTTGATTTATCGCCTGTTTCTTCAGAAATACTGTCTGGCATCATGTTCTACATTTTCCTTGCTACGTACATCATTCAAACCTTTTGCTATATTTAAGGGATTTTTTAAAAAGTGAATTGGGTTTAGCAATCATGGCTGCAATTGCAGTACAGAGCGATGGAATCAGGCTTCTTTCAACACAAAACCCAGTGGGATCCTGGTGCTTATTTTGAGAGCCGAGTTTCCCTAGCCACGGGGAAAGGTCACCATGGAGCGAACCATTCCTGTGATCCTCCTGGGGCTGCTTGGTTCTTATAATCACACCATGCATGAGGTGAAACAGAAATCATAGAAACTTTTTTCTTATAGCATTATTACATTTGTACTTCAGCTTTCTTCCACAGAGCTCAATGTTAAGTGCATAGTTCTCTTCCTCCTCATTTTATCCTCACAACAACCCTGAGAGGTAGTGTTACGTTGTGGGTGAACATATCAGACGACACAGCGATTCTTCAAACAGCTCTTGTTTATTCACAGGCCAGAACAGAACTGAGCTGAAGGGTTCAGTCAGCCTGCTTATATAGAGCTCCAGTACAATGTAACTGTAACAACTTTCTGTAACTATCCAATCACTGAATGTCACTTTCGATCCCTTATTTGCATATGTGGACCTGAGTAAAAACTATCTACAGTATTCCCCTGCTGGCCCAGGGTGAGAACTTCAGTACATAACAGGTAGGTTGGAGTGAGAGAGGCCCTATGTGAGCTTTGTGGCTGTGAGCTTCGTGGCCGAGGGGGAATTTGAACCCTGGTTTACCATGCCCTAGTCCAACCCTCTAAATTCTACACCACAAATAAAATCCTTCCAGGAATATTAACAGTACCTGCATGTTAAGTGATACAGTTTTTTTCTAACAGGGGGACAGATCGATCTTCCATACCCTGCAAGTGTCCTGGGAAAAAAATGGGGCATTCAGTTTTATTGTGCAAGAGCACGGCAACCATTTGGGGGTGCCGTGATCTCGCATGATTTCGCACTGAGCTCTCACTCAGAAGAAAGCACTTTCACTCAGGAAAATAGCACTTTTTGGGGGACCACAACCTCAGGTGGCGCCCCAGAACATGGGCCTGAAAAAAAATGTATTTCAGGCTCTGTGATCTCACGCAGGTCACATGACCTGCCAGTTTTGGCACTCAAGGTGTTGGAGGGTGTGGTCTTTACGTGTTCACATGTGAAGAAAATGGGGGGCAGCAGGTCCATCAGCTCAGGCTGGGTGGGGGGGTATCCTCTTGCAAGAGAGATCTTGTGCCTGAATTTCCATTTCCCTCTGCCCTCCTTTTCCCTTTTCCTTTTGCGTCGTGGATTTTCAATTGTAAGGCTGTAAGGGATTTCCATTACCTTTGTGAGCCGTGGTGGTACAGCATGCTGCATTGATGCTTTTGCCTTCGCAGAACATACATTGTAGAAGGTGGCTGCACTTGCGGTGTAGCCCCTGGGTGTGTGTGACATTTGCACACTCTTAAACACGGGAAGCTGTCTCACATCACGCCATACATTTGGCCATCCAGCCCCGTATTGTCTGTTCTGACTGACAATATTCAGCGCCTGGGGCAGAGACAGCAGTTGTCTTTCTGCTCTCCTGGAACTTGGGTCTTTTAACTGGAGATGCTATTGGGGACTTCTGCAAGCAAATCAAGTGCTTTACTATGAAGCTTCAGTCCTCCCCTTCTGTATGGACCAGAGGATGATAAAAAACCCGACTCACCAATATTTTCCTTCTTTCCCCTGCTTCTTTCTGCTTTGCATCCTTCAGTGCCTATAATCCTGGCAATCGGTCAAGAGCATAAAATTCTGACTTGGCTTATAGAGTCTAGGCTGATTTAGATGTAGTCCCTTCATTTGCTGCTGAATGCTGTCCCCCTTGCTCTTCGCCTGTGGTCTAAGGGAGCCCTAACAGAGGTCTGGGGCTGGAAGCAAGCAATGGTTTTCATGAGGATATTTCTCTGCCCTTTCTGGTCAGACCACTTTTGCAGGTGTGTGTGTGTGTGTTGCAAAACAACGCAAGAAGTCGTGGAAGCTGTTTGTCACAGGTGAAAGAGCTCTCTAGTTACTTCCCCAGTCAGGCTGTCAACCTTTCCCAACCTCTCTCCTTCCCTATCAAATGTTTCCCATTCAGCCATGATTGGCTAAGGGCCCCCAAGAGGTTGATGGGTGCTGTCTTCTTTCAACTGAGTGTATGTAAGCCACTATGGGGAGGCTTTTTGGCAGAAGACTGGAGTGCAAATGCTATAAAGAAAGAAAGAAGAAAAATATTCCATGGGTGCCAAATTGCTTTTTTTAAAAGTCTAACAGCTGCCTAGAAAGCACGTGGGGGTGGGTGCAGCTGGACAAGGAAGGGTTAACCAGGGCTACCTATGACAACCTTAATGATGATAGATGCTGGGGAGGACGACTTTTTCCTTTTGCAGCAACTGAAAGATGAGCTGCAAGAGGAGGTCCTCCTGTCCCACCATCTCTGTCATCCCCTGTCCCGACCTCCCCCACTCCCCAAAATCACAAATGCGAGAGTGTCAAGGGAGCCTGGTAGATGAACAAGCTGCCCCAGAAGCAAATGACGACTGAGACCGCCGTGGAGCTGAACTTTACAAAACTGTTATTTCTCAGGACGTATCAAGTTCCCACAGGGGAGCCGTATCAGGATGTCGAATGCACCGCCCATCACCAGACAGCCGACTCACTCCTTTTAAAAGAAAAAGAGAGAAAGTATATGTACTAGGAGAGTTTAGATGGACATGTGCAGGCCACCCAGACTAGGCTGATCGGGCAACAGATTCTGCATCCAGCACACAACCAAACCAGAGAATGCAATGGTGGTGTATAACCGAGGGGAAAGTGCAGTTTCAGATTTCAGCTTCCATTTTAGCAGAAAGCAGAACAGGGCAGCGGGCTGGACAAGCGGCCAATCCCCAGCGGATACAGAGAAAAACTGCCAGTCATATCAGGTTAAAGGCAAACGGAGAAAAAGGAAATGAATTTAAGTCTGTTCCGCCACTAGGTGCTACTGTTGGTCCATGGAATTTGATACTGACAGTTGCTTCATCAAACACACACCTTTCTAATATTACTGTGCAATGTACAGTGTTATACTTTGAATGAATTTAGTCTCTAGTAACTCTAAAGAGAATATGTTACATGAAAATCAGTGGCAATGTATGAAAGGAAAAAAGCTAGCAGACACGCAAGGAAAAACTACAAGGCCTAAGAGAGCAGACTGAAAAAACCCCTAAGTGTTTTTCACTCAGTATATAATTAATGACAGTGAACAGGAAAAGAAAATCTTCCACACATTTTGCAGTCTTGAGGAAATAGCATGTTAACTGTGCTCTAAGTAGATTTTTTTACATTAGCATACTGCACAGAGCATGTAGCTCATTTAAAAATTTAACGAAAACAGCTATAGCAGCAGCAAGAGGACTACATCTATTAGTGTACTGCTACCCAGTACTGTACAGTTCAGTACCGGGTGGTGCTGTGGGTTAAACCACAGAGCCTAGGACTTGCCGATCAGAAGGTTGGCGGTTCGAATCCCCGCGACGGGGTGAGCTCCCGTTGCTCGGTCCCTGCTCCTGCCCACCTAGCAGTTCGAAAGCACGTCAAAGTGCAAGTAGATAAATAGGTACCGCTCCGGTGGGAAGGTAAACAGCGTTTTTGTGTGCTGCTCTGGTTCGCCAGAAGTGGCTTAGTCATGCTGGCCACATGACCTGGAAACTGTACACCAACTCCCTCGGCCAATAAAGCGAGATGAGCGCCACAACCCCAGAGTTGGCCACGACTGGACCTAATGGTCAGGGGTCCCTTTACCTTTACCCAGTACTACTAAATGTATTTGTCTTATAAAAGTTTCATATTAATGCAGGAAATTGAGCCTCCAGGAATAGCAAAAGCATTGCTCAAAACCGGCTAAGGTGGCAAGGAAGAACGGGGGCTCATTGCATCTTACTAGCATTAGCTTCCAGATTTTTCTCTCCTTTGGTTTTTTGTAGCTTGATCAGCATGTGCTTCATATCTCCTTCCATAAACCACTGAGGTTTTTTATACAATCAACTGGTGTATCAATTTTATGAAATAAATGTGTGGCTGATGAAATGCGGATTAATGTGTTGCTCTTTCGTAATGGGAAAAAACCTTTCAGATTAAGTTTCAACCAAAACAAAACATCCTTTAACATGTTCCATCTTTCTAAAATGTTTGGATAGCCTCTCATCAATTTGAAATGGACTGTTGCTTGTACATAGCCATTTAAGTATGTTGTTATTCTTCTGAATACTTGGAAAATAAAGACTTATGGAGTACAGTAACTTCTCTTTATGTAAAAGTTTGGGTTGGTTTTTTTAAAATGTTAAATAGTTCAACTTGGTGAACAAGGGGTTAAAACAGCATAATTCTGTACTTGTTTACTCAGAACTAAGTTATCTTTCTCTTTTACTATAACCTTTTTTAAAAAAAAAAAAAAGCCGACTGTTGTAATGTTCTTTTGGGAACTCCCATTGGGAGCTCCCGTTGCTCGGTCCCTGCTCCTGCCAACCTAGCAGTTCGAAAGCACATCAAAGGGCAAGTAGATAAATAGGTACCACTCTGGCAGGAAGGTAAACGGCGTTTCCATGCGCTGCTCTGGTTTGCCAGAAGCGGCTTAGTCATGCTGGCCACATGACCCGGAAGATGTACGCCGGCTCCCTCGGCCAATAAAGCGAGATGAGCGCCGCAACCCCAGAGTCAGTCACGACTGGACCTAATGGTCAGGTGTCCCTTTACCTTTACTTTATGTGAGGTCTACCTGAAAAACAGTACATAAATATCTCAAATAAAATAATTAATAAATATCCCCAACATACTACTGAGTAACATCCAGTTTGGCAGATCTGTGGCTGATTTGCAGATTGATGAGGATTCTGACTCCCAGTCATTTAACAATTGCAACAACAAATGATATGCACACACTAAATTCTACTGCAGAAATGAAGAAAGCTTGGGGATTTTGTGTGTGGAAGGGGCTGGGAGTGTCACTCAGTTCTGCTACTAGAAACAAAGTCCTGGTCTCAGAATTTTATTAATTCTATGTCTTTTGTACAGGACACATGCCTGTTGCACTCCAGAAGACACATTACCACCAGGGAGGGTGGCGATCCTATATACCTTTACCTGGGAGTAAGCCCCACTGAACCCAATGGGGCATACTTGTCAGTAAACAAATGCAAGTCCTCCCTAATTATGGTCGGAATTCTATGCACACTGACCTAGAAATAAATCCCATTTGAACACAGTGGTCGTTCACACGTGCAAGACTGGGCTTTAAGGATACGAACCTTTGTCTGAGTAAACATGGAAATACCCGGCTGCTATGAAACGAGCCGTCTCCCCTTTTCTCCGCCAGGGCTCAGCCTTCTCTCCGCCCTTAGCAACCGCGCCTGGCAACGTCGCGTCGGTGGGTTGGGCGGAGTCAGCCGGCATCATTCGACCCGCCCTTTCGGCCGTTTGCTCGGCTTGGTTTTCTACGCGAGGCCGAGGCTATGCGGCCTAGTCCGACGGGGCGATGCTGAAGGTGAAGATACTCTTCGTTGGCCCCAGCGAGGTGAGTGAGCGAAAGAGCGCCTGGGGTCCCTTTTGGAGGAAAGGAAAGCTCCCCACGGTCTTACAGTCGCCTCCCCAGCCCTTAAAAGCGCTGTGAACCATAATCATAGGGGCAAAGCTTCTTCTTGACTTTTTCAGATTAGGACAAATCCAGTATTTCGTTTCCAGCAGAATGCCTTTGGGAAGCATATATACCCTGACGTGATGGAGGGAGCTATTCCTGGCTGTTTGCTTTGAGCACCTGGTTTTCTGGTACACTGTCTCTGAACATGGAGGTTCTGTTAAACGCCAGGCTAATAACTGTTAATAGAACTGCACATACCACGTTGTTTTTAGGGGTTTAGAGACAAAACCGTGTCCATCTCATCTCATTAACATCTGTTTATTACTACAATGTGCTCTGTGGCACTTCCTCTGTGTTTGTTCTGGAAGCTGCAGTTAGTTCAGGATGCTGCAGCAGTGTTGCTGGTAAGAGAGAGACCATTTCCGCATAGAACACCTGTGCAGGTTGTCAATTTGCTACTGCGCATATCACAAGGTGTTACTATTACTATATAAAGCCCTAAACAGCTTGGGACTGGTTTACCTGCAATACCGCCTTTCCTCATATATGCCTGCTTCAGTCTGTGGAACTAGCACTGTTACAGGTGCTGCCTAATACTCCTTCTGCATTTATAATAAATTTATATTTTAGCATGGCAGTTCTTGCACTTTGGAACTCCCCGCTTATTGACATCAGGCGGGTGCCTTCACTGTACTCTTTTCAGCACCTGCTAAAAGCATTCTTGTTTAGACGAGCCTACCCAAATTTGTAGAATGTTTGCGTGTGTTTTGATCTGTTTTAGGTTATCACTGATTTTAGTTATTATTTGAATGTTTTACAGAGTTGTTTTGCATTGTTTTACTGCAAAGTTAATTTTATTATTCTTTCTGTAAACTGCTTTGAGGTTTTGTTTTAAAATCGAGTGCTTTATAAATTTTATGAAATAACAAATAAAAAAAAAGATCGTAACATTTGGGGAGGATCGTAGCTTAGGGGTCAGAAAACATACTTTGCATGCAAAAGATCCCTGGTTCAGTTTCTGTCACCTCCAGGTAGGATTGAAAGAGACCCCTTTCAGAGACTGGAGAGCTACTGCCAGTCAGTGCAGATAATACTGAGCTAGATGGACCGATGGTCTGACTTGGTAGCAGGAAGCTTCCTATTTCCTATTGCTAATCTTGCTTCTGTATTCACTTGTGATAGGCTGGAAAGTCTGTCTTGGCAAACTTCTTGTCAGAGAGCACCGAAGGCATTGGTAGTTACCTCCCAACACATGCAGTAAGGTGAGTTTCAAGCAGGTAGAGTGGAACTGCTAGCAAAACATGGATTCCCCCCCCCCAGACAACAGGGTGCAGAACCTGGTACCCTCTGGAAGTTGCTGGACTACAGCCCCCATCATCCCTGACTGCTGGCTGTGCTAGCTGAGGCTGATGGGAGTTGGAGTGAAGCATCTGGAGGTCCACAAGAAGTTCTCCATCCTTGCAAAACAGCATGGTTGCAAAATCTACAAGATTTCCTTGACATCAACTTCTTGGTTATCTCTTCATATCAAACCAACCAGGCCTTCTTCAAGTGATGAAGTGTTGGTATTTGTTACACAGTTCACTATGTGTGGATTACTAGTAAAGTCTTAAAATGGTACATGAAATGGGGGAAGGGGGAATGCATTATAACAGTGGCAGCTGCTCCAGTGCCAGGTAAGCCAAATGCGGAGGTTGGATGGAATTTGGGGCTGTGAGATTTTTTACTTTAATTAAAAAAAATTTTTAACATGCCTTTCAGGGCACACTGCTTACAAAGGTGGCTTATAAAGCTAACAGCACATTCCTAACTAAATATGTCCCCTCACAAGTAAGTTCTGTTGAATTTAATGGGACTTATTCCCAGGTAAGTGGGGATGGGTTTCATCTTTAGACACATGAAAATACAATTACGAAACACGCACACAACATGGGTAACTAAGAACTGACATTGGAAAAAGGGACCAGCAAATATGGATGGGAGCTCTGTCTTTCAGGTAGGCCCAAAGAATGCCAGCCTTATTGATTTGTATAAAATATGTATTTTTAAATTCTAGGATCCTAGAATATGAGATGCCAAATTTCGGTGGAAACGGCAAAGGAGCAGGGTGTCGGTTTGAACTGTGGGATTGTGGAGGAGATCAAAAGTAAGTGGATCACTTACGTATCCTGCCAACTTTCTCAGAATAAGTTGGTGTAATTCAAATGCTACACCAAGCCATGGTTAAGGAAGGGGAGGGGAGGCTATTCACGAGAAGTTGGAGCAAAGCCCTACCATTATTTTTGATCATTTAAGAAGCAGAGGGTACTCTGGGCATGTTGGAAACATGCACTTGTGTAAGGGGCATTCTAGTTTGTGGTTGGTGAACCCCTTCAAAAAAATGAAATGCCAGACAAGGCACAGATTTGGTGGCCTTCTTGCACAATGGAACTTCTCTTCTCTGCGCATTCCTTGTATTGCCCCTAAATATATTCTGCAGGGTTGGAAGAAGAGGCGTAGGGACATGCAGCGGGAGCAGGGGAAAGGGAATTTCCATTGTGCAGGCGGAAATCATTCTGCTTGCAATAATTACTTAGTTGGATACAACCCAGTATGTGCAAAGCAGCTGCAGAATCTCAACTGAGATTTTTTTAAAGCAAAAAAATGATAAAGGTAGGTAAGAACCTAAGAAGAGTCCTACTAGATTGGGCTAATGGTCCATCTAGTCCAGCATGTTGTTCTCCCATTGGCTACCCAGGTGCCTGTAGGAAACCTGCAAGCAGGACTTGAGCACAAGAGCACTCTCCCCTCCTTTTGTTTCCAGCAACTGGTATTCAGAAGCTTTGCTGCCTCTGACTATGGAGGCAGAGCAGAGCCATCATGGCTAGTAGCAATTGATAGTCTCATCCTCCAAGAATTTGTCCAATTCTCTTTTCAAGCCATCCAAGTTGGTGGCCATCACTGCCTCCTGGAAGAGAGAGTTCCACAATTTGCTGCATGAAGAAGTACTTTACTTTTTTCCCTGTCCTGAAAAAAATCTCCCAACTTTTGGCTTCATTGGATGTCCATGAGTTCCAGGGTTATAAGAGGAGGAAAAAAATTCTCTGTTCACTTTCTCCATGCCATGTATAATTTTATTAACTTCTATCATATCATCTCTTTCTCACCCTTTCTCTAAACTAAAACGTCCCAAGCACTGCAAGCTTTCCTGATAGGGGAGTCGTTCCACCCCTTTGATCATTTTGATGGCCCTTCTCTGGACCTTTTCCAACTCTACAATATCCTTTTGGAGGTGAGGCAACCAGAACTGTACACAGGTGATGCCAGCTGTGCCGTTTCTCTGTTGCGCTTCCAGATTCGAGACTTGCTGGCCAGCACTGATGAAAGATTCCCATGGGGTCGTCATTGTTTTCAACCAAGACTCGCCCACCCATTTGAAGGAGATTGAAATGTGGCACTCCTGTTTTGTGCAACAACAGCAGCTGCTGGAGAGCCAGTGCCTGCTCATTTCGCATCACAAGCCAGGCAGTGCAATGGACCCGGAGAATCTCACCTTGCGTAAGACCCTGATGCCTTGCTTTCCTGGCTCTAACCTATATTTGGTGTTTTGTCAGAATTGCCAATAGTTTTAATGGTTTGCTTCTTAAACTTCAAAGCTCCACCGCTGAACAGGCTGCAGGTGGCCCACTCTAGCCTCGAAGAAGAACCTGAAGATTTCCGGATGGAATTTGTGAAGTACCTCAAGGGCATCACCAAGTTGGTGAATGAGAACCGAGACAGAGAGGAGATGCTGCTGATCACTTAAAAGCAGGAGGAACGCTGCTGCAAAGAAAATAAAAGAAATACCCACTTAAACAGACACACGCATACACTCCTGGTCTTTTGCTTTCTACCTAACCCATTTTAAAAAAAAAAGAATTTGGATTCCTCAGGTTTACACTTAAAGAAGCAGTTTTACAGCAGTGGAAGTGGCATACATGTAGTGTAGTGGTTTGAGTGTTGGATTAGATCCTGGGAGACCAGGGTTCCAAGCTCCACTCAGCATGAAGCTCACTGGGTGACTTGGGACAATCACTCTCAGCCTAACCTGCCTCATAAGGTCGTTGTGAGGATTCAGTGAGGAGTGGGAGAACTGTGTATGCCACCTTGAGCTCCTTGGAGAAAAGAGTGGGATATAAATGCAATAAATAAAATAGAAGTTCTTAGCTTAATCAGGGATGAGAAACCCTTTTCAGCCCACATTCACTTCAAGGGGTCTCATGCCAGTGGCGAGCAGGGCCAGAGGCAACAGTGGGTGAAGCAATGAATGTAAATTTTAACTTTGTACAGTAGGCTGGTCTATAAACACACATACACCCTTTCCCAGTATGTCTTATCTCAGAGAAGGACACATTCTAGCCCAACAAAAACATGGAGGGTACAAAGCAGGGTTGGTGAGGATGTAGCTGGGAAGGGGGAGTAACCTGAGGAGCGTCCCAAGGGCCAGACAGAGCAGCTTAAAGGGCCACATGTGGCCACCAGGTCTGAGGTTCAAAAGACACTGTTTTTTTGTCTTGCTCTTTCAGATTGCAGGCACCAGAGCACTGGACCAAGTGCTGTTCGTTTTTTGGTCTCACACTCATCAGCTAGCTCTCACAAGAGCTTGGGACCAAAAGATGCTTGTTTTTGTTCTCACACTCTCGCATAACACAGCTGGCTTGTGCCAGAGTACTGGACCAAAAGATGCTTGTTTTTTGGTCTTGTGCAAAACAGCTGACTCCCGTGAGAGCTCAGATCCAAAAAAACAAGCATTCCAATTTTGATCAGTGGGATGTTGGAGGGGTATGGGTGACTAACAGGCTAAGCTGGCTACACCTTGGTTTGTTTGTTCCTGCATGAGTGGGTTATGTCCACCAGTGCCTAGTTTGTGCACACCACAGTTTATTAAGCAAAGTATGGCTTACTATTAAGGATAAAAGTGGCTGCTGTGCTGCACTGTGGGAAAAGATGATTCAAGGAAACCATGGCCCATGGAACATCAAGGGCCTTTTCTTGTGCAATGATGGTGCGCCAGACTGTAAGTTAACTCCCAACTCTTCAATTCTATGATTCCTTCTGCTTGCATCTGTATTTCCCACAGTGAACAAAAAGGGGAAGAACTTGGTATGCTTTGAGAATGCCACATAAGACACAAAGATCTGTAATGCACACCATCACTTCCCCTTTCCCCCAAAATAGAGCTGATCTGCAAATCATATGGATGCCTACCCCTTTGCTGAGCAATTCCATATTTTACGAGGGAGTCAAATTCTAACAATTTTGGTCCCAGTTCATGTTCAACTACAGCTGAAGTTTGTTCTGGTTTCTTGTTTATGTCCATAAAAGTTTTGTAACCAGTTCACACAATAAAATTTAAAATAAAGAGGCACATTATAATGATTGATTGTACAGCTGCACAGAACAAGCTAACAAAAGTCTAAAACTCGCTTTGGGCCAATACCTTTATTAGGTCAACTATAATGAGCGCCGCAACCCCAGAGTCGTCTACAACTGGACTTAATGGTCAGGGGTCCCTTTACATTTATAATGTCACAAAATAGTGCCTAAGCTTTGAGTTCTCAGTAACTCAATAAGTCAGCAATAAGGGCTAGGAAACCTATCAGATGGGTCTGCTCTACCTGCTGCCCCCACCTCATGTTATTCTAGGAGCTTCTAGATCAGGAGTGGAGAACATTTCCTTTCTAGGCAACCTTTTGTAGCTCACATGCCAAGAATTTGTAAGCTTGCAGGCCAAAGTGGGCACAGCAGCAAATGTAGGGTTGCCATATGTCCAGGCAGAAATCGCTGAAGGTCTGGGTAAATCTGTAGGCATAACAGCCCACATCAGTAATGTAGATCTTGGTGAATTTCATGAAAAATAGCTCAAAAAGCTCAACTAGTTTGGTTAATATTATAAAAAAGCTCAAAACCCAACAACTTTTCTGTCCAGATTTTCACTTTTTAAAATATGGCAACCCTAAGCATTTTACAATTATATACAGAAGCCTTCTTTCTACACGTACACAAACATCAGCACCCCATCCTCCATCCTGGCCTGGTAAGAAGAAGAAAAAAGAGAAATTTAATAAGGCAGCTTTCAAATAAGGCCATGAGCATGTGTTTGTATCTGAACTTGTAGACAGCATACTTTTGGGGGTACACACATATACACACTCATCTGCTTTCCATCTATTCTGAGCCATACACCACATGGAACCTTTTAAACAAGAGGACAGGAATAACATGGTTTCCCGATGGTACTTGCAAAGATTTTCAACTGTGGAAGAATGTCCTACATTTCCAAAGCAGAAAAATCATAAAGTCACTATGGGCCTGTTTCTGCTTAGCAATGCATTTGCTCGCTTTTACTCTAGTATGTGGTCATTAAGATCAAGTGTGTAGAAAATACCAGACGTGGTCTTTGGGTGTTTGTGAGATGCAGCCTGAAAGATGTAAGTAAGGGCACTAAACTGTTCAAAGGTTTGTTACAATACTGTAGGGAATCGTTGCTGGGAAGTTAGGGGGATTCCAAGCAAAACTACGACAGATGACACATTTCACAAAGTAGAATAGTCAGAAGGGTCAGACTGTGGTTGCTAGATAAACTTCCTAAAATAAGGGACCCTAAAGCTTTGGTATAGTCTATGTCTGCATTGGGAGTACAGGGGTACCTTGGTTTAAGAACAGCTTAGTTTATGAACAACTTGGATTAAGAACGCTTCAAAGCCGGAAGTAGGTGTTTTGGTTTCTGAACTTTGCCTTAGAAGCTGAACATGTTCCGCTTCCTGTTGAGTGTAAATTGAGTCCTCCACTGCTATGGGAAAGCACGCCTTGGTTTAAGAACGCTTTGGTTTAAGAATGGACTTCTGGAATGGATTAAGTTCGTAAACCAAGGTACTATTGTACATATAGACACTCTGTTTTTCAAACTGACCAGTGTCCAACACACATTAGACTCACGTAAGCCCATTGACATAAATGTATTTGGCAAAACATGGACATCTTGTTGTGTCAACAGAGTAAATTTGAATGGAAGAGAATTACGGTGCAAACAAAAATATTGCCACACCTGCTTGGTAATTATTTTCACACAGGAATAAACTAACTTGCCACCTTGCCATGCTTTTTCTTTACAGTCACAATTCTTCTTGAGTCTTGTGAACAGACCCCACAAGGGGAGAAAGAGGAGACTGACAGGAGATAGCCAAGTCATCTTCAAATATCTCAAGGGCTGTCACATGGAAGATGGAGCAAGCTTGTTTTCTCCTGCTAAGGAGGGTAGGACCTGAACCAATGGCTTCAAGTCACAAGAAAGGAGATTCTGACTAATTATCAGGAATAACTTTCTGAGGGTAACAGCTGTTTGACTCACCTTCATTGGAGGTTTTTAAGCAGAGGCTAAATGGCCATCTGTCATGGCTGTGATTCCTGCTTTGCAGGGGGTTGGAACGGATGACCCTCAGGGTCCCTTCCAACTCCACAATTCTATAATTCCATGTAAACCCTAGTGAAGTTTTAGCATGTGAAAGCACCCCTATTTTTGTGCACCAATTTGCAAAAACCCAGCCTCTATTTCCCCACCCCCCTGCAGTTTGAAGAATGCTCCCCCGCGCTTAATTTTTGTCACTCGGGCTTTTGAGCCCCCTGGCGCGTAACGTGTGAATGCGCCCTTAATTTTTGTACGCGTGTACCTCTTCCTTTTGAAAAAATACCCCCCTACGCCCCGCCCCGGGAGTCCTTGCCAGCCACAGCTCCCCCAAAGCCGGCTTTCCCCGTGGTTATAAACCTCCCCGGCTGAGGCTCCCCTCCCGCAGCCCGCCAGCCTCCCCTCAGACGCTGGCAACCCGGCGCATGCGCAGAGCTCCCCCTCACTCTCCTCCTCCGCCCCCCAGCTCCTCGCCCGCCCCTTTTGCCTGTCAGGATGAGGCGGCTGAGGCGGCCCAGGGCCGGCGGCGGAGGCTGAGGCGGCGGCCCCTGTTGTGCTCGCTCCGCTCCCCTCGCCTGACTTAGCGGGCCCGGCCTCGGCGTGAGCTGGCTCAGCCATGGCCCAGCCCGGGGCGGCGGCAGAAGAGTCGTCGACCGAAGGTGAGGAGAAGGACGAGGAGGGAAAGCCCGGGCGCGGCCTGCGAAGGCTTACCTGGGCCTGGGGGGTCGCGTGTGTGTCTGTGGGGGGCGGGCAGATGGCGCTGGGGATGCAGGCCAGGGAGGCTTGGAAGGGGGCGGCGGAAGTGTAGCCCCACCCCCAGGGGGGTTCTCCCCTCTCCCCAATATCAAGCCTCTGACACTCCCTGTTCGTGCCCCCCCACTTTTAAATTGTCACTTCCCTTACCTCCCCCCCAGTGGTTTCTCCTTAGCAGTCTCCTCCCTCCACATCAAAGGACTATTTCACCCCCCCACCCAATCTCGTGCTTTACTTTATTCTTCTCTCTCCCCCCCCCCACGCCAGTAATGTATCTCCTTCTCCTGCCCCACCACGACAGGCATCCCCATGCAACTCCTTCTTTTGCTTCCCTAACCCTTACTTCTCCCTCCCCCCTCCTCGCAGTGCTATCTCCTTATCAGTCTTCTCCCTGTCTCGTGCTTTATTTTATTTCTCTTTTATCCTCCCCGCTCCGTAATTTATCTTTCTCCTGCCCCCCACCCCACCGAAGGCATCGCCTTGCAATTACTTCTATGCACCCCCCCCCAGCCTACTGGTTTCTCCTTAACAGTTTCATCCTATCTTTAAGGAGTGTTTCTCTCCCCCATCTTGTGCTTTACTGGTTCTCTCTCTCTCTCTCTCCCACCCACACCCACACCTATTAATTTATCATTTTCCTGCCCCACCACTACAGGCATCACCACCCCCAGCCTACTGGTTTCTACCCTCAGTAGCTACTCCCTTCAATCCTCACCTCAAGCGCTCTGTGTTTTTCTGTCTTACTCCCCTCATGACGAATCTCCTGAGTTTGTAGCACCTTAAAAGAATAACATTTATTGTGGCATTAATTTTTGTGGATTGGAAATCCAACATTCAAATTACAGTTAAAATCATTGCTGGTAAAATATTCCACCACCACCACCACCTTTTTGCAGCCATATACAACCCATTCCTTTAGCCTACTAAGCCCTGTGCAAAAATGAGTCCAATGTTCCATGCAACAAAAACTTCAAGCTTTCCCCCTTCTGCACTGTGGGCAGCCTCAGTTCCCTTTTCCTTCAGCTTCATGCTGTTGGCAGTTGCACATCCACAGCCCTGGGTTATCCCATGTTTCTGAAGTTGTGGTTGACCTGTAAGCCTTTGGTGAAATGAACAAGACAGATCCAGTGGTTGCATTCTTCTTGGAGAGTAAAGGTAAAGGGACCCCTTACCATTAGGCCCAGTCGTGACCGACTCTGGGGTTGCGGCGCTCATCTCACTTTATTGGCCGATGGAGCGGGCATACAGCTTCCGGGTCATGTGGCCAGCATGACTAAGCTGCTTCTGGCGAACCAGAGCAGCACATGGAAACTCCGTTTACCTTCCCACCGGAGCGGTACCTATTTATCTACTTGCACTTTGACGTGCTTTCGAAATGCAACGAGAGTCAAAAGGCTCTGTAGGGTTGGGTTGTGGAGTTGAATTTCGAGGGAGAAGTGTGAGTGTGAAGGAAGAGAGTGTGTGTGTGTGCGCGCGCGTGCACACACATGCAAGTCCCATGTGGTAGCAGAAGTGCTCTTTCTGTACAATGAAACAGCAGTTATTTTAGCTGGTGTGACACTACTATTGAAGTGTGCTAATGGGATTTACCTGGATAAGGATGTGTCCAACTTTTGAAAATCAAATTTTATGTGGTGCTATCATAAGCTACATCAGCTACATATTTTTACATTAAAATAAAATTTATATTATGCATAATACAATACAATACAACATATTTATGTTACTTGCATCTCCTTAGGAAAAAGTCAGGTAATGAGGGGCATGATAGAGGTGCATAAGATTCTATATGATGTGGAGAAAGTGGATAGGCAGGCATTTTTCTTCCTCTCTCTTGATACTAGAGCCCAGGACTGTCCGATGAAGCTGAATGTTAGAAGATTTAGGACAGACAAGGTGCTTCATCACACAGCACACATTTGAACTGTGGAATTTGCTCCCATAATTCTGTTCAACAAGATGTAGTGATGGCCAGCAACTTGGATGGCTTTAAAAGATGATTACACAAATTAATGGGGGATAAGGGTAGAATTAATGTTCTGCCTCCACCTTTGAAGGCAGTGAATACCAGTTGCTGGGAACCACAAGTGCTGGAGTGCTGTTGTGCTCAGGTCATGTCTTAAGGCTTTCTGTAGGCATCTGGCTGGCCACTGTCAGAACACATGGGTTGAACCAGGTGGGCCTTTGACCTGATCTAGCAAGTTTCTTCTTATATCCTTATTCCACTTATCCACTACTGCTGGGCTCTCAAAGAAGTTTGCAATAATTAACAGAAAAGTAAAACAGCTCTAAAACAATAGATTGTAAAACCAACAAATCAGATTAAACTAACAATGCAATAAAAGTTGTTGCTACTGTTCAGTAAAAAAATAAAAAGGACTTCTGAAGCAGGAAGATCTTAACAATTGTTCTAAAACAAGGAGTGAATTGGACAGGCCCAAAGGATTGAGTTCCTAAAGAAGCTGAGCCAAAACAGAAAAACTACCACTTTACACATCTCCACCACTGAAGACACATAGAGCAGGGCTTCATCTGCAGATTTTTAGAAGATGCAGGTGTGGGAGACATATTTGATAAAGGACAAATACTATTTAATGTTTTGAGTGTAATTACTAGCACTTTAAATTTGACATGAAGGCAAATGGGCAATACAGTCCTACCTCGGAAGTTGAACGGAATCCGTTCCAGGAGTCTGTTCGACTTCCAAAACATTCGGAAACCCAAGCACAGCTTCTGATTGGCTGCAGGAAGCTCCTGCAGCCAATTGGAATCCACAGAAGCTCCATCAGACATTTGGCTTCCAAAAATAGCTCGCAAACCAGAACACTCACGTCCGGGTTTGCGGCGTTTGGGAACCAAAATGTTCAAAAATGAAGCTGTTCGAAAACCAAGGTACGTGTTCTTCCTTAATAATAGCTACATAATGTTCTCTCTGGCTACAATGGTCAGGAGTTCAGCTGCTGCATCCTGGATCATAGGTAATTTCTTCACACCATTCAAATACAGCCCCATGGTAGGGTAAACTGCATTAATCCTGAACAGTGACACAATAGTCAGCTGTCTCTTCCCAAGAAAAGGGCGGAGCTAGCAAACAGTACCGAACACTTGGTACCTGAGAATCAAGTAGCAACACAGAGTTTAGGGTTATGTGACTGACAATACCTGTCATGGCAATATGGATTTATTTCTATGAGAATGTTTACCCTACTCATCTAATAATATACATCACAAAGTACCTCATAACAGAAAATGGAGCTTCCACCTTAGGCAGGACAGTGTGAAGGACCACTTCATCAGATCTTAGGCAGTAGGCAGGCTGTTACATGATAAGGTGGTCCTTCAGGTATCCAGGACTCAAGCCACTTAGGGATTTAAAAGGAATTACTAACACTGTGAAACCTGTAAACAAATTGGCAACCAGTGCAGCTGATGCTGGATAGGTATCTTCTTCTTACTTGTAGCCGAGTAAAATTGTCTTCCATAAACACAGTTTTAACAGTGAGTCCATAAGTGACTGTGGAGGCCATTTCTGGACCCACACATCCTTCCACAGTGGGGACATTGGTTCCCGGGCAGGAGTTGATCACGGCGTGGATTTGCCAAGCATGCCTTCCTCTTAGCACGTTTCTCCCTTGCGTTTTGAATTTGAGTGTCTTCAAAGTCCACAACACCTTTCGTGAAGGCAGTTCTCCAACTGGAGTGCTCGCAGGCAAGTGTTTCCCAGTTGTAGTATAAGTTTTTTAGATTTGCCTTGAGACAGTCTTTAAACCTTTTTTGTTGACCACCAGCATTACACTTTCCATTTTTAAGTTTGGAATAGAGTAGTTGCTTTGGAAGACGATAATCAGGCATCCGCACAACATGACCAGTCCAACGAAGCTGATGTTGGAGAATCATTGCTACAGTCTTCACCATACTGGTGCCTAGTTTTGGACTAAAACTCCATCCATCCACAGCCAGCGCATCCTGGAAAGCACCAGGCTGGATAGGCTTGTGTAATGTTATCCCATGGGCCCATTAACATCCTTCCAACCATTTTCTGGATCACTTAAAATTTCCTAACACTCTTCAAAAGGAAACTCATATAGGGTGCATTACAATAATACATCCTGAATGTAATTAAAGGATATGTTACTGTAGCCAGATCTGACATTCTCACAAATGATGCATACTAGCCTAAGACAGGCAAAGACCCTTTGGGCCATCACTGCCACCTGTATATCCAAATACAATAGTACCTCCAGATGGTGAACCAGATTCTTCAAGGGAAGTACTATCCCATCCCAAATGGACTGCATCCCTGTTCTGCAGTCTGTTCCCTTCTGATCAGAATCACCTCTGTCTTGTCTGGAATAAGCTTCTGTTTATTGGCCCTCACCTAGCCCGTTTATACCAGAATGTAAAGATCCTTTAGGTAGTCTTTTCTTTGGAGCTTCTTAATGTGCCTGCTCTACTCTCCCTCTTCACTAGCTATGTAAAGATTTGGGAAGCCTATTTTCAGAGGGATGAATCTGGAAAAGTAAGTATGTGGGATGAAGAGAAAGGATGTTATTTGAATATTACTATTCCTAAGAACAGCAGAATGTGAACTATTATACTGGGGCTGAAAACATAATATATTCAGTTTATGCCACTATTAAAACTCTGTTAGTATGAGTCATCTTTAGTACTGGCTGGTGATCTGAATAAATATATACTGAACCATTCACAATGTTAATGCAGAGAGGGAGTGTAAAATGTAAGCTTGTACACTTGTGGCTCCAGCCTAAGACTTTTGAGTGAATTTATGTGGAACAATGTAGGACTTGCAACTGGAATGGTACACATTGAAGGTCCCACTGAGGCATCAGTTTGCAAGGTACCATTCTCAGTTTTTCTTCTATGAAAAGTAAAAAAAAAAAAAGCACATCAGTGATAACCTGCTGGTGTTGTAGGAATTTTGTGGTAGGTCAATGGTAGTCATAGATTTATTCAAGAAGAGTGGCTCCTTTACCTCTAGTACACTAATTAAAAGCCTATGGAATATCTACCTATGTATATAAAGAGCAGGGGCCAGAAATGCTGCAAAGAATTTAGTTGACAGGTTCATGTAAGAAATCTATCACTAAGGTCAGGGAGATCACTTGGATGAACTAAATCCAGTGAAGTGACTTAACATACTGTATTAGAATTGAAAGAGGTACTGTATTTATCTGGGCAGGTAATTATGATTATTTGTGTTTGGAGAGGCAGTTATAACAACTTCTGTAAGAAAACTTTTACTGAAGCTTCATAATATTAACCTAGGACATTCTGGGGGAAAGTTAGTTTAATCACTTCACGATTGACCAGTGGCATGTTTTTTGGAGAACAAGAAACAAAGACTGGATAATTCTTTGTAGGGGAATGGATGCAGTTAAGCAAATATCTTTATAGACAGAGAATTAGACTTGTTGATCTTTACTTGTAGTGCATTCTTAGCTGCCAAATTATATTTTATGCAGTACATCAACCAAATCTGAACTGAAAAGAAGATTGAACCTTCATTTTTGTTCATTTGCAACAAGACCAGAACTGTTGTTCAAAAGCCTCTGTTGAATGTTAACTGGAACAGAGTTTTTTTTTATTGGTTTAGAATAAGAATTTGACATTATCACATCCTTTAAAAATATATATATGATTTTTAAAATTTTCAGTGGCTGCAGTTGGAATGACTCATGAGGGCACAAAACTATATTTTATCCCCCACTTTCCTCCAGTGAACTCAATACTGCATGCATAGTTCTTTCCTCAACCTTTATGCTTATAATAACCCTGGGAGATATGTTGGGCAGAGAGGTGGTGACAAACCACAAGTTCATCCCCATGAGTTTCACAGCTGAGTGTGGATCTGAATCTAGATCTCCCCATTTGTAGTCTGGCACTCTAGCCCAGGTGCATGGAACCTGTTGCGCTCCAGATGTTGTACTCAGCCCCAGCCAGCAGGAGTGGGGCTGGATACAAGCAACATTATCTGAGTTGCTGGTAAGAGATGCGTGAGGTTTCAACTACTGCTTAGCTTTGTAACTTCTTCAGCCTAAGTTTATAAAAGTTACTCACTTGCCAGCCCACATGTATAGATTAGTCATTTCTGGCACATGGGTGGCCTGAAAAGGTCGTAGGAAGAACCACAGTTTAAGAGTTTCCCTGCCTACTTGCCTGAAGGTGACACCACAGGTGGGTAGCTATTTACGGGTCCTGGTATACAGCGTTAGATGGTAGTGGTGGCCGTGTACAGGTCATCTTGCAATGTGAGTTTTATTTATTTGAAACTTACTGATATCATCCTTCATTCTGTTTAGAGTTTTAGGGCATTGTACAATTTATTTCAGGGTGGTGACTGTAATTCAGACTTGCAGATTAGCCTTGAGAAGGGTGCTTGTCCAGCATCTGCTCTGGTCACCTATCTCTTGTATATCACAGCAGTTGGTTGCACTAGTTCACAGAGAGCTGGACTTCATGCATAATTTCCCCCAGAATGTCAAATGATGGTGGGATGGGGGCTGTTGCCCTGCCACCATTTGCATGGGACCTGATGGGTCCTGGTTCTGAGGCAAGCAATTGCTCCCTGGCGTGCTTCTCCTGAAGGGAGGCCAGCACTCACAAAATTGTTCCCTGCCATCACCACCACCTGCTTTGGGTCAATCCTGGCTTCAAGTGTCCCTGTTTTCTCCCCAAGGTGATTGGGGTAGCAGTGCATGTAACACTGCTATAGCAGCATGTTGGCTGAACTTCTTGTCTCTTTTCAAACTGAAACGAAGTGTTTCATTTGAGTGAATAACAGGATTTAATGTGTATTCAGTTCGTTGTTCTTGTGAAGCAATTAAGTGGAGAAAGTTAAATGAATGCAGTTTATGTGAAGTTGCTTGTTATGACTGATTGGAGCTTCATAGATTTATTGTGTTTGTGATTCAGAAATTTTTGTGGGCCTTGGTGGCCAACCAAAAATTTGTAGTCGCTAGCAACCTGCTCTCTCCCAAAGGAAAGGATTGTGTCCCTGGCTTAGTGCTATGTCCCCATATACAGTGTCAAGGGCAATCTTCTATTCTCTTCCTCAACTCCAAACTTGGACCTGGATAGCAGGGTGAGGTAAGGATTGCTCCTACAGTTACATTGCTCTTCCAAAGTATTTGGAAAAGCAGCAGCAACACAAGCCCCCTTCTCCCTTCTTCAGGGAATAAGTCTGCAATATATCAGTTTGTTGCTGCACTTCTAAGGTGCTTGGAATGCTTTTGAAATGCAGTGCCAAAACTGTCCACAGTCCCTCTCCCGATCCTTGAGGTGTGGGGTGGGGAATCATTCCCACAGTTGCACTGGGTTTTTTGAAGGATTTTTGCAGCTATTATGACTATCCCACTTTCTACATCTGAGATTGGCTTGCCCCATTTGTGTTTCATTTCCCCAAATCTGTTTCTGTAGTTTAGAGGTCAATGTGTATCTTCATGTAGCCAAAATGGTACTATCTATGCACAAGAGAGAAATATTAGCAGACTTTAGGGAAACCTCAATGTTTGCAAAAGTACCAAAAAGAAGAAGAAGAAAAGTGCTAAGGGGTGTTTTTGTTGTTGTTGCCAAAACAGTTTAGTAGGAACTGAGTGTGGCAGTGGACTGCTGACAGACTTTTGGGAGAGAAAAGGAAAAACCAGGTGAGAAATGAGATGAAATGGAGTATCATGGATGAGGGCATGGCTGGGTGGATGAAACAAGAGCATTCCACCTTGCAGTATTTTCTAGCTTTCTGACATTTTGGGTGCCTACAAGGATTTTTGCAACGCTGGAAAGCAATAGCCAAAGAATAAAAGTGAAATATGCAGCAGATCTTTTTGTCTTATAATTGCTTTCATAGCAAAAGCAACTTCTTTATCAGAAAATGTGGATTTTGTTCTTATCATCTCCTGAAGAAGAAGAGCAACATTTTTGTCCAACGACCTGTCCAGCTACTAATTTTGTATGTTCTTTGCTTACTTCAGGATATCTTCAGGGTGCTGTGCAAAAGCAGTAGTGAATTTCCTGGGTGTACTGTAGCCTTTATGTAAAAGCTTTATCATTCTCTATAATTACTAGGGGGTATGGCTGGTTCATCCATGGGGCAAGGTGAGGCGACTGCTTTGGTTGGCAGGATCCTCTGGGGCAGCAGATCCTGATGTTGATTTTCTTTCCTCTCTTCTTTCTGATGTAGATCTTCCCTCACTCCTTCTTCCCTGGCAGGAAGTAGGGTACCATTTTGGGATCTGCTTTAGGTGCCAAAATGTATTGGGCCAGCCCTGCTTGGGGGGGAAACAATGTATTCTATATTATTATGAGCTGGTGATTCTAAGACCCACCCTCACAAGTTCTGTAGTTATCTCTTCCTGCTGTTGCTGCTGTCCAGTTATTTGTAATGTGACTGGGTGTTTTAAGAGAGAGAGAAATCAGATCTTCCACCCCCTCAACCACACTCCTCTGCTTGCTCTCCAGCATCTCTCCCATGCACTGAGAAGCTTGGGCAGCTAGCCATTAGAGGTAACTGTCAGTGCAGTGCTCTGTTTTTACAGCAGTGGCTGCTCTGTTTCACTCCCCTAGAGTTAGAGTGTAGGGTTCTAGCCTAGGAGAGAGAAAGACAGCAGGAACTTGTGCTCTTTCTCTCAACCCCTCCCTGCCTTTGCCAGTGAGACACAGTTCTCAGTACTCGGTGCTACATATCCTGAGCCCGTTTCCTAATCAGGAGTTCTAGGGAACATGTGTGTACCATCTCCTCTCTGCCTTTCATTCTTCCACTGGAGGTTGCCCAGAGGTACCGTATTTTTCGCTCTATAAGACACACTTTCCCCCTCCTAAAACATAAGGGGAAATGTGTGTGTGTGTTATGGAGCGAATGCAGGCTCCATGGCTTCAGCGAAAGCAACACAAAGCCTCCGGAGCACAGCGGGAGCGCTCCCGCTGTGCTCCGGAGGCTTTGGGCGGCTATCCCTGAAGCCAGGAGGGCAAGAGGGATCGGTGCACACCAACCTCTTGCTCTCCTGGCTTCGCTTCGCTGGAGAGGTGCTGTGCAGCTTTCCCTCTCTGCTCAGCGCCCCTTAAGCGAAGCGGGAGGAGCAATGGAAGGGGCTCCGTTTCTCCTGCCGCTTTGCTGAAGAGCCGCTACGCAGAGAGGGAGAGAATATTTTTTTTCTTGTTATCCTCCTCTAAAACTATGTGCGTCTTATGGCCGGGTGCGTCTTATAGAGCGAAAAATATGGTAGTCATTACTCTAGGTGATCTTATATTCCTCCAAATAGAGGAATGTTTCTGATGGATGATTTTGCTGTGCTCTTTGTGCAATTGCCTATACATTTTGCGCAGTTGCTTATACATCATGGTGATAGTGGGGATAAAGTAGAGTTAAAGAAAACCATATATATAGTGTGTTCCTGTTTTTGCTAGGAAATAATGGACAAAGATCAGAGTCTTAATGATGGATTCACAGGATTTCCAGCCAAAGGTTTCTATATACTGGGAAAAGTGAAATAAGGAAGCCTGCCCCTCTCTAGTTGAGTGCAATTTTCCACCATGCCTCCATAGATGATTACTGTATGTGAGCAGTTTGATTGGTACTAATACAACTGCATGGTGGATGTGTGTAACAGTGATATAGATCAGTGTTAGAAACTGAGATATGAAAGCTAAATGGCACCTTTAACCCAGGTTGTGGGCACAACAATGAAATGTCTAGGCGTGCTTTTTTATAACAAAAATACAAAGCTGAAAATGAATGAACTGCAGCTCTCTGCAGTTTTAATCTGAAATCTTAGGCACAGTACTGCGGTCAGAGCTCAGAAACTGCTCGTGCTAATGAAATTCCCTGTTGCAAAATGCACCTGGAACAATGGGAGTTTTGAACAATGATATAGATAGTATGACTTCAGTTCAAAGAAGAGATCAGGATGATTCTTGCATACATCAGGACTTTCAACAGCTCTACTGAGTCGCCCTGGAAGCTATCAAAGCAACTTCAGGAATGTCAAAAGCAGCTCCTGATGTGATACATGGCGTCAAATGTATGCTCATTTGTCCCTGGGCTTACTGGATTTGGGCTGACATGTTGGATGAGGCAGCATGGAAGCCTTAGCAGCTTCAAAATAGTTTGATAGGCCATGAAACTCATTTGGGAAGGCACTTGGACAAGTCATTTTCCTGTTACCATAACCTACCTTTCAGAGCTGGTATGAAAATAAAATGCTGCTCTGATGTTTGGATGTTAAATGTGGTCTGCACATTTAAATAATTATACAGTGTGGTAAACATTCAAATGGAAATAAACTGTGCTATATCCAACTCTAATTGGAGTAGTCCCACTGAAGTTGATAAACCTAAGTTAGTCATGTCCATTAATTAAAATGGGTCTCCTCTGAGTAGGACTGACAATGGATGCAACTCCTTTCAGCCATGGAAAGTCCAGATCTTCACATAAGACGGCACATGATAAAGACTGAGATAAATACTGTTGAATCTTTGGTTTAGCAGACTTGCTTCTTCCTTCTTCCTCTGTTGATGATGACTTTGCAGCTGGGGTATGCATTTTTTGTCCTCAAGAAGTGACAATTTCCCCACGGTGAGAAACATGTATTTTTTCACTCCTGTAGTTTTAGTCTGTAGCCTCTTGGTTTTCATGATACGGAGCTTTAAGGGTACTGTACTTTGCTGGTATCAGCCAGTTACTTTGGGCAGTGGACAAGCTCTATTCAGCCTTGCAGTGGCAAATAGACAATTGGGGTTTGGGCTGTAGCTTGAAAGGTTTGTCTTCTTGACAACCTTCTTTCAAACAAATATGTGGGAGGGAGGTGGGGTTGCTCATATTAATCCCTAGATTTCAGTAACCTATGGAAACATGTTTATCTCTAAGAAAGTGCATCTTTTTCCAAAGCTATCAGGTGTTCAAGGACAATGACAACAGCATTCTCTTAAGAATTTAATGAAGTTAGAGCTGATGCTCATAGGGTTCCAAACTGAAAGGAAAGGCTATTAGTTTTAAAGTGCAAGGTTCTGATCTGTTGATTTCTCTTCTGTGCCAAGGAAATATAAAATTCATGTGTGGAATGAATTGTTTCAGTTAAGTGGTTCTGTATGGTGTAGTTTAAAAAAATCACCACTAAGTTTTTAATTTGTTTGACAAAAGCAGGAAGGAAACATAGAGAGATCAGGAACAGTTTGGCTGTAGGGATAGGAAGGAAATGCAGAAAACTGAAGATCCAGCAAAAATCTTTGTTTCTTTAGGATCCTCTTCAAATCTGTGAATTTTAACATAGACTGGATAGAATTTACAGTTTTCAGTTCATAACCAGGAGCAGATTGGTAAACACAAACACTGAAACATTCTCCCTTCTCCTACTGAGTGGTTTAGCCTCAGTGGTTATATGTTGGAAATACCACATTGAAAGTTCCTAGGCCTCTCTTTTCTTGCTCTTGAACACTTCTTATGCGAAAGTCATTTGTAAGGAACCCTTGGTTTGCCTTGTGACTGGATCCAGTTGAGCAAGTATCAAGTTCTTCCTTTGGATAAAAAGCATTGAATATCCAGATTGTTGATCCCTGGATAAGAAGCTTGCCCCTTTCTCCTGAAACTAATTTTACTTGGTTTTTAGCATATTATTTCACTGCCAAATGTAAAGTTGTCTTATGAAAGCCCCTATGCAGGTTAGTTAGCTGTTTGTAATATGTTCAAGATAATTGTGATAACTGTTGTTCCATGGCTGTTATTTTAAAAGAAAGCCAGAACCCTATACATGTATTTTTCTTCAGGAGAACCCATAAATATACTTTGTAAGGCAGTATGACCCTTGTTTTTTGCTTATCTATTATTAGTTTGCCTAATGACCCAGGACAGCATAATACAATTTGTACTGGCACACATGAAGCAAAGCATTCTTGTACTTAAACAAAAAAACAAAGATTCTCTACACTGATGTAAAAGTTGGCTAGAAAGCAGTTTGTGGCTTTCTAGGTCTCTGCTCATCATACTATTGTTAGTATAACCTCATTTTCAACTTTATTTCTCCCACTGTGATTTAAGAGAGGAACAAAGACAGTTTTACTGTTGAAATAACAAGACATATTCTACTATCTTCGTACGCTTGCAAGCTGCTGCATTATAGCTTCTGATAGTTTGTAACCTCTGGTCACTGGGCAAGTTGACTGCCCTGGATCTCTTGCAAAATACCAGGTAGCTACTAGTGATCAGGAAATGTAAGTGAGTAGCCAGTAAGAGAAGTTTTACTATGCTGCTAGGTCTGCCTGTGTCTATTGCAGCTCTTACTCATTCCCTTGGGAACAAATGGTGCTATAATAAAATACAGAACTGGGAAGCTTCCAGCTACATAGGGGCATTCATGACATAATGGAATATTTGACAATATTTGACTGTGGTCAGAAAAGAAGTCAACTGATGGGTATGCCAACCCCAGCCTATACGAATCTTGACACCTTGCAAAATTGGATGAGGGGAGAATACTACACACCCTTTCTCATAGTAGCAGAAGGGCCCCTTTGTGGTCAAAGGTGTTGGGCGATATGTGTATGAAGAGATTTACCAAAGATTTCTATTCCCCCCTTTAAAGCCTATACATAGAAAAAATGAATATTCATAGTAAATGTGTCTAAATTGTGTTGGACAACCCATTTTTTAATGATTCATTTATTTTATATTATCTGGTTTAAAAATGTGCTATCCTATTTGGTTTCTGTACTTGATGCACAATTTAGCTCATTCTCATTTCAGTGTTTTAAAATTTCTGAAGTGCTCTCTTTAAGCAAAAGGTGTTCTGTGTCTCATCCAGCCTCACAACAATCCTGTTTGCCTGGCTGCAAATTCAGTCTGTCAAGTCATCAGAAACCCAATAGAGCAAGCACCTATTGTTCCCATGGAACTGAGGCCATGGGATACTTGCTTAAAGTTGTCCTTAAATATATATGAGTAAAACTCTTATTACAAAGAGTATGCATCCCATAGTGGGTTTTTTTTTTGTGTTTTTTTTTTTGCTAATGGAAGCAGTTCCACATTTGCAAGGCAGGGCCCTTGATTTTTGCCCAGCTCTCACACACCCCGCCCCAACCACTCGTGCCTCTCAAAACTTCTTTTGAGGTCTGGGGTACCCTCTGGAACAGTATGGGAAATGACATAGAGAGCTGCAATTGGGAACAAGACTCCTAACTCTGTTGATGGTTATGTAGCTTGTTTTGCTGCCTGTGGGAAGGACAAAGCAGTTTAGTAATTTATCCAAAGGGAACCTCATGACAGGTATGTAAGCTGTTTCTGCTTTTAAGGTTAGTACTTCCACACACACCCATGTTGTCCCCCCCTTAACTGGATTGTTACTGATGCATAGACTTCCCACCTACTTGCTTATAGACTAACCCAGTACAGTGGAACCTCGTGTTACGTACTGTCCTCCTTGCAAATGCTTCGAGTTACGAGCTCCACTAACCTGGAAGTAGAGGCTCCTGGTTGCGAACTTTGCCCCGGGATGCGAGCGGAAGGCGCGCGCTGGCAGCACGGCAGCAGCTAGAGGCGCTATTAGTGAAAGTGCGCCTCATGTTACGAGCGGTTTCGGCTTACAAATGGACCTGCAGAACGAAGGCACCACTGTATAATATATATCGGTAGGCTGTGGAACTGTTTGGCATTCATGGAGGTGCTACAAAGTAAATGGGTTGGTTGCTGAAGTTCTGATCTTTCTAAGCATGGGTGCTACCAGCTCCCTCACAGTCATTTAATAGTACATCAGTAACTGTCTCCTCTTGTCCCTCGGTAGGATCCTTGTGTTCTGAGGAATAGCTGTGCATGTATCATATATGGGCCTCTGCTATTGCCGTTGTCTTGGAATAAGTGACCAGTCCCTGTGTGTGTTTTCTCCCTGCTTGGTATATAGTTATGCAGTTGAATTGGCCTGGTATTATAGAAGAATACAGAATCAAGGGGGGCAAAGGGTCTGTTGTGGGAGCAGGAATGACACAGAAGCGCATGTACATTGCTGGAAGGCAAAGCAATGCAAATTATCTGGTAGCAATTCACATATAAAACACACAAAGCATTATCCAGTTAAGTTGGCCTTGCTCTGAATATTCATGTTTTTTTCTCTGAGTTAAATCAGGCGAAGTCAAATTGCTTCACCTCTAAACTGAATGTTCATACAGAGATTAATATGATTTCATTTCAAATCTTTAGTTAATCTAGATTATTATCATTGTTAATACAAGCCCTGAGGGACTTTCTTTCACCCATTAACTGTTTTGAAAGAGACGGCTCAAGTTACTGTATGACTTAAAAATCCATCCTAACCTATTTTTTTATTGCCTCCTACCCTATGAAAACTACCCAAGACTGTTACACAATCTAGAGCTATGGTAGCAAAGGGAGATTGACAAGAAAAGCAATATAGCTTCATCATCTCTTTGAATGATTATGTGTACATAAATCCTCATAACTGAGAACCAAAAGGGTAATGGGAGCTGAATTGTGGGTGAGAATATATTCTTCTAGGCCTTTTGGGGGGGCAAGTCTAATTTTTATTAAGAAGAAAACTAAATGAAACAGAATCTTCCTGCTGTTAGAAAATTTTCTCACTTAATTTGTGGGCCAGTTTACATAGGTAGCTGAGATGGCAACTAGTTTATAGGACAAACTTCAGAGATGGTTAAGGGCTTCTCATGCCTTCATACTGCTAGGGAATTCTGACAGAGGAGAGCCATTCTCACACATGTCAGACACTTGCTTCCTTTCATCCTGAGGCTTTAAAGGGATGAATAAATTTTATTTTTTGAGTAAACATGCTTTGTGCTTCAAATGCTGAGATTTTTCCAGAAGCAAATGCTGGCAGTTACTGGGCAAAATTGTCTATGAAATGGAAAGCAAATAATCCATTCTGTCTATTTCAGTCATAAATAAATAATTTGAGGCAGAAGCACAATACAGGGCTCTGGTAGGTAAATGATGTAATTGAGAGGCATGGGATTATCATAGTGGTCCTATTGCATGATCCCAGAGAGATACAGGATGGTATCTTATGGATCACACTGATGATTTTATAGCTCTAGGGCCTGGCATACTTCAGTAAGGCTCAGCTGGGCAAAGGCAAGACTTTTTTTATCAGCTTTGGCATAAAATGGCCTGTAGATCAATACTTCTGGAATGTTATATCTTTGCTTCCTGATTTCAAAGTCACCCCCGACCTCTAATCTCCTTAATAGGGTGAAGGCTCAAAACATTTTATGTGTGAAAGATGTGCATGAAGGTTGCCAATAAAAATTCATTGGTTGCCTTGCAATTGCCTGGAGGCCATCTGTGTGCTGTGCTGCAATACATCTATCATCCTTCAAATGTGGCACAGAACTCATTGTTTTGTAGCCAGCATAGCTACTCTTCTGGACTATTGTTTCAATAGATGGCTTTCACAGTCTTCATTCAGAATGTTTGGTCCAGCTACACTTAAGTTGTTCTGAACTTGTGATGGCTTGTTTTGTTCTTGTTGCATTCAGGAAATATGTCTGTATTGTGAATTTGGAATCCGACTGTGCTCAAAAATAATTCTATGGATAATTAGCTGTGCCTAAATTTTGGAGTGGCCTTCATGTACTTTGAAAAACTAGAAACTTTAGCATAGTTGCCATTGAAATCTGGCCAGTTTCAAATATACTGGGTATAGCTGACAATATCTATCTATAACATCTGTTTCCCAGTTCTTTGCATATGTGAAAGACTTTTGTTTTCCCTCCTCCAACTAAGTTCACAAGTAGAGCAATCCAAATCAGGCAAAGGAGTAAAACCCCAGAACCAAGAAATCCAGAGCTGTGCTGGGCTCATGTCAACAGGATGGAAGGTGGAGAGGAAATGGTGTTTCTCCTATTACTTTTCATGCCTTTTTAAAGGTGGGGTTTTCCTTGTCCTCAGTCTTGGCCGCATCTCTCATCTAACCTGACATGCTCCCAGAAAATCTTCTTTATGTCCTCTGTGTAGTGTCCACAGCTGCAAGGAGGAGCTTCAAGTAGGAGGCTGTCCCAAGGCCATAGGATTCTGCCCTAACAAAAGTTAGGCAGTCAGGCAATTATTTCCTCATTCCTTCCATCCTCAAAAGAAGTGGTAGTTGAGATTTGGATTCCAGGAGTGAGTGGGACAAGAAAGCATGAGTGGAGAGTTCATGAAACTGAAAGAATGGGAATTCATGAAGCACCTTTCCCAAAGGCCCTAACTCCCAAGATTGAGTTGACCTAAAGTCTCTTTAAATCTGAATTTTATTTTGTTTTTCTAATTAGGCACAAATGCCGAGTATGCTTAAACTGAAGTGCCTGAACTAAATCTAGCTTTCAAATAAGCATTTTCTCAGTCTCTTCTTTCACCTACACTTTCTTAATTGCTAAATTAATTGAAAAGCATCACTCAGAACTTGTGGGAGGAATGAAGTCTGTTGTTACTTCTCATAGCACAGTTCAGAAAGTGTTTCAACATACTTCATTATGCATAACCAATTTACAAGAAGACAGCTACTTAAAAAGAGCTCTTCTCTAGGTTAGGTTAGAGTATGAGGATTTTGGTTTGGGGTGTGAGCCAGTTCCCTTATTTGGTGTTTATCCTGGTGCTGGCACACATCTTTAAGATGTGGCATAATCAAAACTGGTTCTTGTGTTACCCAGCTGGCCAGTTGAGGGCCAGGAGAATAAGAAAGGAAGTCGTCGTGTGTGTGGTGTGTGTGTTTCCTAGCCAAAAGCTAGACCAGAGATGGGGAACCTTTAGCCCTCCTGATGTTGGGTCAGATTGACCAATGATAGGATGGTGGGAGTTGTCATCCGGCCACATCAGATGGGTCACAGGTTCCCCATCCATGGGTTTGAGCAACAGTTTGGCTCCTGAACAGCTGTGAACAGAGTGAGTTGAATACCATGAAATGCACTTCCTTTTATACTCTCTCTTCTCCAGCCTCTTTGCAACTTGTCTCCTTCCTGAGGTCAATATCTCCTCCAGATTCCATGTTAAGAGGGCTCAAGTAGAATTTAAGACTTTGGGTGGTAAGAGATGCTCTATGCAAGGGGGGGGGGAGAAAAAGGAAAAAGTAGTAATAGTTAGGAATTCTTGAATTAGAACAGGCCAGCTGCATCAGCCCTCCTGTCCCTCAAGTGTCATCTGAGAGCTGCTGTTCCATCTGACTGCCTCAGTGGGAGAGGTGGAATCAGGGCTCATTCTACCATCTTTTCCAAAAGCCCAGCTCCATCAGGTACCTGCTACCACTGAACCACGCAAGCTGGTCATTACAAGAACAACTATTTAAGAATGAGTGCCTGAGTTTGATTTCTTTTCCTTGTTCCTTCCTTCCCCTCTTGTCTTGTGTGTTGTATTTTTTAGACTATAATTAATTAATTGTGTGTAAGCCACTCTGGGAGCCTTCTTGGCTGAAGAGCAGGGTACAAATGCTCCCACTAATAAGAAGTCTGCTTCAGAGAAACTGGTATGGCAAGCTTTTTTTGGACATAAAAACAAAGCAAAATGAGAGTGATACTGTGAATCGTAGGAAATAAGTTTTCCTATGTAGCATGAATTTTGTGGGCCCCATAGCAACCTCATTCCAGTGCTTAGAAAGCATCTTGTTCTGTGTCTCCTGTTTCAGTCAGATGGTATTGCATTAGTACCCTTGGCCTACCAAGCTTTGTTTACTATATACACAGCCACTGTAATTACATATGGAAGATTGTAATACATTGCGGAATTGTGAGAGTACAGCTGCACAAATATTAAGATGGAAAACTACATAAATAGTGACACCAATTTTGTTTCATATTTCAGATCGTTCAGAGAGGTTTGGGACAGTCCTCTGTTTCAATATGCATGTCTGATACTATTTTGGCAGAACAGTTACAGTGTATCTCAGGTTAAGTACTTACCGTATTTTTCGCTCTATAAGACGCACCAGACCACAAGACGCACTTAGTTTTCGGAGGAGGAAAACAAGAAAAAAAATATTTTGAATCTCAGAAGCCAGAACAGCAAGAGGGATTGCTGCACAGTGAAAGCAGCAATCCCTTTTGCTGTTCTGGCTTCTGGGATAGCTGCGCAGCCTGCATTCGCTCCATAAGACGCACACACATTTCCCCTTACTTTTTAGGAGGGAAAAAACGAGTCTTATAGAGCAAAAAATACGGTAATTCGTTCCGGAGGTCCATTCTTAACCTGAAACTGTTCTTAACCTGAAGCACCACTTTAGCTAATGGGGCCTCCTGCTGCTGCCGCGCCGCCGGAGCATGATTTCTGTTCTCATCCTGAAGCAAAGTTCTTAACCTGAGGTTCTATTTCTGGGTTAGCGGAGTATGTAACCTGAAGCGTATGTAACCCGAGGTACCACTGTACTTAGCTTTGGGATGCTTTTTCCTAAGTCACTTTGGCTTGAGAATTCTCATGTACCCCAGCCTCTAGTTTAACCCTGATATTTCTGAGTTGCCCTAAGTGAGTCTCTTAATCTCAGCTCCTTTATACCTTGGGAACTGCAGGGGACCAGGATGTCGATAGAAGGAGTGTGGTGATAATGGTGTTTTTGTTTCTCCATGAATTGACTGAAAACCCAGAGATAGCTGCTTGGAATATAATATAGTGCATGGCATGATAGGGCCTAAATGGGCAGTGCCGTGATATCTAATCTGCCTGTATCTCTGTCCCAATTACATATGAAAATTGCCTACCTGGCAAGGTTTTCTCTGGCCCCCAGCCCCCACAGTGTATTTGATGCCCAGAAGCAGGTGCCCAAGGGAATCAGGCCCTCAGGTAAAAAAGGTTGCCCGGTCTAATTTAGAACATATCAAAAGAAATTTGAGAGCATGACGCTTACAATTACAGTGGTGCCTCGCAAGACGAAAAGAATCCGTTCTGCGAGTCTCTTCGTCTAGCGGTTTTTTCGTCTTGCGAAGCAAGCCCATTGACGGATTAGCGCTATTAGCGGCTTTTAGCGGCTTAGCGGATAAGCGGTTTAGAAAAAGGGGGGGGAGGAAAAAAAACCCTGCAGGAACTCGCAAGACATTTTCGTCTTGCGAAGCAAGCCCATAGGAAATTTGTTTTGCGAAGCACCTCCAAAACGGAAAACTCTTTCGTCTAGCGAATTTTCCGTCTTGCGAGGCATTCGTCTTGCAGGGCACCACTGTAATATTATCCCATAGTAGCCTAAAAGTGGATGGTGTTAGTACCTAGAAATCCATGTCCACCAACTTTTATACCAGACCTAAAAGACCCCAAAAATCCCTCACAGTTCTGACAGGTACTCCCATATGAAGGCATCTAGCACAGGGGGTATAGCATGGCAGGTGGAAGCAGCCTTCTCTTGATAGCAGCCACCTTCTCTGTGGTTGATAGAGGCACCATAGAGGAGATACAGAGCTTTAAGGTTTAGATGATTGAATAGAATGGGTGTGCAGGTGCTTCTCTTCTTAAAGATAGCACGCATGCTTACTGTATGAACTCATTTCTGAATCCCCCCCCATTATATATGAAATGGGTATTTAATACTTCAAGGTGCTTTAAGTTCATTTGTTAATTGAAAGTTTTACTGCAGGGTTTAGCAGGAGCTAAAGTGGTGCTCAGAATAGAAACAGGATACAAGCTGGTTAATTTTTTGTGGTTAATCTACTTGCCTAGTGTGACTTAGAACTCTTAATATTGGTTGGAAAGGTATTATTGTGAGGTGGAGGAGGGGTAGGCTGTACCTGGTATCCTAATTCCTGGATCCAACAAGAATTCAATTGCTGGAATAGCCAGGCAAGTTTCTTGGTAATGACCTAAGCATGGTTCTTTAAGGTAAATGAAAGAAGTGGCTTTGTGCTAGAGGGTAAGTGGGTGGACCGCCTCCCTCAGATTTCTGGTAGTTAGAAAGACAAGGCTGTAGTTGAGATGTGTGACCTAGAAGCTAGAAGTAGGATGCCAACTGGGCAGCTGAGAGACAAAGCCATGCCTAATTTCTGGTGGAAATTAGTGGCTGTGGCCACGGGAGAAGCAAAACCCTCTTGGGGTTTTAATACAGTGACCTTAAGCTGAATAGTGGTTAAGAAATTGTAGTAGTAGTAGCAGCAGCAGCAGTAGTAATATTAATAATAATTCTGTTAACTTCTGTTAACACTTGAAAATGTGCTGCTGCACTTGTGGCAATATGTCCAGCTATGGTCATGTTCAGTTTTGCTCACAGTTGGTGAACTAAGTTGGACCATTAGCCCAGTACTGTCTCTTATTGTGCTAGCAAATCAAATCAGATCTTTATTTTTACAGTCTTTGACCAGCATTAAAGAAGCAAAATAAGAAGCAAATAGAACACTTTATTCAGTTATGTATACAGTGGTACCGCGGTTTAAGAACAGCCCTGTTTACGAACTATTCGGTTTACGAGCTCCGCAAAACTAGAAGTAGTGTCTCGGTTTGCGAACTTTACCTCGGTCTAAGAACGGAATCCGAACGGTGGAAGGGCATCAGTGGTGGGAGGCCTCATTAGGGAAAGCGCGCCTCAGTTTAAGACCCGCTTCGGTGCAAAAGGATGTAAAATGCACCTGATCATCCTGACATACCATATGGTAGCAGTTTTCCAGTGTCTCAGTAGTAGTAGTTTTCCCTGTCACCTTTTAAAATGAAGTCATGGTGGATTGAACCCACGACCTTCTGCAAAGCGAAGAAGCAAAGGCAGCTTCTGTGTACAGGATTACCACCCTGCATATTTTGTGCTTCAAAGTGAAGGCTTTGCAGTGGGTTAGGTATATTGATTTGGCACAACATAATAACTATAAAACATATGCCGCCCATCTTACTGTGTTGCCCCAGCCACTCTGGGCAGCTTTCAGCAAATCAAAACACAGTATAACATCAAACATTAAAAACTTGGCTATACAGGGCTGCCTTCAGGTGTCTTCCAGAAGTCAAATAGTTGCTAAAAGTCAGATAGTCATATAGGATTCATACTAACCTGTGCTGGTCCCTTCCAGTCCAGGGGAAGACATGAGGGCTAGAGTTGGTGGTACAGTCCATAAGAGCATCTGTTGCTTTAAAAAACACAAACTAGCAAGGACAGCCCTACTGTTAGGTAGTGCGAGGCAGCTGTGTCTTCTGTGGCCTGCTCTATACCTCCAAAATTTACCTGTCACCTTCTGACATACTGGAGGATGCTGTTCACGTCCTATTGGTGAAACTAAGGTTCATTTGCCAATCCAGAGACTATTGACTGGAAGAGCACATGTCATCTTTTGCCTCAGGCAGTGAAATGTCTTGTGCTAGCCCTGCAAACTAGTTAGTATCTAAAGTATTAAACCACAAGGGCAAAGCTGTCAATCTGGACAAACGCTTTATGCTTTTTGCCATGTTCCTTTCGGATGAATGATTTGCCTTAGTGAGTAAGTGATGAAATGCAGCTTGTTTGATTGTTGAGGTCATGTGCCTTTTTTCCCCCATTGGCCCATTTTTAGCTCTCCTTCAACGAGTAGCAGAACTGGAAAAAGTCAATGCTGAATTTCTACGCACGAAGCAGCACCGTGAGCAGGAATTTAATCAAAAGAGGGCAAAATTTAAAGAGCTGTATCTGGCTAAAGAAGGTAATACTTAAATTTACTGAATGTAGAAATTGTAGTCATTCATGTGGTCTTTAGAGTAACTGAACAAGTAAGCTATTTTAATTTGGTGTCGTTTTATCACATTGTGAGTTTGGGGTTTCAACTACATGCATTGTTGTCTTGCAGAATGTCACAACTGTGCACTCCAAAATGAGTCACTACCAGAATATGGAACGACACAGAACATCACACCTTAAAATGGGGATATATAGTGCTTGCATTCATTGCTTCTGTCTCTTGATGTGGGTAAAACCACCGGACACCTGTGGATTAGGTTGATGTATCTAGTTACATGTCTAGCTATATTTAGCTCAGCTTCTTTGTGCAAGTTTAGAGAACACCTCAGGAAGCGTCAACTGATTGGAAATGTTGGTGTCATCCTGAAACCTCCATGGGGAGCTGATGATCCCATTTGTTTGGATAGAAGTGCCATGACTACTAGGGAAGCGTATTCATTGTTTTTGTGTTGACTGTTGTATCACAGACTTCAAGATTGGAGACAAAGAATGTCCTTGTTGGTAGTGAAAAGAGAGCTGGTAACTAAAAGATCTGAGACCAGACTCAAACTTTGGTGGCTTTATGAGTAAAATACACCCTGGGCATATTGGTAGAAGTTTGGCAAGCTCCGGGTCACAGTACACAGACAGGTCTGACTCATGCCCTTATCAAATTAGATAGACTACTACTTAAATTCCCATGACGCCTAAATATGTGCCCTTAGAAATTCCAAAGAAGCCTGAACCACTACATTAATGATAATCATTGATATGTCTGGAACTCTTTCCTTGTATATTACTTTGGACTTCACTTTCCTATACAGATGGAAAGTTTGGGAAAGCTTTTACACCAGGGATGGGGAACATCCCCCCCAACGTGTTGAAATCTCTCAGGGAAAGTGAGGAGCATGTTCCCAAAGTGGGCAGGACCAACCATCGCACCCCATTCACACGCCCTTCCCTTTCCTTTCTTCCCTTTCTCACTTTGGCTTCCCTGCTGTGTGGTGAGAAATGGGAAGCCCTTTCTCAGTGCAGAGGTAAAATGCTGCAATCTGTTGATTTATGAACTTGCTGCAAAATAGTACAAGTGAGGGGCATGGCCTAAGGGGAAGGTGTGTGACAGGGGTGGGGAGTCTTCAGACTTGTTGTATTTACTTCATTTTGTACTAGAACCCTAACCAAAGCCACCAAACAAAAATATATCATTAGATTTAAAGAGCAGGATATTATGAGCATATTCTGAGACTAGGCATTTATTTCTGTACAGGAATCAGTACCAGAACTGAATGAGCTCATATTCCTTTCATACCAAAGTCTGTTCCTAGTTAGCTTGCTCCATTTCATCAATTTAATTTACGTGGGAAAATATCAATTTCTTGCTATTGTTAAAACAATTGTGCCTCAGAATCTCCCCGCCTTGCCCGATCTATTGCAAATCACCCAATAATCTAACAGTAGGTTTGATCTACCTTCTGCCCAAGGGAGAGTGTTGCAGGACAGATTAAGAGGCCTGGTGAGTCAGATTAGGCCCATGAACTGGAGGCTTCCCATGCCAGCTTTATATCACCAATCCTAAAAGGAGAAAGGGAACTTGTATGGCAGTGATGTAATGGAGAAGTTCTTGTACTGGGAAGTTCTGTTTCGTAGCCAAAGGAATAATTATTTTTGTGAAATATAGCTGAGCATAAGGTAAATTTTACCACTCCTAGCATGGTAGAGGCATAAGTGAGATGCCAGTGATCCTCTTTGTTAGATGAAGCAGTAAACTAAGTGCGGCGTTTACAGACTCATTTATGGCTAAAATGAGGAACAGCAGGAGTTCTGTCCCCTTGGCTTCACTTTGAACCTCTGCATTAATGTATTGTGCTTTTAAGTGGAACTACTTTTCATTTCAGAGGATCTGAAGAGGCAAAATGCAGTACTTCAGGCAGCTCAGGATGATCTGGAGCAACTGCGAGCGCAGCTTACGGAAGCCCAAGCTGAAATGGAGAATATTAAAGCCATTGCGACAGTATCTGAAAATACAAAGCAGGAAGCTATTGATGAAGTGAAGAGGCAATGGCAGGAAGAGGTTGCTTCTCTGCAGGCTATCATGAAAGGTGGGACTGACGGAAAAGGGTGAATTGCTATCAAAAAAGTTTCATATTCAGTGATATCGCTGATCCCCAAACCACTGCTTTAGTAGCACTGAAACCACATGCTTGAGATATCTCTTGTAGAAACGAGAGTGTATTATTTGAAGTTGGTAGGTTCACGTTGACATTTGAGGTCATTCTTCAGTATGTTTTCTGGCTTTCTATACTTCTTGCAGCCCCCAAACTCATTTTTCATTTAATTATACTGTACTTAGCAAATTATTATCCTGTTTGTCTTAAAGTTTACTTCAAATGCTAATGTAGGTAAATAATAAAAAAGTATAAAAAGACTCATAATCACAAGCAAGTTAGAAATGGCAGAAAAGAGATAGCCTTGTGTATTTAACAAAACTATGAAACAATCAGCAGAAGCAGAAGGGGGAAAATACAGCAGAAGTTAAAAGAAATAAACATTTTCCCTTATGAATTCCTGAACTGTTACCTCCATCTTTATAGACCAGCCCTGGATTTAAGATTGGCAGGGAAGGCCAGTTTTTAATTTGATTTCCACTGCCCTCAGAGGTTTCAGGAATGATGACACACATGAGAGGGTCTTCTCAGTGGGGGTCCCTACAGTTCTGGGACAGGTCAAGCCTGGAACATTTTTGAATAGCAAGTGAGAAATGTGCTAAATATATAACAGTGTGACCTCTGAACCCTACTTGTTTGCTTGGGAAGTATGTTGTTCCTAAGGTGGGGAGGTTCCATAGCTCTGTGGTAGAGCATTGCTCTTCATGCAGAAGGCCCAGGTTCAGTTTCTGGCTTCTCTGTGACTGGGGTAGGCCATCCTCTTCTTGAGGCTTTGGGAGGACTGCTGCCACTCAGAGTAGATGAACTGGGCAACATTTGGCCCTCCAGATCTTGCTGGATCCTGACTGTCATCCGTCTCAACCAGCATGGTTGGCGCTCAGGCATGATGGAAGCTGTAGTCCAACAAAATCTGGAAGGTACCAGGCTCTGAACCCTTGCAGTAGGCAATCCTGAGGTCAATGGACCAGCATTCTATCTCTGTATGAGGCAGCTGCATATGTTGTTGATTTCAGCAGGACATTAAATAATCTCCTTAAGGATCTCACTCTGAGACATATGCCAGCCTTTTAATGAGCTTGTCACCTAAAGAAGATGTGGGGGATTAAAGAAGTGATGAGCAACTTGTTATTGTTGTTGTTATTAAACAGAAACTGTCAGTGACTATGAACTCCAGTTTCATCACAGGCTGGAGCAAGAGCGAGCTCAGTGGAACCAATACCGAGAGAACGTGGAAAGGGAAATAGTGGATCTGAGAAGACGTCTTTCCGAAGGCCAAGAAGAGGAAAACCTGGAAAATGATATGAAGAAGGTAAATCAAAGCATACTTCAACATGTAGTACTGCCAGATTTGTTTGGAAGCTGTCTGCCCATTGTCTTTCTTCTTGAGAACTGGGAAATAAATAACTAGGAGTGTATCCTCTTTTTGTCATGACTAGTCAGCTTAGAAAATAAAAGTAGGAAACAGAAGCTGGTATGAACCAGAAATGTTCTCTTTCTGCTTTGAAACTTGAAGCTGTGTGCCTGAGTTGAATTATTCCCACAATATTTAGGTTTGTAGCACAAACATCTCTTAATTATTCCCCTTCCTCCCCTCTGTTCTCCCCCAACACAAACTCCATTCCTGCTATTCCGCTTTCCCCTTAGTATTCCCTACTCAGGCACCCTGAGACAAGTAAGCAGGCGGATGCGATAGAGATGTGGAGAAAATGGATAGGGATATTATTTCACCCTCTCGTAATATTAAAACCTAGGATCATCCTGTGAAACTGAAGATTCAAGACAAATAAAATGTAATACTTCACACAGGTCATAGTTAAGCTACCACAAGATGTGGTGCTGGCTGCTATCTTAGTCGATAAGTAAGATGGCTGCTTACAGGGGGATTAAACAAAATCATTGAGGATGCAAGTCAGTGGATACTAATCATGGTGAGACTATACCACCTGTAGAATTAGAGACAGCATTCTCCGGTATACTTGTTATACTGGAACAGCAGCAGGAAAGGGCTATTGCCCTCAGGTCCTGTTTTGTGCAGTTTCCATAGGGATCTGGTTTGCTGCTGTGGGAACCAGGAATGTTGGACTAGACAGACCAGTGAAGGTGAACCTCCAGTCATTCCCATTTGGCCCCTGGTATGGTTTGGCACAAACTACAGTCACCTGATATCATGTGACTGTAGACATGGGACAGGTAAAGCTGCCCCCCCTGCAGGTGGTTGGGGAGGGAAAGGGTTCTGGATCTGGCCCACTAAGCCTTTGGTCTGAGGGCTCTTCTTATATTGACTTTTTCTTAAGCACAGGGGCATAGACAGGATAGTTATGATAAAAGGAGTGGGAGAGAAGCATCTATATACTGCCCTGATTTCATTGGAGGAAGAGTGGGTAATTAAACCTCTCTAGCATACTCAGTCGAAGTGTGGACACAACATTGAGAGTCCATGTCTGAGCGGCAGATCATCACAGAAACCTGTGTATAAGCAGTACTTGTGATCTGAAGAAGCATATATGAAAGATAGGCCTAGCAGCCATAACTCAGTCTGGTGTCCAGTCATATAACCCATGTGTTCAGAGGCTGTGAATATTTGACAACAGGTCAATAGGGGACGGGTATTGCTGCTCTTGTGAACCTCTGTTAGCCCATGCCAAAATGTGCCTCTTGGTTGCCTGACTCGATCGGAAGCAGTGCTGCTGTAGGATAGTGTGGGAGATGGGCAAATCTTAATGAGGTGTAGCCCACCAGGAAATTCCCTTGTGCAGGTCCTGTTTGTTTCAGTGGGACTTGTATAGGGGAATTCCTGGTGAATTCTTCCTTGTACAAACATCTTTTTTTGGTCTCCTTGTATGCATATCCCTGTTGATATAATTTGAAAATGCGTGCTTTTGTGTGTGTTTTTAAAAATAGAGCTGTTATAATGAGATGCATGTGAAATTTTACGTAAAGTACTGATCCACATTTTTTAATTGTTTAGTTGTTTTTAAATAAATATCACAATCTTTTACCGCTGAGAATTGGTGTTTAGTGAAATGCAGGAATCTGCTTCCCTTAAGTCATATTTCTAATTTTACACACAAAGTGTGGTTATAGTAAAACATACTTAGTTTTTTGGACAGAATGGGGGCCTTAATGCTTAGGCTCCTCTGTGGACTAAAAATGATGGCATTGATTTAGGCATTTAAGGAGTTGGAAGCTATTTCCTGGAACACATCATCTGCTTAAAAGGCAGTAACATCTTGACTTTGTGTGTGTGAGAGAGAGAGAGAATGAGATAAATTTGCAATTGTACAATTATGGCTACTATGTGTAGTTACGTTCCTGACATGACATAAATACTGGTAGATATTGGCTGACCTAACTGGCTGCTTTTTGGCTACTTAAAATTAACTGGCAGGGGCTGATACGTTCTTGTGTGTTGATGTTACAGGTTTAAGGGCATGTTTGCATGAGAATGTCTCTGCATTATTAGCTGAGTGTGGAGGCAGAGGCAACCTGTGTCCCTCCAGATGTTGTTGGGTTACAGTTCCCATCATCTCTAACCATTGGTTGAAGCTGATGACAGCTGGAGTCCAACGGCATCTGTAGGGCCATTCAAGCATGAAAGCAATAGAAAGACGGTATCGCTGTCCCAACCTGAAATAACTGCAGCAGGGTGCAGGAACCCCCTGTCCTGATGTGAAATGTTGGGCTGCGTGGAAAGCACAACATATTCACAACTATTTTGAAATTTTAATTCTGTTGATGCCTCCCTTAACTTTCAGTAAGTTAGGCTTAAAAATATATTTTAAAATGATCTGGGCCATGATTGTTGTCAGAGGACACATTAACGTAGAAGCCTTGTTTGAAGTTAAACAGGCCTGGTCAGTGTTTTTTCATGGTATCATTTAAATGTTCTAAGTGAATTGTTGAACTTAGAAAACTTTGGCTGCTTGATTCAGCAAGAGCTGCTAATTTGAGGTCAACGGTTCTGTACATGGCAACTCAAGAGTAAGTCCCACTGTGAGACGTGCTTCGCAGAAGCCTCTGCAACATATAGCCATCCTACACAAACATGTTTGCTACTGAAAGGCTACAAAGTCTGAAACCTCTGGGCTCTGTGGCCATCTCAGTCAGAATCAACATTTGGGGCATGTGGGTTGCATAGGAGTATTCCAATTTGAGGCTGCATTTCTGTTACATTTCAAGCAATAGAACAATAAATGAACCCTGGGCCATTGTTGGTTTGTTACATCATTAAATGTTGACTTTAGGCCCAAGAAGATGCAGAGAAGCTTCGTTCAGTTGTGATGCCCATGGAAAAGGAGATTGCAACTTTGAAAGACAAACTGACAGAGGCTGAAGAAAGGATAAAGGAGCTGGAGGCTTCAAAGGTGGGTGAGGAAAATGTCCAAAGATCTTGTGTTTGTAAGATTGCAATGGGGTCATCTGCCTTGATACAGGAAACTAATATTTTTCATAGATCGTGCTTCTCAAACATCTTGAAGCGGGACCTGCCTGTAAACTTAATATTTCAAGCCCTGTTTTCCTCACTTGTCTTCAGCAGAGGATTGTAGAAAATCTTGTATAGCAGGCAGATCTTGAAAGATAAGCAAGCAACATGTATTATCTAAGTCTAAAGCTTCAGGCTCTATCTTTCCACAGATAGTAGTGGGGAAGGTATTGTAGAGATGTCAAATTGAACAGGGCAGAGATGGTTGTGTGGACTAGAGGACTACCAGTATGTTCATTTTGGGATACAGAAATCTTGTATGTATGTGGCCTTTGAGTTGGTGTCCTCTGTGTTCTGAACAGCAAAGTAAACATTCCAAGATCTATTTACTGTTCTTTGAATCTAGTTTTTCATCTTGGCAAGTATATGCACTCCTTGCAGATTTGTTAGTTTTTAGCATTTTCAGATAGATTTGATTGACTTTGATGCTAGTAAGTTCTAGTGACTTACTAGCTTTCTATTCAAAATGACTAATGATAGTATCTTTAAATGCCGTTGAGCATTTAATGGCAAATAATAGGAGCTTTGAATTTACAATGGTTGTGTGTGCCACCACAAAAACTTGATGGCAACTATAGAACTGGAGTAAAGGACTCTCAGTGGAGTTTATTATTCCTAGAAATGTGCTTGAATTCACTAAGTGGCTATAAACTTCAGTCATTTTAGTACAGCAACTGAAGCCAGCTGCATGCATTTCACCATAATCTTCCTCTGATTGATTATATACCTTTTTCAGGTTAAAGAACTGAATCATTATTTGGAAGCTGAGAAATCCTGCAGGACCGATCTAGAAATGTATGTGGCTGTTCTGAACACTCAGAAATCAGTTCTGCAGGAAGATGCAGAGAAGCTGCGGAAAGAACTTCACGAAGGTGTGAATTCTCCTCTTTGCTAAAAACATAGGAGGTGGCAACAGTAGACCCATGCTTTAGATGAGGAGCGGGCAGCCAGGTGCTTGGGCTGAGCTGCATGCCCACATTGGCTTCCAGAGTGTTCCACTTACTTTCCGCACAGTGGTATCATACAGAACGTGGTCTGGGGATCATTAGAGTTTTAATCACAGGGCAGTAAAAAAGGTGGGGATTTGCAGGCAGGGCTTGTCCCAGACTCCAATTCTGCAGTTATTTTGCATATAGTTAAACTATGGAACTGTCTACCATGGGAGGCAGTGGTGGCTACCCACTTGGATGGCTTTAAAACAAATTCATGGAGGATACAGCTATCAATGACTACTAGCCATGATGCCTGGGCTCTGGCTCCACAGTTGGAGGCAGCAATTCTTCTGAGTACCAGTTGATGGAAACCACAGGAAGAGGAATGTGCTATTGTGTTTGGGTTTCACTTGTGGATTTTCCACAGGCATCTGGTTGGCCACTGTGAAAACAGAATGCTGGACTGGATGGACCATCGATGCCAAGAGGCAATGGGGAGGCAGGAGGTGGGCCCCTCCAAGCATGTTAATTGCTTATTTACAGTCAACCAGGGTAGAGCCTAGCCTAAATCATATAAATGGTGACTCTTGCGAGAGTAAATGCCTACTTTGTTTCTGTGCAAGATGAGCATTTTCTTAGATTTAAGTAAAAAGCTCTAATGTGTGGAATAGCAAACAAATGTAACCAGAGTTACTTCGGTGAATGGTGACCATTAAAACCCCAATTCATCATCCTTTTCTGTTTCTGCATAGTCTGCCATCTATTAGAGCAGGAACGGCAGCAGCACAACCAGCTGAAGCACACCTGGCAAAAGGCCAACGACCAGTTCTTAGAATCGCAGCGTTTGCTGATGAGGGACATGCAGTGGATGGAAATGGTGCTGACCTCTGAGCAGCTTCGGCAAGTTGAAGAACTGAAGAAGAAAGATCAGGTTGGCGTGTGTGTTGCAATCAAATATTGTTGCCTTTTTCAGAGTATAATAATTGTGGGCGTTTGGTGACAAGGAGGCTGGAGTGCAAGGATGCGGGGAGCATTTGTTTCTGGGTTTCAAATATTTTTTGACATACGTTATTAAGGCAGAAATTGTTTTAAGGAGGTTAGTGTGCATTGGCATGTGTGTGCACATTTACAGTGGTTTAATGTATTGTGTGTATGTATGTGCACCCCGAGATAGGTGGGCTTCTTTGTTTTTCTTGTATTTGCTGTGTTTGAGACAGATGTTTGTTTGTTTCATAAAATTTATACACTGCTTGATTGTCAAAAAACAAAACAACCTCAATGTGTTTTATAAAAAGACCTGCTCTGCGTGTATTTGATTTCTCTGTGAAGGAGATCGCTTATTATTCTTAGGTAACACTGAAGCCGAGTACAGTCCTATCCATAAAAAGGGTAAACATTTTTACATGTTCAATTCCTAAATGACATGTGACGAATATTTGTGAGATGCATGTGACTTGATGCAAATGGCTCTGCAGCTGGGTTCACTTGCTTGAGTTTTGCGCTTGGTGTGCACTTTCAGTTCTTGCCATGTGCGTGTGACGAGGGGTCTATGGAGATCCTCACGCTCGGCTCGTAAATGACCTAGGATTTGCAAATACTGGAGGACTATTATAAATACTCAAAATGAATGTGAGCAGAAAGCAAACCTGTTCTTCCCTGCTGCATTAAACCCACATGTCCCAAAGCTTCCCTATGGTAGAGACCTTTTGCTTCCAGCAGCAGTTTCCCCTCCAGGCAGCCCTTCAGATCATCTGTCATGCAAACCAGCTGCTCCATTTGTTTATGCTTGGTGACTTGAAAGGCTGCACTTGGGCTGTGGAATGTGAGCAGAATCAAAGGGGGTGGGTGCCGCTTGCAGTTGGCCATGCCTGCGTTGAATTTAACTTGCAACAATTCCAGTAGATGCACTTGCATAGTTGAGCACCCCTGCTTCAATTTCTTGCCCCATCCCTGTTTGTTAACACACTTGTGGTCTGGGCTGAGATCTATGGAGGCCTGATACCATGTGTGACTGATACTAATTGATGGCAGCTGACTTCTAAGCTGATGCAATAGCAGTACGCCTAGATCAGGGATGAGGAACCTGCGGTCCTCCAGATGTTACCAAACTCTGACTCCCATCAGCCCTGGCCAGCATTGCTAGTGGTCAGGGATGATGTAGTGCAGCAACATCTGGAGAGCCAAAGGTTCCCCTTCCCTGATCTAGATGACTAGAGGGTTGTTGTTGTTATAAGCTCCCCTACCCCCAACCTTGCAGGGGGAGCTGACTAGATGACCCTTTGGGTACCTTCCAACTCTGTGATTCTATTATTTGTCCACCATTTTGTGATTGTGTTCAGTTGGACCTTAGAGCTCGCAATCATTCAGTCGTTCAATCCAGAACTTGAGTCATTTTGACACCTAACCCTCCATTTCTCTTTCGATTGCAATATTTTCCTTTGGGACGTGTGTCCCCCCCCCCCCCGTTCCTTCCCTGCTTAGCAAGGCACTCAGGCGTCACCTGCCACGTTGAAATTCATAATAGTATAGGTGACGCTGAAAGCACATCAAAACACTTCATTGTTTTTAGGAAGATGAAGAGCAGCGGAAACTTCATAAAAGGAAGGAAGACAAGCAGAAAGGCCCTGATGATGAATCGAAAGTAAGCTCCATCACTCATGATGAATCCCTTCCGCAGTTCCTTGGTGAAGAGGTAAAGCTGATTTGTTTCCCAAAACGTTATTGATTGTATTTAATTTTAGCAAACGCTACTGATGGCAAAAATCAATGGAGACTCCTTGGTAGCCATCTTGGCTTATTCAGACCAATACTACAATGTGTTGAGAGCAAACTGCGACCCCTATCATGGATTCCAGGGTTCAAACCCCCACTTTGGCCATAAAGCTCACTGGGCCAGTCACTCACTCTCAGCCTAACCTACCTCACAGGGTTATTGCGAGAATAAAATGTGGAAGAGGAGAACTTCATACACCACCTTGAGCTCCTTGGTGGAAAGGTGGTGTTTAAATGTCAACATAAAATAAATAAAATAACCTGTAAGGAGTGTGACACGGCTTGGAGGACAGGATGCACTTCACTCTTCAAAGGAACAAAGAACCGTGTTACATGAGGGTAACCCTAAACCCAATACCCCCTGTGGCAGGCAAGTCCTTCACCTTGTTGCAGTAACATCTAGGGATATTTTCCATGTGATCCTGTCTTGTCACATGAGTTTTCTCATTCACTGCTACTTACATACATACATAATTTTATTTGTATGCTGCCTTCCACACCATGCTCAAGCTGGCTTGAAGCATGAAAAAAATCACATAACCACAAGTAGTTATAAACAATAAATAAAACATGAAAATATACACAACCAAACTGAACAATTTTCACATAAATCACAATAAGTACTAAAATAAAGTTACAAAAAACCAATAGCAACAACTTCCCGCAACAAACCCGACTCCACCCTAGTCCAAGAGTCTGCTCAGCAGCCTCAGCTTTTGTAGCTGGAGTCAGTCGGGGACCGCCCTCCCAGGCCAGGTGGGAAAGGCCTGCAAGGCAGGGAGCAGGTCTTCCAGGACTCAGCCAAGATGGTCTCCTGCCTCCTCAGCAGCCCCAGCCTTTGTAGCTGGAGTCAGCTTGCTTATCATGTGTTGCCAAACTTGAAGTTTTAGCATGATGAATGGTATTCTTGGTGTATGATCTGCCTTTTAAATGTATGGCTATAGTCTAGTAAATGTGAAACAAATGGTGCTGGAGTAAGACAAGACCTAAATGAGCAGAATGTAATTTTCCTTGGCTTTGCATAAGATTTTGGCAAGAGATACTGCTTGTTGGAAACCACAGGAGGGGAGAGTGCTCTTGTGCACGGGTGTTGCTTGCTGGTTTCCCTTTGAGGCATCTGGTTGGCCACTGTGACAACAGGATACTGGCCTAGAAGGGCTTCCATTGGCCTGATGTGGCAGGGCTTATCTTACATTCTTGGGCCTGTCCTTTTAAAAATAGTTTAACAATTGACAGTTGATAACTATATACTCAACATACTACTCAGCCTACAATGGAATGCAGATGTTTCAGCTCTTTCCCAGTGAATTCCTACACTATTTTGTTTTTGTTTTTCCTTTTGAAATATTTCTCTCAACCTTTGGGACCTTCCCCCTCTTTTTCGGAATGAAACATGAGGCATCAGTTATCCAGCAATTTTCTAAAGCCTTAATGTCACAAAAATTAAATCCTCATCTTAAAACTCTGGTAATATGCACATTAGTAGGGACGCGGGTGGCGCTGTGGGTTAAACCGCAAAGCCTAGGGCTTGCCGATCAGAAGGTCTGTGGTTCGAATCCGCATGATGGGGTGAGCTCCCACTGCTCGGTCCCTGCTCCTGCCAACCTAGCAGTTTGAATGCACCTCAAAGTGCAAGTAGATAAATAGGTACCGCTCCGGCGGGAAGGTAAACGGCGTTTCCGTGCGCTGCTATGGTTCACCAGAAGTGGCTTAGTCATGCTGGCCACATGACCCAGAAGCTGTACACCGGGTCCCTTGGCCAGTAAAGCGAGATGAGCGCCGCAACCCCAGAGTCGTCCATGACTGGACTTAACTGTCAGGGGTCCCTTTACCTTTTAATATGCACATTAAAGATTTGGATTGCACACAAAACCTGAATTGTAAAGATAATTAAATATGGTGTGAAGCCTGAAGTTACTACATGTGAACGCAGAGGAGCTGATTTCCTAAACCAGCCTTTGCCAAACTGGTGCCCTCTAGATGTTTTGGTGGTTCCAGCTTGGGCTGATGGAAATTGTAGTCTAATACACCTGCTAGGCACTGGGGTGGTGAAGGCTGCCCTTGTCCTAAACTGGGAAGTTTAAGGTATGTCCATGCAGGGTGGCATATGTGGTTCTCACCTGCTGTGCTTTGTGGCTGAGTGGGGATTTGAACCCTGATCTCTGCCAGGTCACTCAGCATAATTCTTGTGGTGGTGAATCTGAAATACATTCTAGTGATAGGAATTGGCTTTGAATTTGCAAGTTGCACAGTTAGACCCCATTATTTATGCGTTTTAATAAGCAATCTGGTAAACAACTGGCTTTGGCTTGAATGTAACCATTGTTCTAAGTTGATCGCCTGGGCGTACTTGCTGTGCTAGTTTTTGTCTTCCTTATCCCTTTTGAAACTGAGTTGGTTTTAAATTCAGTCACCCTCAGTAGAGCAAAGTCAGTATTTCTCCATATTAAAACGGATAGTTTTACTGGGGCATATTCAGGACTGACGGTCTTTCCCTTGCTGTCTTGCCTATTCTTCTTTCAGTTGCGTTGTGAAGCAGCAGAACATAATTCTTGTGTCTACGGGAAAAATTCTTTGTTTTAATCCTTTAACTTAAGGTGGCTGTAAGCCAGTTTTTCATAGGGCATGTTAATAGGATTTACATGGGTTCTTTAAATGAGGTTCCATAATAATTGGCTCCCACCAGCACTAATTGCCTTCTCTGTGTCTTAGTGAAGTCCTGGTAAGCCACACAAGAGAATTGTGTGCTTGAGGTTTGACGCTTAAGCCCTTAAGACATTTTTATGTTGCTTCGGCCAGCATGTCGTGCCATATTGCTTCCTGCAAAGGCTATACTGTAGTAAAGTAGGAAGATGGAGTTGTGCAGATGGTTGTAAGCAACACACACACACACACAGACCTGCATTCATTACAAAAAGGAGACGTACTGCTACAGGCATGCTTAAAAAGGATGTTCCTTTCAGATTAAGTCCCATGAGCTTGTTCACATGAGAGGGGCTTTGGGCTCAGTGGTAGAGGGCATGCATTGCATGCAGGTGAAAGTCACATATTCATTCCCCAATGTCATCTCCAGGTGGGGCTGGGAAAGATCCCTTCCTGAAACCCTGGGAAACCACTGCCAGCCATGTTGACAACCCTGATTGTACATAGACCAACGGTCTGACTTTGTACAACGCTGCTTCCTGTTTGGTTAAAAAAAATGCTTGAATTCTACTTTAATCCCCAGGCGACAGTCCTGAATTAGCAACCTTCTTAATGCTGTGAAGGAATTATAGGAAATATTAGTCACGTGGAATAACAAAACCATTAAAAGATAGAATTGGAAGGGACCCCGAGGGACATCTAGTCCAACCCCCTGCAATGCAGGAATCTTTTTTGCCCAACCTGGGGCTCAAACCCACAGCCCTGAGATTAAGAGTCTCATGTTCCACTAACTAGTCGTTTCAGGTTTCTGTTGCTATGTGCTTCAGAGAATTTGGGACTCTACCCACCTCTGCTGGAGTCATGAGTCTAGTTGGGGGCGAGAGTGTGGGGTGCGGAAGACATTGATCAAAGAGATTTATTTTTCCTCCCCCATATATAATATTGGGATGTTATAGGGTTGCCTGATTCACTATAGATGTAGGTCAAACAACCGAAATGCATACGTGAAGTTTCCTAAGGCAAAGTGTGATAGTGGACACTAACTTGTCAGCCTTTAGAAAGTATTAGACAGACCTGTTCTTCTTCATCTGTTTATTTGTGGCAACTGCCATAACATTTAAACAGAATGTTAGTATTTGTAAATGTAAAATACTGCATGAAACCAACAGGAGTTGGCGATTGCTTTTGTGCTCTGCTTGTAGCTTTCCTAGAAGCATCTGGCTAGCAGCTCTCCCAAGTCAAATGCTAAACTTGGTGAAATTTACAAGGAAAGATCTCTGGCTGAAACTTTTCAGAGCTACTAAAAAATACAAGGAAAGCCTTCTGGATCAGGCCAGTGAACTGGTATTCAAAAGCATTACTGCCTCCAGCTGTGGAGAGCAGAGCCACCATGACTAGTAGACATTAATAGCCTCCATGAGTTTGTCCAGTCGTCTTTTAAAACCATACAGGTTGGTGGCCATCCCTGCCTCTGATGGGAGCAGATTCCATTGTTTCACTGTGTGCTGCATGGAGATGGGCTTCCTTTTGTCTGTCCTGAGTCTTCCAAGATTCAGCTTCATTGAATGTCCATGATTTCTAGTGTTAACGAGAGAGGGAAGAAAGCTTTTTTCTATCTGCTCTCTCCATGCTCTGCAAAACTTTATAAACTTCTATCTTACTTGCCTTTCCTCTGAATGAAAAAGTCCCAAACCTTGCAACCTTTCCTCACAGAAATTTGAGGAAAGGTGCCAGTCAGAGTAGACAAGATTGGTGTAAGGCAGCTTCTTCTCTTCTCAGTTGTAAGCATTGCCTAAGTGTTTTTATCTCTCTCTAGGTGCACATAAACAGTACTCACGGTTCAGTCCACTCACTCGACACAGATGCCCTGCTGTCTTCGGGAGAATCTCTCAAGTCAGACAACGACATGTTCAAAGAGGGGCTGCGGAGGGCACAGTCAACGGACAGCTTGGGAACATCAGGATCCTTGCAGGCCAAAACTCTGGGCTACAACAACAAAGCCAAATCGGCTGGGAATCTTGATGAGTCTGACTTTGGACCCTTAGTTGGGGCGGACTCTATGTCAGAGAACTTTGACACGGCCTCCCTTGGCTCTCTGCAAATGCCCAGTGGGTTTATGTTAACCAAAGACCAGGAGAAAGCAATCACAGCGATGACACCGGAGCAGGAGGAGACAGCATCCCTGCTCTCCAGCATCACACAGAGTGTTGAGAATGCTTACGTATCTCCTAGCGGTTACAGATTAGTTAGTGAAACAGAGTGGAATCTCCTTCAGAAAGAGGTAAGTTTTGTATCCACCATCTTCCTCCCTCCTGAAGATTGCTGCTGTGGAGGATGGTGCATCCACTAAATACAAAAAACTGCTCTGCCCTGCCCAGAATCCTTAAACCTCCACCAACACTTGCTGCAGCCGCCATCACAGTGCAGTCTTCTGTGATACTTTGGCATTGTTTTTGCAGAGTTTCTGCAGCTTCCATGGCAAATGATGACTTTTATGTTCTCCAGGTGCAAAACGCTGGGAACAAGCTGGGCCGGCGTTGCGATATGTGTTCCAATTATGAGAAACAGTTGCAAGGAATCCAGATCCAGGAGGCAGAAACCAGGGATCAGGTGGGTCCAAGGTTGCTCTCTTCCATGCAAAAGGGTCTTGGTTCTTAGAAGCTGCTACCAGTTCACTGAGTACTTACTGGGCAGCATAGCTCTCGGCTGCATGGACTTTGGCAGAAGTGAAGCTGGCCAGCCTTCAACCTTTGAAATGAGAAAATAAAATGATTCCTGGAGTGTCAGACAGAAGCAAAATTTTCACATAGAACTGTTACTATACTTCAGTATAAAGGGGAAGAAATGTTGACACTTGCGGGGTGGGTTTCTGTGGTTCCCAGAATTGCTTCTTTTCTTGTAAAGTATAATTTTACCACTTTCTTTTGAGGGCCACGTCCACATCCCTTTGCAGTAGTAATGTGTTAGGGGCTGCACCCTGGGGTGGTGTTGGTCAGAAACAAAAGTGGAAGGGGATCAGACTCTTATTCTTGTTCTGCCATCGTCCTTCCCCCCCGCCTTCTCCTCCAGTGGGCTCCTCAGGGAAGGACAGATCACTTTTGCCAGCGATCTGAACTGATTGCTTGCTAAGTGATCTTCTCTCCTTCCACATGGCTCCATCTGTCTGGCCTTTCTTCCTCTCCTGTCGTCGTCATCTTCTTCCTCCTGGCTCCCCACCTCTGTAAAATTAGGCCATGGGCTGTATGAAATTAGGAAGCCATCCTTTCTCACTCTTTATCTTCTACATCGTCTTCTGCATCTGCTTCAACTTTGTTAAATCTGACGTATCTAACATCTCCCTAGCAGTATTCCTTTATCAGCTGTGTTAATAGTGAAATCAATAATCCACTTCCTCAGATACATTATACAAAGATCTGAAATGCTTAACTTCATTGCTTTGTGGCTGAATGTTTCACTCTTGCTCAAGTTCTTGTTAGGCTCTTTCTACTTACCAGTTGTTCATAGTTTTTTCCCCTTTTATTTTGTCTCTTACACACAGCATTTTCTTAGTTTACCCTGGTGTTAAATGCGTACTTTCTTATGTGCCTTCACTCTGACATTTTAGTGTACATGTATTGCTTGGGAAAGGACAGGAAGCTCAATCGGTTATGTGGTGTGATTTTTTTACTTGTGAGTTTACTTGCAAGCTTGGTAATCTTTTGTAAGAATTTTCTTCCTTTGTTGTATCTGGTTCCCACCCCCCTCAAAACAGTAAAAATATATACATTAACAACTCCCTAGCCAAGTCAGCAGAGCACATGGTCAGCATTTCTCTTCTATAATCAATTGACATTTTAAGGGAGAAACCCCACCTGTGTTGATCTATTTCCTTATTCAACCTTCAGGTTAAAAACTTAGAATCCTCCCTCCTGGAAAAATCTGATAAGATTGCCATTATCACTGGACATTCGAAATATCTCACAAACAGCGACCTTTGAGTCTCAGTTCAAGATGTGACTAGTATATCTCTTGGATCATGAGTGTTTCTTGAGTTGTGGTTTCTTATCTGAAAGGCGGGAATCAATAGATGCATCTTTATCTGAGTCTGAACCCGCCCATCCACTAAACCAACCTGCTGTACTCCAGAGGTTCAGTATGGGCCCTAGTCAGCATGGCTGTGGTGGTTGGGGCTGATGGGTGTTGTAGTTCAAAACATCTGGAGGGCACCAGGTCGGGGGACGCTGCACTAAATTAAAACGGGAGGCAGCTGGTTTCTCAAAGGCTCAGTCTAGACCCAGCTGAGTCCCCAACACCTGGGACCTCTGCTGTCTACATATTGCCCATCTGATAAGGTCTAACCACCTTCTCTTCTGTGGAAGCCGCAAAGCTGTGGAGCTCTTCCTGTTCTGCATCTCAGCTGCTGATTCCCATGCACAAGTCAAGAACAGGCAAATGAGAATGAGCAGCTGAAGTGCATCAGGCTTCTGAATCCTCTGTTGCTACTCATAGCAGGGAGAGGAGGGTAAAGGAGGCCTTTGGCTGCATCTGGGCTCAGGCAGGTGTGATCTGGTGGGTGGAGCGAGTGTTGTGGCCTTTGGGCCTTGTGCAGTTCAAAGACTGCCCCTGCTAAAAATGTGTTGCAGAACAAGAACTTCTGTACTGTAGTACTTTATTATTAAAATGTCTTACATAGAGTTGTCTTGCCCCTTCCCTTCTGTGCATAAGCGCCATCAGTTCTACTATTTTGGCAGAGTTGCAACACACACCAGGGGGGTGGAGCAAAGGGAATCTTCCCTCCTATTGCAAGTGTTACCAGTGTCAAAGCAGTTGTAATAAAAACCTCTTTGCTGCTTGTGCAGAACATAAAGTTTGGGTGGTTTAGGGCTAGGCGAATCACAAATGAAGCATGACTCAGCCTGTACTTTCAGTCAATATTCTTCTGAGATTCACATTTCTAGAGGTGGGGAGCCTGCAACCAACCCTCTGGTGTTATTGGGCTTTAGAAGCAGCACTGGCCCTATTGGCTGGGTCCATTGGGAACTGGAGTCCAGCAGCACTTGGAATTCTATAATAGCTGTAGGTTCCCAATCTCTGTTGTAGAGACCAGGGGCTTGTTTGCAAGATCAGGTTGGCTGAGGTTGAGTTTGTTGACTCGGGGATGGTTTCCTGGATCGACGATCGTAGAGTTGTAAGGGACCCATAGGATCAACTAGTTCAACCCCCTTCAATGCAGGGATCCCTTCTCCACGTGATCAAGGAGGTCTACAGTGCACCCAGTCACAATGCAGCACTCACTTTCTCGTATAATTAATTCACAGGTCACTTGTGGCTGCAGGGAACTCTGCACTCCACCTACCTCTGCACATCAGTGATAACAACTCCGCTATTGTTTGCATGAGAGGTGAGTCAAGAGCCCCTGAGTTTGTGCAGGGGCTCCTTTCCTCTCTTTCAACTCACTTCAGCCTCTGATTCACCCCTTGAGTTAAAATTGGAGGTTGAAAAGAGTTTGGGGGTTGTTAACCCAGGGCAGCCTTTTTGCCAACCTGGTGCCCTCCAGATGTTTTGGACTGCAACTGCCATCAGCCCAACCCATCTGGAGGGCACCGGGTTGGAGAAAGCTGCCCTTGGTTCATTGATCATGTAGACAAGCCCCTCTGGCAGACAGATTAACTGCTACCAGATCTTTCAGAGTCTCTCGTGTCCAAAAGTTCAAACTCTTCTTCACATTTAAAATATGTTACACCTCAGCTTTTTTGTGCATAGCTACACCTACATCTAGAAAACTTGGCATACTTGATTTTTGTAGTCTTTACAGAAAGCTTTTGATTTTTTTTGCAGAGAAGAAAAGGCAAGTTGTACAACATTTTGATTACAGTTAGGAAAAGAATTTAGAATTCTGTGCAATGAATCAATTGCTGCAGTGTTGGAAAAGGTTGCATCCTATACAGGGAGGCCTTTGGTCACAGCCACTCTCTCATCAAGAGTGCAAACATTAATTCATGGTGTGTTTTTTTAATCTACGTCAGTCTTGACCCCTCCAGATGTTTTGAACTACAACTCTCATCGGCCAAGGTATTTGTAAGTTCAGAGCATCTAGAGAACATGAGGTCAGTGGATGCTGATCTACTGGGATAGCTCAATTGGTAGAGCATGAGACTCTTACTCGGAGGGTTGTGGGTTTGAGCCCCACGTTGAGCAAAAGATTCCTGCATTGCAGGGGTTGGACTAGATGACCCTCGTGGCAGCTTACAACTCTACAATTCTATGATACTGTTGTTGGACAGTTGTCGTCACCCCACCCCCTTTTAGAAGAAAGGTAATTTATGGTGTGCTCTTGTCCCAACCACATAGGTGAAGAAGCTTCAGGTGATGTTGAGGCAGGCCAATGACCAACTCGAAAAAACCATGCGAGAGAAACAGGAGCTGGAGGAGTACATGAAACAAAGCACTGAAGATTCAGGAAATCAGGTACAGAAAAGCTGGAGAGAAGCAAAATCCTAAAGGAAGAGCAGCAGTCTGCAGAAGGGCATCCTAGGCCTGAAGCTTTTTCATTGTACAACCCCAGAGTTCCCTGGAAGAACAGCTCAAGCTTTTAGCAGAACTGTTTTGAGAGAGAGAGAGAAGTGTGTGTGTGTGTGTGTGTGTGTGTGAGAGAGAGAGAGAGAGAGAGAGAGAGAGAGAGAGAGTTGGCAACTACTACTGTTTTTAAGGGACTACTGTTTTTAGGGATGCGGGTGGCGCTGTGAGTAAAACCTCAGTGCCTAGGACTTGCTGATCGCAAGGTCAGCGGTTCGAATCCCCGCGGCGGGGTGAGCTCCCGCCATTTGGTCCCAGCTCCTGCCCACCTAGCAGTTCAAAAGCACCCCAAGTGCAAGTGGATAAATAGGTACCGCTTTATAGCGGGAAGGTAAATGGCGTTTCTGTGTGCTGCGCTGGTGCTGGCTCACCAGATGCTGCTTAGTCACGCTCGCCACGTGACCTGGAAGTGTCTCCGGACGGCGCTGGCCCCCGGCCTCTTGAGCGAGATGAGCGCGCAACCCTAGAGTCGGACACAACTGGCCCGTACGGGCAGGGGTACCTTTACTTTATCTTTACTGTTTTTAAAAAACAATTATAGGTATAGAAGAGGTTTCATTTATTTTCAGTTGCTTTTAATTGCTATGTAAGCTCAGAGCAGCATACATACAATTAATTAAGACCAAACAGTCCTTGCTCATAGGTTTGCTGTCTAAAAAGACACAGCACAAAAGCAAAAAAGGTATGAGGAGGGAAGAGGAAAGAAGTGGCCTCTCCTCATCTAACCCTGTACTCTCAAAGGTCAAGCACCTAGAGCCAGCTTAATACCTACCCAGTGTGAGATTTGGGAGAATAAATCAAGAAAAGCTGATGCTTCTATTCCAGCCCTTGATTAACCCCATAAGTGTGATTTCCCTATGTAAACAGCTTCCCTTAATGGCAGTGATATAAAACAACCAACCAACCATGGAATTTTGGTTTGATATAAGTTTTAAAAATATAGATAGACAAGAGAAAAGGAAGAATGCATGATAAAACAATATCATAGTTAAAGGGGAAAGGAAACTCTCTAATTACAGAGTATCACAGGCAAGCTTCTGGGGACCATTAGAGTAAAACAAGCAAAGGATTTCCAGACTTCTCTATGTTGTTGTATTTCAGTAGAAACGATAAAATCACCATCACCATGTATATAACTCTGGATAACATTGCATGCTTCTGATTAAATAGACTGTAGTCCATGGAACCTTATGCTATAATAAATTTGTAGGGGTGGTATTCAGCTAAGTTTTACACAGAGTAGACACATTGAGATTAATGAACATGACTTAAGTTAGGTCCATTAATTTCAAAGGGGTTACTTAGCTGAATGCCACATTTAATCTTCAAGGGGCCACAAGACTCCTTTGCCGCTTTTATAGCCTAAGGAGAAGTTTAGATGTGTGCAAGTTATGTAGCCAGATCATAGCTGGAAAATATATATGCGCAGCCTGAGGAAGTACCAACCACCTTGGGCCTGCTCACAAAAAGCAAGTCTATAGAGTGAGAGGCTAGGATGTTTGCTGTTTCCAGGAGCTCTTCTCATGGTGAGACTTTTGGAGGGGAGCTAAGAGTTGGTTTTGCCCCTGGGTGAGAATCCAGAGGCTGAGAGGTAGAGTGTGTCAGAAGGAAAATGAAAAGATATTGATTTACATATATGAGTAACTTTGTATTAACTTGTATTACATGTACCAGTAACTTTGTATCACATTTTTATACATCACTGTGCATTTTTATAATATTCTGTTTTAAGTTGTCTGTTGTTGTTTCAGTTATCTGTACACTGATCAGAGAGATTTTAAAAAATATTTTAAGCAGTATAGAAATTAAAGAATCAAATGCATCTATGCTTGAATGACATGTGATCAGAAGCTTGAAGAGCTTCCACATAGAAAATAGAAGACAAATGGAATGTATGTAATCATGGCCTCCCAAATTTTATCAACTGCTGTTGAGAAAGCTGCTTGGGTGACTTCAGTTGCATGCTATATAAGAGACCATGTACCAGAAATTCCTGCACTAATAGACATCCCCACCAATCTGTCCATGGCCCTTTCAACATACTGACTGAAACATCGCAAGGGGCAACACACCATCTACTAAAGACTTTGTATAGTGATTCCTTTTTGTGTTATATTTGTGTTGGTTGATAAGGTCTTCTCCCCACCCCCCCACCCCCGTCCCCTTCCCTTTAACAGATCTCCTCGCTTATTGTTAGAGTTCAGGAGTCCGAGGCCCTGCTTAGCGAACTTCAACAGGCATTTTCTCAAGCCAGGAGAGATGTCCAGGACCAAATGGTAAAAGAGATGCAGACTTTTTAAAATAATCTTGGGGTTTTGAATAAATAAATAATGTCACTGTATGGCTTTTTACTCCAAATGACAGCTTTGTAATTATCCACTTGCCTGCCCTTCCAAGGCAAAGAATGGTTGATGCCAGGCAGTTAACAAACTTGAGTGCTGTCCATCCTCACCTACATATATGTATATATAGAGAGAGAGAAATAAGGAGATTGTACCTGGCTGACTCCTGACAGCAAAGCTAGGTGTGCATCTGTTTCCTTGTTCTCTCTGCTTATCCAGCTGTTTGAGGAGCCCAGATATGCACATGGTGGTGGGGAACCCATCAAGATGGCCACTTTCTAAGGAATATTAAGGAAGGCAGGGGAAGGGGGCACTGAGGACACTGCAGCAATAAGAGGAGTAGGGATATCTCAGTTGACCATGTCCTGAGAGATGCAGAGGAGTCCCACAGAGCTACTAGCGTGGTGTGGTGGTTAGAGTGCTGGGAGACTAGGGTTCAGTCCCCACATGAGTCACAGCCTCTCAGACTAACCTACCCTACAGGGTTGTTTTGGGGATTAAATGCAATGGAGGGAGGGGGGAGAGAACCATGTGCACTACCTTGAGCTGCTTGGAGAAAAAAAGGTGAGATATAAATGCAATAAATAAATAATAACATAATGATGAATTCTGCCTGCAGTGTAAAGGCCAGAAAGGCTGTCTTGTCAGAAGGTGGTAAATGCTCAACCTAAAGTCTCTTGGGAACGGTTGATGGCAGAGGTTTTATGTCTTTCATCTTGTCCTGGGGTAGCTTATTCTTATCCAGCAGTGGCGTGTATTGCTTCCATGGCTTTTGAACCCACTCTATCTGCACACTAGAACAGTGGGAAAAGTGGATTAGAGATTACACAGGTGGGATTCAAGTATCTATAAGTGTCTTCCTAGTGTCATTTGTTGCTGGCTCTGTCCCAGAAACTTCACAGTGATAGGAATGGACACTAGGCTAGAAGTGTTTGCCCATGTCTTGACCAGTAGGTCAGTCTTCCATTCAGGAAACAGGCACAAAATATGCCTATTATAAACTGGTTTTTGCCTTTAACTTCCTTCTTTTTCATATGTAAGTGCAGATTCTGATTTTAGATTTTGTAATACCTTTTCTTGACTGGCAGTGTAGATTTTTCTTCATAATGTTACCCACCATGAAATTGTTTTACTGATGAAGGCTGAATGCAAAGTTTGTAAACAGCAAATGCGTACTTATTTGCACACTCAGTTCTGAGCAGTAGAACAGTTATTGTCATCCTGGTACTGGGTGTTTTGAATTTTTCTTTTCACTTCATGTAACAAGATTCCTTTTTGTCTGTTTACCTTCGGAATCATGTCGGTATGAATTATTGTTCAATTGTGTCTGCTGCAATCGATTTTACTTTCAGTGTTAAACTTTTCAAAGGCTATTAAAGCTCTTTGAGGTAATTGAGAACTCTGACCTTGCAATGGAGCAAGGGCACCCTTGCGGACAAGAAAAGACACATCTATCCTTTACTGCTTCTGGTAATATGCTGCTTGTTGGAATGAGAAACCATGATGCAATTGATCTTTGGTCGGTTAGCTGTAAGGTGTTTTTCTGCAGCAGTTTAATTCCCACTGACTCCTACATGATTTAAAATCACTTCCTATTTCCAATCTGGGGTAGGTGTTGACACAAAGAGAGGTAGTGTTTTACCTTGCATGAGCTTAGAAAATGTTGGAGATGCAACTTCATTGATTTTGAAACCATGACTTTGAAATATTTGTGTGTGTTTTTTCCACCGGAGGCTGTCCTGACGCAGTCAAGGGAACATGTCTCGGAGGAGTTGTTGAGACTCCAGAAAGACAATGAAAGCCTTCAAGGAAAACATTGCCTGCATGTCTCTTTGCAGCAGGCTGAAGACTTTATCCTGCCAGAATCTGGAGAGGTAGGAGAATATGTTTGTGGTTATTGACTGGAAGTTATTCTCAACATGAAAAGCTCAGGGAGATAGTTGAGTAAAGATGTACAAGTTAGTTTCAGGTGCCTCTGTATCCACACAAACACAAGGATTCTCACTTCTGCCCCAGTGAGAGGTTAGGTTAGTACATGTTGACCTTAACTTCTGGGCACATGCATAAATGAGCTTTCTGTGCACACAAGTGTGACAATGAAATACATGCCTGTTCCTTTAAAAGTCCAGTGTACCTGGGACAATGGCCTAACCTTCCCCATTGCATAGCAACCTGCCTGTCACATTTCCGAAATCCTCCATGCATTCAGGCTGGAATTCCTCCCTTGATGGTTCTGTCTACCAGGAGCAGTGTTCGAAACTCCCATAGTTGTAGGCGCATTTTGCGACAGGGGGTTTCATTAGCATGAGCAGTTTCTGAGCTCTGGGCGCAGTCCTGTGCCTAAGATTTCAGATTAAAACTGCAGAGTGGAAGGAGGACCTTTTTCTGCCTCCCCACCTCCAGCTACTCTCTTAAGACTGGATAAGAGACCCTCTTAAGAATGTTAGGGGGGTGGGCAAGGGAAGGACTAGACCATGTGAAAAATGAACATAATATTTTAGCTGCAGTTCATTCATTTTCAGCTTTGTATTCTTGTTACAAAAAGTGTGAATAGACATTCCATTGTTGTGTCCATAACCTGGGTTTAAGGTGCCATTTAGCTCCTAGCTTTCATATCTCTGTTTCTAACACTGACCAGGAGTGGGTTTGACATCTCTGTCTCTAGAGTCTCACCTTTTCACTTTTCCTTCTTCCTGGGTTGCTGAAAGGTGCCAATGATCCATCTCTTTCTCTCTGTCAGATACAACATGTCCCAAGTTTCATCCCCTAGAGGTGAGCCCAAGTCTAATTGGCCATACCTGATTAATTGGCCATACCACCTTCCCCCATCAGTTCCCTCCCCTGACTCTACAGGGTGAAAAGAAATAAGATGATTTCCTAGAAAATGTGACATCTCTCTACTGAATGTCATGCTTGATTCTTGCTCCCTCCTCACTAGTATGCATTTTCCAGTTGTACTCTAGGAATCTCACACAGGTGCCTTTTTGCTGAGACATCATTCTCTGCTTGAGGACTCTGCTCTGGTGCCTTTAGGTCGTGGGACCTTGGTGTCAGATGCTCCTCAGTGTGGATCTCTACTTCCTCAACATTTCTTCCTCACCCTGCCACCATCCCCCAGCTGACTTTCAGAAAGAGATTATCTAGCATTTGGACACACAGCTTTTTTGGGAGGGGAATCTAATGTTGGTTTCTCTCTTTAGTGTATACTTCCCTCTTCTGCTAATTTTAAAACCGGTTTCTACAGGGGGCAGGGTGGTAAATATTTTGTTACATTAGGGCTGTGTCTGGGCATGGGAAAGAGAGAGTGCTTTGTTCTAGAACTGTGTCAACCTTCCTTTCAGGAACTCCGCGACCTGGTCCTCAAATATCGGGAAGACATCATTAGTGTGCGGACAGCAGCAGACCACCTGGAGGAAAAGCTGAAGGCGGAGATTTTGTTCCTGAAAGAGCAGATTCAAGCTGAGCAATGTTTGAAAGAGAACATAGAGGAGACTCTGCAGCTGGAAATAGAGAATTGCAAAGAGGAAATAGGTTAGAAAAGGGCAAGTGCTGGGCCTGGAGGGAGAGGGCAGCACCGAGCACCAGAGCAGAAAGGTACCCTGAGCTGGAAGGAAACTGCTCCTCTAGTTGCACAGAAGGATCAGTGCCATTCATTGCATCTAAACCACACAAAGTGCTCTGCAATATCTTGGTAACCCTTTCAAGAGCCTTGAAAGGTAGTTTTCCACTTCTCGTCCCCCATATTGAGAGGAGCATCCCAAGAAACTTTTTCAGGGTCATGCCCGATGTGCTTTAATGAAACCACTTGAAATAAGTCCAATGTTTGAAATGGGACCCTGCAACCAAATAACTGGCTAGTTGAAATTGATATGGGAAATTCAGTACTTGTTTCCTCATCCTGCCTCTAGCCGCTACTTTTTGATCCTCCTTGCCTCTTTAGGGTTGCCAGTTCAATCCTCTAGTGACAGCGGACATAGCATGCAGCCTGTCACAGCACTTTGCCTCATTATCCCCTTCTTATTTCCTCTGCCTCAATCAGACATTTAGGCTCTTCCACACTCAAGTGCACTCCTCCTCTGGCCATCTTGCTTATGGAATTCCCTGCTCCTCCCCTTTCTAGAACCTTTTCCCAGTCCTCAGCCTGCCATACAAAGGTATTCCTGCCCATAGGGATTTGTGTGAGGCTTTAATCATAGCCAAACACAACAGTGGTTGTGACTTTTTTTAAAATTGGTTTTATCTTTTTGTAAACAGCTTTGAGGGGTTGTTTTTGGGGTTGTTGTTTTTTTGCAATCAAGCAGGGTATAAATATTAGGAAATAAAAATAAATACATAAACAAGCTTTTCCTTCCTCCACGGAAACTTCTTATCTCTACTGATTTAAGATAGATGGCACGAGTTTTGTGTCTCAGGCTCAGAGTCACAGGACAAGGTGAGAGCTATGCCTGAGAGCTAGTAGGTTCCTGAGAACAGAGCACAGGTATGAGGGAGCCACCTGCCGCTGCTCAGCCTCCTTCCCTTTGCAAAGGGAGGGCAGGGCCCTAATATTCCGTGCCAAGATAAGTTGAGAGGAAAAAATCAGCAGCTAGAGGCTCAGACAGGAACATACACATTGAAATATGATAAACAGTCTTTTATGGAATTCCATCGGTGAGAAAGTGATGTTGGCGACTTCAGTCCCTACCTGGCCAGCATGTGCCCGAACACAAGGTTGGTTAATGACCTGAAAGTCTCTCTCTTCTCTTACAGCTGCTGCTTCCAGTCTGAAAACAGAACTGGAGAGAATAAAAGCAGGGAAGGAGCAGGTAAGGGTTCCACCTGGATGCTTTAGGGGATGTTTGACATGCTCTGGTGAAAAACAGCCTCTCTCTGTCCACCTTGTAGCAGCAGCCCCTGTAGAGCAGGTGGGCGTCACTTGCCCAGGACTTGCAGTTGGCCCAAGTTTTCTGGGGCTGTTCAATACAGGAGAGTGTTCATTGACTGCAGGCTTTTCCATTCTCGTTTTATTAAAGGCCAGGGAATTGTAAGATTTAGTTAACTTGCAGTCAGTTCATGCAGGTGAATGCCAGACAAGGGCAGTGTTGAACCTTATGCAACTTATTCTTGATTTCACAGTTGGAATCCGCCTTGAAGGAGAAAAACCAACAGCTGGAAAGCTTGCAGGAAAGGAGAAACAGCCTTGAGGAGCAGCTGAAGAAGGAGTTGGCTGCAAAGGTAACTATTAATGAAAATAGGTTGTGTTCATGTAAAAAGGGGGGGCATTATTTGCCACTCCAATGCCCCCTGACCATCAGGGCCATCTTACAGTGCAATGATAAGCCCTTTCATGCAAATAAAAACTTGTTTCAGGCAAACCTGGAGCAGCTGATGTTTGAGGAGAAGAACAAAGCTCAGCGGCTGCAGACAGAATTGGATGTTAGTGAGCAAGTGCAGAGAGATTTTGTGAAGCTTTCGCAGACCCTTCAGGTAGGGTTGTTGGCACAATTGGTGAATAAACCAAGGGGAGATTCAGAAGAGATTTTCCAGACTCCGGAAAGCCCAAGCTGGACTGGGTGGGCTCTAATGCCTAAGTAATAGTAGTAAATTGACAGCTAGTTGCCTTGATTATTATTATGGTCACTTAGTGCATCTGACAGAGTATATAATAATAATAATAGCAATTGTGGTATAATTTACACTGATTTATGTTAGTTAAACCATACTCTAAAGAAAGTCTGTCTTTATCATCTCGCTACAGTAACACCCCAGAACCCAAATAGCCTTTTTAATTTCTCCCCCTCTGATTAAAATGTACTCCCATTCATTAAAAATGTTTCCCACCTATTGATCAGCTTTAGCAGCCGAACAGAAAACAATCCGTATGGGCTGACGGGTTTTTCACTGCAGTTTACAGTATTTTTATGATCTAAGGTCTGGGAACCCGGAAATAATGAACCAAATAATTTTTCCTCCTAGGTCCAATTGGAACGGATCCGGCAGGCAGATTCCCTGGAGAGAATCCGTGTGATCCTCAACGACACAAAACTGACAGACATTAATCAACTGCCTGAAACATGACACCCTCCATAGCAGGGCTCTAAGGCTGCAAATTTTTTGTTTTGTTTTGTGTTTGTTTCTGGTTTTTTTTTTTTTTAAAGAAAAACCCTCATCTTTATAGCAAAACATTTAATAATTATTATTTAACTCTTAACTGAAAGAAGCAGAAGATGACACAGGGGAACAATGATCCAGGCTGTGTTTCTGGAAGGGAGAGATGGCTTTGTGTTGGGGGCAGAAAAGCGTCAGATGGAGAGATGAGCAAGATGCTTTGGGGGGGGGGGCTTTAGTGGGGGACCGGACTTGTCAAAATAACCACCCTATCCTCCCTCTCTCACCTCCACCCCTACTCTGGAATTCGGCTCTCTTCTTTCTCTCACCTCTTCCCATTAAAAACAAAATACTGTGGTGAAGGTAGTTCTGCAAATCAAATCTCCCCTTCTCCCCAAACCATATTTTGGAGTGAAGCTGTTGAACTCCACCCCAATGAAGACTGAAGGGCTACCAGGGGTATTGAGTGAGAGAGCAGGCTAGGCAGATGCTGGTCTAGCATGCTGTATGAATATTTTATATTAAAATATGAATTTATCTGCAGGACACTGGATTTGGGGTTTTTGAGCTCGGTGCACACATTGTATCTCGTATGTTGTGCAGGAGGAGACCAATTGCTGTTGAAAAGTGTGATGGGACAGGATGTTCGGGGGATGGGGGGCAGTGTAGATGAGAAGGCTCTGAAGTTGTCGAAAGAGAGGACTTGGCCTTCGGGGGAAAGCGACCACTAGAAATAAAAAGCCTCGCCCTGCAGATTGTTGGGGGAAGAGAATGGGTGGCAAATGCACCCTGGAACGGCTGCAGGAGCTGTTTGAAAACAACACTTTTTGTGTTGCCTTTATTTCAGAGGTGGCAGGCAAAGATATCCTGCCCTAGTTGAGCTGAAATTTAGGATCTTTTCATTTATGGGAGGGAGCTATATCCCACCATTCCTCCCCTCGAAGTGTGTGTGCTTTATGGGGGGGGGTATTTAATCTGAATACAAAGGACAGAGGATGGAATTAGGTTTTTTATGACTCTTTAATAAAACAAACATGTCGATTTCAAGGCAAAGTGGAGCAGGTGCTTTTCAGACTCACAGATTTAGAAGCTGTAAAATATGCCGCTCTTTTAAAACAGATTCTGAAACGGCGGTTAAGCTTCAATGGAATCATTCTTGGATATGCCACTTTAGATGCAGACTCCCCTTGCTGTGGACTTTGGGTTGGCAGCTGATCATGCTCTGGCCCCGTTGCAAATCAGTGGGACCTCCATGCAACTCATTTGCCCTCTGCATCTAACCATTTGAGCATGAAGGCAGGGGTGGAATGTACTGCTGAGTTTGGAAGAAACAGGCTTTGAGGCAGAGCCACCATGAAAGAAACCTTATTTGCAGGTTCAAGCGTATCAAAAATATTTTTGATTTCTCTCAACCATGATTCCCTGTAAGAGCGTGTAGCTTCCTAGAAAGTGCATCTTAGAAGGGTTGTGTGAAATAGGCAGGGTGTGCTGTATCCATGAGCTGCAGCTCCCTTGCATTCATAGCCTTTTCCTGTAGCAGAACAGATCACCTTCAACAGGGAGGTGCTTTGGGTGCAAAGAGCAGCCCATTTCCCCTTCCCCTTTCTGTTCCTGCTACTGAAAGACCAGCCATTGCTCCATGAAGCTGATTTGCTGGAATGAGCCTAACATGGCCCCTAATATAATCATGTTCGCCATTACCTGATTATTTCCCAAACAACTAGTGATCTGAAATTCCGCTTCATATTTTATCAGTGTAAGAGGAGGAATTACCAGAGTTCCTTGCCCCCACCCTGCTCCTGCCAAGGGTCCCATTCCAGACTTAACCACTTGGGGCCAGAAGTAATCAGTCACTTTGGCTGTTCTGCAGGTTTCTGTTGTGCTGGAAGCGATCTCCTATGGGGAGTCTCTCGCTCAGTGTGGTTCCACCCACATAATTGCTACAGAATCAGAAAACACTTGGTGGAATCCAGTCTGTTTGTGTGTATGTGTGTGTGTGTGTGTTTATGGGAGGGGTGGAATACTGCGGCAGTAAAGAAATGGCAAGGTTGGGACGCCTACCGCTGCGAGGAACATTTGCAACCAGTAGGATTGGGAGAGAAGAATCTAGTCTGCATTGACAAGTTTCTTTGGATTGTTAATTCTGTCCTAGAGGCTGTAGGAGAGGTTTTCCTATTTCTTCAAGCATGCGTGAGGCTAACTCTCCCTGTTCTGCTCCTGCCATTTCAACATTGCTAAATCTTTTCCAGTATGAGTCAGGATGGATTTAGTGACTCTCCTGTCCACCTTCTCTGGTGAGCCATCTTTGGAAAAGCACCAACTAGTCAGTTTTATTTAACTATTTGTCTTAAAGTGGTTAGAAACTGGTTAAATAGGAAGAGAACGATATAGCATGTAGAGTAGCACAATAAGACCATTACTGAACTCGTTACAGCTTATGCATTGAAGAGCAGTACTTTGCGAGGTCAGGTGCTTGATTAGCTGAGTTTTTCCATCCAGATGCCTAGTATGGCTTCAGAGACAACAGGGGAAGTATGTTTTCAGCTCCTGAGGACAGGGGAATAGATCAGCAGTACTAGATTTTAAAACTTTCATAGTTGTAACTAAATTAACAGAAGATTGACAGTGTAATGCAGAAATTCTCAAACCTAGAACCCAAGATACACACAGGATGAATTAAAGAAGCCGTCCAAATAATTTAGATAAGGGAAAATAATTTTGTTCAATGCCGGGAAATCCTCAGTGAAAGTAAATGATTTAATTGTGGACATAATTTCTTCTATAATTAAGCTTCCCCCCCCTCTTTTTTAAAAGGGAAAGTTGTGCCCATCTGACCTTAGGTCCTGGCTCTCTTGCTGTAAAGGATTGCTTAATTTGTACCATTGGCTTTCAGGGTTACGCACTGAGCCTTAGCTACTACAGACAGGGAATATAATACAGTAACTCTTGAGAAAGGGGCTGTGTGCAGAATTTAAGAGAAAAAGCCTGCAAGTTTTAGCTCTGTTCTGTATACTTGTACAGTCTTAATATGTGCAAAATAAGTTCTTGCAGCATGTCTAACCTGTTAACATCTTCTTTACTTGACTCCTGTGCCATTGCTATACAACCTCTTAAAGCATGGTTTGGATAAGAATAAGGGTAGGAGACAGGCAAGTCATCTATAAATATAGTCCCTTAAGAAAAAAATTAGTTAAGCCTTTAAATTCCAAATGAGTGTCTGGAATACTACATTCCAATGAACCAAGCCTCTGGTGTCCTGTGAAACTGTGGATGTAAAATTCTCCTGTCTACCAAATTCAGAAATGTAACCATTTGTTAACTGTATTTGAAGGTGTATCCTTAAGAAGTGTTCCAAATTAAAGGAGGTAAAAAGTATTTTGTGATCCTTCTTATACTTCCTTTCTGCCCAGGTGAACGTTAGGTCATGAGGCTAGAAAGAGATCCGTGACGCTTTCCTCAAAATGGACATAGTAGGAGACCAGTCTAATGTTCTGTTCATCACTGGGCTTAAGGATTTGTTTCCATTATTATCCTGTGTTAAATCATCCTTACGACATCATGGCAAGTTCTGACTTGCTTTTATGCGCAGAAGTGAACTGCAGGTTGCAGGGAGGGCAAATTACTGTATTTACTCAAATGTAATGCACACGTTTTTTGGCCAAATTACGTCGCAAAAATTAGGGTGTGCATTAAATTTGATACCACCAGCAAATAGTTTTTTGGTTTCAATGTTTTTGAAAATTGTGGTGCGCAGTAGATTCGATGGCACATTAGATTTGCGTAAATACAGTAAGAACTAGAAAGGCAAGGATTAACATCCGCTTAGAGGTTTTCTGTTCTAGTAAGTAAGGTATAGATTTTCTTTAAAAAGATATGGGGTAGGGGCTTAATTTGCAAATGGGTAATTGGCAACATGGTTTTTTACTTACTGGACAAGGGGCAGACTTGAATTAAATCGGGAGAAAACATAGGCTGACATTTTGCTGTTACGTTATGTGAATGTTGCAAAAAAACTTGAATACATGAGCAGCACTGACCTTAATATCGCACCTGCAATATCTAGGCGTAAAACCGTGCTTGTGCTTTTTCCTTTGGTGTGTGGGGAATTAATCAGTTCTGTAAAGAGACTTTCAGAGTAATCCTGGTGATTATGCCCAAGACCTATTGGCAAGATTCTTCCTGTGTTTTGCCTTCTGGAGAAGAAACAGCAGTACATCATACCAAATAGTCTAAGCCTAGATTTAGAAGTGAGACGAGGTTTCAAAAAAAGAATTTATTCACAACAGAGATGTTTTATATATAAAAAAATAACACAAGGAACCAACGTATAAAGTAGGAGAAAGGCAGTTTGCGTTCCCTTCATGTTTCACGAGTTTGCTTTACACCATTCATGACAGCTCTAAAAGGTCACATGGTTTCTGACATCATTTATCTGTTTTACCATCGCCTGGATGCGTTCTCCCCTGCATCAGAGAGAGAAAGAGAAAGCACTTCAGTGACTTCAGCCATTCTGCGCAGACAGTCATGAAAAACAGAGTGCAACACACAACTTTCCCAGCTGGGGTTTTCACCTTCACTACTGCAAGCGGCTACACTAGCAAATAAGCATTTATTAATTTATATACTGCTTCTGGGCACCTTGCCAGTATAAAACCAATTGCCAAAAATACAATTAACGTACACGATAACAATTTAATCTAAGCACGGAGACAACTGCACTTAAAATGTATAACGAAACAAGCAGCACAACAATTGGAAGAGTGAAGAAGAAGGTTCAAATCAGGTGATAAGGGAATGTTTGTCTGAGCAGGTGTGTCTTTCACAGCTGGCACAGTGCCAATACTGGTGGGACCCTCTTACTTCAGCACCCTCTTACCCCACGTGTACAACCCCTCAACATTACTGCTTGAAAGTACAGCGGCAGCACAACAACTCAGCAGCCAAGAGTTGGGCCTCTTGACTCGCTCGCTGTTCATTTGCCAAGTGTTTCAAAGTGCAAGCACCCACTTACTCCTCTTTCAGAACTGCTTGGATGCATTTCCTCTGATAGGTGTTAAGGTTGATGCTAGGCTTCCGCGGACTGGTCCCCTTCTCCATTTTTCTCTGCTGATAATCCTTTTTCATTTTAACCTAAAGGCAAGCAGTAAATAGCAGAAGAGACAGATGCTTCAAAAACCCTTGAGAAAGTGTTTCAAATACTGCTTTCCAGCTTCACGCGCAGTGCCTCTAGCTCCCACCCTCCTCTTCTACTTATTTATTTTTTAAAGGCTTTTTAGATCACTTGATAATCCCAAAGCATTGCATATACAAAAACAGCCAAACGTTACAAAAACAATGCACATCCACACTTACTTGCCGGATAGCATTTCCCAAGTGCCGCAGTTGTTCTTCGATTGTCTGTAGTTCCTTCTTCATGTCCTTTTCACTATCTGACAAGACAGGCAGCTGAGAGTGGAAGTTACGCAGTACCTTCTTCATCCTTCAGCCCACAAAGACAGTGTCAGTCAATCAATCTTTTTATTATGCAGTCACAGACTAGAACAAGATAAAACCAGCAGCCATGTATATCCACGATACAAGATGTGAGGAAGATCTGAAGCATGTCTAAAATAAGCTATACAACATTAAAAGTAGATTAAAAAAGAAACAACACAGCCGTTAGAAATTTTAACAGCAGCCAGACAGAAAAAGGTTTAATCGGGGAAATTTCTTTACATTTTTTTTCAGCCAGGAGAAGTTTAGCGACAGTCTAATAATAAGTTCAAATAATTTGCCAAAAGGTTTGCCAGATACCAATTATAAGTCCTACCTGAAAATTCTGAAAGAATGTGAATCAGACAATATCATACCAAAAGTAGCTGAGGGGGAGGCAAATTAAACCCACGTTTACTGACCATGGATGGTATTCAACGAAGTTTTACTCAGAATACTGAACTGGACCAAGCTTAATAATGTACATTCAACTCAGTGGGTCTATTCCGAGGATAACTTGGTTGACCACCACTTCATATATCACTATACCACCACTGTCAGAGTCAATGGGCTCATTCATATGTTACATTCAACACAGATATAAGAAGTCTCTGCACACTGTGAAAGTGTATGCTAGTTCATTTGTGCAGCTCTTCTATTGTGCACAGAGACTATACACTTGTTGAGTAACGTGTGACCATCCCCAACTTGTAGACAAAGTTAACTGTTCGCAAATTCTGCTTTTAGAACCGAGACAAACTTACATTGTCAAGTGCTAATTAAGTAGGAGCTGAAGAGGGGACTGTCACCCTACACTACAAGCATAATTTCCTAAAGACAAATTCAGTCCTTATTTTCAAAACGCTGAAAGTTGCCATCAAAGCTATATATCAGTGGTACCTCTAGTTACTAATTCGTTCTGGAGGTCCGTTCTTAACTAGAGGCGTGCTTTCGCTAATTGGGCCTCTTGCTGCTGCTGTGCCACCGGCACACAATTTCCGTTCTCATCCTGGAGCAAAGTTCTCAACTTGAGGTAACTCTTCCAGGTTAGCGGAGTTTGTAACCTGAAGCGTTTGTAACTCAAGGTATCATTGTATTCCCAAGCAGGTCCAAAGACTAGTAATAATAATAATAATTTATTATTTATACCCTGCCCATCTGGCTGGGTTTCCCCAGTCACTCTGGGCGGCTCCCAACTGAATATTAAACTGCATGTACAAACTGCATACTACCTATTTTCTAATCCATGTTATGCAAAATTATGCACATTAATTGTGGTACCCCTACTTTCAAAGCACTCCCAACCCTCCTTTATTAAGTTGGCTTCTGTCAACTGCTTTTCAGGAAGAATGAGGCCAATTAACTTCACACACAATCCACTTGCAACTGTGTTGCTCACCTTCTCTCTAATACACTGAGACCACTCAGGCACACAAAGGGGGTGTAAGTTTGGCTAGATAATGCCAATTCCAAACAGCTTGCCCTTCCAAAGACAACAGCATTGTTTGGGAGCATCTCTGCCATTTTAAACACGGGTTTAAAGGCTTTAGTCAGTGAATAAACTTGCACGAAGCTGTTAGCAGCAGCTTAAGTTGTAGGTTTAGTTCAGCTGGCTGGCAAGCTGCATGCTGCTCAGCTGAAATGCCTCTCCACAACCTGGCTTTCCTTATCATTAATTGAGGCCCAGCAATTCCGAAGGGTGCACATCTTAAGGACAAGGCTTTAGCACAAGCCCAAGGCATACTTGGCATCAGACAGGCATGGGCACTTTCTTGCTCCAGCCCCCAGCAAGAGAGCCTTGAAGAGTGTGCCCTTTTACCTGTTCACAATGTCTTCCTGCTTCTCTTTGGCTTCCTCGTACTTGTCAGCTAATCGCTCTGCCATCTCCCGCAAGCTTTTCCTTTGGGTGAAGGGGAAATGTTATTCTGGGATAGTGGTGCACATTTGTCTCATAAAACAGAACAAGTGGGGTCTATTTGTTGTTTCTTATGAAACAAAGCAGTTCTAAAGGGCAGTGCACCCTTCTCTTTCCCTGTCTCCCAACAGCAGCTGGCATGTCTACATGAGGCTGCAAGGGTGAATTTTTAGGAAATTTTGACTCTCATCCAAATCCTGGACACCAGTTACTATAACTTCGCCGGCGGTGTGCTTTATGTGTGCCTTTTAAAAACTGCTCATAAAGGGATTGGCTGTCTGAACTTGACAGGTCTGTTATCGACATGGAATGCATTTTCATGCCAACCAGATGGAAAACATAGAAATGACAGGCAGCAGAAGAGCAGCTGGGTCTCCCATAGACATCAATGGCAAAAGAAAACTCACAGCAAAGCAAATGAGACTTTCTCTAACAAACAAATAAGCAGAGAATTTTCTTCCACACCTTTATATTTGGGATAGATGTGGAAGTAGAGATTTTATGAGTACAGTGAAATAAGACAACTGAAAGTAATTTAATCCATGTTCCTGTATAACTGAAGTGCCCCACTGAACCCCAAACCCCAAAACTTCCACCACTGAAATCCCAGTAATGTCCAGGAAATCCCAGCAGCACTACCCACTGATAACTTCTATGTCCCATTAAAAGACAATGCCAACCGATGTTGTTTGAGACATGTTATAAAAAACAGCCAGAAGCAAATAAAAGCCACAAACTATTTATAGCCTACTATATGTTTTGGAAAGTGGTCCACCTGTATGTTCTCTAGGCATTCTTAAGATGTCATTGCCAAACTTGGTACAACAGTACATGAAGCCAAGGAGCCAGTTTCTTCAGGTTTCAACCTGGGGTAAAACGCTTGTATCTAATATCGGACCTTGGTGGACGCCTCTGGAAAGGATGTTCTGAAAAGTATCTTACAGATCCTTCTAGGCTCAGTGATGCCTACTCTGGCTGGTAACAGCTCTTTAAGGTTTTGCACAGGAGGGCTTTCCCAGCCCTAATACCCACAATCGTTTTTCATTAGCGATGGATGGGGTTAAACCAGAGATTTTTGACATGCAAGGCACATTCTCTACCACTGAGTTCTGAGCTGCTCCCACGGGGCGACCCAGTTCTTTTAAACTACCAGCCAAGCAAGCTTAAAAAGCAAAGAGACAGTCACCTCACCTTTCCTCTCGACAGTAGGCAAGATCTTCCAGCTGCTTCTTTTTCTGTTCCCGAAGCAATTTCACTCTGAGGAGCAAGGGTTGAAGGGATAGCCAAACAGTTAGGTTTTTTGACGCAACCTGTCTGCTTGGCTTGCCTTTCTGCTCTCCCCTACACCTCTAACCCATTGTTCAATGAGAAAAATAAATTATGAGGACAAGGGGGTTAACCGGGGGTGGAGACATCTAAAGACACACATACTACAGAAAGAGGAATTGTGCTATTAACTGCTCTGTTCCGAAAACGAGAGAAAGGGGGAGGATGACGACCTAGCTGTAGAACAGAGGCGGGCAACCTTCTTCCTGTGGGGGGGCACATTCCCTTGATACTCTGTTAGGGGCTGCATTCTATGGTGGGCAGGCCAACCCCTTTCCCCACCCCAATCCAGAGGGCTGCTGGAGGAGGTGCATTACCTCCTCACTCTCCTTTGCCAGAGGACAGAATTGACAGCTTGCAGAAGGCTTTTGGAATTAAGCCAAACGTTGCCACAGATTGTCTTTCCTCTGGAGCAGGGATTGGGGGCAAACAAGGCAGGGATTTCCACCCAGTTATGCCACTCTTTCGATTAGCCCAATGATAAAAGCAAATCAGGGATACGCTCTTCAGAAAAATGTAAATAATTCCCAAGGGCAGGAAACCTATTCACTGGAGATTCTTGTCCCTATTGTATTACATCTGATGAAGTTGGCAGATAATAGATTGCAGGATCAGGATCAGAAAATGGCCAATTGTTGCTGCAACAGGAGGGAAGAAGAACAAGGATTTAGAAGCCAAGGGCCCATTTTACCTTCGCTGGATCTCCTCTCGGGCCAAGTCCTGTTTCAGAATGTATTCCTCCCTGAACACCTGAGTCGCTCTGCTGAGAAGCTGAAGGCATTCTTCAGGGGGAGGGGAAACTTCTTTATCTGCAGACCTGGAAGACAAACACAACATTGTCTTGGCCATTACAGTGTACTGCCAGAGTTGAGCTTTTTGGGGGTGGGGGTGGGGGGTGGCCCAGAGTTGTTGACCTTTTTTTTAGAGGGAGTTTGCCAAACATTGCTCACCCACCTGCCCTGCAACTCACAACACATCACTAAAGCCACCAATCACCCACACAATTGCCGCAGCCACAAATAACACGACCAATAGCTGCTGACAATCTCCGGCTCCCAGCATCAAACAATCCCACGTACCCCCTGTGCCCTATCCGTGTATAAGGCGCACCCTAATTTTTAACCTACTTTTTAAAGAAAAAAAGCTCGTCATACACGGAAAACTACGGTACATGCTCTGATAAAGAGCATTTAGAATCATATAATTATAGAGTTGGAAGGGATCCGAGGGTCATCTAGTTCAACCCCCTGAGATGCAGGAATCTCTTGCCCAATGTGGGGCTTGAACCCATGACCCTGATACTAAGAGTCTCATGCTCTACCGACTGAGCTATCCAAGGCTGCTTTGCCACACAAATGCTTCTGACACCATATGCCCTAAGGCTGTGTGCATCAAGAAGCTTGAACTGGAGAGGGGTCCAGTTATTTAGGTAAGATTTCTAACTGGCCTCAAACTGAGGGTTCAGCTCAGATAAGGACATTACAATCAAATTGCATTTGGCAAAGCCCTCGAGTCGGATGCTCATCAACACACCAGAAAGCCAATCTATTTAAAATGCCCAGAAACACTTAAGATGTTCAGTGCTGACTTTCCTCATCTCCAATGCCATCCTTCCCTTTTAGTTAATAATATAGTAAAGAGAAGCCAAGAAGCCCACCCACCCTGCTAGATTCATGTCCCATGAGCCTAACAACCCAGCCAGAACCCCAAAGCGACTGTGCCATGACTGAGCCGCAGGATATGCTGGTGCAGAAAGAGCAGCAAGAAATTTATGGTGGCACCAGTGAAGTTGCAAGAGCTGTCAAGTGTGGGAGAAGAGGAGCTGAGATCGGCCAGAACGAAAGACCACTGTGCATAAGTCCATCCTGAAGATGGAGGTGGTGGAACAGCAAGTGTAGACCTTATGCAGGATTATTTATAACAATGAGAAGGGTGAATCCTGTCAGAGGGAAAGGAAAAGGGCTGAGAATACCAAATGATGGAACCCCCCCTTCCGAACAGCACCAAAGGCCAAGGTGTGCCTTTGCCTTTTGGGGATACAAGAGTGATGGGGGATGACAAAAGCCTTTTGCCTCCAGAAAGATTTCATACTTCAATAGGAGAGGGTTAGCAGAATTGCGATCCAGGATATTTCGGATGTGTCGCTCAAAGGAATCCTGTGATTCGGCCAGGATGCGGAGAGGTGAGACTGTAACCGGCGAATCTTGCTTGGTGCACAGAAGCGGAGGGCATGGTGGGTGGATGGCAGAACTGTCAATACAAGTGTCAGGCATTAGTTAGACATTTCCAAAGACACTCCTCACTTGCTTTCATGAAGTTCTTTAGAGGTTTTTAATTCTTTTACACCCTTCCCCCCCAAAAAAGTTTGCAGACCTTTGCAAAGAGCAGGCATGAAATGCTGAATAAGAAACTTCAGAGAATTATTAACACAAGCCTAGTTAGGAATAAGGGAAAGGCAAGTGTGCCAGTCAAGGTAATGAAGGGGTATGTCAGGGATTACCAGGAGAACCAACAGTCATGAATTCAAGGTCAGCAGAGCCTGGTGCCATGGACTCTTGAAGGAGTTACCTAGGCAATTCAGGAGTCCTAGCAACTATATAAGGGAAATATACTGTGTCCTTGGAAGTATGCCTACCATATTTCAGCACTAAATAGGTAAATGTGGCTCAGTACGTACAGAAGAGGTTTGGTGACACATTCGTAGCTCCTGGTGATGCAGACCATTGTGGGACCCAGAATGTCTGAGACGATCCAAAACCCTATAATTGAGGCCGCTTGGCTGAAGGAACAGAACAGAAAAAAATGTCAAGCTATCCCAGAAAACATTGGCAACCCCAACAACAGAAGAGCAGAAGCCACTTGCTGTCTTCAGACTAACACAACAAAGAATCCACCGCAGAATCTAGCAAATCTTTTAAGTGTCTCGTATCATATTCTTCCTTCACAGTAGCCACAGTTACAACCTCATACTGATTTGGTTTCCTAGGCTTTTTGATACTTAGTGTCTCTCCTGGTCAGTCTTCTGCAAAAACTGAGCAAGAGTAGAGGTCATCCCCACCGTTGTTCTCAGATCTATAATTACCAGAGATAACCCCTCCAGCTCATTATCGTCTATTTAGGCCCTATTCCTATATTTTGACCCAGTTTGGCTCTGCCTCTTCATCTGGAGGCTGAATGCAAGATTTATAAGTCTTTAAGTATCCAGGAGCTGCAGTGGACCCTGTGCTGGTGTCTTGCAGAGATTCTACTCATCACATTTATAAGACCATTAGGTAGGTCTTGAAATGTCACAGCAGGCAGAAATGCCTGGATAGTTCAGTTGGTTAAAGTGTGGTGTTGATAATGCCAAGGCTGCAGGCTTGAACCCCGTATCAGAAAACTGCATATTCCTGCATTGCAGGGGGTTTGATGATATGATCTTTGGGGTCTCTTCCAACTCTACAATTTTATGATTCTGTGTTTCAGTTTTCCGCCAGTATCACCAATGTGCTGCCTTTACTGCACTACAGCCTCAACTGGGGCTCTGTTCCAACACCTTGAAAAACCAGTTCAAAGTCGTGCGTCTGTCACATTTACTAGAAGAAAGCTGAAATTTCCACTGGCCCATCCATGCATGTCTTGCTAGTTAAGAAGGTCTCCTTCTCTGTTGAACCCACCTGGGATGCAGATGTTTCCAACCTGGGATCTACACAAGGTTCTGAGAGTACTCACTAAAGAAGTGCTGAGTGTGCCTCACATCGGTAAAGCTTTCTCTTTCATTACATCTCCCTGCCCATCTCTGGGTGATGGGGCTTAACCTTTTGCTCACTGAAGGCCTCCTGCAAATCCCCAGAATAAGCATTCATGCCTTGTTCTCTCATGTTCTCCAAAAAAGGCCTTTTTCCAGCCAACATCCTTACCCACACCAAGAAAAAAAGGCACCCCAAAAACAGTCAAGAGCCTTGTCTTCACGACAGAGAGACACAAAAACAGTTCTCCTTCCCTGTCCACCCTGCTTTCTCATCCAAATCTTAACACAAACAACACCATTCAATGCTTGATTTTTCAGAAACTGAGTTGTGTATAGCTGTTCTCGGCCTGGATTCTCCAGCAGTAAGCAGCTGCCAGAAGAATATGGATTTGGGAAGAAGTAGACTCTTACCTGCATGGCAGAGGTTTTGTGCAAAGGATGTGCTCTACGATGCATTTCTGTTCTGCTCCAAGTTCTTGCAAACGGTCCTTGTCTTCTTCATCTGAAAAAGCAAGTAAACATGCAGGTTACTGGGGAGTCACACCTATCACACCACAGAACAGTAATGAGGAAATCAGAACTCCTAGCCAAATGTCATGCGTGGGGACGGGGGGGTGGGGGAATCTGGAGGGGAAAGGGGATTGGTAGGGGGAGGGAGCCAAACTGGACTGAGTTACAGATGATGCAGTTGATCATTTCAGATCTCTGACAAAAGCCATCTGCCCCTTTCCTGGCAGCCCATTGGGAGGTGGAAGAAGAGAAAAGGAGGTGGTCCTGACCATTGGGAGGACGCAGATACTGACAAGTTTGCTCTGGCCTACCAGTTTTGGATCACATTTTTGAATGGGTTGTGCCAGCAATATATGGGTTCAGTTCACATCATGGCTGTGTTGTGAGTGTCATGCCTTAGGCTCTGGTTCTCTCTCATCTCTGCACGTGCTCCGATGCCCCTCATTATTTCTGGCTCAGTCAAATCTAAGTTTACCTCCAAATCTGAATTGGAAACTACAGTTTGAAGTAGGTTTTCAGTTCTACCTGGAGGTAAACTATGGTCTGCCAGATTCAGATGTCTCACTAAACTGTACCACTGTCCACTCTATTTATATCCCACCTTTCCACACTACTGGCACACTACTCAAGACAAGTTGCACCTGTGAGAAACAAGGCTTAGGAATGCAACATTCCAAGGCAGGAAGATTTCACTACTACCTGAGTCAAGGAACTTTTGAAGTTTGTTGATCCAGGTGACTCCAATGCTGTGCACCCCAGCGTCATGTGTACAGTGATATCGAGAGGGACATTTGGGATCTGAAAATGCAAGTGAGATATTTATGAATTCAAGGAGAGCCAACAAAGACATGGGAAGGTTTTAGTCCACATATGAAAGCGGCAACGTGGAACGGCGTGAAAATGGAACTGTGCCGAACCTGTTTATGTAAAGCAGTTCCATAAACTCCCAGCAATGACCCACATTGTTGCCACCCTCTCATTTATTGATGGGCAATGCTTGTGGGCTGCCTCAAGATGGCAAAGCAACTCAGACCACTGGGAGCTGCAGAAAGAGACAGTAAACACCTTGCTCAGACAGCTGGGTGATGCTATCCTGTGACATAAAGCTACATGCAAATCAAGGAGCAGGGAGCCTGGCATTTATTAATTTTTGCATTTACCTGAAAGGTCGCTTTAATTGGATGCCAAGTGAGCAGAGCAAGGGGAAAGCAAGAGAGGTAACTGACTTGTGCTCCTACCTCTATGCAATTTGATTGGGCAGGAGAAGTCCGACTCCAGGGGTTCCTCCCCTTCCCTTGAAGCCAGTTTCAGTGCAAGCTCCAGTTCAACACATTCAAACACGTAGAGCGACGGAATGAGGTCAGTTCTTGAATCCCAGGATTTGACAGACTGTAGGGATGATTTGGTTAACACTTCTAAATTTGTCCTCCCTTGAGATAATAGCTCAAGGGATTAAATTCACTTAGGAAGCACCTCCCTCCCCCGCCGCAAAAAAAGGTAAAAATGGGGGTTTTGTTTATTATTTTAATTGCACATTGCATGTATTTTAATTGGGAAACCCAGTATTTGATAAAGTGTGGGCTGTAAGTACAAATAATAAAGAAATATAAATAGAGAACCCTCAATTGTCTCTTAGTGAGCTGGTGGGGAGGGGAAACAATACCAACTTCTTACTCTTTTGTGTGTTTATGCTTTTAAGGACCAAATGCAGATCAATATTGTGCATTTATGAGATGCACAATGTTTTTAAAATAGCTCCTCAATACAAGAGGAATATGAAATATAAGACACCCGGCTGTATTGAGTCATGTCCATTAATTCCCAAGGGGTTGAGCATTACTTACTGCATTTATACCTCATCTTTTTCTCCAAGGAGTTAAAGATGGTGTACATGGCTCTCCCCCTCCTCAATTAATCTCCACAAGAACCCTGTGAGGTAGGTTAGGCCAAGAAGCAGTGAATGGCCCAAGGCCACCCAGTGAGCTACATGGCTGAGTGGGAACTTGAACCTCTCCCGGGTCCTAATCTGACACTTGATAACTACTATACCATGGTGGCTGCTATGAATAGCATGTATGACTATCTTAGGTCCACTAATTTCATTGAGTCTACTCTGGATACAACTGAGTTGGGTGTGACCTCCTTGCAAAACCTCCAAAATTGTTTATGGCTGCAGAGATGCAAAGATGTTGATCAGGGGAAAACTAAACCAACTTCCATAATTAAGATGAGCCACAGTTTTAGGGTTTAGGAACTGCAAATCATCAGCTGGGCAGAGGGCCATCATGCTTCTGTGGGGACAGATTGCTGGAGAGGGAGCCACCTTGAGCTCCTTGGAGGAAAAGTGGGATATCAGTACAACAAATTAATTTAGAAAAAGGATAAGAATGTGCAACAGCACTGCACTATTGGTCACATGCTCAGTAAGAACATGTCATAATGTGAAAAACCTGTGACAAAAAAGGGGAGGATTGCAAAGATAGCAAGCTAAAAATGAATACCCAGGATGGGGATACACTTGAAAACAACCTTATGCCAAGTCCACGGGTCTATCTTGCCCAATATTAGGACAGGCAGCAGCTTTCTGTGATCTCTGGAAGAGGCTTCTCCTACCATTTGCTACCCAGTCCTTTTCATTGGAAAAGCCAGAGTTTGTGTGGGGGACCTTTTCAGTGCAAAGTACTACAGTTCCTCCTCATATAACAGGAGTGGGGGGTGGGGAAGCTCTCCTGAAAACTCCAAGTAGTAACAGGCAAACATACCATCTGTTCATCATCTTCTTCTCCCTCCAGTACCACACAGTGATAAAGCAGCCCCGACTCTGTGGCAATCACCAAGATGTTGGGAACACATGAAAGGCAGAGAACCGCACAAGCGTCGTACCCGTAGTTGTCTTCAGCTGCAGGATGCATTGGCAGTGGGCCCAAGAGCCGACCAAGGTTTCCACTGCTACAAAAAAGAAATGGGGGGGAGGGAATCAAAGGAAGCCTACTGGGAAGAGCCCAAACTTCTAGGGCAGTTTGCTGCTGCTGCTGCTGCTGCCACCACCCTCAAAAAAACTCCAAGCAAGCTATGGCCAAATACCTGGAACAGCAAAGTTTTGCAGCCAACCAAGGCACCAAACTCACCTTGCCAGCCTCAGAGCAGAAAGGCTAGGATATACTAATCAGACACCAACCAAATCACCTCAACCATACAAGGAGATAATACAGGCAAGCGTTGATTCTTGAACCCTGGGTTTCCATTCAGAGTTGAACTAGGAGCAACTCTTTTGGTGTTCAAATCAGTACCCTCCTACCGCCCAGCCATCTATGAGGTCTGGTCAAGCACTGCCCAGTGCAAAAAATGAAGGTGAAAAGGGGATCATGAATCTGGGTTAGACCTTTACCTGTGCAGAAGACTAATGTAGGTCAGAAAAGTCTCCCCATTTTCATACAAGATGTAGAGAGGATACGCTAGCACTTCCTCCTTCTCTCGCTGCCCAGCAATGTTCTTGGGGACTGCTGCCAGGGGCCCAAAGTCGAATGCTACTGCCGTTTCTCCTATCAATGCTGTGTAGGCTCTCCTAAGGGAGGGAGCAGTCAGTTGAGTTTGTAGCAGTTCTCTGCACACATTCAGTTTGCCCAACAAAAAGTGGCCGCTGGGGTGTGCTTGGAGGGGCAACTATGAGGGAAGCTTCAGACCTCACCCCTTATTGAGCCTCAGAGTCTCCTCATCAGCTTCTGAAAGATGAATCACTTTCACAGGTGTCTGGGGTGAATTCAGGCTGTAAATCCTTTAAAGCAAAATATGACATTTTTAAAAACGAGAAGTACATCCCAGATAATAGCTTCTATAAACCCAACCTCTATTAGCTGAATACCTTTACAATTTTTGGTACTGCCCCCAACATTATTACACTGGCAGAAGCTGGTGCAGTATCACTTCAGCTGAAGAGCTGCCCTGGTGTCAGACCAAGACCAGAGAGATCCAGTTCAAAGCCCTGCTTAGCCCTCAGCCTTGCTGGGTAGTCCTGGCCTAGTCACTCCCTCCAGGTCTGACATACCTACTACACAGGGTTGCTATGAGGATAAAATAAGAAGACAGAGCATACATGCTACACTGAGCTCCTTGGAAAAAGAGTGGGAGAAAACTGTAATAAGTATTGCTTAAACAATTGCTCTGCGGGTCTCTAAGCATGTGGTTCCAAATGACCCCATCAAATAAATATTTAAAGGAGGCTACATTAGCCTCTGGGGACGCGGGTGGCGCTGTGGGTAAAAGCCTCAGCGCCTAGGGCTTGCCGATCGAAAGGTCGGCGGTTCGAATCCCCGTGGCAGGGTGCGCTCCCGCTGCTCGGTCCCAGCGCCTGCCAACCTAGCAGTTCGAAAGCACCCCCGGGTGCAAGTAGATAAATAGGGACCGCTTATTGGCGGGAAGGTAAACGGCGTTTCCGTGTGCTGTGCTGGCTCGCCAGATGCAGCTTTGTCACGCTGGCCACGTGACCCGGAAGTGTCTCCGGACAGCACTGGCCCCCGGCCTCTTGAGTGAGATGGGCGCACAACCCCAGAGTCTGTCAAGACTGGCCCGTATGGGCAGGGGTACCTTTACCTTTTACATTAGCCTCTGAAAGCATTTATACTCTGCTAATTAGCTGGAAAAGCTCCTAGGATAATGCTGTGAGCCCCTACATTTGATGCTCGGATTGTACATATGATTTTTATAAAACCATATCTCAAAAAGACACCAGTCTCCATTGACCTTTATTGCAAGGGAACCAATCCCAGGGAAGCACTGGAACCCCTTGGAGGCTCTCACTGCTCAGAGATTTTTTTTTGGGGGGGCAGGCATGCAACAGAACAATGATACAGCATGTGCAGTGCACAGAAAATATTTCAGACCTTTTATTGTCCCTTTTATTGTCAACGAGGCAGCTGAAGTAAGAAAGATTGCCCAAGATCATTGAGTGAGTCTGCAGCTGAGCAAAGATTTGAACCAGAAAACTAAAAGCCCGTGGCTTACACTCTTCACCACTATATTCCACTAAATTTTATATATAAAAAAGGATGACTAATATATATTGGATACCAGACCACCTTTTTAAACAGTCAGGGAAACCAGGCTCTCAAAGCCTACTCAAAAGCAAACCATTCAGAGCAATAAAGTTACCTTATCGTGTTGTCAGATGTTAAGAGCACAATGTGAGGGTCCAGTGTCTCACTGGGGTACCAGGCGGAATGCTTCAGGGTCAGGGATGGTGAACTAGTGAAGAACCTTTCAGCAATAGGGATGGTGCTGCAAGAAGACAGGTCTCCATCATGAAAGGCACTATGTTCCAACCCAACAGAGGGCTGCCAATTGTTTGACTGTTGCTGTGCCTTTGACCAGCAGCTTGGGCTACAGACGTCCATGCCTGTGTCCCCTGTCAATTTCTGCAAGCTGGTGTCAAGAGCACAAGAAGAGGCCAGGCTTTTCCTCCCCAACTGGCAAACCTATCAAAAGCAAAAAAGCTCAAGGGATAGACATAGACTTGTAACAGTCCTTTTTTATTTCCTAACTTGATGTGTTACATGAACACTACCCTTGCTTAAACTCTAGGTACTAAATAATTAGCTATCATTGGTCCTGAAGGGTCAGTACTCAAACATTTTATCTCTGTGGAGAAAGAATTTAACTAAGGAAGCTTTCTTCTAGGTAAAAATGTAGTCACAGACTCGGTTATCGAAAGAGCTTCCAACCTAAAATCGAACTGATCTTCCCCATAAATGTAAAAAAAGGTTGAAAGAGTAGCTATTGTCCAAAACTAACATTTCCTGAAATCTTGTTTTTGAACCAATTAACAGTCCTGCTCCCACAAATGACCCTGCTTATGCCCAGAATCGCCTCCCAGTAATGTATCTGTGAAGCTCTCTCTCTTCAAAACCTATTCTTTGGCACAGTCCCCTAGCCGCTATCTCCTAGTGCTATAACTATGTTCAAGTACATATATCTGAAATATTTATGTATCCATTCCTTGTTTCCCATTCCCTTCATTTGCCTCTCATTGTCCCTTGTCTTCCTTGTTGTTTATAGATTGTAAGCTCCATGAGGCAGGGACCTATCCTCTCATATTTAGTGACGTGCACATAGAGGTCACTGATACTAGCAAATAATGCAGATTGCCAGGCTGTGAGTTCTCTGTGCAATGTCCTCTCCTGTTTCTTCCACAATCGGGAGAAATGCAACAGCCTTTACTCTTTTCTCCAGCCTTGCAGTGATCTGTCAAATGTTAACTGTGAGGAATTTGAGCAGATGGATGGTACTACTTCCATTGCAAAGAAAAGTTGCCTTAGCCTCCCCTTGATACAGCAAAGCAAATGTGCCACCAGCAAGGTGGACTGCTTCAGAACTTTGCTCAAAAGCAATCACTTTTAATGGACTGCAAGATGGACTGCTTCAGAACTTTGCTCAAAAGCAATCACTTTTAATGGAAAAGCAAGGAACTGAACCTAGAACCTCAGGCCTACAAAGCCTGTATCCTAACACTGCACCATAAAGCACCTCAGCCACCCTTCTAAAAAAGTTTGAAAAGAGACTGCCTCTCTATAGTAGAGGAATGTATGCAGCTGAAACAAAAGTCCCTCCAAATATAATGCCTGAGAATTTCAGTAAAAACAGTCAGCAAATGAGACTGACACAATGTACTCAAAACTGCTTTCTTTACAGACCCAGATGATAATGAAGTAGCAACCGTCCCTAGTTCTAGAGCTGCAAAGCAATTATGAGAAATGGAGAGCCTACATACCTACAATTAACCACTGGTTTTCCACCTTCAAACTCAGAGTTCTTTCCCCAGCGTTTAGGTAACTCCAGCACCATCAAGCCTTTTGTTCCTATCAGAGCTACATGCTCCTGTGTAGGACTCAGTGCAGTTTGATACACCTCAAAAAAGGGTGAATTTATGCAGAGCAGGGTCTGGAAATCAAAGCAGCAATTGGTTAACGCTTAAATATTTGAACTTTGTGCAGAACAAAATCTTAAAAACTAGTGCAAGATGTGTGTGTGTCACTCAATTACATATTTGGCTGCAAGCAAACTGCACCTGTCGCTTCCTAGCATTTCATCTGTGCTCACTTTCAGGCATGATCTGGTATGGATGCTGAGCGATGAAGACTACCTATATTATTTTTATGCTTCATGCAAGGCACTGGTAGCTGCTACTGTTCTTCTATCAAAGCCAAGAGACCACTAAACCCACAGGGTCTGCCTTGGACAAAAGCTTGGAGAAGTGTTCCTTCAAGCATTCTCTCCCAATGCTTGGACAACAATTAAAAACACAGCTGCAAGTGTAGTAGTTATCTAGACTAGAACATCAGAGACCTGGGCATAGCCCTCCTAAATCAATAAAAATACATAGCTTAACTGAGGTTCTGCCCCCCTAACAAAAGACCTGCCCCCTTCCAAAAATTCTGGAACCTGCGTTCAAATCCCTGCTCAGCCACAAAACTCACTGGGTGTGACCTTAGGGGTCAGTCACTGCCTCTCAGCCAAACACACCTCACAGGATTGTTGTGTGTGTGGTGGTGGTGGGGTTAATTGGGGAAGAATGCACAGTGGTACCTCGGGTTAAGTACTTAACTTGTTCCGGAGGTCTGTACTTAACCTGAAACTGTTCTTAACCTGAAGCACTTTAGCTAATGGGGCCTCCTGCTACTGCCGCGCCGCCAGAGCACAATTTCTGTTCTTATCCTGAAGCAAAGTTCTTAACCTGAAGCACTATTTCTGGGTTAGCGGAGTCTGTAACCTGAAGCGTATGTAACCTGAAGCGTATGTAACCCGAGGTACCACTGTATGCCACCTTGAGCTCCTTGGGAGAAAAAAACCGCAATAAGCCATTCATTATTATCGCTACTGATAATGAAAGCCTATAGTCCTATGTAGAGGGGCTTTCCACAGGTGAGTCGCCACCACCTTGAGGCCCGAAGCGGCTGCGCCCAAACACAGGTTGGCCACCTCAGTGAGGGCCGAGCCCTATCGGGGAGAAAGGCCGCACCTGGTACTGGCCCAGCCTGTCGGGCTCGTCGCCCAGGCCCCGCAGGCTGAGGGCGTAGAAGGCGGCGCGCTCGCCGTCCCACAGGAAGAGCTCCCCGCCGAGGCCGAACAACAGGTCCCGCGGGAGGGACGGGCGCGACGCCTCGGGCCCCGGCTCCGGCCCGGCCTCCTTGTCGGCCTGCTCCCGCAAGCGGCACAGCACGGCGTGGTGAGGCAGCTCCGCCCACCAGCGCTCTCCCAAGCCCGGCGCCACGGCCGCCGCCATCGCCGCCGGTCGATGAAGCCGGTCGGGGCCTCGCCGCCTCAGGAGCGCGGGACTACGAGCCCCAGAGTGCACCGCGGGCGGTGACGTCGGCGTCCCGATAAAGATGGTTGAGCCCAGCGGGCATCTTCGCCACGGGAGGGAGCGAGGGAAGGACGAGACCCAGAGTGCACCGCGGCCTGCTGACGCAAGCGGTCTCTGGACCGTAGACTTGTGAAAAGTGTAGACGTGAAAACTGCGCGAGGCTTGGGGGTTTTCCATAGATATTCTCATTATCCTGGGGTGGAAGTGAGGGCTGCTTACGTCGAAAAAACATCCCGCCCGTTCAAATCTTGGCAGTATTTTCTATTGGCTAGGCTGGGCGAAAAAAGCGGGGAAGGATCTCCGGGATTTCATCTGTTAATTTAGTATATTTTTTGTTTTTTTGCGAATATTGTGTTAGTTACACATAGAGATAGGGATTGCTACATTCATGTGTCTTATCATTCGAAACGTTCTTTTACTGTTGCCTAACTAATATTTCTTTCTTACTTTTGTGCTTCATCATTCTAACATTTTCTATAATTGTTCAGCCACAATGGCATTTCAGTTTTTTGTTCGATCATTTTAGATTTTTATCATCCTTGTTTTATCAATATATCTCTACCGTTTGACCACAATATTCTTCCGCACGGTATTAGAAATATTGCATATCACACTTTCATTTTTCTTTATTGCTTTGGTCACACTTTTTTCGTAAAATTGATTCCCACCCTCCCCTCGCGCACTTTATTGCTTTATCACTCTTACATTCCCATCTCCTTGTCTTTGAGGCTTGGCTTGTTTACTTCGCCTTCTTCCTCCTCCCACCGCCAAAACCCGGGAAGGGACGTTTCAACGACGAGAACGTTTTCCTTCCGGACTACAATTCCCATCAAGTGCCTGACTGATCCCTCAATATGAAAGGTGCGAGGCGTTTCCCAGCATGCACCGGAGTCCTTTGCCGAACTCCATTTCCCAGGGTGCCTTGGGCGGGTGGAGGGCGGTTAAAGGAAGGCGGTAAAGTCTGCCGTGTAAACGCAGCTGCCGGGTCCGGGTGTCGTGCTTCGCGAAGGGGATGGAGGGGCAGGTTCAGCGGCACCAGGCTCTTTACAAGGGCGCCCGGACCCCGCCTTGGAAGGAGACCTTCAGGCAGGTAAGACGGCGGCGCGGGGTCTGCCCGAAACTCCCGTGGAACGCGGCGACTGCGAACGTTCCATGACTTCCGCAGAACGCGGCGACTGCGAACGTTCCATGATTACTGCGAACGTTCCATGTCTGGATACATTTCAAGGAGCCCTGCCGGCTCTGCGCGTTGCTAAAGGGCAGATTTGGCCGCCGTCCTACCTGGGTGGCCGTTTCCGTAGGAGCCCAACCCATAGGGACCGAGCATATAGCTAAACTCCCTCCCACAAGAAGGGAGGGATGGCCACCACCTTGGATGGCTTTTAAAAAGAGGATTGGACAAATTCATAGAGGCGGCGGCTGTTGATGGCTACTAGCTGTGACGGCTATGCTCACAAACCATGTGTTTTTATAAGATCCCTGAACTGAACTGAATCTTTAAAAAAAAGAAAATTGTTCAGAAAGCATTTCGTCTTCCTAAGTAGGAGATTGTGGGGGGAAAGTCAGAGAAATGGTTTTGCCATGCTGGTGTCTCCATGCAAGTCTTTATCTCTCTGTTCCCTGCCCTCCAGCGCTGCGTGGAGAGGCTGAAGAGCAGCCGTGCCAGACTCTTGGACAGATACCGCCATGTGGGAGAAGACCCAGCGCATCAAGCGAGCAAAGCCCTCTTGGTCCAGGAAGTGATGGAAATGGAATGGCAGGCTCTGCAGCCTCTGGATTTCCAGCTGCCCTTCCCCAGGAAACAAGAAACTTCCCCTCAGGTCTCTGCGGTAAGAAGCAGCTACTGTACTGTGTTCTTTGTGGGCGGCTGTCCATATCGCGGGTGGGGGGGTGTCGACATGCAGAGGGCTGCAAGACCAGCTGGCTAGCCCCAGCTGGGCCGTCTCCTTCCAGCCATCCGCTGCGAAGACCCATCAGCCTCTGCTCTGACATAAATCAGCGACCCGGGCTTCAAAGCCAGGGCACACTCAGCAGATTGCACACACAGAATAGGCGTGAGGCTTGTGGAAGCATACTACAACTACAGATTTATTAATCATAAATCAGGACAAAGAAACATGTCGTCTCTCTCTCTCTCTTCATCCTCTCAGAGAGACAGAGAAAAGCAAAAGCAACACACACAATGGAAGTTCCTAGCAAACTGCTGAAATGTAAACAGCCATGTGACGCGCAACAGTTCCTCACACCTGCTCCTTAAGGTGGAATGGAAATCTCAGCAGTGTGTGTGTGGATTGTCAGCATAATGTCCTGGTGCCCACAAGGTTTCTGAGCGCACACACACCTCACAGCCGCATGAAGTACCCTTGGCAACCAGAGAGGTGACCTTTCATTCCCTCGGAAAGTACATAGAGCCAAAGGAGGAAGTTGGAAGAGCGGCACTCTTTCACACTTCCTCTTTCAGCTCTATGTGCTTCTCAAGGCTCAGATTAATTCTAGTGGATCTGCCTTCTAGCCAGGTCCCTTGGAAGAGCAATGTAAGTGTGTCTGTGTCTGTCTATCACTCTCTGGGGGGCGGGTGGCTGGACTGATCCCAGGGGTGAAAGGTGAGAAATGCCCAAACAGCACTTTAAAATGCCCAAAGGGCACCTGCAGTACCGGTTCAATCCAAATGTGCCCATGAGCCTAGAAAGGTTGGCACCTCTGTAACTTAGATGGCTGGCATCCCTCTGGCTGTATACAAATTTAACTATTATTTATAATAATTCAAAATTCTGGTTTAGGCCTATGAAGCCTTATACAGTGGTACCTTGGTTGTCGAACGAATCGGCCCCTGAATGCAGCAAACCCGGAAGTGGGTGTTCTGGTTTGCGAATGTTCTTTGGAAGTCGAACGTCCGACACAGCTTACGAAATCGGAAGCCGTGCCTTGGTCTTCAAACGGTTCTGGGAGTCAAACAGTCTCCCGGAATGGATTAAGTTCGACAACCAAGGTACCACTGTACAGCTTTAGGTCTAGGCTATCAGAAGGACTGTATTCTTCCACACAAACGTGCTCGGGCTCTGAGATGTTTTGGGGTAGGCCCTTCTCCCAGCCCCACCATCCTCGTAGGCGTTCTTGGTGGGGACGTAGGACAGGGCCTTCTCGGTGGCAGCTCCCATATTTTGGAGCTCCCTTCCTAGAGAGGCTAGACTGGCTCTCTCCATATTGTCCTTCTGCTGGCAGGTGAAGTCTGTTTTTATTCTGTGGAGCTAATACCAGCTTACTGTGCGGTTCCCTTTAGATGCTGGACGTCTTGGAGGAAATCCAGGAGGAGCTGATCTTGCAAGGTACTTGATTCTCCTTTGATTCTGATAGCCGCAGCTTTAATTTCTGTTGGCACAGCCTGTGACGCAGGGGACGGGGCTTTCTCCCTTGCAGAACAGCTGGCCGTAGAAGAGTACGAACAAAGCCTGCGCTTTGAGGAGGAGTGCCTGAATGCTATCCTGGATGGCTTGGATGCAGAGCGCAAGGTCATCTGCCCGGTTTGCAGAAGGTGAGGAGAACACATACATTGCTTTAGGTCAGGCCTTTCCTCGGCCTCATCCCAGTTAGATGATGTGGAGAAATAGCTAGCAGGTGGCCGAAGTTCGCCAGCGTAAGACTTAATAAAGGAAACAAAAAGGAATTCATCCCTGTTGAAGTTTCACCCCTGATCGCTTCTCCACCTTGCATTAATTCATGGCTGTTTTCTTCCCAGGAACAATCTCTGTGTGATGAGTCACTCGGTCGTGTGTCCGTGTGGGCTTTCCATCAACACGCAGGTAAGTGGGTGCACAAAAATCATTTGCGCCGTTTGGGGTAGAGGAACATGGCTCAGCAGCAGAGTGCACCAGATTTGTACACAAAAGGTCTGGGTATGTTAAAACCAAGGGGGCAGAGAAATGCATCAGAAATATCCCACCCACTTCTAAAAGGCCATAGGTGGTTAAGGGCCAAGGCCTTTAGATAAGTGTTTCCCAGAGTTCGGTGTCCAGCTGTTTTTGGACTACAACTCCCATCATCCCTCGCTAACAAGACCAGTGGTCAGGGATGGTGGGAATTGTAGTTTTTAAAAAACCCAACCCCATCCAGAGACCCAAGTTTGGGAAACACTGTATTAGAGGAAAGTTTTTACCTGGACCCTATAGATATGTAGCGTAGGTGCCAGGCAAACTTCCCTGGAGAGAGCATTCCACAAATGAGAAGACACAGCAGAAAAGGCCCATTGAGTTAAACAGCTGAGCAGCTTTCCCGGGCTGGATTTCACTATTAATTTTGTAAAGTTGTTGTGATTTATTACCCACTTTGCACTTCAGGGTCCTAGGGTGGGACCCCTGGACGATTAAGTCCAGTCAAAGGCGACTATGGGGTTGCGGCGCTCATCTCGCTTTTCAGGCCAAGGGAGCTGGCATTTGTCCATAGCTAGCTTTCCGGGTCATGTGGCCAGCATGACTAAACCGCTTATGGCACAACGGAACACCGTGATGCATGCCAGAGCACATGGAAGCGCCGTTTACCTTCCCCTCCGCAACAGTATCTATCTACTTGCACTGGCGTGCATACAAGCTGCTGGGTTGGCAGGAGCTAGGACAGTGCAACTTAGCTCACCCCGTCACGGGGATTCGAACCACCGACCTTCTGATCAGCAAGCCCAAGAGGCTCAGTAGTTTAGACCACAGTGCCAGACCCCACCGTGGGGAAGGGAAGCGGTTGGCGAGCGAGGTATACATGTGTGGAATGGGGAGGACTGGGTTGCCTGCTCCACCAAAAGGGTTTGATTCCTTCTCTCTGTAAGGGGATGACCAAGGAGAAGCTCTGCTCCTCACTGGAAGACAACGTGACAGAACATGGCCGCCGCTGTCAGTGCTGGCCTGAATTTGCTGTAACCAGCTGGACGGAAGGCGAAGCACATCTCCTCATGAGCTGTCAGGTAAGCACCTCATTTTGTGACAGCAATAGTGGGATGTGCCTGCCCGCTGGAGAGGCAGTGTGGTGTAGTGGTTAGCATGACAGGACTAGGACTGAGAAGGCCCTTGTCTTTGTTTGGGAGCTCAGAGGATATCCCTGGGTGTAGCCCCTATAGCGCTGCCAGTTGATGGGAAGTGATGAAAGAAGTCTTTTGATCTCCATAGCGCTGCACAGTATGAAGAAACTGCACATGGCAGGCAATTATTATATTTCTTTTTGTGTTCTTAGGTTTGCGATTCGTGGACAGTTATTTTGTAGCCGTGGCTCCATTTGCAGCACTTTCCAGGAAAGCAGAGAACTCTCGAGTCTTTCCCCACGTCCCCTTCTGAGAAGCGTCTTATCTACGTGTGGGTTTAATACACACAAATGTACATAATGTCAAAAAGTGCCCTTTGTGGATTCCTTGATGCATGTTGTTTACAGTGGTTCTCGGTTGAACAAAAATACCTTTCAGTGTTGAGAGGAGGTGGGTCTTGGTGCACATGGAACAAATGGGATATTTTGTTTTCTTGTTTTGTAACGTTAAGTGGGGCACAGCTGCTTTGAAATGTTTATCTAGATTTCACTGATCCTGCTATCAGAGCAGGGAGTGTTGCTTTTCCTGCTTAAAAAGTGCAATGTTCACTGAAAGGAAGGTAGGATGACATGAGATCATGAAAACCCGCTGGGTTGATGTGTCAGAACCCCCCTCTAAGGCAGACTCGTGTCACATACATCCTTTTAATAATTCTTTGCGAATAAAGTTGGACTGCAACTGTCACCATTCAGTTTTCTCTGAAGGAACCAGACTAATCTTGAATTAGATCAAGCACTATTGCCTCCTCTTGTCATTCAGGGAACCACTAAACTAAATTCCAAAACCGGCATTTGCAACAAAAGTATCTGAAGATCTTTAGTACACCATTTGCACTACAAACTCTCTAATGTCCAGCAGTTTTTGAAGGCAAGAGCTTTTACAGGATATACTACAGTTTATTCCTTTTCATATCAAGTGTCCCAGCATACACGTGTAAGTATACTTGGACTTGAGACATGCAAGGAAGCTTTCAGACCATCCAAGAAAGTCATTTTGCAGTGAGCCTTCCATTGAGAGGCCTGCTTCAAGCAGAAGAAACACCGGTGAACCAATAGTTCGAAAGAGTTGCATAAGGGGAAAAAAACTTGAATTTTTCGGTATCACCGGAGGACACTCAGAGAAAAAGGAGGATGAACTCTCCCAATATCTGAGGGTGGTTAGGGTGGCTGTGGTATAAACGTAGATTAAAAACCCCAATACGGGTTGGGAAAGATCAAATGTTTTTATTCTGGGTGTTTCAGTGGGGTAATTTGGCTCACCCATCAGCGTTTAAACGAAAGAATTGATTGCTTACTGGTGTCTACAAAAGGAAGCATGAAGCAAAAGCTATTAAGTGTGGAAGAAAATCTCCAGGTGTGGCACACCCCTAGCATATGTGGCAATCCACATTCACAAAATACTCTTAAAAGTGCTATGATACTTTAAGCAGTCATGGCTTCCACCAAAGAATTTAAGGCTGGAGTTTAAGGGTGCTCAGAGTTGTTAGGGGACCCCTGTATCCCCTCTTCCAGACCTACAATTCCCAGGGTTCCCTGTGAAGAGGGATTGGTGGTTCAACCACTCGGAGAATAGTAGCTCTGTGACGGGATTGGGGCTTCCTAACTACTCATCACCGATTAAACAAACTACAGCTCCCAGGATTCCTTGGGAGATGCTGTGACTGTTTATAAAGTAGTATCATGGTGCTTTAAATGTATGGGGTGAGTGTGGCCTTAGTCTCTGCTCTAGGGGTGGGGAACTGGATCAGGCCAGCAGGTCAGATCTTTTTCTCCTCCACCTCCTGTGGGATACAGCTTGCAAAATGGGATGTGCCTGCCCTCCCTGCTTTCAGCCAAGGTGTGCAGCAGCCCACGCCTGATAACATCTGTGACACCATGTGTAGGCCAGGTAGGTTGGGCCAGACTGAGGCCTGCAGGCTAAGCTTGCAGATAGCTCTGCTCTAACAGCAGTTTGAACACTATTGTGTTGTTGTTTTTTTACCTTTCTGAGATTATTGTATCCCTTTTGTGCTTCTGCTTTATTTAATTTGCTATTTTATTGCGTTGTTTGTGTTTCTGATTTGTGGCTTAAGTGACAAGGTTACTAGTAACAAATATGAAACGTGTAATAAAAGCATCTGCCACCGATTACAGGCTGTTTTGACAATACATGGAAACTTTGAAGCTTTGGGTGAGATTTCAACCCCAATTAAAGGAGCAGGGAACCCTTTGGTTGTGTAGTTCAACTTCCTATGGTATGAAAATGTTTCTATTTCTCTACATTTATAAACTCAGCAATGCTTCAACATTGCATCAGTGTTATTTTCCACCTCCAGTATTCTCGTATTAAAAAGTACAATGAAAAGATAATCATCTTTGCATAGATGGGATTCCAGTGTTGTTTATAACTTGAAATGCAAAGGAAATTGTTGGTAGTTTTATTTGAACACACACACACACACTCTCTCTCTAAAAGCATGATATATTCCTTAGCCACAATCCTAGGCAATGTTTGTTGTTGTGTAGTCGTATCCGACTCTTCGTGACCCCATGGACCAGACTACACCAGGCACTGTTACACAGGAGTAATTACAGTGACAGCAGTAGCAGGAAGGTCTCAGATTTAATCCCTGAAATCCCCAATTGGAGCTGGGAAGTGAGGGCTGAAACCCTGGAGAGCTGCTACCTGTCATTGTGGACAATCCTGAAATCCTTTCCTTTGGTTTTTTCCTCTTCCAGGTTACCAGCTTGCTCCCCAAGTGCTGTTCTTTTCCCTCCTGTTTCTTGTTCTCCAGGGCTTCCCATATGTGCTAGACAGTACTGAGCTAGATGGACAACAGGTCTAAGCAAGTACAGTGGTGCCTCGCAAGACGAAATTAATTCGTTCTGCGAGTTTCTTCATCTTGCGGATTTTTCGTCTTGCGAAGCACGGCTATTAACGATATTAACGGTTTTAAGAAAAAGGAAACAAACTCACAAGAACTCGCAAGACGTTTTTGTCTTGCGCAGCAAGCCCATAGGGAAATTCGTCTTGCGAAGCAACTCAAAAAACGAAAAACACTTTCGTCTTGCGAGGCATTCGTCTTGCGAGGTACCACTGTATTCAGCTCACTGGCCACCTATCATACAAGGAAAGAATCAGAGTTGGAAGGGAACCCACCACCTCTCGTGGGAGTCTGTTCCACTGTCTAACAGTCCTTGAAGATGGGCAGTGCCACAGGATGGAATGTTTTCCAAAATGAAAACCTCCAGGGTTTACTTTTTTATTGGAACACATCCCATTTCATAAGTTCGTCAGTAACAACAAACCGACACAATACAGGCAGCCATGGCTGTTTCAAAGTGATGCGTTTATTTATGTGTATTTGGTAAACCAACCAAACCCCCTGAAACACCTTACTCTAGGGAATATTTACATTTAAAGCTGGAAATTTTGCAATGCAAGTTTAATAATTTTCCAGTTCAAAGCATTGCTGGAAAACACACATCACTTGAAGGCACATTGTCGATAAGCACACTTGAGAAACTAAATAAAGGTATTGGCGCAGCTAAGAGCTGAAAACATTTTTACCCTGCGCTAGCCAAGCAGCAGCTTATAAATAACAAGGTAAAATGATAAACTATGAGGGCAGGGGTCGGAAAGACAAAGAAAAATGTGCCCATTCTTAAAAGTTTCAGAGTTAAGAGTGTAATTATATAGTTCTGCATACATACAAGGTGGCCCAAAAGTTGATCTACAGAAGTAGGTATACAGCTGAATCAAAGAACAGTCAAGAAGAAAAAAAGTGGATTCTAAAGCAGTATAGCTACTTTTGGGCCACCCTGTAGATTCCAGCTGCCTGAAGGAGCAATTCCTCCCCAGAAGAGGTCCTGCAATATATTGGGGAGTAGTGTCCATGGCAGGGTTGCTCCTATCGCAGAGCTCTTCATTAAAGGTGTGTGGGTGAGAATAGATGTGTCACAAGAGAGTAGCTGCCCAGTTTTGACCAACAGCTAGCGAGTGGGACCACGAGGCCATCTCCAGATGCAAAAAGCTTCTTGCCATACTTTTAAGGCGGAACAGCAACACTGATCCAATGGATCCCATTTTATTTGCCACTAGGGGTGAGGAACATGTGGCCGGACTACAAGCTCCACCAGACCATTGGCTATGCTGGGTCTGATGGGAGTGATAGAGTTCAAGAACATTTGATGGTTCTCCATCCCCACCTTTACACAATCACTTCTTCAGCTTGTTCATTTTCTCTTCCACCTCCCGCACGACACTCTGGAGTTTGACAGTTGTTTTTGTCAAGGCGGAAAAGCTTTCTTTCAGGTTGCCGACCCCCTCTTCTCTGCCTACGTTTTCAAGGCCATCAAACCACTGGAGGATCCCTTCAAGGTGCGCTTGGACAATCTTTTGCTCTTCTAGCTCCGCTAGAAGAGCCTGTTCAGCTGCGCTTTCGGCCTTGAGTTGTCGTTCCAGCTGGTCAATCTCATCCTGGAGCTCCTGAAACTGTTCTGGAGTGTAGTGGAATTCCTCTTGGCCTTTGTCTTCCGGAAGCAAAACATTTGGGGGGATGCTCAACACTGTTTTCAGAAGGGTGTCTTCCATTTTGCCAAAGAGGTTGTTGAAAATCTTCTTCATTAAAGAGAAGAACTGCTCTGTGCTCCTCCGGATTAGGGAAGGCGTGAGCTTATTGGGACGGATGCACTCCAATTTATTCAGAATCGTGTCCTCCACCACAAGCATTATGTGAGCAAGGTGGTCCTGGAAGGCTACATATATTCGCAACATGAACGTTTGAGGAGTAAAGCCAAAGAACTGGGCCTCATAGGCCATGGGATTTACCGACATTTTTGCAAAACTAGCTACACAGCATGGAAGTCTGCGAAATAGAAAAAAAGGACAGTGTTATAAGAGGTAAAAAAAATACTGGATGACCCCATTGGCAAAACCAGATACTGCCTGTTAGCTATTATTATTATTATACCTCAGCAAAGGGAGCTATTTGTATTATTATTGCATGCAGCAATTATAATACTACAGTAAAACATCAAACATTAAAAACTTCCCTATACAGGGCTCCTTTCAGATATCTTCTAAAAGTCAAATAGTTGTTTATTTTCTACTGTAATTTCCTACATTCTGACATGACACAACATGGTAAACCTAGGAGAACAGGTTCAGGGGTGAATTTTTAGAAAAACAATGACAATTTCATGAGGGAAGAGGGATGTAGTGGGGAGACAGTGTCCTCTGAACAAAATATGATCTAAACATCTGCTTGCTAAGACGTTTCTATTCATCTTACTCCTGCATTCTTGCATTGTTCACTATGCTTCAATATATACATATAAATATATGTGTTAGCTGCTACTGTGAGTTTATGGTCTTACTGGTTTAGATTTCACCCACTGAGGTGTAATCCAGGTTAGCAGTAACTTTATAATTTTTTTACTGGCGTTTACAAGCCCCTCAAAGGCTGCAGTGCTAAAGATAAACTGAGAAAACATTCAGTCTGGGAGAATGGCATTTAACCATTATTGTTAATTAAATTTATTAGTCACTGTTTTTAAGCAAAATAATCTCAAAGCAACTTACAACAGCAGGCAAATTCATTTAAACCAGCAAAAAACAAAGATACAGTCTAGAAGAAACTTTTAATTTTTTTTAAAAAGCAGGATTAAAACATATAGTTATGTCTGTGATTGAATCTATAATTATTTCCTATAGAAATACAGTACCAGACAGTTGGGGCAAGTTCCCGTTTCGAGATCTGGAGCTCCTGACCCGAGTTCAGGTCTTTTTACCTTTCCAAGCGGGGATTCGAACCCACAACCACGGCAGCCTCTCCGGTGCAGCACCGACCTGGAAGCCCCTCTGCTTCCCGCCACTTTTTAGCCTTTCACCTCCTCGGCCCCGCCCACCGTTCCTCTCACGCCCTCCTTCCCAGATCCGATCATAGAGATGGGGACAGGCAAGAGCGACACCGTGGCTTCCAGTAAGCCTCCGTGATGGCAAACACGGAGCAATGAAAAAGTCAAGAGGGGATCGTTTCATTTGTATACTTTTTGCGACCTAGGAGGACGGAACGGTCGTGGCTAGCAGCCATTAACACTCCTGCGGTGTAAGCATCCCTATTGCAGGTTGCAGACTGGGATGAGGCTGAGAGAATCGCTGCCAACCAGAAATTAAATAATAGAATAATATATAATAGAGTAATAATCTAATAATCTAATCTAACGAATCTGCAGTTGCAGGGGGGAGAGGTCCAGCTGAAGGGGTTGCCATCCCTACAGAGCTGTGTAGTGAAAATGCAGAAGACGATTGTATTTCGAGGAGTTAGGTGGCATGTCCCTTTCCCTTTAACATCCCCAGTTGGATTCTTGTGTTTTACACACCTGTCTGGAGTATCTTCTGTATTGCAAGTGCTGGCTGGATGCTGGCTGCAGGTAGTGGGAGACACTCAGCCGCTCTGTATTAATCCTGAGTAATGCCAGGTGCAAGGGACACGGGTGGCGCTGTGGGTTAAACCACAGAGCCTAGGACTTGCCGATCAGAAGGTCGGCGGTTTGAATCCCTGTGACGGGGTGAGCTCCTGTTGCTCGGTCCCTGCTCCTGCCAACCTAGCAGTTCAAAAGCATGTCAAAATGCAAGTAGATAAATAGGTACCGCTCTGGTGGGAAGGTAAACGGTGTTTCCGTGCGCTGCTCTGGTTTGCCAGAAGCGGCTTAGTCATGCTGGCCACATGACCCGGAAGCTGTATGCCAGCTCCCTCGGCCAGTAAAGCGAGATGAGCGCCGCAACCGCAGAGTTGGTCACGACTGGACCTAATGGTCAGGGGTCCCTTTACCTTTACCTAATGCCAGGTGCACTTGATTACATTAAGGCAGGCTATAAAAGCCATAGGTGGGAGGGGCCCGGGGAGCTTCTGCCCAGATCAAAGGCCCTGATGCTGGGAGACCAACGGTCGGGGTCTTTCTCCTGCTGCTCTACCTGGAGCTCCGGGCAGCTGAAGGGGAGATTGGGTGGCCCCTGTTGGGTATATTTTATGTTATGCTTTGTATGTTTGTTTGTTAATAAAACTGTCTTGGTTCCCCTCCCACCTCCTCATTTCTTTTGTCCTGATATTCTTGGAAAGAACTGCTGCATTTGGCAGCACTAGCTGCCATCCCTACAGTTGCTGATCTATGCTGCAGATTAGGGATTGGGAGGAGTTAATTTACAACATCCTTGCAGTGTTGCCCGTGGTTGTCAGCTGTACGTCGCATGGAGCTGAAGTTGGCGCTTAGGCCAACCCTGCAGGGCTGTTCACTCTTCGCGTCAATGGGAAGAGGAACTTTGACAACCCTTCGGTGTGTTGACTGAGGGGAGGTGGACTTCCAGCCCAAAGTCCCCTCCGACTGCAGCAAAGGCCAGTGGGCTCTTCTTCCTCAGAAACCGCGGACTCCACTGAGGCATAGGAACATAACAGGAAGCTGCCATACAGGGAGTCAAACCGTCGGGTCATCTATAGCTCAGTATTGTCTGCACTGACTGGCAGCGGCTCTCCACGCGAAGCAGATACTCTGCTGCCACTGAGCTACCACTGATATCCCCGCAACAAGAATCAAGTGTGTTCCTTAGGCTTAGACTCGCAGCCTTTCTCAACCTGTGGGTCCCCAGATGTTGTTGAACTACAACTCCCATCACCCCTAGCTAGCAAGGCCAGAGCTCAAGGATGATGGGAGTTGTAGTCCAGCAACATCTGGGGACCCACAAGTTGAGAACCGCTGAATGGATCACTCTTACCCTTATCCGCCTGCCTCTATTCTTAAGGAGACACGAGACTCCTATGTCGCCTCTGTAGCATGACTCTAAATCTATTTAATCTATGGGCTCGAAGTCTTCGATTCCGATTAGGCTTGCGAAGGCGAAGGAAGACGGCGCTGATTTGCCGGAGCGGAGATAGAGGGCGGGCAAAAGCTAGGGCGGGGAAGGCTCTTGATTGGCCAATCGTTGCCGGCACGGATTGGTCGAGGCTGAGGGGACGCCAAGAGGCGAGGGAAGTGCTTAGGCGGCGCCGGCGCCAAGATGGCGTACCAGACCTTCCGCCAGGAATACCTGCAGGTGCCTCCCGTCACCCGGGCCTACACCACCGCTTGCGTCCTCACCACCGCCGCCGTGGTGAGTAAGGGGAGGAGGGAGGGAGGCTTCGGCCTACCCGCCCGGCCCCTGTCTTCGGAGGGGGCGGGGCGAAGGGCCGAGGCTCATTAGCATAGTCCCGCCTACACCCCGCCTCCAGCATGAGGTCGCCCAGGCTGGACTGCCTGCAAGCTCCCCCTCTCTCTTGGTGCCAGTCCATGAGCTTAATGAATGGCCTGCTTTAAGCTGCTAATTAAGCCCACAGTTCATCCCGCTCTTCCTTCTTCTAGACATTTATAATACCCTTTTCAACATCCTCCCAACCGCCCTGCGAGGTAGGCCAGCTCATTGAAAGAGAGAAACCTAGGAAGCTGCCTAATAATAATAATAATAATATTTTATTTATATCCCGCCCTCCCCAGCTCAGAGCGGCTAACAACAGTAAAGTAATACAGCATTCTAAAATCAATTCATTCCAAAATCAGTTCAAAATCAAATTAATGGCAACCATTGGGCTAGAGTTCTGTGAGGATGACCAAAGTAGGGGGTCAGGCTGTGCCTTGGCCAAAGGCCAGGTGGAACAGCTCCATCTTGAAGGCCCTGCGGAAAGATGTCAAGTCCCGCAGGGCCCTAGTCTCTTGTGACAGAGTGTTCCACCAGATCGGAGCCACAGCCGAAAAAGCCCTGGCTCTGGTTGAGGCCAGCCTAACCTCTCTGTGGCCCGGGACCTCCAAGGTGTTTTTGTTTGAAGGCCGTAAGGTCCTCCGTGGGACATACCAGGAGAGGCAGTCCCGTAAGTACGAGGGTCCTAGGCCGTATAGGGCTTTAAAGGTTAAAACCAGCACCTTAAACCTGATCCTGTACTCCACCGGGAGCCGCAGCATTCTGCACCCGCTGGAGTTTCTGGGTCAGTCTCAAGGGCAGCCCCACGTAGAGCGAGTTACAATAATCCAGTCTGGAGGTGACCATTATACTGAGTCGGACTATGGTCCATCTAGATCAGCACTGGCTGGCAGTGGCGCTCCCAACGTTTCAGACCCCAACCTTACTTGGAGATGCCATTGGGCGCTGGACCTGGTCTCCTTCCCTTGCAAGCTGGGCACTCTACCACTGAGTTATGACCCTTCTCCAAAGACTGGCTTTTTCATTTACAATCAAGGTGAGAGAACTGTGGCCCTCCATCTGATGTTGGAGCATGGCCAGGGTTTGGGTATGGTGGGAGCCACAATGAGCCGCTGGCTAATGCCCTGCAAGCCTATGCTGTTGGGGTTACGGGTTCAAGACCCACCCACGCTCCTGGAAGAGCGGTACAGCATCTGCTTTGCCTGCACGGTGGGTGGCATCCAGGAAAGGCTAGGAAAGGCTCCTGCCTGAGATCATGGAGAGCTGCTGCCAGTCAGATGACTAAGTTCTTCAGCGACGAAACGTCAGATTACTGGAATGACGTCTGAGCACTGAACCACTGGTATATCACAAGTGGGCGCTTTTTTACTGTGTTTGCGAGTGTTTAAGAAAAAATTATTTTGGAAAGAGAAGAGATGAGCACTGAACCACTGATATATTACAAATGAACTCTTTATTTACTGCATTTGCTGTTGTTTAAGATGAAACCTCTTTGAGAAAGAAACTATTTTTGCCCTTTTTATGGACATTTCCTGTTTGTTTACAGATAGTTGCCTTGGTGATATTCTCTTGTGCTGTTTGCAGTAGTCATTGTATCACCACCCTGTTTATGGTTTAATTGCCAGTCAGCAATACTAAGCTGGTTAGACCAGTGGCCTGATTCAGTATAAGGCAGCTTTCTGTGTCCCCTCCATCTCTAGGAGCTAGCCAAGTGTAGTGGTTAGGCTTTCGGACCAACAATAGGAAGCAACTGGGTCCACTGCCCACAAAGCTTTCACTGGGGTGACCTCAATGCAACTTCATCTTTCAGCCTAACCTACCTTCAGGAATGTTGTGGAAGTTAAAGTTGGCTCAGAAGAACTGCGTACACTGCCTTGAGCTCCTAAGGTAGTTGGGTAGGAGGAAAATGTAGTGAACCTGAACTTGGGGCCACTTGTAATCAAAGCACAGGCTCTGTGCCTGAGCTCAACAGTCTTTTCCGAAACCAGAAGATCATTGAGAATTGGGTGCTCCAGTTAGCAGAGGCTCTCAGTGGCCTTTTACCAGTTCTGCTGTCTTGAGAATCTTTAATTGGCTATGCCAGCAATTGTTCCTTTGACATGTGCTCTACCAATGAAGTACTCCACCCCTTCCAGCATATAAGCCTTTCATTTTTCTATTTGTTTGGTACTCCCATTTACCAGTGGCGCCTGGAGTGACAGTCATAGCTGTGGTTAATCAAGTCCAATATTGCCCAAACTGTGGTTAACCCAAACTATGCTTTGCAAAAGTACCTGGGTTTCTTTTTTGTTCCTTTTTTGTTATATATTTATTTACTTTCAAGAATATCTAGGCATAGAATAATAAAAATGTCTGCAACGGTACAGGTGCTTGTCATTTTTAAGTCAGTAACAGCTTTTGCAAATGTTGATGAATTCAGTACATTAAGTAGCAAAATAACAAATAACTATTACACACCCTCTCCCATAAAATTGGGACGCTGACCTGAATCAACATGCTGCTCTTATGTTCTTAAGTGGAAAAATCTGAGAATTGGAATACAAGGCAGAGTTGACTAGCTCAGCCTTCACAAAACTGGTGACCTCCAAATGTTTGGAGGGCAGTTCCCATCATGCCCAGCCAGCATGGCTATAGATGGTGAGTTGTAGTTCAACGATGTCAGAGGGACCCAGGTTGGCGAAAGCTGTATTGGCACCCAGTGGTTTCATTCCTAAGTTACATTACTGCACTGAAATAATTCTAAGCTCTTTTGCATTCTCCTTTGTTTCAGCAATTAGAATTAATCACGCCGTTTCAGCTGTACTTCAACCCTGAATTAATATTTAAACACTTTCAAGTAAGTAGATTTTGCTTTGGGGGTGTGTGGTTTTTTTTTGCACATCAGTGACTTTTAAAGGCAGTTGTTAAAGCCGTGTTTCCACAACTGAAAAATCACTGCCATTTTCACACTAGTGGAATGAAGCAGATGAGCAAACTACCTCTCCAACTGCGAGGTGTTTTGGGGTTGCTGCAGGTGGAATTTGAGGGTTTGGGTGGGACAGACACAAGTGCTTCTGTGATGGCTCCAGGCAATGGTTCCGTGCATGTTAATACCATTGAGAGGTAATAGAATGATTGTCCTCTTTTGAGTGGAAGAGTAAATGTGGTCTGATTACATCATGCTATGATGGGAATGGGAGCCTGTGTTATGTGGCCTGATTACATCATACTGTGGTGGAATTGGAGCCACAGCTGGATCTGCTGTGATTTTTGTTTTCATCTTGTCTTTAAGACACCAATAGAGAGAAGAGGGGTTGAAAGGCAGAAGACTCAAATCTGGTAGAGTAGTTCAGGAGATTGCCATTTTAATGGATGAGGTTTGGGTCCACCTGTTTAAATCTTTCATCTCTGGTCAATCTCTGTTCTTCCTCTTCTGCATCCTAAAACCTGGACCCATTATGAGAAAACATCAGAACCAGCCCTAACTCTGTGTTGGCCAGAACTGCCATTTTTTAGTGGAAAAGTGACTTCTTTGCTAATGTTATTTAACATTTTAAAAAGTATTAAGATCTCCACTTTCACTTTTTTATACAATGTAAGCATTCTGGGTCCTGTCAAATTTGAGTTCTAGTCAGAGAATTGACCCATGGAAATTAATGGAGCTTTCACTTAGTGATGACGAAAAGGTGCTCTATGCAAACTCAGGTGTTAATTATTTAATTTCTGTCTGATTAAAGAAAGGGAAGAAAATATGTTTTCTGTGCGATGTGGACTTGTGAATTTAATTCATAAGCCAGGGGTCTGATCTCCCCAGACCCCACTGTTTTCTGGTGGCAGTGGCAAAAAAATCAAAAAGTAGACAGGGCGCAGGACTGGACTTTGTGCTTTTACTCCTATCAGATTGATTGTTTGGTAAGAGTGAATGAGGCCATCGGTCTGAAAGGTTAGATGATTTAAAGCAAATTGAGATTTCTTCTAATTAAAGCAGGGGTCAGCAACCTTTTTCAGCCGTGGGCCGGTCCACCGTCCCTCAGACCATGTGGTGGGCCGGACTATATTTTTTTTTTGGGGGGGGGAATGAACAAATTCCTATGCCCCACAAATAACCCAGAGATACATTTTAAATAAAAGCACACATTCTACTCATGTTAAAACACCACGCAGGCTTCACAAACAACCCAGAGATGCAATTTAAATAAAAGGACACATTCTACTCATGTAAAGACACGCTGATTCCCGGACCGTCCACAGGCCGGGTTGAGAAGGCAATTGGGCCGGATCTGGCCCCCCGGGCCTTAGGTTGCCTACCCCTGAATTAAAGCAATGAGGCCTTTCCTGAGAGCATGCGGGTAACTAACATCTGCTCCCTCATCTGTTTTGCAGGTATGGAGGCTCGTAACGAACTACCTTTTCTTCGGACCAGTTGGATTTAATTTTTTATTTAATATGATATTTTTGTATCCTTTGGCCTAAAATTCCTCAGAGCACAAAAATTTTTATCGAAGGTTTGTAAGAGACTCTCTAGGAAGGCATCAATACAAAGTTGGCAGGAGCTGCTTCTCTCAAGTTCAGCCTTTAGCAATGACCAGTCTGGCCCTCAAGGTTTGCTTGGTCTTTGGCTTATAGTGGAAAGATTTGCTCTGACTTCCCAGTTACATAGCCCACCTTGTATAGGCTGGTTTTAAAATATTTTTTGACACTGTTCTCGGTGCCCCATCTTTGGGTATGACTGCCAAGGGAGGAGGCATTTTGTGTGTTGGCACCCAACTTTTGAACACCCAGTGGAGGCAGGAACATTGCACTAGGTGAAAATATTTCTTCACACTCTACCTCAAGACATTCCATGGGATTAGAGTAGTTACAGTAGTAACTGCAGTAGTTACAGACACATAAATTGTAGCTCATCCGTGATGTTTTCATTACTAATATTTCTAATGGTTTGTTCTGTAAGCTGCATGAGGTATATGAAACGAGAGGGAAAGCAATGTTTTGAATAAATATATTTGTAGTCCTTCGAAGCGGGTGAACTTTGGTACAGTAGTCCTATTTCTAAATATAAATACACCACTACAGGGACAGAACCCTGAAGTGAAAATACGTTGGCTATTATCTGATTGTGATCTGCTTGTCACATACAAAACAGTCCTATTTGCTAAAGCCGCTAAAAGTATTAATGCTAGCTATATAAAAGACAATGTTGTAGACTGCACAGGTGATTCACTAATTTGACTTATTGTAAATGGATGTATATCTCTGGATTTCTTTTATCAGGTTTTAATTGACTTGCTGGATCTGTAATTGAATTTGTAATGGCTTTTAGTCAGACACAATAAATGATTGACGGACTAAACATAAATGCATATTCTTTAGAAAGTCCTGTGCTTAGATGAAGGCCACGGCTACAAAAACAAACTGTACAAATCTGGATAAAGGTCAGGATTCCTCTGTTGTAAGACTCACATTGAGATCAGCTGGTTTTTTTACTGAGTTTTGTTACACCTTTAAGTGGGTTTGGGTATTGTGTTCTTTCTGCAGAAAAGCAACTTGTGAATTTATCGGTAGAAGCAAACCTTGTTGGCTGAAATGCAGCCACTTTGGACAGGAAACTCCCTCTCCCCTCCTTCATTTTAATGCTGGTGGCTACTGAGTTCTGGGAAAAGTGAGATGGCCTTTGCCATAGTTGGCAGGGTTGCCCTGGCAACCATATCGCTTGGCTAGATGGGGAATGAGGCAGGTTGAGAGACTGATCCTTGCTAAGATTCCGTAGAGTTATTTTCATTTCAACAGATGCCCCTGATGTATGAGTTATGGAGCCTAGCCTGTGCATTTGCTTCACTTCTGCTAAGAATGTTGGCACATTTTGTGGCCGCTTGGTATGAAATCAGACTGGATATGCCCCCCTTTGCTGGCTTCAAATCCATTTTTCCCCACCCACCTACCCAAATCCCTTCTGATACCCAGAGACTGGTTTCAGGAACTCTTTGAAACTCAAATGCAGAATGTATTTCCCCTCCAATTTTTTAAAATTAATTTTCCCAATTTATAACAAACATATCAACAAACATAAAAAAATCAGAAAACATACATACATACATCCTAACTGTAATAATTCCACTTTTGTTGACATTGTTGGGTGACTTCCTCAAATCCCCCTGGCTGAGTTTCCATATATATCATTGTTGCAGTTTTCCAAAACTATTTTCACATATAATTTATTTAATCCATTAACATCTTTCTTTCATTTCATTTCAGCTTTTAACATAGTATTCTACAGCATCACATGATTTAATCCTAGGCCTATCTGATACTCGCAAGTAATTCTATTTAAGTGCAGAATGTATTTTTCATTTCCCTGCAAAGATAAAAATGGTAAATGCCTGCCTGTTATCGAGCGTTTCTCCTGACCTTAATAACTTCAGATACCGCTACTGCCGAATGCTTGAGGAAGGATCATTCCGGGGCCGCACAGCAGACTTTGTATTTATGTTCCTTTTTGGTGGACTATTAATGACTGTATCCTTTTTGGTGTTGAGATAAAGATACTGTGAGACTGAAAAGAGCTGAATAAATCATTATAGCAAAGTGGTTCTCCAGTTTTGCAGCTATCCTTTTAGGGTAGGTTAAGCTGAGTATGGATGACAGGCCCAGGTGGACTTTGTGGCTTGAGTGGTGACCAGGACCTGGAGCTCCCTGGTCCCAGTGAAGCCTTCCCCAACATGGTGCCCTCCAGATGTTTAGGATTCCAACATCCATCAACCCCAAGCAGCAGGGTTTGTGCTCCCGGATGGTGGGTGTAGTGTGGCGTAAATTAGATTGTTGGACTTTGACTTGGGAGACCAGCATTCAAATCCCCACAGAGCCATGACGTTCACTGGGTGACTTTGGGCCAGTCACCATTTCTCAGCCTAACCTACCTCACAGGGTTGTTGTGAGGGTGAAATGGGGAGGAGAACCACATACACCACCTTCGAGCTCTTTGGAAGAAAAAGGTGGTATATAAAGAATAACCCAAAATATCTAGAGATCACTAGATTGCAGAAGGCTGCTCTGTGCAAACATGCTAATCAGAACGGAAGCAGTAGCTCCGAACCATGTTTTCCCTGCTGTATGGTTGGAAGCTCAAACTGTAGTGGGGATTCTAAACTATGGCTAGCACAAATCATAGCTTGGCATGATATCTTAACTTTTTGTTTCGGCTTTTGTGATGGGCAGAAAAGGAAGTTGATAAATCTTGTTTATTCATCAGCTTATTTTGCGGGGTGTATGTGTGTCAAGATTTGGATTTTTTTAAAAGAAAGAACTGAACAAGAAGTACATTCTGCAGTATTGCACCATTGGTCTTCATGCTGTTTTTTTAAAAAAATGGTTATGTTTTCTTGACATGGGTGCAGCCGCTCTTTCTTTAACCACTCCTCCACCAGCTTTTTGGCTTGTTCGTCAACTTGGTCTTCCTAGGACAGGCGTTTACGATCATGTTGGTTTACGTCTGGAGTCGCAGGAACCCTTTCGTCCGCATGAACTTCTTTGGGCTTCTCATCTTCCAGGCTCCCTTTCTCCCCTGGGTCCTCATGGGATTTTCACTCTTACTGGGAAACTCTATTATTGTTGACCTTCTAGGTAAGACAATGATGGTCATTCAATCAGTATTATTATTATAATAATTAACTAACTAACTAACTAACTAACTAACTAACTAACTAACCATCCCTTCACTCTAAGGTCACAGAACTTTGGTGAAAGTCTGGCCTTTTTTAAATAAATAAAATGTGTTTATTGAGTTTCCAGAAACAGCAGCATACAGACAATAACCCAAGATTGAGGACTGTGTGGAGCACTTTTAGAAGGTTCTGAATATTTCCCCTTGACTTTAGGTATTGCTGTTGGTCATATATATTTCTTCTTGGAAGATGTCTTTCCAAATCAGCCTGGGGGAGGAAGGCTTTTGAAAACACCATCAATCCTGTAAGTGTCTTCCTGTGTAGTGTTGGGTTATTATTATTATTGGGCGGGGGGTGGGAAGACACTGTCCCAAAACCAGTTCAGAGAGGGAATTCTAAAACTAGGGTGTCACCAGGAGAGATGGGGTCTGATTGGCAGAGATGCCTTGACCTATCTCTCATCTTTTAGTATTGTTGCCTTTGTTTCTGGGACCATGAAGGCTAAACACCTGTCTTTTGAAAAAGCTGAAATTCTACCAAAGTCTACCTGACCACACACAAGAGCTAGATGGAACCTCCTACTACACTGAAGACAGTATATCTCACTGTTAGAGCGGATGCCTTGCATGGAGAAATTCTTAGGCACCATCCCCTAGCTCAAAGGATCCGTTAGCAGGTGCTGAGAAAGATCTGTCTGAAACCCTGGAGATGTGTTGCCAGTCATAGTAGACAATAATGGACTAGATGGACCAGCAGTTTGATTCTGGATAAGGCAACCACATATGTAATTGCAAAGCTCTAGATGCCGAGGGCTGCTGCCAGGTCAAACTTCACAAACTTTTGAGTGTATTTTTCGCTCTATAAGACGCACCAGACCACAAGAAGTTTTTGGAGGAGGAAAACAAGAAAAAAAATATTCTGAATCTCAGAAGCCAGAACAGCAAGAGGGATCGTTGCGCAGTGAAAGCAGCAATCCCTCTTGCTGTTCTGGCTTCTGGGATAGCTGCGCAGCCTGCATTCGCTCCATAAGATGCACACACATTCCCCCTTTTTAGGAGGGAAAAATTGAGTCTTATAGAGCAAAAAATACAGTAAATTGAATCTGAAACGGATGAGAGAAGCCAAGTTGTCAAAATCATACCACACCCCTGCAGAAGGAGTAATCTAGTTCATAACCAGAGAGGAGAAAATAAGCTGTACCAATTCATGTTCTTTTCAAACAAGGATTTTTAATTCACGTTCAAGAAAATTGCACTGGATGTGGTACATAATACACAAGACATACGGCAATCAAGTAGCAGCAGCACATCAGCGTTAATTCCATAATGATATTCCAGCGAATAACAATTCAGACAAGCAGAGTGCCAAAGCAGTATTCCTGATATTCTGGCCTAGAAAGGGATGACTCTTCTTTACGACAAAATTTGACACACCGCTCTTGCCAACCGCAGAGTGAAGGGTTCACATGAATCACATGGGCAGTGGGTCACAGTAGGGTTGGGGGGGCCTGGCTCCTTTCTTATAATAGCCCTCAAGGCAAAAGTAGTTGCCAACCAGGTTACAGAGAGCTTTCTGTACTTGATGACGTGAACTTAAAATTTATTATTATTATTATTATTATTATTTTGCTTTAACAGGAAAGCCATATTTGATACACCTGAAGAGGATCCCAATTACAACCCTCTGCCCGAAGAACGGCCTGGAGGCTTTGCCTGGGGTGAAGGCCAGCGCTTGGGAGGCTGAACAGAAGACAGACGGGCAGATGTCCTAGACACAGGGACCTTTCCAGAGACACTGGCCTGGAGAACTTTCCCGGAGATTTATTTGCTCTCTTGTGGATAAAGGAAGTTTCAATAGCTTTACTAGTCTGAACAATATGATGCACTTTTTTCTTTTTTTAAGGAAGGGGTTGGTGGGAAGGTGCTCTAATCAAAAGACCTTTTCCAGGAAATTGACAGTAACTGCAAACCCTCGCCGGGGCTTTAGTTGCATTCCTGGGTTCAGGTGTGGATAATCTACTCCAAGCCAAGACAAACTGGAAGTGGAACTTTCGCAACTCATTTAATGAGATCATCAGTTCTTGTGTAAAAACAAAATATATTTCTAAGGCATTCTCCATCCCCATTTATTTGATACAGAGACTGGAGAACTTCAAAAGATGATTAAAACTTTTTGACTTTAGTTTTTCATTTGTGCTTGATTACATTTCAAACAACTGATGTCACTTTGATTTTTGGCTGTGGCAAAAAATGCTCCTGAAACAAACCAGCAAAGAGGAGTTGGTTTCTGTCTTCAAAGACTTGGGCGGATCCTGTAGGTAAAGTAACACTCAGAAGCTTTAGTGCTTTACAGAACTTGGCCTGCTGTCATGCCTGTGATGTGAGGCTTATTCTGGGATTGGCGTATCAGAATAATTAACATTGTGTGTACGTATTGCGTAAAATGTGGAATTTGGACCCAGCAGATGAACACATTTTGGCTTCAGTTTATCTTAAAAGAGAACATTTCTACTTTGTTGTGCTGGTAGTGGGAGGGAAGCTTGTATACTGTTGCTATACACTGATGCTCTGAAGGAATATATATTTTTCTACAGGTGAGTGCTGTCCTCAGGGACAGTTATTTACATCTGAATTTAAGCAGGATCAGGATCACAAGCTAGTGCAGATGCTGAAGTTATCTTTGACTTAACAGCACAATTCTAACCATGTCTGCTCAGAAGAAAATCCTATTGAATTCAGTGGGGCTTAGTTCCAGGTCAGGCTTCCTCAACCTTGGCCTTCCAGATGTTTTGAGACTACAATTCCCATCACCCCTGACCACTGGTCTTGCTAGCTAGGGATCATGGGAGTTGTAGGCCAAAAGCATCTGGAGGGCCAAGGTTGAGGAAGCTTGTTCCAGGTAAAAGGAGTTGGAACTGCAGCCTGAGACTATGTCTGATTATTGTCTTCCAAAGCAACTACTCTATTCTGAACTTAAAAATGGAAAGCGTAATGCCGGTGGTCAACAAAAGAGGTTCAAAGACTTTCTCAAGGCAAATCTAAAAAAAGTAGTATAAACACTGACAACTGGGAAACACTGGCCTGCGAGCGCTCCAAGTCGAGAACAGCCTTTACCAAAGGTGTCATGGACTTTGAAAACTCTCGAAATCAGGACAAAAGGGAGAAACGTGCTAAGAGGAAGGCACGCTTGGTAAACCCTCACCGTCATCAACTCCCAGAAACCTATGTCCACACTGTGGAAGGATGTGTGGTTCCAGAATTGGCCTCCACAGTCACTTACAGACTGTTGAGACCAGGCATCCCCAGCTGTTTTGGGACTACAACTCCCATCATCCGTTGCTAACAGGACCAGTGGTCAGGGACGATGGGAATTGCAGTCCCAAAACAGCTGGAGGGCCGAGGTTGGGGGTGCCTGGTTAAGACCGTGTTCATGGAAGATAATCTTATCAGCTACGAGAAATCGCCAAAGAAGAAGATTTAAACCACGTAGGTTCCCCCAAAGTTTACCACTCTAGTTTACCACTAGCAGATACAATTCCCAGCATCCTTAGATTCGGGGAGGGGAGCGGTATGTGCTTTAAAGGTTCTTCCGTTGCCATGCAACAGCGGCTACTTCCTTCCGCTTCCATCACTTGCGCTCTTAGCTGCCTGTAGGTGGCGCTGCCTTCGTGGAGTCTCAAGTGCGCATCCATACTCGCTTTTGCGAACAGTCCATCCGCACTACATCTCCCAGCAGGCACTGGGCTGCTGCTGAGGCTGGCGCCAGGACGCGGGGCCCGGCGATGCACATCATCCGGCGCGAGGCGTGCTGGGAAGCGTAGTCCTTCCGGCCCTGAGGCGCGAGCAGAGAGGCGGAGCCCGGCGAAGCATGTTCCCTGTCGCCGGCGAGGAGGGCGGCAGCCCTGTTCTTGCCGGGAGGTGAGGATGCCTCAGGGAGGCGGCCCACTGCCCCCGCCCAAGAGACCGAAGCTGGCCTCCGCCACGGCGCCCCTCGGCTCGGCCCCGCGCAGAGCGATGTTGCTGGCGGCGCCCGGACCCAAGCGCCACACGGCGCCCGCCTCCTCCGCCGGCTCCTCCTCGGGGCTCGACAGCCAGCGACGCAGCCTGCCCATCTTCCAGGCGCGGGGGACTCTGCTCGGGCAGCTCCGGAGCTTGGACTGCGCCGTCCTCATCGGTGAGGGAAGGGTTAAAAATAAGAAACAAACCGCCGTTATTCTCATCCTCCCCCTTAAAGGGGGAGGGGTTTGCGGAGGGTGCGGGGAAAGGGGCTGACTGGGGAATTCTCTGCGACAAGCCCCTCCTTTTCCAGTGTACAGGGGAGGGGCCTGTGGAACTCCGCCTCCTTTTCATGCTTGAGAGGTGGGGCTGAAGCAAGCACCTCCCTTTGTGGTTATTGCAGGGATGGTAGACTTGTGTGCCTCTCCCTCCCCCCCCCCAAGGTTGTTAGGGAAGGGTTGTAGCTCAGTGGTTAGAGCACCTGTCTTGCCTGCAGAAGGTCCCAGGTTCGAACCCCCAAGTTCAGGAACATCCGGAGGACAATCTGTTTTACGGAACTGGGAGAGCATTCCTCCCTGTTCTGCAATGGGACTGAGGCTTATGCTATTCTGCTTCTCCTTCTCACCTTCCGTGGGCCAATGTAGGGCCAACTCAAAGTGACTTAGCATTGTCCTCATTCCGCTGTTGAGATGAATGGAAGAAAGCACACACCTGTCAGGCAGGAGACATCCCATCGAATTTGTTGGGTTCACTCTTGAGTAGATAGCTCCACTTGCGTTGACTGTTTGAATTTGGGAAGCCACTTGCTTTTGTTTTCCATTCAGCAGAATGCTGTAGACATGTACAGTGGTACCTCGGGTTACATACGCTTCAGGTTACAGACTCCGCTAACCCAGAAATAGTACCTCGGGTTAAGAACTTTGCTTCAGGATGAGGACAGAAATCGTGCTCCGGCGGCGTGGCGGCATCGGGAGGCCCCATTAGCTAAAGTGGTGCTTCAGGTTAAGAACAGTTTCAGGTTAAGAGTGGACCTCCAGAACGAATTAAGTACTTAACCCAAGGTACCACTGTAATTGGGAACTGACCTTGATGTATCTAACATGTGTCTCTGCTGGAGACCACAGGCAGTAACTTCCCAATGCCATTTGTTTAATGCTCTGCAGGGGAAACAGGCTCAGGCAAGACGACTCAGATCCCGCAGTACCTCTATGAAGGAGGGATTGGGCGCCAAGGCATCGTTGCTGTGACCCAGCCTCGCCGTGTGGCTGCTATATCCTTGGCCACCAGAGTCTCAGATGAGAAGAAAACAGAGCTGGGGAAACTGGTACGATCCTGGTATTTTCCTGAGTGGAGCTGAAGGAATCATAGAGTTGGAAGGGATCTTGAGAGTCATCTAGTCTAACGCCCTGCATGCAAGAATTTTTTGCCCAATGTGGGGCTTGAACCCACAGCCCTCCGAGTAAGAGTCTCATGCTCTACCGACTGAGCTATCCAGCCTTAGAAATTGAAAAAGTGACACACTTCCCCACTTCCTGTCTCTGTTCTATGTACTTTTCAGTTTGTTTATTTATTATTAATTAATTAATTGAATTTATGTATTGCTTTCTCCAAGTGCAGGACCCAAGGTGGCTGACAACATAAGTTAAACAATGCAACTAAAAACATGCAATAAATATAAATATCAAAAACAGTTTAGTAACTTAAAACCATTGAAAAGCACAAAAGACATACAACACCCACTATTGAAAACATCCTGCCACAATAGCCAGTTTAGTGGCCAAAGGCCTGTTGGAGCAAAAAAATTATATCACCTTGTATGTTTATGTGTTATTACATTGATATTCCACTTTTTCATGAAGCATAGCTGGTGAAAAATATGTGCCACCTTCTTATTTCTGCACCCCCCCCCACCCCATGGCTCCTACGTTCAGGTTGGTTACACGGTACGCTTTGAGGACCTCACTTCTGAGGAGACGAAAATCAAGTTCCTGACCGATGGGATGCTGCTGCGAGAAGCCATTGGGGACCCCCTCATGGCCAAGTACAGCGTCGTCATTTTGGATGAAGCACACGAGAGGACAATCCACACAGATGTGCTATTTGGAGTGGTGAAAGCAGCACAGAAGAGGCGGAAGGAACTGGGGAAGTCGCCACTGAAAGTAAGTGGTGGGCAGGAGGTTGCCAGTTGACACACACTGCTGTTCATAAGAAACATCAGAGCAGTTTGCAACAATTGCACATAAAACCATACAATAAAAATTGTATGAAAAGTTAAAATCAGGCATTAATTAACTATTGTGGAGACGTGTATTTTCAGTTGCCTGCATAAGCCTGGCAGAATAGAAAGGTTTTCAGCAGGCGTTAAGACACTGAAGGCTGTGTTTCTTGTTGTTGTCAAATTTGCCTCACCAACTCAGGGAACAACCAGTGATGCTTCTGCAAATGATGTCAGTGATAGAACTGAAATATAAGGGTTCAAGCGCTCCCTGAGGTACCCTGGACTTAAATTGCTGGAGGGCCTCATATTGATCTCTTATACTACTCATCAAGCACAATTCTCAGTAACAAGGGTGGGTTGTTGTTGTTTGTTGTTTTCTTACAGATAATCATAATGTCAGCTACTATGGATGTCGACCTGTTTTCCCAGTACTTCAATGGCGCTCCTGTCCTTTACCTAGAAGGCAGGCAACATCCCATCCAGATCTTCTACGCTAAGCAATCTCAAAGCGATTACCTCCAAGCAGCTCTAGTGACAGTTTTCCAAATCCACCAGGTACCACATTAGTTTCAATATTTTTGAATATCTATGGTACATTTTTTATCCTGACCTTTCTCAGGAACAATCGCACAAATTTTGGTTCTAATATCTTAAGAGGTATTCAAATGAGTGCAGTTTTGAAAAGTTTGGTATGCTATCTTTATTCAAAATGACATTCAAATGTATTCAAAATTTGGCTTTGATATATTAAGAGGTGTTGAGACATATAGCGATCAGACAAGTTTACAAATCAGAGAGCAGATAAAGTATTAATGTAGATCTTCATTTTTCTGTATGTGCATCCAATTTAAATAGAATGCTGCCTGCTAGTCCGATTAGCCTCTTCTGACTGCTAAGTGGATTTCCAAGGGCTCAGGCAGAGCAAACTTAACCTGTTTTGCAACCTGATCATTTTAAAGGGCGATGCCAGGGATTCAACCTGGGACCTGCAGGGGGTTGGACTAGATGACCACTGAGGACCCTTCCAACTCAACAATTCTATGAAAGCATGTGCCCTACCATTAAGCTATGACCACTTTCCAATCATATGTGTCTCATTTCTTTAAAGGAAGCTCCTCCTCCTCAGGATATCCTAGTGTTTCTGACGGGTCAGGAAGAGATCGAAGCAATGACCAAAACCTGTCGGGACATTGCAAAGCATCTTCCTGACGGTTGCCCTCAGATGGTGGTGATGCCTCTCTATGCTTCTCTGCCTTATTCACAACAGCTCCGGGTCTTCCAGACTGCACCCAAAGTAAGTAATTGATGGCAGAAGTGGTTTGATTACTCGGACGCTTTATTTTTTTTAAAAAAACTACTAAACTGCTCAAGATGGACTGTTTCCCTGTAGCATCCAAATTAGACAAAAGGCCTGGTTCCTAAAAACCCAAGAAGAGCCCTGCTGGATCAGGCCAAAGGGAGCCCATCTAGTCCAGCATCCTGTTCTCACAGTGGCCAGTGAGATGTCTCCGCAAAACCCACAAGCAACTGGTTATTTCCTGCAACTGGTATTCACTGGCTCTGACAGTGGAGGCCAAACATCGTCTTCATGGCCAGTGGCCACTGATAAGCTTATCTTCCATGAGTTAAGTCTAATCATCTTTTACAGCCACCCAAGTTGGTGGCGATCACGAGGTCTCTCCGGAGAGGTTTGTCTGGTGTCTTCATGGGACGCGGGTGGCGCTGTGGATTAAACCACAGAGCCTAGGACTTGCCGATCAGAAGGTCGGTTCAAATCCCCGCGACGGGGTGAGCTCCTGTTGCTCGGTCCCTGCTGCTGCCAACCTAGCAGTTCGAAAGCACGTCAAAGTGCAAGTAGATAAATAGGTACTGCTCCGGCGGGAAGGTAAACGTTTCCGTGCGCTGCTCTGGTTCGCCAGAAGCGGCTTAGTCATGCTGGCCACATGACCTGGAAGCTGTACGCCGGCTCCCTCGGCCAATAAAGCAAGATGAGCGCCGCAACCCCAGTCGGCGATGACTGGACCTAATGGTCAGGGGTCCCTTTACCTTTACCTTTAAGTTGGTGGTGATCACTAGGTCTCCCCAGGGAGGTTTGTCTGGCGTCTTCATTATACATTTTTAGACCCTACCCAGGATCCAAATCCTGTTCTGTTGATTCCGCTCTGGGTAGGCCCGCTGTCTTTCTTGGCCCTGGTGCCATTCTCTCTCCCTCCCCAGGTTGTCTCTGGGCAACTCCTCCCATCCCTCATCCTGCTCTAACCAGCCCCTCCAAGACATCTCCTTGGGGCTCATGACACCTTTCCCAGAAGGCTATTCCTGAGCTGGTGGCTCCCACAGCTAAAAAGCCCCCCTCCAGGATATCCACCTGCCTTACATCCAGTAACAAACAGGCAACTTGAAGGCGAGCCTCTGATGGAATTACTCCTGCTTTGTTGTTTTTGATATGTTATTTCTTGCCTGTCTTTAACACTTTCATCTTTTCATTGTGAGGAGATGGCTTGAACCTTTTAAAAATAAACTTTTACGGCAAAGTACAAACTTAGAATGAGCACTAATAAGGCTTTTTTCTTCTTCTCTCCCAGGGTTATCGCAAAGTAGTTCTTTCTACCAACATTGCTGAGACCTCCATCACCATTGCAGGCATTAAATATGTTGTGGACACAGGCATGGTTAAAGCGAAGAAGTATAGTCCCGGTATGTGTGTATTGGACAGAGTCATGCCAGGAGATAGAGTTGAGAGACTAGCTAATGTAGAGGGTCCTGGGAACACAGGAAGCTGGCTAGTTTTGAGTCAGACCATTGGTCAGTCTAGCTAAGAAGCCTCTAAACCAGGTGTGGGGAGCCTTTGGCCCTCCAGAGGTTGCTGAACTACAACTCCCATCATCCTGGGCCAGTCACCAATATCAGCTGACAACACAACATCAGCTGACATCACCCTGTTGACAGGTGAGTGTGGTTTTGAAAAAATGGCCTCGCAGGCCATATTTGACCCTCCTGTCGGGCTAAGATCAGGCTATAGCCGGAGGTTATAAAAACACACACACTAAAATCAGCAATAAACTAAAAACAGATTAAAACACACAATAACATTAGACTTGTCCAAACAAAAATATTTTTAGTGGGCTCAGCAAAGAGAACAGTGAACTGATGTCAGTAGGCTGGGAGATCCAAAGTGTAGGTGCTGCCACGCTAAAAGATTGATTTCTTACAAATGCACAACAGATATTTTGCAGTGCTTGTAGTAGTGCCAGTTCTGTTTAGTCAAAACCACCTTACGATTTTAGCCTATTGGTTTGGTTCCTTTCCTCTGGAGCCACAGAAAGCCTACTTTGCTCCATGTGAAATATCTGGTTAATGGTGGGTGTTTTCTGCTCCTCCCAGAAAGTGGTTTGGAAGTGCTGGCGGTCCAGCGGGTGTCAAAGGCCCAGGCTTGGCAGCGGGCAGGCCGGGCCGGGCGAGAAGACAGCGGGCTTTGCTACCGCCTCTACACCGAAGATGAGTTTGAGAAGTTTGACAAAATGACGATACCAGAGATCCAGAGGTGAGGCTGCTCTTCCCGTGGAGAAGTGTTCACTGCTCTGTGAAGTAAATTTCACATTGAGCGGAGAAGTGCTCCCTCTTCTGGTCCATCCTGAATCTCCTTCAAAAGAGTTGCACTGGATCATCCCAAGTTCATAAGAGAGGAAGCTGGGTGGGAGACTTTGAGCCCACAGGCCAATCCTGGACTCCAAGGGGCTCCCACTCGGCCCATGAGATTGTTTCCCCGAAGGCACACCCACCTGCCAATCAGCTGCCATCACTGGGTGATGGCAGCTGCTTCAGGGGTGGGCAAGATTCAGTCCTGTTTGGTATCACAGCAGAGGAGATGTGGGAGTGTTCAATTATATATATATGGGAGGCCCCCCAAAAAAGAATTTGCATCACAGCGAGGGACCCAAGGAAGCTGTCAGTGAAAGGAAATATGTAACTCATTTTTTAAAAAAATATTTATACAAATATTTATTTACCGCTGTATAATAAAAGTGTATCACCGTGGTTCATTACAGCATAAAAACATAAAATCAGACTGTAAAATGATATTTAAAAACAAGGTGTTTGAGGCTTAGAAGGAGCCACTAAGTGCAATTTGGGTAGGGTGGGCTCACTTGCTTTAGCAAAAGTTCAGGCTGTTTGTGAAATGGTTCTCCTTCCACAGGTGTAACCTAGCTGGTGTGATGCTCCACCTCTTGGCTCTGAGAATCCCGAACGTCCTCACCTTTGACTTCATGTCAAAACCATCTCCAGGTAACTCTGGCTGTTCGATGTTATTCTATCTATACCAGGGGTCGGCAAGGTTTACCGGCCATGGGCTGGATCACTCCCACGGAGATGGTCTGTGGGCCAGAGTGGCACAGCGCAATGCTGGAAATTGTATCTGCACATGTCCGTGGCGCCGAAAATTGCATTGGTGCATGCCCAGACGCTGAAAATCGCGCCTGCACAGAAGCGTTTTCAGCGTCTGGACATGTGCAGACACGATTTCCAGTATCTGCGCGTGCACAGACACAATTTCTGGCGCCGCTCAGCGAGTCCCCGCGCCGCACTGTGCTGGTTTTGCACAGCGGGCGGGGGACTCGCTGAGCGGGTGGCTCGGGGGCCGGTAAAACGGTCTTCATGGGCTGCATCCGGCCCACGGGCTGCATATTGCCGACCCCTGATCTATAGTCAGCAAACCAGTTACACAAAGTCTAGCGCTAACCTGAGGAACATGCCTGCTTCTAGTGGCTAATCGTATGTAGTGATTATGTATATACTGCTGTCAGGTTGCTGTGCACGTTGAGCTGGGTTCCCTTGCACAGGTGGGGATAGGGCTCTTGTGCCTGGGTCCTGCTTGTGAGTTTCCCACAGGCATCTGGCTGACCTCTGTGAGAACAAGATGCTAGACTGGATGGGCCATTGGCCTGATCCAGCAGGCTCCTCTTAGGTTCTTATGCAACTTCTGACACCTGTGGCTTGTGACCAGCTGTGTGATCCTCACCCCCGTCTCCTTCATCTTGACAGAAGCGCTCCAGGCAGCCGTGGAGCAACTGGCCCTCCTTGGCGCAGTGGAAAGGAAAGACGACCAGCTGATTCTCACCCCCCTGGGAAGGAAGATGGCTGCATTTCCTCTGGAGCCCAAGTTCTCCAAAGTAAGGAAGTCACCTGTGTTTTGTTTCCTGTGAGACAAATTAGATCCTTCTGCTTGCTTCTGTTTTCTTGCTCTTCAACTTCACTGGCAAAACAGAAGAAAAGCACAGCCACGTCTTCCTCTGTTTTGCATTTCTGCCTTCTTTATGGTTGAGAAAGTGATAACTGACTTTGGTTCCGCTCCCCTAGCGAGTCCAGTACTATGTGGAAACGAAGGAGTTGGCGTTTGAGCCCAGCTATCCAGCCTGGGAGGTAGGGTAGGTGCCACTCCTGAGCCGGCATTCTGCACCATTGCCATTTCATCTCCTGGAAACCCTTCTGAACTCCACAAGCCACAATACTGCCTAGCATTGCTCAGTCTTAGCTGTCACAGAAGTGGTGACCCTACTGTTTCTGGGCTTTTCCATCTTAGGCTGCCATGATGGAAGAATTCCCAGCACATAGGAAAACGGCATATCAGGAAGAAGTCCACTCATCTATGTGCAGAAACATATTCTTTAAATAGAAAGGAGCATTGTGTCATGCTAGTCTGCACCTGCAATCTGAAATGGTCCAGGCCAGTCACAAGTTTATCACTTCCACGGTGTGGCTCTTCCCGAACCTGACCTATAACCTTCCAGTTTGGCATCCTATACAATTTCTCCTTGCCAGGCGATTGGCTCGCTTGCTGAATCTCATCTTTTTTAAAAGCAGCCTCTTTCTACCTGTGTTTGGCAGACCATCCTGATGGCCCCCAAGTTCCACTGCACAGAGGAGATCCTCACCATTGTCTCCCTGCTCTCCGTGGACAGTGTCCTCTACAACCCCCCTTCGCGGCGGGATGAAGTACAAGCCGTCCGGAAGAAATTCATCTCGAGTGAAGGGGATCACATCACGCTGCTGAACATCTATCGAGCTTTCAAAAACATCAGTGGCAATCGGGTAAGTGGTCAGGGCAGGTTTTGGGCACCCCTCCTTAAAAATCCATCTTCTGTAACACTTAATTTGTAGGGGGCTTCCCTATCTGTGTTCTGACAAGGATGCTTTGATACTTAATTCCTACATGTTCAGAACAGTCATTTTAAACAGAAATTTTGAAAAAAGAATCAATTAAGAGACACTTATGCTTCCCTTATACATGTAATGGCAGACATTAAGTAATGACAGGTGCCATAAAGCAATTAGTTGATGTTGTTGAACTTGTAAAAGTGCTCAAAATTTTATAAGCACTGTACAGATATTAGAGGATAAGATTGTGAGCCTGCAGGCAGGGACAGCACAAAAGGAAAAAGAAATGGGAAGGAAAGAGGAGAGCAAGCAAGTTCAGAAAGTCAGAGCAAAGTACTCTTGTCTCTCAAGGATCCTACAACTATATATATTTTTAAAATCAAGATTACCTCTGAGCATGCACTTCCTTCAGTACCAGGTAGCCAACGTGACTAGGCGTCAAGTGCAGGCAAACATTAATTTCTTTTCTTTCTTTTTTTAAAGTATTATTATTTAGTGACTTATCGCTGGCTTGTTACTGGATTTCGTTGTTGGGGGAGCACCGCTCCATGTTCTTAATGCTACTACTAGCGTACACATCTATGTCTGTCTGTCAATAGGTAGATACAATGTGTGTTCGTTCATGTATGAAAATTTCAAGGTGAGGTATATGGAGCTAACACCTGACCCGAGCAGTTAGCCTTCTAATTTCTCCTCTCACACTTTCTCCTTTTCCTCAGGAATGGTGCAAAGAAAACTTTGTGAACAGCAGGAATATGATGCTGGTCTCAGACGTCAGAGCTCAGCTCAGGGACATTTGTATCAAGGTAACTATAGGGAGGCTTCAAAATGGTTCAGCATGTGCCATTTTTAATGAGATCCAAGTTGTCATTTTAGATGCCAGCCGGGGGTGGGACAAAAAGGGGAGGGAAGCAATAAAAGTGCAAAGAGAACAAAAGAAGAAGAAACTCCTCCAGATAGTATTGAAACATAAATCTGAATCATACAAGAATAATAGTCCTTGACAGACTTTGCCAACCGGTGTTTTTGACTAGAACTCCCACCAGGCACGGCAACATGGCACAACTCAAAAACCCAAGCAAAATAAAAGTGATCTGGCAGCCTTGCTTCAGGCAGTGGTGGAACCCAGAAAGGGATCTCACACAGGAGGAAACACAAGGGAAGGTGCTGTGGGCTTAGGTTTGCTATGCAGGTTTCCAGTTCAAACTTGTGCTGGTAAAAGTAATTATAGGATGCTGTTCAATTTGCCAGGCAGCAATTGAATCTGTGAAGATGGTGGTGCATCCCCCTGTTCATTACAGAGTGCCTGGAAGGGATGGTTTTTAAACTCTGTGCTGAACAATGGTGTCCTCAAAAGTCCTCATCCTGTTGTTGTTTTTCTGTTTTGCGCTTCACCACGCAGCTTTCAATACCGCTGGAGTCCTCCCGATCCGACACAGGGAACATCCGCCGCTGCCTGGCGCACAGCCTCTTCATGAACACGGCCGAGCTGCAGGCGGACGGCACCTATGCCACGACCGACACGCACCAGCTGGTGGCCATCCACCCTTCCTCCGTCCTCTTCCACTGCAAGCCGGCCTGCGTCACCTACAATGAGCTGCTCCACACCAACAAGTGCTACATGAGGGACCTGTGCGTGGTCGATGCCGACTGGCTTTATGACGCGGCGCCTGAATACTTCCGCCGGAAGCTCAGAGCAGCCAAGAACTGACCCGGGGACAAGGGAAGGAAAACCTACCCACCGAACCTTCATTGGCCTGAGCAGCATTCGCTCTCGGCCAACTCCAGGGCTGCATGCCACCAGGCCGCATTTTCGCATGCACACCTGTATCGGATGCATGCACGAACAGGCACGCAGCCCTCCCTCCTCGGCTGAACAGTGCAGATCACTTTGGGAGGAGGGGTTCCTGTGTCCTCCCTGCTCATCAGACTTATCAACCTGACAATTGGGTGGAGAGATATAAGCCTCTCTGCCCACCCCCAGCATTGCGTCTACATTATTTTTATTTCTCTTCTTGCTGTATTGCCAAAACTAGTGGGGTCTTAAGCGGGATGGGAAGAAAATGGACTGAGTGCTGTGGGTTAGCCACCCTGGCCAAAGAATTTGGGGAAGTGGGATTTTTTTGGGAGGAACTGAATGCACAGGGATTTAAGACTTTCCCCACTGTTCAGAGAATTGCTTCCTAAGCGGCTGGACCTCGCGCATCTGCATCCACTTGTGAGCAAGTGCTTCCTGTAAAGTCTCTTTCAAAAGGAGCGTTGCACAGGTACATTGTGCCAACTGCATCTGTGCAGCAGCAAAAACTGGGTGACTGAAGTTTCATTCCAAACGATCCTTCTGCTATTGTGCCATCATGTATGTCTTAGGGGATCCTCTTATCTGAGGGAGGACAGAAGAGCTTGGAGCTCAGTAAATTGGAAAAGAGGTGTGTACCCAAAGAAAGCAGTTCTATTTATTTGAAAATGGCCTTGAAACAGACTTTGTCAACCCTGTGGTTTCGCGTTTTTGTGTGAATCGTTTTGCAAGGGGAGAGCAGTCTTTCAAAGCACACTTATTTTTAGGTGTGAGATGCTAATTTTTCTCTTTCCCTCATTCGCCTTTGCTCATCTCAGGGGTGGAGAATCTTTTCCAGTCTGAGGGACACATCCCTCCCTGGGCAAACCTTCAGGGTCAGAGGCAAGACAACAGCTGGGACTCCTACCTTTGTGCAGCAGGCTATGTTCCAGCCTTGCAAAATCCAGGCACACAAACACCCCTCCATCAGGGCAAGGAAAAGGCGTTACTGCAGTCAAGGACACATCCCAGCCAGGCAAAAGGACTGAGGAGGGGGCGGTGCAAGGCCAAAGAGGGGCGTGGCCTTGTGAGAGTCCCAGGAGCCAGAGAGAAATATAATAATAATAATATATTATTTATACCCCACCCATCTGGTTGAGTTTCCCCAGCCACTCATATTCCCCAGAAATATGAAATACTTAATTTGCCCTCTTCCAGGCCTGAAGTCCCCCACTTCTGGTTTAACTTGGAAGTCCACCTTGCACACTTTTGCACCACGGTAGGTAGCACTAATTGTTCCGTACTTAATTTCAGGGAGGAGAAAGATAACAGCTACTCGAAACTGGCAGCATCACCCTCTGAACTAAAAGCCCCTAACCCTTGACTGATAGCAACTTTTGCCATGCTAGTGAACCTCCAGCTGTTTTGGACTACAACTCCCATCAGCCCCCAGCCACATGCCAATCAGAGGAGATAATCCCGTGGTTGTCATAAGGACTAGGAAGTGCACTATCTTGAAACGCCACATCTTGCTTGTGTTGTTGACAGCCGCAACACACACGTTAAGAGTTACAGGGCACACTCTTATTGTGAGAACAAGGGAGATACCAACACAGTCTGTTTTGCCAGTAGGTTGACTCCTCTGGGGAAAAGCACCTGAGCTGCGTAATGGAGAAGGAAGATGTCCCTCTGGGGGAAGGCTGGAGACCTGCCAAAAAGCCACTAGATAGCTGACAAAGAGAGAAAACTGTTCTTTCCCAATTCATTTCAGCAGCGCTCCCCACACTCGAGCACAAAAGGGGAGACCAGTCACCCGGTTAATGACTAACCTGGTCACCATCAGGGACAAGAAATCCCATGAAGGCAAGTGAGCATCTGGCAGAAAAGAGGCCGATTCCTCCATTCCTTCTCCACCAGCTTGCTTGGCAAAAAAGCAGTTTTTAAAAAATAAATCACCTGAATTCATGCTGGTTGCAGATAAGGGGCTTGCTCTGCCACCACTTCTGTGGTCAACATGGAAATGTAGGGCACTAACCACTTAGAAGGCTCATTATATGTAGGCTAGTAATGTTTGCCAGCTTATTTACAAAGCTGGCTTAGACGAATCCCCCAAAGTGGGGTGTATCAATAACTCTTACCCTTTATGGAAAATCCACTTCTAAAGACAAGGTGCTAGCTAGGCAGAAAGAGCAGGAGGGCTGTTGACTTCATGCCTTGATTATGAGCTACATCCGTAGAAGTGATTGGCTGGACCAGAGTGGGACATGTAGAAAGTCCAGGATTCAATCCTTAGTAGCAGACCTTCTGCCAGCAACCTGGTAGCTACTAGACTCCATAGAGGGGAGCCTCAGAAGTTGGTATGTGCCAGCAAAGTAATCAGTTCATCATCTCTGAGTCTAGAGGGGAGAGAATGCCATTGATAGTGAGCACTGTCAACTTTGGTTGCAGTTCCATGGGAATCTGCCTTGAAAGCTCCAGTGATCACAATTTTCAGTACAATTCTGTGCACAAGCAAACTGCAGACACACTTCCAGGTATCCGGGGATAATAAGAGCTGCTGGCAGAATAGATGCCACCTTTGGCAGGAGGTCTTGCGAGGCCCGACTTATAACTCCACAAGTTTAAAAAGACCTCTCTAAAGAAGTAGCCAAGTGGTGGTTCTCAGCCTTTCTATTTAAGAGAGTATGATTGATGTGGGCTAATAACCTCCACGATACAATGAATCCTGGGGTTTAGTAGTTTAAATACTGGTTTTTGCACTGGAAGTTGTTTTTGTGTGTGGTTGTTTGCATTGATTTTTTGTCACTCGTATTTGCATCATATGATAGGTTGATCACATTATGAATCGCTCTGCCTCAAACAGAGTGAAGAGAAAGCAACTAAACCCACATCACCACTCAAAGCAATTCCCAAAGTCAACGAATGCATAAAATAACTGTCCTTAAAGACCCACAATTACTGTTCAGGGCAAACATCAAACAAATGTAAAGTGATGCATGTCAAGGCAAAAAAATCCTAGCTTTGCATTTACGCTCACAGGGTCTGAATTGATGGTGAGTGACCAGACAAGACCTTGGAGGTGTGTGGCAGCTGTGAAACAAATTTCATGCTGTGCGCCGTTAGGAAAGGAACTGAAACCTACCAGTTTTTACACAAATCTATAGTGTGAGGACCACATTTGGAATACAGTGGTACTTTGGGTTACAGATGCTTCAGGTTACAGACACTTCAGGTTACAGACTCCACTAACCCAGAAATAGTACCTTGGATTAAGAACTTTGTTTCAGGATGAGAACAGAAATCACATGGCGGTGGCAGTGGGAGGCCCCATTAGCTAAAGTGGTTCCTCAGGTTAAGAACAGTTTCAGGTTAAGAACAGACCTCCAGAACAAATTAGGTTCTTAACCTGAGGTACCACTGTACTGGGTACAGTTCTGGTCACCTCGACTCTAAAAGTCCATTGGAGAGTTGGAAAAGGTTCAGAAAAGGGCAACCAAAATTATGAAAGGATGGAGTGACTCCCCACAAGGAAAGGTAGCAATGCTTGGGACTTTATAGTTTAGAGAAAAGGCAAGACCGGTGACATGATAGAAGTTTATAAAGCTGCACAGCATGGAGAAAGTGGATAGAGAGAAGTTTGTCTCCCTTTCCCATGTCACTAGAATTTGTGGGCATTCAATGAAGCCACACGCTGGAAGATTCAGGACAGCTAACAGCAAGGACGTCTTCACACAGTGATGGCCACCAACTTGGATTGCTGTAAAATAAGGATGGGCAAATTCATGGAGGACAAGGCTGTCAATGGCTACTAGCCTGCTATGATGGCCATCCTCTACCTCTGCAGTCGGAGGCAGTTTCTGAGTGCCAGTTACTGGAAAGCACAGGAAGGGAGAAGGCTCTGCTCGCAGTTTCCCACAGGCATCTATCTGGCTGGCCACTGCAAGAGCAGGATGCTGCGCTAGGGGCAGTGCCCTATAGAGGCCCCTAGGCAATTGAAATCTCACAAATCATTTCCTAATCCTCGATTGTAATTATATTTCGAGCAGCGCCAGATTTATGTATAAGCTAAACAAGCTATAGCTTAGGGCCCCACTCTCTTGGCCCCCCAAATATACTTCTTAATTGTATTTCACTATTAATATACTTCTTCTTAATTGTACTTCAGTTCAACAATTACTTTGATAAAATACACATTTTGTTATGTGCAAATGGCTTTAGATACCTTTTAGGTCCATAAATTACCATATAGCATATATTCAACACAAAAAAACCAGCCTCAATTTGTTGCTGACAAAGGACAGCTGAACATATAAAGGGCCCCATTACCTTCAGTAGCTTTGGGCCTCATCAAACCTAAACCCGGCCCTGATTTCGAGATCAAATCTATATTATTTTGAGCCGTTGTTGCAGGGCCCTTAAAAGCCGTGGGGCCCTTAGGACGGTGCCTTCCCTGCCTATCTGGGACTGGCGAGAAGGTTCTCCTCTCTCATTTTTCAATGCGCAAAGCGCTCACCGCTCAGAGAGGCCCGCGCGCTTTGGAGAGCTCGCTTGGAGACGCGCCTTGCGCGCCGCGGTGCCTTTAAGCAGAGCAGGCGGGAGGGAAAGAGGCGGGTCAGGATTTCCCCCGCCTGGCCCTTCCTTCCCTTCCGGCCCGTCTCTCCCCACGTGTGTCCGCCTCCCTCGATCCCCAGACACCATGCTGCTCGCTCGCGCCCTGCGCTCCGCCGCCCTCTCCGCCGTGGCGCGCCGCCCGATCCAGCCCCGGCCGCTGCTGTCCTTGCAACCCAGCTCGGCGGCGCCTCCCGGCCCGGCCTTCGCCTTCGCCCCCGCCGTCTCCCGGCCCTTCACCCGCTCGCTGTGGGTGCTGCGCGGCGCCGGCCAAGGCCCCAGCCGCCTCCTCCTCCGGCCGGGCTCGCCCTCCGTCTCCTGCGCCTGCGGCGGCCTCCACACCGATGGTGAGCTACGCGCGGAGGGCAGGGGAAGAAGGTCGCTCGCAAGGAACGCAGGGCTCCGGGCGGCACTTGCTCGCGAGGAAGCCCCGCTGGGGATCGCGTCCGAGGAAAAAGACGGCCGCGATCCTCCTCCTAGCGAGCTTTTGTCCTGGGAAAAGTGCTTGGGGGCTGGGCTGCGAGCCAAGGCGCGCTTGCTCGCGAGGAATACCCCTCGGCATCGGGTTGCTCGCGAGTAAATGTGCGCCTGCCATCCAAGAGGAGCTTACGCCCAGGGGGAGGCATGCCTTGAAAAAAATAGTAATAATAACGGGTATGGGTTCATCCTCATTTCCCCCCCCAAGCGGGATCGAGCAGTTACTGAATTTCCATCCCACATTTTTTCTCCCAGGAGCTCAAGGTCTGTGGTTTTCTTCCTCCGCATTTATTGCCCACAACAGCCCAAGGAGATAGGTTAGACTGAGAGGCAGTGACTGGCCCCAAGGTCACACCCTTGAGTTGCATGGCCGAGCCCTGGGGTCTTCCCAATCCGACACTAACCATTGGCTCTCTGCAAGCCTTTAAATTACCTAATTTGATAAAAGGATCAGGAGCTGGGAAGATGTTTGAGGGCAGAGGCCTGAATAGGGTCAGGCAGGAAGGGAAAGAGCACGTGTTTCCTAGTTCCAAAAGAAAATCTGGCAGTTCAGTTCCATAAATGCTTACTCAAAAGATAAGCCCCATTAAGTTCAGGGGGACTTACTCCTGGGTAAACATGCAGAGGACTTGGGCCTCACTGCATCTCTAGTAATAGTTCTGAAAAGGGCCTACAGCCATGGCTTAGATGGATCCCATGTCAGGCTTCCTCAGAGTAGACCCACTATTAGTCATGGCCTTTGATTTCAGTGAGATTGCTCTGATTGTGTTGGATGCAACCCAATATTCATGGAAATAAGTCCAGTTGAAAAATGGGGATTTGAGTAAATGCTTAGCAGGTTTGTAGGGTTGTACAAAAACAGTAAAGTTTTTTAGCTCGGAAGTTTTGGTTTACATAATAAGTGCTGTGGGGTACTTGCATTAACTGCTGCTAGTTATTTGGAATAAAAAAAATCACTTAAACTCAAAGATTCAAATAGTGCGTGCATATACAGTCAGCTTAATAGTATCTACTGATTGGATGTGCCAAAAATAATGATGATGTTGGTGAGGATGGTGACAGCATTTAATAATGATAATAACATTTCCTCCAAATCGCTCCTTAACAGTTTTAGGACATGGACCAGCATTTGCCAGCATTCATGCCCGCTGTCAAAATGTTATACAGTGGTACCTCTGGATACAAACGGGATCCGTTCCGGAGCCCCGTTTGCACCCAGAAGCAAACGTAACTAGCGACGGCACGTCTGCATACGCGTGTGTCGCTTTTCACCACTTCTGCACATGCGCGTGACGTCATTTTGAGTGCATGCGCAAGCGGTGAAACCCGGAAGTAACATGCTCCGTTACTTCCAGGTTGCCGCGGAGCGCAACTCGAACGTGCTCAACATGAAGCACATTCAACCCAAGGTATGACTGTACTTCAAGCTCCTTGGAGCGCAGACCCGATGGCACTGCCAAAATTATTAAACAGCACTGCAAATTCCTTTCTTAATGGCTTGAGAGTGATGCTTTGTCTATCAATCAGGAGTTTTTGGTTCGTGGTGTCAGAGGGGGAAGAAAACCTGTTATTTTCCACCCCCAACCTGCAGGTGACAAAGCTTTTGCAGAGTTCCTCACGGATGAAATCAAAGAAGAGAAGAAAATCCAAAAGCACAAGTCCCTCCCCAAGATGTCCGGAGGGTGGGAGCTGGACGTGCACGGCACAGAGGCCAAGCTAGTGCGGAAGGTAGCTGGTGAAACGTAAGCGTGCGAGGAATTTTCACAGAGGGCTTAAAAGTGACAGCTGGGGGTGGGGTACAGTTATGCCTCTGGAACCCAGAAGCTGAGCTGCAACTCCCATCATCCTTGGCCACACTTGCTGGGGCTGATGGGAGTTGTAGTTCAGCGGCAACCGGAGGCCCAAAGCTTCCCAGCATGTGGAGTAGAACACTAGACTGCTCTGTCTTGTTCTCTGCTTGCTGATTGCGGGTCCACTTTCTTGCAGGGTCACTGTTTCGTTCAACATTAACAACAGCATCCCGCCAAGCTTCGACGAGGCTCAGGAAGGGCAGAAGCCGGATGAGCAAGAGGTAAACGAGGAAGAATCCTTCTCTAAGGAAGGCACCAGAGTTAACGCTAAATCGTCTCTGGTAAATGTGCCCCCATAGCTGCTAGAGGGCTGTGAAAATACGTGTCCCGGGCGTTTGCCCATTTACTATCTGAAACCAAAGGGCCGGGTTGGTTGCCAGGTGTGAAATTTTTTTCCAGCTCCCCTATCCAACTGTTGGGTGGATCATGTCCAGAGTAGCAACAGCAATAAGGCAGCCATGACCTCCCTTCTTGCTCTTGCTAGCAGAGCATCCTTTGGCCACTGTTACTTCAGAGGCCCACACAGGTGTTTGTTTCTCTTCTCTAGCCTGAGCTCACGTCGACCCCAAACTTCGTTGTAGAAGTCACCAAAGACGACACCAAGCAGACGCTTGTGCTTGATTGCCACTATCCTGAGGACGAGGTGGGTGTTGTTTTCGAAATGAAAGTGTGGGGCCATGTGGCCCTTGAGCCCCCTTTTCTGGCCCTTGGGGGCCTTTCCCAAGGCCATGCTATTCCCTGGCCCCTGCTGCATGTCCCCCTCAGGTGTTTTAGGCCTGGCTGGAATATTACTATTTATTGCATTTATATCCCATCTTTTTCTCGCAAGGAGCTCAAGGGGGTGTACATGGTTCACCCCTCCTCATTTAATCCTCACAACAACCCTGTGAGGGAGGTTAGGCTGAGAGCCACTGGCCCAAGGTCACCCAATGAGCTTCATGGCCGAGGGGGGATTTGAACCCTGGTCTCCCAGGTTCTAGTCTGAGACGCTAACCAGTACACCACACTGGCTCCTTGAACTCTGATCCCACCTCTTGCTAGCCTGGAGGGAGGATAGAAAGTGGTGTGCGAGTTTATAAACTAACGCACCTGAGAAAATTAATATGTACATGTGTTGCTCCGCCCACATTCGCTTCTGGCCCCGCCCACCATGCCATGTGGCCCTCAGAAGATTGCCCAGAAGGGAATGTGGCCCTTCCTCTGGAAGAAGCTTCTCTACCCCTACAGTACAGTAAACCAGCTTTCTTCATCAGCCTGCCTGCCATCCAGATGTTTTCTATATCCCAACTCTACATCATCCCTGACCATTGGTCATGCTGGCTCAGGTGGATCCAAGTTGGGGTCCAGAACATCTGGAAGGCCCCAGGCTGAGAAAATGTATTTACTACAGGGATGGGAAGCCCACCTCCGGCACCACACAATATCTGTTCTGCATTTGTAAGAAATCCACCTCTTAATGTGTCAGCACCCGCACTTTGGAACTCCCTGCCTATTGACATCAGGCAGGTGCCTTCACTGTGCTCTTTCTGGTGCCTGATAAAAACTTACTTGATTGATTGATTGAGTGATTGATTGATTGTATATACTGCCCTATACCCACAGGTCTCAGGGTGGTTCACAGAATAAAATCAAAATATAAAACCACAAAATACATAATCAAAATCAAACCCAATCAGCATAATCAGCAGCAACCCAATAACTCTCACATTTTAAAAGAGGTTTTTAAAAGGCATTTTTGTTTAGGGAGATGTTTAGAAAGTTGACCCCAGTTTTAATCTGCTTTTGGTCTATTGCTACCTTAACATTTGGAAAGCCTCAAATTATTGTTCCATTTTTCTTACTGATAATTTTATTGTTTTATCTTTTTTGTGAACTGCTTTGAGGTTGTTTTTTTACAATCGAAGTGGCGTATAAATTTTATTAAATAAATGAATACAAAACCCCCCAGCTATTGGGGGGTAGCAGTCTCAGTGAAATCTGGATCAGGTCCATGGGGAGAACTGTCATACGGCATGGAAGGGAAGCCCTATGTCATGCACTTTGGGGGAGCAGTGAGAGTGCTTCTGCCAGGCCCACAGGTTGGAGGGAAGGGTTTTCTTGGGGGGGGGGAGTGTGGCTTAGCATCCCACGATTGGACCTTGTTTAGCTGCTCTGCATCTACCAGCATAACCCCCCCCCCAAAAAAAGCTTAATACAGAACTATCTTAAAGCCACCCACCCACCACTTTATTTTTCATTCCTGCCAACTGGGTTGTTTCTAACCACCCCCTTTAAAAAACGAATCAGGTTGCTCCTGGCGAAGAAGAAGACAGCGACATCTTCTCTATCCGAGAGGTCAGCTTCCAGCCCACCGGAGACTCAGAATGGAGAGACAATAATTACACCCTCAACACGGACTCTCTCGATTGGGTAGGAGCAGCTGTATAACTAGGGTACATGCGCTTGGGTGGTGCTCTTATTTTGCACGACTGTATTTTCGGTTTTACGGAAACGCAGATTAGTCTGGCTGCAAGCTTGCCTATCAAACCTGCTAATATTAGCAAACCTGCTAATACGAGTGTGTCAGGAAGTCTTGTGCACTGCAAAGGACCCTTGTGTGCATTTATGGAAGGACATCCACATGTCTTCCTTGACGCCTCTTGGGTATCGTGTTAGAAAGATGCATTATGTCCTGTGCAAGAGCTCAACACTGAATCATGTGGATTTTCCAGAAAAATGTGAAAAGTTCCTGAATCACACAGGTGCACTTGGTTGGGAGCTACACAGAGCTCCCAAGTACCATATTTTGCGCCCCATAGGACGCTCCGGCCCATAGGACGCACCTAGTTTTTTTTTGGGGGGGGGACTATAGAAAAAAAATTATTTCCCCCCCAGGTGTGGGGTTGGAAGAACCAGGTCGGGGAACAGTGGGAAGGCGCACTCTGCCTCCCCGCTGTCCCCCGAGCTTGTGGGGCTGGCGATAGGGAGAAGTGCGCTGATCCCGGGACTGCAGGCAGCTCTGCGCGGCCATCGGGAGCAGGGCGGGACTTCGCGCCCGGCTCCCGGTGGCCGCGCAGAGCTGCGCTGAGCCGGGGACTGCAGACAGCTCTGCGCGGCCATCCAGAGCGGGGCGGGACTTCGCGCCCCGCTCCCGATGGCCTCGCAGAGCTGCGCTGATTCAGGGACTGCAAGCAGCTCTGCGCTGCCATCCGGAGCAGGGCAGGACTTCGCGCCCGGCTCCCGGTGGCTGCGCAGAGCTGCGCTGAGCCGGGGACTGCAGGCAGCTCTGCGCGGCCATCCGGAGCGGGGCGGGACTTCGCGCCCCGCTCCCGATGGCCGCGCAGAGCTGCGCTGATCCCGGTACTGCAGGCAGCTCTGCGCGGCCATTGGGAGCGGGGCAGGACTTCGCGCCCGGCTCCCGGTGGCCGCGCAGAGCTGCGCTGAGCCTGGGACTGCAGGCAGCTCTGCGCAACCCTCGGAGCTGGTCTCCCGAGGGTTGCGCAGAGCTTCCTGAAGCCTTCATTCGCCCCATAGGACGCACACACATTTCCCCTTCATTTTTGGAGGGGAAAAAGTGCGTCCTATAGGGCGAAAAATACGGTACATGTTTGTGGCAAACCCAGGTTTACCTAGCAGAAAGGAGTGTAACAGCTATTGAGTTTTTGTGACACTCACACTCACTCACTCTCTTCCTGCCCCCCTAAATCCCATTATATTCCTAGGCTCTGTATGACCACCTGATGGACTTCTTGGCTGACCGAGGGGTAGACAACACATTTGCGGATGAGCTTGTTGACCTCAGCACAGCGCTGGAGCACCGGGAATACATTCGATTCCTCGAAGACCTTAAACTCTTTGTCAAATGCCAGTAGGCTGAGAAGAGTGTCAGGGCTTGTATATTCGGGGGGGGGGTCCTCAATTTCCTTTGCTTCTTTCTTCCCACTGAAGGCTGGACTTTGTTTCCAAACGCTGTGGAATGAGAGTGAGAAATGGGAGCTTCACACGGGGTGTGTGTGTTAAACATGCATCCTTGGAAGGAGGAGATGTCACTGTTTCAGAACCCTGCAGCGGTCTTGTTCACGACCTGACCGGCGTCACGCAGATCCGCTTCAAAGTTTTTGTAAAACCCCGTAGCCTCCTCTCGCCCTTGGAAGTGTGGTTGGGGTTTTTGGAACAGTTGAAGAAGGAAAAGAAAATGATCTCAAAATAAATCCAGTTGAAGGCTTTTGTCTGTGTAGAGTGAACAGTGTTGTTGACTTGTTCGTTGCTTTTTCACCCAGACCTCACCTTAGATGGACAAGCTGAGTGTGTGTGTGTGTTCACATGTACACAGGATGGCTGTGCCACTGCTAACAACCAGCCCCTCTAGGAGTTCCAGCCAGGTGGCACAACCCTCTAGTTAGTAACGCCTTCGTTAGCTTCGTGGGATTATAAAGGCATGCTTCAACACTGTGAGTTGACATACCAAGCTTTAAACTGCACAACACAAAATCAACGGTGCATTTCTGCTTAGTTACATCTGTGGTTTTAACTCTGGTCTCATGTTACATGTTCTTTTAACTTGTTATATTGATTTCGTGTTTTACTCCAGCCTGAAACGGTTTGGTGAAGGGCATGTTGTGAGTATTCACATTATTGTAAGCGGCAGAGTCAGAAGTGCAGGATCCTGTCATGATAGTTAGTTACATCTTCACAGCTATACCCCCTTCTAAGATTATACAATCCTCTTAAACAATGCTACTAAGGAATACACTGCAATGATGAAAACTGATCTCCACATGTTGCCTTTCAGCTGGATCTACTTTCCGTACACAGACATGGGCAAATGATTTGGAGTGCTCCAATATAATCTTAGTGACCTAAATTGTGTTTCCGCTGAAGTTCCATTGTACGCAGCAAAGCTTGCACATTCTTGAAACTGGGGCGCCTTGTGTTTTCAGGGTTCCTAAATGCTTAGCTTTGAATCGTGCAGAACAATTCCTCGATGTTCTTCCTGTGCCCCTTCTGCAGAGTGACCCTAGGAGCCTATCCTCAGGGGACTGACTCCTTTCACTCTGGCTCCAATCAGTACAAAGCGTTGAAAGATTTCTTTTTTGTAGCCAAGAAGCGTCAACCCTTGGCTGGTTCTAGGATGCTGGAGACACACACCGTCCCTGCCGCAGAAATAGTAACGGGTCTTTTGACCTTCCGCAACCCTAAACCGCTACACCTCGGAGCAAAACAAAACAAATGTGGTTGGAGTCCGTCCAATGCATAAACAAAACTATTGAATATTTAGGCCAGCAGAGGGCACCAAGGGAATTCTGAAAGTGTTTTTAAATAATACCCTTTTTACAGGCCATGTTGCATAGAAGCAAGCTTCTGAGCGCCTCGTAACTTGGCACATCCTATTTCAAAGTGAGTGGGAGAAAAGGGTATTTCAGGCTGAGAGCCTATGGGGAGTGTGGTAAAAGCTGAACAGGTATGTCCCTCTGTTTCCAACCTTTTAAATTGCTTTTTAAAAAATAGCTTTGCTTCCCATTGCAAATAACAGGAGGGAAAGGTTTAGGCCCAAGTCTCTCCTCGGTTTGGGGTATGTCAGGAGACCCGGAGATCTTTGGCTCTTTTTCATCCCAGTGGTTTTCCAGGCCCGCCCTGGCACATTTCTAAACCACCCCAGAGACTTCTCTTTGTAGCTACCAACATCAAAGCGGCAACCTTGGTAGGGCTAGGGATGTTTCCATGGCCACAGGGAGCAGACATCAGATCTGCAGCATCGGGAAGGGGATTCTGAAGTATCCTATGGTCCCTGGGATGCCGTCCATGAGACTGCAGCCTTAAATCTCTCACTACAACTGTCCTGATTTTCTACAAAAAAAGAGGCCAGAACACACAAGGCAAGTGTGATAGAGAATTTGGAGTGGCGAGGGACCCCAAAGGTCATCTGGTCCAATGCAGGAATCTTCTCCAACACGGGGCTAGAACCTACGACCCTAAGAGTCTCAAGCTCTACAGGCTTAAAAGTGCGCCACTCCCTGACGAAATGCCCAAAGGAATCTACGTGAGCTTCCATTTCAATCACTTCATCAGACAATTGGTTTATTCCAAGGACTTTTATTGGAATTTCCACCCCCTGCCTTTCCATTTTCCAGAGTACAGTACAAAAGCATGCAACCCGCCACCCCGCCCCGCCCTAAATAGGCTCTCTCTATATTCATGGTACATATTTACAGCGCAGCAATGGTCTCGAATGCCATCGCTGTGTACGACTCATGCTTTCAGTTTTGGGGTTTGTGCATGTACACATAGACATGCACACACCTAGGGAGAAATACAGGTTGGTTTTCACAACAGACACATACACGTCGACAGACAACGGGCCGGTGGCTTGGGTACAAAGCAGGGAAAGTAAGAGATGTGGCAGCGTGGATTTAAATGCTATTCTCTATATGTTCTCGACATCATATTTTGGGGTGTGGGCGTGTGTCTTTATTACAGAGTCTTAAATAAGGCACATGACAACATCAAGAATATAACTAGCTGAGAAGCGTACACCCTTTTGGAATAAGGGATGTGACCATAGCAGATTTTCTGTAACGGTGACAGCAGTGTGTGATGGCATGCAGATCCTAAAAAGCTGAAGTCGCTCCTGAGCCTCAGAGATATGGACAAGTCGGGGGTTATTCTGTTCACTGCCCAAGGATAACTGCACACACGGCAGGAATGCCATTTGCAGACAGTGCTAGTTTACCCAACAGAAGCATAGAATGGTAGAGTTGGGGGGGTCAAGGGTCATCTAGGCCAAGCCCCTACAATGCAGAAATCACAGCAAGTGCTTAGGACACCAGTACAAAAAGAAAAAAAGGGGGGGGGAGAATTAGGGAGGGGGGAGAATTTGAACCCGTATGAACCGACCCGGGCCCTGCACTCGTAATCAGAGTCGCTTTTCTATGTCCCCCATCCCATAGAATGGGGCCTTTTTTGTTGTGGCTCCCCGATCGTGGAATGCTCTCCCCAAAGGGGCTCGCTTGGCACCATCACTACATGCCTTTAGGTGCCAGGCAAAAACATTCCTCTTTAGCCGGGCCTATGGCTATTAAATAATCTATGGCTTGTGAAAGTGTGGGGGAGAGGACTGTTATCATGATGATATTTTATTATTAGGCTGTCTGTCAGTACGCATTTCATTATGATTTTATCACGGATGTTCTGCAATGAGTTTTTAATGTTGTGCACTGCCCTGGGATCATTTGATAAAGGGCGGCATATAAATTGAATTAACAATAATTTGACATTAAAAAAAAAAGCATTGAAGCAGCCATCACTTTTCTAACTGGCAATTACTGCTCTGCAGAATGCTCTTTTACTCAAGTGGAAATTAAAAAACCCTCAGGGAACAACATTTCAGGAGAGGCTTGACTTATCTCACCTATCTTTGCAATGTGCAACTTAGATGAGCTGCTCAAGACTTTTGCAATCAGAAAATCCAGAATGAGGCTATCTTAATTTAGGCATGCATACATGTAGGCTCCGCGTCATTAAAAAATAACTTTAGTACAGTTTTTATTTTTAATTACAAGGGTGTTTTTATTTTTTGAGGGGGTGGAGGGCACCGCAATGTTTTCAGTGCTTAGAGCCTCAAAAGGTCTTAAAAGGTAAAGGACCCCTGACAGTTAAGTCCGGTCGCAGATGACTCGGGGGTTGCGGCGTTCATCTTGCTTTACAGGCCGAGGGAGCCGACATTTGTCTGCAGTTTTCCAGGTCATGTGGCCAGCATGACTAAGCTGCTTCTGGCGCAACAGAACACTGAAACCAGAGCAGCGCACGGAAACGCTGTTTACCTTCCCGTCGGATGGTACCTATTTATCTACTTGCACTTTTTTTGGTGTGCTTTCAAACTGCTAGGCTGGCAGGAGCTCCCTGACCCTATTTGCAGGAACATCCAAGCCCACTCCTATGCTTCGGCGACTGGGACAAATCTGCATTAATCTAGGGTCACCGTTAAGAGCAGAAGCTAGAAGTCAGCACCATCTTAGGTTCCAAGTCCCTGGTACAGGGAACCAGGGCCTTCTTGGTGGTGGCACCCTCCCTGTGGAACGCCCTCCCATCAGATGCCAAGGAGATAAGTAACTCTTTTAGAAGACATCTGAAGGCAACCTTGTATAGGGAAGATTTTAAAGCTTTGATGTTTTCTTATGTTTTTAGATACGTTGGAAGCTGCCCAGAGTAGCTGGGGCAACCCAGTCAGAAGAGTGGGGAACCAATAATAAAATTATTATTATTACTAAATCTCATCCCAGCTGGGAACTCTCAGCCAAGCTGCCAAATGCCAGCTTTGGAACCAAACTGTAACACTGGGGCAATCAAACTAGCCCATTATACAGGACTATTGTAAACATGGAGTGCTGACACTGTATCCATGCTCAATATGAACTAATATCCTGTTGAGTTTCACGAGTTTCATGCCCGCCAGCCATGCAAGAGGAATTATATTGCCTATTGGCCCACTTACGGTTATAAAGCACACTTTACAGACATCAAATTAATAACTACTTGAACAGGATTAGCAATAATTCGCGAGGTAGAAATGGATGGTTTGGTGAGGAAATATCAGGAATGGATGACTGACTGACTGCTGCAAGCCTGGAAAACGACAGGATTTGCTGAAGCCAATTTGGGGAGGGTGAAGAACGGTTGGCTATAATTCCCAGAGAGACGGAATACAGCTCTGAATGTTGGGAATGATAAATTTGGACGTCACTCTTACAGAAAGTAAAGTGCGGTCATTCCACAATTCCCTACAAATGTGAAATATGGGGGCAGAAAAGATGGGACTAGAACGAAACAGGGAGAAACAGATTTCAACAGAAACTTCCTGAGGGTTGGAATATCCTTGAGAATTTCGGTCCCAATTTCTCCCAACATACACATCTTGCAAAGCAATTTATTCTCAGTGCATTTTTGCATGTGGTTCTCTCTAATATATGCATTCCTAGGCACACTATATGCATTTTTGACCACATGAGTTAGCGGGAGAACTGCCTTGCAAAATACAGAGATGTGTGAATTTTGAGAGACGCCTGAGTTTTTGGTTTGCATATTGCTTTGTAGAATGAGATTTTGATACATTTGCCTTGGAATTGGTTGGCGTGGGGAGAAGGGGGTGGAGGTTGGGTGGGGTTAAGCAGCAGAGCAAGGAGGGGTGACAGCTCCTAGTTAGATATATTTTACTTAGAAAAATTATAAACCACTTGTTTTTGTTTTTAAAAAAGCTCCAAGGTTCAGTTATATATAAGACATATTGCTACAGTGTAGATTAAGTAGGTTCTCCTTTCAAGTGCAGATTGAATTGAACTGAATTGAATCGAATGTATCCTCTCTCACTAGCACAGATGAACTTCCAATCTTCTGTTAGTAAAGCCACTGGTTTTCTTTTTGTTGATTTTTGTGCAGTCTTTTTGTGAGTCTGATTACTGCTCCTGCTATCATTCTTACCCCCCCCAAAAAAACAGAATAAAAAGGTTCAAGTTCTAGGGTAGCCAGGGATGCTGTTAATGGATGACCCATTTCCTGCACCTTCCACCCTTAAAAAAAATATCAAAAAACTTTTATAGTCTTTTAAATATTTCGTAGGCTCCATTTCTGCACCAACTGCTGTAAAAATTCAGCAGGTACAGCCTTGTGTGGCTTCAGAAGGAAGGAAGGAAGGAATCAGGTTTGACTCAGTGACTTGGAGAAGATTATCCTTGAGCAAAGTCGAATTGAAATTATTTTTGCAAGCAACCTGTCTCCTTTAATCTCTTCCTTCCTTCCTACACAAGACACAGCAAGCTGCTTCTGGACGCTGTAGGACAGGCATAGGCAAACTCGCCCTCCAGATGTTTTGGGACTAGAATTCCCATCATCCCTGACCACTGGTCCTGTTAGCTAGGGTTATAGGAGTAGTAGTCCCAAAACATCTGGAGGGCCGAGTTTGCCTGCTGTAGGATATAGGCAAGCCACTGTTCTGATCATCATATAGGCACAGAGCTTCATTCCTTGTTATGCATGTCCTTGCAGGAACTTCAGACGGAATCCAAGAGAGTTTGCCATGGTCTTTTCATCCTAGGGGTGCTTTACTTTGTGCTGATTGTGTCCCCTTCTTGGGCATCCAAGATTGATTGGCAAGCTTCAGGCCACTAACTACTCTCCCTCCCTGATCTCCATGATCAACATTTCTTGATGCTGGCCAACCCCAGGTTTTGTAGATTGCACAGGGGGCTGATTTCAACCAATCCCACTGCAGGGAATCTACAGAATCAATTCCAGACTCTTCTGAAAGTCCACGAGATTACAAGCTCTACAACCAAAACCCAAGGGCTATGGATGAAAGTAAGTTGCCATCTTCCAATTTTCTGACTTTGATCCAGCTGCTTCCTACAGAACCAGCTGAAGCATGATGGATATGGATACTGGTGGGAGTGTTTCTGATGCATTCTTTAAACAAAAAGGCACCTCTTTAAAGCACAGGGGTCACTGAGATATGCTCTTTTGCACAGGGAGGTCAAAAGCTCACAGGAAGGTGTTTTACACAGGAAAGTTTAAAATGCAAAGCAGAAGTTTTTTTTGCACAAGAGGGCCAATGGTTCAGCCTGGCAATTAAGGAAAAACAGAAACTTAACCAGGACTCTATTCCCCTTCTGACTGCCTAAAAGGTTGCAAGGGGAAGTTTGTACATAAGTAAAGTTGATAAAGAAAATAGGCTTAAAAAAGAGATCAGAACTGAAGAAATTATGAGAAAAAAGCCGAAACACACAGAGCTAAGAACTAAGAAAGAACTGAAATAAGCACAGGGCCAGGATGAAAACCTGCAATGGATCCTGTCTTGAGAAGTTGAACTGAGAAGACAAGAAACCACTGTACTGATGAGTATTTGCTGGGCTAGGGATAGTATAGAATAGGTCTAACTGGATGCAGTTTATCTCTATTTATATTTGCTTTTGTGGGTATGTACTCAAAGCGTAAAACTAGTTTGTTTATTTTTAAAGCATTTTCTCAAAAACTGCGTGAATCGAAACTTGTAAGTAAAGGCATAGTTTGGTTTGGAGAAAAACTGGTCTGAAGCTTTGTGATTCACCTGGTGTCAAGGTCTACTTTATATTGGGAGTAGGTTGGGCCAATTAAATTCCGAAAGGTCAAAAGGCTGCTTAATGGAGGCAGCTTAGGACACACCTGTTCCATTATAGCAGGTTGCGTAACAGACAACATTGGGCTTGAGCAGGCAACCTGACTAAGAAATTCCAAAACAAAAATAAATAAATGCCGGGAGCCGGGATGTACATGGGTGGTTCTGAACCAAGCATTCTCTAGCAAAGAACAGTTGGTGCACATTCATCAGTCGAATCGCCGTATGTCGCTGACTACATATATCACAACATGAAGCACAACTGGAAGATATGAGGCACATGGTCCAGTATACAACACCAAAATGTCTTACGACGTAAACAGATGTGGGCAGCCGGAGAGCCAGCTCTTCCATGGGCCATTACTTGTCCCACCAGCTGGGACTCCCACCATTTTATCCCTTCAATATGATAGAATCATAGGATTGTAGAGTTGGAAGGGACCCAAAGGGACTTTGAGTCCAACCGCCTGCAAAGCAGGAATCTCTCTCTCTTTCTCTCTCTTTTTGCAAGTCACAAACTTTGGTTGATGAAAACAGCATGGCGTGCAGGACGACACCACTGGATACGATGGTCACGGTAGCAGCAGTTAAGTGATCAGTGTGCGACATGCTCGGGGCTTCAGGATGTGGCCTCGTCTTCGGATACGTCAGGCAGGTCGGGGTCCTTCAACCCTTCTCGGCTCCCTTGCTTTCTGCGCACGTTCAAAAGATACACGTTATAAAACCCCACCCATTACAGAGGAAAACAAGCTGTGTGTGGTAGTCCCTATTGGAGACGGCCATAGCTCATTCACAGAGCATCTGTTTTGCAGAGAAAAATGGTCCCAGGTTGAGTTTCCATCTTCAGGTAGGGCTGGGAGAAAATCTCCTGCTGAAAGCCCTGGAAAGCCACTGCCAGTCAGTGCAAACACTACTAAGTTACATGGACCAATGGTCCACTCACTCACCTATTTCTCCACTTTGGGAAGGTGTTTTATCAATGGTGGTATGTAAACTGGAAGCACAGGGGGTGAGTACAGTTAGATGATTTTAGATTCTGGACTTCACGGTCTTATGTACTTCTAAACTGAAATCTGCTCTCCAGTTTCTCGAATATTTTATTCCTCTGCAAAAGACACTGCCATTTTTCTAACCTCGACATTATGCGTTTTGCTTTCTAGGAAAGATTTGTCCAGCTCCTTGCAGCCTCCCTGGGTGCCTGCACTTCCTGTGATGGCAATGTGGGCATGCAGGAAAGCTGTAGCGTACAGACCACTGGTGAGTTAGTTTATAGAATGGAAGGAAGAACAGTCTAAGAGACCCCCCCCTGCCCGGTTCAAAAAGGAGGCAAGCCGAACAAAAATGCTTGTTAGAATTTCATGAACATTTTATTTCCCTTTTGATAACTTCCAAGTGCCATTTCTTTTCTTGTTCATTGAGGGGGAATGGTGGGCAGGGCGGTGGGGATGCAGAATGGGGTTTTGGCACGACACTCATCTTACATACCCCCAAACTCTTTAGCAAAGCATTACTTTATTTTCTTTGAAATGTGGTAAGCCACTCCTGCTTCATTTGGGAAGGGGTGTGCGTTCCCTGTTCATTTTCCTGAATGTGAGTCTCTGGAAATCTGCCCCAGAGTCCTTCCCTGATGCTGTCATTAGACTCAGGCCACAAGATTTTAGTCTCCAAGCTGTTTTGCCAGGCTCTTCCCCTCACCTTCTCCCCAGATAACATAAGGTGATCTTTTTTAAAAAAAATGAAAAAAGCCATTTCCTGAAAGGGATTGGTTCTCTCTCCCCAATGACAGTGTTTCCCAGGTGATACAGTACAGCTAATTGCCTAAATTAATGAGAAACGCTGTCTGGGAGAGCCAAACGGTGCTCCAATTAACTGATAATGACCGAGCTCAGGATGACACGGGTTCCGGTAACTTCTAGCAGCTTCCGATTTGCAGAGCCATCCAGAAAGGCAACAAATTCTCTCTCCTGTATAGCAGCAGATTATTTGTTTTTGCATGGGGAGGCTCCCAGCCACAATGGCTATCTTCTGCCTCCATAGTTAGAGGCAGTAATGCTTCTGAATTCCGGTTGCTGGAAACCGCAGGAAGGGGAGAGAAGAAGAAGAAGAGGAGTTTGGATTTGATATCCCGCTTTATCACTACCCGAAGGAGTCTCAAAGCGGCTAACATTCTCCTTTCCCTTCTGCCCCCACAACAAACACTCTGTGAGGTGAGTGAGGCTGAGAGACTTCAGAGAAGTGTGACTGGCCCAAGGTCACCCAGCAGCTGCATGTGGAGCAGTGGGGAATCGAACCCAGTTCCCCAGATTACGAGCCTACCACTCTTAACCACTACACTACACTGGCTCTTGCGCTTGGTTCCTGCTTGCCTGGGTGACCACTGTGAGGGCAGGATGCTGCCACTGGCCTGATTCAGCAGGCTTTCCTTATGTTTTTAGATCAGGCTTCCTCAACCTCGGCCCTCCGGATGTTTTGAGACTACAGTTCCCATCATTCCTGACCACTGGTCCTGCAAGCGAGGGATCACGAGAGTTGTAGGCCAAAAACATCTGGAGGGCGGAGGCTGAGGAAGCCTGTTTTAGATGATGCTAGTAAGCCTGACTTCTGGTAGAATTTTGAAAAGTGCATGGATCCAACAGTGACAGAATCCGTTCTTCGACCACTCAACCTCTGAGGAAACCAAATTTTAGACTGGTGAAGGAGATTCTTGGAAGACTTGCGTTCATGGTGGAGGCTCTTTAAGTCTCTTCCCTCCAGAGTCGCTGAGGGGAAATTTAGGCATGCCAGGATGAAGGCTCTGCAATGTTTGGAGTGCTCTGCCATTTAATTTGAATTTCCTTAGCACTGGAGTGGGGCAGCATGGGGTTCTGAGCTGGCCTTATTGATTCTGAGGTGGCTAAGGGTTTGTGTGTGTTTGTGACTTTCTTTCCAGGAGATGTTCCTTCAGACCTTTCCCTGACCTCCTGCCCCTTCTGGTCCTAAAAAGGCGCCAAAGAGGGATGAGTTAATCACATGATGCCTTCCCTTGCATTTTGATCGAAGTGTGGGCAACCGGGGAGGCTGCCGAGTGCAGACCACCGTTAGCTTGTAGAATGGAAGAAAATAACCCTTCCCAAACACCCCAAAAGCAGAGGAAGCAGGACCAAAACCCTGCACCCCACCCACAAGAACATCATCAAAATTCCCCCCCCCCCTTCTTCTTCTCATTAAATTGAAGGAGGATTGTTAAAAGAAAAATGCGGGAGAAGTTTTCCTTCAGCACTACACAGGAAGCTTATATGTAATTGGTCCATCTAGCTCATTACTGCCTGCACTGACTGGCAGTGTCTCTCCCAGCCCTACCTAGAGACGTCATTGGGGATTGAACCCGGGACCTTTTGTGTGAGAAGCAGATGCCCTACCCACTGAGCTACGGCCCTCTACCTCTCCTGAGGCATCAGTCTGCAAATATAGTTCTCTCTGCTTGGGAAACTCCAGCTTAGTGTTCCATTTGCCTCCATTTCTGGGACTTGTTTTGGTCCACGGCTCTCTTGTTAACCTTGAGCTGCCCACAGCGCACAGGCTGAATCAATAGAAGTTTTTAAAAATAAAGGAAGGGGAAAAACAAAGAAAGAGAAAATATGGAAGAAGGGGAAGAGGGAGGAGGAGAAAGGGGGAGGGCTGTATTCATGACTGAACGTTGAGCGTGACACAGTGGAACATACCCACTCTTCTAGGAACAGTGAAAGAGATTCTCTCTAATAACACACACAGGCACCACCAAATTACGAGACGGGAGAAAAGGTCACAGCGCAAGACACCGAGTTACCTTAAAGCTGGGTGCAAATAGACAGATGGGCTTAAGCGGAAACCATGCCTGGAGACAAACCACGAAGACAAAGGAAATGGGGGGAAAACCCAGCAATGAGATTGCATGAATTGAGACAGAAAGTAAAAAAAATATATATGCAGAAATAATATTTTTTGAAAATCAACAGGGATGGGTGGGGTGAGAGTGAGGAAAAAGGCAAGGAGAGGGGTCTTTATGGAGGATTTGGAAGTTGTTCAAAGGAAGCATATGGAGGGACGGAAGACAAGGACTTTTGTCACACAGCCCATGATGATTTGATGGGGTTTTCTGGTGCTCGGAGCCCCTGGCTGAGAACAGCCTTTCCCCCCCAACACATTCTGGACTCCAATTCCCATCAGCCAACGGGGTCCATGGAGAGGAAGGATGGGAGTTGCAACCCAACACCTGGAAGGTTAACCACTCCACAATGGACAGAGAGCCTGCCGCCCTCCAGGTTTTGCTGGATGACAACTACAGCGCCACCATCTGGAAGGCCAGAGGTTCTGCACCCTGCAGTGCGCATGGACTCAGAAAGACTTATCCCTGGGTTCCAGGACCTAAATTACTTTGAGCTCAGTGGGTGAATCTACACCTGGAAGCAAGCTACTGAATACCGTGGAGCTTTCTCTTGAGTAAACCTGCAAAGGATTGTGCTGCGAGTCAACTTAGGCAAAACCAGCAAAATGCATTTAAAGCGCTCTGTGTACACGGTGTGAATATCCCGGTAGGCCTGTAAAGGCTTTCTTGGTAGTCAAGATAACCCCAGGACTAATTGGTGTGATCTGTCAAATGAGATCATATATGCTCATCTGCTTTGCTTTGAAGCCTTACTTTTGGTTCAGTTAGCTGGGAGAGGGGAAGCTTCTCACACTGGCTGGGCTGTCGACTACTCCTTTTTTCTGAGAGATGGGTGGGCGTGGGGAACAGGCCTCTAAGCCAAGGGTGGTTAACTGAGCTACTGCTGCCAGCTTACGTAGCTCGCTTTTTGTGTGAGTAACCCATGTACAATTAGCCCCTCACCGACAAAGCCAGTGTGCATGCCGCTTCAACATCCATCCTGAGGTGTGGCGGCAAGGAATTCAGCACTGCGCTGTTGCATGTAAGTCTCTTGGTATGTCTCTATAATGAAGTGCTAGAACTTTCGTTGGAATCCCTGAAACTGGGTTCTTTGGGGCATCAATCAATCCTTCGCCCTGGTCAGCTTTTGGACCCGTAGGACAGGAAACTATGATACCACTTTAAACACTCATGGCTTCCCCCAAAGAATGCTGGGAGATGGAGGAGACCCCCTATTCCTCTCACAGAGCTACAATTCCCAGAATTCCCTGGGGAAAGGGCTGAATGGTGAAACCACTCTGGGAATGATAGCTCTGAGAGGGGAATGGGGGTCTCCGAACAACTCTCAGCCACCTTCAACAAACTACAGCTCCCAGAATTCTTTTTTGGGGGTGTTTAGCAGCCATGGTTGTCTGAAGTGTTTTCATCAGGCTTCAAATGTATGTTGTGAACGCGTATTTGTAGTTTTTAGTAATTCCAGTATTGTAGTATATTCTACATAGTATAAGGTGTACTACAAAACTGTACCAGTTTCTTTTTTAACCACCTGGCTCACATAATTAATTACTATTTTCCTTTCACTTCTGCACATCCTGTGGAGAAAACCATACAGGGGGAAAGATTAGCATCAACCACTGATAATTGGTTCGGTTTTATCGTTTCAGCATTCCCTGTGCAAATGTGTTATTCCTTCTCTGCCCACAGACAAAACCTTAATGTCAAGAATACGCAAATCAGAACATAAAGCTTCTGTCCCCCACCTTCATCTCAACCCCCCCATAAAGAGAAAGCTTGCAATTTGTTTTGCTATTTCTGTCTCCTTGAAAAAGAGAAAATCTATTTCAGTTTGCCGCAATTTGGAACTGGGTGTTGAAAAGTGAACCCGGCTGTCCGAAGTTGCCATGCAAAATAATTAAACATTAATCCTGATGGTCACAGAATCAATATATAATTCGGGGGGGGGGGGTTGCGAGGGCAAGGAACACACCAATTACTATTTCTCTAAAAGTAAATTAAGGACCGACTGTGCAATTTGAAAGCTTTTTTAATTGCCTTGACTTCGGCCCTTAATTCACTTTTAGAGAAATATGAACACTGGAAACATTGTGCAGAATTACAAGCTGGGGATTTAAAAATGATTTTAAAAGCAACTTTTAGGGGGCTGCTTTTCTGTTTGCTAAAAATGAGACTTTCGCCTTTCCCAATTGGTTTTGAATATTCACGCAAGATGCAAATGAGCACCATGAACAGTGCAACTGTGTGAAGGCTCTTCCAGCTCCTCCTAAGCCTTCAGCCGATCTCCTACCTTCAAATAATTCTTCCCCTTTTGGTTTGTGGGGTCAGTCTGGATGATACCCAGAGACCCTTGCAGTTCTTGGGTCCCTGTGCCCAAGAATCTCAGAGAGGAGGTTTTGCTGAACAGGTCAGACAAGTTTAAGACAAGGACCTTAGCTGGCCACTGAAGTGTCCTCATCAGCATCCCAAAAGAATAAACCAGGTTGCAAGAGCTGCAACTAAGCGATGTTGCCCTCCAGGCTAATGGGTGGGCCTTGTCTCCACCCTCCCCACCTAGCAGCTATGTAGGAGAACCATAGCCACAGCAATGTGGGTGAGCTGAACGGGAAGATGGAGACACAGTGACAGACTTGCTCTGTGCTGGATCCAAATCTGTGACTAATGGAGAAACAGGATCTGCTGGAGTATCAATGCTGTGAGCATGTCGATCTTGTCCTTTGGATGTATCTATGTGTAAATAAAACCATATATCCTAATGACACCTCAGTCTCCGCTGACCTTCATTCCAAGGAAACTGAACCCTGGGAAAGGGCAGGCATATCCCGCGCCCCCGGGAGTCTCTCACTGCTCAGAGATTGTGGTGGCGTGTAACGTGATTGTTCCTGAGCTTGTCACTTCCTCCCAGATCTCCACAGATCCAGGGTACAGAACCCTTTTCCTGGCTTTGTGGTGTGGCTCCCCATCCCTGCCGTAGACAAACACTAGAAAAAGAGGTACATACATTAATAAGTCTCCAGGAGCCGACATGGATCTCTCTTCTCGCCTGGCCTGGGCCTCAAATGGGTTGCTGAAAGATCGTTTCCTCAGCATGGCTTTCACTAAAATCTTTAGGGAAGGGGGTAAGAAGAAGAAATCAGGATTGCAAATGGATCACAGAGAAGAAGAACCCATCTATTTCTAGAAAGCCTTTCCATACTTTCAGTCTCAAGATTGTGATTGCAGCCTTCTTTTTTAAAAAATGTGATTGTATGTTTTTTGTTTTGCAACTGCAGCCTGTTCAGAAAGTTTTTCTCGCTCTCCAACAACATTAGAGCTGTTGGACATCCAATAAATCTAAATGTCCAAAGATTCAGGGCAGATTAAATAATGCTTGATATTTGATATTTATTTCTGTATACTGTCTTCTCTTTCTTTGTTTCAAGCTTTAATAAAAATAGCTTATTAAAAAAAAAAGATTCAGGGCAGATAGAAGAAAGCACTTCTTCACACAGCACGCTGTTAAACTACGGAACTCTCTCCCACTTGAGGCAGTGGTGGTCACTAATTTGGATGGTTTTACAAGAGGACTGGGCAAACGGCTGTGCTCTCCCCTCCACACTAGGAGGCAGTATTTCTCCTGAATACCACTTGATGGAAATCACGGAGATTGCTGATGCGCTTGAGTCCTGCACGTGGATTTTCTACAGGCCTTTCAAAACGATTTTCTACGAATGCCTTTCAAAACGAAAAACCCGCTAGACGAAAGGGTTTTCTGTTTTTCGATGCGCTTCGCAAGACCAATTTCCCTATGGGCTTGCTTCACAAGACGAAAACGTCTTACGAGTCTTGCGATTTTTTTCGCTCCCCCCTTTTTCCAAGCCGCTAAGCCGCTAATAGCCTTTTAGCCACTAAGCCGCTAATAGCGCTAATCCGCTAATAGGGTTGCTTCGCAAGACGAAAAAACCGCTAGACGAAGAGACTCGTGGAATGGATTATTTTCGTCTTGTGAGGCACCACTGTATTCTTTTGTTCTTAAAGGGACAGAGTGCTCCAAGCACCAAACCCCTGACCATTAGGTCCTGTCGTGACCGACTCTGGGGTTGTGGCGCTCATCTCACTTTATTGGCCGAGGGAGCCGGCGTACGGCTTCCGGGTCATGTGGCCAGTATGACTAAGCCGCTTCTGACGAACCAGAGCAGCACACGGAAATGCCGTTTACCTTCCTGCCAGAATGGTACCTATTTATCTACTTGCCCTTTAATGTGCTTTCGAACTGCTAGGTTGGCAGGAGCAGGGACCGAGCAACGGGAGCTCACCCCATTGCGGGGATCCGAACCGCCGACCTTCTGATCGGCAAGTCCTAGGCTCTGTGGTTTAACCCACAGCGCCACCCGTGTCCCAGTGTGCTTGGAGTCCCAGATAAATGCCAGAGCCAGCCGAGCCATAAAGGGGTGCCAAGCATCCAGGAGCATCTCCTTGCACTAACAGTTGCTTTGTTCCCAAAACTGCCTGGAGAAAGAGCGAGTGAGCAGCTGCCAGACTTTTGGAGTAGGTGCACAGAGAGTTTTACAGTCCACTGCACCAGGGATGCCCCCTACATAGCAGCAGTGTTAGATACTCAGATACATACTCTAGGCGCCAAATAGCTCCTTAAACCAGGGTTGCAGTTGCCAAAACAGAATGCCTAGTTGCCATTTTGGGGTCAGACGGCTCGAAATTTGTATTTTTTTGACATACTGGTTCCTGAAACTCATTCTGATTGTGCAGATAAAATATAACAGGTAGAGTTCTACCGGATGTGTTGTTAGTGTGTGAAAACAGGCAAGATCCAAGGATCCCCAGGCATGCAGTTCCAGATGGTGGAGACATCAAGCGCCATCTTGACGCCTGGGAATCTTCACTTGGCTGCAAGTGGCCGATAGCCAGGTGCAAAACGAGCGTGGTGAATTTCAAATGATGCATACCAGATTATGACGGTGGCTTCCAATATAAGCATTCTTATTATGTCAGGCTCGCCTGATAAGTTGCTTGTAATATACAGGTTGAGCAGGTATTTTAGGGCAGAAAAGAAGCAAGCGGAAAAACACAGACAAGGCTACTGTCAGTGCAGTAGCTCCTGACCTTCTGAACCAGCTCCCCAGTCAAATCCTAAAGCATTCATCTCCTTCTGCTGGGGAAAACAGGATCAAACCTCCTTCCACTCAGCAGCTTAATGTGGTGTGTTGCAACGCAACTTTGGACAAAGAGCACCCACACCGGCCATTAGCCAAGCACCCAGTTCTGTACCATCAACCACACAACGCAGAAGGATGGTGGCTTTTAAGCCCTGCACAACACAGTGTCGCGGCGGCAGCGGTACGCACCACAGCAGGCAAACTCGGGATTGTTTTGACGGAGTTCTTCACTTCCTCCTCGGTGACCTCCACAATTGTGCAATGCTCCTCCTCAAGAGGCAGAGGATCCTCTCCGAACTTCGTCACCCAAGGGTGCAGCTGCATGGAAGACACAAGCGAAGGCTATCACGGCCAGGGCCAGCCCTAGCATGAGGCAGAGTGAGGTGGCTGCCTCAGGCAGAAAATCCTGAGGGGTGGCAGCTAGGTGTTGGAGGGCATAGGCAGCTGGGGCTGGCTGAGGTCAGGCACAGCTTGGTGGGGCAACTCTAATAAAACTTAACATGTAAATGAGATGGACACTGAAACTTAACAGCCCAGAGGTGGCAAAATTCTAAGTCTGCGCAAGCCAGGAAGGTTCCAGGTTCAAACCCTGGCATCTACAGGAACGGCTGGGGAAAACCCTGCCTGAAACCCTGGAAAGCCACTGCCGGTCAGTGAGCTGGAAGGACAATTATACATATAAGGCAGCTTCCTTTGTTCCTATTAAAGTTCATGTCCCACTTACCTTAATTTCGGGGACTGTTATCCTCGTTTCAGGGTTCTTTTCCAGCATCTTCAGGATCAGGTCTTTTAACTCCTCGCTGATCCAAGGCCTGGCAGAAAGAAAAACAAAGTGTTTTGTTGTGGGGACAGAAGCTACAGGCTGCCAATCCTCTGTGTTCAGACACCAAACTACTTTGTAGGAGTTTTTTAAAAAAACAACAGCCCCAAACTGGAAAAACTGGGATGGACATACCCAGTACAAGCAACAAACTCTCTTTGAAACATGCTGACATGGGGGAGATGGAGACCTAGGCCGCATTTTGAATCATAGTGGCTCACCAGTGTAGAGTTGGAGAGGGACACCAAGGGTCATCTAGTCCAACCCCCTGCAGTGCAGGAACCACAGCTAAAAGGAGCTCTGACAAGTGGCCATCCACTGTTTACAAACCTCCGGGGAAGGAGAGTCCACCAGCATCCGAGGAAGCTTGTTCCTTTGTTGCACAGCTCATGCCGTAAGAAAGTTTTCCTCCATGTTTAATTGGAATCTCCTTTCTTGACATTTAAAGAAACTGGTTCAGGTCCTCCCCTCTGGAGCAGCAGAAAACAAGCTTGCTCCATCTTCCATGTAACAGCTCTTCAGATACCTGAAGATAGCTATCATATCACCTCTCAGTCTCCAGGCTAAACACACCCAACTCCCTCAAGCATTCTTCATAAGCTTCGGTCATCTTGGTTCCCGCTCCTCTGCACACATTGCAGCTTGTCATATCCTACTTAAACTGCAGTGCCCAGAACTGGACACAGGACTCCAGATGTGATCAGACCAAGGCAGAATAGAGCGGTACTATAACTTCCCTTGGGGAGGAAATGGAGGCAGTGAGAGATTTTACTTTCTTGCGCTCCATGATCACTGCAGATGGTGACAGCAGTCACAAAATTAAAAGATACCTGCAATGACAAACCTAGAAAAGCAATGACAAACCTAGACAGCATCTTAAAAAGCAGAGACATCACCTTGCCAATAAAGGTCCGTACAGTTAAAGCTATGGTTTTCCCTGTAGTGACGTATGGAAGTGAGAGCTGGACCATAAAGAAGGCCGACCGCCAAAGAATTGATGCTTTTGAATTATGGTGCTGGAGGAGACTCTTGAGAGTCCCATGGACTGCAAGAAGATCAGACCTATCCATTCTGACCCTGATGTTGGGAAAGATGGAGGGCCCAAGGAGAGGGGGATGACAGAGGACGAGATAGTTGGACAGTGTTTTCAAAGCTACCAGCATGAGTTTGACCAAACTGCGGGAGGCAGTGGAAGACAGGAGTGCCTGGTGTGCTCTGGTCCATGGGGTCACGAAGAGTTGGACACAACTAAACAACAAAATAACTTCCCTTGATCCAGATCAACACCAGACTTCTGTTGATGCAGCCCAGAATTGCATTAGCTTTTTCTTTTTCTTCTGCTGCCACATCACACTGTTAACTCATTTTATGCTTGTGGTCTACTAAGACTCCTTAGATCCTTCTCACATATACTACTGGCAATCCAGGTGTTCCCCATCCTATATTTGTGCAGCTGCTTATTCCTGCCGAAGCGCAGAACCTGACATTTGTCCCTACTGAAATTCCTTTTGCTTGTTTTGGCCCCAGTTCTCCAATCTGTCGAGGTCATCTTGAACCCCGAATCAAAATTTAACTACCTTACAAATCATGCTTTAGGAATGAGAACATTAGACCAAGCAGATCACACCGGCTCCATTGGAGCATAAAAAACTGTGAACTCCAAATGGGAAAACTAAGCAACGGCGCAGAACAAATGGTTTGTGACTGACTGGCTTCTGTCCACGCCTGAGTGCAGAAAATAGCAAGGTCTTTTTTAGTAAACAGAAGCTCCTTGGCCTCTGCAGCCAGGGCAGAATATGCTCGGCTTGCAAACGGTCCCATGGAAGAGCCAGTGCACTGACTGAGTCTCTGGGAGGTCTGTGGTGCAGCCAGGACTAATCTGATGATACTCTCCTTCCTTGCACTCTCTGCTGCCTCCAATCCCTCTTCTCTTATGGGCTTTATCAAATTAACAGGCTTAGGTTTAAACACTGAGTCAACACACTGCCATTCCCCTGCCTCTCTCCACAAGCTAATGAGGAGAGAGGCCTTTCGAGATGGAAAGAACAGGTCACCGGGATGTCAAAATAAGCCAGGCAGCGAAGAGTTATTGCCGCAGGAGATGTTAGGAGGAAGAGGCCCAGCCAGCCCATTAAAAGCTAATCCCTTGCGGAGGTGGCAGATGTGAAGAGTCTCTCGCAGAGCTGACTAATAAACTCCAAATATATAGTTTGGAGGAGGAGGCAGGTGAAAGAGGATCATGTGAAATGGTGGAACTGGCAGGGAAACTTGAGATAGACAAGTTTCGCTAGTAAGAACCAAATACAGTGGTACCTCGGGTTACATACGCTTCAGGTTACAGACTCCGCTAACCCAGAAATATTACCTCAGGTTAAGAACTTTACCTCAGGATGAGAACAGAAATTGCGCTGCGGCAGCAGGAGGCCCCATTAGCTAAAGTGGTACCTCAGGTTAAGAACAGTTTCAGGTTAAGAACAGACCTCCAGAATGAATTAAGTTCTTAACCCGAGGTACCACTGTAAGGGTCGGCTAGATCAGGCCCAATGGACCATCTAGACAAGAACACTGTTCTCACAATCACCACCCAGATGCCTGTGGGAAACCCACAAGCTCGGACACCAGCACAAGAGCCCTCTCTCCCCCTGGCGTTTCCAGCAACTGCTCCGAAACCCGGAGTACACTTGCCCCAGAACTCGGAGGGCTAAGCTGGCTGGGGGATCCTGCCAGGGCCCTGCCAGACTTATGCTGCCATGCCAAGAATGCCCCAGGGAACTCCCAGCTGACTGGGGACTTAATGCGTGAAATGGCCATGGCACTGCAAGGCTTCAATAGTAAAATCTGAACCTGAGCTACTGCATACTAGCGTGCCGCGTCAGAGCAGATTAGGCAGCGCTGCCTCAGTGGGGCGTCTCAGGGACAAGATTCCAGGACCCAGACAAGTTCAGTCTCCCGGGTTTCAGAGGGCAGCTTTACTGAGACATTTCACAGGCAATGCTGGAAGTCCTGGCAAGCGCAATGACACACCCCACGGGCATTGTGCACCCTGGGCTATGTGATGGGTGGGGAGGAAAGGGCAGTCGCCCATGGCCAACAATCGCAGCCACATGGCCATCACCACCGAGACCTTTGCTGGACAACACCCCTTCTTTGCATTGACAGCCCCCCACCTCCAAATCACAAACCTACCCCAACTTCCTAGCCTACAGAAAGGGTGATTAAACAAGGGGGGTGGGGTTCCTTGGCTCAGCCTGGTTGTAAGGATCTCCTAGATACAGTGGTACCTCGGGTTACATATGCTTCAGGTTACATACGCTTCAGGTTACAGACTCCGCTAACCCAGAAATAGTACTTCAGGTTAAGAACTTTGCTTCAGGATGAGAACAGAAATCGTGCTCCAGCGGTGCAGCAGCAGGAGAAGGCCCCATTAGCTATAGTGGTGATTCAGGTTAAGAACAGTTTCAGGTTAAGTACGGACCTCTGGAACGAATTAAGTACTTAACCTGAGGTACCACTGTAGTCAGTTTTAGACCATTAACGGGGGCGGGGGGCAGTGAGGGTACTCAGTCCCTCCGTGTAATGCATGATTTACAATCCAACACCGAAAACAAGCCCAGGGTTAAAGGAAGAGGGGCCTCTCTCTCCGAACACTTGCCCTCCCCCCCCCGTTTGTTTCTCCACCCACCCACATTCTTCCCCCAATATTCCTTTTCAAGCGGCAGCGGCGGTGATATGATATCATCTTTACATTTCAATTAGGAACGAAGGATTAATTCATGCAAGTAGGTCAGGAATCCTTTGCCTTGGTGCAACGCCGAGTTGGGAGAATCACAGCTGCAGCATCTTCGCTCGAGACGCAAGTTTGGGGATGGGCTGGGAAGGGGACAACGAAACTTTCTACAAAAGCTGCGAGACGGGGATGGGCAATGTTGTTGTTTTTTTCCTGCTAGGGGCTGCATTTCCTTGGGGGGGGATCTGCTGGAGCTGCATGTTGGCAGCAAGCAAGATCAGTCAGAAGTGAGGCCGGAGCCCCCCAAAGGGGTAAAGTCACCCCTTTCTGCCCTGCTCCTCTCTCTCTCTGCCACTCAGGGGTGGAGGAAGGGGGGTGCGGTGAGTGCTGTTTGTCCTGGGTGTCACCACTGAGCGGGGTGACAAAATGCACTCACCGCAGGGCCTGCAGTGCGCCTGAGTCATGCATCTCTCCTGGGCGCACGCAGGCTCCGTGCTGGCCAAACGGTCCACCCACTGCCTCCCCCCAAGCTGTAGGGCAGCTGAGTGTGAGGAGGCAGGCAGACTCTGGAGGCCCCACGGTGCACCCTGCCCCTATGGGCGGCTCGCCCCACCCCCACCCCTATGGGTGGCTTGCCCCTCCCCAGGTGCCTGAGCGGCTTCCTCTGCCGCTGCTGCCACTCCCTACTCTTTTTTCTCTGCCTCCCACTGCCTATTCTTTCTCTACCACCCCCTTCTCTCCCTTCTCTTGTCTCCCTTTACTCTTCCCCTCTCTCTGCCACCCCCTCCGTTCCCCTTGTCTCAAACCCATTGCCAGTCAGAGTAGACAACACTGAGCTAGATAGAGAGGCCAATGGCAGCTTCCTAAAGTATCACAGAATTATGGAATTGTAGAGTTGGAAGGGGGGACGGACGCGGGTGGCGCTGTGGGTTAAACCACAGAGCCTAGGACTTGCCGATCAGAAGGTCGGCGGTTCGAATCCCCACAACGGGGTGAGCTTCCATTGCTCGGTCCCTGCTCCTGCCAACCTAGCAGTTCGAAAGCACATCAAAGTGCAAGTAGATAAATAGGTACCGCTCCGGCGGGAAGGTAAACGACATTTCCGTGCGGTGCTCTGGTTCGCCAGAAGCGGCTCAGTCATGCTGGCCACATGACCCGGAAGCTGTATGCTGGCTCCCTCGGCCAATAAAGCGAGATGAGCGCCGCAACCCCAGAGTCGGCCACGACTGGACCTAATGGTCAGGGGTCCCTTTACCTTTACCTAGAGTTGGAAGGGACCCCCCCTCCCAGGGTCCAGCTCTCCTGCAGTTCAGGAATCTCAGCTAAAGCACCCATGACAGATGGCCATCCAACCTCTGCTTAAAAACCTCCAGTGAAGGAGAGGCCACAACCACCCAAGGGAGACCGTTCCACAGTCAAACAGCTCTTACTAGTTATCTGCAATTCAGGAATCCTGCCGGCAGCCATCCCTGGGTAGACTCGAACCGCCAACCGGGTTAACAGCCAGATGCACAGAACCATTGCAAAACGTGTGCACTCTGGATATTTTTCTTAAAATATTTCATTTTGATATATATGAATCTGCTTGTGTGCATGTGTAAATATACAGGATCACATCTTCCGGCTCATTATTCATGTATTTATTTATACATCTCCATCGTATCTTTGAAGCCAAGGCTGGCTCCCGGTTCCTTGTCCTTGGCTGCCACTACAAGCCCCGCTCACATTTCCCAGGGTGGAAATTCCACAATCCTGTCTTCTCTCTTGGACCTGTGACCTGGCCCTTATTGAAAGTGCCAGAGAACCAGTAACCCAGGATGCTGTATCTGCCCACTCGGAATGGGAGGAGCTGGGTGTAGCCTTTGCTGTGGGAGGGAAAGACTTTTCTCTCACGTCAGGCAGGACATACACAGATTGGCTGGTGCAGGTAGGGGAGAAGAGAGGAGAAAAACAGATAACCAAATGGTGCAGCGCTCTTTAGGGGGGATGTTATGTACTGAGTTGAATAGGATCCAAAATGCAGCAGTCTGATTGGTCCTAGAACAATAGGATTCACAATGCAGCAGTCTGATTGGTTCAGAGGAGCCACCCAATCCAGCTCCAGGTGGAAGTGAATCCGCAACCTGATTGGCCTACAGGTGAATCCCGGAATTAGCCAATCACGTGGGGGCCCATTGTGTAAATAATGTATATAAAGCATACATTCTGGGGGGACTTCCGTTCCTCCTCACCACTATGAGCTGAATAAAGAGCATGAAATCCACTCTCGACTCTGAGTATATTTCAGGGGACCATCTAATTCGCTAAAGGTCAGCGATGCCTAACTTGGTAAATGTCAGCAATGGCTAACTTGGAAAATGACAACAATGTCTAACTTGGTAGGTGTCAACAATGACCGGAGCAATGAGTCATAGTCTCACTCCTTCCTGGGACTCAGAAAAATATCAGAGTCAACTGTGCTCAATGCTGCTGCGAGGTGAAGCAAAACCACCTCCTCTGGTCCACAATGAGAGGTAGTGAGAATGCAAACTTGTGGGTTAAGCGCATCAGGCCAAAGACACATCTTGTCCAGCATCCTGTTCTCACTGTGGCAAACCAGAAGCCCCAATGGGGAGTCCACAAGCAAGACCTGGGGGCAACAGCAGCCCTTCTCCTCACTTGGGATTCCCAGGAACTGGCGCTCAGAGGCATTCCAGAGGCATCTGCAGCACCCTTGTGCTCCACTGCGACCTGCAAAGCTTACTTACTCTTCCGGGAAGTCCACCGGCTTGTTCTTGATCTTGTTGTGAAGAGCGAGGATAAATTCATCAATGAAAGGACACTGCAAAACAGAGCAAAGGTTTGCATGCTTTTGTGAATCCTCTTGTTTGCACTTACAGACTAAAACTCTATAACCAGTCCCAAGGAACCCTGAGAGCTCGGCTCTGCAAGGAGGCTGGGGCATTCCTGCCAGGGGTGCCAACTTGAATTAAAATATTGGGGGTGGGGTAGGTCACAAGATGTGGTGCGCACACACCATTTGAATGGCAACGGTCATCAACTTCAAGGGGGACCAGCCCCCTCAAGTATTTTATTGGGGTGTGGTGTGTGAAGGGACCTCGGCCCCTAGGAGTTGGCTCCTATGATTCCTGCAGAGAGATTCTCAGAACATCTTCATACAAGACGCTTTTCAGTTGCACACTTAAGAACTGCCTTCCTTCTCCATCATGAGCCTGCCTGAGATTTATCTTCTTTTTATAATTTGCTCAGGATTCTTTTATCTAATCATTTGGCAATTAGTAACCACCATCAACAACAGCTCCAGAAAGAAATTACTTCAGGCCATTAATCAGCCTCTGGCTGATTAATATTCTGCAGCCTGATAAATGAGTTTGGTGGGCACTGTTTTGTTGTTCTCGTTTTAACCATTTACTTTTGTTATTGTGTTTTTGCTCTGTGAACCACCCTGAGATCTTGGATGGGATTGGATTTGGATTTGATATCCCGCCTTTCACTCCCTTTAAGGAGCCTCAAAGCGGCTAACATTCTCCTTTCCCTTCCTCCCCCACAACAAACACTCTGTGAGGTGAGTGAGGCTGAGAGACTTCAGAGAAGTGTGACTGGCCCAAGGTCACCCAGCAGCTGCATGTGGAAGAACGGAGACGCGAACCGCGAATCTTGTGATGAAGGGCAGCATAGAACTCTAATAAGTGATAATAATCTGCTGCCCCTGCGGATCCAGCTGCCTGAGGCAGTTGCCTCACCTTGCCTCAAGGGTGGGCCGGCCCTGCCCCAACCACCACCACAAAAAACCGTCCCGCTTTTATAGACATCTTACCTTTCCATACACAAAGCAAAATAGTGTGATCCCCATGGCCCAGACATCTAGTGCCTGAAAAGAAGCAAACAGATTTTTTAAAAATCAGATCTCTGGGGGGGCTGCAACAAAATGTTGTGGTATAAAGCGCCCCCCACTCCGAATACTCCACCTCCTCCCCATTTCCCCATTGCTCCCCTCCAACCCCGGTTACAGCCAGTCAGCATTTTGTGGCCAATAAGCATGCTCAGCTCTTAAAAAGTAAAGGGACCCCTGACCATTAGGTCCAGTCGTAACCGACTCTGGGGTTGCTGCGCTCATCTCGCTTTATTGGCCGAGGGAGCCGGCGTACAGCTTCCGGGTCATGTGGCTAGCATGACTAAGCCACTTCTGGCGAACCAGAGCAGCGCATGGAAACGCTGTTTACCTTCCCGCCGGAGCGGTACCTATTTATCTACTTGCACTTTGTGCTTTCGAACTGCTAGGTTGGCAGGAGCTGGGACCGTGCAATGGGAGCTCACCCCGTCGCGGGGATTCGAACCGCCAACCTTTTGATCGGCAAGCCCTAGGCTCTGTGGTTTAACCCACAGCGCCACTAGTAAGAGCTCAGCTCAGCTCTTACTGGGCTCTTATTGGGGTCCCCTCCCCAAGCGGGGTCCACATCACATAAGCAGCATCCTACCTTCCCACTGAAGCTCTTCCCAGACTCAGAAAGGGCTTCAGGGGCCATGAAGGCTGGAGTCCCAGCAGTGCTGGAGAGCTGGGCATCGCTGCCCTCAAACTGATTGCTCACTCCGAAGTCGGCAATTTTGACGTGCCCGTCATCCCCCAAGAGCAAGTTGGAAGGCTTGATGTCCCGGTGGATGATCTTCTGGTAATGCACTGAAGAGAGGTGGAGAGGAGAACTTTTATAGAACCTTTATTCTCAGTCATGATGGAACTCACCGGTGGATAATCCTTTTAGTTTTATATAGCTTTGCTTTATTATCCCTTTGGAGATGCACTTTTGTCCCTCTAGGCAGTGACATTTTATGGTTCGCATTTTTAATTCTTTGTTTACTTTTTCTCTGGTTTTTTTTTGGTTCTGTTTGCAATTTTTTTGCTGCTGTGCACAACTCAATACACACGAGACTTTCTGTTCACGGCTGCGAGTGAAAGATCCCGATAACTAAGAGAGATCTGATTCTCTCTCCAGAAGGAGGAGGGGCTGTGGCTCAGTGGTTAGAGCACCTGCATTGAATGCAGAAGGTCCTGCTGTTTTGTACAGTTCTGGGCTATTGCTTAGGGTTTTTTGTTTTGTTTTGGTTGTTGTTTTTGATATCAATGTTTTGCATCTTCATTTTAAATCTTATTTTAATGTGGAAATTGTTCGATTTGGTTGTGTAATTTTCAGTGTTTCAGTTCTTGTTTATGACTATCTTTGTTATGTTTGCAATTACATATTTCTTTCTTGCATAAGCTGCCTTGAGGATGGTTTTAACTATGGGAAGGCAACGTGGAAATAAAATTATGTATGTATGAATGTAATCCAAGGGCAGCTGTGCCATAAATCAAGGTAATTTCAGCCTCAAGGCAAAGACTCTGAACCTTTCACCATGGCAGGTATACAGAGTCCGAGGTCAGTTTCTTTTGCATAACCATCCCCTTGCAGCAAAAGAAAAAAAAAGTTTTTGGTGCATGAATGTGACCTGCATCTCTAATGCTGCAGCAGCGCTGCTGCAGTGCCCAGCTTGCAGTCTGCCGGTTTGGGTAATGGGACAAGGTAAAATTGCCAACCAACACATGGAGAATGTCAACAGGGCTATGTGAGCAGGAGTGTGTGTGTGTGTTAAGTCAAACAAATAAATGAATTCATTACGAAAGGGGTCCTGCTATGTTATCAGTCAAAACAGTTGGTTTACGGATGCTTGAGGAATTCCATCATTGCAAATGCCTGCATTCCTACAACCTCTCAGGCTAAGGCTTGGATCAGACCCTCCTTAGCAACTGTTTCTTGCTGTTCTCTTGGTTGCATGAACCTAGCAAAGCACGCAGCCTTTCAAATGGCGGGTTAATTATGTGTCCAGGGCAGCTGTCTACCAGCCCCACCTGGTACGCAGGCTGAGACCCTACCTGCCTGCAGACTGTCTTGCCAGAGTGGTGCATGCTCTAGTTATCTCCCGCTTGGACTACTGCAATGTGCTCTACATGGGGCTACCTTTGAAGGTGACCCGGAAACTGCAATTAATCCAAAATGCGGCAGCTAGACTGGTGACTGGGAGTGACCACCGGGACCACATAACTCCGGTCCTGAGAGATCTGCATTGGCTCCCACTACGTTTCCGAGCACAATTCAAAGTGTTGGTGCTGACCTTTAAAGCCCTAAACGGCCTCGGTCCAGTATACCTGAAGGAGCGTCTCCACCCCCATCGTTCAGCCCAGACACTGAGATCCAGCGCCGAGGGCCTTCTGGCGGTTCCCTCATTGTGAGAAGTGAGGTTATAGGGAACCAGACAGAGGGCCTTCTCAGTAGTGGCGCCTGCCCTGTGGAACGCCCTCCCTTCAGATGTGAAGGAAATAAGCAGCTATCTTCTCTTTAAAAGACATCTGAAGGCAGCCCTGTTTAGGGAAGTTTTTAATATTTGATGCTGTATTGTTTTTAACACTCGATTGGAAGCTGCCCAGAGTGGCTGGAAAAACTCAGCCAGATGGGCGGGGTATAAATAATAAATTATTATTATTAAATGAGCTTTCGACTAAACATGAGGCAGAACTTTCTGACAGTAAGAGCTGTTTGACAGTGGAATGGACCATCTCAGAAGATGATGAGACTCTCCTTTGCTGGAGATTTTCAAGCAGAGGTTGGACGGCAATCTGTCAGTTTAGTTGTGAGTTCTGCATTGCAGGGGGCTGGACCAGATAGCTCTTGGGGTCCCTTCCAGATCTCCAATTCTATCATTTTTGATTGTCCTGACTCCGGGAGGGATGACTTTGATGACTGACAGGAGGGTTGTTCCACCCACCTGAGACCCCTGCGCAGCGTTTCCCAAGGGCATGACAGCTAGCGTGCTGGTACTCTTCCCCTTATAACACATACATCTTAAGAAACTGGGGAGGGCCAGGGACTGAGACCCAGCCTTCGTTTGGACTCACACTGGGCAGCTTCCCCGCCAACAGAGACCCAGTGCAGGATGAATCACGGCTTCTGGCAGGAGCCGATCCAAAGAGCTGCTTTGGCAAAACGTTCAGCTAACAAATGGGCTCCCAAGTTGGTTGTGACAGGTAATCATTACGTGCAGGAACAAGCATGAAGGAGAGTTCGGCTCCTAGCTCAGACGCATCCTTGGTATATAAGATGCTTTCCTGTCGCCGCTTCTGTCAAGGTTCCCCAGGGGAGGAAAAAACAACAAATCTACTTCCCATTGTCATGAAAACTTAGAATCGTAGAGTTGGAAGGGACCCTAAGAATCATCTAGTCCAACCCCCTACAATGCAGGAATAGGCTACTGTCCCGTACGGGGATCAAACCTGCAACCTTGGCGTTATCAGCACCACGCTCTAACCAACTGAGCTACCTACTTGCACAACTACTATTTATAAGAGGGCCTTCTCAGCAGTGGCGCCCTCCCTGTGGAACGCCCTCCCGTCAGATGTCAGGGAGGTAAATAATTGCATAACTTCAGAAAACATCAGGAAAGATTTTTAATGTCTGACATTTTATTATTTTTTTATATTTTGCTGGAAGCTGCTCAGAGTGGCTGGGGAAACCCAGCCAGATGGGAGGGGTATTATTATTATTAAAATTATTATTATGGGACATCTTTGCCCTCTCTTCCTATTCTTCCTCTGTCCCTCCCTATTTTCCCTTCTTTCAATTTAAATATATATATGTGTGTGTTTGTGTGTATTTTTACTAATATCAAGGCTTGCAGTTTTGTAATTCGAACAAATTATAAACAAGCTCCATTTTCACACCAGCCTCATAATTCAATCTACTTTCTCTTACTCCTGGTGTAAGGAAGCTTTGGCCTTCTAGATCTTGCTGGACTACAAGTCCCATCATCCCTGACCACACTTGCTGGAACGGATGGGAATTCTAGTTCAGCAACACCTAGATGAGCAATTTTCAAATCAATTCTTTTTACAGGGACCTCTGAGAATTGTAGCTTTATGAGGGGAATACAGGGGTCTCCTAACAACTCTCAGCACCCTCAAGAAACTACAACTCCCAGAATTCTTTTCTTTTTTTGCAAGGGGGGGGGGGAGAAGGAACTATGACTATTTAAAGCAGTAAAAGGTAAAGGTAAAGGGAACCCTGACCATTAGGTCCGGTCGCGGATGACTCTGGGGTTGCGGTGAGGGAGCCGGTGTACAGCTTCCGGGTCATGTGGCCAGCATGACTAAGCCGCTTCTGGCGAACCAGAGCAGCACATGGAAACGCCGTTTACCTTCCCGCCGGAGCGTTACCTATTTATCTACTTGCACTTTGACGTCCTTTCGAACTGCTAGGTTGGCAGGAGCAGGGACCGAGCAACAGGAGCTCACCCGATTGCGGGGATTCGAACCGACGACCTTCTGATCGGCAAGCCCTATGCTCTGTGGTTTAACTGTGGTTTAAAGCAGTACCACAGTGCTTTAAAATGTTTCGTGCAAATGCGACCAGAGAGAGTAAGTTTGGCTGACTGAGATTATAGATGAAAGGAGGAAAGAAAGCTACTGCAAATGTCTGAAATGAAACCTCACAGCCTGTTTTCTTTCGCTGGCATCTTCATGCCTGGAAGCCAGCAGCCTGGGAACCACACAGATTCCACCACCATTCAGGGAGGGAGGGAAGGGAGGGGGAATGAATGAATGAACAAATGCACTTCAAGCACAATGGCACATCATGCCGTCTGCCGATTCTTGCCGCATTATATTTGATCAGCAGAGTTGCTTGCCGCAGTTCAAGGACAAAGAGCACTCCATAAGGCGCTGCCGCCACAGAAACACGCTTTTAGCTATCGGCTTCGCATCACAGCATCTGGAGGGGAGGAATGATTTAACACCCTATCAAAAGAAATCTGCAGCGGGGTGGGGGGGGGAGAGATGTAGGGTGGGGGGAATCTAAAGGGAAGTGAAGACAGCGGGGAGAGGTCACAGGAACATAGAAAACTGCCTTCCACTGAGTCAGACCAAGTATTTGTCAACACTGACTTGGCAGCCGCTCTCTCTGGGGTTTCAGGCAGGGGGACATTCCCCAGCCATAAGACAGGAGCGAGCCTGCAGTCAATCGCAAGGAGCAAGTTGGAGTTAACTCTTTATTAGCAGAAAGAGGATCTGCACAGGAGTGTCAGGCCTAATGACCATAGCAACTCATCTCTGGTAGGTCTTGCTAGACTGGTGACTGGGAGCGGCCGCCGAGACCATATAACACCGGTCTTGAAAGACCTACACTGGCTCCCAATACGTTTCCGAGCACAAAAGTGTTGGTGCTGACCTTTTCAGCCCTAAACGGCCTCGGCCCAGTATACCTGAAGGAGCGTCTCCACCTCCATCGTTCTACCTGAACACTGAGGTCCAGCGCCGAGGGCCTTCTGGTGGTTCCCTCGCTGCGAGAAGCCAAGTTACAGGGAACCAGGCAGAGGGCCTTTTTGGTAGTGGCACCCGCCCTGTGGAACGCCCTCCCACCAGATATCAAAGAGAAAAATAACTACCAGACTTTTAGAAGACATCTGAAGGCGGCCCTGTTTAGGGAAGCTTTTAATGTTTAATAGGTTATTGTATTTTTGTGTTTTGTTGGAAGCCGCCCAGAGTGGCTGGGGAAACCCAGCCAGATGGGCGGGGTATAAATAATAAATTATTATTATTATTATTATTATTACCCTCCATGAAGCAGTTGCTGAGACTGAAGGTCCCGTCATCTCACAGCTGCCCAAGTCGCCTCCTCTCCAAGCTTTCCCCCAAGCAATTGGAGACTAAGCCTGCATGGTTGTGTTTCCTGTGTTTGCTCCTCCCATTTCATGCCTCTCCTGGTCCTGGGAGACCAGCAGGGAGGGGAGCTGCTCACAGCAGGAAGGACAGACACCCATGACTCTGCATCAGCCTGACTCATCTCTGTCTCTTGGCCCCTCTCTAGCCTCTGATTATGGACTTCTTTCTGCCACAGACTCTCTCCACTCACTAAGCCCTGCTATCTCTTCAAAACCTCTTCATCCCAGTCCTCTCCCTCTTCTCCCTCTGAGCCACCAACCACGATCCGAGTCTTTTTCCCTTGGTGGTTCCCCAGCTGGCTTCTCCCACCATTCCTCTGTGTCCAAGCAGTCCAAGACACCATACCTGTCTGTAGATGTCATTGGGGACTGGATCTTCCTGTACACCTGAAGAAGCGTCTCCACCCCCATAGTTCAGCCCGGACACTGAGATCCAGCGCTGAGGGCCTTCTGGTGGTTCCCTCATTGCGAGAAGTGAGGTTACAGGGAACCAGGCAGAGGGCCTTCTCGGTAGTGGCACCCGCCCTGTGGAACGCCCTCCCACCAGATGTGAAGGAAATAAGCAGCTATCTTATCTTTAAAAGACACCTGAAGGCAGCCCTGTTTAGGGAAGTTTTTAATATTTAATGCTGTATTGTTTTTAACACTCGATCGAGAGCCGACCAGAGTGGCTGGGGAAACTCAGCCAGATGGGCGGGGTATAAATAAATTACTGCATTATTATTACATTGGTACCTCAAGTTAAGTACTTAATTCATTCTGGAGGTCTGTTCTTAACCTGAAACTGTTCTTAACCTGAAGCACCACTTTAGCTAATGGGGCCTCCTGCTGCTACCGCGCCGCCAGAGCACGATTTCTGTTCTCATCCTGAAGCAAAGTTCTTAACCTGAAGCACTATTTCTGGGTTAGCGGAGTGGGAGTGCGTAACCTGAAGCGTATGTAACCCGAGGTACCACTGTATTATTATTATTATTATTATTATTATTATTATTATTATTATTATTATTATTATCTTCAGCATGCAAAGCAGATGCCCTGCCAATGAACCATGGTCTCTTACTTCAAGTAAAGCAAGGTTCTAGTCCTGATTATTCTGAATAGAGGGCTGCTTTAGAGTGTCGGAAGCTGCCCTATACTGACAGAAAGAAAGGAAAATTGACATATCTGACTTAGGCAGAGGCCCTTTGTCAAGTAAATCAGACGGGAGTCGATGGCGGAGCCCTCAGGAACACAGGGGGTGTTTATATCTGGGTGCTTCCCTTTAACACAGAGGTTGGCATGGAGTAGCCTCAGCGCCTAGGGCTTGCCGATCGAAAGGTCGGCGGTTCGAATCCTTGCGGCGGGGTGCGCTCCCGTTGTTCGGTCCCAGCGCCTGCCAACCTAGCAGTTCGAAAGTACTCCCGGGTGCAAGTAGATAAATAGGGACCGCTTACAAGCGGGAAGGTAAACGGCGTTTCCGTGTGCGGCTCTGGCTCGCCAGAGCAGCGTCGTCACGCTGGCCACATGACCCGGAAGTGTCTGCGGACAGCGCTGGCCCCCGGCCTCTTGAGTGAGATGGGTGCACAACCCTAGAGTCTGTCAAGACTGGCCCGTACGGGCAGGGGTACCTTTACCTTTACCTGGCATGGAGTCAGAGGTGGACACAGGGGAGCATGAACAATTGAAGGCGAGAGGAGGGGGTCTGTGTGTGCCAAAATTAGGCAGCACACAGGCCGCTGCTGAGATTGTCTGCCACTGTTGGAGTTTGGGAGCACCGCAGCAGGACTGAGCTTGCGAATCGAGGCGAAAGTGAGCGACTGCGGTGCTTGCAACCTCCCTGTGGTTTCGTCAACAGTCCACACCCCCCCGCCCTTTCTTCTTCCTAAACCCGCTTGTTCAACCGCAGATTAAAACACCTCCCTTGAGGGTGCTGCGCTGCCCGTTTCCACATTAACCGCCATGGGCTTTCCTGGACGCAATCAATAAAGGTGTTACGATTTGTAGGAAGGAAGCAGTGAGCGGAGGTGTGTGTGGAGAAATTGATTCTTCCCCTCCACCCTGTGCTCCTCACTGTAACAAGAACAGCTTGAGCCTTGCAAAGGGGGGGGGGATATTTTTTTTAAGGAATGAGGGAGTCTAGACAAAGGAGAGTAATCATTCACATATTAAGCCTTTTCTGTAGCTTTGGGGAGAGTTCTGGCAAGGTCAGTCTAGCTTTTGGAAGGTACCTAACATAAGGTGACCAGATTTTTCCCCCAATGAATCCGGGGACACTTTTCAATTTCAGTCGAATTCAGTGGATTTTGTCAAGGAACTGATTTGTAAATCTGGGGACTGTCCCCGGGAAACAGGGGCGTCTGGTAACCTTAACCTAACAGGTAGGGGACCCTAAGGATCATATCCAACTGCTCAGAGTAGACTCACCGGAATTAATGAGCCCAGGTTAGTCCATTACTGTTAATGGATCTACTTTGAGAAGGAATAATACTGGGTACAACCCTGTGTTGCAACAGAATTTAAGTTCTTTTTATAAGCCTTAAAACACACACACACAGAGTTGCATTTTTGTTTTAGAGGCTCTTCTGCACAGGAACCCTTAAGAGCTGCTTCCAGTCAGTGTAAGAAATATTGAGCTAGATAGGCAAATGGCCTGACTCCAATATAAAGCAGATTAAGGTCGAGGATCAGGATCTAGCTGGTGGATCAAAACCTTATTTTACTCCTCCTCCATCCCCATGGGCCAACCTCGACAGGCGGGCAGAACCACCCACCTGTCAATAAACCAATGTCATAACGGACACCTGTCAAAGTTCAAAGGAGGTCACTGTACAGTGGTACCTCGGGTTAAGTACTTAATTCGTTCCGGAGGTCCGTTCTTAACCTGAAACTGTTCTTAACCTGAAGCACCACTTTAGCTAATGGGGCCTCCTGCTGCTGCCGTGCTGCCTGAGCACGATTTCTGTTCTCATCCTGAAGCAAAGTTCTTAACCCGAGGTACTATTTCTGGGTTAGTGGAGTCTGTAACCTGAAGCGTATGTAACCTGAAGCGTCTGCAACCTGAGGTACCACTGTACATGCCAATCTGCAGTTACAGCACCCATCTCTGAAGATGCACCTTCAATGCCATTCAGCTGATGGGCAACCAGGAGTGCACCTTCAAAGAGATTTATCTGAGAGGTGGTTTGATAGTCACCTTCAAATACCTTCAAGGTATTTTGGTAGGTCTGAGAACATTTACTGTCTGAAACCACGGCCGGTCAGTGAAGGCAATACTGAGTTGATGGATCAAAGGTCTGAGTCGGCAGGTGCCTATGTTCCAGGGGCCTGCAGATATGGAAGGTGGATGTACCACAGCTGGAGACCACCAGGCCTATGCTGTGCCAACCTCTTACATATTTCCAGAAGGGCCCGGAACAATCTAGAAAGCAGGTCCTAGGCCAGCTCCAAATATGCTTCTGGAGGCTGCAGAACGCGGCCTACCCCAATTTGTCCTTGGGTGCCCGGCCACCCAAATGCCATGGAAACGTGTTGTTTTGATACTCACAGTATTCAATGCCCAAGACGATGTCCCTTAAGTAGAGTCGGGCCTGTTCCTCAGTGAAGGGGGTGTCACACGGCACTTCCATGACAGGCCTAAAAATGGGGTAAAAAAGGGAGAACCACGAAAGGCCTTTTCATATCATCACATAAGACCAATCTGGGAAGGACATGTTCAGTGTGGAGCTGCAATCAAACCTGACTCCCTCTATTCTCCATGGAAATCCTATTACATTTATACACTGCTCAACTTTTAGAAAAACCCTCTCTAAGTGTTATAAAATACTGATAAAATCCACATACTTAAAAAACCTATCCAGTCTCAGTCGTATTATTATTACTACTGCTACCATTAATTAAATTTATTAGTCGCTTTTTTGCAACTCACAAGCACGTTACAATTTCTTAAGCAAAAAACAAACACCTAAGTACATTAAAACCAGCATTTTATTTTTTAAACCTATGCTACCTGAAGGAGTGTCTCCATCCCCATCGTTCAGCCCGGATCCAGCTCTGAGGGCCTTCTGGCGGTTCCCTCTCTGCGAGAAGTGAGGTTACAGGGAGCCAGGCAGAGGGCCTTCTCGGTGGTGGCCCCCGAGTTGTAGAACGCCCTCGCATCAGATGTCAAGGAAATAAATCATTACCTGACTTTTAGAAGACATCTGAAGGCAACCCTGTTTAGGGAAGTTTTTAATGTTTGATGTTTTATCATGTTTTGAATATTCTGTTGGGAGCCGCCCAGACAGCCAGATGGGCGCGGTAAAATTAAATAATAATAATAATAATAATAATAATAATAATCCCGCCCATGTAAAAAGGCCATAGATGGTTAGAAACCAAAGGCCTGATGAAGAAGGAATGTTTTTTGTCTGGCGCCTGAAGCTATGTAATGATGGCACTAGGTGAGCCTCCCTAGGAAGAGCAGTCCACAAATGGGGAGCCACCTCTAAAAAGGCCCCTTCTTGTGTTGCCCACCCCCCAGGCATCTCATGAAAGGGGGCACACAAAGAAGAGCTGCAGGTTATGATCACAGAGTTCAGGTTGGTTCACATGGGGAGAGGTTCTCCTTATAGCAGCACTTTGAATTGTTTCTGGAAACTAACTGGTAGCCAGTGCAGTTGGGCCAGGATTGGTGTTACATCCTCAGATTGTCTTGCCACATTGAGCAACCTTGCCACTAAAATTTTTATACTCAAGAGTAGACCTACCGGATGGTATTCAGCTAAGTTTGACTCAGATCATACTGACTGAAATTAATGAAGAAGTAAGGCCTCTTAATTTCAATAGGTGTACTCCCGAGTAAAGCTTAGTTGAATACCACCCCATTTAGATGTATTTATTTATTTCTTAAAATGTATATACCTCGATTGTAGAAAAAGCCTCAAAGTAGATACGATTCATACAGGCCCATTCATTTCAATAGGCCGACTCGGAGAATGACTAATGGATGCAACCCATTAAATAATCGAAAAAATAAATAAATCCTTGGCCGCTAACGTGCCAACACTTGTTCTTCACACTTTACATTTTCAAGGAAGGAATTCAGGTGATGATTAACATTTTTATGAGGAACGGGAGATCTATGCCTGACTCGGCCACTGCTATTACTTTTGTTGGCAGCTTAAGCACTTGAAATAAGTCTTGGCCAACCTGGAAGCCCTCCCAAGAAGCTCTGGACTACAACTCCCATCAGACCCAGCCAGCACTTCTGTATGATGATGGTGCTGATGGGAGTTGTAGTCCAAAACATCTGGAAGGCACCAGGTTGGTTGGAGCATGAGGAAACATCCGCCTTAAAACATCTTTTGGACAGGCCTTTGGCCATGATCTAGCAGTCAGGTTCAAGCTACTTACTTACCCCTTCCGCAGGAGGTCAAACACTGGAAGAGACAGAAAAGGGAAGGAAAATAAATAAAGGACGAGCTTGATTAACCACCTGCCTTTTAACTTACTGAGGCTGCAAGGTTATGCACACACTTATGTTGAACAAAGTCCTAAGTAAGCCTGCAAGGGATTGTGCTGTGGCTGAATTTACGCCACCCTTTCTCCATATAGGTGCATGCTACACTGGCTGGCTGTTGTGGGCATGGGGGACTGGAATGGAGTATCCTGGAAATGGACGTGGGTAGCTGAGTCGGACCCTAAACTGGAGAGCTCTATGAAATAATATTCTGTGAGGGTCCCACTTCTATAAACTGCTCCAAGGGAATCACCGAATGCGCATGACCTCAAGGATCATCCAGTCCAACCCCCTACAATGCAGGAATCACAGCTAAATAATTCCTGACAGGTGGACCTTCAGCTTGCTCTTGGGCTGGGGACACAGCAACTGCTCAAGAAGTTAAGCCCCCCAATAAAACCCACCAGCAGAATGAAAATTAAGCACAAAGCATGCCGATTATCTGTTGTGGGAGGGGTCAGAAAATGTGAGGAGAGGAACGAAATGGAGCAACCTGAAGGGAGTCGTGGCTGGCTGGCTGGCTGGCTGAAACACTAAACAGGGGTAATTGCATGCTGCGGCATTTTGTTGCAGCTGCTCTGCTTGAAACCCATTTGCCCCACTTGATCACACAGCTCGTCTGCATTTCCCCCCCACACAACGGTTTGCTCACAAATAACCGGCGCCGATCAACTACGTTTTTCTAAAAGATGGACATGCCTACCCATGTACAGGTTGTCTTCTGCGGGGTCATCTAGTACCTGGAAGGAAAGAGATTTATTCAAACCTTTGGGCCTCCTCAGATCACAGGCCAAGGGAAGGAGCAATGACAGAAGGATGAGGATATCATTCGACAGCACAAAACGTGGATTGGTTTTATGCTGTCCTGGATCCCCTCACAAGAAGCCTGGGAACTGTAATCCGAATGAAGGTGCTGAGAGCTGTGTTAAGAGGGCTGAGTGATGGTGCTACAGGAGAGTAGGAAGGGGCAAGTTTCTGCCCTGTGGGTGTTGCCATCTCAAACCTGACATAAGGGACAATGGAGGCAAACATTTAGGGGTGTATCCACCGTTGGTTTTATTCATGAGCAGACCCACTGAAATTAATGGCCATGACCAAGTAAGCTCCATTAATTTCAGTGGGTTTACTCCCAGTAGAATTTAGATGGATATAGACTTTAGAGTGCAAGAACTTAAAAGAGGACACATTCACACCATAGATTTAAAGCACTACGATGGCGTTTAAAACAGTCATGGCTTCCCCCAAAGAATTGTTAAACCACAGAGCCTAGGGCTTGCCGATCAGAAGGTCGGCGGTTTGAATCCCCGCGATGGGGTGAGCTCCCATTGCTGGGTCCCTGCTCCTGCCAACCTAGCAGTTCGAAAGCACAACAAAGTGCAAGTAGATAAATAGGTACCGCTCCGGCGGGAAGGTAAATGGCATTTCCATGCGCTGCTCTGGTTCACCAGCAGTGGCTTAGTCATGCTGGCCACATGACCCGGAAGCTGTACGCTGGCTCCCTTGGCCAGTAAAGCAAGATGAGTGCCGCAACCCCAGAGTCGGCCACAACTGGACCTAATGGTCAGGGGTCCCTTTACCTTTACCTTACCCCACCTCCCAGAACTACAATTCCCTATGAAGAAGGGTTGATTGTTAAACCACCCTGGGAATTCTAGTTCTGTGAGAGGAACAGAGGCCACCTTACAGTTATCAGCGCCCTTAACAAACCACAACTCCCAGAACTCTTTGAGGGAAGCCGTGATTGCTGAACTTGCCTTAGCACTTTAAATCTATGGTCTGAATGTGGCATTAGTTGCAATGGCGTATGGAGACTAGCAAGACTATATGGGAAAGATGGGTTTTTAACTCTTGTTTGTCTGTGGGGCTGGGGAACAACATTATAAACGTTGCAGTCTTTCCCAAAGAGGGGGAAATTGCGAAATGTCTGGGGTTGGTTCCTGGAGAGCTTTACTCAGAACTTGGCCACATTCGAGAGAGAGAACGGTGCATTTTGATCTGAAAGCAGCAACAGGATGTAAAATGCATCTGATCTCCGGGACAGTTTTAACAAAAGGGAGCTGAGTTTTGAAACTATTTTCTTCTTTATGTTCTTTAGCTTCCTTACAAGTAAAAAGCCTGCCCAAGAGGACACATACAGCCCCTGTTACATGATCCTGTACGCACCATTTGCAGGGATGCTTCAGGGTCAGGGATGCGGGTGGCGCTGTGGTCTAAACCACAGAGCCTAGGGCTTGCCGATCGGAAGGTCGGCGGTTCAAATCCCCGCAATGGGGTGAGTTCCCGTTGCTCGGTCCCTGCTCCTGCCAACCTAGCAGTTCGAAAGCACATCAAAGTGCAAGTAGATAAATAGGTACCGCTCCAGCGGGAAGGTAAATGGCATTTCCATGCGCTGCTCTGGTTCGCCAGAAACGGCTTAGTCATGCTCGCTACATGACCCAGAAAAACTGTCTGCGGAGAAACGCCGGCTCCCTCAGCCAATAAAGCGAGATGAGCACCGCAACCCCAGAGTCGTTGGCGACTGGACCTAACGGTCAGGGGTCCCTTTACCTTCAGGGTCAGACACACAACAGAAACAAACAAACCTCAATCAGCTTGACAACGTTGATATGGTCCAGTTTCTTTAAGATGGCTATTTCCTGATAGATCCGCTCAAGGGGGGCCATGGGCTTTGCCTGTCCCCCGGCAGCAGCTTTTGACCCTCGAGGTGGAGGTCGACCTTTACCCAAAGGAACAAGACGCACCAGTTCACACTTTAGTTAGGAGTAGTTTTCCTTGTCTCCTTGCATGCTCATAAAGTTGTTGTCCTCACAAACTAAGTATCGTCCCATATTGGCCCAGTTTTGCACCTTCATTGAGAGTTTTTGCCTGGCTGGAATATGTCCTTGAACTCCCAGAATGCCCCTTGTTTGCCTAGACGGAAGTGTGTGCCTGCCCTACCTTCAGATAAGCTCCCCAAGATGTAAAAAGGCACAGATACTTACGTGGAAATCCATACTGTTTCAATAGCTTCTTTTTGGAGAGGACTTTCATGGCCTGTAGTGAAACAGAAGGGGTGGGGATGAGAGGTGTATTATAAAAAGTCAAGTAAGTAGTAATTTGGAGCAGTAAGTAGGACCCATTCTATTTCTTAGTTTGTTTTAAACTGTTTTTCAATACTGTGTTTTAATTGTGGTCAGCTTCCCGGGGACTATAGGGTGAAAGGAGGGTAAACAACAAAAGAGGAAGGAGCAAAAGGAACCCGAAGCCTCTGGAGCGCAGCAGGACTTCCCGCTGTGTTCCGGAGGCTTCAGGCGGCTATCCCTGAAGCCTGGAGAGCGAGAGGGGTCGGTGCGCACTGACCCCTCTCACTCTCCAGGCTTCAGCGAAAGCAACGCAAAGCCTCCGGAGCGCGGAGGGAGCACTTCCTCTGTGCTTTGGAGGCTTTGAGTTGCTATCACTGAAGCCAAGGAGCCTGCATTCGCTCCATAGGACGCACACACATTTCTCCTTAATTTTTGAAGGGGAAAAAGTGTGTCCTATAGAGCGAAAAATACGGTACTTCGTTCAGACCCCACTTTTCCTCCAGGGAGGTCAAAGGGGGTGTATGTGGTCCTCTTCCTCCCCATCTTATCTTCACAACAAACCTGTGAAGTGGGTTAGGCCAAGAAAGTCTGTGAACAGTCCCCCAAGGTGACCCAAAGCAGGGATTTGAACCCTGGTGTTTTCCAGGTCCTAGTAGCCTGACGCTGTCACCACGGTAATCTCAGCCTTAAAATCTGGACATATGCTTTAAAGGTAAGATCAAAAGGCAGAAGGCAGCAGAGCAACGCTCCCTCGTCTCTGCTGTAACCACCTTGAAGGGGGGAAAGGACATAGACAGGCAACGGTGAAAAAATTCAGCATATTGCTTGTGTGTGTGTCTGTTTGTGCGAGTGAGACTGAAAGAGAGAATCTGAATTGTTTCCAATTGTCAGAATTTTAAAAGGGTCCCAGGTAATTGGTGGTGCATTGCACTTGCGTGAAATATTTCCATTGCCCACTTGACAGCTCTCGTCAAAGCGCTATCGGTGTGAACGTTGTTCTACAAAGCAGAGATACATGGAACATGCAATCTCTTTCGGTATGAAAAGCCACCTGTCAATCAAGTAGCGTGCTGGGGAGCTAACCGGCCATTAGCTCATTATGCAATTTGGAGCAGTTTCTCTTATGGGTTCCCCCCTCCCTCCCAGGTGCCATTTTCTTTTGCTTTCTTCCTCAGTGGCCTCAGGGAATCTGGATGGCTCTGTGAATGCGGAGGTTTACTTGGTGAGCCAGCCAACAGAAACATCTTCCAAGATGTTTGAATGAGGAGTGGTGCTGTCCGCGATCTGTGCAGGGTCCTTCCAACTTCCTTTTTTCAACTTAGGCCACATTCATGTCATCCCGAGTGATACCCACTCTAAACAGTCATGGCTTATCCCAAAGAATTCTGGGAGCTGGAGTCGGTTAAGGGTGCCGAGTTGTTAGGAGGCCCTAATTCCCCTCCCAAAACTACAATTCCCAGAGTTCTCCGGGAAGAGGGATTGGTTGTTGCACTACAGTGGTACCTCGGGTTAAGAACTTAATTCATTCTGGAGGTCAGTTCTTAACCTGAAACTGTTCTTAACTTGAGGCACCACTTTGGCTAATGGGGCCTCTCGCTGCCGCCGCCGTGCGATTTCTTCTCATCCTGAAGCAAAGTTCTTAACCCGAGGTACTATTTCCGGGTTAGCAGAGTCTGTAACCTGAAGCATCTGTAACCCGAAGCGTCTGTAACCTGAGGTACCACTGTACTCTGGGATTAAAGAACATAAGAAGAGCCTGCTGGATCAGGCCCAAGGCCCATCTAGTCCAGCCTCCTGCTCTCACAGAGGTGAGCCTGTGGGAAACCAGCAAGCAGGATTCGGGCACAAGAGCGACTCTCCCATCTTGTGGCTTTCAGCAATTGGTATTCAGAAGCATTGCTGCCTCCAACTGCAACTCTGGGGGCGAGGGGGCGGGAATAGGGATCTCCTTATAAACCCTCAGCACCCTTAACAGACTCCAGCTCCCAGAATTATTGGGGAGAATTCCTGCAATCTGAGCTGGCCTCCTCCATCTCTAGGATGAAGCCCACTCTGTTCCTGGACAAAATGGTTTTTTTTGTGGTAGAACGGAGAGTCCGTTCTCAAGGCAAGTGAACTCAACCAAACACAGACAGGCAAGAGCCTGTGGCAGTGCAATAGTTAGAGTGTTGGAGTAAGACCTGGGAGAGACCTGAGTTCAAATCCCTCACCCAAAAATGAAGCTCACTGATTGTGGGCCAGTCACTGCCTCTTGGCCTAACCTACTTCACAGGGTTGTTGTGGGGGGGGGGGGTAAATGAGGAGGCGGAGAGCCATGTACGCAAACTTGAGCTCCTTGGAGGAAAAGGTGAGGTAAAAATGCAACAAACAAACAAGGGATGAGTGAAAACACGCTCCCCTGAGAGGTCAAATTTGATTGGAGGGAATATCCAACCACTTGCATAGGGAACAGCAGGGAGCAGGGGAGGAACTTACATAATATTGGTCGTCACTTTCGTTGTAGGCCAGCTTCACGACGCCATAGGAGCCCTAAGAAATAAATGCACAGACAATGTCAGTTCAGACTAGAGAATGGCTCGCTGAAACGCATGTTCGACGTTAGCAAATTTTTTGGAAAGAAATATCAGGATGTATAAAAACTATTGTGAGGAAAGAGTTGAAAATTCCAGAACATCCTCTTATACCTAATATACGGGGCTTGACAAATGGTCAACGTAAATGGATTCTCTGGGCCTGGACATCTGCAAAAAGATTAATACGCTGGAAGGACAAAAATGTGGCTTCCTTTGATCAATGGGAGGACGACATGAGAACTCCTGCAACCTCTTGCAGATTTGTATGTACCTTTCGTGTATTAATACACAGTTCTTTACACCTTTTTGCCTAACGTATCTATTTTCTGTAAGCTGTTTCCCCAAAATGCAATTTTCTCATGATGCTTTGCACGCTTTTCGTTGGGCGAGCTGCATTCCAAAAATTAAGAGAAGAGTGGGGTTTCGAAGCGCAGAGAGTCCACGTGTAAGTTCTGGAAGTATGAACAAAGGCTTGGAGGATGCAGTTTGGATTCAAAACGCTTCCTGCAGTGCTTTAAATCCAAGCTGCTTTCTCAGCAGCGGGGGGAAAACAAAACAAGAAAAATGCTGCCTTGAAAAAATGGAGCATATTTTCGTTCTGGTGGAAAGAGTTTGCACTAAAAATACTGCTTACTTGGAAATGAAAAAAAGAAAGAAAAGCTCCCTTTCTAAATGCTCTGAATACAAACCTCCTTCTCTGCAGGGGGAAATATGTTTCGTTTTGAGTACTTCAAAAGGGCTTCCACTAAACATTAATCAGCTGGTCGGCGGCTACAGAGACTCCCTTTGAAGGTGCAACTCCCAGTGCTGAACGGCGCCGAAAGCGCATCTTCAAAGGTGGCTGCTGTAACTGCTGATTGTCAGTTGTCAGTTACTTCCCTTGGACTTTGACAGGTTTCAGTCACCTGACATCATTGTGACATCAGGTTGCTGACAGGTGCGTGGTCTTGCCCACCTGTCATCAGGGTAGGGGAGTAAGGATGTGGCCCGCTGGCCGGATACTGTTCCGCAACCCAAGTCTGCCTTATAAACTGAGTCAAGACCGCTGGTCCTTCTCCTAGCTCAGCACTGCATACACTGACCAGCAGCAGCTCTCCAGGGTCACAGGCTCAGGTGTTTCTCTCAACCCTACCTGGAGATGCTGCAGAACAAACCTGGGAGCTTCTGCATGCGAAGCAGGTGTCCTGCCATTGAGCCATGCCCCTTTCCCTGCTTGTGTCCTGACATCTGACCACTTCCTGTTGGAAATAGGATGTTGGACCAAGCGGTCCTTTGCTCCAATCCGGCAGGGCTCCTGCGATGCCCCATCTACAAATGCCCAGAAGATTTTAGTTTCTTTTTTTAAAAAAAGCAACTTCTCTCTTGATATGCCAAAAAAATGTAAATTGTTGTTTAGTCGTGTCCGACTCTTTGTGACCCCATGGACCAGAGAACACCAGGCCCTCCTGTCTTCCACTGCCTCCCGCAGTTTGGTCAAACTCATGCTGGTAGCTTCAAGAACACTGTCCAGCCATCTCGTCCTCTGTCGTCCCCTTCTCCTTGTGCCCTCCATCTTTCCCAACATCAGGGTCTTTTCCAGGGAGTCTTCTCTTCTCATGAGGTGGCCAAAGTATTGGAGCCTCAGCTTCACGATCTGTCCTTCCAGTGGGCACTCGGGGCTGATTTCCCTCAGAATGGAGAGGTTTGATCTTCTTGCAGTCCGTGGGACTCTCAAGAGTCTCCTCCAGCACCATAATTCAAAAGCATCTATTCTTCGGCGATCAGCCTTCTTGATGGTCCAGCTCTCACTTCCATACATCACTACTGGGAAAACCATAGCTTTTACTATACAGACCTTTGTTGGCAAGGTGATGTCTCTGCTTTTTAAGATGCTCTCTAGGTTTGCCATTGCTTTTCTCCCAAGAAGCAGGTGTCTTTTAATTTCGTGACTGCTGTCACCATCTGCAGTGATCATGGAGCCCAACAAAGTAAAATCTCTCACTGCCTCCATTTCTTCCCCTTCTAATTGCCAGGAGGTGAAGAAATGGAGGCAGTGAGAGATTTTACTTTCTTGGGCTCCATGATCACTGCAGATGGTGACAGCAGTCACGAACAGGATCTCGGACCAAGTGGTCCTTTGCTCTGATCCAGCAGGGCTCCTGCGATGACCCGTCTGCAAATGCCCAGAAGATTTTAGTTTCTTTTTCCCCCTCTCTTGATATGCCAAAAAAATGTAAATAAAGGTGCTTAAATGGAAGGAGCTAAACTGAGTTCAAAGGCAGATGATCTACCTACGCAATCCTTTTCATCGGTTTAAAGAGATTCATGAGGATGGAAAGTTCTTTGATCAGGCAGAAAGAACTTCTGTCAGTGGAATGGGGAGATGGGTTATTTTTTATCTGGCCAATTCCCTCTTCCCCACCCCAACTCCCACAGACTTCAAAATTCAATCGTCAGGCCAGGGTGTTCCAACATGGAGGGCCTGAGGGTTACATACCTTTTTCCAGCAACATTTCATGACTTCCCAACCCCTGCCTTTCCAAGGTCAGGTAAGGAGGTGCTGGGCTTTGGGAAAGAGGTGTGTGGGCTCCGAAAGGGTCCCAGAGTCCTCCACGCTCCTTGCCAAAGCCTAGCTAGCACTTCCCCATCTTTGGGAAGGAGGTGGGAGGGCTCTAGGACCCTGCCAGGGCCTTGCGCCTCCTTCCAAAAGCCCAGCACCAGTTTTGGAAAGGCAGCATGAGGGCTGGCTGTTCTCATGTTCTTGCAGAACATGCTTATCTGTTGGGCTGCCTCCCAGGGATACTTATGTGTTGGAGCACAGACTTTAGGCTCTTTTCCATGAAGGGCAGAGGAAGGGGACATCTCTTGATTCTCGTCACGCGGAGCCCAGGTGCTGCAGTGCTGGGAACTCTGCCATGTGCAAATTTTGATATACACAGTCATTATCTCTGTAGCAGGAGGCTGGCACAGGATTCCCAAAGGCAGGCAGGAGAAGAACACCAGCCATTCCTCCGCTTACCTGCTGCCTGTAGCGGGAAGAGGCTTGGATCGGTGAAGTCAACAACAGCACCTTCCCCTTATTCCTGCAACCTCACTTGTTCAGCACATTGAGCCCCATCAGATTTGTTAAGAGTGAGCTGGCATTGCGGCAGGGCTCCAAGACATAAGAAGCGGCTCAAAAACTCACAATCAAATGCCACGCTGGCTTCCGGTTCCGCTCTGCCTTAATGGAAGCAGCCCTCATGACATTAGGAGATCATTGGCAAAGGAAAAACAAGCATGATTGAGGGCAATTATCCTTGCAAATTCCCCCCCCAGGGACGGGGGGGGGCGGCTTCACTTCACTCACAGTTTGTCTCAAACCTGGCTCTCCTCTGGCATGGAATTGGGGGGGGGGCAAGGAGGCGCTGAGTGCAAAAGCACTTCACCTGCCGAAAACCCTCCAACGCTGCCATTAAGAAGCAGAGGTTCTCCTGTTAATTAGAGCTTAATTGGACTAAATTACAGGTGTGTGCTAGTAGAGATAAGATCGCTAAATGCGGAAAAAACCAACTGCAAGGACATTACGGTTTGAACTTGAGATAAGATTTCATTTGGTGCAAAAGACGGTGGGGACGGGAGCCTACGGTTTCTTTATTTAAAGTTTTCTTCTCTACATTTATGATTCAGCAACCCTCCTCTGAATGCTAGTTCAAATTATATTTGTACAAGCGAGGATGGAAGAAATTGGATTATAAATATGGAATATAACATCAAATGGAACTGTGTGTGTAAAAAGGGGGGGGGAGGGAAGCTCTATTTTGCAAAAGGTTTACGATGGAAACCATCCTTTATTAGTTACGTATGAACTGAATAACACTAAGAGGACTTGGAAGTATAATTGCTCATATATCTTCAGCTGGAAGGAAGGATGAAAGGAGTCGCCATCAGGATTTTGCATTCTACCTACAGTTCCAAGATAGCACGGAAGGAACTTGGAGCGTAAAATAGTATAAAATGGTCATTAGAAGCAGCGATTAAAAACAGATATTTAAAAACAGTAGGCATAATAAAATTACCAAAATATACATAACAATCAACAGGGTTTTTTAAATAAACTTATACAGAATAAAATTGCATAGAACCCCAAAAATCTACTTCTGATGAAGTAGTTGAGGAAGAGTTGTGGTCACATACCTTGCCTATTTCGCTTTTCAACTTATATTGGTTCAGCTGCACACAATCCTGGAGGGGTAGAAATAGAGGTTCAGTTAGGGTAGCTAGTTCAAAAGGATTGCATTTGGAGGCTGAGATGGGCAAATTGGTCAGTTTCTCATTTTTCCAGTTAGCTCTCCTCACATCCACATCAGCTGAATTTTTTTTTTAAAGTAATCACCAAAACCCATCAGCATTTTTGTGAGTATTTCTCCTAATGCAAACATTCCCGGATGCGCTTTTGCCCAATATCCCTGATTCCGCAGACCGTATTTCCCCTGAAAGTTACGTTTCCCGTAATACAATGCACTTCTGTATGTCCTTTTCGCCAACACATGCATTTTAACGCACGTCTCAATAGATGCATTTTGGTACACGATTACCTTGGATAGAGAAACTGCGTTTCAAAAATTTGGATACTTTCAAACGTCAAGAGATGACTGTGTTTCAATTTGCGAGCTGTTTTGGATACTGTGAATTAGGTAATATTTGCCTTTCGATGCAAATTGAACCGAATTCCTCCCTCGCCCCAAATTCAGCGACAACAGCGAGAGCTAATAATGGCATCTGAGCACCGCAACCCAGCTTCATTGGGAGATGACGAGGAAGAATACCCCCTTAGTATTTGTGATCTGCAGACAGGAAAAGTACACCCTCAGAGGCAAGCCAGGTTCCCTCTGCCTGTCACTTCTCCTCAGTCACACGTCTGAGTGAGCTGCTAGGTCCGCTTCCCTCAGCTGGAAGCATGAAGCGAGTCTTTCCATTTCAAAAGGGAGGATGCGCTGCCGTGCAGAGAGACTGTCAAATGCGATCGGGCTCCGAAGGCAGCTCGCTCTGAAGGTTTTTTGCCGCCTCCGGCCAATTTTTGTACGAAAAGTCTGCCCTCTGCCAGACGCTGTAGTCAGCATAACACACCAAGCCATCTAAGTCTGGGTTGGGATTTGTTAACGGAGGATACGTGAGGCAAAATAATCTGGGTCTATTCATCAGGTGCATTTTAGCTGATTAATGGACTCACTGATGAAGGCGGCAACCCTAAACACACTTACTAGGGCCGTGTTTGCCATACGGTGCGTATCTAAACTATGGAACTCCCTCCCACTGGAGACAGGGGGTGGTCACCAACTTAGATGGCTTTAAAAGAGGACTGGACAAATTCACGGAGGATAGGACTATTGATGGCAACAAGCCACGCTATGCTCTGCCTCCATGGTTGGGGTTTATTGGTAAGTTCGTTTATTTGTAGTAATATGCTATGATCGAAGTAATGGTTTTCTTTTTTTGTAAACTGCAGCCGGTACAGAATTCGGCAGCCAGGTTGCTTACCAGGGCAAAATCCTCTGAGTGTGTAATACCAGCCTGGCCCAACTGCTCTGGCTAGCAACTGGTTTCCAGGCCCAATTCAAAATGCTGGTTCTGACCCATAAAGGTTTATGTGGCTCAGGGTACCAACACCTCAAGAACTTCATCTCTCTGTATGAACTGACCCAGGCGCTGCGATCATCACCTGAGGCCCTTCTTTGTGTGCCCCCCTCCATGTGACGTTTGGAGGGTGGCAACACAAGAACAGGGCCTTTTCAGTGGTGGCTCCTTGCTTGTGGAACGTTCTCCCCAGTGCAGCTTGCCTGGCGCCATCATTACATAGCTTTAGGTGCCAGGCAAAAATATTCCTTTTTTATCAGGTCTTTTACCTATGGCCTTTTTGCTGGGATGTTTTAAGTTTGTTTTTTCTCCAAGTGTCCCACACAATGAAATCCTGAGGGCTCTTAAGATGAAGAGGGCCTTTCTGCAAAGCCCCTCACTTCTGGTCTGTGAAATGCTATCCTGAGAGAGTCCCTTTTCATTTCCTTCCCAGCCAAAGGCCTTTTATTGTGCTCCCAAGCCTTTTAACACATCTCTTTTAATTGCTCTTTTAATTTCATCTCCGCAGGTCGATGACAAACGATTCTTCTTCTTCTTTTTAGTTTTTCTAGCTGAGCTGATTTTTCTCAGATTCTTAACTGCGGCTTTAAACGGCATCTATCTATGCTGGATTTTATGACTGGATTTTATTGCTAGGGAGGGTTTTTTTAAATTGATTTATGATTTTTATTGAATTTTATTGCACAATTCAATGTGCAATGTTTTAATTTTGTCTGTGTCACCTAGAGTATAGTTTTATCTTAAGCAAGCAGCTTGTAAACTGAATAAAACAGAACATGATACAGCCGGCCGTTCAGCTTTTGGTCCACTGAAAATATGTTCAATCCACCCCTTAAAACATGAGTGGGGAAACTTTTCCAGTCTGAGGGCCATATTTCTGTCCAAGGCAACCTTCCAGGGGCCACATTCTAGTGGTGGGCGGAGCCAGATTCAAAAGTGAGTGGAGCAGTGAATGTTACTTTTACCTTTCCACACTGGCCTAGTTTCTATAATCACACGCCCCTCTCTATCTTCCATCAAGATAAGCAAGAAGCATCATCAGGGCTGAAGGTCATATTCCAGCCAAGCAAAAACACTCAAGAAGGGTGTGAAGGCCTGGTTCCCATGGCAACTAAGGAGTAAATGCAGAAGACCATTTTTCTAACAACTCAGCCCTGGATCCTGTGTGAGTGTCTGAAAGTGGTTGGAGGATGGATGGCGGCTAACAGATTGAGGATGAATCCTGACAAGACAGAAGTACTGTTTTGGGGGGACAGGAGGTGGGCAGGTGTAGAGGACTCCCTGGTCCTGAATGGGGTAACTGTGCCCCTGAAGGACCAGGTGTACAGCCTGGGAGTAATTTTGGACTCACAGCTGTCCATGGAGGCGCAGGTTAATTCTGTGTCCAGGGCAGCTGTTTACCAGCTCCATCTGGTACGCAGGCTGAGACCCTATCTGCCCGTGGACTGTCTCGCCAGAGTGGTGCATGCTCTAGTTATCTCCTGCTTGGACTACTGCAATGCACTCTACATGGGGCTACCCAGAAACTATAACTAATCCAGAATATGGCAGCTAGACTGGAAGCGGCTGCCAAGACCACATAACACCGGTCTTGAAAGACCTACATTGGCTCCCAGCACGTTTCCGAGCACAATTCAAAGTGTTGGTGCTTTAAAGCCCTAAACGGCCTCGGTCCAGTATACCTGAAGGAGCATCTCCACCCCCATCATTCTGCCCAGACACTGAGGTCTAGCGCCGAGGGCCTTCTGGCGGTTCCCTCACTGTGAAAAGCCAAGTTACAGGGAACTAGGCAGAGGGCCTTCTTGGTAGTGGCACCCATCCTGTGGAACGCCCTCCCACCAGATATCAAAGAGAAGAACAACTACCAGACTTTTAGAAGACATCTGAAGGCAGCCCTCTTTAGGGAGCTTTTAATGTTAAGGGAAGCTTTTAATACTTTGTTGGAAGCCGCCCTGAGTGGCTGGGGTAACCCAGCCAGATGGGCGGGTTATAAATAATAAATTATATCATATTTTATATTATATCTTGGAGTAAGAGGCTTCCTGTCATGGGCTGGTTGAACGCAGAGGAATGGTGGGAGGAACCAGATGGGGAGCCACCAAGGGAAGAAGGCTCAGAGCCCGGGGAGTGGTGGTGGGACAACGATGAGTGGTCACAGGGAGAAGGGAGATCAAGAGGCAGAGATGAATCAGGCTAGTGAAGAGTCACGGGTGTCTCCTGCTGCAACAAGCTCCCCTCCTCCCTATGTCTCCCAGAACCAGAAGAGGAATTAAAAGGGCGGAGCAGTGACAGCCTGCACACAGGCACAGTCTCCGATTGATTGGAAAAAGTCACGGAGAAGAGAGAACGGTTGTGGGGACGCGGGGACTTTCAGTCTTGGCAACTGATGTCAAGGAGGAGCACCAATGGGGATGAGCTGCTGTGCCCTTTAGGCCTGACACTCAGCCAAGTTTACAGAGACTGTGTTTTTGCAAATACCGTCATACCTTGGAAGTTGAATGGAAGCCGTTCAGAAACCAAAGCACGTGGAAGCTGCGGGAGCCCCATCAGACGTTCGGCTTCCAAAAATAGTTCGCAAACCGGAACAGTCACTTTTGGGTATGCGGTGTTCAGGAGCCAAAACGTTCAAGAACTAAGATGTTCGGAAACCAAGGTACGACTGTAACTCCAACTTTGAACGGTGTGATTTACTGCCGCTTGGCTCTGTGACATTTCCTCTGCTTCATCATTTATTAGAACTTGTGGACACCCAACGGAATGTTAGAAGATTTGGGGCAGATAAAGATTTGGGCAGAGTTAAACTGCGGGACTCTCTTCCCACTTGGACGGCTTTAAAGGAGGATTGGACAAAGCTATTAGCCTCCAGAGTCAGGTCCTGGTTGCTGGTCTCCCACAGGTGTCTGAGTGGCCACTGTGAGGACATGATGCTGAACTAGATGGGCCATTGGCCGGATTCTGCAAACCTTTCTTCTGCTCTTCTCTGCCTCTGATGAAATGGCTTGGGTTTTATGTGACTGGGGGGAAAGCTCCAGACACCTGATACACGAGGGTAGGAGGGCCGCATTTGACCCCAGGCCTAAGGTCTTAAAATGCATTGCTGTCTAAGGATGCAATCCTTCTCTGTTGACACGAGCGTAGCCTCAGTTGTGTAGCACAGCAGGCAGCCACCAATCCATCATGGATCTTCACCAATGGGAATAAGCCAACAAAACAGCTGTGATTGATCTCATCTTCGTTTTTACCAGGGATGTAACTTGCGTAATGACTCGCAACCACGGTGTGAGGGATAACACTGCCTCTGACAGTGATGGATGACCCCCAAGCAGCCTGCACCAGGGGAAAGGTGTCGCTTCGGAAAGTATTCCAATGTATCTGAATGTCGCTAGAAAGGGGCTCAGGGAGAAAGATGTATTGGGGTGGGGCAAATGCCACGCCACGCTGAACAACTTGCCTATCGAAAATGTGTCTAAATAGGAAAGACGGTGGCAGGGGAGGAGGCGATTGGAATACTTTGTGCCGTTCTGGTCGCCTTGCCCCAAAAAGGGGTTGGAAAAGGTTCAGAAAAGAGCCATCAAAATGACCAAAGGAATGCAGTGACTCACCTGCGAGGAAAGACTGCAGAATTTGGGAATCTTTTGGAGAAAAGGCGCGGCGAAATGATAGAACTTAAAAATATTATGTATGGCATGGAGAAAGTGGTTCTTATTCTGCTCCAGAAACACTAGAACTCCAGGCCATCCAGATTCCAGACAGATAAAAGGATGACCTTCTTCTCAGAGTGCATTGTTAACCTATGGAACTCACTCCCACAGGAGGCAGTGAGGACACAGTGATGACCTGGCAAAGCTTATTCCTGGCTGCTGGGTTTCTTTCCCATTTCCGATGTCAACTTTGCACAGCGCAGCCCGACAGACAGCTTTATTTGCAGCAGCTGTCATTTTGAATGGGTCGATCTATTCTTATCTTGTGTGTATTTGCACTCCGTGTAGAAATGCAACTGAACTATAACAAATCCCACCGGATTTCATGACCTTTTGGCCCCACTGTTTGTACATTTCTTTATATATATTAAAAAATGCTTTCCTGCTGCAGCACTGTACAAATATGTCTGTCTACGCATCACACGATGCTCTGCTCCTCAAAAGCTGGTGCTGCAATAAACAGTGTTGTGAGACCTTCTGCTGGTACTCTGGGGCTCCAACACCCTCACAAGGAAGGCCACTTTGGCCGATCTATCTATTGCTTTTCCTAGCACAGCTGCCAACAATCAGGCACCTGCCCACCGTTTGCCCGCATTAAAATTTCAAACTGTGCCCATATTCTGCTCTTGTGTGCGCCGTGCTGGGAAATGTGGCACACGTCAGCTGATAAAATAATCATGAGCCAGCCGCTGCTAGAATTCCCCAAAGACAGGCGCCAAAGGTACACAGGGAGCCAACAGCGTGGCAACTTTGAAGCAGAAAAAACTTGGCGTGTAGAAATAAGTTCCTGCTGCCGAGTCGAGCTGGGGGGAGACCTGCAGCCTGGTGCATCTTAGGTTCAGATGAGGAGTGGGGTAAACTTTGTCCACCTGCTGAGAGCCACATTCCTGTCTGTGTAACCTTCCAGGGGTCACGTGGGGTGGGTGGGGCCAGAGGCAAAAGTAGGTGGCGCAAGGAATGCAAATATTAGCTCTGTACAGCAGGCTAGTTCCTATGCCAGGCATAGGCCAACTCGGCTCTCCATATGTTTTGGGACTACAACTCCCATCATCCCTTCCCACTGGGCCTGTTAGCTAGGGATGATGGGAGTTGTAGTCCCAAAGTATCTGGAGGGCCGAGTTTGCCTATGCCTGACCTATGCTCACCCAACTCCTATCTCACCTCCCACCAGACAAGCAAGAGACATAGTTAAGAGCTGAAAGACACATACCAGCCAGGGGAGAACACTCACGGAGGGTGTGGGAGATGGGCTGGTGAGGGGTGTGGCTTGGAGAGGGTCTCAAGAGCCTGACAGAGAGGCCTGAAGGGCCACATTTGATCTCCAGGCCTGAAGTATCCCATCCCTGGTTTGGCTGGCAGGTGGAAAGAAGATTAAGGGAGACACGATAGTGGTCTTCAAATATCTGAAGAGCTGCCATGTAGAAGATGGAGCCGAGCAAATGTTGTCCCCATCTTCAAAAAGGCGGGGGGGGGGGAGGAAGACCCAGGTAACTACAGAGCTTGACATCGATACCAGGGAAGGTCCTTGAGCAGATAATTCAACAGTCGGTCTGTGAGCATTTAGAAAAGGATGCTGTGATTACTAAGACCCAGAATGGGTTTCTCAAAAATAAGTCATGCCAGACCAATCTGATTTCTTCTTTTGATGGAATTACAAACTTGGTGGATCAGGGAAATGCTGTGGACATAGTGTATCTTGATTTCAGTCAGGCTTTTGACAAAGTCCCCCATGATGTTCTAGCGAGGAAGCTGGTAAAATGTGGGTTGAATGAGGTAACTGTTAGGTGGATTTGTAGCTGGTTGACTGACCGAACCCAAAGAGTACAACGTCTTGTTCAACATCTTTATAAATGACCTGGATGAAGGAATTGAGAATCTGCAGATGCCACCAAACTATTCTATTATTGGGTACGGTTGCTCCAGAAGGCAGGACTTAGGATCAAGGAGTGGAGATTGCGTTAAATGGTGGATTGCATTAATAAATACACAGTGTTTTATCTAATGTACACATTTCTGCAAGGCAGTTTCCCTTAATATAATGCATTTCATTTCAAAATTCAAAGAAGTGCAAATTTCAAAGGATGGCTGTGTCTCAGTTCACATATTGCTTCAGAAAGGGGCGAATTAAGTAGGTTTCCCTTTCAACACAAACCAATTCCTCCCACATCCCAAACCAAGGTTACTCAAGTTATGTCAGCGCTTCAGATACTCCCACAATTGCTTCTCTCACCCCCTAACTGTAAAACTGCAGTAGTAACAGCAGCCGCATTAATAACAATACATTAAATAACTATCTGTTTGCTTCCTTTTGACAGCCCCCCAAAATGGCTGCCAGAGGAGTTTGCCTCACTCTGTCTAATGGCAGAGCCGGCTGTGTGAATTTCATTTATCAGTTCACCCAAAAAGTATTTTTCAACCGCCCTTTGTTAACAGAACACCCCATCCATCCAAAAGGGAGAGCCAACCCACCGCAGCATCTGAAATGGAGACTCGATGGGACTCTATCGTCGGCCGCCGCACTATCCGTGGCGAGATGTGAGTGGAAGGGCCCGTGGCGTAAGGACCAAAGCCTGCGGCATCCGAAGAAGCCAAGTAGTTCCCCGCGGGCTTTTCCTGAAGGGAGTATTTCCGGCCAGAGAGGATGGGTCTTGCTGGAGCCCTCTTTGGGGCAAGCAACTCGTGAGCACCATCTAGTTCTTCGGATGTTCCCGAATCAACATCAACCCCGTTCCTTTGATTGTTGGCAGCCATCTTGGAGAACCCAACGTCATTCTCTGCGATGGTTCCTTGACCGTTTTGGTCGGCGGCGTCGGGGCCGACGGCAACGTGGATCGCCGCGACTCTCTCGGCGAGCTCCGTCTGGGTGTCTTTGCAACAGACATCGGGGATTTGGACCGCTGTCTCGGCTGCGGAATCCCCCATCCTCGATTCGTGGCTTTCCGCGTTCTTAGATGACGACAACGGAGGGTGCTGGAGCGGTGTGGCTCATGGGAAGCATCTGAGGTGGACACCCTGCTGCATGGACACCTGGAAAGTATCACAAAAAGTCATGGTCAAGCCTGCGTAGCTGTAACTAAGTAAGATCATAAGAAGAGCTTGCAGGATCAGGCCAGTGGCCCATCTAGTCCAGCATCCTGTTCTCACAGGGGCCAAGCAGATGCCTGTGGGAAACCAGCAAGCAGGATTCGAACACAAGAGCCCTCTCCTATGCTGTGGTTTCCAGCCACTGTGAATGTCATCAGACCCCGAGGGCAGCATCCTGATACTAACAAATAAAGAAAATTGTTTTTAAAAGTATATGTGATTATTAGGAATAATCATTGCAAATACAGCAACCAATATCTGTATCTTTTCTGTTTGCATGTTTAAATTTAACGGTATTTTTCCTCATTATGTCCTTATTTCTTACATGTTGTTGAATTAAAAATAGTTTTAAAAAATAAATAATAAATAATAAATTCAGTTCTTCATATTTCCTCATCAGTTTGAATTTTTTTTAAGTCCTTGGGAAGGTTCATCAGCATGAATTTCTTCTAATATTTAACATACACATTTTTGCAAAGCAGTTTCCCCTAATATGATGCCTTTTTGAATGTTATTTTCACTGATATGTGTTGTGTATTTTTGTGTTATTATTTTGTAAACCACCCTGTGATCCTTGATGAAGGGTAGTATAATAAGAATAAGAATATGCATTTTACGGCTGGCTCCTTTAGATGGAGGATGAATGACTCCCTATTCAGAGATGAAGAGGTGTACAGAAAGGCCCAGAAATCTATTAAGGACTACTTTGAGATAAATCTGAAAACAGAGGTGGAAAAAAGAACAATTTGGGACGCAAGTAAAGCTGTTATGAGAGGATTTCTGATACAGCAGAATACCCTGAAAAAGAAGAGGCAGAATGAAAAGAAAAATAAAATTTTGGAAAAAATAAAAGAAGGTGAAAAGAAATTGAGATCAAAGCCAAAGTCTCATGAAATTTTAAGAGAAATAAAGTTTTACCAGAGACAGTATATGGAATTGATGAACCAGGAGATAGAATGGAAAATAAAGCAAATGAGACAAAAGACATTTGAATCGGCAGATAAATGTGGGAAACTTCTGGCATGGCAATTGAAGAAGAGACAAAAGTTAAACACGGTTACAAGCCTAGAGGTTGAAGGAAAGAACATTTTTAGGCCAAATGAGATTAGAAACTGCTTTCAGAGTTATTTCAGGAAACTTTATGCACAAGGGCCGGTGGAGGAAAAAGAGATGGAAGAATTTCTTAAAAAGTATGGACTACAAAAAATATCTGATCAAAGTAGAATGACTTTGAACCAGAGAATAACTGAGCAAGAAATAGAGGGAGCCATTCAAAACATGAAATTGGGAAAATCTCCAGGACCAGATGGCCTGACTTCCAGATATTACAAAGCTTTGAAAGACTGGTTGATTCAACCGTTTAAGGAAGTCTGCAATGAAATCTTAGAGGGGAAGAAGGCACCTGAATCGTGGAAAGAAGCTTATATTACACTTATACCAAAATCTGAGAAGGAAAAGAATCAGATTAAGAACTACCGCCCTATATCATTGCTTAACGTGGATTACAAAATTTTTGCAGACATTTTGGCAAAAAGACTGAAGAGGGTTTTGGTGGGTGAGATTCATAAAGACCAAGCTGGCTTTCTCCTAGGAAGACACTTATCTGACAATGTGAGGAATATAATAGACATTATGGAACTACTTGAGAATAACATTAACACTAAGGCAGTATTAATATTTGTGGACGCTGAGAAAGCCTTTGACAATATCTCTTGGAGTTTTATGAAAAAGAATCTCAAAGGAATGGGGGTGGGTCAAGGTTTTGAGAATGGTATAGGTGCAATTTATTCTGAACAAAAAGCAAAATTAATTGTAAATAACGTGGTTACTGAACAAATTGCTATTGAAAAAGGGACACGACAGGGGTGCCCAATATCCCCACTACTTTTTATAACTGTTCTGGAGGTTTTACTAAATATGATCAGAGGTGACCAGCTGGTTAAAGGGATTCAGGTCGGAGCTAAACAATACAAGTTGAAAGCGTTCGCAGATGATCTAGTCTTAACTTTGCAAGAGCCAGACACTAGTACAAAAAAGGTTTTGGAGACAATACAAGCCTTTGGTCGAATGGCAGGCTTTAAGTTAAATAAACAAAAAACAAAGGTATTGGGAAAGAATCTAACAGTGGAGGAAAGAGAGAAGTTTCAGAGTGAAACTGGATTAATGGTAGCAAATAAGGTGAAATATCTAGGGGTTAATTTAACAACTAAGAATGTGAATCTATTTAAAGACAATTATGAGAAATGCTGGACAGAGATTAAGAAAGATTTGGAAATATGGTCAAATTTGAGACTTTCCTTGTTAGGCCAAATTGCTGTTATCAAGATGAATGTTTTGCCAAGAATGCTGTTTTTGTTTCAAACATTGCAGATTGTGGACAGAATGGACTGTTTCAAGAAGTGGCAGAAAGATATATCGAAATTTGTCTGGCAGGGCAAAAAGCCCAGAATAAAATTTAAGATATTAACGGATGCAAAAGAAAGAGGGGGGTTTGCCCTGCCGGACTTAAAGCTTTATTATGAAGCAGCAGCTTTTTGCTGGCTGAAAGATTGGCTACTTCTTGAGAACACAGACATTTTGGACCTAGAAGGGTTTAATAATAGATTTGGTTGGCATGCATATATATGGTATGACAAGGTAAAAATCCATAAAAGCTTCAAAAACCATATTGTAAGGAAAGCATTATACAATGTTTGGATTCGGTATAAAGATTTGTTGGAAAATAAAACCCCTAGGTGGCTGTCACCAATGGAGGCTAAAGAAGTTAAAAAACTTAATATGGAATCTAAATGGCCAAAATATTGGGAAATTGTAGAACAAGAAGGTGGAAATGTGAAATTACAGAGTTATGAGAAATTGAAGTTTAAAGTAAGAGATTGGTTACATTATTATCAGATAAACGAAGTTTTTAAACAAGACAGGAAAATCGGCTTCCAGGTGGAGAAGTCAAAATTAGAAACAGAATTGTTAGAACCCAATACGAAGAATCTGTCTAGAATGTACAACTTGCTGCTGAAATGGAATACACAGGATGAAATGGTTAAATCAGCTATGATTAAATGGGCACAGGACATTGGTCATGACATTATGTTTGCTGACTGGGAACAGTTATGGACCACCGGTATAAAATTTACGGCATGTAATGCCTTAAGAGAGAATATTATGAAAATGATTTATAGGTGGTACATGACCCCAGTCAAGCTTGCAAAAATTTACCATTTGCCCAATAATAAATGTTGGAAATGCAATGAAACTGAAGGTACTTTCTATCACCTTTGGTGGACGTGCCCAAGGATTAAGGCCTTCTGGGAAATGATCTATAATGAAATTAAGAAGGTGCTTAAGTGTACCTTTCATAAAAAACCAGAGGCTTTTCTCCTGGGCATGGTAGGCCAATTGGTGTCAAAGAAAGATAGGATGTTTTTTATGTATGCTACAACAGCAGCGAGAGTTCTACTAGCAAAGTATTGGAAGACACAAGAACTACCCACACTGGAAGAGTGGCAGACGAAGGTGATCGATTACATGGGACTAGCAGAGATGACGAGCAGAATCCGGGACCAAGGGAAAGAGACGGCGGAAGAAGATTGGAAGAAATTTAAACTTTATCTTAAAAATAATTGCAAAATTATTGAGTGCTAAAATGTCATGGGTAAAGCATAACAGATTTGCAGCGATAAATGATTGGATAAGAGGAAAGAAAGAGGTTAAAAAAAAAGGAATTAATAAATAATTTGGATCAGGGGTTGCTGAAAAAAAAAAGGTTAAAACAGAGATGCAGAAAAGGGAGGCATGGGGAAGTCGCTGAAATTGGGTATATGAAAAAATTTGTGAAATTATACATGTTTGTATGTTTGTTTGTTAGTGTTTGTCTTTTGTATTGTTTTATATTATATGTTGAAAAACCAATAAAAATTTTATTAAAAAAAAAAGAATATGCATTTTTATGTACATTTCACCCACATATAGGTATTTTTTAAAAACACATTACTTCACTGGAAAACTGCGGTGCAAAATTCAGCAAAGTGTGTATTTCTAAAGATGGCTGTGTATTGGTTCTTAGACTATTTTGGAAACTGCAAATTTCATAGATTTGCCTTTAAGTGGGTGGATTCGCCTTTAAATGTGAGCTGAATCATACTTCTCTCCCATCCATCCTACACCCAATCAACCATGTTCCCTGGACAGTTCACATGTTGAAAAACCCTAAAACACAGTCAAAAACAGAAACCAGAGCAGCTTGGATGCCAGCATGACACTAGATCAAAACCATTGGAAACCTGTCAACTGCACAATGATATGCAAGCAAATGACAAGAACGCAGGGGAAGGCATGGAAAGGTTGCGGTGTAACAACGGCAAAGAACTGTTCGATCAGTGTTGCAGACTGTCTGAAGCCCAAAGAGGCCTCTTATTGCAAAGGATTCACACACAACCAGCTCCCTCCCCTGTTTCATCATTTCCTCCATTCCTTCTGCTTTGATTTAGAAATAGTGCGGCCACTTCATTCCGACACGAAAAGCAGAAGGGTCCTTGCACCATGTCTGCCAAAATGCTTCCCCTTCTTTCTTCTAAGGCTGCATCCACGCCGTACAGTGGTACCTCTGGATGCGAACAGGATCCGTTCCGGAGCCCCATTCGCATCCTGAAGCGAACACAACCCGCGCCTGCATGTCGCGATCCGCCACTTCTGCGCATGCGCGTGACGTCATTTTGAGCATCTGCGCATGCGGCGAAACCTGGAAATAACGCGCTCAGTTACTTCCGGGTTGCTGCAGAGCGCAACCCAAAAATATTCATCCCAAAGCTACTTCAACCTGAGGTATGACTGAGGTATGACTGTACATTTAAAGAGCTATGAGTCGCAGCTTCCTCCAAAGGATTCTGGGAACTGTAGTTTGTTAAGGGAGCTGAGGGTTGCCAGGAGACCCCCGTTCCCCTCACAGAGCTACAATTCCCAGAGTGGCTTAACAGTCAATCCTTCTTCCCAGGGAACTCTGGCAATTGTGGCTTTGAGAAGGCAACAGGTCCACTGTAAGAATTCTCAAACTCCAGCTCCCAGGATTCTTTGGTGGAAACCATGAATGTTTGAAGTGGCATTCAGGGTATGGTGGGAATGTGGCCTAAGGCTGGGATGGAAGACCCTCAGGCCAAAGGCCTTTGGCCACTGTCCCCCACTAGCTCTTAACTTTTGCTCCATGTTTTTCCCTGGCTGGGATGAGTGGTGCCTCTTGGGGTCCGCAGGGTCCCAAGTTGGGAACCACTGAAATAGAGGGTGCCTTCACAGGGAAGACCTCTGGCCACACCCCATCTTTCACCCAACTCAGGGAAGCTGGCAGTGTGTCACAATATGGACTGGAGGGGAGAAGGACTCTTGTTAAAACTTCCTCCTCCTTTTCCCTGAGGCGAACAGGGCCAATGCAAATTTTCCCTGTCCGGAGATACTATCAGCCAACGGAGGGTGAAGCTCGTAGCCTTTTGTTTACTGTTGGAATATCGTAACAACAACAACAACAATAATAATAATAAAATGGACAAGGGGCGAAGGAAGAAGATGCAAATTAAGGATACCCCCACGGAGAACCAGTTTGGAGAGAATAGCAGTTGGTTCTAGCTAACTCCTTCAGGAAGGCGCATCAAGACCAACCCTACCAAAATGTGCCTTGTTTACTACCACTCATTTTTTAAAAAATAAAAACCATTTCAATAAAATGACATCAAATAAAATGATACCCAAACCACAGAGACAGCGTGGCGTAGTCGTTAGGGTCTTGGGCACAACAAACATTTTGGGACAATGTCGCTACTGCCCGCCTTCTCCGCCTTTATCTTTCAGTTCTTGCACGATTCCCCCTTGAAAACAGAAGGAAAGAACTGTATACCGGGATACCGCCCCAAATTTCCCTTTACTCCCGCCATTTTCCAGCTCCCAGAATCCTTTGAGGGAAAGCATGACTGTTTAACGTGGCATGAAAGTGCTTTAAGCGTACAGTATGAATGTGGCCACAGTCTCAAAAGAGTTTGTTTTTGCTGGAACAATATTCTCTAATTCTAGTTGTGTAAGAGGGCAGCAAAGGAATGGCAGGGGGTGGCAGGGTATTTTGCTGGTTTTTGTAAGACATCCCCCCTCTCCAACCCTAACAATACGTTTCCTTGCTCAAGGGGAAGGAACTGTCTGCTGATGTTTGGGCACCTGGCCAAAAGGAAATGAAATTGTTTCAAATAAAACTCATGTTCCCCTTGGAGATCCCCGGTCATAACTGTCCGCGATTCATCTCCCTCCCTGCGGAGCATCTGCTGAAAAGAACCCCAACGTGGCAGTAAAATCTGCCCCACGCTATTTCAGGAAAAGGCAGTTAGTTTATTGCCATTTTCCTTTGTAGTGCTGAGCAGCTGCCTTTTTAAAAGCATAAGCAACACACAACTGCTGCTTGATGGCAAAATGAAAGATCTGCATGCAACAGAGGTTAAGGATGGAGGGGAAAGTTGGTTCAGTTTGTGTTTCGATGCCAGCCTTCCGCATTCCCACTTCCTGAAGCAAGACCCAGAAACCAAATGCAGCCCTCCAAATCTTGCACTTCTCTGAATTTCAGGAGGTGGTTCTTAAAACAAAAATAAACAAAAACTAGTAGTAGGGGAAAGTGTGCATAAATATGCATTTTAGGGAAATCTGTTAGGCAGAGTTCAAGGCGCTCATCTTAGTGTTCGAAGTCCGAAAAGACCCCAAATACTTGAAAGGCAGCCACCTTCCCCACAAACCCTCCCGGGTGTTAAGATCAGCAGAGGGGGCCTTCTTGGTAGTTCCACCTCTCTCAGAAGTTCAGGGGGGCTGGCCCAGGAGAGGGCCTTCTCTGTGGCGGCCCCTAAGATATTATTTATTTAATTATTATTTTATTATTATTATTATTTATACCCCACCCATCTGGCTGGGCTTCCCCAACCACTCTGGGCGGCTTCCAACAAAATATTTTAAAATACAGTAATGCATCAAACATTAAAAGCTTCCCTAAACAGGGAATAGAGAGATAGAGGGTTGGCACCCTGTTCTTCTTGCTAAATCAGGTATTCAGCTCAGATAGTGCAGGCATGCTTTTCCTCTGAGAACGTGACTCTGTTTTTATGCAAGCGTAGAGTTAAGGCGAGTGAATGCCTCTATATAAGCCTGGGGGACTCCACCTAAACATTACAACAGTGCAGTTATTGAAGAAATCCACAAAGCCAACCTAATTTGATTGAGGATGGACCACTGGCACCAAAACCATGGTTCACCTCAGGCTAAAAAAAAGCTGGGTGCATCTTGCGACGTATTTGCTTCCCCTCAGGTCTCTGGGAAAGGCATGCAAAATGGAGATCTTGGCTTTGATTGCAGGGGCGTAGCCGAAGGAGTAACGTTATGTGGCAACCTTATCTAGGCTCTGCTGGCCGGCATTTCCTCTAGCTGGGTTGAATCCCTCTCCCTTGCATTATTTATGGCAAGCTTAGGGGCAGATCAAAGGAGTACTGATTCGAAAGGCATCATAGCAGGAAGAGAGGAGCCGCCATAAAAGGAATACCCTTGCCATCTTCCCAGGACATCAAAGAATTTGTTTCTCTCGTCAGAAACCTCTCAGAGATATAGCTAAACCCCTTGCCCTGACCTACGATGGGAGGAAAAAAAAGTTGTTTTTTAATGCTAGCCATTCATCATTTTGAGTTCTGTCAGTACACACATGAGAAAAGCCTGCTGGATCAGGCCAATGGCCCATCTAGTCCAGCAGCGGCCAGCCAGGTGCCTTTGCGAAACCTGCACGCAGGATTCAAGCACAAGAGCCCTCTCCCCTCCTGCATTGCAGGAATCACAGCTAAAGAATCCCTGACAGATGTCTAGCTACCGTATTTTTCGCTCCATAAGACGCACCTGACCATAAGACACACCTAGTTTTTAGAGGAAAACAACAAGGAAAAAAATACTCTGAACGAAACAGTGGGTGTATGATTTTTGTGGTTCATGCTGTGGCCACAGACATGATATGTGATTTGACGGTAAGTTTGGGGTAGCCCAATGCAAAAATCCTGAGAATCCATGTGGATCTGTGCTTTATAACCACATTTTTGTGTCATTGCGGCCCCACGAAACAGTGGATGCATGATTTTTTTTTGGTGCAGGCTGTAGCCATGGGCATGCTATGTAATCTGATGGTGAATTTGGGGTGACCCAATGCAAAAATCCTGAGGATCCGTGTGCTTTTACCTTCCCGCTCCCAGGCAGCCTCCTTTATTGCTAGCGTCCTTATCTCCCTCCTGATCGCTTGCCGATCAGCTGCTCAGCAGCTTCTTTTCAACACCCCCTTCCCTCTTTCTTAAAAAAAAAAAAAGCATTGCTCCTGGGCAATTCGGCTCCAGGGACCACGCATTTGCTGCATAAGACGCAAAGACATTTCCCCTTACTTTCTAGGAGGAAAAAGTGTGTCATATGGAGCGAAAAATACGGTAAGTCCTATGGAATTCAACAGGGGATGAGGACTGTAGCTCTGGTCACTCTCATTCTTTCATGCTACTTCCTGGGGCACAACTGTCGCTGGATCGGGACCTGGTGCGCAAGGTACCCTGCTTTCTCTATCATTTCTACGGCCCACATTAGTGGTGGCTGAATAGCTGAAGCAGACCAGCGTACTCTAACCATACAGCAAGATTTGCATTTAAAAATCTGTTCCGAAGCACTCCAGGGCTCCGAAAGAACAATTTCATCCCAAAGTCAAGAGCGATCACAATAATCACTTGCTTTCTGCATTATTATAGCCAGTTCGGGAAGTTCAGAACAATGGGGGAGGGGAAGGAGACAGGAAGAAAGGAGAGGGAGCCCATGGATGTATTATATTTTATCTTCCAGCTTCTAATTACACGCATTTGCATAATCAGACACAATTACCCTAATTGCACATATAAGCAACAATCAGACAAAAATTACCCAAGGAGGGGGGGAAAGGCGGGTGGGAGGCCAATTTAAAACAACAAAATATGTTCAGGAAAAATGAAAGCTGCAACGCTAACCTCGTGGGGCCAAGAGGTCTGATTCACAAGACACCCAACACAACACCGGTTCTCTGCCACTAGTTAAGCCCAAGATCTGAAATGACACTAGTCCTCATGAAAATAGCACAATAGCTGCTGTTCACAACCCTGTGCCCAGAAGCCACTGGGATAAGGGGAGGGCTGGTGGAAAATTAGGAGGCAAAACTAATTCAGCTACCTGCAGTTTGTTTGTTTGTTTGTTTATAGAAGTAAAGGCAATTCTCGTTTTGCCGGGGGGGGGGCGTGCATCGGTGGGGCTCATGTAAAGCTTTCAGCTTCATTTTGTCCTTTGAGTGAAGTTTTGAGTCACTTCTAATTTTGGCACTATGCGGGTATCAACTGGATGTTTGTCAGTTGGGAGTTTCCTGTATTTATATACTGCTATCTAATAAATAATAATAATAATAATAATAATAATATTTATACCCTGTCCATCTGGCTGGGTTTTCCCCACCATTCTTACATTTGTGGGAATCATAAAGAGTTTGCCAACATCTGTTTGTAAACCACCTTGACACAGATGCAAAAGGCAATCAGCAAATTAATAATAACAATAATTCCAGCCGGCGCTTAATAGAGTGTGGGTTAGTGTGGGTGTGCTCATGCGTAACTGTTCTTTGTAAATAGCGAAGTCAGAATACAGAGAATCCTTGATCTGTCTTGCAGCACTACCTGTGCCCCAGGGATGGGAGTATGTTACTATTCTGATTTCTATCAGTTTCTCATTTTTCCATTCATACATTCAGTTCTCCACATTTCCACACCAGTTTGTGGATTATTATTATTATCATTAAATCCTTGTGACGATTCATCAGCATTTTACTGAGGATTTAGCGTAAGAAACACTTCTGCCATTTTTCTTAACGTACTGGATGATTTTGTGCTATTTTTGTAGTAGTATATTAATGCATTTCCAGGCACATCTCATCTTAATATATGCATTTTGGTGCATGTTACTGAACTGTAAATTCAGAGGAGTGTGATTTGTTGTTGTTGTTGCTGTTGTAAATAATTTTACTCCTTTTTATAGTACATACATACAGAGAGAGAAACAGCAGTCCAAGACCCAGTACAATCAAGTCAGGGAGCATGGTCTCTACAATACTAGTGAAGTTCCAAAAGAGAGAAACATAAAAACATTAAAGCAGTGTTGGCCAAACTTGGCCCTCCAGCTGTTTTGGGACTACAATTCCCATCATCCCTGACCACTGGTCCTGTTAGCTAGGGATGATGGGAGTTATAGTCTAACAACAGCTGGAGGACCAAGTTTGGCCAACACTGCATTAAAGCAATCAGCAAGCCGAAAAACAAAAAACTGAGCACCAGTAATATAACTACTATCCAGAAAATTGGATTTGCAGGCAGAGGTCAAGTTTCAGAAAACTAAAGAAAGACAGAGAAAAAAAACTCAAACATGATACAGTGGTACCTCGGGTTAAGTACTTAATTCGTTCCGGAGGTCCGTTCTTAACCTGAAACTGTTCTTAACCTGAAGCACCACTTTAGCTAATGGGGCCTCCTGCTGCCGCTGTGCCGCCGCGGCGCAATTTCTGTTCTCATCCTGAAGCAAAGTTCTTAACCTGAGGTAATATTTCTAGGTTAGCGGAGTCTGTAACCTGAAGTGTATGTAACCTGAAGCGTCTGTAACCTGAGGTACCACTGTACTAGCACTTCAGTTCATTGCCCTAGCCAGATACATTTAAACGCTGGAACGGCAACAGATCCATCTGTTGCATCCTTTATATAAGTAATGAAATCACACCATACCAAAGAGAATATGCCTTTTTTACTTTGACCTTGGACAATTTTCAAGTAATTTTTTTCTAAAATAGCTGTCTCCCAGACTTTCAAATACCATGGTTTTATCCTCTTTGTAAAGCGCTCTGAGGGCTTTTTCTGACAATCAAGCAGAGAGTATAACTTTTACGAGATGAATAAAATAAATCAATGTTCGAAGGTCTACCCCTCCAGAATCTGGCCCTTCCACCAGTATCGCCAGTTCCTTTCAGGACAGCGAATTTCTAAGGATTGCTGTGGTTCAGTTTGTTGTTTCCTCTCCCCATGAAAATGCGAACGAGGCGGCTTCACGATGATACGCGAAGCGAATTTAATTTCTTCCCACTTCCGCACTGCAGCTAGCCGGGGATCTTGCAGGCCCCCCCAGGTGCTTCTGGAGGAACGATAATATGATTCTCCCTCAGGTTATTAATGGTTCTAAAAACCCACCAGGAGTGGGAAGAAATTGGAGGGCTGAGAGAGAGAGAGGAGACAATGCAAGAAAGTTGACAGTGCTTGCTGCTGACAGAAGCCAGGCGCTTGAAGTACTTACGGGCTCCCGGGTGATGGCGAAGTTGTCATTGCTATGGCAACAGATTGCTTACATTCATTCTTGGGGAGGATATAAAAAGAGAAGAAGATGAGTGACACAGGAAGACAGAAGAGGTTTTGGGGGAAATGTAATGGCTTTGTGCCAGAGGGAATGATCCGAAGGATGCTAAAGGCATCCGAGAGGAAGAGAGTTTTTGTTAGCAGAGGCCCCACCACGCTAGGCGTCTTGTAGGCCACGGCAATGACACATGGGTAGAGTACCTTTCAGACAAAACCTCCCGACATTTTCGTCCCCAAAACTGGGGTGTCAGGAAGGGTGCGGTGCCTTCAGGTCCGACGCTTGTCAGCAAGGTCACACACCAGAGTGCTTTCTGGTCTGGCAGTTTGGTGCAATGGCTCACACCAGAGGGCCAGACCAAAAAAATGGGACCTTCTGGGATCCAAACAGAGCCTAGGATTGGCTTCTTTGATCCAGGGTGTCCTGCTTAAAATGGGACACTTGCGGGGTATGGTATACACCATGCTCTGGGAATTTGCAGACAGGGATATTGCTATGTGAGGCTGCCCTTGAATACGACTCAGGAAAACCAACTGGTCCAAAATGTAGCAGCCAGATTACTGCCTGGGGTTCTGTTTAGATCTCACATAAATCCCATTTCAAAGCAGCCGAACTGGCTGCCAGTTTGTTTCTGGGCCCTCACGCTGGTGTTTAAAGCCCTAAAAGACTTCGGCCCCCCATAATTGAAAGCCAGCCTCCTTTCCTAGAGACTCTGTTGGTTGCTGAGATTGGTAGAGGGGGTCTTCTTGGTAGCTCAGAGTCTCGCAGGGGTGGCAGCCCAGGAGAGGGCCTTCTCTGTGGTGGCCCCTAAACTGTGGCCCAACCTCCCCAGAGAAGTGCATTGGGCACCTTCATTATACAGCTTCCAGAAGATGCTGAAGACGCACATCTTTACCCTGGCTTCCGACACTTGAGGTCTATATTAGGGTGAAGGGCAGGTAATAGAAATAAATAAATAACAAAACACTGTCGCTTCCCCCAAAAGCGCTTTTTCCAGGGCGAGATTACGGTGCCCAAAATGGCTGCTGTGCTCTCACGCAAATAAAAAAAGGAGGGGGAATGTCCCAGTTTTCCTGGGACAGTTGAGGGGTTTGCCATTTTGTACAAAGAAAAGGATAGAGGATTAAAAATCAGGAAGAGTTCTGCTGGATCAGGCACAGTTATAAATGCCTGATGCAATTACATTTTTGAAAAAAGAATGACTAAATAAAGGTTTCCAGAAAGGATTCGTAACTATTTGCAGCTTTCTCTGTAGCCCCTCATAGCAAGTAGGAGGCAAACAGGAAAACAAACACCAGGCCCTATTAACTGCATTTTACATTAACAATGTGCAGAAATTATTCGGCGCCATCTGGAGCCCATCAGCCCCTCCCTGGGCGAACGGAGGGGGTTTTTCCTTCAGGTGCGCAGTCAGCTTGTCAAAGCAACACAAATTAGGCCTTACAGAGCGAGCAGCAAAACATCTGCTCCCCACCAGCAAATTTTGCATATTTAACATTTTCTCCGCCATGTTCATTTCAGTTACACAACAGACGCAAGCTGTCCTGACCGGCACAGTTCTCTCTCTCTCTCTCTCTCTCTCTCTCTCTCTCTCTCGCCCTTAATCCCTCCAACCACAAAATAATTCAAGGGTGAGAGGCAAGAGATGACAGTGGAAGGGGACAGACGTATTACAGTCACCTGCTCATTGGGGAAGCAATCTAAACCTCATGGTCAGCATAAGACTTTTCAGTTCTGAGAAAAGGCAAGTAAGAGGCAATATGACAGAAGTTTATAACAATATGCATGGAATGGAGACAGTGGACGGAGAAAAGTTTTTCTCCCTCTCTCGTAGCACCAGAACTTGTGGAACTCCAATGGTAGTTGGAAGATTCAGGACAGATAAAAGAAAGTACATCTTCACATAGTGCATATTTAATATGGCACTTATTCCAATAGAGGGTGGCGCTGTGGGTTAAACCACTGAGCCTAGGACTTGCTGATCAGAAGGTCAGCAGTTCGAATCCCCGCAACGGGGTGAGCTCCCGTTGCTCGGTCCCTGCTCCTGCCAACCTAGTAGTTCGAAATCACATCAAAGTGCAAGTAGATAAATAGGTACTGCTCCGGCGGGAAGGTAAACGGTGTTTCCGTGCGCTGCTCTGGTTCACCAGAAGCGGCTTAGTCATGCTGGCCACATAGAATCATAGAATTGGAATAGACCACAAGGGCCATCGAGTCCAACCCCCTGCCAAGCAGGAAACACCATCAGAGCACTCCTGACATATGGTTGTCAAGCCTCTGCTTAAAGACCTCCAAAGAAGGAGACTCCACCACACTCCTTGGCAGCAAATTCCACTGTCAAACAGCTCTTACTGTCAGGAAGTTCTTCCTAATGTTTAGGTGGAATCTTCTTTCTTGTAGTTTGGATCCATTGCTCCGTGTCCGCTTCTCTGGAGCAGCAGAAAACAACCTTTCTCCCTCCTCTATATGACATCCTTTTATATATTTGAACATGGCTATCATATCACCCCTTAACCTCCTCTTCTCCAGGCTAAACATGCCCAGCTCCCTTAGCCGTTCCTCATAAGGCATCGTTTCCAGGCCTTTGACCATTTTGGTTGCCCTCCTCTGGACACGTTCCAGTTTGTCAGTGTCCTTCTTGAACATGACCCGGAAGCTGTACGCCGGCTCCCTCGGCCAATAAAGCGAGATGAGCGCCGCAACCCCAGAGTCGGCCACGACTGGATCTAATGGTCAGGGGTCCCTTTAACTTTACCTATTCTGATAGAAGGCAGGGACGGCTACATACTTGGAGAGGACAAATTCACAGAGAAGGCTATTGCAGACCCTCCATAGGTAATTAAAAGCCCTAACCCTCCAAGTGCCCCTGTTTTCCAGAGACAGTCCTGGATTTACAGATGCCGTCCTGGTTTCTGATTTGATCCCAGAATGTCCCGCTTTTCCTTAGGACGTCACTATTTTCATTGGAGAAACCCTGGAGGGTATGGAGTTATGCGACCCCCGAGCCAAGGAGGAAAGTAACTATACAACCTTCAGAAGACATCTGAAGGCAGCTCTGTATAGGGAAGTTTTAAAAATGATTAATGTTGTATTATGTTTTTATATACCATATGTTGGAAGCAGCACAGACTGGCTGGGGCAATCCAGTCAGATGGGTGGGGTATAAATGTTGTTGTTGTTGTTGTTGTTGTTGAAAAGGAAGTCCCTATTTTCATCCGAGAAATGTTGGAGTGCATTCTACTGATGGCTACTAGCCATGATGGCTAAACAATTTCCCCTAATATAACTCATTTTTGCATGTTATTTTTTGCTAATACAGAATATGCATTTTTGTGTACAATCCTTGGTTGGAGAACTCCACTGCAAAATTTGAAGAAATGCAAATTTCAAAGGATGGCAGTGTTTGGATTCACTTATTGGTTTGAAACTGCAGATTAGGTGGATTCACTTTTAAACATGAAACGAATCCAATTTGTCCCTAGACAACCACAATCCTATCCTGACATTCCAACACTAGACCACATTACATCTATTGCTGGAATTAAACTTTCCCTACAGTCAGAAGGATCAAGTTGGCAAGACGCTTTAGACATCGCAGATCCCTTCCTCCGATGAAGCACACACCTCGAAAACCACATCCAATTAGTCTCCAACACAATATACTCTCTTTTGGTGCCAGCCTCCACTGTCTGCTGCTCTTGCATTAGGGAATTCAAAGCCCCTTTACAAGATTACATCTTCTGCACTTCAAACCTGAAGAACACTATGGGGAAAATGCGGGAAACCAGAGAGACCAAGCTCCCGGGAGACATGCAGTGCAGTTTCCAAGGGGAGAGGATGCAACCTGTCAAATCCTGTTCATTCTGAGAGCGCCAGGAAAAAGGGTGGGAGAAGATGGCAAAAGGCCAAATGCGTGTCTGGAGGATGCTTTGCAAACTTTAAAGTGAGGTTACAGGGAACCAGACAGAGGGCCTTCTCGGTAGTGGCGCCCACCCTGTGGAACACCCTCCCTTCAGATGTGAAGGAAATTAGCAGCTATCCTATCTTTAAAAGACATCTGAAGGCAGCCCTGTTCAGGGAAGTTTTTAATATTTAATGCTGCACTGTTTTTAACATTTGATTGGGAGCCGCCCAGAGTGGTTGGGGAAACTCAGCCAGATGGGCGGGGTATAAATAAATTATTATTATTATTATTATTATTATTATTATTAAGCGGTTCAGAAGGGAGCGGGCCAGCTTGCCAACTGGGACCTGCAAAAACAAGGATGGCGAAAAAGAAGGATAAATTCTCTTCTGGGCAGCCAGCAGTGGGAGCAGTCAGAGGCAAAAGTCAGCAGAGCAATAAATGCAAATTTTACATGTATGTAGTAGGCTACTTTCTGTACCGACACACACACAAACACACACAGTCAATCATCCCTCTCTATAGACCAGACAATGAAGAGGTATTATCAGAGCTCAAGGACACAGTCCAGCCAGGGGAAAATATTTGGCGTATGAAGCAAGGCCACTAGTGTGTGTGGCCTGGGGAGGGTTCTGAGGGCCTAATAAAGAGGACTGAAGGACCACATTCAGGCTTTGGGCCTGAGCTGCTCTCCGTCTTCTTCCATCATCCCTAGCCACCCTGCCTGATGGCGTGGGAATTAGACTTTAGTTCCCATTTGGCGGAAGTATGCGAAAGACAGCCCTGGGTCGTCTGACCCTCCCGTTCTCTTTCCCCTCCTATAAAAGCTACGCAAGTCGCCCTTGTTTAAAGTTTAAGGAACAAATTGCTTAGTGTACTTGCAGTTGCAGACTGAACATATACACAACACGGGTTGTGTATGTTAAATTGTGGGTGAACATATCAGATGACACAGCGATTCTTCAGACAGCTCTTGTTTATTCACAAACCAGAACAGAACTGAACTGAAGGGTTCAGCCAGCCTGCTTATATAGAGCTCCACTACAATGCAACAGTAACAACTTTCTGTAACTATCCAATCACCGAACGTCACTTTCAATCCCTTATTTGCATATGTGGACCTGAGTGAAAACTATCTACAGTATCCCCCTGCTGGCCCAGGGTGAGAACTTCAGTACATAACAGTGTACATAGATTAAACAGTGACAGGCGACCTAACATTTACAGGCAGACTGGTGCTCTGACTCTGAGGCAGACAGCAGCACAATGCAACACACCTGCTGCTCTCATTTTGACTCACAAGTTGGTTAAGAACTGAACCACAGAGTGCATGGCACCATGCATTTTGGATGCTAACATCCCACAGATGTGAGCCAAGCAACAGCTAGAGGAGAGCCAGGGGTCCGCCCCCCTCCCCCATTCCACAATGTCTACCACCACGTATGGTGTTGAGTGCTTGGAAGTTTTTAAAAAATGTTCGACATTTTATTATGGTTTTTTTATATGTGTTGGAAGCTACCCAGAGTGTCTGGGGTAACCCAGCCAGAGGGGCGGGTTATAAATAATAAAGAGATGTTAGTACCCATCCTGAGGCTCAGATCCTCAGGTGCAGGGATGCCAGCGGATGGTGCTGAGCAAATCAGCACACACACATATATGGGTGGGCAATTTAGCGCCCAGGAATATCTTCTGGGGCGATGACAGCTTTGCCTCACATGCTGAAGACCTGGATTAGACTGTAGATTCTTCCACCAGAATCCGCAGTGCATCTTTCTGCATCTAGGCTACATGCAAACAGATGGGAGCTTTTTCTCCTGGGTGTCCTTGCTGCTTTGCTTGCCCTCCTCTTAATGCCAAGGGAACTTCTACTACCCGCCCAGCCACCCTTTGTTTGCAACCCCCTCAAACTGTTTCAATTCCGCAAGCTTCAGCCAGAGCTCTTTATTCCTCCAGCTCTATAAACAATTATTGTCTCTTGAAAATGTTCTAATCATCTAGAAGCACAAAGAACAGATTCCTCTTGCAAATAAATCACTTTCTGCAAGAGGCTTCGGAATAGGGGGAGGATAGAATGGCCAAAAATATCTTCATTTTGGAAAGAAATATCTGCAGTGCCTCCCACACTGTATTTGCTAACTTGTGTTACTTAAATCCTGCAAATTTAACTTTTAGTTCTCTGAAGGCATACTGGGAAATCCGGGCTGGGGAGCACCTTCGGCCTTTCACATGAGGCCAAATTTGCATTACAGTGGTACCTTGGGTTACATACACTTCGGGTTACAGACTCCGCTAACCCAGAAATAGTACCTCGGGTTAAGAACTTTGCTTCAGGATGAGAACAGAAATCGCGCAGCGGCAGCGCAGCAGCGGCAGGCCCCATTAGCTAAAGTGGTGCTTCAGGTTAAGAACAGTTTCAGGTTAAGAACAGACCTCCGGAACGAATTAAGTACTTAACCCGAGGTACCACTGTATTATAAAAGCAGAGTTGAAAGTATCTGTGCAATAACGTATTGAATACACACAGATTTTCAAGACCAGTCCCAGAAAATCTGGGATAACCATGGAGCTGAATGGAGCCTAGAAGGGAGTGTAGCCAGATGAAAAAGAGAAAAAGGGCTCGTTGCACCTTTAGTTAACACCTCTCTTCCAGGCAACTATTAAAGGTACAAGAGCCCCTTTTCCATCAGCTTTGGGTGGCCATTTGTTTCACTTGACAGGGGACTGTTCTCTATTTGGAGCAGGCATCCCCAAACTTCGCCCTCCAGCTGTTTTGGGACTACAATTCCCGTCATCCCTAACCACTAGTCCTGTTAGCTAGGGATGATGGGAGTTGTAGTCCCAAAACAGCTGGAGTTTGGGGATGCCTGATTTGAAGGCATCCTCTATTTGAAGGGCTATTCTGTCCAAGTCTAGTTTAAAGATGAAGAAGCACTGAAGCCACTTTTATGCAGATCTCTGTCCTCTTGTTCGGTAGTGCGTAAGGAGTCACCTGACGCATCGGCTTTATAGTCCAGCGCTTAGCCAAAGTGGTGCCTGCTGCTACAACTCACATGATCTCTGGCCTTGCTGGATTGGGCTGCTGGAAGTTAGAGGTCTAATGTCACCCCCAGGTCACCACATTGCCTAACTCTAATGGGAGTGGGGGAGAAATAGCCAGGGTCAGTTTCTGATTGGCTGCATGATCTCAAAAAAGGTCATTTCCCCAACAACCATCTGCAAAAATGATGTTTGCTAGCAACAAGTGTTCACACGTGTGTGTGTGTGTTTTGCCCAGTGGATGTTAACAATCAAAAGCAGCAAAGCTTCTTTACGTCTCGCAGGACCCAGGTGACTCTGCCGAGATTAACCGTTACCGCATTTAGTTCTATAAAGGGTTTATCTTAGCCCTGCTAATCAAAGCTGGGTCTGGATGCTCTCCCAGGCAGAACGCCTGAGCGCGATGCAAAGAGAGCCATCAAAATGCTAATTTGCGCTGACTAGGCCTGCCACAATCTCAGCAGTCAAGGCCACCTTGCACACAGCTCAGTCAAAAAAGATCAGGCTAGCCCAGCTAATTATTCCCGATTGCAAGGAAAGCTGTTCCCCGATATCTTTCGGTAATATATGCATCTCCTCTGCTTCCGATCCAAAGTTAGGAACATAAGAAGAACCTGCAGGATCAGGCCAATGGCCCATCTACTCCAGCATCCCTGTTCTCACAGGGCAAACTAGATGCTCAAGCAGGACCCAAGAGCCCTTTCTCCTCTTGTGGTTTTCCTACAAATGGTATTCAGAAACATTACTGCCTCCGACCATGGAGGCTGAGCATAGTCATCCTGGCTAGCAGGATGTCATTGCCTGCCTACCAGAGGGACTGGACACATTCTAATTTGCTTATAAAACGAAAAGATCGACAGAGGACGCTGTGGCGATTGCCCTCCATGCCGTCCTTGCACATTTGGAGCAGCGGGGGGTGGGGGGTTATGCCAGACTGCTTTTTTTAGATTTCAGCTCGGCATTTAATACCATTCTACCACAGTGTCTGATGTCTAAACTGGAAGATCTGGGGCTTCCGTTATCACTTTGTGGGTGGATATTGGACTTTTTGTCAGACCGCTCCCAGAGGGTTCGGTTGGGCCCTTATACCTCTAAAATGCTTAAGACTAACATAGGAACACCACAGGGATGCGTACTCAGTCCACTCCTTTATATTCTCTACACGTACGATTGTGTCGCTGCTCACCCTAGTAATAGGGTTGTGAAATTTGCAGATGACACAACCGTGATTGGGCTTATCCCTGAAAGGGAGGGTGAAACGGACTATAGAGATGAGGTGGAGCGGCTGACAGAGTGGTGCAGAGCTAACAACTTGCTCATAAATACAAGGAAGACAAAGGAGCTTGTGGTGGACTTCAGGAGACAGAAGAGCAATATCCAGCCACTTTTGATTGATGGGGTCTGTGTGGAGAGGGTAACAACGTTTAGATTTTTGGGCATTGAATTACAAGAGGATCTGTCCTGGAGTGTCAACACAAGGGGGCTTGTGAAGAAGGCGCAGCAGAGACTGTACTTTTTGAGAATTCTAAGGAAAAACCATCTTCCGCAGAAACTGCTGCTTGCCTTCTATCACTGTGCCATTGAGAGCGTGCTCACTTATGGCTTATGTGTGTGGTACGGAAGCTGTACTACCCAGGACAGGATGGGGTTGTGCAGAGTTGTTAAGGCAGCAGAGAGCATTGTTGGCTGCCCACTCTCCACCTTAGAGCAGATTTATGCCACAAGGTGCCATAGGAAGGCACTGGACATAGTAAAAGATCCATCGCATCCTGGTCACTGTCTCTTCGAGCTCCTGCCGTCGGGACGGAGATACAGGACGATGAAGACAAGAACGAGCCGTCTTAAGAACAGCTTCTTCTCCAGAGCGATCTCAGCCCTGAATGGGAAGCCTGGACTTTGAAAGTCATCTAATCTTCCTTGCTGTACTATACTGTATTGTTTTAATTAGTGTTTTTATGGAGCAGTCAAGTAATTTCGTTGTCCCTGAGAGGGGGCAATGACAATAAAGATATTATTATTATTATTATTATTATTATTATTATTATTATTATATTATTAGCAGCCACCAATACCCTTCTCCTCAGTGTTAGAAATTAGCCAGGCGCTAGGCGCATTTTGCTACTGGCGCAGATCCACGTGCGACCACGTGGAGATCTCTGAATGCCAAGTTGGCGACTGACATATCCATCTGGCTGGCCTCTCCAGCTCTCTTAAGCAGGCAAGCGGAAGAGCTCATTTTTTGCATTAATATCCCACCTTTTTCTCCAGGGAGCACATGGCTCACTCCCCTCCTCTCTTAATCCTTACAACGACCCTGTGAGGAAGGTCAAGAGGCTGTGAGTGACTCCAAGATCCCGGAGTGAGCTTCCTGACAGAGTGGGGATTCGAACCCTGATCTCCCAGGTCCTAGTCCGACACTCTCACCACTACGCCACGCTGGCTTCCTAGAGTACGTCTACTATGGAGCAGCTCTATAACTCAAGCAGGTAGATAAATACAGGGAAAGCAAAATGTCACTTGCAGAAGGGTCTGAAATATTTTCCTTGAAGCTTGAATTTGCTTCATTCTGTATTATTTGATGTTTTCATGTGTTGCAAACCGCTTTGTGATTTTTTTCTTTAAAATATAAAGCAGTACAGAAATGAAATGAATAATGATAATAATAAATAATAATAACAATAATAAATACCACTGTTAAAAAAAAAAGGTGCCTAGATATTCCGTCATTAGGCAGTCATGCTTCTGAATACCAGAAATACTGGAAAGCGCAGGAGACAATGATCTTGTGCTTGAATCTGGCTTCCAGGTTTCCCCACAGGAACCTGAGTCACCACAGTGAGAACGGGATGCTGGACTAGATGGGCCACGGGCCTGATCCACCAAGCTCTCCCTATGCTCCTCCATGCATTTGTTCAATCCTCTTTTAAAGCCAACGTAGTTGGCTGCCATCTTTGCCTCCTGTGGGAGGGAGTTCCACAGTTTAACCAGGCGCTGAGTGAAGAAGCCCTTTCTTCTAATCAGTCCTGAACCTTCCCACATCCAGCTTCCCACGAATTCCAGTGCTACGAGAGAGAGAGAGAGAGAGAGAGAGAGAGAGAGAGAGAGAGAACTTCTCTCTTATCCACTTCCTCCCTCCTCAAAGCTGCCAGCGACAGCATAACTCACGGCAATCTCATTAAAACAACACTTAACAAGGCACTGAAATCCACAGCTTTAAAACTGCATCAATAAAACTTCCTAATAACCAATTTAAAAAATATGCATACAAGAGCACTCCGCTGAGCTACCACACTGTCCTAAGCATTCACTATGCATCTTTTAAATCAACCTCTCTCCAAACAGTGATGGCCACTAACCTGCCTGGCTTTCGAAGAGGAAAGGAAAAATTCATTTTGAAGAGGGCTGTCTACTAGCCATGATGACTCTTCTTCTGCCTCCACAGTTGGAGGCAATAGTACTTCCTAATATCACTTCCTGGAAACTGCAGGAAGAGCGAGTGCTCTTGTGCTCGGATCCTGCACGTAGATTTCTCACAGGCTCTTAAGATCTTATGCCCCTCTCTCCCTGTTGTCCAAAGGGCTTCCGAAGTTTGCCGACATCCCATTAGCTTGCCACAGCTCCATTTTTTAAAATTGGAATTTCCTTTTAGGAACAATTCCCAGGCTGCTTCCCATCCCATTAAGAAGGGTGGGGCTTTGTGTTTTAAAACAAGATTCACTTTGGAAATGGCCCAGCTGGTCAGTAGAAAGAGCAAAAGGTCAGAAATGGAAATCCCAGGGATGTGAGGCCTCTTCGTGTTGTTGCGTTGTTGTTCTTAGAGAACACTTTCTCACAAAGTGTACTTAAAAAAAAAAAAAGATCCCAGAAATATGGAATCATCATTAGATTTGAATGCAAGGCTGCTGCACCAAGGATCTGCTGTCCGGTTAGAATTCCGGTATCCAAACCACGCTGAATCTATCACCGTCCCAAAGTTCATGCAACCTAAACATTTGGACGTGTCCAGGGCTGGGATATCCATCAGGGGAAAATAAGTACAGTGTTTAGAGCTTACAAAACTCCCAAGGGCCGACAAAAAAAAAAAGTTTGGCACTTACAAAAGGACCACCATTCAATTCCGGCAAATTATTGTTTAACTTAGCAGACTTTACTCAAGGAACAAGGTATATAATAAGTCTCAAGTAAACTAAACATTAACTTGGCGGCTGCTTTTGTTAACAAGATCACAGATTACATCTTCAAATTTATTTTTCATTTTTCGCAAAAAAACCCCGCCTCATTCTCAGTTGAGAGCAATGCAAATGAAGGCAGTCACGTACATAGATCAGCACAGGAAGACCGACCTGAAACCATTTTTTATTCCCAAACTGAGCAAATGTTTTCTCTGCAAGGTCAAAGGCAAATGGAAAAGCCTCCCCATTGTCTTTTCCTTCACGAATCCTGTCTTAAGGGCACATTTAAGATATGAATAGGGTGTGAGCTTGTGACCTGGCTCAGGAACTAAGTATTTATCATTACAAAAGACTGGCCAGGCTCCCCAGGGTATCCAATCAAGTAAGCATTAGCAGGTAATCTGCCAGACAGGAGATAAACAACAACAGGAGATAAACAACGCACTCAGATTTTTGCTGTAGACCGCCCTTTCTGTGATGTAGGTATAATGTGTCTGGGGGTGGTGGTCTTGAGCTACACCCCTTCTGTGATGTATGTATGATGTTTCTGGGGGTGGTCTTGGACTCCAGGGCGGGCAATTTCAAATGTCTATATAAGGGCAGGCACACCTTTGTTCGGGGTCCTCCTCCTTTCCTGCATGTGAGGGGAGCACCCTGTTGCAACAGATCAATAAAGATCAGGCTTACTAGCTGCTTTGCTTCTCAATATTCTCTGGTTGGTCTCTGTTATTTTCTCCTAGAGCTGGACCATAAAGTAGGCTGATCGCCGAAGAATTGATGCTTTTGAATTATGGTGCTGGATGAGACTCTTGAGAGTCCCATGGACTGCAAGAAGATCAAACCTCTCCATTCTGAAGGAAATCAGCCCTGAGTGCTCACTGGAAGGACAGATCCTGAAGCTGAGGCTCCAATACTTTGGCCACCTCATGAGAAGAGAAGACTCCCTGGAAAAGACCCTGATGTTGGGAAAGATGGAGGGCACAAGGAGAAGGGGACGACAGAGGACGAGATGGTTGGACAGTGTTCTCGAAGCTACCAGCATGAGTTTGACTAAACTGCGGGAGGCAGTGGAAGACAGGAGTGCTTGGTGTGCTCTGGTCCATGGGGTCACGAAGAGTCGGACACGACTAAACGACTAAACAACAACAACCAATAGGGAACCTGCGTAAGGACTCTATACGGGCTCTTGGACACCCCATTAGGGAACAAGGGCAGATTTTGTTTACAACACCAATGGCCCATTTAGACCAGCATCCCCTTCTGACATTGGGTAACCAGATGCCTGTGGGAAAACCACATTCTGAGCACAAGAGCCCTCTCCCCTCCTGGGTTTCCAGCAACTGGCCTTCAGAAGCATGGCTGCCTCTAATTGCGGAGGCAGAGCAGAGCCATCACAGCTAGGAGCCTTCCCTATCCGCCTTGAATTTGTCCCATCTTCATTTAAAGCCATCCAAGGGGAAGAAGCCGTCACAGCCTCTTGTGGGAGGGAGTTCCACAGTCTCTCGCTGCCCACAAACTGGAGTGCATGCAACCATCATTACAGAAGAGGCAGGTGCATTTCTGGGGACAGGGGAATTCTACAGTTAGAAACGGTTCCGATTTGCATCGCTACACGATGGACGGTGCCCTCCTGATCAAAGAATTGGTGCATCAAAAATTTAGGCTTTCGCTGGTGTGGGCTGGATGGGAGGGGGAGCCTAAATGCAGATTCCCACCCACTCACCCCTCCATGGTAGCATCAATCCAGACGAATGCCAGGTTGCCAACATGCAAACATTTCGCAGATTTTGCAGTGGAGCCAAATCTAGTAGGTTGTTGTTTTGTTAGCTCACGGACTTTACAGCAACAGTGAAATTAAAGCAGATAGCTTGGGGAGCGGGGGTGTGGTGGGGGTGGGCGCATGAGTATGCATTATCTCCATGTACACACCAGCAGATTTTTAAAAAATGTGCAAACATGAGCTCTCTTCCTGGAAGCTGGTTTCTCAAAACAATCTAAACACGGCAAAGAGGGACCTGCTTGCCAAAAATCCACTCGGAATAATTAAACGGGAATAAGGCCCTTTCCCTCGCTCCCTCCCTCTCCCCCCCCCCCACTCCCCATCTGCTTGCGGCGAAACCATAAATCAAAAAAAGGAAGGAAAAATTGCAATTGGATTCTCATTACAAAAGACTCGCCACAGACGATGGACCTACGGTAGCCTCAGACGTGCGCAAGATGTGATTTATGACTCAGCAACAAAGTGGAGGGGGGGTGCCACATAGGAGGAGGACTTCGAAACAGAAAAGCAAGGTAGAATCATACAACCATAAAATTGTAGAGTTGGAAGGGACCACAAGGGTCATCTAGTCCAACCCCCTGCAATGCAGGAATACTTTTGCCCAACGTGGGGCTCGAATCCATAACCCTGAGATTCTCATGCTCTACCGACTAAACTATCCATCAATAGTGCTGTATTATTATTATTAAGCTCCAGATCATGCCCACCAGAAGGAAACTTCTTTTCCCTTTTAATTGCCTTCTTCCCACCCACACTCTCCACACCTTTTTGAACAGGATGATATTTTGAGGATAAAGGTAAAGGTAAAGGTAAAGGGACACCTGACCGTTAGGTCCAGTCGTGGACGACTCTGGGGTTGTGGAGCTCATCTCACTTTATTGGCCGAGGGAGCCGGCGTACAGCTTCCGGGTCATGTGGCCAGCATGACTAAGCTGCTTCTAGCGAACCAGAGCAGCGCACAGAAACGCCGTTCACCTTCCCGCTGGAGCGGTACCTATTTATCTACTTGCACTCAACGTGCTTTAGAACTGCTAAGTTGGCAGGAGCAGGGACCGAGCAACGGGAGCTCACCCCATTGCGGGAATTCGAACCACCGACCTTCTGATCAGCAAGTCCTAGGCTCTGTGGTTTAACCCACAGCGCAACCCGTGTCCCATTTTGAGGATGCAGGCAAGCAATTTCTTATCCTCTGGCCTTCAAACATGGGTTTTGTACAAGCACACTCAACCCTAAAATAAACCGTACAATTTCCTTCTTTATATTTTTTTTAAAAGCCATTTCCAAAGGAAATGGACCCATTAGTTTGCGTGCTTGGGAAAATTAGCGTGCAGCTGAGAGTATTCTTTGGCAACAAGAAACGAGGGAGGGAAAATGCTCATTTCAAAGTTCTCCCCTTGCGGTCGCATGCTTTTCTCGCAAACTGTAACTCCTGGTTGTGCAGACGGAAAATTATTCCCTGCACTGGCAAAATTATAACTTGTTGAAATTAAGCTCAAGGTTCCCCAAAGATTCTGTTGAAAGCTTTACATTTCCTTACGGTGCTCACATATGTTTAAAACTATTTCTATTGACTATGGGCACTCCTTATTTGGGGGGCACCTGCCCGCTGCAGCTCAATGCCCTTGTTTTGTGATTGCAACGTAGAATCAAAGAATTAGCTCAGTAGGTTAGAACATGGTGCTCAGCATGAGAAAGTTGCAGGCTCAATCTTCATATGGGACTGCTGCATATTCCTGCATTGCAGGGGGTTGGACGAGACGATCCTCAGGACAGCGTTCAAAATTCACCAGGGACCAGGCGCATTTTGAACCTGGCGCGGGTGGCACTGTGGGTTAAACCACAGAGCCTAGGACTTGCTGATCAGAAGGTCGGCGGTTCGAATCCCTGCGACGGGGTGAGCTCCCGTTGCTCGGTCCCTGCTCCTGCCAACCTAGCAGTTTGAAAGCACGTCAAAGTGCAAGTAGATAAATAGGTACCGCTCCGGTGGGAAGGTACATGGCATTTCCATACGCTGCTCTGGTTCGCCAGAAGCGGCTTAGTCATGCTGGCCACATGACCCGGAAGCTGTACACCGGCTCCCTCGGCCAATAAAGCGAGATGAGCGCCGTAACCCCAGAGTCGGTCACGACTGGACCTAATGGTCAGGGGTCCCTTTACCTTTACCTATTCCAATAGAAGGCAGGGACGGCTACAAACTGGACCTAATGGTCAGGAGTCCTTTACCTATCGGCCACTTGCGGCCAAGTGAAGATGCCTGGGCACCAGGATGGCGTCTGATGTCTCCACCATCTGAAGATGCATGCCTGGGGATCACTGGATCTTGACTAGCATCCTGTAGAATTCTATCTGTTATATTTTATATGCACAATCAGAATTAAATCCAGGAACCAAAAAAATAATGCAGTCATACCTCGGGTTACAGACGCTTCGTGTTGCGCTATTTCGAGTTGCGCACCGCACTGAACCCGGAAGTACAGGAACGGGTTACGTCCGGGTTTCGGCACTTTGCGCATGTGCAGAAGCACCAAATCATGACCCATGTGTGTGCAGACGCGTGGGGCGTGGGTTGCAAACGCTGCAGGTTGCCTCCCGCACGGATCACGTTCGCAGCCCAAGCGTCCACTGTATTGGTAAATATGACTTTCAAGCTGTCTGGCCCCAAAACTGCAATTAGGCATTCTGTTTTGGCAACTGTAACCCTGGTTTAAGGAGCCATTGGGCGCCTAGCTTGTACATCTGAGTTTCTAACACTGCCTCAGTGAATTCTATGAATTGTAGAGTTAGAAGGAACCCTAAGAGTCATCTAGTCCAGCCCCCTGCAATGCAGTAACTCCAGCTAAAGCATCCATGACAGATGGCCGTCCGACCTCTGCTTAAAAGCCTCCAATGAAGGAGAGGAACCACCTTCCCAGGTAGTCAATTCCATTGTCAAAAAGCTCTTACCTCAGAAAGTTCTTCCTGATGTTTAGTCACAATATCCTTTACTGTCATTTGAATCCACTGGTTTGGGTCCTACCCTCTGGAGCAGCGAAAAACAAGCTTGCTCCATCTTCCATGGGTGGATAAAAGGAAGAGAGTGACAGAGAATGGATGTCTCACCCATCTTTGGCTCAAAGCACTGCCATCCACATGTGGCCCCTGACCGCCTTCCCCTAAGTCAATGTGGCCCTCAATCCTGAAAAGCCTGCCCACTCCTGATCCCAGTATTCTAAGACAGGGCCTTTTCAGCAGTAGCACCCCATTTTTGGAACATCTTCTCCAGAGAGGTCCCTTTGGTGCCAACATCATTATCTTTTCTTAGCACCATATGAAGAATGTTTCCATTAACTTTTGTTCAGGCCTGCGAGGTATTCTGATCTGATTTTAACTTCCCGGAGCTGCTCTTTAACGGTTGTAAGAGCAGCTCTGTTCCGCATCCATGCCTAACTTAGCAAGTCCATTACTCTTAATGGGTCTACTCTGAGTGAAATTTAGTCGCATTCCACCCATTGCAAGCATGTCAGTAAAATATTCAAGGCAGGCCAGACAGAAATCCAATTAGCAAAACTTCTCCCTCAATTTTCCGCTCAGAGGGGCAGTGGGGAAACATCTCTCTTCCTGAAATGCTTCTGAAAGATCCATTTGCAGTGCTAACAGGAGGTCAGCTGTGTTGCAGTCAGAAGCCGGTGGTAATATGCAGCCAAGCCGGGAGCGAGAAGGCCAGCCAGGCCGCAGCAGAGACATCTCTCCTTGTCTGGTTAGCACATTAGGAAACTGCACCAGGTAAATGAAGGCCATTTGTCATCTTGTAGGCTCCTCACGCCTGGCCAGGTGCATGCCGAACGGATGTACTCCGGTTTATGAAGAGGACGTGAGGAAGAGGAGACCTCTCTTAAAACCACTCAGAAGCTACAGTGGTACCTCGGATTAAGAACTTAATTCATTCTGGAGGTCCGTTCTTAACCTGAGGTACCACTTTAGCTAATGGGGCCTCCCGCTGCCGCCGCGCAATTTGTGTTCTCATCCTGAAGCAAAGTTCTTAACCCAAAGTAATATTTCTGGGTTAGTGGAGTCTGTAACCTGAAGCGTCTTCAACCCAAGGTACCACTGTACTTGAATTTGCTTTCACTAGAGGTATTATTTTCTTGACAGTTTTGTATAAGGGGCAACCAGTTTCCCACAATTTTGGACTTCTCTCTTCCATAGACTCTCCCAGCTCACCAAACGCTGTTACCTCCTGAGTTTCTGACACCACCTCACCCCAGTCTTCTCCTTCTGACCACTCGTCGTCGTCCCACCACCAATTCCTGGGCTCTCAGCCTCCTTCCCCAACTGGTTCCTCACCACCATTTCTCTGTGTCCAATCAGTCCGTGACAGATAGGCAGCAGTTTTCTGATGTTTCAGAAAGGAGCCTTTCCTAGCCTAATCTGGACTTGCCAGGAGTTGAAACTTCTGCATGCAAAAACAGAGTTCCCTGGGAAAAGGGACTTCGTTGTCAATCCATTCTGGGAACTGTTCCCCTGGAAGAGGAATACAGTGGACACTCGGGTTGCGAACATGATCCATGTGGGATGCATGTTCGCAACCCGCAGCGTTTGCAACCTGCAGCGGCGCGTCTGCACATGCACAGTTGTGATTCGGTGCTTCTGCGCAAGACGCAATTTAGCGCTTCTGCGCATGCGTGACCGCCGAAACCCGGAAGTAACCCGTTCCGATACTTCCGGCTTTTGGCAGTTTGTAACCCAAAAAATGGGATGCGGGTGGCGCTGTGGGTTAAACCACAGAGCCTAGGACTTGCCGATCAGAAGGTCGGTGGTTCGAATCCCCGCGACGGGGTGAGCTCCCGTTGCTCAGTCCCAGCTCCTGCCAACCTAGCAGTTTGAAAGCTCGCCAAAGTGCAAGTAGATAAATAGGTACCGTTCTGGCAGGAAGGTAAGCAGCGTTTCCGTGCGCTGCTCTGGTTCGCCAGAAGCGGCTTAGTCATGCTGGCCACAAGACCCGGAAGCTGTGCGCCGGCTCCCTCGGCCAATAAAGCAAGATGAGCGCCGCAACCCCAGAGTCAGCCACAACTGGACCTAATGGTCAGGGGTCCCTTTACCTAACCCTGAAAAACCAACCTGAAGTGTCTGTAACCCGAGGTATGACTGTACAGGTCTCCCCAGAACTTTCAGCACCCTTAAGAAACAACAGCTCCCAAGATTCTTTGAGGGAAGCCATGACAGTTTAGAGCAGGGGTTGTCAACCTGGTCCCTACCGCCCACTAGTGGGCATGTCAGGATTCTAGGTGGGGTGTAGGGGGTTCTACGGCGCAAGCTGAATTCTCCTTCCATCGAGCACTGGTGGGCGGTAAGGAAATTTTACCATCAAGAAAGATGCATTAGTGGGCGGTAGGTATAAAAAGGTTGACTAGCCCTGGTTTAGAGTGATATCATCGTGCTTTAAATGTACGGCGTGCGGATGTGGCCGAAGTCTGTCCCTGCAAAATCCCAAGCAAACAGGAAGAGAAATCCAATTAGGGATAGGGGAGAAATAAAATAATAACAAATAAATGAGAGAAATCGAAACGGAGAGAGATTTGCCCATCCTTAAATCTAACACATGCCGTGTGCAGGATTTATTGCTTCCAATTTCAGCTTCATCTGATGGCTGCCTCTTTTGATGTTCCAGAACAACTCATCGGAACACAGAGACAATTTACTTCATGTTCTGAATGAGTGAGAGATATTATACCATTTCCCACTTTCACGCCCCAGCCAGAAAGCCTGTTGTTGTCTTTTAATGCCAATTCCCCATTCCACACACACACACACACACACACACCCAAAAACCTGGGAGATGCAGCTGGAAAACCGCCAAAGCTCCCTGACACCTCCTCAGCATGAGAAAACCCACTGTAGGATTCATCCTGCACACAGGCCGTCTGCACCAGGAAGGCTACAGGAGACAGGGCTAGTACCTTCGTCCCTGAGACAACGGAGACATCGCAAGGAGCCCAGCCACCTCACCAGACTCTACAAGCCCAAGAGCTTTGCAGCTTTTACCTCAGTCACAGAAGGGACTCCCAGCGAAGTGGAGAGCTGTCTCAGGCGTCATGGGGGCTGTCATCCAACAGCATCACAAAGACACCATCTTGGCTACTTCCAAATCAGAGAATCGGCGTGGTCCGCAGTCTTCACAAACCAAGCACCCGCCGGGTGTTGCTGGATCTTCCCGGTCACTCACAGCCAGAGATGAACCTTTAGGCAGCCAGCTTCTCAGTTACAACAGTGGGAGAAAAACTCTCCTCTCTCTACTTTATCCACACAGTGCAAAGTGTTTTATTACAAAATGAAGCTCACAACAGCTCTCTCTTTCTCAGCTGAACCTACCTCACAGGGCTGTTGTGATTAAAAAATGGGAAGAACAGAATCATGCTACCTTGAGGCTGCATATAAATATATAAGGAACAGAGGTTTTCCATAATGTGTGGTCTGTGGCCAACCGGTGGTTTGCACCCTCGTTTCAGTCAGCCTGCAAAAAGTTTGTAGAGAAATCAAGGATATCTTAATTTGATCTTCTCTTTCTATTTTATTTTTTTGCCAGTGGAGACAGAGGTCATTTTGACCAGAGCTGGATTACCAAACAGACTAACAAGGTTCTGGCCCGGTGCCTACAGTTTTCAGAAACACAGAACGGGGGCCATTTCCCCCTTTAAAATGTATCTGTTAAAAATGCTGTTTTCTGCAGCCTGGTCTAGGGCCTGGGATTTCACAATTCAGCGCTGCTTTGAGGGAGATGTCAGTGATAAAGGCACAAAGAAAACGAAAAAGTCCACTGTTTCTCAAAGATCCTCAGCAACAGAAAAAGAAGTTTTAGAGCGTCAGGTCTAGAGAGAATCGCCAGTGAGGCTGCCTGCTAGATGAGTCACTGGTCTGAGCTTGCCTGTTTCCAAACCCAGAGGCACACCCAGAACAGTGACTCATTCAAGAGCACCAGGGTGAGCTTCTCAGCCAGTTCATCCATGCACCAGAGGCAAACAACACTTCGTTAAAAATTGAAAAAACAGGGCTGTCCGAAGAGGGAAAGGGCGACCCAAATGTTCAATGGGGTAGATAGAAGATCAACTCTCCTACAAGGAAAGGTGGCAGTGTTTGGGATTTCAAAGGTGACATGATAGAAGTTTATAAAATCATGCGCAGCATGGAGAAAGTAGATAGAGAAAAGTTTTTCTCCCTTCTCTCATAACACCAGAACTTGTGGACATTTCAATGACAGAAGATACAGGTTAAAAAAAAAAGGACTTCTTCACACAGCACAGAGTTAAACTATGGAACTCCTTGCCACAGGAGGCAGTGGCAGCTACAAACCCTGATGCTTTTTAAAAGAGGACTGGACAAATTCATGGAGGGGAAGGCTATTATTGATGGCTACATGGCAGGGACGTGGGTGGCGCTGTGGGTTAAACCACAGAACCTAGGACTTGCTGATCAGAAGGTCGGCGGTTTGAATCCCCGCGAAGGGGTGAGCTCCCGTCACTCAGTCCCTGCTCCTGCCAACCTAGCAGTTCGAAAGCACGTCAAAGTGCAAGTAGATAAATAGGTACCGCTCCAGCGGGAAGGTAAACAGTGTTTCCGTGTGCTGCTCTGGTTCGCCAGAAGCGGCTTAGTCATGCTGGCCACATGACCCAGAAGCTGTACGCCGGCTCCCTCAGCCAATAAAGCGAGATGAGCGCCGCAACCCCAGAGTCGGCCACGACTGGTCAGGGGTCCCTTTACCTTTTACATGGCAGGCAGCAATGCTTCTGAATACCCGTTGCTTGGAACCACAGGAGTTCTCCTGTGTTCGAGTCCTGCTTTCAGGTTTCGCACAGGCCATCTGGTTGGCCAATGAGGATGCTGGACAAGATGGGCCACTAGCCTGATCCACCAGGCCTTTCTTATCTTCTTAAGGGAAAGTGCTTTCCCTTTCTGCAGGGGTAAACAGAAGCATTTTTGTGGCCACCACAAGTTTGGGTAAGCCGGGTGTTAGGTAAGCCACAAGCTCTTGCACCAGATGGCAGAAACCACAATGAAATAAGTAATGTTAAACCCCACAGAAGACAGCGGGGAATATCATGAGGCCTTTCCTGGTTCTTAAGCACTGAACAATTAAAAAAATAATAATACAGTGGTACCTCGGGTTACATACACTTCAGGTTACAGACTCTGCTAACCCAGAAATAGTGTTTCAGGTTAAGAACTTTGCTTCAGGATGAGAACAGAAATCGTGCTCCAGCGGCGCGGCAGCAGCAGGAGGCCCCATTAGCTAAAGTGGTGCTTCAGGTTAAAAACAGTTTCAGGTTAAGTACAGACCTCCGGCATGAATTAAGTACTTAACCCGTGGTACCACTGTATATGAAACGGGGATGGGGGAGGAGGTATTTATTTGCGACTTGCCATCAAGCCCCACACTCCTGTTTTTTGTTCTGCTAACCTGGATAAACCAGTTTATGGAGGAAACAGGGAGCAGGTGGAAAACTCAGGAGCCTTGCCAATTCAGCATTCAAAAACAAAAGCACATACCATCTCAGGAGAGCTGAAAAGCTACAGCAGTTAAAAAAATAAAAATAATGAAGGACACCTACAATGTACAATGAGGACCCGATCCATTGTGGAATACGGGGAAAGCATAAAAAATAGAAGGCCTTCTTTGAGGTTTCACACACAAACACAAGACTCGAAGGCAGCTAGGAGTTATCATTGCCTCTTTGGTACATACACATCTAAAGGAGACCTTGGGATCATCTCCAGAAGGTGCTGTCTAGAGAAGGAGGAATGGGAAGGAGGGGAGAATGAAGATAGAGACGATTTCCCCAACCCAAAAACCACCCAAAACAAAACCATCTGCAAGCTGGAGGAGATGTGTGAAGGAGGAGACTGAGCAAAAGGGTGCTCTCCGACACCCACCCAGGTTTGCAGACCAAAGGACCCCCAAAGTGTGGTGGTCTCAGTAAGGCGCCTTTTTCACTTCCAGAAACCAGAGGAGCAGGTTAGGGGGCTTGTGAAACCTTAGTGCAAGGATGGCCAAACCCTGGTTTTTCTGCCATTCTCTCTGCTCCCACCCGAGATGAATCCACCAGTTTTGGATTGGCAGCAAGGAAGAAAGATAGAAATTGAAGTAGGCCCCAGCTCAGAAGCGAGCAAATGGGAATGCAAGTTGCTCTTTCTCCCTCATCGTCAAACTGAGGCTCCTGTTCAAGGAGAGACAGCAATAGCCCAGTTGCGGACGGTCCTTTGCAGCTAAGAGCCAGTGTGGTGTGGTGGTTAAGAGCGGTAGATTCGTAATCTGGTGAACCGGGCTCGCGTCTCCGCTCCTCCACATGCAGTTGCTGGGTGACCTTGGGCTAGTCACACTTCTCTGAAGTCTCTCAGCCTCACTCACCTCACAGAGTGTTTGTTGTGGGGGAGGAAGGGAAAGGAGACTGTTAGCCGCTTTGAGACTCCTTCGGGTAGTGATGAAGCGGGATATCAAATCCAAACTCCACTGCTCAATAAGCCCTGTCTGCCCCCAGCCAGTCCTCACTCTTGCCTACAACCAGCCCAGATGACGCCCTGCCTGTCAGCTTCCTCCTCCTTAGAATCACTGAATAGCAGAGTTATTGGACTGGGCCCCCAAGGGCCATCTAGTCCAACCCCCTACAATGCAGAAACAGCGGCTAAATAATCCCTGACAGACTGTCCGTCCAAACTATGCTTAAACACCTCCAATGCTGTCCCTTGTAGAACTCAGCAGGGGCAAGAAGGAGGGCAAAGCTGGAGTTAGCTGGCTTTGCCTATCATTGGCTTGGGCGCCCCCTACTGTAAGGCTCCCTGATTTTTGCCCTACCAGCCATCACTGCAATAGCACACACACCCCTACTTAGCTGATCAATATGGATCCAAAGACCACCATACATTTGCTGTATGGTGACAGCAAAGACTTAGTGGTTCATCCTAAGGTGGTATTTTTCCACTGTCTCCAAAAAAAGGGGGAAACAGAACAAGCTTTTTTAAAAAAAGAAGAAGAGAGAGACACTCTTGATAGAAAACCTGGAGAGTCAAGACTGACAATTAACCAAGTTGACTGCTCATCAGGGCTTAATTAGTGCCTGGGCTTTAATTATTGTTTATTGCAATCCTTATCTCACGCCACCTCATTCTGGGCTGTTTCGTTCCGCAAACTGCCCTGTGATTGTTATTTTTTTTAAACGAAGAGAGAGGTACTTAAATGAAAAGTCGTCATCACTACCATCACCTATCCACCAAGGGTCACAGATTGAGCCTCACAAGACCCCTGCGAGGTAGGCCAGGTTAGCAGACTGGCCAAATAAAGGTAGCCATGTTAGCTCATTACAGCAAATACACACAGATGAGTCTTGAGGCCCCTTGAGGCATCATGGGTGGGGAGACTAGAGCGCTCCAGGTTTTCGAGGGACTTGAATGTGACTATTTGGCCACATTGCAAGTCCAGCAACATTTGGAGGGCCACAGGTTCCCTAACAAATATTTCAAAGGCTTAAAGAGAGATTTAGCAACACAATGTTAAGCCTGCCTGTTTGGAAGTCCCATCGAGTTCAATGGGATTTACTCCCAGTTAGTGGCTATAGAATGGCAGCGTTATTATAAGATCATGGAATCAGAGTTAGAAGGGACCCAAGGGTCATCGAATCCAGCCCCCTGCAATGCAGGAATCACTCTCCTGTCCTGTAGCTTCCAGCAATGTGTCATCACACAGTGAGATTGCATGGACCACAGAATTCCTTTTCCAGAAATTGACTCTACCGCTTATGCCACAATTCATTTCTCTGACCCTTAAGGTGCCCCAAGGACACACTCTCCCTTCCAAACTCTTTACTGGAGTCCCATCTCTAGCTCTAAGCTCGTCTTTTAACAACTGAGGGTGGTATCTGACGGGAGTTTTGGAAAATAAAAGCTCAGCAAGCTGCTCAAGGAGGAGTCAGTTCATCGACTCACCTAGCTCAAGATTGTCTAATATTCCTAGAGATAGCTCAGTTGGTAGAGCATGACACTCTTAACCTCAGTGTCCTGGTTTCGAATCCCACATTGGGCAAAAGATTCCTGCACTGCAGAGCTGAGCTGTGGTCTTTCGCTTAAAAGCAAAGGAAGATTCTAGTCCTCATTGTTCTGAATAAGAGGGCTGATTTAAAGAGTAGCAGTGCTGACCGCTGTCCACACTGACCAGAAGGTTTCAGACAAGGGACATTCTCAGCCCTACCTGGAGATGCCGGGGACTGAACCCAGGAACTTCTGCATTCAAGGCAGGGGATCTACTACTGAACTAAAGCCCTTCCCTTCTTCAGAGCTGGAAGACAGGAACTCTAAGACTGCCCCCCCCCAAATAAAGATGTGCCATGCCCTTTTCTCTCTGTCCCTTCCCACACCTGAATGTGGGAAAGTTGGGGGGCCCCAGAAACTCTGTGGGCAGAGCATGAGACTCATAATGTCAGGGTTGTGGGTTCGAGACCCATTTGGGGCAAAAGAATTCCTGTCTTGCAGGGGGTTGGACTAGATGACCCTGGTGATCCCTTCCAACTCTACGATTCTATGATACTACAAGGCTAAGTCCCATAACCCCTGTCATGCTGGCTACAGCTCAGTACACCTGCCATGCATGCAGAAGTTCCCAGGTTCAATCCCTGGCGTCTCCTGGTGGCGATGGGAACGTCCCCTGCCTGAAACCCCAGAAAGCAGCTGATAAATGTGTAGACAATTCTGAGCCAGATGGGCCCCTGTGGGCTCAGGATAAGGCAGCTTGCTATGTTATTATTTAAACCTGACCTGGGCATAGAATCATGAGGACCGGAGCCTCGCTCTGTTTTTAAGGGAAGAGCCATAGCTCAGGGATGGAACCCCTGCTCTGCATGCAGAAATCCCCAATGACACCTCCAGAAAGGGCAGGGAATATCCTCTGCCTGAAGCTCTACAGGGCTGCTGCCAGTCAGAGTAAGCCAAGGGAAGCCCACAGGGTGTCCCCTAGATGCTAGTGCCATCTCTAACCATTGGTCATGCTAGCCCGGCCTGATGGAGCTGCAGTGATCTGGAGGGCCACAGGTTTGCAACCCTGGCTTAGAGAGAAACACAATTCCGGAGCAAAGACTTGAGCTTTGCCCTTGAATCTCTCGCGTTAGGAAATTCATTCAGTAGCGACACCTTTTCTCCTTTTCCTCCGACCCTCCAACGCTGGGGGTTCAAGTCTGCCTAGGCGCACTGTCCAGATACATTATTTAGCTCCATCTCCAAATCTTAGCCTTGTGTGTAGCCGAAAGCACCACTTTAGTTGGTGGCGACACTCCACACATGCTCAGAAGGCACTATTCTCTTCTTTCACATTTCCAAAACCCTGTGCTGCAAAACCTCATTTGTGTTTTTTACGGGGGGGGGGGTTGCATCTCCTCACCTCCAAAGACATAAGCCACACGTTACACAGAATGGACCTTTCAAAAGGTTGAAGAGCAGAGTCAAAAGCCGTCGGTCCGCAGTAGGACCCGCAGAGAGGTCGAGAGAAAGAAGACCCCCATTCATCTCCCCCTTTTGCTTGGGAAGCACGCGCCCCTCCGCCCGTCTCCGCATCTTGTCTGGTCAAAACTCGCATTCCGCTCGCTGATGGGGGAGGTTGGGGGCGGCCCTCCGCACATGTTCAGAGGCACCCTTCCTCCGCTCGAAGCCCTGCGCTGCCAAACCCATCTGGTTCGAGGGTGTCAACCAGCTGTCACCCCTCACCGCCCCACAGACGTGACGCGACCCACACATGAGACACAATGGCCCTTTTGGAAGGGGGGCGTGCGGAGGAAAAGGACCCTTTTCACCGCCCAAAGCCACTGGCTCACAGAGAGGTGCCGATTCATTATTTCCCCCACCGATATCAAACCCCTCCAGCTGTTGCACGGGTCTGGATCACGGATCTGGAGAAACAGAAAATGCAAAGGCGCTAACCTCTCTAGCTGGATCTCTCTCGATCTCCCTCTCTCTCCTTGAGATGCAGCCGCTCACCTGCTCCGGCTCCTTCCCAAGGAGGCGGCTCCCTTCCAGCCGATTCTCCTCCGGCTTCTGCTCGCTCGCAATTCCAGCGCGGAGCCCCGAAACAAAGTAATCCGGCCAGCCTCCAATCCGCAGCCCCGTAGCAAGCCCGGCGCCGCGCTGCGCGGACGCTGCTTCTTCCTCCTCCGCCTGCTTGCGGGTTGGCTTTGTGACAGGCGGCGCGATTGGCAGGCGGCCCGCTCGGCTCCTCATTGGCCCGTATAATTGGCTGGCCCGCCGCGCGCCTCGCCATTGGCCGGCGGAGCGAGCTTAATTCTCGATCGGCTGCCCGGCGTTCGGCAGGAGGGAAGGTTTCTGCTGCTGCCTGCCCGGGCTTGCAAGCTAGGTGGGGTTGGATTATTATTTTTCCTCCAATTTTTTTATTGGTTTTCACAAAATTATAAACAAACAAACAAACAAACATAAATCATAACCTTATTAAAAATTACACTTATTAACATTGTTAAGTGACTTCCTCGCTTCCCCTTGGTTGAATTTCAATGCATATCCTTTAACGGTTTTCCAAATCTTATAAAGTTTAACGTGAACATTAACATCCTTAGATCTTTTCATTTTGAAATTAAACATATTAATTCATCACTTAACTTATATAAAATCTTAAACCGATTAACTATCTGCAAGCTGTTTCCAATTAATTTAACTTGACATAGTTAACTAAATAATCATTAAATTTAGTCCATTCTTCCTGATACTCCTCCTCCTTCTGGTCGCGGACTCTTCAGGTTAGGTTGGCTAGCTCTGAAAAATCCATCATCTGGGTTTGGATATTTATTATTATTACTAGGCTTTTGTTTTGCTGCTGTGCAATGAAGGCTGTGCATTTCATCCCAGTGGTGCGCTGGTCAATTCTGCAGTGCATGTGCCGGTTATTAATTCCGCTCGTTTTTAAGCAAAATGGTTGGAGGGACATCTGTCATGAACGCTTTAGATGAGATTCCTGCATTGCAGGGGGTTGGACTAGATGACCGGTGGGGTCCCTTCCAACTCTACAATTTCATGATTCTATCTGTTGCATTTATATCCCACCTTATCCTTCAAGGAGCTCAAGGCGGCGTGCAAACTTCTCCCCATCTCCATTAGGATATCCTCACAAAAACCCTGCAAAGAAGGTCAGAATCTGCCAATTCCGCTTTCTCTCCATTTCTCATTTCCCCAACCTTGAGTTTCCAAGGGACAGTTGCCTGCCTGGGCTTGGAAGCTGTGTATTTGCTCCTGCACAGTGAATCTGCAGGAATTGGCCGTGCATAATAATAATAATAATAATAATAATAATAATAATAATAATAATTTATTATTTGTACCCCGCCCATCTGGCTGGGTTTCCCCAGCCACTCTGGGTGGCTTTCACAAAGACGAAAAATACACTAATATCTTCATGAGACGTGTAGCGCACAGAGAAAACTTTGAAATGTATCCATGATTTATTATTATTATATTTATTTATATCCCACCTTTTTCCGAAATAAGGATTCAAGGCAGCTTGGACAGCACGGATAAAATACAAAAAGCTAAAAACATATAAACAATAAACTCTGAAAAGTAATTAAACTCGGTAACAGAATTAAAGCAAGGAAAAACAATTAAACAATATAAAAAACAAATATATTTCTTTAAAAAAAACCAACCTTCAATTCCCAAAGGCCTGTTAGAAATATGTAAAAAAAAAATTTGCATTTATATTGCACCTTTTTCTCCAATGTTAGGTGCAAACTTCTTCCACCCAATGGCCTCTCCAGTATATCCTCACAATAACCTTGTCAGGTAGGTTAGGCAGAACCTTGATGATTTCTCTTTCGATTTCTCATTTTTCCAACCTTAAGTTTTCTTCACATTTCAACATAAATTTGCAACCGCAACAGAATAAGACTTCGCCCTATGCCCCTCTGACGGGTCCCTGTGAAGAGGGCTGGATTGTTAAACTGCTCTAACAGTTGTAGCTCTGGGAAGGAAATTGGGGTCTCTGAACAACTCTCGGCACCCTCAACAAGCTCCCAGGATCCTTTGGGGGAAGCCTTGACTGTTCAAAGTGGTATCATAGCACTCTAAATGTATGGTGTGAATGTGGCCTTAGCAGAGGCTAGGCAGCTGTCCATCAGAGAAGGGGCTGTTGTAGCCTTGCATTGCAGATGCTTCATTAACTTGAAGACCTCTACAGACCCCTTTGTAGTCTAAAAAGGTCTTACGATTCTAGATTCTGTGCTGCTTCATTCATTTAGAGACTAGAGACAGGCCAATTCTATTTTATTTTATTGAAAGTGAAAACGGGGGGGAGGGGGGGTCGTACAATAATATTACTAGTCTCTTTTTTGCCACGGGCAGCTCAAAACATCCCCACCCACTCTAAAAGGCCCTAAAGGTAAAGGTAAAGGGACCCTCAAGTCGTGGCCGACTCTGGGGTTGTGGCGCTCATCTCGCTTTATTGGCTAAGGGAGCCGGCATACAGCTTCCGGGTCATGTGGCCAGCATGACTAAGCTGCTTCTGGAGAACCAGAGGAGCGCATGGAAACGCTGTTTACCTTCCTGCTGGAGCGGTACTTACTGATCTACTTGCACTTTGACCTGCTTTTGAACTGCTAGGTTGGCAGGAGCAGGGACCGAACAACAGGAGCTCACCCCATCACTGGGATTCGAACTGCCGACCTTCTGATCGACAAGTCCTAGGCTCTGTGGTTTAACCCACAGTGCCACCCGCGTCCCTCATTTACAGACTAGAGACAGGCCAATTCTATTTTATTTTATTGAAAGTGAAAACGGGGGTGGGTCGACAATAATATTACTAGTCTCTTTTTTGCCGCGGGCAGCTCAAAACATCCCCACCCACTCTAAAAGGCCCTAGAGATTGTTAAAAGCCCAAGACCTGGTTAAAAAGGAAAGTTATCGCCTGGCGCCTGACTCATTTTAACAACTTAGGATTTGGGGTGGGCTGTGCCCGTCTCCCCCCCCCCCCCGCTTCCCGTGCAACTCGTGCTACCTGTAAAAATTAAAACGAGCAATTAACAGCACAAAAGGGCCTCTGCCAAATGAAACTGGAGTTTGCCAGGGAAAGTAATTAGGACTATCATGGCATAATTAAGACACAGTGAGCAACACTAGGGAGGGAACCTTGAAAACTCTCCCCATTCACTGTGTCTGGTTGCAGATGGTCTTTCTCGTGGTTTCCTCTCAGAGAGAAAGGAGCCACAAATGTGATATCCCAGGCAGAGATTCTATGCACTCTTCGCAGGGAATATGCCAAGCAGGACTGCACAGGAGCATAGCGACCAAAGCCCCCCAAATCCAAAGCCTCTTGGGGATTTGTTTGTTTATTGCATTCGTCTCCCAGCTGAAATATACTCGGAGTTGAGAGTGGATTTCATGCTGTTTATTCAGCTCATAGTGGTGAGGAGGAATGGAAGTTCCTCCAGAATGTCTGCTTTATAGACATTATTTACACAATGGGCCCCACGTGATTGGCTAATTCTGGGATTCACCTGTAGGCCAATCAGGTTGCAGATTCACTTCCACCTGGAGCTGGATTGGGTGGCTCCTGTAGACCAATCAGACTGCTGCATTCTGGACCCTATTGTTCTAGGACCAATCAGACAGTTGCATTCTGAATCCTATTGTTCTAGGACCAATCAGACTGCTGCATTTTGGATCCTATTCAACTCAGTACATAACACCAGCTTTTTTTCCTAAGGAGCTCAGGGTTGGGCACACGGTTCTCCCCCTCGGTTAGGCTGAGAGGCAGTGACTGGCCCCCAAGTGGAGATGTGAACCCTGGTCTCCCGGGTCCTACTCCAACACTCTAACCCCTACACCACACTGCCTCTCTCTTTCACGCCAGCAGGTACAGCCCCTAGTACATAGCGAGGGGTAACTATTACCGTAGAAGATAGAATCAGGGTTCAACATGACCTTAACAGATTGGAGAAGCCAACAAAATGAAGCCCAATAGGAACAAATGTAAGGTTCTGCACTTAGGTAGGAATAACCAGCTGCACAAATATGGGATGTGGGACACTTGTACATGTGAAAAGGATCTAGAGGTCTTAGTAGACCATATCCTTAACATGAGTCAACAGTGTGATGCAGCAGCAAAAAAGGCTAATGCAGTTCTAGGCTCCATCAACTGAAGTACAGTGGTACCTCAGGTTAAGTACTTAATTCATTCCAGAGGTCTGTACTTAACCTGAAACTGTTCTTAACCTGAAGCACCACTTTAGCTAATGGGGCCTCCTGCTGCCTCCGCGCCGCCGGAGCACGATATCTGCTCTCATCCTGAAGCAAAGTTCTTAACCCGAGGTACTATTTCTGGGTTAGCGGAGTCTGTAACCTCAAGCGTCTGTAACCTCAAGCGTATGTAACTCGAGGTACCACTGTATAGGGTCCCAATCAAGTGAAGTAATAGTACCACTCTATTCTGACTTGGTCAGACCCCACCTGGAGTCCTGGGTCCAGTTCTGGGCACCACAGTTTAAGAAGGATATTAACAAGCTGGGATGTGTACAGAGGAAGGTGGCAAAGAAGGGTCTAGAAACCATGCCTTATGAGGAACAGTTGAGGGAGCTGGGCATGTTTAGCCTGGGTAAGAAGAGACTGAGAGGAGATATGATAGCCATCTTCAAATATCTAAGGGGCTGTCAAGATGGAGCAAGCTTGTTTTCTCCTGCTCCAGAGCGTAGAATCTGAACCAGTGGTTTCCAGTTACAAGAAAAGAGATTCCGACTAAACATAAGGAAGGAACCTTCTGATAGTAAGTCTGTCCAAAGTGGAGCAGACTCCCTCAGAAGGTGGTGGACTATCTTTCATTGAAGGTTTTAAGCAGAGGATGAATACCTATCTGTGATGGATGCTTGAGATTCCTTCATTGAATGGGGTTGGACTAGATGACCTTTGGAGTCCCTTCCAACTCTACAATTCGATGATTCTGCAATACATAACTGAAGCCACACAGAATATATATGCAAGTTTGCAGGAGACATTTTCAAAAAGCAGCAAAGGCGAGGAAGAGAAGAGAAGGGAGGAACTATTTTGGGATGGAAGCACCTTCGGCCTGGGCGGCAGGTTGCTCACCTGTGATACAGGCAATTATTTAGTATTTTTAGGGTTGCTCTTCCTTTGCAGCTGCCTGCCAAATGTGCCCGAGGCATAAACAGAGCTCAATCCAGCTGCCGCCGTCTTTTCTCAGACTGTTCATTCATATTTTCCGCACCCCTCCCTCTGCAGCCTTGTGACTCATTTGCAGGCTGCCTTTCACTTCTAGCTGACGAAATATGTGGAAAGTGACGAGGTTCCATCTGGAGAAGATGAATCAGGGAAAGCCTCTGGAAGAGCTTGAAAATGCAAACACAAAGCAGAAAAAGAGGGGGGGGGGACGACTCGGGAAGAGCTTGAGAACAGTGGCAGCAGGGCCACTTGTACACACATAGAGAACGCCCAACGGCAGGGCCCGGCCGAGACCAAGACTCTTTGCTGCCTGAACCAGAAAAGCAGATGCTACAGCATTTCACACATAAAAGCAGAGTCACAATAGTAACGCCTCCAATTCTTCTACCAAGGAACACTGCTGCCAGGGCCGTCTTTAGCAGATGCGGCGCCGGGGTGCAAATATCCGCCCAATGCCCCAAAATTACCACATAGTGTTTGGGTGGCTGTAGCCGCGCATGACCAGCCACTGGGGCACAACTTTTCCCCCATGCCACTGCGGGAGAGCGATCTCCGCAGAGGCTTGGGTGTGATGTTGTGCTCCTCCCAAGCCTCTGTGGGAGGAGAGTGATCCTTGCAGAGGCATGCCTGCCAGCCTTATGGTTGGTGGGGCGCAGCTGACGGGGGTGCAGGGAAAGGGGAGGCCGTCGGCAAAGCCGCACAGCTCCCCCACTTCCTGCGTATGGGAAAGACGGCTCTGACTGCTGCCCTGTTGTATTTACATCCCTCCTTTTTCTCCAAGGAACTGAAGGTATATGGTCCTCTCCTGCCTCCTGTAATTCCCACAGGTAAGAAAGGTAAAGGACCCTTGGATGGTTAAGTCCAGTCCAAGGCCACTATGGGGTGTGGCGCTCATCTCGTTTCAGGCCGAGGGAGTTGGTATTTGTCCACAGACAGCTTTCCAGGTCATGTGGCCAGCATGACTAAACCACTTCTGGCGCAATGGGACACCATAACAGAAACCAGAAAGCACAGAAATGCCGTTTACCTTCCCGCTGCAGTGGTACCTATTTATCTACTTGCACTGTCGTTCTTTTGAACTGCTAGGTTGGTAGGAGCTGGGATAGAGCAATGGGAGCTCACCCTGTCGCGGAGATTCGAACCGCCAACCGTCTGATCAGCAAGCCCAAGAGGTTCAGTGGTTTAGACAACAGTGGCACAGCAACCCTGGGAAATAAGTTAGGGCTGAGAGGCAGTGACTGGCCCCCAAGGGCACCAAGTGAGCTTCATTACCAAGTGGGGGCTTGAACCTGGTCTCCCAGATCCAAGTCTGACACTTTGACCATTACCCCACACTGGCTTTGCATGTCTGTCTGTCTGTCTGTCTGCAGTGTGTCTGGTGACCATCGGGGCTGGTAGGGCAGAATGCAAGGAGGCCACCAGTAGGTGGCGCCAGAGCTAATGACAGGGAGAGCTAACTCATTCTAGTTTTGTCCCCATCCTCCCTGCTGAATTCCACAAGGGCAACACTGAGACTAAGGAAGAATCATATAGTCCAGGGGTCAGCAACCTTTAAAAAATAAATAAATAGAAATTTCAACACAATAATTTTAACAAAAATACATCATCCACATATTTGCCCCCCCTCCATTTCCCCCTCCCCTCCCCCTCCCTCCTAAACAAAAAACCCAACCTCCCACCCCGGACTTCCCTCAGCTCCTTTCTCTGGTTTCTCAACACATCTTTCTGTCTGCATGTTGTAAAATTGTAAAGATCCTCAAATTATCTATCTATATATTACAATAAAGAGTTTGTGAATATTTATTCAAAACCTGCCAAAGAGTTCAGTTCATTTTGTTGCTTCTTCAAATATTTCGTAAAAGGTTCCCATTCATCTTTAAAATCACAGTTATCCTTGTCACGTAGTTTGTGTGTCAGTTTTGCCAATTCCGCATAGTCCATCAGTTTTTCTTGCCACAGTTCTTTCGTCAGGATTTAACCATCCTTCCATCCTTCTGCTATTAAGACTCTTGCCGCCATTGTCGCGTACATAAAATATTTTAAAATTTCTTTGGCAGTAGGGGTCAGCAACCTTTTTCAGCCATGGGCCGGTCCATAATCCCTCAGACTATGTGGTGGGCCAGACTATTTTTTTTGGGGGGGGGGGGATGAACGAATTCCTATGCCCCACAAATAACCCAGAGATGCATTTTAATAAAAGCACATATTCTACTCATGTAAAAGCACCAGGCAGGCCCCACAAATAACCCAGAGATGCATTTTAAATAAAAGCACATAATTCTACTCATGTAAAAACACGCTGATTTCCGGACCATCCATGGGCCGGATTGAGAAGGTGATTGGGCCGCATCCGGCCCACAGGCCTTAGGTTGCCAACCCCTGATATAGTCCAACCCCCCTGATAATTTGCTGTTCATATCGTCACAACACCACATACACCACGTTGAAACAGGTAGCCTCAAGATCCCAGCCAAATCTTTTTGTTGTTTCTGCCTCCATGGAAATGAGATCACTGCTGTGCATTTTCCAGTGCTTTTTAATGCCATGCCTGCAGGTCCGGCTTGAGGAAAGTTCAAATTCCAGACCTGAAAGTGGTGTTAGCAGTGGTGGTGGTCTTCCTCACTGACCACCAAGTTTTACATGGGAGAACCTGCCTGTGACTTTTCCAGGGGAGCTATTGCAAGTGCTCTCACTCCCTCTGCTGGCCAATTTCTAATACTGCAACAACGATTCCAAAGACAGGACCTGTTGCATTTTGATCCGAGTTTCCCTTTTCTAGAGCAAAGATGCTTTGGAGTAGTTCCTCTCTGCACCAAAAAAACTTTTTTAAAAGAAAAAGAATGAATGAAGGAAATAGCGTTCTCTCTCTCAAAATATTCTCTTCCTAGCAATATTTAGGAAGTCTCTTAACTTTGAGGTTCTGTTTTAGCTAGCATGTCTAATAATCCTTGATGGAAACCTTTTCCAAACATTTGTCTCATCCCCTTATAAAGCCATCAGGTCCCCTTAACGCTGGGGAATCTCTCTCTGATTCAGGGCCACATTCCCATCCTTGCAACCTAAGGAACCCCATGCCGGGGTGGGGGGTGGGGGGCAGAGGCAAAATTGAGCAAAGCAATAGATGTGCATTTTACCTTTGTACAATGGGCTAGTTTCTACACATGCACCCTCTAGCCTTGAGAGGGAGAAAACCCTTTTTCTACCTCATTTCTGGGGATAATTTTATAAACTTCTATATCATATGGGATTACTAACTGTCTTCTCACTTCTTCACCCCCCTGGATGGTGGGGCAAGGACTTCTCAATATAAAAGGTCCTTGCTCAAACAAAACCGTTCTGGGCACTCGGGAGTTAACGGCCTCTCCGACTCGGTTGCCTCAAAGTACATTTGTAACTCAGTATCTTCTTTTTGCTTTTTGGCAAAACTTGGAGTTGACTTTTAGTCAAAGGAAACAAAAAGGTGTCTTTTCTTTCCTCACACTGATTATCCCCTTGCTGTCGTTCAGCATTGTATGCCTCTGCTACTGTATCCGCCCCCTCAGGATTAGGTGACTGTGGGCTCTCTTTTGCTCTGGTAACTATGAAAGTACTCTGCACATGTTCTAAAATGTCCCAACCAATGAACACAGGGCTGGGGATTTCTTCCGAAAGGGCTACCTGCCACTTCCCTGCCCAGCTTTTGAACCTGACATCTATTTCCGCCACCTTTAGGATCTCTGCTTGTTTCGAAATGCCTTTTAATTTTATTAATTTTCCTGGAATAATGGCTTCAGCCCTGATGATCTCCGGGTGGACTATAGTGACTTGTGATCCCGTGTCCTTTAACCCGAGATATCTTTTCCCGTCTATCCAGATATAATCTCCAGCGTTCTTTAACAAGAGAGGCATCGGGGTGTAGTGTGTAGGCGGTTGCCGGGGTGATTGCCCCGGGTAAATTTTTCGGTGGGGGCAGCAGTGCTGCTCGTGCCGCCCTCCCTGAGCCAGCCCTGTGCCACTTTGCGAAGCTGCAATTGCAAAGCGGACCAGGGAGGGCAGTGTGAGAATGACGCCATGCACCCTTTGATCCCAGCCTTGTCCTCGAGGGGCTGGGACTGAAAGGCGTGTGACTGTTGCGTCCTTCTCCTGCAGCCCTTCCTAGGAGGCTCCCTCCTTCAGATGCCTGTCTGTCCTTCTGTGGTGTAGTGGAGTGGTCCTTCTGTGGTGTGGTGCCAGTGTGGTGGAGTGGTTAAGAGCGGTAGACTCATAATCTGGGGAACTGGGTTCGCGTCTCCGCTCCTCCACATGCAGCTGCTGGGTGACCTTGGGCTAGTCACACTTCTCTGAAGCCTCTCAGCCCCACTCACCTCACAGAGTGTTTGTTGTGGGGAAGGAAGGGAAAGGAGATTGTGAGCCGCTTTGAGACTCCTGAAGGGGAGTGATAAAGCGGGATATCAAATCCAAACTCTTCTTCTTCTTCTTCAACAACAACTCATGGAGAGTGATGGAGGCAGCGGAACGGGATACCCTCATAGCTTCCATGAACAGAGGGTGCTGCCTTACTGTTCTTCACCCAGCTCAGTATTTCCTACACAGCCCGGCTGTCGTTCTCCAGGAGTTGAGTTTGGGTTCTCTCCCAGCCATCCCTGCAGATGCCAAGGACCGAATTGCTTCTGCCCCTGAAGAGGACTGTAGTTCTGCTCTGTTTTTTGCTGATCAGGCCACATCCAGAGTTGTGTCCAGCTCTGGGAACCACATTTTAAGGAGGACATCAGCAAATGTTCTTGAGGAGGAAAAACAGGTGTGGCATGGCCCAGATGTTCTCCCGCCTCTATTTTGTTATTTCAGAGAGATCTGAAGTCTCCAAACAGAGGCAGAGGAAAGCTGTTTTGTAATCGGTGTTTGGTGAAGCAATTTTTTTACTACAGTAACTGTGTTCTATTTTCAAGGATACTATCCCCTTGGTGGCATTATCTCGGAGTCTCTGTTGGAGAAAACATCATCTTAATAACCTTGCCTTGCATTGCATTCCTGAAGGAGATAATAAGCAGAGCCAGGAGCCTAGAGGGCAGCGGGGGGGGGGGCAGAGAAGCTGCAGATTATAATAAAATGTCTTTTCATTTTGAATGGGCAGTAACTGCCTGCCTGCTTTAATACTGCCATTGGGACTAAGTGAAAGGAATGAATGAATGAATTATATTTGTATGGGCCTTTAGCTATCTTGACTTTGTTACTTCTGGCCTTTCTGATCTATCCTGTTTCATTAACAGGCAAAAGAAATATATTGTTGTGGTAAAAGGGGCTACAAAGAAGGGGAACCATATCCACTCTTATTTGTCAAAGCATTACTCTGATGTAGAGCCAGTTCATTTGATGTTAGCGGCCTTCTCGTCCCTGAGAAATTAAAGCCTAGCTATACTGCAGGCCTCCCATGTTCTGAGGCAAAAATCTATCACTCAGGTAGGAGATTGTTATCTCTGGCACCGGATAGTGAGAGGTCTGGAAACCAAGGCCCCATACCTTCTAACATTTCTCCGATGAAAACAGAGACATCCCCTCCAACATCTCTCCAGTGAAAATAGGGACGTCCTATTCCACACCCTCCAACATTTCTCCAGTGAAAATAGAGATGTCCTAAGGCAAAGCGGGACATTCCAGGATCAAATCAGAAACCAGGACGGCTTCCATAAATCTGAGAATGTCGCTGGAAAACAGGGACACTTAGAGGGTCTGAGGCCCATGAGCAACTGCTGGAAAAAAAGTTAAAAGAAATATCCTAACACCATTATCCAAATCTATGGTGCAGCTCCCATCACCACATAACACTGAGACTACATAACACAGGTCTTGAAAGACCTACACGGGCTCACAGTACGTTTCTGAGTACAATTCAAAGTGTTGGTGATATCCTTTAAAGCCCTAAATGGCCTCGGTCCAGTATACCTGAAGGAGCATCTCCACCCCCATCATTCTGCCCGGACACTGAGGTCCAGCGCCGAGGGCCTTCTGGCGGTTTCCTCGCTGTGAGAAGCCAAGTTACAGGGAACCAGGCAGAGGGCCTTCTCGGTAGTGGCGCCTGCCCTGTGGAACGCCCTCCCACCAGATGTCAAAGAGATAAACAACTACTGTACCAGACTTTTAGAAGACATCTGAAGGCAGCCCTGTTTAGGGAAGCTTTTAATGTTTAAAAGACTACAGTATTTTAATATTCTGTTGAAAGCCGCCCAGAGTGTCTGGGGAAACCCAGCCAGATGGGCGGGGTATAAACAAATTATTATTATTATTATTATTATTATTATTATTATTATTATTATTATCTCCTCTCAAAAAGGATAGCTGGAGAAGGTTCAGAAAGGAGCGACCAGAAAATGAAATTGAAGTCTGAAGAATACCATTGCAAGCAACCTGATGATCATTGGACTAACGAATGTTTCAACCTTTAAAATCCATTTTGAAATGCTTTTGTTTTAAAGGGTACACCTGCTTGCCGCCCTGTGCTCCTCGGGTAGGAAGAGCAAGATTCAATAAATAATCAGGAACCATCATTACTGACAGCTGCACAGCAATATGCACACAAGGATAATCACGGAGCAAAGAAATTTGAGGTAGTACCAAAACTAAAGGTCTTTATTTCTCTTTTTTTAAAAATAAAAAATATATTATTTCAAAACAGGCCTCTGCAACCCACCTTCCCTGGGATTCATGCAGCAGGAACAGCTGTTGACTGAAAAGCATGGCAGTGGGGTGTGTGTGTGTGTGTGTGTGTGTGTCTAAACCACTGAGCTGTGCCATTAAGTAAGGGGCCCATTCAGAGTCACTGGCAGCCTTGGGAGTGTTTGATGCCATTGGCAAAGATGAGGTGCTCACATAGAACCACCATCTCTAAGGACTTTGGGCATTGCCAAAGAACCACACATTTCTCGGCTGCAGAGGGTCAGCATAAGGCCAGCCCAGGTGCAAGTCCTTGTTATCAGCTTTGTAGGAATGGAGGAGAATTTTGCTTCGGTTCACACGTAAACATGAATCTATGCAATTCACACTTTGTGAACTGAGAGACACAGCCATCCTTCAAAATTCGCACTTCTCTGAATTTTGCAAATCTGTTCTTTCAGTCAAGCAGTGTGTGCAAAAAAATCGTACACAGGTAAAGTTTTCATAGAAATGCATATGCTGGTGAAAATAGCAAACCAAAAATGCACCGTGTTTGGCAAAATATGCTTTGCATGCAAAAATGTGTGATGCAGGAGAAATTTTGTAGAAAAACTAAAAAAAGACATGAATATTATTAAGGATTGAATACTTACCCAGTAGCTGGCAAGACTGGATGTGTGTGTGTGTTACAATTAAGTTTAGTTGACTAGTTATATTTTGCTATACATCAAAGAAAACCAATAAAATGTTGTTTTTTTAAAAGCAAAAAAGTGTACATGAGAATTTGCACTAAAATGCTGGTGCATTTTCACAAGGACTTCTTAAAATATATATAATTGCAAACTGATGTGGAAATGTGGACAACTGAACCTAAGATGGGGAAAAATGAGAATAAGAGAACTGCATCACAAAATTGTGAATTTCAAAGGACAGCTGTGTTTAAGTCTGCATCTTGTTTCGTTGTTACTAGGAAAGTTCATCTTTAAATGCAAGTGGAATCGACCCCACATCCCTAGGCTAGTTTGACATTACTGGTTCCCTAACTTCCAAAAGAAACTACGTGCAATTTGGCTGCATCTATAGTGTAACTCCAAGAAGGACCGTTGCTGTGTTTCCCTGTCTCTTCGACATACGTCCTCGGCTTCTGCACCATCCCCAGTCGAGAGTCCCAGAGGCTGTCTCAAATCCTCCCCAGACAGCTTGCATCTTGTCTTTTTTTATAGTGTTCCAGTGTCCACATCAAGTGACTCTTAAAACCATGTCCTCTCAGTGTTCTCTGCACTGAGAATATTGGGGGAGTCTATAAAACAGCCTCTCCAAGCCATAGAAGGGAGGCGAGTCCCGTGCTCCCGGGGTTCAGCAGGAAGGGGTAGGTGGATAAATCTCTCAGGTCGACAGCCACGTATTCAAGGAGAAGGAAGAGGAGGCGGGGCATGTGCTTGGTGAGTGGATCCTGCAAGAAGTTAAGAAGTAAATATATGAGGAAGAAAGGGGGGGCAGTGGCGGAGCAAGCCGATCGGGCACCTGGGGCACCGTGCGTGCTCTGCACCCTGAGTCAGGGCCAGCTGCCTGCGGGGCGGAGTGAGCCGGGGCAGGACGCTCCGTGGGGAGTCTGCCTGCCTCCTCCCAGTCAGCTGCTCTACAGCTGAGGGAGAGGCAGCAGGCAGACAGTTTGGGGCAGCCCGGAGCCTGCGGGTGCCCAAGCCACCACGTCACTCCCAGGAGAGAGGCGTGGCTTGGGCGCACTGCAGGCCCTGTGGTGAGTGCCGCCCGAAATTTTGTCACCCCCCTCAGTGGTTTGCTTTGTTAAAAAAATATTTAATAAGTTTTTCAATACAAGCAACAATCGCAAAAGACACATACAACAAAAACCATAATAACACTAATACAGTGGTACCTCGGGTTAAGTACTTAATTCGTTCTGGAGGTCCGTTCTTAACCTGAAACTGTTCTTAACCTGAAGCACCACTTTAGCTAATGGGGCCTCCTGCTGCTGCTGCACCACTGGAGCACAATTTCTGTTCTCATCCTGAAGCAAAGTTCTTAACCTGAAGCACTATTTTTGGGTTAGCGGAGTCTGTAATCTGAAGCATATGTAACTTGAAGCATATGTAACCCGAGCTACCACTGTAACACAATTTGACAATCACAATTTGACAATCACAATATCTACTAGATATGTAGAATGTTGATGCACGTTTTAGCCTGTTTTAAGTTTATTGCTGATTCTACCTTTTTTTGATGTTTTAAATCCTTGTTTTTAACATTTTTTAAACTGATAATTTCATTCTTCTTTGCTTTTTATGCTCTGATGGTTTTTGTTTTTGTTTTTAAAACAGTCGTGGTGTGCCAATTTTATGAAATAAATAAGTAAATATGGTTGGCAGGGGGCAGGACTAGATGATGGAGTCAACTCTACAATTCTATGATCTTCCCAAGGTAAAATACTTGGGTCCTAAGTTGCTCAGGGCCTTATAAGTTAATATGACAATTTACGATGATTATGATGGTGTGTTGTTCGATGTTGGTTTTATCTGTGAAATGGACATCATGTGACCACATGCTTGATGGGTGAGGTTTTTGCATTTGGGACAAAATGATGGAACAGGATGTTTAGATGAGGACAGATAAAGCTTAATTTGGACTAAGTCCTGTTGAATTCAGTGGGATTTACTGCCAAGCAGACATGCATAGGTTTGCGCACTGTCACCGCCTCATTTTATACTGTTTTTCATAGCAACTTACAATTTCATTGAACAGCCTTTTCCTTCCCGTGTAAGTCGCACATGACGGCGTCTTCTTTTTCCTAAGATTTCCCCCACGCCAAAATAAAATAAATAAAATGAGAGACATGTTGGTTCATCCCAGCATTGCATCCCCAAAATTTCCTCCTTTTCATCAGGAGCAAAATGAAAGCCTTCCCCCCTCAAAAAATCTTGAGGGGTGGAAGGAAAGAAAGAACTTTATATGAATGGCCACAGGCTCCCTAGCTCTTTGAATTAAGGGTAAATAAATAAATAAACCTCACCCTGTCATGATGAGCCACATTCACACCATCTGTTTAAAGCACAATGATGCCCCTTGAAGCAGTCATGGCTTCCCCCCAAAGAATTCTGGGAGTTTTTAAGGGTGCTGAGAGTTGTTAAGAGCCTCCTGTTCTCCTCCCAGAACTTCAATTCTCAGAGTGATTTAACAGTCAACCCCTCTTCCCAGTGAACTCTGGAAATTATATATCTGTGAAGGGAATGGGGTCTTTTAACAATTATCACCACCCTTTAAAAAAACACTACAGCTCCCAGAATGCTTTGGTCGAAGCCCTGACTGTCTAAAGTGGTATCACAATGCTTTAAATGCATGCGACCCAAGTCAGAGCTGGCTGAAAACATTTTGCCACCTGAGGCAAAGGACAAGGTGATGCGCCTTCCTCATTCCAGCTACAGAAGCCAACTGTTCTGGCGCTCGAATCTTACGTAAGCGCTGGTGTTGGGGTAGACACCCACACCACACCGGAGGGCAGCTAAAGCGAGTGTAGGGCATAATGTGAAGCACCCAATTCTGCCTTCCAGCATCTTGCTGCCACCCCTCAGCAACTAAGGCTGCCACCACACACCACCTAACAGTAGAGCCGGCCTTGGGTCAACAGATTGTGTCACGCCTGCTGTTGCTTTTTGAGCATTATGGCCAAAAAAGGATTGGAATCCAAACCACCCTCTTCCAAGCCCAAACCGTTAACCACAGTGAGCAGCAGACGCGGCCCAGATTTATGGCGTGTTGTGGCCCTTCTGGAGAGGAGGAAGAACGTGATGCCTACTCACAGGTTTGATGGAATCCTGTTCTGCATACTTGAACTTCTTCTGCTTGTAGTAGTCCCGGTTGGATAGGAAGTTGAGCAGAAGGAGATCACAAAGTACAGAGGCCTGCAGAAGACAAAACAGGACGTCCAGTGTTGTTGACATGTGCTTGGAGTGGCTACAGATGGACCTGAGTGACAGTGCCCTCCTGCCATTCCCATAGACACCCTCACTTTCTCTATTTACAAGGTAATAAATACAGTCTCTGTTTTCTGCTATGTGCTCCTTCTAAAGCTAGTTTTGTCTCCCATTTTAATCTTTCACAGAAAAATTGAGTCTCTGGAAGCTAAATCTCTGAAAGGGCAGTGAATGTCAGCGCACTCACACGGGTAGAAAAAATCAGCACATGGACTCCGACTAACATTGGGAATAACTTTCTTAAAAGCTGTTCAACAGTGGAATGGACCAGACCCTTCAAGTGTTCCTGTTTTCCAGGGACATTACCAGGGATTCACAGAAGCCGTCCTGGTTTCTGATTTGATCCTGGAATATCCCACTTTTCCTTAGGACGTCCCTATTTTCATCGGAGAGACGTTGGAGGGTATAATGGACTCCCTTGGAAGCTGGTGGACTCTCCTTCGTTGGAGGGTTTTAAGCAGAGGTTTGATGACATCTCCCAAAGACTTCTGGGAGCTGTAGTTTGTTAAGGGTGATGTGAGTCTCCTATGCCCCTCACAGAGCTTCAGTTCCCAAAGTGGTTGAACAACCAGTCCCTCTTTCCAGGGATCTTTGTGAGGGGAACATGGGGTCTCCTAACAACTCTCAGCACCCGTAACTCCTGGATGCCATGACCATCAGAAGTGGCACCAGAGTATTTTAAATGGATGGTGTGAGTGTGGCCTGAGAAAACCACACAGACCACCTGGTCACAGTCTTCCCAACAATAGCGAGATGGGTTGCATGTTGCATTTAAACTATAGCCATTGAATCCAAGTTGGCTCCTATGCCAATAATTTGGCATGCAGATCTCTGGCAAATCTGTATCTTCTTCTGTCCTCTATGTTGATGCATTAAGTGACAACAACCCCCAAGGTTGTAAATGCCTGCAGATTCTTTTGGAGTTCCACCTGTTTCATAGCCAGAATAGAGCTATTCTGAACAGGTTCTGAACAGACAAAATAATGTACAGTGGTACCTCGGGTTAAGAACTTAATTCGTTCTGGAGGTCCGTTCTTAACCTGAAACTGTTCTTAACCTGAGGTACCACTTTACCTAATGGGGCCTCCTGCTGCCGCTGCGCGATTTCTGTTCTCATCCTGAAGCAAAGTTCTTAACCCGAGGTACTATTTTTGGGTTAGCGGAGTCTGTAACCTGAAGCGTCTGTAACCCGAGGTACCACTGTACTTCCTTACACACCACATAGTGAAACTGGGGAACTCCCTGCCACAGGAGGCAGCGATGGCGACCAACTTGGATGGCTTTACAAGAGAATTAGATTAATGGAGAAAAGGACCGTAAGTGGCTACTAGCCATGGTGGCTGTGTTCTGTCTACTGTTGGAGGTGCTGTTGTTGATTCTGAATTCCAGTGGCTGGGCATTACAAGTGAGGAGAGTGCTCTTGCACCTGGGTCCTGCTTAAGAGTTTCCCACAGCCATCTGGTTGGCCACTGTGAGACTGGACGGACCCACTAGGGCCTTATCTAGCAGCCAGACTCCTCTGGGGTTCTTCATAACAGCACTTACCACTCCAAAGATGCCAATCCCGGAGCCTATGGTTGTCATCGTTGGAATAATGTCAAATTTTCCTGCCTGAATAGGAACACAGATGGCAAGGGGAGAACTGTTAGTGTCGTTTATGGCCACCAAAGAAAGCAAGTGAGCTTTGATTGGTTAATTCTGCACAACTCTGTGGGTGATTAAAGCTGCAGGAAGGGGTGGGGCCTGGGAATGTCCCACCCCCTGATTTGCATCTTGCTTGGAAGTAAATTCCATCTAACACAATAGGAGTTTCACAATACAGAGTGCGTGATCTGCACCCAATGCAGGTAAACCTTCTGCTTGAGCTATCTACCTGGGACTGAGAGGCACTGAGGTATAGTGGTTAGAGCAGTAGTGAGGAACTACTTCATCCCTCCAGATGTTGCTGAACTCCCAGTTTCCATCATTCTGCCTGGGGCTGATGGGAGTTGGACTCCAGTTAACACCTGGAGGGCCACAGGTTCACTTCTTTGGGTTAGAGCAACTGGCGAGGAGACCCGAGTTCAAATCCTCACTCAACCAAGAAGCTTGGGCTTGTCATACTTGCTCCTGGTGTCACCTACCTCACAAGGTTGTTGTGAGGATGAGATGGGGGTGGAGAACCATGTATACTGCCCTGAGTGCCTTTAAGAAAAGCTGGGATGGATGAGGGGGTGAGGGTTGGTCAAACCAGGGACACAGCTAGGATTGCAGGAGCATCCCAGACCTGAGATTTCAAGGTCCAGACCTGAGACATACGGATGGCCCCTGGTGATGTCATGGGGCAGGCCCTGGAGATGGAGGTTAATTGGGAGAGGGGAGCAGAGGAAGGCAACCCACCAACCCATATAGTCTAGGCTATAATTTGCAGCCAGCAAGCTGCATGCACATTCTTCTCAATATTTTTATTATTATTGAAGGCGCTCTCGCCCACCTGGAGATTTAAGCATCGTTCTACCTGGACACTGAGGTCCAGCATCGAGGGCCTTCTGGCGGTTCCCTCACTGCGAGAAGTCAAGTTACAGGGAACCAGGCAGAGGGCCTTCTCGGTAGTGGCACCCGCCCTGTGGAACACTCTCCCACCAGATGTCAAAGAGAACAACAACTACCAGACTTTTAGAAGACATCTGAAGGCAGCCCTGTTTAGGGAAGCTTTTAATGTTTGATGCATTACTGTATTTTAATATTTTGTTGGAAGCCACCCAGAGTGGCTGGGGAAGCCCAGCCAGATGGGCTGGGTATAAATAATAAATTTTATTATTATTATTATTATTATTATTATTATTATTATTATTATTACCCCTGCCACCTGGAGGGGGCCAGGCAAATCTGGATATTTCAGGAGGTCTGGCAACCCTACTCGCAGCTGCATTTGACTGACGTTACTCACAACAATCGAGGCCACAAGGAGAAAACGCCAACCGTTCTTCAAAGCGAGCCTTACCTTCCCGTTCACCAGAATGTCAAATCGGATGCCAAACACCTTGTACAGGGTTCTTAGGTCTCTTCCATTTTCTTTGTAATATTTGGCGTACCTTTCAAAGCAAAAAGAGGCAATTTGTATGCATGAAAACGAACAAGGGTTGCTGGAACTGGAATCCTCAGGGTCTCTCTCTGTCTGGCCCTCAAGGCTCTCTCCAGGCCACCCCCCTCACAGCAGTGATCTCCCCATGTATGATGCCGGCAGCTGGCATTTATTTCTGAGTGGCATAGTGGTTAGAGTGACGGACTAGGACCTGGGAGAGACCAGGGTTCAAATCCCCCCACCCAGCCACGGATGTGACCTTGAGGGCCAGTCCTTGCCTCTCTCAGACTGACCTATCTCACAGGGTTGTTGTGAGGAAAAAAATGGAGAGAGAGAAGAGCTGAGCGTGCCACGTTGAGCTCCTTGGAGGTGAAGGTGGGGATACAAATGGAATAAATAAATAAGGGGGAGAAAGAGAGACGGACAGACGGGACAGAACAACCCCAAAAGGCCACTGTACCTGAAGTTGAACCCTGGAGAGAGCTTGTTGTTGTCGTCATTGTAAAGCCCATGGAACCGATAAACGGGCACACAGTGCCTCACAGGCCAGTCGAGGTCACAGTCCCAGGAGATGGTGATGCCAACGACGCCCCCCTGCCCAGGGGAACAAGAGGGCATCCTAAATTTTTGGGGGGCCCCAAGAGAGTGGGGCCCTAAGCTATAGCTTGTTTAGCTTATAAGTAAATCCGGCACGGCCTGCAAAACTGGCTTGCGTCTGAAGGAGTTGGAGCCATCCATGCCTGCTTAGCACCCCACGCACTTTGACTCAGCACCTACTAGTCAACCAATTTCCCGTTGCCCAGACTGGCCAGGAGGAAGTCCTCACCTTAAGGGCGAGAACGGAAAACTTCTGCCCGGATTCCTCCACCACGTACCCCAGCTCAAACACAGGACACAGGGGTTCCCTGTCTTTGTGGTAGGTGCAGTTCTTGAGAAAGGGCTCAGTGACTCCCTCCACAAGGTTACGTCTGCGGAACAGAAAGAAACAAACCCTGTTATCTCTGTTTGCGGATGGCTCACTAAATGAGGGTTGTTAACTGGGCTGCCAGCTGTCTTGCGCATCATGCCATGAGCGGAAAAGGCAGGGTAGGTTCAAGACAGGATCCCGCCTGGAGTCCTGTGTCCAGCTTCATTGTACAGCTTCCAGAGTGAAATATACTCGCAGTCGAGTGTGGATTTCATGCTCTTTATTCAGCTCATAGTGGTGAGGAGGAATGGAAGTTCCCCCGATATGTCTGCTTTATATACATTATTTACACAATGGGCCCCACGTGATTGGCTAATTCCGGGATTCTCCTATAGGCCAATCTGGTTGCGGATTCACTTCCACCTGGAGTTGGATTGAGTGGCTCCTGTGGCCCAATCAGACTGCTGCATTCTGGATCCTATTGTTCTAGGACCAATCAGACTGCTGCATTCTGAATCCTAGTGTTCTAGGACCAATCAGACTGCTGCATTCTGAATCCCATTGTTCTAGGACCAATCAGACTGCTGCATTCTGGGTCCTATTGTCCTAGGACCAATCAGACTGCTGCATTCTGAATCCTGTTGTTCTAAGACTGCTGCAATTTGGATCCTATTCAACTCAGTACATAACACAGAGATTGCTGAAGACCCACCTCTTTGCCCCGGCTTGAACTGTATAATTTTAGGACCTACTTTATTTTTATGATTCTAACTTTTTTAAAAATTAAATAATTCTTATTAGTTTTCAATCACAATAATCCAATAAAAGCCTTATTATAACAATGCCAAATTATAATACCATTAATAATGCCAATCATTCAAAAGCCAAATTATACAATTTAGGTGCTCCCCCTTCCCCCGTGTACAAGAATTGATGGTTTGATGATGATTTACTATATTTCTGCATTCCGAAATCTTATGAATTTCAATTACACTCCAGTCAGAATAACAAACCCTTATACGATTCTAACTTCTTTTAAACTGTTTTTAATTTTATAAGTCGCCCTGGAGGGGCAGGTAATATAAGAACAAAACAACAACAACAACAACAACATTACCGTATAGCATGAGGACTGTCCCACACGATCTCATGGATCCTGGGCTTACCTGGCGACTTTGAACCTGGGGAAGGTGATACTGTTCTTGATAAACAAGGTGAAGTTTTCAGCCGCCAGAAGCAGAGGGGGGCTGTAAGACAAAAGCAGGATTAGTGCCTATGTGTCAAAATGCCTGTGTCCAAAGGAGGTGGGGATACCCTTCCACCTTACTTGTTTACAAAATTATATGCCACTATTAATAAAAACAATCCAGAGCCATTAGCAACAATTATATATAAAACCATACACAAACACACATAAAAAATGCACACACAAAACCCTCCCAGTTCATGCTGTGTTGAGGATCCCAGGAATAGACAATCATTGATTAGATGGACCCAATGGCCTAAGAGGCAACATCCTACATTCTTCTGATTTCATGAGGACTAGTGTCGCTTGGATGAGAAAGCAGAGACTTACTTAGGAACTTTGTCATCGATCTCCACTGGACACCACCCAAAGATCTCGCAGGTTTTCTCTGTGTGGCTAAAATTCACACACTTCCCAGTCATGATACCTGCAGGAAGTGGAAAACACAGTCCGGTTAGTAGAAGATCACCTAAGAGACCAGCAGGAGCTATTTGCAGTCTTTGGATAAAGCTCTACTATACTCTAACCCAGGCATAGGCAAACTCGGCCCTCCAGATGTTTTGAGACTACAATTCCCATCATCCCTGACCACTGGTCCTGTTAGCTAGGGATGATGGGAGTTGTAGTCCCAAAACATCTGGAGGGCCAAGTTTGCCCATGCCTGCTCTCACCCATGATTTCCTCCAGCAGCTTGTAAACCTTGGAAGGGGAACTTCTGCATTTAATCTATGCACTTCGCCTTGAATGCTTTAGACCGGGGATGGGGAACTTGTGGGTCTCCAGAGGTTGAAGAACTACAACTCCCATCCTCCTCTCTGACATATTGCCACACTAGCCAGGGCTGATGGGAGTAAAATCAACACAGAAGTTTATAACATTATGCATGGCATGGAGAGAGTGGATAGAGAAAAGCTTTTCGCCCTCTCTTTTGCAGCCCTGCCCTGACTTCATGCAAATCCGGGATGGTGATGCTAATCCTCCAATGCAGGCTGTGTGACGACAGCCTTGCGTTTTTATATATACAGGAAGATATATAATGAATCACAGGGTGAATGCAACAAGGGCTTATTGCCTGCACGGTTTCCTTCTCACCTTGGCCCTGACGAAGGAACTTTCCGGCAGTGCATTCGCTGTCTTGGTCACATTTCCCTGCTTCGGGGTGCTGAGATAAGGGCAGAAAAAAATGTGTGTCACTCAACAACCAGGATGTAAATTTACATCACATCTCTTTTGCATTCTTACATCAGGCACTTCATTGCTGGGGACTCTGTGGCCCTCCAGACGTTGCTGGACTAAAACTCCGACCACCCCTGATTGTTGGGGATGGGAAGAATCAAACTAGTGATGGAGGAGCACAAGTCAGGCTAGCATGTTGGGAAGGTTTGCTGAGGAAGTGAGTCTCACTTCACTGGGGGTTACAGGATGGAAGCAGCAAGACTTGAACATGGTGTGTGTTGGTGGAGGGGCAGGTTCCTGATGGCGGATGACCTTGTGTGGTATGGAAAGGAGGACGAGAAACAAAGTTTTATGGCATTGTCTGCATCAGCTTGATGCATCCCTGAAAATAGCACAAGGACTCTCATCCCGTTACTTGTTTTGCTTTGTCCCTGATTAGTGCTCTGCTTCTTGGTTGTTTGCCAGGAAAGCACTTCATTAAAGCACTTCAGTTAATTGGTACAAACGTCTTGCGACATCCCTCCTCCTGGCTACTTTACAGACCTTTCACCCTTCCTAGTCGGGACCTTTTGTAACTCCCCCCTATTAACATTTATGCTCGTTTCTTTTCAGGGTTGGGGCTCTCCTGTTCTTGCACAATTGCTGCTACTTCCCACTGGGGCAAGAACACTCCCTTCTGAATCATCTGCGTTCGCCGCAGAAAGCTTTGCAATATCAGTGACCTCTGATTACATTAAATTCCTGGGCTTTGCAGAGGGAGGGAGGTGGGAGACAGAATCTGTTACTCTTCAGTCCAGTGCTAGCCTCAAACTCGCAGAGCTTTTGCTCGTGCCTGTTAGTTTTTGCCAACTTTCCCCCATTTGAAACTCTATTTGATTTGGGCTTTCGTGGTAAAATAAGAAGGCAGTTGACAGGGTGTCCTCTTGAATGTTTTAGCCAGTTGATGGAATGTTATTATCGTGGTGGCCTGCTTGTATCTTTAGGGGAAAGTCATCCTTCTCCATCCTGGTTCGATCCAGGTGTTTTGAACCAAAACTCCCCATGTGTGGAGATAGTCTCTTCCTTTAATTTCCTAGGAGTTTATCTCAGTGAAGACCTTACTTGGAAAATAAATGCAACCCAGGTGGTTAAGAAAGCCCAACAGGGACTCCATCTCTTCAGAATATTGCAAAAGAACAATGTCAATCAACATTTGATGATCTCCTTCTACTGGTCCACAATAGAAAGTGTCCTTTCATACTGCATCACGGTGTGGTATGCTGGTTTGACATCAACTGATAGGAAGTGCCTACATAGGGTGGTGAATGCAGCACAAGATATTATGGGCTGTCCTGTGAATCCGCTGGATGAAATAGTGGAAGAACGTTGCCTCAGGAGAGTGAGGAAAATTCTTAGGGATGATTTACACCCTGGCCAGCACTTTCTTGATCTCCTGCCCTCAGGCAGAAGATATAGAAGCATGATTAGTCGCACCAACAGGGTAAAGAACAGCTTCTATCCGTGGGCTGCTGAATGAAAAGATAACAGCAGGGCAACTGACTTTCGGGTTTGGTGGGTGTGCGTCAGTAAACGAGGGGAATTAGGACTAAGAGAGCTGAGTGGGGGGTGCTCGTGTAATCTCACTGTATAAAAGTTGTACAAGAGACAATAAAGTATTTCAGTCAGCCCCAGACATGGCATGATACAGGTCTAGGAGGGGCAGGAGCCAGACTGCAGCTGCTGGTGTTGGTAGGATTGCCACCCACAGATGCATAGCTTGGTGGAACTGCTGTGGATTATAGCAGATCTATGTAGCAAAGAGCTGCATTGCAGCTGCCTGCGTTTGACCCCTGTGGATGGGTCAGTGGTCAGAGCTGCGTGAAAGTCTAACAGCTCTTTAAACTCATAACTGTTCGACAATCCAGCAGACTCCCTCTGAAGGTGGTGACTCTCCTTCATAGGAGGTTTTTGAAGCAGAGGTTGGGTGGCCATCTGTCATGGATGCTTTAGTTGAGATTCCCGCATTGCAAGGGGGTCGGACTAGTGGATCCTTAGGGCCCCTTGCAACTCTACAATTCTATGACTCTAGGGAGTTTATTTATTTATTGGAATAAAATTTAAATGCTGTTTGATTGTAGAAAAACAACAGGACTTCCGGGTTAGCGCCTCCGGCAATGGCGGATTTCCTCTGATTGGGAGGAATCCGCTTTGTGGAAATCAGGGTCTGGACCGCCACGGCGAGGCGGAGACCCATTAAAAACCACAGGCAGGAGAAGCCTGTGGACGTGGGATTCGGCTGGCACCTTTTGCGCCTCCCCTACTCGCGGGGAAACCCGGTTTCGGGGATCCGGAGCGACATGGGGTGAGCGGCGTGGTGCTTCGAATCGATTGCTTTTTTCACGGAGTGAAGCCGCATTGCTGTTGCCGGAGAGCGCTGACTTTTTCCTGTGGACAATTGGACTTTAAACAACTACCCGTGAGTAGAACGGAAAATTGGATTTCTAAACATATTAATTTGGCACCGAAACGGGAAGGTTTCAAACAGGAAGTCCGCCTTCCTCTTTTGTAAATAGATTGAAGCAAAGACATTGCAAGCTAAAGTCTGGAAAGTCTTTTGTAAAGGATTAAATCTCCATCAACTACCAAACCCCCCTTGGAAGCAGGAGAAGAGGGAGGAATTTTTAGATCGTTTAAGCCTGCAGGAGAGAGAGTGAAGAAAGATAAAGTACCACCGTTTCGAACCTGGGAACGGGCTGCCAGTAAGACCGACGTTTTGGGAAAGTTCATTGACTGAATAAAACGTATGTTGACAGATAGTTAAATAAGAGAAACATATTGATTCCAATGTTTCCTTTTGCACTTAAAAGGAGCAAAATATTTGAAAATTGAAATTAACTTTATTGCTGGATCTGCTTTTAAAAGGACGGACACAAATAGAAATTGTTTCCCCTAGAGGGAGCTTTTGAAACTGTTGCAGGAGTGGAGCCGGGGAATTTTCCAGCTGCAGAGATTAAAGACCGTGAGAATTAGACATTGACCTTAATCTGGTCTGTGACCGTTTTTAATAAATTTGATTTGATTTGACATTGACCTTGGACAAGAATGTTGACAGAAGAAGCCTTAGTGATTGCTTTTTGCAAGACAAGTGCTTTATTGGAACAGCTTCATGAGAAGACGGATGTGATGATTACTAAAATTGACAATTTGGGACAAAGAATGATTGATTTGGGACAAAAAGTGAATACTTATACAGAAACTACTCAGGAACAGATTCAGGAATCTGTTTTGACATGGCAAGCTGTGGAGAAGACAAAGGAGGAGGTTGTTGTTGAACCTCAAGTAACACAAGTGAAGAGAGCCTCGGCCTTGCAGAGGCAATTTGATGAACATAAGCTGTTGTCTTTTATGATCGAATCTAGAGAAAGTCAGATTTGGAGAGATGGAGTCCCGCTTGGATTGGAGAAGGAAAGTTGGATAGATCCCCTTATGCAGGGATGTTCTGGCTTTTGGGATCTGGTTTTGGGCCAGGGGGAGATTGGAGTTGTGGGGGCCTTTAACTTTGGAGGGATTTTGAAACATGCTCGGAAATATCTTTTGGATTTTAGTTCTGACTATGGAGAATGGGCTGACCTGTCGAAAAGGAATAAAGACATTGTTAGGTTGGAGTCTCCCCGAGATCTACTCCTCAGTGCCAAAGGAAGGAAATTAAGAACAAGATCAGCAGAAGACAAAGTAAAGTGCAGGTATAAATATGAAGAAGATCTGCAGAAGGGGCATGGAAAAGAGTTAAGAGCCTTGGACAGAAGATCACCAGGTTGATGGACTATATGGAATTGATAGAAAGGACTGACAGAATCCGAGACCAGGGAGAAGAGACGGTGGATGAAGATTGGAAGAAAGTTTAAAAATTTATTTAGAGAAATATTGTAAAATTAATGAGTGTTAGAAAAATGTTGGAATGAAACTATACAGCTTTAGTAGAAATGTTATAAGGAGTTAAGTATAAATAAGTTTTAGGGTTTTTATGGTAAGATAAGGTTAAAATAAATTAAGACAATTAAATGACAGAAAATAGTGAAAGATGGAAAGGATTTGCTGAAATAATTAATAACTAGAACACAAAAAAGGGAGGTGTGAGGAGGTCGATGAAACAAGTTAATGAAAGATAAAGATATGGAAATATTGGATGTGTTTTTAATTGTTTTTGCTTTTGTTTTTGTTTTGATGTACAGTATTGTGTTTTTTGTTCTTTTTTATATATGTATTGTAATGTATTGATTTGTATTGTTTACTTCTTCTCTTTCTTTTTCCTTCTTTTTCTTTCTTTTTTCTGTAATCTTAAACTTTTAATAAATATCATTTAAAAAAAGAAAAGAAAAAGAAAACAACAACAACAAAACAAAATCAACAACCCTCAAAGCAGTGTGCAAAACAGTGAGATTATCAGTGAAAACAGCTAAAAACAACTATTTGGTAATGTATTAATTACAAAAAAAGCTAAAAACGGGATCAAAACACACGTCAACATTCAACACATCTGGGTAAGCTCACCTAAATAAAAAATGTTTTTAGACCACTGTAAGCAGATGAAAACATTAGCAGGATTCTTGTAGGTAACAAATACTATGGATGATATGGACAGATGCAAAATATAGGTTGTGAAATAATATGCAGTTGAAAATGTTGGCTATAGAACCCAGGAAGGGGATGGTGGGAAGTCCCAAGATTCAGACAAATCTCTTTATATGGATATGTATTTGGTATTGTTATAACTTTACACATAAAATGAAATAAAACAATTTAAAAAAGAGTTTTTAGCAGGCACCAAAAGAAGTGCAGTGAAAGCACCTGCCTAGGCAGGGAGCAGGGGCGGTCCGTCCTGTTTCGCCGCCTGAAGCGAAACAGGGGTGTGCCACTCCCTGCCTTCCCGCTGCCCCCCAATTTATGCTGTTGCCGAAAAGCCCCCTCTCTAGTTCAACTTATTGAGAGCTGGGGTGCTCCTCAAAGATGTTGCTACCCATCTTCTCCACTCCCGGACTCCAAACTCTGGACTCGCCAGCAAATGTTGCGCAGCCTAATTTTGTGCGTGTTTGCTGCTGGCTGCTGTGAGCACTTTCTGAAGAAGGAAAGAGAGATATGTGGAATTAAGAAACAACCGATTACCTCAGGGCACGTTTCCTGCTTCTGTCCACGGGTAATAATGAAGTTGGTCATAACCACAAAGGAACTGTCGCCCTACAGAGGAAAATAAGACCAGATAGCTTGGGTAAGGAGAAGTGTAATTAGGCCTCTTTTGAATTATGGAGCTGGAGGAGACTCTTGAGAGTCCCATGGACTGCAAGAAGATCAAACCTATCCATTCTGAAGGAAATCAACCCTGAGTGCTCACTGGAAGGACAGATCGTGAAGCTGAGGCTCCAATACTTGGGCCACCTCATGAGAAGAGAAGACTCCCTGGAAAAGACCCTGATGTTGGGAAAGATGGAGGGCACAAGGAGAAGGGGACGACAGAGGACGAGATGGCTGGACAGTGTTCTTGAAGCTACCAGCATGAGTTTGACTAAACTGCGGGAGGCAGTGGAAGACAGGAGTGCCTGGCGTGCTCTGGCCCATTGGGGTCATGAAGAGTCGGACACGACTAAATGACTAAACAACAACAACATGCCTCTTCTGCTCTCTGTTCAACAGTGGAACAGACTCCTTGCGAGAGATTGGATGGCGACCTGTCAGGGATTCTGTAGCTGTGATTCCTGCGTTGCAGGGGGTAGGACTAGATGACTCTCAGGACCCCTTCTAACTGTAGAATTCTGTGATTGTTTGAACCAGGTGGTCCACAGGTTGGCTTACCAGCTTGCCTTTTACCCTGGTGGTGGAATTTCAAATTCCAGATCAGCTTATTACAAAATCTCCTCCATCCATTATTTAATGATGAGAAGGTTGGTTCGTAATACATCAACCTGCCATATCAACCAGCCTCTAAATTGTGGGATTCCCTTGCTAGGGAGATGCAACTGGTTTCTTCGCTATACTGCTTTCGGCAAATGCTGAAAACACACATTTTTGGGCCTGAGGTGTGTGTTTTGGGGGCCCACCCTATTCTTGTGACTGTAATGTGTTTCAACTGCTTCTAATTCATAATTTTAAGTTGTTGTCACCTACCCTAGGACCTGCTGGTGAAGGGCGGGTAATGGCAATAAAACATAATAATAATACTATCCACTTTCCTGCTCTTATTCCCCACAGAACGGTACAATTCCCAGAATTCCCTGGGAAAGGGCATTGGTGGTTAAACCACTTTTGGAATTGTAGCTCTGTGAGGGGAATAGGGGCCTCCTAACAACTCTCTGTATCCTTAGCAAACTACAGCTCCCAGAATTCTTTGGGGAAACCCATGACTGCTTATATTATCATAGTGCTTTACGTGTAGGGGGTGAATATGTCCTGGATATCAGCTACCAACAAGCACTGCCATTTGCGTACAGAGTTCAAATATGTATAAATAGCACTAAGCAGGATGAAAAACTGTACAATTAATACAACCATGACAAAAGAAGGGTGAATGGCCAATTTTTGTGAAAAACTTCCATCAGCACCTCAGAGAACAGCTTCTCGTGAAAAAGAAAACTGCACAGCGCAAAGACGTCTTATCAGTCGTTGATGCACATCCCGGATTACTGGGACACATTCCTTAAAGATGATAGTTGAGAAAAGCTTTCGCCAAGGAGACTTAGGCATAGCTGTCAACTTTTCGCTTTTCTTGCAAGGAATCCTATTCGGAATGAGGGAATTTCCCTTAAAAAAAGGGAAACGTTGGCAGCTATGGACTTAGGATAAACTGGGACATAGAGGATAAAGATTTACTGCTCAAAACAGATCTATAACTGGTTGTTCCATAGTATCACAGTACTATTTGTGTTGCTGTTAACTGATTGCCCTTATTATTATTTTTTACATGTTTGTACTTCGGGGTACATTGCAAGTATTTTTACATACTGCTGGGTCTCATTGCGGTTTGTGTCACATTCACAGTGTGTGTGGCCACACTTAACTCCGTGTTTGATTGTGATCATCATTTTACCTACAGTGGTACCTCGGGTTAAGTACTTAATGCGTTCCGGAGGTCCGTTCTTAACCTGAAACTGTTCTTAAACTGAAGCACCACTTTAGCTAATGGGGCCTCCTGCTGCTGCTGCGCCACCGGAGCACAATTTCTGTTCTCATCCTGAAGCAAAGTTCTTAACCTGAGGTGCTATTTCTGGGTTAGCGGAGTTTGTATGTAACCTGAAGTGTATGTAACCCGAGGTACCACTGTATCTGAAAGGTGCTGCTGTTGTTTAAGCTTAAAGATAATAATTATACGGGGAAATAAATGGAAAAATTGTTGACATCCCACTCTGTTTCCCCCCCACATTTTCTTCATCTTCTTAACTATACTAGCAGAGCAGTTTGTAAAACTCTGAAGGCTGGCTAGGGTGTCCGTGTGGAGAATGTGAAGGACCACGTTGTGAACTGAACAGGAATTGAATTGGTTCCTTTCCGGAGGGTGTGAACCGGCACTGGAACCAATTCCTTTTCCTTAAAACCAAACTTTCCAAGAGCTTCTTTTCCTTCTGTTGGACAGAAGTGCTTAATTCCTTACCTGAGGAGGGAAAACATAATCAGCCACGTCCCATATGTGTGGGCCGATCTCACTGGTATTTGTCAGGGTTAATCCTTTGAGCTTCACTGAGACAGAGCTGATGATGCCATCCCTGGACTGGTAGCCTTTCTCATAAAGGAAAACCCACCTAGTGAAGAAGTGGGAGGGGTGGAGAGACACAAGATAATTGACAGCCACAAGGAGCAATTGGGTGTTGCGTTCTTGCATCCTCAGAACAGCCAATCACATTGCAGATTCTATACCTGTCCTCTAATTCTGGGATGGGCAACCTGTTGGCCCTAGACCAGGAGTGTCAAAAGCAAATTCATCGGGGGCCGCATCAGCAGTTTGGTCACCCTCAAAGGGCCGGTTGTATCTATAGGACTCAATATGCACTCAATATAAAAACAAGTGGAGGTTTCCTGAATGCATGTAAAGTGGAGGTTTCCTGTGTAGAACAGCCGGCGCCGCTAGAGGGCAGACGTTCTCTGGCTTGTAGGCTGCCGCGCATGCGCTGAAGAGGCGGCTTTCTTGTGTCAAAAAAAAAAGGGGGGAGAATAAAAGGTGAAGGCTGGCGGCCGCCGGTGGCTACACGGACCACATGACGAAGTCTGGCGGGCCGGATTCGGCCCGCGGGCCTTGTGTTTGACACCCGTGCCCTAGACTGTATATGGTCCACAGTCTAAATTTATGTGACGTAAAGCATCATCCAAATACCCTGGACTTTCCCTCCACCATGCTAGCCTCTCCTGACTCTCTTTGATGGCACACTGAGCCCTAAAGGAGGGGGAGGGAAAGTTGAAATTCTGGGATATTCAAAAAGCAGCCAGACCTACAATTCATATCTTGCTAGATAGGCACATCATGGGAGCTGAAGCTCACAGAGTCTTCTGTTATATATTTATATCTATCTATCTATCTATCTATCTATCTATCTATCTATCTATCATCTATTATCTATCTATCTATCATCTATAATCTTCCTTTCTGAGCTCCAGTGCTCAGGCACCATTTTAAGCTAGACTTAAGTATGTGTTTGTCACTGGATCACCATTTTAAGCCTGCCTGAACAAAGCTGCTGTACCTGTTACTACTCTTCAGCAAGTAAAGCTCATACCAACAAACTTAGTTGGTCTCTAAGGTGCTACTGGCCAAGGGAACTGGCGTACAGCTTCCGGGTCATGTGGCCAGCATGACTAAGCCAATTCTGGCGAACCAGAGCAGTGTGCGGAAACACCATTTACCTTCCCGCTGGAGCGGTACCTATTTATCTACTTGCACTTTGATGTGCTTTCGAACTGCTAGGTGGGCAGGAGCTGGGACCGAGCAACGGGAGCTCACTCCATCGTGGGGATTTGAACCACGAACCTTCTGATTGGCAAGCCCTAGGCTCTGTGGTTTAGACCACAGCGCCACCCGCGTCCCTAAAAAAGCATATTGGATTACTAGCCTTTTAGTTTTTAAGGCTAAAACCAGCCTATCTAGCTAAATGTTGCAGGGATGAAAGGAAGGACTTCTTCACGCAGTGCAGAGTTAAACCATGGAACTCATTTCCGCAGGGGGCAGTGATGGCCACCAACATGGATGGCTTGAAAAGAGAGATTGACAAATTCATGGAGGGCACAGCTACCAATGAATACTAGCTCAGCCTCAGCAGTTGGAGACAGCATTGTTTCTTAATGCCAGTTGCTGGAAACCACAGGAGGGGAGAGGGATCTTGTGCTCGAATCCTGCTTGTGGGTTTCCCACAGGCATCTGGTTGGCCTGATCCAGCAGGCTCTTCTTAAATTGTCACAGCTGTCTTGCTTTAGTGTGAGACCAAGAGGAGACCTGGTTCAAAACATCCACTTCATCTCTTGTGCCATGGGAGTCATGCCCACATTCTGCTGTGGGGATGAAAACCAGATTTATCTCCTTTTTTAGCCTGGCAGTCTCGAGCAGACCATGCCACACAATCTTGGATTTCAGCTCGAAAAGTGATGGCTTCCTTTACCGCCTCCGAGAGCCAGGATGAATCAATCCGCTGTGTTTTGCTTGTGACCTAATGGGCTATTTGCGGAGTCAAAACGGAAGGGATCTGATTTGAGGGAATGCTAATCTGGCAAAAAAGAGAGGGACACTTCCAGCCACATATGGCATTTCTGGAGCGAAATGAAAGTGGTTGCTGGATATTTTTCGTTTTTACTAAATATAAGCCGCTATTATAACATCAGGCTCAGGACTGGCCCAATGCATTTTGGCACCTGAGATGAACCTCAAAATGGCGGCCTTCCCCCCAAATGCCAGGGAAGAAGGGGTGAGCGAAGACCTACATCAGGAGCAAAGGGGGAATAAATATCTCCATCGGGAGCAAGGAGGAAAGTTAAATCTACCTTACTCAGTGGTTGAAGGGGAAATCAAAGACCATCACTGAGCAGGGGTGGGGGGAAGCGGCCCACTCCATACCCTCCAACATTTCTCCGATGAAAATAAGGACGTCCCATTCCATAATGATAATCTTACTATTTATACCCCACACATCTTATTGGGTTGCCCCAGCACTCTGGGAAGCTTCTAACATATATAAAGACATAATAAAACATTAAGTAATTTTTAAAAAACCCTTCCCTATACAGGATTGCCTTCAGAAGGCTCGGAGGTTGGATGACTCCATAACCTCCAATGGACATCCTAAGGAAAAGTGGGACATTCCGGGATCAAATCAGAAACCGGGACAGCTTCTCTAAATCAGGGACATCCATGGAAAATAGGGAAACTAGGAGGGTCTGTTACTGTGAATGATACTGGATGGGTGCAGAGCCCAGCAGCAACCGCCATTTCCTCCCTAGGGCTGAGGGGAGACCAGCCTCCTATTTTTCAATCTTGTAGAGGCAGCATTGAGGGGAGGAGGAGGAGGAGGAGGAGGAAGAAGAAGAAGAAGAAGAAGAAGAAGAAGAAGAAGAAGAAGAAGAAGAGTAGTAGTAGTAGTAGTAGTAGTAGTTTGGATTTGATATCCCGCTTTATCACTAACCTAAGGAGCCTCAAAGCAGCTAACAATCTCCTTTCCCTTCCTCCCCCATAACAAACACTCTGAGGTGAGTGAGGCTGAGAGACTTCAGAGAAGTGTGACTGGCCCAAGCAGTTGCATATGGAGGAGCGGAGATGTGAACCCGGTTCACCAGATTACAAGTCTACTGCTTTTAACCTCTACACCACACTGGCTCTCAGAGAATCATAGAACTGTAGAGTTGGAAGGGACCCAAGGGTCATCTAGTCCAACCCCGTGCAATGCAGCAATCTCAGCTAAAGCATCCATGACAGGTGGCCACCCAACCTCTGCTTAAAAGCCTCCCATGAAGTCCGCAACCTTCAAAGGGAGTCCGTTCCGCTGTCAAACAGCTCTGACAGTCAGAAAGATTTTCCCGATGTTTTGTTGGCATCTCGTTTCTAAAGATGGAGCAAGCTAGTTTTCCGCTGCTCCAGAGGGGAGGCCCTGAACCAATGTATTCCAATAGCATGAAAGGAGATTCTGACTCAACATTAGGAAGGATTTTCTGACGGTAAGAGCTGTTTGACAGTTGACTGGACTCCCTCAGAAGGATGGTGCGCTCTCCTTCCTTGGAGGTTTTGAACCAGAGGTTGGATGGTCATCTGTCATGGATACTTTAGCTGAGATTCCTGCATTGCAGGGGGTTGGACTAGATGACCCTCAGGGTCCCTTCCAACTCTACAATTCCATGATTCTATGAAATGGAGGCCTGAAGCTCCAACTGTTTACACTCTACCAAGGACAGTCCTGGCCCCTAAACCTGTGAAGTCTTGAGATCTGGGCCTGTTCTGTTAAGGTAGCAGAGCAATCGCTTTTTGTGAGGGCGCAGACCATGCAGCCACTGGCATGGCCCCCAGTTTGCAAACCCGGAGAGCTGCTGTCAGATAGTGTTGATAATACTGAGCTAGATGGACCAATGGCTAGTATAGAACCAGATTACGAGTCTGCCGTTCTTAACCACTACACCACACTGGCTCTCGAGGATGCTGAGGAGGAGGCGGATCTGGCATTCAAGGAGCAAGCTGCAGCTGTTGCAGTGGGTGATGCACCAGATCCGCTGCTGCTGTGAATCCTGCCGCTGCCTAAGGCCGCTGCCTCATGTTGCCTCATGGGTGGACCGCCCCTTATCGCACTACAATATTTTCATGTGATACGGCACATCTAGTGTGGGGTAACAGTTAAGAGTGCTGGATCTGGCAGACCAGGGTTCAAATCCTGGTTCTGCCATGAAGCTCACTGGGTGACTTTGGGCCAGTCACTGCCTCTCAGTGAGAGCCAGTGTGGTGTAGTGGTTAAGAGCGGTAGTCACCTAATCTGGGGAACCGGGTTCGCGTCTCCGCTCCTCCACATGCAGCTGCTGGGTGACCTTGGGCCAGTCATACTTCTCTGAAGTCTCTCAGCCCCACTCACCTCACAGAGTGTTTGTTGTGGGGGAGGAAGGGAAAGGAGATTGGTAGCCGCTTTGAGACTCCTGAAGGGGAGTGAAAGGCGGGATATCAAATCCAAACTCTTCTTCTTCTTCTTCTTCTCAGCTAAACCTATCTCACAGAGTTGTTGTGGCGATTAGATGAGGAGCGGGAGAACCACATACATCACATTTATTACAAATAAATAAAACAATAGAATGTACCGTATTTTTCCGTGTATAAAATGCCCCCGTGTATGAGACAACACCTATTTTTTCGAACCCAAAATTAAGAAATCAATGTTTTTTGGGGGGAGATCACCCTTGAGTTGTTGAGCCTTTTTGGGCGAGGTCGCCCCAAAGTTGTTGAGGAGGTAGCTTCTTCACAGCAGTCTTATACACAGAAAAACACGGTAATCACTGGGGCTAGTATACAAGCTCTCCACAGATTTGTCTATCACTATATTTTCTGGGAGAAATGCCATTGTTGAAATCTACACTGCGGGAAGAAGTCCTTTCTTTTGCCTGTCCTGATTCTTCCAACACTCCCCTGCATCAGATAGTCCCCTGAGCTAATGCAAAGGGCAAGAAACTACATTCTGTTCATTTTTTCCACACTGCCAACACATTGGTTTAACACGGAGGATATAAGGCGTCAGCGACAACAAGTGGATTATCATTCCCCTAGAAACTTAAATTTTACTCTTTTTATAAAGTATCATGTGTAGGGCTGGGAATTCCCAAATAAACACAAAAACCTTCCAGACATTCTCTGCTTGTAGCTGAACTGCCCTTTGCCCATCTCTCATGAAGCTGGGAATGAGAATCTGGCCAGCAAAGAGCCAGGGTATATTAATTTTAGTCTGTTCCGGAAAATAAGTTACGACGTTTATGCTGAGGAGCAGGCACGTCGCCAAGTTTCTGTCGAAAAGGCATCTTGGTGCATGAGCCAAGAAACACAGTCCGAACGATGCTAGGGTCTCTGGCTGCTCACAGCCCCATCATCATCTGAGACACCAAGGAAGGCACATTGCGCGGGGGGGGGGGACTCGATGATTTCTTGCATCCTCTCCAACTCTCCAGTTCTATGACTGTAGAGGAAAGGAAGACATTCACCACTGTGGCATGGCCTTCTTGGTGGTGGCATCCAGGCCATGACGTTTTCTGCCCCTGAATACTCCTCTATTGATTTATTCTTCTCTATCTTTTTTGGGCTGCCCCAGGCAGGGCAAGGAGCAGGAAACGGCTTGTGGGGCAGAGGAGGTATTTTGAAGGAGGCGGGAGGTTCTGACAGGGTCCTAGAGTCATCCCACTTCCTTCCCAAAGCCTATTTAGTTCTGTCCCAGCTTTGGGAAGGAGATGGGAGGGATTTAGGACCCTGCCAAAGCCCTCACGCCTCCTTTCTGAAGGCAGAGAAGCACTTACCAGGGGCCCAGTATACCTGAAGGAGTGTCTCCACCCCCATCATTCTGCCCGGACACTGAGGTCCAGCGCCAAGGGCCTTCTGGGGGTTCCCTCACTGCGAGAAGTAAAGCTACAGGGAACCAGGCAGAGGGCCTTCTCGGTGGTGGCACCCGCCCTGTGGAACACCCTCCCATCAGATGTCAAAGGGATAAACAACTACCTGACAATTAGAAGACATCTGAATGCAGCCCTGTTTAGGGAAGTTTTTAATGTGTGACATTTTAACGTATTTTTAATCTTTGTTGGAAGCTGCCCAGAGTGGCTGGGGTAAAAATTATATATTATTATTATTAAAATTATTATTGAGAAGGCACTCCCTTGGCTCGGTGCCCCAACCAGATGCCCCATTGTGGAAACTAGCAAACAGGATTTGAGTGCAAGAGCCCTCTCCCCAACAATAATAACAAAACAAAACAAAACAAAAAAGATAAAGGACCCCTGGACGGTTAAGTCCAGTCAAAGGCGACTATGAGGTGCAGCGCTCATCTTGCTTTCAGGCATGGGGAGCTAGCGTTTGTCCACAAACAGCTTTCCGGGTCCTGTGGCCAGCATGGCTAAACCTCTTCTCGTGTAACAGGACACCATGATGGAAGTCAGAGCGCACAGAAACGCCGTTTACCTTTCCACCACAGCGGTACCTATTTATCTACTTGCGCTAGTGTGCTTTTGAACTGCTATGTTGGCAGGAGCTGGGACAGAGCAATGGCAGCTCATCCCATCGCGGGGATTCAAACCGCCGACCTTCTGATCAGCAAGCCCAAAAGGCTCAGTGGTTTTAGACCACAGCACCACGCATGTCAACAGAACCAACACTTTGCTTGGTACCATTCACTCTGAAATATAGCAACAATGGAGAAAATTATGCACAATTTGAGACTTCTGCAAGAACTAGAACTTCCAGACACTATTTATACAATTTGACATTATTTTATTACATATACCACAGAACCATCATTTTCAAGACAAGCCACACCACAAGCTTTGCCCATCTGGAACTATATTATCTGATAATCAGATAACATTAATATTCTTTACTAGGACTTTGTTATTTTTCCCCATGTGCAGCTGTGCTCATTCTACACCCCTATTTTATAGCTTTGCTTTTCACCTTTTAATTTTGAACTGTTGTTCTAACCGTTCTCTCAGTTTTATATACGCTATAAAATGAATTTTTTTAAAAAAAGTTACAAAAAACAGCACCCCCAGTAACAGCATTTGATCACTGCATGACACAAGATGGACAGTGGTGAGTAAAAAAATAATAGGGACAGATGGTGCATGTTTTATTGCTGCATGCAAACATGGTTATTACAGAACCAGATTTGCTGCGAAGGGATCAGATTTACAGCAGATTTACACCTGTGCCTCTCCCAGAACAATCATTCGGAGGCCGAGTGGCCCTCAAGACCGCCTGAGTGGTTTCCTACTGCTTGAGAGTGTCGTTTCTAGGTTATCGGCAATCATCAATATTTATCTAGTGATTTAACACTCAGTTCTAGTGTTAGGAGGGAAGGAGAAAAGCTGTTCTCCATCCACTTTCCCTACTGAACAGAGTTGGACCATATGACCTTTTAGGTCCCTTCCAACTCTACAGTTCTATCATTTTCTATTATTCCAGGCTATTGCCTTTAAACCTTGCTGGTTGGCTTCTTCTAAGACATCTGGTTGACCACTGAGGGTCAAAACAGGACCCCGGACAAAATGAACTATTTGGTCTGATCCAGGAAGTCAGGTTGACTTCAGAGAGTTAGGGCTCATCCTGCTTGTCCTGTGCTTAGAAAGCACAGATTTCAGCGATTTCCCACTTAATCTGCACTTTCTTAGCATGGGTTCAAGGGGAGGGTCCAAGCGATTTTCCCCTCGCCCCATTCCTTTCCCAGGGAAAACCCACTCTTTGGTGCTCAATCGGAGCAAATGTCAATCTGGAGAAAACCCAGCTGATGTTTGCTCTGATTAAGCACTAAAGAGCGGTTTTCCCTAGGAGAAAGCAGCAGAACAAGAGAAAGTGTGGATGAGCTTTTAGACAAGCTATTTCCAACTTTTATATGGTTTTTAAATAGCTCATCTTGTATCCTGAGCAAATCTTACATATGATGGGGGAGAACTCAGCTACTGAATCACCCAAACCCACGTAGATAGGAAATGAATTAGTAGAGATGGATCAGAAATCCAGTTTGGTTTGCATTTCCATGTGAACCTACCTAATTCACAATTCCGCAAGCAATATGTGATGTGAAAGGGGCCATCTTTTGAAATTCGCACTTCACCAAGTGCAATTCTCCAGCCAAACAAAAACATGCATACTTGGGGAAAGTGTTCATCAGAAATGCATATATCGATGGAAAATGCATTAATAGTCAGCGGATCTCCACTTTACTATTATTTTTATTGTATGATTTTGTAAAATGCTCAGGGTTTTTTTAATGAAGTGTGGCATATACATATTCTTATAATGGAATTCTTCTTTGGCGATCCTTCATAGCTAAGTAAGATTGTCTTCCGTGAACACGGTCTTAGCCGTGAGTCTGTAAGTAACCGTGGAGGCCAAGTCTGGATCCACACGTCCTTCCACAGTTGGGACTTATAACTAAATTAAATTAAAGGTATCTGCTTAAAAAGAAAAAAACCACGGGCATGTTATGACCCATTTCTTTTAAATTACAAACTGATGCAGAAATGTGAAGAACTGAGCTTGAGATTGGGGGGGGGGGGAGAAATTGAGAGAAAGCGAAATTGACAAATTCGTTGATGCCTAATTAGGCACTAATCTAATGCCAGCAACCGTTCTTGGACTTGGGTTGCAAAACACTCCTGGAGATCTAAACACCCCAAAGCACGCTTAAATGTTTAATTGCAAAAGTTTTACAACTGTTGCTTTTCTGTTTGTCACTGTTTGGAATACGCATTGCTTTCTGAGAGTCCTGGAGGAGATCTCTGGAAGCTATCTTGTCTTCAGGAACCACACTGTCTGCCAGCAATCTCCTTTGTTCTTTCCTGGGAAGATGGGTAGAATAACAGAAGATCCATCTCCTTTCCACCCCTCCTTGGCAGCTCAGGACTTACAAATCACTAGGGATGGCGGCACCTGTCAATTCCACTTTTTCTCTGTTTCTCATTTTCCCAATCTTCAGCGCAGAACTCTTCCACAGAACTCTGGTCTTCCACTTTAAAAGCAAAGCAAGATTCTAGTCCTCATTGCACTGCACTAAGGAGGAACCTAGGAAGCTGTTCTATACTAGCCATTGGTCCATCTAGCTCAGTATTATCAACACTATCTGACAGCAGCTCTCCAGGTTTGCAAACTGGGGGTCTTTCCTAGCCGTGCCAGTGGCTGCAGGGTCCGCCCTCACAAAAAATGATTGCTCTGCTACCTTAACAAAACAGGCCCAGATCTCAAGACTTCACAGGTTTAGGGGCCAGGACTGTCCTTGGTAGAGTGTAAACAGTTGGAGCTTCAGGCCTCCATTTCATAGAATCATGGAATTGTAGAGTTGGAAGGGACCCTGAGGGTCATCTAGTCCAACCCCCTGCAATGCAGGAATCTCAGCTAAAGTATCCCTGACAGATGACCATCCAACCTCTGGTTCAAAACCTCCAAGGAAGGAGAGCGCACCACCTTCTGAGGGAGTCCAGTCGACTGTCAAACAGCTCTTACCGTCAGAAAATCCTTCCTAATATTGAGTCGGAATCTCCTTTCATGCTATTGGAACACATTGGTTTAGGGCCTCCCCTCTGGAGCAGCGGAAAACTAGCTTGTTCCATCTTTAGAAACGAGATGCCAACAAAACATCGGGAAAATCTTTCTGACTGTCAGAGCTGTTTGACAGCGGAACGGACTCCCTTTGAAGGTTGCGGACTTCATGGGAGGCTTTTAAGCAGAGGTTGGGTGGCCACCTGTCATGGATGCTTTAGCTGAGATTGCTACATTGCACGGGGTTGGACTAGATGACCCCTGGGGTCCCTTCCAACTCTACAATTCTATGATTCTCTGTAAGTACCCTCATGCCTAAAGTAGCCACAAGAGGCTGTGATGGCCATCAACCCAGAGGGCTTTAAAAGTGGATTAAACCAATTCATGGAGAACAAGGCTATCTCTGGCTATTCTTTGGGAGAGCCAGTGTGGTGCAGTGGTTAAGAGCAGTGGACTCGTAATCTGGTGAACCAGGTTCGCTTCCCCGCTCCTCCACATGCAGCTGCTGGGTGACCTTGGGCCAGTCACACTTCTCTCTGAAGTCTCTCAGCCTCACTCACCTCACAGAGTGTTTGTTGTGGGGGAGGAAGGGAAAGGAGAATGTTAACCGCTTTGAGACTCCTTCAGGTAGTGATAAAGCGGGATATCAAATCCAAACTCTTCTTCTTCTTCTCTTCCATGTCACAGCCATTTACTGAAGATGGCTATTATATCCAGGGGCATAGCTAGCTGCTCCGGCACATGGAGAGGTGGGGGTGGGGCGATCCACGCATGGGGGCACCGCGGCCATCTGCCCAGGGGGGTGCCTTGGCCATCCGTTTGGGACAGCGCAGGGCCCCAAGCCACCGCGTCACTCCCAGGAGAGACGTGTGGCGCGGGCATGCTGCAGACCAGGCCCCGCAGTAAGTGCCGCCCCCTGCGGTGTGCCATTTTGTAAAAAAAAACGCACCCAAGATGACACCCGGGGTGGCCCACATCCCCCGCACCACCCTTCCTAAGCCTCTGATTATATCATTGCATTGCATTTATGAACGGCTTTCCAGAAAACATCAACAATAAACACACAAAAAACACCAAAACAAACAAAACCTGACAGTGTTACAGCAATAAAATGCTTCCCTTGGTTGCAGAGTCTTGCGTGCCCTTTGGCTCAGACCGCAGGAATCCTTTTGGGCCAGGAGTGCCCAATGCTAGATCTCTGGCAAGATTAGCAGGCTGTCGTCCCCTGTGCCAATTTTGCACACTAGCGGAAGGGTTAACTGTCTCCTGTGCTTCCTGGCTGCCTCCTCCCTCTTCTCCCAGGGGAAGGGGCTGATAGGACTTCTGGAAGAGGGAGAAGCAGGGGCCTGTAACTTCGGACATGGCTTTTGGGACAGGAAGCCTCTGGAGGGCTGATGGCATCCCAGCTCCTGGCAAGCTATTTCTGGGTAGCTGTCCCTATTTTTCTTAACAGTTGGCTGACCGTTGATTTTTATTGCCATGTTTACTTTTGCGTTTTCGTGTGCGCAGAAAGGATATTTAGAAAGAGCTGGAAATGATTGATTGGCAGGCACCGGCTTGCCTCAATAAGACAGGATTTTTCAACACAACAAATAGCTGGGTGACCTTGGGCCAATCACTGGCTCTCAGCCTGGCCTACCTTGCAGGCCTGTTGGGAGGGTGGAGGGGGAGAGGGACAACGATACATGCCACTTTGAGCTGCTTAGAGGAAAGATGAGATATAAATGTAAATAAGAAGAACAAGCGGAACTTGCTACTATCCATTGAACCCATATGAGAGAAAACCCACGATGTTATTGATTAGTTCAACTAATTCCATTAATTAATTCATCAATCAGCTGGTTAAATGAAGAGAGTTAAATAGATTGGAGAGGGAGGTGCAATTGGCAAACGGCCTGATACTAACCTAGTTACAGTGGAATGTAGCAAACTGCCTTATACTGAGGATAAAGTGGAGCCTATTGGTCCATCCAGGTCAGTGAGCTACAGCCCTTTCCTTAAAAGTAAAGCAAGATTCTAGTCCTCATTATTCCAAATGAAGGGCTGGGAGGGAGTCTCTCCCAGTCCTTCCTGGAGAAGTCACTGGGGATCGAACCCAAAACCTTCTGCATGCAAGGCGGATAGATGCTCCACCACTGAACGATGGCCCCTTCCCACAAGCTGGTTGACCCAAACGATAGAAGATGCACTCACCCAATGATGTAGGCAAGGACCACCAGCTGTATCAGCCTGAAGGTGAGCCCCACCTTCTTGTTCCGCACCAAAACCATCCGTGGCGTGTCATATTCGAAAAGGAACGAGGACACTTTCTCCGAGAATTTGTGCCCCATGGATGAAACGCCGCCTTGGTCTCTGCCAACCGCTGCAGGTGAGAAACCTCTGGCTGCTTCTTCAGGCTTTGGTTCCCTGCAAGTCCTGGTGTGGTGTTTTCTTGCAACTCATCCACTTTACCTTCTGCCCTTCTGCCGGAGACGACACAGAGCTCTCTCTCATGGGTGTGAGCAGGTCACTTTACATCTCCTTAGATGGTCTGGGGGGTGGGAGGTGGGTGTGCTTTCGGAAGCAAATATAATAAACCAGCCTGCAACCACTGCCCAGGAAACCGTTGCACCCTAGAGGTTTGTGCTCCTCCAGATGGTCGCAGGAGGAAGTGAAAGAGCTGCGAAGAAGAAGGAGCTTGTGCAAACCTTCCAACTTTTCACGGGCTAAAATAGGAGAATGCTTGCAAGGTGCCAGCACTTTAGCCGAAAGTTCCTTGCCAAAGGTCCTCCTCTGTTACATTTTACTCTGCCTTCTGCACGCTGTAAATATTTGCTTTGCAGTAGCATTCCCTGTGCTGATTGAATAACCAAGAGGATGTTCCTTCTTTGACTTAGACACTTAAGAAAGAATTGTCCTGCAATAGGTTATCAACAGCTTAAAGAGCTAGAGTCAGGCTGGCGTATGATTATGAATCCCTCTTCTTCACCAAGGCTCAAGGTGGCTTACCCAAATCAAAGCAACACAGGTAAAACACAGGAAGCTGAAAACCTGTAAAAGATCATTCCATGCCTTCCAACGTTTCTCTGATGAAAATAGGGACATCCTAAGGAAAAGTGGGACATTCCGGGACCAAAGCAGAAACAGGGGCTGCTTCTGTAAATCTGGGATTATCTGGAAAATAGGGACACTTGGAGGGTTTGTGCCCACAGCGTTATGCAATGCAAATGTTGAAACCCACAACCAAGGAACTACGGGAGAATTTCTCCTCCCCCAAGAGAAATCTGGTGACACCCCCCCCCCCAATTTATCTGTCCAAAAATACAGTAGAGTGTTTTGAGAGGCCATTTGGACATGGCTCAAAAACTCTTCGGCAGTGGTTTAGTTGTCTACTGCATTTCACTGCTTCTGCCTACAAGGCTTCCCATTGGAGCACCTCATTGGCCACTGTGAGAATGGGGTGGTGGTCTAGAATGGCCTGGTCCAACAGAGCTCTTGTTTTGCTCAAGCTACTCTCCCTATGAAAACAGTAGCAAGGCCCCCTCCATACTGAGATAACATTCCCGCATGTTGCTCTGCCCCTCTAAATGCTGGCGAGAATCCGCAGAGCTTATTTCACCCCCTCAGTGGGCTTTTAAACAGCAAGACCTGCAGAGAGTGGTGGGTGCCCCCAGACAACCGCTCACTCTCTGGGGACATTGCTTGTTGTTTTTTTGGTAACAATTTATTGATTTTCTGAAACAAAAACAAAAAAAACAGAAAAGAAAAAATCAAACAGATTAAACCATAATTTTTTGGTCAACTTTCCTCCACCCCCCTCTTGGTTCCATTATAATATACTTGTTTATGCACATCCATAAAACCTTATATACTTAACAATCCAATTTTAAAACCTTCATCTTATTACAAGTGACTTTTAAAAGTTGTACCAATGTAAAAATCTGTACATGAAGCTTTAAAAATATGCATTGAACAATTGCCCTTTTTGTAATAATTTGTCCTGCACAGTTCAGTAATTTATTTTGCCAGTCTTCTTTTTTATCTTCTTTGGCTGAGGCTTCTTCCTTCCATAGGGGCTGGCTGGTCTTGGTCTGGCATCCAGTCTCGCATATCGGAACAAAGACTTTCGCTCAAACAATCCATCAAGTCCTGTACATCTCAATATCATAACATCAATTTTTTTTTAAAAAACAATCATTTCCCACATTTTCTTCAAATCTTTATACAGTGGTACCTCGGGTTAAGTACTTAATTCGTTCTGGAGGTCTGTACTTAACCAGAAACTGTTCTTAACCTGAAGCACCACTTTAGCTAATGGGGCCTCCTGCTGCTCCTGCGCCACCAGAGCACGATTTCTGTTCTCATCCTGAAGCAAAGTTCTTAACCTGAAGCACTATTTCTGGGTTAGCGGAGTCTGTAACCTGAAGCGTATGTAACCTGAAGCGTATGTAACCTGAGGTACCACTGTAAGTCTTTTCACTGGGGATATTGCTTGTTGTTACTGGAAGTACAACTGCAGGAATTATTCCATGCGTAACTTAAGGGTTACTTCCCTTCTCAGTGTTAGCCAACTAGCCATAGGTGGTGGTGTTGCTTAGCAACCAGCAAGAGTGGCATTATCTCTAGTCAGATCTGTGAACCGCCCTGAGATCTTATGACAACAACAACAACAATAATGGTGAGGTGACATCTACTCTGATTGGCTGCATATCTCTGAGGGAGTTTTCTCTTTCCTGTTTGGTGGTATGTCTCCCTCCTGTGGAGCAGGCCCGAAAAACAAAACCTCTCTGTTCCTTTCCCTCAAATTATATACTGTTTATGCCCTCCCCCAGGTTTCCCTCAGTAAAGTGTGACTGGGATTTTTCTTATTTCATTTTTATTCAATTTATTTCATGCAGTTCGTATACCACTTGATCTTTAAACAACAACAACAACCCCACATCGAAGTGGTTTGCAGAGACTCATTCTAGACTCAGTCTGCATCATTTAAGTGACTTTGCTAACAGTAGTATCTTCCCTTCTCGCAGCATGGCACCTTTGAACTGACATACTTGAAATTAAATCTGATGTTTTTACATCCAAGCTGGGTTGGATAGCCCTTGGCTTGCCTCCTTTTACATTTGTATTTTAGCTGGCCTTTTGCTGTTTTAAGCAAATTGGGATCTTTTTCAAGAAGTTAAGAAACTCTGTGCAGGCTAACTCAGTTGCACCTAAAATTCGGCATCCACAATTATGTCACTCAGCCAGTTTTTGGCCTTGGTCCAAAGCTGTGCTATTAAGTTGAAAACTCTCTCATAGAAGTTATTGGCATCCATCTGTGAAGTCAAACCTCTGCGCTAGCAGCGCCAAAGTCACCTCATTGGAATATCACAGAAGACCACTGACATTTTGAGAAGGTGTCGTGTGGTACAAAACAATTCCCCTCACATGCCCAAGAAATCCTGCAGGCCTAGGCCTTTTAAGTGGCAAATTAGGCCTTTTAAGTGGCAAATTGGTACATAAACGGGTAGTTTCTTGTGCCTAGTTTTGAGATGGCACTTTGTGGAGATTTTTATCTTTAAGATAATGGTTCAGCTGACAACTGGCAGTTATCTATCTTGACTTCCTACCACATGTCAGGAGCAGGTAGCCCTTTTGTTGTCTGGGAGCCTAGCAACTCGGAGCATTAATCCATACCAGCTCACAGAAGTGGCAGCCAATGTGTCTCACTGAAAAGTCTCGCAGGCATCATTTGGTACCAGCTGCAGCATCCAAACAGTCTCCAGGGGGCAGTCCCATGTACAGCACATTGCAGTAGTCTAACTGGAAGGCGACTGGAGCCTGGATAACTGCCCAGGAGACCTGAAGAACAGATTCCTAATGCCCTCAACAGTTTCTCCATTGCAGATGCTGACAGAGAGGTCTGGGATGTTCAGCTAGTTTGAGATTGGTCAGATGCTATCATCACCAACGGTTACCGCCACCACCCCTCCCCAGGTTTGGCTTTTGGGGATCGGGAGCAGAGGACATACCCTGAATCTCTTCCATGTGTGGTTCATCTTGATGAGCTACCTTTGAAGGTGACCTGGAAACTACAACTAATCCAGAATGCGGCAGCTAGACTGGTGACTGGAAGTGGCTGCCAAGACCACATAACACCGGTCCTGAAAGACCTTCATTGGTTCCCAGGATGTTTCCGAGCACAGTTCAAAGTGTTGGTGCTGACCTTTAAAGCCCTAAACGGCCTCAGTCCAGTATATCTGAAGGAGTGTCTCCACCTCCATTGTTTTGCCCGGACACTGAGGTCCAGCTCCAAGGGCCTTCTGGCAGTTCCCTCACTGCGAGAAGCCAAGTTACAGGGAACCAGGCAGAGGGCCTTCTCGGTGGTGGCGCCCGCCCTGTGGACCGCCCTCCTACCAGATGTCAAGGAAATAAGCAACTACCTGACTTTTAGAAAACATCTGAAGGCTGCCCTGTTTAGGGAAGCTTTTAATGTTCGATGTTGTTATTGTGTTTTTAATATTCTATTGGGAGCTGCCCAGAGTGACTGGGGAAACCCAGCCAGATGGACGAGGTATAAATAATAAATTATTATTATTATTATTATTATTATTATTATTATTATTATTGATACTATTACATAAGAGGCTGTGTTTTACAAGATGTTTTGCTGTTAAATTTAGAGTTCCAGCTGCCCCATTATTATCACTGCTTTGGCACGGCATATTAGCAAGTCTTCCATAGAAGGCCTCATTTCATGCCATCAGTTATGATTATTGGCCGACCGCACTTTATAAGGCTTGCCTTGCAGCACTCGATAGTAAACGATTGTCATCAAGGGCCTGAAGTTTGCAGTTGGCCGTCCAATCTGATGGTTATCAGACATTCTTCTGAGTTTTAGGGGCCTGGCCAATGTCATGTTGAAGAACCCATTATCATCTGATCTGTGCTTCTCCAATTTGCTTCATGCCCCAGAGGTTCAAATCAAACCATTCAAATGCATTCCCAACCCAACTGTTTCCAACAGCCAGCCTCCCATGGCATGCGGCAAAAGCACAGGGCCAAGCCAAATGGATTGGTTCAGGTCCTTCAGCCACTTTTCCTGTCCAGCATGTAATAGATGCAGAACCGTTACCATGTAAACAGCAAATAAACACCAAGGTGCAAGTCCTGTTTTAGAGTAGATATGCTATTCTATGATTTAAAAGGTTCACTTCACAGAGGCCTCATATTCCATTTCGTTTCACGGTGGGTTAATGGGGAAATGTTCTTGGTGCAAAAAAGGTGGATTTTGGGTGCAATAAAGGACTCCCCCCCCAAGAAACCCTGACACACCTTGTTTTTTTTCGTTTCAATTTTGCTGCTTTGACACAAAACCCACACCCTTCTTTTTGCTGCTTATATGATCTAGTTCATCAGGGATCACGTAGCCAACACAATATCAATACACTCTGAAGGTAACCAATTAATTTTGGCTATTGGAAAATGCTTCAAAGACAGATGAGAGAGAGAGAGAGAGAGAGAGAGAGAGAGAGAGAGAGAGAGAGAGAGAGAGATATCCCTTTCAATAAGATAACATTTCTGCCTCACTTCAGTCCCCCTGGAATTATCCAAAATGGGAAAAGCGACACAATTTCTCTGCAGTGAATTTTCACGAAACAAGTCTCTCTCCCACACCCAATTTCAAATCAGCTTTCCCCCCCTTTTTTGCTACAGTACCATTCCCCACCCCCACCCCCGATCTTCTCTTCTTGGTAGCAGACTTGCTATTGACTTGTCTGCTGCTGAGTTTTGGCCAGAGAATGCTTGGATGACATTATTCCTCTGAAGCTTGTATATTCCTGGCCACCGGTGGGTTCTACACCCAGTACAAATCACTTTGCTTCTCACAAAGGATAGCTGTTCGACTTGCACTGATGACAAGGTCATATGCAATGTGAAGCATAGCAAGTAGAGCTAACCACGTGTTCAACTTTAGAATTTAAGTTTCTCGGGTCAAGAATCCCTCTTCTAGTTCTGCAACAATTTACGTAAGTTGACGGGTTTGTGGGTTCAGTCTGGATGAGTCCCCTCCAGTTCTTGGGTTCCTGTACCAATTGAGGGTTAGATATCCTAACAGAGGAGGTTGCTGGACTGGTCAGACAGGTTTAAGACAACAGCCTTAGTAAAGGTAAAGGGACCCCTGACTATTAGGTCAAGTCGTGGCCGACTCTGGGGTTGCAGCGCTCATCTCGCTTTATTGGCCGAGGGAGCCGGCGTACAGCTTCCAGGTCATGTGGCGAACCAGAGCAGCACACGGAAACGCCATTTACCTTCCCGCTGGAGCGGTACCTATTTATCTACTTGCACTTTGACGTGCTTTCAAACTGCTAGGTTGGCAGGAGCAGGGACCGAGCAACAGGAGCTCCAATCTGTTTGAGAGCATTTTGCAGCCCTCCCATCGAAAACCCTAAACATATCCCGTATAACTTTGATCGTCCTCATTTTTCAAAAGCATTTGTTGTGCTTCTGCTTCTTTTTAAAAACCACAATTTAATCACCTCCAGGAGTGGTCCTTAAAACCTTGTTTGGATTTGAAACCTGAGATAGTGCCCTTGAAATGAGCGGTTTAAGTTTTCCCTGGCAGGGTCTAATGTTCTCTCTTCTAATTTATTAGATGCCAGATAAGATAAAACTCCAGTGAACAACAGATACTGGCCCTGTAACAATGTTGAGGTGGAGTCAATCCTTTTTTAAAAAAAGAAAAAGTTTCGCTCAAGGGGCTTTTAATGTTTAATAAGTTATTGTATTTTAGTGTTCTGTTGGAAGCCACCCAGAGTGACTGGGGAAACCCAGCCAGATGGGCGGGGTATAAATAATAAATTATTATTATTATTATTATTATTATTATTATTATTATTATTATTATGAAAGACATTATATATTCCATTATTCAGCCCCTCCCTAGTCACTCTTCTGAGTCACTTATGACCACTTGCCTCTGGGCTCCTATAAATCAGTTACAGTGAAAGTGGCAACGTTTTTGAACATAGAGGCCATAGAATATTAGAACTCTAGAGTTGGGAGAGACCCTCAAAGGTCATCTAGTCCAATCCCCTGTAGTGAAGGAATCGCAGAATGAATCCCTGACAGATGACCACCCAACCTTTGCTTGAAAATCTCCACTGAAGGAGAGTCCACCACCTTCCCAGGTAGTCTGTTCCCCTGTCCAACAGCTTTTCCTGTCAGAAAGTTCTTCCTAACATTCGGTCAGAATCTCCTTTCTTGTGATTTGAATCCATGGTTTCAGGTCTTCCCCTCTGGAACAGCCAAAAACAAACTCCCTCTATCTTCCATGAGCTATCTGAAGATGGCGACTGTCATATACAGTGGTACCTTGGGTTACAGATGCTTCAGGTTACAGACTCCGCTAACCCAGAAATAATACCTCGGGTTAAGAACTTTACCTCAGGATGGGAGCAGAAATCGCGCGGTGGCAGCAGGAGGCCCCATTAGCTAATGTGGTACCTCAGGTTAAGAACAGTTTCAGGTTAAGAACAGACCTCCAGAACGAATTACGGTTCTTACTCTGTGAAACTCTGTGTTCAGTTTTATATGTGTGTATTTTATTACAATGTTTTTAACAGCAATTGTTAATTGTTATTAAATGTTAGAACGGTCTGTCTGACTGCCAATAAAGAAGGTTTTCCTTTTGGAAAGGGTGCTTTCTGTTTGCTCCTGACTTCCCAAATCCTCTTGCCTATATTCCAGCATCTGTTTACTTTCCCTTGCCATTTATTATTGTGATAGTTATTGCCAAGGCTTCTGGAGAGAGAGAGAGAAAGATAGAGAGAGCAAATGGATAAACTGCAACAGCTGGTTAATACAGCACCCTGTTTGCCATGGGTGGGAAGGAACACAGTTTCCCACCTACATATCAAAGTCTGGGGGACGGCCGCAACCCGCCTCTTCCTGCTCAACAGTAATGTTGACAGCCGTTCTCTATTTAAGGTTTCGGTTGTCCTGGTGATAAAATCCCACAACAGCGTTGCAAATAAAAATTGATATAATCTAATATAGACAACCGTTGCATAAGCACCCGGGTTCTGAGAGCTGGTTGTCAAAAAGAAGCTTGTCAACCACGGCCAAATTAAGTACAGTAGCTAGCTTTTCACAGGTTCTTCAGCGGCAAGGCCATAGTGCAGTGGGAGCACATTCATTGCCTATAGAGGGTCCCAGGTTCAATCCTTGACTTCTCTAGGGAATGTCCCCTGTTTGAAACACTGGACAGTCCCTGCCAGTAACATCAAGTTCGTTGGACTGATCATGTTGTGCGGATGTCCGATTATCGCCTTCCAATGCAACTACTCTATTCCGAACTTTAAAATGGAAAGCGTAACGCTGGTGGTCAACAAAAGAGGTTCAAAGACTCTCTCAAGGCAAATCTAAAAAAACAAAAGTAGTACAGTGGTACCTCGGGTTACATATGCTTCAGGTTACATACGCTTCAGGTTACAGACTCCGCTACCCAGAAATAGTACCTTGGGTTAAGAACTTTGCTTCAGGATGAGAACAGAAATCGTGCTCCAGTGGTGCGGTGGCAGCAGGAGGCCCCATTAGCTAAAGTGGTGCTTCAGGTTAAGAACAGTTTCAGGTTAAGAACGGACCTCCGGAACAAATTAAGTACGTAACCAGAGGTACCACTGCATAAATATTGACAACTGGGAAACACTGGCCTGCAAGCGCTCCAATTGGAGAACAGCCTTTACCAAAGGTGTCATGGGATTTGAAGTCACTCGAACATAGGACGAAAGGGAGAAACGTGCTAAGAGGAAGGCACATTTGGCAATCCCCCCCACCATGATCAACTCCTGCCCAGAAACCTATGTCCCCACTGTGGAAGGACGTGTGGATCCAGAATTGGCCTCCACATTCACTTACGGACTGACTTTTAAAACCGTGTTTATGGAAGACAATCTCACTGGGCTACGAGTGATCGCCAAAGAGACCAGAGGTGGGGAAACTCCAGCCCTCAGGCCAGATTTGGCTTACCTGGTCATTTCTCCCACACCACACCCACCTGCCCCACACCTGATGTGATCTGTGACATCAGGTGCAGTGAAAGTAGACATGGATGGAGTGGCCGCTTGCAGTGTCAATCCCTCCCAAAAGCAGGATTGAACTGCCAGCTAAACTGGTTGGTGTGTGGGCCTGGGGAGTTCAATCCTGCTTGGTGTGGTGAACCCAAACCCTGCAGGGTGCATGGGAAGTTTTATTTGGTCCATACCTCCTCCCCAGCCCCCCCTCCTATTCCCCTGGTACCCTTGGCTGTGCTTGTTTGAACTATATCCCTGCCTCTAGCCCCTGACCTGGCCTCAGTATTATTTAGCAGGACTGCACCCTTGTCTTGGCAAAAAAAAAACATCACCAGGAGTGTCACGAGAAGGTGCTTACAGTGTGCCAACAGGTTTGGATCTGGACAGCGCAACCCGAGGGGATAAATTCACCAGCTGCATAGAAGGCACCTAAGAGGGAGCCTCCACTTCCCAGTCACTGGCCAATCTGACCTGGAGGAAAATGCTCATCTGAATGATTGCTGTGGATTACTGTTGAGTGACGCATCTCCGGATGTGCCAAGTAAATAACCCCCGTTCAAAAGCATATTTACAGTCCAGGACCATGGATTTGCTGCCAAAGTGTACTGGGTGTGTGCTTATGCACTTTTCCACGGAGAAGCTTGGAGTGAAAGACGAAACAACAAATCTATCTGTATCCTCAAAGAAAAAAGGAAGACACCCACAAGTATTATTACTAGGTGTGCCCTCAACCTGCAGCTTATCCTGTAGCTCCAGCTAATACTGCAAACCCTAAACTGTGTGTGCTAGGATGGGCACCATCACGTGGCTTGACTCACCATGAGAAACAACATCGTTACATAATTGTTGCGTGCCGAAATGGCTCATAACCGGATCTGGTTTTTTTGCAGACCGACTCCGTGTTACAAAGATGTCTGCAAACGTGGCATGAAGGTTGGCAACATCAGCCCTGGCATGTGGGAATGCCTTGCAGAGGACCACAATGCCTGGACACTCTTAGGTTGGGTATCCACAGCAGTGACCAGAGAAGGAATAACCGCTGGGAGAAGAGCAGAAGAGAAGAAACACCATGGTGCATCTGCACAACCGGACACCTTCATCTGCCCCAGCTGCAACAGGACACGTCTCTCCCCTATTGGACTGGACAGCCACACCAGGTGCTGTAACTCTCCAATGGTTTGGGCTTTACCCCCGAAGGCGCAATCCTCCGTTGTCTCCCGAGATAGATGGATACCAATCTCCTCTTTTGTGGGCTACACCTGCTGCTGCCCCCAGGGGGGTAATGAAGAGGGGAAATGGCCCTCATGCTGAAAATGAACCTCCTGTCCACCTCCAATTTTAGAGTCTCGCAAGCTGCCTTGTGAATGATACCGTATTTTTTGCTCTATAAGACTCACTTTTTCCCTCCTAAAAAGTAAGGGGAAATGTGTGTGCGTCTTATGGAGCGAATGCAGGCTGCGCAGCTATCCCAGAAGCCAGAACAGCAAGAGGGATTGCTGCTTTCACTGCACAGCGATCCCTCTTGCTGTTCTGGCTTCTGAGATTCAGAATATTTTTTTTCTTGTTTTCCTCCTCCAAAAACTAGGTGCGTCTTGTGGTCTGGTGCGTCTTATAGAGCGAAAAATACAGTAAATACAATTGGGTCCCAGCCAACAACTCAATCAGCACCGCAGACAGCGCCAAAGGACCTCTGCATGGGGAGGGTGTCCCAAGATTGGGGTGTTTTGCTGAAGGCTTCCTAGTCGGAAAGTAACCTCCTAACATTTCCCCTGCTAAAACTAGAGAGACTTCCACTGGCACAGTTGACTCTTTTCCTGGTTCCAGGGTTAGATCGATCCAAGGAGACGAGAGGGACTGTGAGGGGAGTGCTGAGAATTCCATGTATGATAAAGGACTGTTATTGCTATTGTAACTTATTAGTTGCTTTTCTTACAAAATTCAAAGCGACTTCTGGTACATATTGAGATGGAAAGGAGTAAAATGGCACAGACACAACCTTGCAAGAGAGGACTCTCCACCCAGCAGCTTAGCTCATGCAATTCATCTGCAAAATGCATCTGCTTTGGGGGAACAGTTAATTAAATTTGTTGTTGTTGTTGCTGTGGCTGTTGTGAGTTGCGAGGTCTCACAGAATTTGGATGCTGGCAGATGGTGACTTGACTGTGTCTGGGTTACTTTAATTAAATAACTGAATAAATGGGTGCCATCCTCTCTCTTTCGCATATCTGCCTTATTCTCCTTGACTCTTTGTCAGTCAGGGCTCCTTTTGGGTTGTATAAATTTGTTTATACCTCTTTTTTCTTTCTTTTTTACTTCATGCTGTTCACTACAATTGTAGCATTTTTATTGCTTATTTTTATCAATTGGCTTGGATTTTCATTGCCTTGTGCAATCTGTGTGTGGGTCTTCCCCATCTTACTAAAATATTAAAATGCCAACAAAGATCAGCTCGACCGCAAGGGGGAGGGGGGGAGGGAAACACACACACAACACAGCCAGAATGTGAAGAATAACTTTTCTTTTTGTTTCTTAAAACAACTTTCCTGAAATCACACACAGTATCTATAAAGGGTTTTTTCCCCCTCTCCAAAAAACCTCCATATTAAAATTCCTTGAATACATTTATATATTAAATACAGTAACAACATTTCATGCAAGAATTTTTTTTTCCTGTACAGCAAAACCAACTCAGTAGTATATTCAAGTCTGTACACTCCCAGAGGCCTGGTGGTGCTCCCAATCATTTAATTAACATCTTATTTTATACAATGCTGGTGATAAAGAAGAAAGGGGTGGCCTGATATTCAATCAGCATATTGGAGAATTGTCATTTAAAAAAATAAAACAAAAGCTGCTTAAGCAGGTCCAATATGTGTGACTGATCTCTCTTTGCCTGTCTCTCTTAAAACCAAAACCAAAAACTGGTGTAAATCCACAGATGAACTTTGGGGGGGTACCTGTCAGATTTTAGCTTGCTATAACTACTCTGAAAATACTTCAACCTAGGCAGGGCTGGCCTAAGACATTTTTGCTGCCGGGGCACCATACATTTAAAGCATTATGATACCACTTTAAACCGTCATGGATTCCTACAAAGGATTCTGGGAGCTGCAGTTTATTAAGGATGCTGAGACGTCCTAACGAGACCACTATTCCCCTCCCAGAACTACAGTTCCTGAAGTGGTCTAACTAAATCAATCCCTCTTCACAGAGAACTCTGGGAACTGTAGTTCTGTGAGGGGAACAGGTGCCTCCTAGCAACTTTCAGCACCCTCAACAAACCGCAGCTCCCAGAATTCTTTGGGGCAGAAGCCATGACGGTTCAAGGTGGGATCACAGCACTTTAAATGTATGGCCAAGATGGCCTCCTTTCCATTTCACGTCCAGAAGCCAGCTAGATCGGCAGCTGAATCTTCCTTTAAACACAAGCAACAGGATAGCATTGTGCCCTGGGCCTTAATTTAGGGGCTCCGTGGCAGACACAGCTCTGCTCCCCAAGAGAATGGAAGGGTCAGGGGGCTCTGGGGGAACATCTGTAGGGGGCTGTCACTGCCCCCTTCCCCCACATCTGGAGCCTGAGGTGATTCCCTCACTTTGCCAAAAATTAGGGCTTCCCCCTCACTCGCACCCTTCAACAAAAATGCTAAAAGGTGCAGCGTTACCTCCAAGACAACAAAGGTAAATACGACAAAATCAGGCTGGAGTCTGGTTTAGGCTTTCCCTGAGAATTCCAGTAGTTGTTTCTTTTATTATTATTTAAAGGGGGGTGCTACAAACTTCATAGAATTATAGAACTGTCTAGTCTCGGCTAAAATATGAGATTGGAGTCAACCTTCCAAACTTGCCCTCTAGTACAGCCATGCGTCCAGGCTGATAGGAAGAGTACTCCAAAATATCTGGAAGGGCACTGGAGCAGGGAGAATGATGCAAAGAGGCTGGATTGGGGCTCTAGAAAAGATTCTCCACTTTTAGTTTTCAGCAGAAATTGGCCGTTTTGGTACAGCAGAGATCCTTCCCCACCAGTTTAGAATGTACAAATGCCCGGATTCGTATCCTGTTTACTGGCCTTTGTTTACCCACTTGCTGCTTCCTCTGCCTTCTAGGATCCATCTAGAGGGAAAGTCTAGCCAATCAGGGATCACGCCACAAGAAGGGCATTCCATTGGCTAGCCTGGTCTACCTGATGACACCAGTAAGGATAAGTGAGAGAATGAGGGCAAGGTAAATTGGAAAGTGAACAGCTTTGCAAGAAAAGGCATCAAAAAGATATTTTTTTGGGGGGACACACAGTTTCAGTACCCCCCACAAGCTCACAAAAGAAAAACAAACCCTTGCATCATTTTTCTCTAAATATTCATAGCCTAAAAACTACAGTTCTGAGATATCTTTGGGTTGGGAAAGATGACAAGATAAGTAGGTTTGAACAATGTTTTAAATTTAGCAATGGATTTGCATGTTATATTAAGCTTGGCTTAGCACCAACATGCGGAATCCTAGAGCATGGGACCCTTTGCCCGCTGTCCCATGCTAAATCAAACCATAATTCGGCTTAGCATGCCATCTGAGCCTGGACTCCTGGTTTAGCTCTCTACAGGCTAAACATGAGCAGTAACCAAGGACTGTCCTAGGAGTTATGGCTTGTTCTTTGTCCAGGAGAGTTAAACGACAAGCTCAGGTTTAGACAACAAGCTAAACGAAACCATGGCTTAACTCAAACCAGCAGCAGAACAAACCAGCAGCAACTGCAATCTCCTCTTCGGGAGCCAGGGCATTCACCCTAAACCATGGTTTGCCTTAGCACAACACATGAACCAGGTATCTATAAATAAAGCAAAGGAATGCATAGCCCAAGTTGAGACATAGAGGGGCTTAAACTCAATTAGCAAAGCAATAACTATAGGAACATGAATATGACACACACATTGGGTTGCCACCTTCTTTCCTGGCATTGCTCCTGTACATTTAACAATATGTGCCTGTGACTTCAACTTGTCTGTACATGACAATCAAGAACTTCAACAGATCCAGCATTTGTTAGCCTGGAGATATAAGGAAGTTTTTCCCAGCTTGCTCAGCCCTCATTCACCTTCAGGGGTTCCCCTCAGATTTGGTTAATGCATTCTCAGTTCTGCAGTTGCTTATTCCAAATGGTCCACAGAATTTCTTTTTGCCTTTTGTTATTTGAAAGTTAAGACACGTGGGTTCTAAATGTGTCCCAAAGGTCATGGAAACCCTTAATAAGAAAAAGGTGGCAGGGTAATGTGGCGTATTCATACAATACTCTGCACCAGAATCCACCCCACCCAAAAAAGATCTTGTAGCAAATTAAATTGTGCAAGAATTGGTCACGGCAAGCAGCCAAACACTCCAACTTTTGTGGCGCTAGGATGAACCTAAAACTGCCACAGTAACATCCCTGAGATGAAGGTGCAACACCCACAATTTTAAATGTTATGTTAGTATGGTGGCAACAGTGCCCCACTGATAGCATTCACTCCCTAGTGCAAAGCAGACCTACCCAACAAAACGTGGTTGAAAACAGCTTACGCTGGACTAGTATCTCTCACATAAAAACAGCAAATGAAAACACAGCATAAACACAGAATCCATTCAACATTCAGCCCTTTACAGAACTCCCAGTAATTCCCAGGGTTGATAGACTGAAAGGCAGGATAAATGAATGGGACTGAAATTAACTCAGACCTTTGGGGTTGCAATTACACCCCAGGGCACTTTCCACTGCAGAATTTACACAAAGATCTATAGCACAGTTCATTTAGGGCAGTCTGGCTTAAGCCCTTCCAGATGTTTTGGACTACAAGTCCCATCTGCCTGAGTTAGTGCAGCTCTGCTGGTTGATGGGGGTTGTGATCCCAAACCTCTGGATCACAACCAGGTTGGGCAAGGCTGACCTAAGACAATGTTCAGTAGTAAATAATGCCCACATATTTCAGCCACTTACCATTGACCGTTTTCTTTCTGAGTTCCAAAAAAAGCATCTGGGAGAAGATTAAATATCCCAAGATTTGCCATTGCCCCAAATTATCTGCAACTCTAGCTCAATTTATGTGCCCAGACAGTTTTCTTTTGGAGAGTCTAGGGGAAATTTATCCCAGAAAATGATTTATTTTTGCTACTAGGATTGTTTCCTTCTTTTTTAGTCCCAGACAATGTTAGTAACAAAAATTTCCCACAGCATTTTTCAACAAAAACTGATCAAAGGAAACAGATTCCTTAAGAACTTAAAACATCCTTATTTACTCAAGCTTTCCCAGACGTATGGCCCAGTCCTTGGGCTGATATGACTTTCAATGGCTTTAAAACAGATTATGTTAAGCCAATTTTGTTATCTGCATTGCCTAGATATGATTTCCCCCACATTTAATTCATAGCATGCAAATTTATAAAATAAATACATAAAAAAATCTTCTTCTGATAGCGCATTATTGATTGGATTTAGGGGTATTTGACTACCTTGAGATACACTGGAATGTAGCTTGGGGTAGGGGGGAAAAATCTCCAAAACGATTTGTGTGATTTTTCTTTATGGGTTTCAGGTGAGAGTTAAATTAAGTCAGAGCATCAAGGGAGCACTTAATGCTACCTCTTCCTGAGCAGGGGTGGTGTCTGTCAAGAACTCTCCCCAAAACTACCACAAGCTCACTTCCTTTCTGAGACAGAAAAATACAGGTTTTTAGGGCACTGAAGATTTGGAGGGTGGGGAAGAAGAGAAAATTATAGGAAAAAAGATTGCATTTTGAAGAAGCAGACCTTTAAGGATCTAGGCTCTCCTGTCTCCACGACATTGCAAAATTCTACACCCTAAGCCATAATTTAGCTGTCCAGTCTTTGCACCACTATGTACAAGGGTGGAAGGGGAAGCTATGTAACAAGAGTAAAAACAAAACTAAAAATAAAGTCAGGTTGTTGTTGTTTTTTCCTTTTCTTTAACGATTCAACCGCATTAAGTCCGACACTTTTTCAAAAGCATGCATATTCCTCGTTGGCTTCTGGTGATGTTCAGGCATGCAGACTCTTCAGTCCCAGTTAGGAGCTGAGGGTTCAATTGCGGAGAAATTGAGTTCCTTTTGGTGTCGTTTCATTTCTTCGCATCTCTGCCTGGTGGTGGGGAGAATGAGTGGAGGGTGAAGAGACAGGAAATTATTATTCGTTTTCATTTTTTTAAAGATAAAATATTTCCCTCTACCTTTAACCATAATAGTATAACTCAGGATGGAGGGAACCCAAAAGGGGGGGGGGGAGTCATTCATGCAACAGATTGCTGCTTTGTGCAACTAACTGCCTCATGAGACTTATTTATAAAAATATTTATCTACTGCTATTCATTAAAAAGTGGGACGCGGGTGGTGCTGTGGGTTAAACCACAGAGCCTAGGACTTGCCGATCAGAAGGTCAGCGGTTCGAATCCCCGTGACAGGGTGAGCTCCCGTTGCTCGGTCCCTGCTCCTGCCAACCTAGCAGTTCGAAAGCATGTCAAAGTGCAAGTAGATAAATAGGTACCACTCCGGCAGGAAGGTAAACGGTGTTTCCGTGCGCTGCTCTGGTTCGCCAGAAGCGGCTTAGTCATGCTGGCCACATGACCTGTACGCCGGCTCCCTTGGCCAATAAACCGAGATGAGCGCCGCAACCCCAGAGTCGGCCACAACTGGACCTAATGGTCAGGGGTCCCTTTACCTTTACCTTAGATTCTGCAGTACTTGCTGAAACAAGATCTACACTTGCTGAATCGTGTTGAGCCTTGGGCCTGGCCTTCCCCTTCCTAGTAGCCCAGATCGAGACATGCGGATCTCCAAGTGGCATGGGGCTTGCTCTGCCTCAGAGGCCTCTGTGTCCTAGTTTTGGGGGGGTCTCTCTAAGTGGCTAGTGGAGCACAGAGTTATAGAGCTGGAAGGGACCTCAAAGGTCATATAGTCCAACCCCCTGAAATGCAGGGACCGTAGCCAACCCAATCGTTGTTTAAAAGCCCTCAAAGCACGAAAGCCGCCTTCCTGACATAAAGTCAGGTAGCAGACAGCATTTCTCTTTGCTTAAAAAGCAAAACAATGCCAGAAACCCTCCTGGAGGGGGGGAATGGGTTTGGTCTTCTCGTAAAGCACTCTCTCCCCACCCCCTTTGCACATGTCAATTTGGCTCCAAGGTAACGACAGCAAAGGATTACCCTACATGGCCATATTATGACAGGGGGAACGACAGGCTCTCAGCATCCAAGGCAGACACAAAGACTCTGTTCTATGCCCACCGGTAATGAGTCACTATGGAGATCCTGCTGTGCTTCAAAGGGGCCTTTTATGGTCTCCAAGAGAGCAGGTTACATTGGCAGGCAAAGAAGGAGAAAAATGCCACAATCGATTTAAGAGGATTTGTAAATTCCTGCAATGCAATAGCAGGAGCGGGAAGCCGAGAGAGCTGGTACCTAACCTGCTCTGAATGGGATTGCATTCTCCCCTAAGGATCGGATTTACATTTTGTGTGTTGTCTGTGTGTGGGGATAGAGCCAGCTCTGTCCCTGGAAGGCCATGCGATATCCGTGGCACTCACATACCTTCTAGCAGCCAACTACGACCCCACCTGGACAGGAGCAGCTTAGTCACGGTTAATAATAATAATAATAATAATAATAATAATAATATTTATACCCCAATCATCTGGCTGGGTTTCCCCAGTCACTCTGGGCAGCTTTTAACAAAATATTAAAATACAATAATTCATTAAAATACAATAATGAATGCTCCAGCAAACTTCCGTTTAGACTTACAATTGCATTTTTTATTTATTTATTTCATATAATTCAGGTGCTGCTTGATTGCAAGGAAAAACCCTCAGACTGGATTTCAAAAAGATTATAAAGCAGTAACATAAAACAGTTAAGAACAGCTATTTATAAAAAATAAAACCAACAATAAGATAAAAACAGATTAAAGCACATGGCAACAGTCTGCATATGTGGACAGGCTTGCCAAAATAGAAATGCTTTATTTTTGCAGGTGCCCAAAAGAGTGCTGTGAAAGTGCCTGCCTGAGGCCCCTAGGCAGGGAGTTCCAAAGTCGCTCAAAACAACTTCTGAAGAATGACATGTTTCTCATGTAAACTGTCCATTTCTACAGAAGTGAACCTCACTGAGCTCAACGGGACTTACTCCCAGGCTTCTGCAAGGATGAGTCCTGTTTCACAAACTTGTTAAGAGTTCTACAAGTGTCAGCAATCATATAGGTCAGGATTTCCCAAAACTTGGGTCTCCAGCTGTTTCCGGACTACAATTCCCATCATCCCTGAACACTGGTCTTGCTAGCTAGGGATGATGGGAGTTGTAGTCCAAATTTGGAGAATCAAATTTGGGAAACCCTGATATAGGCAGAGGTGATCCAGTGGACACAGTGGACTTGGACCTTCAAAAATCATTTCGACAAGGCACCTCACCCAAGACTCCTGAATACCTTTTGCTGGAAACCACAGGGGTGCAGGGAGACTGTTCTTGTACTCGTGTCCTGCTTGCCAGTTTCCCACTGGTGCATCTAGTTGGCAACTGTAAGAACAAGATGCTGGACCAGATGAGCCACTGGCCTGACCTTGCACAGCTCTGCTTGTCTCTTATCTGTGCTGATACATTGGCTCCCAGTATGTTTCTGGGCACAATTCAAAGTGTTGGTGCTGACCTTTAAAGGCCTATATGGCCTCAGCCCAGTATACCTGAAGGAGCGTCTCCACCCCCATTGTTCAGCCCGGACACTGAGGTCCAGCGCCGAGGGCCTTCTGGCAGTTCCTTCCCTGCGAGAAGTGAGGTTACAGGGAACCAGGCAGAGGGCCTTCTCAGCGGTGGCGCCCACCCTGTGGAATGCCCTCCCACCAGATGTCAAGGAAATAAACAACTATCTGACTTTTAGAAGACATCTGTAGGCAGCCCTGTTTTGGGAAGTTTTTAATGTTTGATGTTCTATTGTGTTTTTAATATTCTTTTGGAATCTGTCCAGAGTGGCTTGCGACACCCAGCCAGATGGGCAGGGTATAAATATATTTTTATTGTTATCATTATTATGAGAATTGTGACCCCACTAGCTGGCTTCCTAAGTGACCCATATACATGCAAGAAAGCAAGGAGAGGACTGCCAACCCCACCACAGGACACACTCACCATCTAAATGATTGCGGGAAAGGTACTTGAGTCCTTCATCCAGCAGGATAACCGGCAAGGAGATTTTCAGCACCGTTACCCACTGGGGCCAGCTAAGTGGTGTCACCTGGAAGATCAGCTGGGAAGCAAGGAGAGGATACGTATCACACCTGTCCTTCTGTTTAGAGGCAAGTGCCAATCATTTTGTAACCAATAGACACAGTCAAGGCACAGGAATCAGCAGACTCGCGGTGGTAACCCTGAGGTTTATAGCACTGCATAGTTTTTTTTATAGAAAAAGATCCCCAAGCATGGCAACACTTCCAGCAGCCCAATGAGCTTGCTGAGTGTCTGCAGAGGGAAACATGGAAAAGGGGAGGAGAAACGGAATGGAGTTTCCTAGAGGAGGGTGTAACTTCATAACTAGAACCACGAATGGGAGTACGTCACAATGCAATATTTTTCTTGCTGGGTAATGTTTTTGCTTCGGGGGGGACGGGACACAACAACCTCTAAATGTGAATTTAAACAAACATATACAATGTTAGCCCACAATGGGTCTCCCAGCAGGGAGACAAATATATGGGGAAAGTTTGCACATGGGAGGTTGTATGATTGATGTCTGGTGTCTCCACTTCATCAAACAGAAGCTTCATGGGGAAGATCTCTAACTGAGACTCCGGAGAGCAGCTGTTGGTCTAGATCAGGAATGTAGAACCTGAGTTCCTCCAGATGTTGTTGGACTCCAACTCCCATCAGCCCCCAGTCAGCATTGCCAATGCTCAGGTGTGATGGGGGTCGGAGGCCACCTGGAAGGCCACAGGTTGCTCCATACTTGCTTGAGACCAGGGGTTTGCAAACTTTTTCAGGCCACTGCCCCCTTGGTTCCATAAACTCATCTCCAGTGCCCCCTATCCTAGCCTATGAAAAAGCATGATTGAGAATAGCGGTTTGCACTAAGGAAGACAATAACACACACAAAAATCAAAACAGTAACAATTAATTGCACATTTATTCAAAAGCCAATAAAAAACTAAACTAAATTCTAAACATCTGTTCAATGAAATGGATCCAGTGGTGCCAGCTTTTCAAGGGCTGATGCTCATTTGCACCTCCTGCTGGCCTCTTAGAACCGCTCTTTAGAGCTCAATCGGAGCAAACAGCAATTTGGGTTCCCCCCGGATTGCCATTTGTTCCAATCTATCGCTAGAGAGTGGGTATTCCCTTGGAAGGAGCTGGGCAAGTGGAAAAGTGCTTAGACTCACACTTTCTAGGCATGGCACAAGTGGACATGTGGATGGGGCCTTAGTGGCTCCCCCCAGCTAATCCCACTGCCTGCTCCCCAGGGTACAACTTCCTTTACTAGGACCAACTTCCTGCCTCAGTAACAAGGCAACTGGTTATGTTTACCCTGCCAAGTCCAGTCCTGATAGGGACCACATGTGGACCCAGCCTGCTCAGAAAGTGGGAGAGCGGGTAGCATCTTTCCTTGGGGTCCAAGGCTTCCCCTCTCTCATGGTGTCTGGGTGGTCAGATGCTGAAGAGGATGGGCGAGGGTTATCTCCTGCACCTTTAATAGTGGAGTAGGAGATGGGGATTTCAGGCATGGGCAGCCTGGGTCTCGTCTGCATTTGGCCACCCTCAAAAATGCAGGTTCTATCTACTTACAGGCAATGGCTTCATGTAGAGGATCAGGAAGTGCAGAGCCATGGACATGACAATGGCCCCCAGGAGCCAGAGGTTCAGCCAAGGAGGCATCCTGAGCAGCGACTGGTTTTCAGACACACTGTGGGAGAGATGGGGTGCATTCAGACGTTGGGAATATTGGGTTAGTTTTCCTGATTATAATGCTAGAGCTTCTGCCCTGATCCCTAATGTTCCTTTCACACTGCAGCACCTGTTAAGTTATGGAACTGTGGGATTTTTAAAATCAACACACCATCTAGTCACACTAAATCTCATTTACTCTGGTGAGTGTGACCAGAAACATCACAGGAAAACTTTGCTATGCGCCCCCTCCATTTTGAACATGCATCGTTCTTCCCCCCATAATTCACCCATGAAAAGGATAGGAGAGACCATCAGCTTTACCTCCCCAAATTTCGTCACTTTAAAGGTAAAGGGACCCCATTAGGACCACTTGTGACCGACTCTGGGGTTGCGGCGCTCATCTCGCTTTATTGGCCGAGGGAGCCGGCATACAGCTTCCGGGTCATGTGGCCAGCATGACCAAGCTGCTTCTGGCGAACCAGAGCAGCGCATGGAAACGCCGTTTACCTTCCCGCCGGAGCAGTACCTATTTATCTCCTTGCACTTTGACGTGCTTTCGAACTGCTAGGTTGGCAGGAGCAGGGACTGAGCAACGGGAGCTCACCCCGTCGCGGGGATTCGAACCGCCGACCTTCTGATCGGCAAGTCCTAGGCTCTGTGGTTTAACCCACATCGCCACCCGTGCCTGTCACTTTACTCAAGCCCCAAAAAACCATGACCCAAATTAAAGTCCAATGTGCTATATTACAAACGTATTATAATGATACTTTTGATATTGGTGATAATGAAGACGACGACGGTAGTGGCCCTGCCCCCTTACGAATGCTGCGGGTTACATGCTCCGCTAACCCGGAAGTAGATGCCCCTTGTTGCGACCTTTGCTCCAGAATGCAAGCGGAAGTCGCACTCCGGCGGCATGGCAGCAGCGGGAAGTGTCATTACAGAAAGCGCTACTCATGTTACGAGCGGTTTCCTGTTACAAACGGACCTCCAGAACGGATTATGTACTTAACACGAGGTACCACTGTATTTTGGAAAGCAGTTTTCAGGTTATGGTCTTTGTTTGGAAGCCACTTGGAATCATGATGGTGGACCAAAACTTTTCAAAACTGCCAGTGTGGCAGAGAGCCAGTGTGGTGTAGTGGTTAAGAGCGGTGGACTCGTAATCTGGTGAACCAGGTTCGCTTCCCCGCTCCTCCACATGCAACTGCTGGGTGACCTTGGGCCAGTCACACTTCTCTGAAGTCTCTCAGCCCCACTCACCTCACAGAGTGTCTGTTGTGGGGGAGGAAGGGAAAGGTGAATGTGAGCCGCTTTGAGACTCCTCCAGGTGGTGATAAAGCGGGATATCAAATCCAAACTACTCCAAACTACACTGTGGTGGGGTTTTTTTTGGTTTCTCATAATTCCTGTGCAACTCTAGGCATTTTCCACTAGTGGCAACAATAATTTATGCCACAGAGCATGCTCTACCCAAATGATTTTGTACTTGCATGATTCAGAAGCACATGCAGATGTCAAGGTTCTCTGCACATCTACGCATGATTTACACATGATGCAGCAAATCCCCTTCCTGTATTAAACGGGCCACAGACTGTACCTGTGTTAGCCAGTTCCCATTTGCTAGACCATTTCTTCTTAATTTCATACCCAAACCTTTTTTTAAGGGAAGCAGATGCCTGGCCAGCAATGCCATACCTGTTGAGTGCATTTAACATCTCAATGGTCACCAGCACAGAGAGCGCCATGGTGGTCGGGTAACGCGATTCAAAAATTTCACAGTCGACGCCTTCGAAGATGGGGTTGTCCTCTGTGCATCGCATGAAGTTCCTCTGTAGGCAGGAGAATATAAACACAAGTCTGGAGATGGGGGGATCTTTCACCACCACTACCAACAGGTTCCAGAGGAGCCTTTTGCTCCTAAAAATTAAATTACTATATTCCCTGTTTTGCTAGCAGCACTCACGAAATAGCTATTCCTGTGGGTTGACAACAAGAATGACTAGGTTTCCTTGATAGCTATGCTCTGCCTCCGTGGTCTGAGGCAGGAATGCTTCTGAATAACAGAAGCCGCAGGAGGGGAGAGTCCTCTTGCGCTTGGATCCTGCTCGTGTGTCGGCCACTGTGAGAGCAGGATGCTGGACTAGATGGGCCAGATCCAGGCTCTTCTGATATTCTCACGTGTTTTCCCTGCACTGGACTATCAACTTACCAGCTGGTGGAAGGTAACTTGTGGTCCTTCGGGGTCATACAAGAACCACCAGGTAGCTGAACCCACAGTGGCAAAGCCAACATACACTGCAAGGAAAGGAGGAAAAAGTAATTGATCACACAGGCTAAACTCTGTGTGCTATTGTGCTGCCTTCAGAAGGCAGCCATTCGACAGTAGCCATATCCTCCAAGCAGGCTTTACAGGGCAGCCCCACTCTAAGCATCATTTATTTGTTTCAAAGGCTACAATCAAAAGACTCTCCCTGGGCAGCTTCTGTTCACCGGCATTTCTGATGGTGCAACCTAAATACCACAAGCTTTATACTCCACCTCCCATGGGACATGTCTGGCAAGTGGGCAGGGCCCCTGGCCTGTCAATCACACAACATCGCAATGATGTCACTTTGGCACAGCTGTTAGGCAGGGAAGCCCAGGCAATCAGCTGATTGTTGGTGCTTGGAAAGGACAGATCTTTGCAGTTGCTGCCAACCAGCTGATGGGAGGTGTCTACAATTTCCCCTTTCACTCAAGTGGCTTCTTTAGCTGGCCTACATTGTGCAGTGGGAAGAAGGCATAGGGTGAGGCAGCATAGCTGTCAACGTTTCTGTTATGTACTGAAGTTCTCACCCTGGGCCAGCAGGGGGATACTGTAGATAGTTATGCAAATGAAGGATCGAAAGTGACGTTCAGTGATTGGATAGTTTTAGAAAGTTGCTACAGTTACGTTGTTCTGGAGCTCTATATAAGCAGGCTGACTGAGCTCTTCAGTTCAGTTCTGTTCTGGCCTTTGAATAAACAAGAGCTGTTTGAAGAATCGCTGTGTCGTCTGGTATGTTCGCCCACAACTTAACAGTTTCCCTTTTTTTAAAGGGAAATTCCCTTATTCCGAATAGGATTCCTCGCAAGAAAAGGGAAAAGTTGACAGCTATGTGAAGCAGGTGGGTGGGGCTTGTCTTGTCTTGTCCAAAACATGGGACAAATGGAAGGCCCTGGCAGGCCGAATTAGACCCTCAGTTAGAGATGCCCCAATACTGCTATTCCCACTTATCTGGAATTAAGTCCCATTGGCCCCAGTGGGATTTACTTCTGAGGAGACCTGTTAACTGCCTGGTTAAGATGCTGGGCATTATAGAACATAAAATCAGCGAACAAAGCCCCGCCTAGAAGGCTTACAATCTAACTGCAACAAAGATGTGATTGGAAGGAAGCAGGGAAGCCGAATATCTCTCGCTCTCAGAGTAGCCAAGTGCCGCACTCCAGCTAAGCAAAACCCACCAGGAACCGACCCAGACATTTTGCAGTTTTCCTCTTTGGAGCTTGTGACGCAATGACAGAACGTTGATGCCCATTTTGTTTCATGCCGTGCTATTTTTAGTTACTTATAATTAAATGAATTTACTAGTCACTTTTTTGCCATGGCAACTCAAAGCAACTTATGAAAAAGCTTAACCCCCCACAAGAAAACCCCCATAGATACATTAAAACTAGATAGGAAAGGGATAATGCATTATAACATCCCACCCACTCTAGAAGGCCACAGGTCGCTAGGAGCCAAAGGTCTGGTTAAAAAGGAATGTTTTTGGCTGGCGCCTTATGACATATAATGACGGTGCCAGGCCTGGGGAGAGCATTCCACAAAACAGGGAGCCACCACCCAAAAGGCCAATTCTTGTATTTTATTTTGTTTTATTCCTTTTTACCCTATTATACACCCTATTGGATAATGCATTTCATGTGGCTCTCATCGTATTTCCTTGATGCTCGTCATTGGCTGTAACTATGGAAATTTGGTTTAGAATGTGAGATACACCTGAGATAAAAACTCACTAGCCTTTTAATCACACTAAGGGGTGGTGAGGATGAAGAGGCTGTGATGCTCCACCCTTAGCCCCACCCCACGGTCACCTGACACCTGCTGGATTCTGATGCATTCTGGGCAAATGTCTGCAGAGAGGACCCGACTCTATGCACACAGTCTCCCTATGGGAACAAAACTCTGTGCTGGGAATGGGGGTTAAAGCAGTCTCTCCAAAATTCTCCTTTTGTCCCTAATCCCTAGTGTTGAACATGGCCTCGTTTCTCACCTCCAATGGCAAGGTAGCGGAAGAAGAGCCACCCGCTGATCAGAGGCTCCCTGGGATTCCGCGGCAGCTTGTCCATGATGTCAAGGTCAGGTGGATTGAAGCCCAGAGCCGTCGCTGGCAGCCCATCGGTCACCAGGTTGACCCAAAGCAGCTGGACTGGGATCAACGCTTCGGGGAGGCCCAGGATGGCTGTCAGGAAGATACTGGGGGAAAGAAACACACAGAAATTCTACCATGACTTGATTTCACTCCCAGTGCTTTTCTTTTTTTATCACACAATTGATAAACCTCAGGTCTGTGGGCCAGATTTCAGGGGATCATAGAATTGTAGAGTTGGAAGGGACTCGAAGAGTCATTTAGCCCAACCCCTGCAATGAAGGAATCTAAACTAAAGCAACCATGACAGGTGGCTATCCAGCCTTTGCTTAAAAACATTCAAGGAAGGAGAGTCCACAACCTCCTGAAGGTGACCCTCCACCGTCAAACAGCTCTTATCATCAGAAAGTTCTTCCTGATGTTTAGACAGAATCTCCTTTCTTGTAACTTGAAGCAATTGGTTTGAGTCCTACCCTCCAGAGCAAGAGAAAACAAGCTTGTTCCCTTCTCCATGTGACAGCCCTTGAGATAGTTGAAGATGGCTATCCAATCTCCTCTCAGTGTCCTCTTCGCCAGGCTAAACATATCCAGCTCCTTCAACCATTCCTCATAAGGCCTGGTTTCCAGAAACCAAGGATTGGAAACCTCCAGGGTTCCCCCCTTTTGTGACATGAAATGCGGGGCAAGAAGAGATGCAGCTGGAAAGCAGGATTGAACTCCCTGCCTATTGGCTGAGGCATGGTGAGTTTACTTCTTTATTATTTCCATTTATAGACCGCACTGCTAGCTAAAAGATCTCAAAGCGGGTTGCGCACACAATCAGTACGATAAAACCACGCCAAACGTGTCGCATAACAAAATGCATTAACAATATCCACAAATGTAATAAGGAATGAATAAAATTGGAGAGCCCTGCAAGGTGGTGTAAATTTCAAGCGCCACAACCTGCATGCAATCATCCATCCCATTTTACTCACAACCCTGTTTCACACAACCACCACAAGCGTTCGTTGATTCCAACATTGCCCCCATCAACCCTTATACATAGATCACTCACCCTCAACAATATTACAACCCATGTACCACTGCCAAGCATATACAAATTAGGCACATCCCTAATATCTGAAGCAGTAATGGACTTGTGCCCCCCTCCTGCTGGACCATCTAATACTCCCATCTATCACCTGAGAGGCACCCAGTTCTCTACCAGAGCATCTGTTCTGCTCTGTGGTGAAAGCTCCGGTGTACCTCAACCCTTCAAAAAACAGAAGTAAACTCCCTGCCCATCAGCTGATGTACTGGTGTGCAATTCTGCATTCTTCCCACCTGTCAAAGTCAGCCCATTTGTGGGGGAGATAAAGATCTGGCTCGCTGGGGAACCCCTGCTTTATTATTATAAAGCTTATGAATTAGGAGTGGAATCCCCATGCTCAAGCCAAACTTGTCTGCTGGGGAGCACCCAATGGACAAAGCAAACAAGGCGCATTTACGCAATCTTTGATGGCTTTGAAGGCACCCTCCCAATATTTTGGACTACAACTTCCATCATCGCCCGTGACGATTGGCCATGCTGGCTGGTGTGAGTTGGCACCCGTCTGGAGGGCCACAGGCATTCCTAGCTCCAGAATGGAGGGAGAAGGCGCTTACCAGACCACTTCTCCAACGTTGGAGGAAATGAGGTAGCGGATGAACTGCTTCATGTTGTTGTAGATGGCGCGGCCCTCCTCCACAGCTGCGACGATGGTGGAGAAGTTGTCGTCGGACAAGACCATTTCCGCCGCTGACTTTGCCACCGCTGTGCCGGAACCCATGGCAATGCCGATTTCGGCTTTCTTCAACGCAGGGGCATCGTTCACTCCGTCGCCGGTCTGGAGCACAAAGAAAAACCCTTGTCACTGGAAGGAACATAAGAAGAGCCATCTAGGCCAGCATTGTTTTCTCACAGGGGCAAACCAGACGCCTGTGAGAAGCCAGCAAGGCTATAACATTTAAACATGTTATAAAATACAATGTGTTAATAACAAATGAGTTTAAATGCACATTTAGAACCAGCAATTAAAATCTAGTTTGCCCTGATAGCAGCCCATTGGGGAGCACTGTTTGCACCTTGATTTCCAAAGACCTGTCTGAACAAGAAGGTCTTAGGCTACTCAATTGGGAAGGAAGAAGAAGAAGAATAATTATTCTGCAATATGGGAGCAACCACAGAAAAGGCTCGATCTTGGGTCACCACCAGCTACACCTTTGATACTGAAGGGACTGGGAGAAGGTGCTCACCTGAGGATCTTAGCACTTGGTCAGCTTCATACAGGGAGACACGATCTTTCAGCTGCCTTGGGCCCAATCCACTCCCACCCAAGCTATTTCCCAAGATTAACTGCAGGTCCAGCAACTGGAAGGGGATTTGGAGCCAGCTAGCTCCGAAATCTCATTCAGCAACATGACTGGACGCTTCAGGTGCAACAAGACAGGCAGGGAGTCCCCATTTCCAAAGCTCACCATAGCTGTGATTTCGTTGAACGACTGCAGGTACTCCACTATCTTGGACTTGTGGGCAGGCTCCACGCGGGCAAAGCAGCGAGCAGAGCGGCAGGCGTTGCTCTGGTCCTCTGGCGAGAGGTCGTCGAATTCCCTCCCCGTGTAGGCTTTGTCCGCCACCTCTTCGCTCTCCGAGAAGATCCCAATCCTCCGGCAGATGGCCACGGCCGTCCCCTTGTTGTCACCAGTGATCATGATGACCCGGATGCCGGCTTTCTCGCACATCTCGATGGACAGCATCACTTCCTTCCGAGGAGGGTCCAGCATCCCCACGCAACCCACGAAGGTCAGGTTGGTCTGCAGGCCGGATGAGAAGGGAGGGATCAGTCCCCTGAAGAGTGGTACCCACCAGACTTTCTATAAAGGGAAGCCCTTTTTAAGAAAGGCCCGAGGTTGCCTAGTGGTTATAGTCAGGAATGGCTGAGGATAGAACTGGGTTTTTCCCAATGCCTCCTCTGAGGAGGCAAAGAATTATCAAACTGCTTTGGCTAGGAGGCCAAAGGTAGATGTCATCCCAAACAACCGGCGAACACAAAATTGAAGAAGGTGGATATAAACAATGAGAGCTTAAAGGTAAAGGGACCCCTGACCATTAGGTTCAGTCGTGACCGACTCTGGGGTTGCGGCGCTCATCTCGCTTTATTGGCCGAGGGAGCCGGCGTACAGCTTCCGGGTCATGTGGCCAGCATGACTAAGCCACTTCTGGCGAACCAGAGCAGCGCACGGAAACGCCGTTTACCTTCCCGCTGGAGCAGTACCTATTTATCTACTTGCACTTTTGATGTGCTTTCAAACTGCTAGGTTGGCAGGAGCTGGGACTGAGCAACGGGAGCTCACCCCGTCGTGGGGATTTGAACCGCCAACCTTCTCATCAGCAAGTCCTAGGCTCTGTGGTTTAACCCACAGCGCCACCCGCGTCCCAATGATAGCTCAGGGAGCCTTAAAGTCTTTGTTTATGAACTGTACACAGCTCCTTAACCCTGCTCCTCATGCACTGCTCCAACCACCTCACTCCATCCTAAACCAGGCTGCTCTTTGGCCTCTTCCTTGACTCTGCCTTACCTCGTAGTTGATGAACTGGCTGGAATCATCCAGGCGCATATCCTCCTTCCGGGGAGGGTGGTCTCTTGTGGCCAATGCGAGGCAGCGCAGGGTGTCGATGCCAGTGCCCCACTCCCGGATCTTGGAGAGTATCTTCTCCTTGGTGGAGAGAGTCAGGGCAACCCGGGTGCTGCCGACACGGACATAGTTGCAGCGCTCAATGACACTCTCTGGGGCGCCCTGTCGGAAAAGGTATGGAAGTCACAGGGCAGGCCCATTAAGAGATGCAGAAGGCAAGCAAACGGGTAAGAGATTGGAGGACAACCAGCCCAAGAGCCGGGGGGTTTCCTCAGGTGGGTTCCATTAGCACCCAGAGGATGGAGAGCCGACTAAAGGGCCAGGGCTAAAATTCAATGCAAATTATTTGATGGGATGGATGTGCCGCCTGCCCTCTTCAAATTCACAGACACAGCGTGGACCACCTGAATGATGCTCGCAGACTCCTGGTGATACATGGACTATGGTTTAGGCACCTCCTGCTATATTGCACGTTTGCTGCTATTTTAAAGGTTTTCCTTGTACATTTGTAAAGTCACCATTTTTAGTTGTAATAGCTTAGCGATCCCCCCCGTATTAAGTGAAAGAAAAATGGTCTTAAAACTAAGCCATTAAGAATAAGCAATTTCTGTTCACTTTTTGCAAACAAAAAACACACTTCAAAAATCCAGAAGTGGTGAATCATCTGGTTGAGGGTTGTGTGCCAAACCACCAGTAAGTTTAGAAACCTTGGGTTGGATCGGTCTGATGAAAAGAGCAGCAAATTCAGACCCCATCCCTACCCAGCAGGACAGATTTTTAAAAACAACAACAACAACACAACAATCAATATGTCCTTTAGCCGAACTCACAAACGAACACTGGGCATTTGATCCATGATACCTCTGCATGAAAATAGAGACTTAAAAGTAAAACAAGAGTGTGTGCTATTTAGGGAATTACTTTTCTGCCTTTTGGAGCAGAGAAACGTTTTTCTCCCTCTGTTATAACACTGCGATTCACGGACATCCAACGAAGGTGAAGGTTGGAAGGACAGAGAAAAGAAAGTCCTTCTTCACCCAGTGCATAGTTAAACTATGGCGCTCCCTCCCTCAGGAGGCAGTGATGGCCACCAACCTAGATTTCTTTAATAAAGGATTAGACATAACCATGGAGGAGTGGGCCATCAATGGATGGCTACGCTCTGCCTCCAAAGTTGGAGGCAGCAATGCTTCTGAAGAGCAGTTGCAGGGAGCCACAGGAGGGTAGAGGGCTCTTGTGCTTGGGGTCCTGCTTGTGGGTTTCTCACTGGGGCATCTGGGTGGCCACAGTGAGAGCAGGATGCTGGACTAGTTGGGGCATTGTTTTAACCCAGCAGGGCTCTTACAAGCAATGTGATTTTCACCTCCAGCGCAGACCCCTTGCATCCCAGGGGTAAGGAACCTGCGGCCTTCCAGACAGCATTAGACTCCAACTCCCATCATCCCTGGGCAGTGGGCCATGCTGGCTGGGACTGATGGGGGCTAGAGTGCAGCAAGCTCTGGAGGTGCAACCCGTCTCCCTACCCTGCTATAGCAAGGATGCTGGCTTTTGAATTGTCTGTTTTCCTCCCGATATCCTCTTGCATATGAGAAGCTCTGCTAAGTGAGCAATTGTAGAGGTAAGCCCAGTGTTAGTTTAGCTCACTGGGAACTCAGCCGACGCCCACAATTTCCTCTAGGTGGTGCTGCTTTGCCAGTCTTCAAATGCCGCATGTTTCGCAGAAGGGGGAAGCTTGGACAAGGGAGCAGAGTTATGTGGAATACCGAGAACCCTGATTAGGTCACTACAAAACCCAGGCGGAAAGGGGAAATCGGTGACGTAGACAGAACAACCCTGGTCAGCAGCAACAGAAAACGCTTCTTCACGGAAGAATAGCACCATCATGTTATGCCCCTGCTGAATGAAAGGTGGGGTATATATGTAATGAGTACGTAAGAGGATGCCAATTCCCCGGGATTCCAGTTTCACTAAAACCTTTTGTAAGCATTGCCAGGATTCAGCCTTGCCCAGAGCTAAAACCTTGGAGGAAAAGCAGCAGAGAGCAGGAGCCCCCAGCAGCCAGTATGGTCAATGGCGAGGAACGATGGGGAGTCTGCCAATCGTGGCTGGACTACTGCAATTGTTTTAGTTTGTTATTACATTATGGGTTGCTGTTTTTTGAGTTTTTGTATTGTAAATGCAGAGAGAAGAAACGCGGTGGTGTATCTGTAATAGTGAAACCGGGTGCCTTCTTCTGCCCCAGCTGCAACAAAACATGTCTCTCTCCCGTATCGGTTCTATAGCTACAGCAGGCACTGTAACTCTCCAACGGTTTAACTTTACGCCCCACTGGCACACTCTTCCAGTGCGGTACAGAAATTTAATTAAAAAAAATAAGTAATTTGGTCTTGATGGGGCTACTATTGTGGTTGGTGTGGTGGTAACTAGGTGGCTTATGGAGACAAACTCCCTCCAGCCTAGGGCATCTTGCTTGTGGGATTTGAACTGGTACTGGTGTGCAAAGCCCTATGTAGTTTGGGACCAGGATACCTAAAAGACTGTCCTCTACACAACCAACCAATCGCTGTGTTCTGCTGCAGAGGGCATCCTGCAGACGCCATCCTATCAGAAGGTCTGGTCTGCACAATGTCAGAGCTCGGTGGCATTCAGCACGGCGGCACCTACCTTCTAGAACACCCTCCCAACCCTCAGCAGGAGAACCCCACGCTGCAACATTCTGTTGCCGCTCCCCTTTCATTGCCAGCTTGTGAAAGATCAGCATTCTGTGGCCACCAAGTGGAGCAGGGCTCTCTGCCCACGAGCTGGTACCTTGACAAAGAGCTTGCTGCCAGAAGAGTTGTGGTTGGTTGGCACTGGCGTGCAGTAAACCGACATGGACTTGCGGTCGCGGGAAAATTCAAGGGTGCACTCCTTCTTCATCAGCTGCTTGATCACCTGAAGAGGGAGGAGGTAAGAAAGGATGCAGGAGTTGAACCCTCGAAACTTCAGCAAGGTGAATTCTCTTCAACGGGTATGGAGAAGGTTCAGAAAAAAGCAGATAAACTCAACACCAAGATTTCTAGAAAATTCCTAGTATTAGGGTCCTACTGCTGTGTGTTTTTTGTGGGGGTCAGTCTGGGTGATACCTGTGGGCCCCTTACTAAAGGCATCTGCTGTGCAGGCACATTATCCTCAATCCAATTAAATATTACCAGCGCTGGAGAAAGCCTCAGATTTACTCTGGTTGACCCTTGGTGCTTTCAGTTTAATTGAATAAGCGTAATGGCATTTCCTCACAAACCTCATCTTTCTAGTCTTCAGATTCCCAGCTGCCTATAGATGAACCCAGCATTCAGAGGAAAATCTGGACGGTTGCCAGTAGTCAGATCTACATCCAGTATCCCACGGGCATCTGGTTGGCCCCTGTGAGGATGGGATGCTGGACCAGATGGGCCACCGGCCTCTAATCCAGAAGAGCTCCTCTTATGTTCTTATGCGTTCCAGCACCAAGGGTGTTCCTGCAAGCAGGAAGGCAAACACTCGAGAGGGGCTTCATTTTAAGGGGATGGATGACTCAGTAGAACTTCCATTTGCTTTGGCTTTCAATCAGGCAGGTGTGCAGCGCATCTCGGGTGATGTTTTGCACAGGGATGAATGGGATTACGCAGCCCACAACTCAATGGAATAATTTGCCATATTCTTCCGTGTATAAGACGGTGCTTTTTGCTTAAAAAAAATAGGCAAAAATTGGGTGTCGTCTTATACACGGATAGTGAATGCAGAGGGGGAACGTGCGATTAATGGCAGCAGTAAGCAGGAGATTGGCAGCGGCAATTGGGCAGGTGATGGCGGTTGCCATTGGCAGCTGCGGCAAGATGTGTGATTGGCAGTGGCTGCAGCAAGCAATCGGCAGTGGCGGGCAGGCAGGTGAGCGATTGGTGGAAGTGACCTCCCCCACACCCCCAAAAAGATAACAACTTAATTTCTTAATTTTGGGTTAAAAACAAATAGGGCTCATCTTATAAAGGGTCTTATACACAAAAAACTACGGTAACAAACCAAGAGATCCATCTTGGCGCCAAGGCTCCTGCAAAGACCCGAAAGCTGGCGCTGCCAAGAAAGTCAATGCTTATCTGGTGCTATTATCAGTTGCCCTTCGTAATTCCCTCCCTTCTCAACTAGCTTTTCTAACCTCCAGAAGTCCCTCCTGTTCTGAGCAGCTCCTAAATGGCATGTCTGATAGAAAGAGGGTGTGATCAAGCGACTGAAAGACAGAGAATGAGTGTGTCTGAGAGAAACAGAGAGATATCGGGGGGGGGGGTTGACAGCGAAAGGCCAGCCCCTCCAAATGTCCCTATTTTCCAGGGACAGCCCCAGATTTATAGAAGCCATCCTGGTTTCTGGCTTGATCCCGGAATGTCCCGCTTTTCCTCAGGACATCCCTATTTTCATCACAGAAATGTTGGAGGGTATGAAAGGATGGAGTAGGCAACCTTTTTTCTTTCAAGGAACAAATTATCTTGGGGATATTATGGTGTTGCCAGATTTCAAAAAGTTAAAATCCAGACACAAATATTCTCTCGGACATTTAGAGCGACCTGCCCAGTTTTCGAAGGTCGAATCCTGGCTACGTCCGAGACGTATGGCAACCCTAGGATATTCTGTCAGGAGCCACACATTGACTTTGTGTGTGTGGCCAAAGCCAGTGGAAGGTGGAGCCAGAACCAAAAGAGGGCAGGTCACCCATTTTCTTTCTCTTTTTCCACCCCTTCTCTCTCTCTCTCTCTCTCTCTCTCTCTCTCTCTCTCTGCCACCCCCTTTCCTTTTCACCTCTCTTTCCAACACCAGATCACTCTGGACATAGGCCCAAACTGAACTCTTACTGAGGGACTTTGAAGTTCTCCCATGGGCTGCTTGTGGCCCAAGGGATGTAGGTTGCTCACCCCAGTGTAGGAAGCAAGCCTAGCCCACCCTGAACCTCTCTTCTCTGGCTGCCCCAGCTGAGCGCAAGGAAGCAGAAGGCAAATTAACGTCTTACGCACTGTATTGCATGCGTTCGCCCTCTCGACTTTGGAGAGGCTGCTGGTATCTGTGTCGAAAACGTTCATCTTCTCCACTAGGCATGTCAAGGCCGTTTCTGTGGCTTCGCCCACTTTTTCGTAGACTTTCTTGGACTGTTAACAGGAAGGGAAAAGGGGGAAGAACAGTGAGCAGAAAAGAAAGATGCGATATAGTTCTCATAGAACCCAGTGCTGTGGGTTTTCTGGAAATGTGTGTTTCTTTCTTCCTTTTAATGAACTTTTATTAACACTTTCCACAATGCAAAGGAAGACAATGTGTGTTTCTAAACATCACTCGCTCTCAGTCCAGATTACAGGGTTGTTGTGAAGATAAAATGGGAGCTCCTTGGAAAGGTGGGGGACATGAATGTAATAAATATTAAAGACTATTATCATTATTATTTTCTAGAAAGGAAAATAACAGTAAGAAAAAATTCAGTGCCCCAAATTACAGATATTTTATTTCATAATATATATATATACCACTTGATTGTAACAATAAACAAACAAACAAACCTCAAAACAGTTTGCAAAAATATAACTATAATTTTAATTTTATTTTTATTTTTTAAAAAACCTATTGAAAACATTCAAAATCATTATAATAAACAAACTGGTTTCAAGCACAACCCACCTCATTGTAATCTAGGGAGGAGTCGTTGCAAAGGGCACAAATTGTGGCGAGTTCCACCAGGCCGTCATACTGTCCACAGCGAACAGGCCTGTCATTCTTGAAGCTGCCATTTAAAAGTGGAGGGATATTGTCATTATTAACTATTGTTATGTATTGTTGTTATAATACAGATACCTTTACTGGCGTGACAAGTTTGGACATTTCAAATCACTGGGATAAATTTAAAAGGGAAAGGAGTTATTGTATTGTTGTTATTGTTATTTGTATACCCGCAAGTCTCAGGGCAGTCCACAAAATAAAACCACAATATAAAAGCACAAAATACATAATAAAAATAAAAGCAAGAGCAACCCAATAATCCTTCCTCCCCAACACATTTTAAAAGGGCATAGGATGTCAAATCAACCAAAGGCCTGGTTAAAGAGCCACTGCAAAAGAGGCCGGTTCTCATATTGCCGCCCTCTGGTCCTCTTGTGGAAGAGCCACATGAAGAAGGGCCTCAGCAGATGATCTCAGGGTCCGGGCAGGTTCATATGGAGAGAGGCGTTCCTTGAGGTATTGTGGTATTATATCTTTGCTCATCGCCTTTAACGAAGCGTCACCAAACAACTTACGAAACAATTGAAATACAGAATGACTTCTCAAACACTGATAATCCTTAACCCAGAATAGAAGGTAAGCACAGTAAGTGTTCATCCATCAACAAGAATAAAAGGGGATGAACCTTATACCCTCATTTGAAATCAAAACAAACCGGGACTGTTTGCACCAGGAGATAATGAACAAAAGAATGGAACCATTTGTTTATTTGTTTTTATTATTTATCTGTCTCTGGGATTTCTGTCCTGACCTGCTAAATAAATAACACAGTCCAGTGGTTCACAAACTTTTCCCTCCCATGGACTGCTTGAAAATTGCAGAGGGTCTTGACAGACGGCTCAGCAATTTTTCTGCCCCTTGTAGCAATTGCAATTTTAAATAAAATTGTATTTTATTAGCATTCCATAAAACTGACTAAAACCAGTGAGGGGAACACAAGTCTGAAGGATTATTGGGGTGGGGAGAGTCATGACTTGTTACCATGAGATGATACCGTTTAAATATATTGTACAGACGGGGTCTCTAAGGCTTTGTTGCTGAGGCAACATTCTGGAACATTCTAGGAGGCAACCAGCAATTTGGAGTGCTGGTCACCTCACGATTCTGCTCGCCTCGCCTCAAAAAGGATATTACAGAGTTGGAAAACAGAGACTAAAATGATTAAGGGAATGCAGAGACTCCCCTATGTGGAAAGATTTGTGACTTCCCTGTGTAAGGGATCGTCCACACTTCTGCCTGGATCCCGTGCATGGGTCTGAATGGTTTTGCCCTTGTCCTGCTGCTTTCCCTCAGAAAACCCACTATTCTGCAGTAAACTCGATTGCCATTTGTTCCAATTCCACGCCAAATATCGGATTTCCTCGGAGGAAAGTGGTAGGGCAAAAGGAAGTGTCGATAAGCCCTAAGAGACGGCAGGATAGAAGTTTATAAAATTATGTGGGACACAGGGAAAGTGCATAGAGAAGTTTTCCTCCCTCTCATAACGCTAGAATTTGGAGACGTCCGATATTGGAAGATTCAGGACAGAGAAAAGAAAGGACTTCTTCACACAATGCATAGTTAAACTATGGAACTCACTCCCACTGGAGACAGTGATGGCCACCAACTTAGATGGCTTTAAATGGGGATGGTTACTATGGCGCTGCTTTGCCTCCAGAGTCGGAAACAGCAATGTTTCTGAATCCCAGTTGCTGGAAACAGCAGGAGGTCCTGTTTGCGGGTTTCCCAGAAAAGGCATCTGGTCTGACCCTGTGAGAACAGGATGCTGGACTAGATGGGCCCCCACTGGCCTGATCCTGCAGGCGCCCTTAGGTTCTTAACTTGCTCCAGCTTGCGCCTCATATGGAGCTGTCTGTCCTGAATGTCTTTCCTGAAATGGAACAGGCAGCTTCGTATGCAGTGCCAGGCTGTGACCACTCAGAAATACTGAAAACGGACTTTGCACGTTCTCAGAGGCTCTCCTCCTACGAAGCTGCCCTACACTAAGCCAGGCCTTTGGTCCATCTACTTCAGTACTGTCTGTTTTGACTGGCAATGGGGTCTTTGGCAGAGGTCCTTCCCGCCCGCTACTACCTCAAGCTTGTTTTAACTGGAGGGGTGCTGACCCTCTGGGCCCCCAGCCCCAGAAGCAGAGTCCTTCTCAAATCCCAGGCTGAGGGCTGCCCACCCCCTATCCAGACTGCTCAAAAGATTTGAACTTTACTTCCCTGTAAAGAAAGTGGGGAAAGGAAGGTAAAATCCACTGCTTAGATCCTGGGAACGGACTGCCTTGAAAATGAATGCCGCATTGTGAAAGGCACGTAATAAATTGCTTTTGACAGCTAACTCTGCAAAAAAGATACAGTGTTTCTGGCTGACTTCTCCTGGTTTTAGAGTAACTTTAAAATAGTTGGAATTCATACAGTCGTCTTTTTTGATAAACTGGGGGACTTAAAAAAGTTATTTTTCAAAGTTACAAGTCTGACTGCAACTGTGTCCCCCTAGAGGAAGTTGGACATTGTTACAAAAATAATTGAGCCAGGGAATTTTCCACTCCATAACAAAGCCCAGCTGTGGGAGCGACCTTGGACTTATCTGGAGTGGTATGGCAGACGGGAAAGAAAAGTTAGATTCGACTCAAGAGAAAATATTGAGGTCTGGCAGAATTCGCACGGACATTGGGTCACAAAGAAGAGCATCAGCATCTGGGGCCTCTGGGGTATCTGGACCATCAGGGGCTGTACCAGCACAAGCGAAGTCAAAAGGAATGTCGTCTGAAGAGGTTTTAGCTTTGGCATTAGGGAAAATTAATGAATCATTGGAAAATTTAACCAGGCAAGTAGCTGAAACAAATATACAGGTGGCTGTAACAAATAAACAAGTAGCTGAAGCATCGGCAAAAATTGACCAGAATACTACGAGCATAAATAATTTGGGACAGCAGGTGAACACCAATACACAGGCTATTGAGAAATTGCTTCAAGAATCTACTCAGATTCGAAAGACTGCTGAGGAAGCAAAGGAGATAGCAACTGCCACTGAAGAGAAGATACCACCGATACACAGACGACTGGAAGACTACGGTTTGATGCTTTCCATGGTGGAATTGAAGGAGAAACAAACTAATCTGAGGATCAGAGCTGTACCTGAACTTGAGAAGGACAATTTGGCTGATTTTCTTACTAAGGAATTTATAGACTTTTGGCAACTAGATTCGGGAAAGGAAGAATTCAAGATAGTAAGTGCATTCAGGCTTGGAAAAGGAGGAAAGAAGAATAAAGTGAGAGACTGTCTTATTACTTTTCGAACTAAAGAGGAGACAGATAAAATCTTGAATTTGCACTACCAAAAGACCTTGGAAATTTATCAGTCAAGTGTTGAGATTTTTAAGGATATTCCGAAACATCTTTTGGACCTCAGGTCTAACTACGGAGAGCTGGTCGCTTTGTTGAGAAGCAACAGAATCCTTTTTAGGTGGGAGTTCCCTCAAGGCTTGTCCTTTAAATACAAAGGAAGGAAGATAAAAATAAGATCACTGGACGACAAAGATAGATTTCTGAGAGACTGTGGAGAAGATTTGCAGAAAGAAGCGGAAATAGGGAAAGAGCCAAGAGCACGGGATAGTGGAATACTAGACATAGCAAACTTATCTTTTGGATTACCTGGTTCAGAGAAAGTGACGCCACCGACAGATCAAGAACAGATACTTGGTGCTGTTGGAGGAAAAACAAAGTAACTACACTATGGCTCTGCAACTATTAAGCTGGAATTGTAATGGTCTAAATTCCCCCCAGAAAAGGAAAAATGTTTTTCATTTATTGAAAAGAGAACAATTGGACTTGATTTGCCTACAGGAAACACATGTGATTAGGTTACATAGAAAAGTACTGATTAATAAAAGATTGGGACAAGAGTTTATTTCATCTGACAAAGTTAAAAAAAGAGGAGTAGTGATCTATGCAAAGGAGAGATTATCACCGAAATTTATTTTTAAAGATGACCAAGGAAGATATGTGGCAATTGAAATTCAAATTCAAGGAGAAAAATTCCTGATAGTAGGAATTTATGCACCAAACGAGGGGAAATCTGAATTCTTCAAAAAGTTGCATGAGACTTTAATGGACTATATGGACTATAATTTGATCTTGATGGGAGACATGAACGGAGTAGTATCAACAAACATGGACAAGGCACAAAGACAGGTGGTCACCAAGGATGGTAGACTACCGAAAACTTTTTTTGAGATGACAGACAATTTGGATTTAGTTGATATTTGGAGAATAAAGAATCCCCTGGCTAGAGAGGGAACTTTCTTTTCTGAAGCCAAAATGACATGGACCAGAATCAATCAAATATGGGTAACTAGTGGAATGGCTCCAAAGATAAAGAAGGCGGAAATCTGTCCAAGAACTTGCTCTGACCATAATCCTGTGAAGATGGAGATGAAACTGATTTCCACTGGTTCTTTTAGATGGAGGATGAATGACACCTTATTTAGAGATGAAAACGTGATTAAGAAGGCCCAAAAAACTATGAGACTATTTTGAGATAAATATGAACACTGATGTTGAAAAAAGAGTTATCTGGGACGCAAGTAAAGCCGTTATGAGAGGGTTCTTGATACAACAGAATGCAATAAAGAAAAGAAGCCAAAATGAAAAGAAAGATAAAATATTGGAAAAAATAAAAGATAGTGAGAAGAAATTGAGAGCAAAACCAAAGTCGCAAGAGATTCTGAAAGAAATAAAGCTATACCAAGTACAATATATGAAAATGATGAATCAGGAAATAGAATGGAAAATTAAACAAATGAGACAAAAGACATTTGAATCAGCTAATAAATGTGGGAAGTTGCTAGCGTGGCAAATGAAAAAAAGACAAAAATTAAATACTATTACAAACCTAGAAGTGGAAGGAAGGAACATACAGAACCCAGCCAAGATTAAAAAAATGTTTCCAGAGGTACTTCAAACAATTATACACACAAGGGCCACAGAAAGAAGTTGACATAGATCGATTTTTGAAGATAAATGGATTACAAAAAATTCCTCAAGAAAGTAAATTAATGTTGAACTGTAAAATATCTGAACAGGAAATAGAAGATGCCATTCAGAACATGCAATTGGGCAAATCTCCAGGACCAGATGGACTGACTTCAAGATATTACAGAACTTTAAAACAATGGTTAGTACAACCTTTAAAAGAAGTCTGTAATGAAATACTGGAAGGGAAAAAGGTACCAGAATCGTGGAAAGAAACATATATTACACTTATACCGAAAACAGAAACTGAAAAAACTCAGCTTAAGAACTACCGCCCCATATCACTACTTAATGTGGATTACAAAATTTTTGCAGATATCTTGGCTAAGAGATTAAAAAAGTGTTGATGGAAGAGATTCATAAAGACCAAGCAGGCTTTCTTCCGAGTAGACATTTGTCTGATAATTTGAGGAATATAATTAACATTCTGGAAAAGTTAGAAGTGAATACTAACACCAAAGCAGTTTTAATATTTGTAGACGCGGAGAAAGCCTTTGACAATATTTCTTGGAGTTTTATGAAGAAAAATCTACAGGGGATGGGGGTGGGAGAAGGATTTGGAAACGGTATAAGTGCAATTTACTCTGAACAAAAGGCCAAGTTAATTGTTAATAATGAGGTGATGGAGGAATTTAAGATAGAGAAAGGGACACGACAAGGTTGCCCAATTTCCCCATTGCTTTTTATATCAGTCCTGGAGGCTTTGCTGAATATGATTAGAAGAGACCAGTTGGTTAAAGGTATACAAGTCGGAGCTAAACAGTATAAATTGAGAGCATTTGCAGACGATTTAGTACTGACATTACAGGAGCCAGAATCTAGTACCAAAAGAGTTTTGGAACTGATTCAAGATTTTGGTCAGGTTGCTGGATTCAAATTGAACAAACTAAAAACAAAGGTTTTGGGGGGAAATTTAACAGAGAATGAAAGAGAGAGGTTTCAGAATGAGACAGGTTTAACAGTGGTTAAAAAAGTGAAATACTTGGGGATTAACATGACAGCCAAAAACGTGAATTTATTTAAAGATAATTATGAAAAATGTTGGGCGGAAGTGAAAAAAGACTTAGAAATTTGGTCAAACTTGAAGCTTTCACTGCTAGGCCGTATTGCTGCGATAAAGATGAATGTATTGCCAAGAATGTTATTTTTGTTTCAAGTATTGCAAATTGTAGACAAGATGGACTGTTTCAAGAAGTGGCAGAGAGATATTTCTAGATTTGTCTGGCAGGGCAAGAAGCCCAGAATAAATTTTAAGATTTTAACGGATGCAAAGGAAAGAGGTGGATTTGCCCTGCCAGACCTTAAACTGTATTATGAATCAGCAGCTTTCTGCTCGTTGAAAGAATGGCTACTCCTTGAGAATACAGACATTTTGGATTTGGAAGGTTTTAACAATGTATTTGGTTGGCATGCATATCTGTGGTATGATAAGGTCAAAGCACATAAAGCATTTAAAAATCATATTGTCAGGAAAGCACTATTTAATGTCTGGATAAGATATAAAGATTTATTTAAAATAAAACCCCAAGGTGGTTATCAACAATGGAAGCAAAGGCCTTGAAAAAACTCAACATGGAGACCAAATGGCTGAAATATTGGGAAATTTTGGAACAAGTAGGAGACAAATTGAAATTGCAGAGTTATGAAAAACTAAAGAATAAAGTGCGAGATTGGCTTCATTATTATCAAATAATGGAGGCATATAATCAGGACAAAAAAATTGGATTCCAGGTGGAAAAATCAAAATTGGAAACAGAACTGTTAGAGCCCAAAACTAAGATTTTGTCAAGGATGTACAGTGGTGCCTCGCAAGACGAAATTAATTCGTTCCGCAAGTTTTTTCTTCTTGCGAGTTTTTCGTCTTGCGAAGCACGGTTTCCCATAGGAATGCATTGAAAATCAATTAATGCGTTCCTATGGAGACCGCCTTCAGACCTCTTCTGAAGGCTGGCGGGGGGAGAAGGACTTTTCTCCCCACCGCCAGCCTTCAGAACAGCCTTCTGAAGGCTGGCAGGGGGAAGAAAAGCCCTTCTCCCGCTGTCAGCCTTCAGAAGAGTTCCCCAGGGCTGCCTAGGCTGAGGATAGCAGCCTGCTGCCCGGCGCGAGGGGCGCTCTGCTTCAGAGCGCCCCTCGCGCGGGGCAGACATTCGCAGCTTGGGGAGCCCTGCAGGACTTCCCCGCAGGGCTCTCCAAGCTGCGGGTAGCAGCCTGCTGCCCTGCGCGAGGGGCGCTCTGCTTCAGAGCGCCCCTCAAGCGGGGCAGACATTCGCAGCTTGGGGAGCCCTGCAGGACTTCCCCGCAGGGCTCTCCAAGCTGCGGATAGCAGCCTGCTGCCCCGCACGAGGGGCGCTCTTAAGCAGAGCGCCCCTCGCGCGGGGCAGACATTCGCAGCTTGGGGAGCCCTGCAGGACTTCCCCGCAGGGCTCTCCAAGCTGCGGGTAGCAGCCTGCTGCCCCGCGCAAGGGGCGCTCTGCTTCAGAGCGCCCCTCACGCGGGGCAGACATTCGCAGCTTGTCCCCGGAGATTTCCCTATGGGCTTTCGTCTTGCGAAGCAAGCCCATAGGAAAATTCGTCTTGCGAAGCCGCTAAAAATCAGAAAACCCTTTCGTCTTGCGGGTTTTTCGTTTAGCGAGGCATTCGTCTTGCGGGGCACCACTGTATAACTTGCTGTTGAAATGGAATACTCAGGATGAAACGGTGAAATCTGCTATGATTAAGTGGGCACAAGATGTTGGACATAATATTATGTTCGCTGACTGGGAACAGTTATGGACCACAGGTATGAAGTTTACGGCATGCAATGCCTTAAGAGAGAATATTATGAAAATGATATACAGGTGGTACATGACCCCAGTCAAGCTGGCAAAAATTTATCATTTGCCCGATAACAAATGTTGGAAATGTAAAGAAACAGAAGGCACATTCTTTCACCTTTGGTGGACGTGCCCAAGGATTAAGGTTTTCTGGGAGATGATATATAATGAATTGAAAAAGGTATTTAAATATCCCTTCTTGAAGAAACCAGAGGCCTTTCTTCTGGGCATAGTCGGCCAACAGGTGCCAAAGAAGGACAGAACTTTTTTATGTATGCCACAACAGCAGCAAGAATACTTATCGCAAAGTATTGGAAGACACAAGACCTACCCACCCTGGAAGAATGGCAGATGAAGGTGATGGACTATATGGAATTGGCAGAAATGACCGGCAGAATCCGAGACCAGGGAGAAGAGTCGGTGGAAGAAGATTGGAAGAAATTTAAAGACTACAGAAATATTGTAAAATTAATGAATGTTAGAATGATGTTGGATTAAAAGTTATGTGGTTTTTAGCTATAATGCTATAAGGAGTATGAAAAAATGGACTATTAATAAGCAAAAATCTAATGTTACATTATTTTAAGATTAAAGATTAGGATAAGCAAAGACGGGAAGAATTTGCTGAACTGACAAATTAAACTGGAATACAAAAAGGGAGGTTAGAGGAGGTCCGGGAATTAAGTAAATGAAAGAATGTAATGGAAAGATGGAACTGTTTTTATTTGTATTTTTCTTTTTTCTTTTTTCATTTTGTAAAACTTTAATAAATATTTTATATATATATAAAAAAAACAGACTGCTCAAATTAGACCCTGAGCCTGCCCGATTAAATCCCTGTGGAAAAGCCATTTTTGGAAGGCCGGAAGGAGGCCTTCTGTCAACGAGCTGTTTCGAACAGAGTGACAAATTGTACCCTTTCATGAGACATTAGCAAATGTCTTGGACTAAGCACAGCTGTGATGGAAAAGTTCTTTGCTAATTAAGGGATCATTAGAGTCCGGGGGGGGGAGAAAAAAGTTTATATATCGAAGAGGAGAAGGGAATTAACACACCCTTACACTCAAATAATTCTAGATCTCCTGCCAGGGTTTTGTTTTTGCTGAAACTCCATAGGAATGTGGAAAAAGGAGCAGAGTATTTTAGCTTCCTTGTTTGTTTGTTTTTTAAATATGTACTGGTAAGTTTCTAGAATGTGTGGCCACAGAGATCTGCTGGGAAGTTTTCTGGCTGCTGAAAATTTAGAAGCCGGAGGAGCAGAATAAAAGTTACACTGGTGCACACTGAAGATTGGAGAAATAGGAAATGGAGAGAAACCAATCCTTATGAGGTGTGTCCCGCCCCAAGTATAAATTGACACTATTTACATGGTAGATCCTGCTTGTGCAACCCTTGAGTGAGAGATGTGGATCGCCACAGATCCCGGAGCTAAACCTGCAGCTCTTCTCCCTTGCTCTGCTTAGGCTCCACCCATTCCAAAGCAATTTGCTGTACATTCTTCCAAGTGGAGCTTTATTCCACTTGCTGTTTCCCATGGATGCGCCTCTTAAAATAGCCCAAGATTCAAAACTGGATAAAAAAGTGACTTGACCCTGGTGATTTACAGCCTCATGAACTGCATCACGAATTCCGACTGGTTTGGAGCAGGATCTGAGCAGCTTACATGCCCCTAATGACACCACCGCAGTGCTCCATGGCAAAACTAAATTCAAATAAATTCAAATGTGGAACCCGAAGGTCGTATCCAATGTTAGTCATACTCATACCCCAGAGAAATTAATGGTTTTATGTTAGTCATAGGAGTTGACGTCTTTGGAAGGTGTTGGACGCTCCTTCATTGGAGGCTTTCCAACAGAGGTGGGATTCCTCAGTTGTGATTCCTGCATTGCAGGGGCTTGGACTGAGTCCCTTCCAACTCTATAATTGTACAATTCTATATCTATTATTGTCAACGGGTCTACTTTGAGCGTGACAACCACTGGATAGAATGCAGAATTTTTTAGTGAACATGGTTATATGAGGACCAAATCAGGAAATTGTTTTTCAAAAACCAGCCATAGAAAATCTAGCGCTCAAACCCAGAAGGCCTTAAAAGAATTATCTTTGGACTTACAGAATAAAGATGTCTGGCAACTGGCTATCCCTGAGAAAATAACTCATAACTTGAAAGCAATTAAAGGAAGAAAACAAAAAGGAAAACAGACAAATTTGATGCAGTACAGTAGAGTGGTCATTCTTTCAAAACAAAACAGGTCTTAAAAGGTAAACTCTCCAAATCATCTTTGCAGATATGGCTATCCTGAACAGCACAGCTTGAAATATAGCCTTCCCTAGGAACAATTATCCATGATGGATTTTAAAAAGAAAAAACTTTTGTGCTGTGCCCGATACATTATATGATGGAGATTTGGCTAATTTGCATGGGTTAATAAGAATAATTTATGTTAATGTGCCATCTGATATCTGTTATGGGCGGTGAGGATGCTGTGTTATATATTTGCTACTATATTAAAAAAAAACCCCAGGAGATTTTATATAAAATAAAGGAAAAAATGGCAATGAAAGGGCAGGGATAGTTAGATCAGAGCTGTGAGGATAGTTAAGGATCAGAGGTGTGGCACAGGAAGAGAGGGGGTTTAACCCAAGGACGGAAAACCTCCAGGTGTTATTGGACTCTCAGCAGGCCCAGCCAGCCTCAAAAATTGCCCCCATCCAGCTTCCTTTTTAAAGAAAAAAATCATGGAACTCCCCTTTAACAGCTTGTTAGATCATAGAGATTTTTAATGTTTTAAGTAAGGGTAGAATAAGCCTCATGTGCCCCCTTTGTGAAGGATGAAACCCAGACCATCTGGAAATCAATGCACATGGCAGAACTGGCGATTGGTTATTTTGTGTGTGTGTGTGTGGTAGGTGGGTTTTATTGGAAGATGGCGGCTGGAAAGTTCCGGAAAACCAAAGCAAACAGAAGAGGCGTTTTGCAAGATTCACAGAAGGGATCTTCCTGTTCTCTCTCCATGCCACATGGCGCATCCTGGGGCTAAAGAATAAATTTAATGCTGGGTGTCCCCAGCACTGCCAGCCCAGAGCTGCAATTTTAATTTTATGCATTTAAAACATTTTTAACCTTGCTTTTCAAATTTGTAGAAATTTCGGAGGAGGATTACAATCTACTAGGCCTTTTGGAAAGTTGTTTGTTCGCTATGCACTCGGGATGCCTCTTAAGATATTGAAATCAAATATGGCATGATGGTTTCTGAGATCAAGGAGCAGGTTTTCATCTATGTTCAGATACATTTTGAATCAAGATGGCAGAATGAATCTTCCAATATTGCCTTGATTTTTTGGTTTCTTAGAATTCCTGAGCAAAGCCAAGTGCAAGGCTGCTAGTAAGTAAATGAAATTAAAATTAAATCTCTAATCTAATTAAATATACCCTGGTTGACATTCCTTTCTGAGCCTGCCTCTAGATAACTTTGCTAGCTCTCTACTTGATAAATAAAGCCAAATAGAAGTGCCAAGTGCTTACATTTGTCCCTCCGGTGTGTACGTAGACCCGGAGATGGTGAACTCATGCAGGCTGCAATGGATTCCTTCTATCTTCTCAACAATGAACATCTGCAATAAAGGCAGAGAGAGGGAGAAAGGGAAAGGTGAGCAATGGAAAGAACCCCACACGGCTGAGTAATAATTTTTCAAAATGTAGTAACGCTCCCATTCTCCCCGTTTGTTCATTTATACCTGGCCTTCCTGCCAAAAAGCGCATTTTATACACAATCCACTAAAACAGGCTAACAAATGACACAAAAGGAAACAGGGTTGGGGAGGGTGGGGGGGGAAGCAAACTTAGGTGGTGATTATTAAACTGTATTTCTTGCAATTCAAACATTGCTGTGGCAGTGTGGGAAATGAAGCCATAAGCAATCCCTCAGGGCTTCTTGGAGCACCACGATCACAGCAAGGCAAGTTCTGCAGGATCCGCCGACAGAGGAGGAGGCCTTCACTAAGGGACACTTTTCTCAGAGCACCATCAAAGCTAGAGCAGGTCTTACTTCTGGTGCAGGCATGTTCAGAGGCAGCATGTTTCCCAATTTTTATTTTTATTTTGGTTCAGACATCTCACCAAACCATGACTGGCACAAGTTATGGTGTATAAAGTTCTGTTCACCATTTTAAGCTCACAACACCTTTTGCGGTAGGCTAGGTTGAGAGTAAGAGACGGACTGTCGTATCACAAGGTCACACAGCTCTGTGGCTGAGTGGGGACTAGAACCTGGATCTCCCCAGTCTTAGTCTAGCACTCTAGCCAGAGCCAGCTCACCTATTAGCTCTGGTGAGGCAGCCACCTCAGGCTGGGGACAGCTGTGAGGGGTAGCAGACCTGGGCCTCCTGCACTTATCGCCTGTGGCCTCTGCCTCACAATGTCCTCTTTTGGCCTCCTTTTTTCTTCAGCGCGCCAGGGCTTCCCCAGGTTGCTTCCAGTCGCCTCAGGCAGAAGAGGCAGGGGGAAGGCAGCGACAGTAGTGGGGGAGGAGGGCACAGTGGCATACCGTGGGGGAAGCCACAAGGGCAATTGCCCCAGGAGCAAAATTGTTTGGGGGCACAAAATTTCAACTCCTGGTGCTGCCTCAATACAGCTACATGCCTCTGTTGCTGGACTCCATTGAAAATGGCTTCTCCTTGAGAACTGGGAAGTAGCCTCTCCAGACAACAGAACGTCTCTTCTTTTCTTATCGCTGCGGCTGTGATCTCCCAGGTGACATGGACACCATTGGGCATTTCAATGCGTATGTGTACTCCATTTCCCTCCCTCCGCACGGCCCCGAGCACTGGCAACCCATGCTACACCACTGAATGGGACCATATTCTGTTTTGCCTCAGGCGGCAAAATGTCTTGGGCTGGCCCTGCTTCTTACCATTATGCTAGCTCAATTCTCTCACCTTATGTGCACTAAACATTCCTGACAGTGAAGAACTACGGGTTTCAGCATCATTAGTTCTGCTCTGGCAAACATTTCCGCTGGAGCCGAACGGAGAGGATCGAGGGAGGAATTCAGCAGAGGGACAATTTGGTGAGCAGCTCCACTAATTAATGGGAAGTGCAGCTTGGCGTTCCGGTCCATGTGCACAACACTTCAGCCAAGCGAATTTACGGGGGTTTCAGAAAGCCCACGGTATCTACAGAACACCCCCCACCTCACCCCATGCCAGATGAGCAAGAGACACTGCTATGATTTATGAGAATGAAGAGGATATCAGAATTACTCCACAAAGGCAGCATGGGTTGCCAACGTTTCTCTTTTAGTTATGCTCCTGTGCTTTGAAGCAGCGCATGCAAGAAAAACGATGGGTGTCAGGAGCTCCTATGATCCATGTGAGGCTGCTTCATGTGGCGATCCTTTGGATTGCAGGCAGCAGCTTCTTAGCGAAGGAGACCCTCAGGCCCTAGACTGACTTGGCCCTCTCAGGTGTTTTCTTTTCACACAGACACACACCCCACAGTTAAGAGAACCACACATACCACCTCGAGCTCCTTGGAGGAAAGCTGGGAAAAGCTCTTTTTATTATTAATAATATTTTATTGGGAGAATTTCAGTTAAGGAAGGAAGGAAGGAAGGAAGGAAGGAAGGAAGGAAGGAAGGTGGGGGGGGGAATCTTGTTTTTTCATGAGAGATCTCGGCAGCCATTTTGAGTGCAAGATACATGCCTAAGCATCGCCACACATTGTGAAGGAATCCCACCCTCCAGAAATCAAGCAGGGAACAAAGCCCTCTGCTCTTTGTGTTTCAAGGAAGGGGCTGAGAATATACCATTTCAACTGTATCCAACTTCATTTTCTAAAATTAGGCAATGGAGAATAAGCAGCAAGCCTTGCAGGGACTCTATCTTCTGTGGGCAGAGGGAAAAGCTCATTAAAAACAGCTGGATTCCCCCCCCCCTTTTTGTCCAAAATATCTGTTAGAGATGGAAATTTATAAGGGTCCAGTTCACATGGTTAATTTCTGATTGGGGGTGCGTGTAGAATATTACTATGCTTTTTAGGTCTTTTCATGAGCACCGCAAGTATGTCCACCAGTTTCAAAGGAATACACCCCAGCATGGACACCGGAGGGGTCTCAAAGGGCAGGAATGGCCAGCAGTTGGGACAGAAAGGCCTGATCTCGTTCTCCCAATGCATGGTGGGAGCGGGTAAGATGGATACAGAGACCAAGTGGGGTGTCTCAGAGGGATTTTTGGCTCATCGGCCCCTGGGCCTATTTGCCTGTGATTTGGCAGGCTTCAACTACTCTGGAGGGATAAGCAGCCTGCAAATTTCATCCACTTCTGTCAAAAGGTGTGTAGGAAAGGTTAGAGAGTTCTTTTGTTTCTCACTAGTAAACTGGAAGGTCAGAGAAACCCCGAGTCAAACTGGGGAGTGGTACAAAGCACCCTGGATCACAGCAGCGCTGAATTGGGGACCAAACCAACTTTTATGGTCATTGCACACAAATCTTTGTAAATAATACACAGGAAGCAGAATCTGGTCATGGAGGAGTGGACTGTAACACACGTAGACTTTGACTGGGGGAATACATTCTTTTTTATGAAGCAAAATAATTAGATCCATCAAGGAGAAATAGCCTACCTCAAGATATACCCTAATTTTTTGGTTGCAGAATATAAATCACGTAGGGGGAGCATTCGATAAGCAATTCTCCACACATAGCTGTATATGAGAAAGTAAAAACAGCAACAACCCTCTTCCACCCAGTTCTTCTGAATGGGCTGGCGCCAACCAGATGAGAACAAAATGAAGAAAAAAGAAAAAAAGTAAGATGAAAATAAAAATGAGCTCTTGTGAGTTGTATACATTTGAGTCTTCTCAGCCCCCAAATTCCCGGTTACTTCCTCCTGGCTTTTGTTCAGTGTAACTGGACTGTCAACACTGCTGAAACCTGGTTAATGTACCAGAACATACCTGGCCTGGAAGATGCATTTCGGGGAAGATGACAGATTGAGCAAAGAGAAGGGGGGCTGAGTTGTGGCAGACAAAACCAGCTTGCAATTTCATTTCATTTTTTAAAGTAACCCTTTTTGAGAGAGAGAGAAAGACCGAGAAGCAGCACAGAGACATCCAGGGAAGACCCAAACAGCAGCTCTGTATTCTCTGAGCACATTCAGCTGTGTCATGAGGACTGTTCACACATTACATCCTGTGCGCTTGTGTGTACAGCTGCCTGAACGCTTGTAGAGTTTGGATTTGATATCCCGGCTTTATCACTGCCCTAAGGAGTCTCAAAGTGGCTAACAATCTCCTTTCCCTTCCTCCCCCACAACAAACACTCTGTGAGGTGAGTGGGGCTGAGAGACTTCAGAGAAGTGTGACTGGCCCAAGGTCACCCAGCAGCTGCATGTGGAGGAGCGGGGAAGCGAACCCAGTTCACCAGATTACGAGTCTATCGCTCTTGACCACTATACCACACTAGCTCTCTGTACATATCTTCGGGTACATAAAAGCACAAAAAGAGCCCTGCTGGATCAGGCCAATGGCCCATCTAGTCCAACATCCTGTTCTCACAGTGGCCAACCATGCCTGTAAGAAACCAGCAAGTGGGACCCGTGCACGAGAAGCCTCCCCCTCCTGCTGCTTCTAGCAGCTGATATCTGTCCTAAATCTTCCAACATTCAGCTTTATGGGGTGACAATGACTTCCAGTGGCTCTGCAGCTTGACAGTACAAGATCGGAAAGTCGGCATGCCCTAACCGAAGCCACACCTGTCTTGTTCTTGGACAGCTGTGAGAAAAGACCTTGAGTCGGTTCCTCCAGATGAGTGAGCTTTTTGGTCCTTTGCCAGTGGAGTTTTCCATCTTTTTGACGCAGCTGTTAGCTTGCATCCTTAAGCCTTTTAAAGTAAATGGGGCTTTGTGGAACTGGCTGCCCTCCAGCCCCTTTCAGACTGGCTTGAGGAGGATTGAGCGCTTGCCCGTCCGGTTTGGGGATTAGCCCCCTGCTATTTCTGCTTGGGTGTTTACATTCATCCTGGAAAGATGTTCTTTTTATATATATATTAAAAAAGCACACACAAACCGTGCACAGAGCAGGATACCTGCTGGATCTCTCACCGCTGAACTCTTGAGCCCTGCCTTCGGTTGAGCTGGCCACCAAATGCTTCATAAGGAGGAGAGGGAGAGGAATGCAGAGCTCGGTTGCCATGGGATACGGCGTTGCCTTTCTGAATGCCACAGGCCAAATCCTGAATCCTTCGTCTAAAAATGCCCAGGCTGGTACATGAAGTGGCCAGAAAGTCAGGAGAAGATCTGTAGCTCAGTGTTGGAGCATCTTCTTTGCATACAGAAGATCCCAGGTTCAATTCCTGGCGCCTCCTGGTAGAGATGGGAATGTCCCCTGTCTGAAACCCTGGAGAGTCAGTGTAGGCCAGGCATCCCCAAACTCGGCCCTCCAGATGTTTTGGGACTACAACTCCCATCATCCCTAGCTAACAGGATCAGTGGTCAGGGATGATGGGAATTGTAGTCCCAAAACATCTGGAGGGCTGAGTTTGGGGGTGCCTGGTGTAGAAAACGCTGAGCCAGATTCCTATGTCTTTAAAAAGAGACTTAATCCATAGATGGGTACATGCCATACCCCTGGGAACCTCATCTCTGCTGAATTTTCTGCCAGCCAGCTGGATTTTGTAATCTACATCCCTCTCTGCTAGATCTAGGGATTCAGGTCTGACCCGAAGCCTCCAGCTTTGCCCGACCCCCTCCAGGTGGCAAGTGGCAGGCTTGAATCTTCAAGTGGGCAAGAGTCCCTTTAACAACAACAATTTTAAAAAATTAAGAAGACTGTGCATGCGGCTTGATAACCATAAGACCCCAGAAGCCACAAGTGGTACACCTCTGCCCTAGGACCTAAATCTCTGAGTGAGGGGAAGATGCATCTAATCTCTAGCCTGCATGCATATAAATGCAAAATGCATGTACACTAAGGTTCCACGCAGCACCCAGGCAGCCATTTCACACCCTGCAGATGCTGAGAGAACTGGGGTGCCACAAGCACCTCTCGATTCTTGTCAGGGAAATGTTGGAAGGCCTTACTGCCAGAGGCACCTGGGAATGCTGAAGGGCCTCGATTTATGTGGACAGACCAAATCCACATCTCCCGGGCTAATGTGAAGATCGGAACATAATTATCTTTCAGATTTCACACTTCTCCAAATTTTGCCACATAGTTCTTGGCTCAAAACAGTCTCCATTTGCATTTAAAAATAAAATAAAATCCATGCGTTAGAACAGAATGCATTAAGAAATGTGTACAATGAGGGGGGAAATCCACATGGAAACCTCAATATAACGTACACGGGGTTGCTTGCAGACTTCTTGGAAAGTTCAATTAGTACGAACTGCAGGTGCTGGGTGGATAATTTGGCAACACATCCGGGCAGTGCTTGAACAGCTGCAACAACTACTGGTCTGTTTCTGAGCATCACACTGAATGCCATATGGGGAGGGATGTCTTCCCCACATTAGCGTCGCCCCCATCTCAACTGCCAATCAATGGGGGGATGAAGGCACTTGGACCTCTCATCTGTTCAGAGTGAAGGGTGGGTATCCAATCCTGGCAACCCAGGAAATGTGTGCACATCTGAGGGGACACAGGAGAGGCTGAGGAAATGCAAACAGGAAGGAAGAGCAAACAATCTTTGGTGCATTGTGGTGCTTTCAGTGGCTATTTATGTTAGCGAAGTCTCTTAAATACCATAGATGGGAGTCCAGAATGAAAAGAAATCCTGATATGCTACACGGAAGAAATAAAACAAGGACAGTGTATGATTTGAGGAGAAAGGAACAGAGAGGGTTTCATATTCTTTTGTACATAGCAGGAAGACTTACAACCAAATATAGATGAAAAACTTCCTCAGAACTACAGTCAACAAGAACAGGTGGTACCTCAGTAAACATCTTCCTGGTTGCTAAGAAGTACAGGCTTTTGTACATTTTTGAGGGGATATTTATCGTTGCAGGCAAAAGTAGGAAGCACTTGTGGATTGCTGCCTGCCTAGTTATTCCCATTAACTAATCCAGCAAGTCAATTTCTTATTTCAAATATCCAAAAAGCTATACAAGCCAGACCTCCAGCTCAGGCTAACATTTCTGAAGGGGGAGAAAAAGCAACACGATAATATCCTTTTGTTTCTGGGGAAAAAATATTTCTCATCAGAGATAGAGAAGGAAGATAGAAAATGCAGGGGCTCTCATCTCTCTCTCCACCATTCCTTTGAAATGCTGAGCCCAAATCCACAGCAGCTTGAGCGGTGAGCCACCATCGCCAAAGTCTTATCATTAATTATCTCATCTCCTACTCAGCAACCTGAACACACACTTAAAAGCTTGCCAGCTAAATACCTTGTTGATGAGGTGGGGAACTCAAACAGAGCGATAAGGGGATTTGCTTAATCGACAAAAGGCCTGGCACCTCATACAAAGAGGCCTCCTGTTTTTTTCAAGAACAGATTAAAAGGGTCTAAAGGATGATGGTTCAGCTGTCCCTCAAAAAAAGGGGGGTATAGAAGCAAGGAGACAGAAACATTGACTAATAAGGAGACACGCTGCACAAGAGGACATGCTCACCCTATAACGTTTAAAGCACTAGGATTCCATACCCCCCAACATTCCTCAAATGAAAATAGGGACATTCCCTTCTACATCAGAGTCGTCATCCCCCTGCATCCCATATATATGAGCACTGTCAATGGAATATAGGAAAAGAATGGGGCTGGCTGAGCTGCCCCAAATGGCTGTCACCAAGAGGAGTACGTAACAGTACCGTGTCAGCAAATGTCCCGGTTATATGTGTGAACCTTAGAGGATATATGGCAAAACTGTGGGGCTTCCATCAGTCCGCCTTGGGCGTCAGAGGAGGCACCCACACCAAATGTTTACAAGGCGGTACCTCCATGCCAGTAACGTAGTCTCTATGGTCAGTGGTTGGAGGGACCGCCGAAGGGTCCCTGTGCGCCTACACAAGCTGGGGCCCCTAAGGCCACTCTTGCCACCACCACCACCATAATTGAGCAGTACCGGCTGGCAGAGCTGAGGAGAGCACTGACAGCAGCTGGCACCCCACACCTCCCCTTCTCATGCGTCCTGCTGCGCCACCGCAAGGGGGCTGGGCTTCCTCCCCCTGCCCCCTTTCCGTGCTTGCAGAATTAAGGACTCTGTGTGACACAATGGCTTAAGTGTTTTTGTGACAGTCGTGGCATTTTCGGGGCACTTGGAGACCATTAACAGCCATGGCTTCCAGCAAAGGATTCTGGGAGCTACACAGTTATTAGGAGACACCCTATTCCCTCCCCTCAGAGGACTAAAATGGTTTAACGGCCCATTCATATTCACAGGCAACTCGGGGAATTGTAGCTCTGAGAGGGGAATTCTGGGAGCTGCAGTTTGTTAAGGACGCTGAAGATTGTCAGGAAACACTCTCACAGAGCTACAGTTCCCACGGTTCCCTGTGAAGAGGAATTCCACTCTGGGAACTGTAGCTCTGGGAGTGGAATACGGGTTTCCAAACAACTCACAGTCCCCTTTACAAACTACAGCTCCCAGGATGCTCTGGGGGAAGCCATGATGGTTTAAAGAGGTATCATAGTTTTAACCCTGGTCTCGCAGGTCCTAATGGACACTCCTTGCCACTGAGGCGGCCTGTGCCTCACAGGACAGTGCTGATCTAGGAGTTACCCTCAGGCTATGCATCTTCCCCATCCTCCAATAGGACACAGGAACCACCCACCAAAAGTGCCCCCTTCTTGTCACGTCTCAACGATGCCTTTAGATTGACAGCTTTCTTCTGGGTGACCGAGAGGTCAGTGCTAAAAACAGGAGCACGAGTCATCAGGAACGAAGCTGCCCGTGCATGCTAATTAAATTTGGTGAGGTGGGAAGAGGCGGGTGAGTCATATCTTGGAAGTGTTGCTGACCAAAAGCCTACTCAATCCTGTAGAAACTGTACAGGGCGGGATTTAAACAAGTTGCAGCCCTGATCAATCTGTGATTTATTTATTATTTATCTATCTATCTATCTATCTATCTATCTATCATATATCTATTTATTTATTTATTTATTTATTTATTTATTTATTTATTTAAAAGGCATTTCAGCAAATCCCAGAGGGCCACAAGAGAGTTCTGTCATTAATTAGTCTTTTAATTAACTCTGCCCAGGGCTGTATCTTCTCTGGCTGATTAAAAAGAAATTCAAATTTTTGCATCAAGGAAAAAAACAAATCTCCAAAACAGGTGGCAGAGGGGAGGGGAGGGCTGTCCTAAGACATTTCAATGCTGTAGGCCAAACATCCCGATGATGACCTCTCCCTCATGCCTACTGTGGATGTGAGTTCCATAGTTAAGCTATGCACTCCATGAAGGACTTGATTTTCCTGGAGTGAGGCACCAACAGGCAATTAGTTTCAAAGAGGCTTCCCTCACTGAAACTGAGATTGTTGTCTTGTGTGGGGCAGAGGTCCAAAGAGAGACACCCTAACAAGCTGAACCAGAAAAGGCTTCTTCAAGATCTGTCCCCCCAAACATTCAGCAGGCCCCAGAAATCACCAAATTTCGTGTTCAGTAGCAACCGATAAAATTCTGAGACCAGGACCTTCCTGGTGTTCATTTTCAAAGGCTATCAATGGTCTAGGAGCTATTTGCTATGCAAAGCTGTAGGCCTGTAAGTGCTGTTAGCTAATGCTTTCTACACATCAACTTTCCATGTTTCCACTCCTCCTCTGCAGTAGAACCAAGCTAACCATTTATACAGGATTCTCCCAGTTTACACAATGGTAAAGGCAGGATGTGAGCCAAGCTGTTTAGTGACAAACAACATCTTCCCTGGAGAAGGGGGTGTTCCACAGCAGCCAAGCAAATATTTAACTTTGTAATCAAGTGTGCAAACGTACTAACAATTTCCATATTCCTGCTATTAAGCCTTTGCCTGTATTTAACCAGGGAACTCCTGATGGTTAAACATTAGCTAAGAATTTGAATCTTCTCCCAGAGACGTTTGGTGCCTGGAAGAATAAATATTTATCCAACGGATCCAGCATTTCACTCTTGGAAATTCAGACAGCACCTGTCCTTAGAATGGACTTGAATGCGGATTCTCCCCTGCAGGTGCAAAGAATGACATCAAAGCCCCAGCAACTGGGGATCTAAATACCTGAAGGAATGATTCTGCTGATACCTGCCTGGGTTTTAATATCTTCAGTGGAAGGTCTTTAGTGCTGCAGAGGTGGGGACCTATTTTTTTTGGCCCAAGGACCTCAAAATATTTCGGTTCCCCATCCCTTGCTTGACCAATGAACCAACTAAGTATTGCAGCCTTACTCTTAAAATGCTTATTTATTTCATACAATGTATACACTGCTTGATTATTTTTTTAAAACACAAACCCTCAAAGCATTTTACAGAAGGAATAAAGCTATAAAAGTTAAAAACAGCTATTTAAAACATTCAAATATAACTAAAATCAACAATGAGCTAAAAACAGATTAAAACACATGGCAACATTCTACACGTCTGGGTAAGCTTGTCTAAACAAAAATGTTTTTAGCAGACGCGGAGACGAGAAGAGTGAAGGTGCCTTTCTGATGTCTTGCCTTGCTATCATTAGGCTCAAATTTAAACAATAACCTTAAATGTAGAGGTTTATTATTTTTTCCTGTTATTGGCAGCCTGATTAACAATAGCCTGATACCGGAAACAATCTACAGAAATCCCCATTGAAATCTGGCTAAATAAAGTTTGGAATGTGGCTCTATCTCACCGCAGAAGGGTAATTAAATGCACTTCAGGGATAGACACTTTTTTTGAGACTTGGCTTCCTTCCTTTTCCTTTATAAATGAGACAGAATATGCCATTATTCCACCCTCAACACAAGAATCTCTGTGGCAAGGCTACTTGAATTGATAATACATAAATAAACATATGAAACGACCACTGGACTAGCTATGGTAGTTATACAGTGGTACCTCGGGTTAAGTACTTAATTCGTTCTGGAGGTCCGTTCTTAACCTGAAACTGTTCTTAACCTGAAGCACCACTTTAGCTAATGGGGCCTCCTGCTGCTGCCGCAAAGCCAGAGCACAATTTCTGTTCTCATCCTGAAGCAAAGTTCTTAACCTGAGGTACTATTTCTGGATTAGTGGAGTCTGTAACCTGAAGTGTATGTAACCCGAGGTACCACTCTGTGTTCTTGGATTTAAACGAAAAACAATAAAAATATGGGGAGGGGGGGAGAGAGAAGAAGCCCCTGACTGGTAGATTCCAACAGCAAGCCAGGCTCTTGCTTATGCTAGAATCAGGGGAAAATCTTCCCCTGTTTACCCAACTCCAAAAAGCAGCTTCCTAGAGAGATGAGCTGTTCCCTCCCACCAGCGGATTAGTAAGAGATTCTTCTACCACTGAACACGACCCCATCAGTTTTGCATAGAATGGCTTGCTGCCTCCCCCACATTCATTGCAAAAGAAAAAGAAGAAATTAACTCAGGTCATTCATGCAGCTGCAACTCTCAGGAAATACTTAAGAGACATCTCCACTCTATCGCTGCCACCACCTGTCCCAGTCCAGACATTGATTTGCTTCCCAGTCCCAAAGAAACACATCCTTGCAAGCGTTAACATTCACCAGCTGGAACAAAACGAGAGACGTGTTTCCAGAAATGGGCTCCCACATGGATCTGTGGGTTAAATCTTCTTATGACAAATGCAAGGCGTTTATGTGGGATGGGGTTTACGAAGTACCTGTTAAGATCGATGTAGATCTTATGACTTCCCACCCATTTTTTTGCAAAATCGCGTCTCCTCTGCAGCCTTCCCAAACAGTAGCTAAGGAGGTCAATCACTCAAGTCAAGCAAGATGGTCCTTTCTGGTTATTTGCCAGTAATTAAAGTCCTAGCTTGAGGTGGTACAGTCCCCGCAAAAGGACTGCACCTTCATTTTCGCATCTGCCATAACGATGAAGCAGAAATCTTACCAACAAAACAAAGTTCAACCGGGCTTAAAAGGTTTCCTGAAGTAACGCAAAGAGGCATCCCTTTTTTGGGGGGCGGGGGACGACTTATCACAATTTTCACAAGGAAACCAGAGGGCAGGACCCAGCCCACTGTGCCCACGACTCACCCTGAAGACGGACATCTGATTGGTCGTCAAAGTGCCCGTCTTGTCAGAGCAAATGACCGACGTGCAGCCAAGGGTCTCCACAGAAGGGAGGCTCCTCACGATGGCGTTCTTCTTGGCCATCCGGCGGGTGCCCAGCGCCAGGCAGGTGGTGATGACCGCCGGAAGCCCTTCGGGAATTGCCGCCACAGCCAAGGCCACGGCAATCTTGAAGTAATATATCGCCCCACGGAACCAGGAGCCGCCGTGCACGGGGTCACTGAAGTGGCTGATGTTGATGACCCAAACGGCGATGCAGACCAGGGAGATGACTTTTGAGAGCTGCTGGCTGAATTCGTCCAACTTCTGCTGCAGGGGGGTTTTCTCAGGCTCGGTAGCGACCATCTGGTTCCTGATCTTCCCGATTTCGGTGTACACTCCCGTGGCAATGACAACGCCAACCGCTTTTCCTGCAGCAATGTTGGTACCCTAGAGATAAGAAATAGGGCTGTTTCATGTATTATTATTTTTGCAATTAAAGGTAAAGGGACCCCTGACCATTAGGTCCAGTTGTGGCTGACTCTGGGGTTGCGGTGCTCATCTCGCTTTATTGGCGAGGGAGCCGGTGTACAGCTTCCGGGTCATGTGGCCAGCATGACTAAGCCGCTTCTGGCGAACCAGAGCAGCGCACGGAAACACCGTTTACCTTCCCACCGGAGTGGTACCTATTTATCTACTTGCACTTTGATGTGCTTTTGAACTGCTAGGTTGGCAGGAGCAGGGACCGAGCAACGGGAGCTGACCCCGTCGCGGGGATTCGAACCGCCGACCTTCTGATCGGCAAGTCTTAGGCTCTGTGGTTTAACCCACAGCGCCACCCGCGTCCCTATTTTTGCTATTATTCCTCAGCAATTAGTGGAGATGATCATTGTTTAAATGGGGTTTCCTGGGGACTGAATCAGGCTCCCCCAACCTGGTGCCTTCCAGATGTTTCCGAATGATGACTTCCACCAACCCTAGTCAGGGTTTAGACAGGGCTTTTCCCTGTGAAAAAAGGATTGTTTGTTCAACCACTCTGGGAAGTGTAGTTCTGTGAGGGGAACAGGGGCCACCTAAGAACTCCAGCTCCCAGAAGTCTTTGGTGGAAGCCATGACTGTTTGAAGTGGTATTATAGTGCTTTTAATGTATGGTGAGGATGAGGCCTGCATCAAGCTGAGCTACACAAGCAGCCAAACCCTGTAGCAGAACTCTTGTAGTTCTGTGGAGGGGGGGATAGGGCCAGTTTACACAAACTAAGCTCAAATTCACACATGTAAAAAGCACTGTTATACCGCTTTAAACAGCCATGGTTTCCCCCAAAGAATTATGGGAGCTGGAGTTTGTTAAGGGTGCTGAGAGGTATTAGGAGGTTGCCCTTTTCCCCTCACAGAGCTACAATTCCCAGAATCCCTTGGGAAAGGGGGGTTCATTGTTAAACCAGTCTAGGGGCTGCAGCTTTCTGAGGGGAACAGGGCATCTCTTGACAACTCTCAGCACCCTTAACAAACTACAGTCCCCAGGATTCTTTGGGGGAAGCCATGAACGTTTAAAGTGGCATCATGTTCTCAACATTTTTTATGTACGCAACAACAGCAGCAAGAATACTTCTCGCCAAGTATTGGAAGACACAAGATCTACCCACCGTGGAAGAATGGCAGATGCAAGTGATTGACTACATGGAGATGGCAGAAATGACTGGCAGAATCCGTGACCAGGGAGAAGAATTGATGGAAGAGGATTGGAAAAAGTTTAAGAACTATCTACAAAAATATTGTAAAATGTTTGAGTGTTAAAATGATGTGGGATGTGAAGGTAACATGGCATTTGGGATATGGTTAAAAGAGTTATGAAAAGAGGAATTTTAATAAGGAGGGGGTATGACTAGAATAATATTATGTCAAAGTATATAAGGTGGTGTAAGGGTTCAAGATAAGGGAAATTAGAGACATAATAACTGGAAATATATAATTATAAACGAGTTTGGAAAAAGGGTTAGAATTTGCTGAATTTGACGGAATAAAGAGGAATACAAAAAAGGGGGATGTGAGGAGGTCAGGAAAGAGGGATATGGATTTTTGAAATTTAAAAAGTGGAATTTTTCTTTTTTTCCCTTTTTTTTCTTCTTCTTTTCTTTTTCTTGTTAAGTGTGTATTTTTTGTTTGTTGTTGATGTTCTCGTTTGGTTATATGTGATATATGTTTTGTAAAATCTTAATAAACATTTTTTTAAAAAAAGAGAAGGTTGGGAGAAAACTACAATTAGTTGGTCCTGTCTGCCATTGGCTTTGGCTCTACCTATTGTTTATTCCCTGCGCCTTCTTGCTCATCACTTTTGATGAGCACTTCAGAATCCAGGTGTGCCATTTTTGCAAGCCTTCTATTAAAGATCTTTGAGGAATGTGGCAATAAATAAATAAATAAATAAAGTGGCATCATAATGCTTTAAATATCTGGCGTGACTGTGGCCTAACTCTGAGATGGAAGAGTTACCCAAAGGTTGCTTCTTCACTGCCACCAGGCCTCCCCTCCCCTTCATGAATTGCACAGTCCTCCATGACATGGCCTCCAAGAAATCAAATTAATACACCCCCCCTCCCAAGAAGAAGAAGAAGAGTTTGGATTTGATATCCCGCTTTATCACTACCCGAAGGAATCTCAAAGCGGCTAACAGTCTCCTTTCCCTTCCTCCCCCACAACAAACACTCTGTGAGGTGAGTGAGGCTGAGAGACTTCAGAGAAGTGTGACTGGCCCAAGGTCACCCAGCAGCTGCATGTGGAGGAGCGGAGACGCGAACCCGGTTCACCAGATTACGAGTCCACCGCTCTTAACCACAACACCACACTGGCTCTCCCAAGAATAGCCAGAGATAGCCTTGTCCTCCATGAATTGATTTAATCCACTTTTAAAGCCCTCTGGGTTGATGGCCATCACAGCTTCTTGTGGCTACTTTAGGCATGAGGGTACTTACAGAAAAAAGCATGTTCTTTTTATCCTGGTTGACAGCCCTGGGGTCAGGGACTGGATCTGTGTGTTTGATGACAGAAACAGATTCACCTGTGAAGGAAAAATGATGTTGAGCATAATTACAAGGATTTCAGACTCATACAGAATGAGGAGAAAACAGAGACGGGGGAGGGAGGGAGGGAGGAACATGTACACCCCTCTTTGTTCCTGGGAGGAAAGGTGGGCTATAAATTTAATAAATACAATAAACATCTAGCAAAAAGCAGGGTAGGCAGTGATTCCTGCATTGCAGGGGTTTGGACAATTTTATGAATCTATGACCAGCTGAGTCTCCCGTAGAATCATAGAATTGCTAGAGTTGGAATGGACCACGAGGGTCATCTAAGTCCAACCTTCTGCAAGGCAGAAATCTTTTTGCCCAACGTGGGGATCGAACCCACAACCCTGAGATTATGAGACTCGTGCTCTACCAACTGAGCTAGGTAAAGGTAAAGAACTCCTGGATGGTTAAGTCCTGTCAAAGGTGACTATGGGCTTGCGGTGGTCATCTTGCTTTCAGGCCAAGGGAGCCGGTATTTGCCCACAGACAGCTTTCCAGGTCATGTGGCCAGCATGACTAAACCGCTTTTGGTGCAACAGAACACCGTGGCAGAAACCAGAGCATACGGAAACACCGTTTTCCTTCCCGCCACAGTGGTACCTATTTATCTACTTGCACTGATGTGCTTTCACACTGCTAGGTTGGCAGGAGCTGGGACAGAGCAATGGGAGCTCACCGCGTCACACAGATTTGAACTGCCGATCTTCCTATCGGCAAGCCCAAGAGGCTCAGTGGTTTAGACCACAGCGCCACCCACGTTCCTTCTGAGCTATCTGGGCTGGTCTCGCTGCAGCCAAAGTGAAAAAGATAAATCAGGGGAGGCAGGGTGCCTCAGCAGGCACCAAGGAAGGTTCTCAGGGTAGCATAGGACAAACACAGACACACACCAGTGAGAATGGACTGGTCTACTCGTAACGTCGTTGACTTGATCTCAATGATCCGGATATCGGCAGGCACCTTGTCACCAACTGTGAAAGGAAAAAGGACAACAATATGGTTCACAAGCAGAAAATGTTTGCATCTGATAACTGATTAAATAGGGGTGAAATGAGACTTCCCCTGTTCTGATTCCTGATTGTTTTGGTTAGCTGTGCCATGAATTCCAGTGTGGTGTAGTGGTTAGAGTGCTGGACTTGGGAGAGACCAGGGTTCAAATCCCCAGAGCTCACTTAGGTGACCCTTGGGCCCGTCGCTCACTTTCAGCCTAACCTACATCACAGGGTTGTTGTGCGATAAAATGGGAGGAGAACTATGCATGCCACCTTGAGCTCCCCTGGTGTAATACTGTATATATGTAATGAATCAATCAATCAATCAATCCAGGAATTCTCTTGGATTCCAGGTTCACTAAAGCCTTATTAGCGCATTGCCAGGATTCAGCCCTGCCTAGAGTTAAGTCCTGGGGTCTCCTTGGAGGAAAAGCAGATGGCGCAGGAGACCCTAGCAGCCCCAGGAGCCAGCATGGCCAAGGACCAGGAACGATGGGAATTGGAGTCCAGCAAGTTGCTGCAACTCTAGATATGCAAAAAGGAATTGTGGATTGGCTAGGGAACGATTCTTCGCAGTTCATCACCCGAAAAAGTAAGAAGCACAAGGCAAAAACAAACCCACACAAAGCAAGGAAGGTCATACCTGCCACCTCTACAATATCTCCTGGGACAATGTCGCGTGCTCGGATCCGTTGAACTCCGTTCCTATCTGCCCTGATCACCTTCCCCATTTCTGGTTCATATTCCTTCAAGGCTTCAATCGCACTCTCTGCATTCCTCTCCTGCAAAGACGGGCAGTTTTCACATTAATTGGGGAGGGGGCTAGAAATGGGCAGTCTCCCGCTCCCCCACAGTTAGCAGCTTTCCATAAGAACCTTCAAAAAAAATTGAGATCCCTCAATGAGTTGCTTCAGGTATCCATTCTCTTTGGGTGCCTATGCCCCACAAGGAACAAGCCCTGTTCTGGTGGCCTTCTCTCCATTTGTTCATTTGGCTAGCCCACCCAAAGGTGCTTCTCTCAGACACCCAGTAGATCACTGTGGCCTGCAGGGGAGCTTCTCCTGCAAAGTCCATAAATCTCAGGAGCCCCACTCTGCAGGAACTCTGAGCAGGGCCTTAAGGGTGGCTGCCCCTGTTCTGTGGAATAGCATTCCTGTCGACAGGCCCCCACTCTGCACCTTCTGGAAACAACTGAATACATTTCGTTCCAATAGCCTTCCCCAGCTGGATAAAGGATTCTTTACCACAAGTATCCATTTGTTGGGGTTTTAGTCTTGCTTTAAAGGCATCCGCTTTTGCTTTTTCAAACCTTTCTTAATTGTCCTATGCATAAACAGCCTTGAGGTGGCGGTTTAGAACGCGATAAACAAATTAACTGTAATAATAACATTGTGCAACAGCAGGAGTCAGAATCATAGAACCGTAGAGCTGGAAGGGACGCCCGGGGGTCTAATCCCCTGTAATGCAGGAATATTTTGCCCCTCGCGGAACTTGAACCCACAGCCCTGAGCTTACGGGTCTCATGCTTGACCGGCTGAGCTCTGTGTGCCACACCGGTTGTCCTACCCACTTTGGCCTCCAGCCACACCTGCCACAGACATGCGGAGATTGTGCCTGTGAGGAAATGCGGCCCCGGCCTGGGAAAGGTTCCCCACATTGCATGATGGGAAACAAGGTGGCCTCCCCCAAGTCACACTCCAAGGTGCCACCGTACCTGCCACACTCCCACCACTGCATTGGCAAGGAGGATCATGATAATGACGATGGGTTCCACGAAAGCCGTCACTGTTTCTTCCCCTTCCTCAAACCAGGCCAGGATCTGCAGAGGGAAGAGAGAAGAGGAAGGAAGGGCCATCAGCTCAGCGGTTAGAGTATATTTATCTTATTTATTCGTTTTTTTCAAAAAAATTATTAATTTTCCGAATTTATAACAAAATATCAACAAATATCAAACAAACAAAGATCCTGACTGTAATAATTCCACTTTTGTTAACATTGGTAGGGGACTTCCTCGAATCCCTCTGGCTGAGTTTCCATGTATATCATTGTAGCAGTTTTCCAAAACTATTTTCACATAAAATTTACTTAGTCAATTAACATCTTTCTTTCTTTTCATTTTAACTTTAAACATATTGTTCTATAACATCCCATATTTAAATCCTAGGCCCATCTAGTACTTGCAAGTAGTTCTATTAACTTAAATAGAACTACTTGCAAGTACTAGATGGGCCTAGGATTTAAATATCTTAGCATATTTAGCTAAATAGTCTTTAAATTTCTTCTTCCATTCCTCCTGGTGCTCCTCCTCCTTCTGGTCGCGGACTCTTCCAGTCAGGTCGGCTAGCTCCCAAAAGTCCATCATCTTCACCTGCCATTCCTTCACTATTTATTTGCTGAATTTATACCCCAGCTTTTCTCTCCAAGGAGCTCAAGGGGGGGGTTACAGAGTTCTTCTTCTTCTCCCCCACCCCCCAATTAATCCCCACAACCACCCTGTGGCTAGGGCCGAGAGGCAGTGATTTGGCAATGCCTAAAATACTCCATGGCTTCCACTGACCATTGGGCACTCTAAGCTTTGAATAGCTAATCTGAAAACTGGGCTAAAAAGTAGGTTATTTATTTAAGCGCTGGGTGCTTTTTGGCACACCAAATTCTGTGTATTTTTCCCAGCTGGGGGTACAGTGAGAACAGAACCCAAACCACACAGAAACCCTTTCCAGCCTTGTATTCGATCGAAAGAGAGACAGCGGTCATCAAACAGAAATCTACTTAACTCTCTGTTACTAGTCATTTTGTGTGTGTGTTTTTTTTAACTCCTACTTTGGCTGAATTTTCCTCGGGAAATATTCCCCGAGCAGCTGCAGAGCGTAATTCTCCCTTTTTTTCTTCGAGCGGAAAAGCCAAGTCGAAAAGCAAAGAAACAGGGGCCTGTCGTGTTAATGCTACGCTTGGAGAAAGAGCAGACCGATTTGTGAAAGCGCCATTGAATTCCCACCGTGCTGTTCAGCTCTCTGTATTTTCATTTTTATCAGATTAAGTAATTGGCTGTTAATAAGGAAACAAAGTGTGTGGGGGGTGGGGAGAGCGAGCGAGGAAGGCAACCCACCAGGACTTATAACTCTTTTATTCAAAATATTTTAATTCTGCAAACTGGCGGTGGGGGAAGTTAAAGGAAAAACTGGATATTGTAAAATTTCAGATTCGGTTTTCGGAGGTTGTTTAAAGCAAGCCACATCTCTGCTTGTCCCTGCACATGTCCCTGATGGTCTGCCCACTTTCTGGTGGTCCCTTGGAGTGCTAGTGGTGGAAGCATCAGTAAGAGGCAGTGTGGTATAGTGGTTAAAGTGTTGGACTAGGACTTGGGAGAGGCCCAGGTTCAAATCCCCACTCAGACATGAAGCTCTCTGGGTGACCTTCAGCCCAGTCACTGCCTCTCCTGTCTAACCTACCTCAGAGGGTTGTTGTGGGGATTAAATGAGGAGGGATGGAAAGACCCATGTAGGCCAAAGGTGAGATATGAATGCCATCAATAAACAATGTTGTCCATAATTATTACATTTACACATACAGGCGACTCCCCACTTACGCAGGGGTTACGTTCCCTTGCATCTGCGCAAAAATAGTGGAAACACTGTCTAAACCTCTGGAAACAGACTGGTATGAATGGTGGCAAATGCCCCCACAATCACTCCCTCCAAACCTTTCTCAAACTCCAACTCTCCATAGCCCTCAAAGGTTCATGGGATTTTACTTGCAAAGACTCTTGGGATTGGTAACCATTTCCCTGCTCTTTTCGCGCCATTTTCTTTACAGTTTTCCTGCTCTTTTGGGGCCGTTTTTGCCCTTTCTTGTGCCCTTTTGCAGTTTAAATCTATTTATATGTTTCCTGGCGCTGTGCGTATATGCGGTTGCACACAAGTTGAGTGTGCGTTGGTGGGGAGTCGCCTGTACAGCAGCTTCTCTTAAAATTGGTTTATGATGCTCCCCTTCATAGCAATCTCAGCGGGCTAGCGCCAACAAAATGGGGGCGCTGGGGATCAAGGAGGAGGCACACCCACACGTTCAGGAGGATCCCAAGATTGGCACGAATACCAAAAACAAAATCTGTAGAGGGAAAAGAAGCCCTGAGGAACGAGCAGTCAAAGTGGCCCCAGAATGTAGTCTTGGGCTCAGAGACTCACTGACTTAACATCAGGAAGAAGGATTATCTGGCAGCATACAGTGGTACCTCAGGTTACATATGCTTCAGGTTACATACGCTTCAGGTTACAGACTCCGCTAACCCAGAAATAGTGCTTCAGGTTAAGAACTTTGCTTCAGGATGAGAACAGAAACCGTGCTGCGGCGGCAGCAGGAAGCCCCATTAGCTGAAATGGTGCTTCAGGTTAAGAACAGTTTCAGGTTAAGAACAGGCCTCCAGAACGAATTAAGTACTTAACCCGAGGTACCACTGTACTTACGAAGGAAACGAAGGCAGCCAAGAGGAGGATCCGAACTAGGAGGTCTTCAAACTGCTCTAATATCAGCTCCAGGAGCGATTTTCCTAGGAAGAACAATGAACAACAAAAGCCAGAATTATCTTCAGTCCTTCAACAATGCAAAATTCTAACCACTGAGTGACTTTGCCCCACAAACCCATCTCTCCGCCCCAATAATGTATGTGGGTTGCATCCGATTTACTCCAGAGTAGACTTTCTGAAATTAATGGATGTGGCTAACTTAGGCCCACTCATTTCAATGGGTCTACCCTGAGCATGGCTAGCATTTGGATACAACCCTAAGGCTGTAATGTCATATCCACCAGCCTGAGATTTACTTCTGAGCAGGCAAGTCTAACATTGTGCTTTAAGGCTCTAGTCCTGTGCCAATGCACCCACCTGGGACTGAAGAATATACCACTGAACTCACCTGACTTAAGGCTCGTCTACATGAACAACAGATAAAGTGGCCACACTATTCTTGTGTAATACCACCAGAGTGTTGGTGGAGGAGAAGAAAGACAAAATCTCTGACACACAGAAATTTTGACTGCCAGGCTAGAATCCTCCCCCTTGACACGCTAGATTTCTATATGCGGTGGGTGCTTACATAGATGGTTTCTGGGGACATTTTACTGCTCCCACACAGTGCATTTTGGAATGGCCAATAGTCAGGGATGATGAGAGACAACAATATCTCAAGGGTGCCACATTGGAATGAGCTGTCTGAGCATGGAATAGATGCCTCATTTAGTCCTACCCCCCGCAATGTAGGAATCACAGCTCAAGAATCACCAAGCTCCCCTTCCTTCTCCTCTGGGCATCTCCTTCCTCCGCCAACCCACCCCACGTATAACAAAGCAGCTCTTCATGACCAAGCTGGATAACAGGAAGTCTGCGTACCTTCTTCAGCAGGGAGTTCTGCAGGTTTCCAGTGGAGAGCAGCCACAGACGGGAAAGAGTGGGAAAGAAAAAGGGCAGTCATTGATTTGCAAAAAAACCAAACACACAATCCAAATCTCTCATTGTTAGATGATACATTCACATACTCACTGTTTCCCAAACTTGAGTTTCCAGCTGTTCTTGGACTACAATTCCCATCATCCCTTGTCCTGCTAGCTAGGGATGATGGGAGTTGTAGTCCAAAAACAGCTGAAGACCCAAGTTTGGGAAACCATGCGCTAGGACACATATGAGAAGTGGATGGCCTGGTGTTGGCCTGTGCACTTATGTCTTCAAAAATGTTGCGTCCATGTCTGGAGATTATATATTTTGAAGCATTTCTAAAGCACTCAACAGTTTCAAAATCTCCAGGTGTTGCGCACTATATGTACAATATGAAAAGGAGTTGCTGAACTGCCATCGAGACATGTGCAAAGCTCTGAATAAAATCGACACTGGCTGAATCTTTGCCATTTCAATGCTGTGCAAGTCTGGGTGCTCTTGAAAAGCGGGTGGGTGCCTGTTCCTCCCCTGCCCAAAAAAACACCCCACATGCCACTTCATCGCTTCTCATTCCTCTTTCCCCCATTGAAGACTTCCCAATTCCCCCAAAGATAATCCTCCCCCTCCCCAATGTTTTCCAGAGGGAGCCTCACGGGGTGGCCTGTTTCCACAGCAACCACCGTCGTGACTCCCGCTAATGCATTTAGCAGTGCTATATGGTGCTTCAGAACATTCAAAGCACCTCACATGCATTCTCTCTCCCCACAACCACTTTGTAAGGTAGGACCATATGAATGTAAGAAGAGCCTGCAGGATCAGGCCCAGGGCCCATCCTGTTCTCACAGTAGCCAGCCAGATGCCTGCAGGGACCTGAAAGCAGGAGCAACTCTCCGCTCTTGTGCTCATCACTGCTTCTGTCTCCTTAAAAGTCATCCAAGATGCTGACCGTTGCTGCCTCCTGAGGGAGAGCGTTCCATAGTTCAACTATGCACTGCATGAATGACTTTCTCAGACCCTCCATGTGCCCCTGTTTTCCAGGGACAGTCCCGGATTTACAGAAGCCATCCCGGTTTCTGATTTGATCCCAGAATGCCCCACTTTCCCTTAGGACGTCCATATTTTTATTAGAGAAATGTTGGAGGGTATGGAGTTATGTAACTCCCGAGCTAAGAAGACTGATAACTATACAACCCTTAGAAGACTTGTGAAGGCAGCCCTGTATAGGGGAGGTTTTTTTAATGTTTCATTCTGTTTTTATATATATTGGAAGCCACCCAGAGCGGCTGAGGCAACCCGGTCAAATGGGCAGGGTATAACAACAACAGCAACAACAACACAAGCCAACAAAAATAGCACATCCCTATTTTCATCGGTGAAATGTTGGAGGATATGCTTTCTTTTATCTGTCCTGAATCTTCCACCATTCATTTTCATTGGAGGTCTAAAAGCCCTAGTATTATGAGAGGAAGAAAACCATTTTTTTCTAAACTAAAAAGTCCCCAAAAGGGCAACCTTTTTGCACTGGAGAATTTTTCCACCCACTTGATAGTTTTTAGTTGCCATTTTCTGAACCTTTTCCCGAGTTTATAATATAATTTTTGAGGGGAGGTGACCAGTACTGCACACTGTTCCGTACCCTGGAACTTGGTATTTGCACAACAAAGGTCTGTATAATTAAAACTATGGTTTTCACAGTAGTGATGTATGGAAGTGAGAGCTGGACCATAAAGAAGGCTGATCGCCGAAGAATAGATGCTTTTGAATTATGGTGCTGGAGGAGACTCTTGAGAGTCCCATGGACTGCAAGAAGATCAAATCTATCCATTCTTAAGGAAATCAGCCCTGAATGCTCACTGGAAGGACAGATCCTGAAGCTGAGGCTCCAATATTTCGGCCACCTCATTAGAAGAGAAGACTCCCTGGAAAAGACCCTGATGTTGGGAAAGATGGAGGGCACAAGGAGAAGGGGACAACAGAGGACGAGATGGTTGGACAGTGTTCTCGAAGCTACCAGCATGAGTTTGACCAAACTGCAGGAGGCAGTGGAAGACAGGAGTGCCTGGCGTGCTCTGGTCCATGGGGTCATGAAGAGTCGGACACGACTAAATGACTAAACAACAACAACATGCCTCTTCTGCTCTCTGTTCAACAGTGGAACAGACTCCTTGCGAAGGTGGTGGACTCTCTTTCACAACAACAACATGCAACAGGGTTGGCTAATCTGTGGTCTCCAGATGCCGCCGGATTACAACTCCCAACATCCCTGAAGATTGGTCAAGGTAGCTGGGGGTTGGTGGAAGCTGGATTCTCATAGCGCTCCCAGGGCCCCTGATTAGCCACACCTCTCAAAATGAATGTTCAGAGTGGAATTTTTGGCTATTCGCTTGATTCAGAGCTTCTCCAAATGGCGCATCACAATCTTTGGTAGCTTAAATGACTCAAAAGCACGCATTTTGATACGATAGCCAAATATCTAAAGGGCTTTCAGATGGAAGATGGAGCAGGCTTGTTTTCTCCTGCTCTGGAGGGTAGGACTCGAATTGTAGAGGGTTGGACTAGATGACCCTCAGGGTCCCTTCCAACAATGAGATGATTCAGCAAGAAAATGCACATTTGTATCAATATCTGTACACACACACACACACACACACACACACACACACACACACACAGTATCTCAGACTGAGGCAGTAACAAAGCAGCATGAAATTATAGGTTAAAAATTTGCCAAAATGAGTCGGAGTAGAAATGAACAAATGCGCCTGTCCCTGCCCATCCTCTTCAAACTATGCAGCAAATTTTTAATGCAAACAGCTGAATCATATTGGGGGAGGGGAGCCAATTCCTGGCATCCACCAAGCTGCTCATTTTTTACTCTTTTTTTACATGATTAGCATTCAGTGAATGAGTTCACAATTCATAGCAAGCTCCCGAATGACTCACTGCTGCAGACAACACCGAACCTCTTTCTGAAAAGAGGAAAGCCTGCGGAAGAAGAGAGAGTGAGAGTGTCATCAGAGACAATTTGCAATTTCACTTTCGGTGGAAGAAGGGAGCAACAATGAGCGAGGCGAGCCACACAGAAGACATTCACAGCGCCAGCGGAGGCAAATATTTGCTGTCTCTAAGCAAAGGCTGGCTCTCTAATTACAGTGGATGCTCACCCCTGGGCCAGATGTGGCCCACATGTTTGTCCCTAAACAAAATGTACTTGCCCTCTGGTTTTGGCAAAAAGAAATGGAGGTAGGCACAAAGTTGGGGTGGCTTGGGAAAAACATAAGAACATCATTTTGGATCACAGCTGTCCATGGAGGTGCAGGTCAATTCTGTGTCCAGGGCAGCTGTCTACCAGCTCCATCTGGTACGCAGGATGAAACCCTACCTGCCCATGGACTGTCTCGCCAGAGTGGTGCATGCTCTGGTCATCTCCCGCTTGGACTACTGCAATGTGCTCTATGTGGGGCCACCTTTGAAGGTGACCTGGAAACTACAACTCAACCAGAGTGCGGCAGCTATACTGGTGACTGGGAGTGGCCGCTGAGACCATTTAACACTGGTCCTGAAAGACCTACGTTGGCTCCCAGTGCGTTACCGAGCACAATTCAAAGTGTTGGTGCTGACCTTTAAAGCCCTACATGGGCTCAGCCCAGTATACCTGAAGGAGCGTCTCCACCCTCATCGTTCTGCCCAGACACTGAGGTCCAGCTCCAGGGGCCTTCTGGCGGTTTCCTCATTAGAAGTGAGGTTACAGGGAACTAGGCAGAGGGCCTTCTCAGTGGTGGTGCCCACCCTGTGGAACGCCCTCCCATCAGATGTCAAGGAAATAAACAACTATCTGACTTTTACAAGACATCTGTAGGCAGCCCTGTTTAGGGAAGTTTTTAATGTTTAATCGTGTTTTTAATATTCTGCTGGGAGCTGCCCAGAGTGGCTGGGGAAACCCAGCCAGATGGATGGGGTATAAATAAATGATGATGATGATGATGATTGTTATTGTTATTGTTATTATTGTTATTATTATTAGGTACAAAAAGACTGCTGGATCAGGCCAATTGTAGAGTTAGAAGGAACCACGATGGTCAACTAGTTGAACCCCCTGCAACAGAGGAATCATTTAGCCCAGGCATCCCCAACCTGTGGCCCTCCAGATATTTTGGCCTACAACTCCCATGATCCCTAGCTAACAGGACCAGTGGTCAGGGATGATGGGAATTGTAGTCCAAAACGTCTGGAGGGCTGAAGGTTGGGGGTGCCTGATTTAGCCCAACGTGGGGGCTCAAACCCAAACTGTGTCTCTGAAATTAAGGGTCTCATGATCTACCAACTGCCAATGGGCTATCTTGTTCTCAACAGCGGCCAGCCAGATGTCTGTGGGAAACCCGGAAGCAGGATTTGAACACAAGAGCCCTCTCTCCCGCTGCAGTTCCAGCATCTGGAATTCAGAAGAAGTTCTGCCTCCAACCGCGGAGGCAGAGTATTTTCATTTGCAGCAACAGCCCTGCATGACCCCCCTTACTGCAAAACGTTTGCATGTTGACGAATTGAAATATCTGCTAACCCGATTGAAATCAGAGACATAATTTTTTCTCCGATGGCTGGAAATATTTCAGATGGAGAACAGCCAGCAACCATTTGTCCAATCGATACACGACCACCAACACACGGGTCCTTTGTCGGACTAAAAATGTTACAGTAATAATTCTTTTCTAAATACAAATACAAATTTTGCCTTTCTCAGTCTTGCCATTTGGGAAAGGCTACTTTAACATGGAAGGAACGTGAGGGAAATAGGCTGCAGGCACACACAGGTTAAGTTTCTCTAAGATTAATTGGGTCTGGGAGTCACTTAGGCAACTGGAACTCCAACTGCAGCTGGTGTTTGACTAGCGCTGACATTTCAGCCTCCGCCAAGTCAAACAAACGTCCTTTTGCAATGGGAAGACCTCATCCCGGCACCCCTCACAAGCAAATGTGTGACAGGCAGGTGATGGAGAGGATAAACATGGGCAGGGACATTTGCATTTTGCACCTGCAAAGACAGCCTGCCCAATTGCACCGGTGCAACCTGCCTAAATCAGACCAGATATATACATTTGCCTCTTGCAGGAGTCATTTTGCTCCTGTTAGCCATAAAGGTAAAGGGACCCCTGACCATTAGGTCCAGTCACTTTATTGGCCAAGGGAGCCGGCGTACAGCTTCCGGGTCATGTGGTCAGCATGACTAAGCCGCTTCTGGCGAACCAGAGCAGCGCACAGAAACGCTGTTTACCTTCCCGCCGGAGCAGTACCTATTTATCTACTTGCACTTTGACGTGCTTTCAAACTGCTTGGTGGGCAGGAGCAGGGACCGAGCAACGGGAGCTCACCCCGTCGCGGGGATTCGAACTGCCGACCTTCTGATTGGCAAGTCCTAGGCTCTGTGGTTTAACCCACAGTGCCACCCGCGTCCCTCCTGTTAGCCATAGGGAGGGGGAAAACATAAATGCAAAACACCTTGGACACAGGAAATTCTCCTGAACCTTTCTTTCCCCCACCTGCTACTGCTCTGTGGTGCAGATTTCTCCTGGCCAATCTTTGCAGTCATAGGGATTAGAAGCTTGAGGCTTGTTAAGTTCTTTCTTTAATGAAAGAAATAAACATATCGTGGCACGGTCAATACGGGCCTAGGGACCATCTCTGATGCAAAGCGGTGCATGGGAGTGAGGTGTTGATAAGGAGTGCTTCACTGCACTTCCTTTGAAGGAAGATGAACAAGTTAACACCCATCGCCGTATGCTTTGTAGCAGCAGGTTTTTGCTGCTTTTGGTGAACTAATCGACTTTCTGCCGATTCTGATGGAGGCCGACGTGTCTCCTCACCTCAAAAACTAATGTGCTAGGCCTTCAGATTTTGCGCTTCTCCAAATGTTGCAAAGGAAAAAGTACCATACAGTGGTACCTCGGGTTGCATACGCTTCAGGTTACATACGCTTCAGGTTACAGACTCTGTTAACCCAGAAATATTACCTCAGGTTAAGAACTTTGCTTCAGGATGAGAACAGAAATTGTGCTCTGGCAGCGCAGCAGCAGCAGGAGGCCCCATTAGCTAAAGTGGAGCTTCAGGTTAAGAACAGTTCCAGGTTAAGAACAGACCTCCAGAACGAATTAAGTACTTAACCTGAGTTACCACTGTAATGCATTAGAATGCTTCTTTTAAGGTAAAAGATTCAGCAATGCATACGCTAAAATAAAATACGATGCCTAAAATGCAAATTTCAATGTGGAATTTGTTACTAGAAATGGCATTCTTAAGGCAAAAATTGACCAGACTTAAGAAACTGACACAGAGCAGAAATATGCGTGGACAAGGGGTACCAGGAAAGCTGTTTCAGCCCAAGGGATGTTTTTCCTTCTAGACAACATTCAGGGAGCCACATACATTGGTGGGAGGCACCAGAGGCAAAAGTAGGAGGGGCTAGGAAAGCAACGTTTGCTTTTGCGCAGTAGGCGCATACTGACTCAGACACATTTATTTATTGCACTTCTACCCAAGGAGCTCAAGGTGGCATACATAGTTCTCCTCCTCACAACAACCCTGTGAGGTAGGTTTGGCTGAGAGGGAGTGACTGGCCCAAGATCGTCTAGTGAACTTCATGGCTGAATGGGGATTCGAACCCTGGTCCACCGAATCAGAGTCCGACGCTCTAACCACCACACCACCACCACTGGCTCTCTTTCTTCTTCCAGACAAGCAAGAGACAAGCTGACTGCCTCCTCCCGCCCATTCACAGATCTCTCCCTACACGCCGCAAATCAAATCGTAGCAGGGATAAATTGCCAAGGACAAGGAAGAGAAAATAACTACAACAGCCCTTCCCAAGCGACACCATTTTGGGGAGGTTGCCCCGGGATGAGTGTCTCTGAAAAACGAATTGTTCTTTTCACCAGCTAAACCCCAGGCCTAACATATTAATGGGAGAGAAACCACGTCACAAAAGGAGACTGTTGTGTGTCAACCACAGCTGACAGCTTAACACAACATGTCAGCCTGAGAACTTCTCCCTCAGTTTTCAGCTCCCAGTTCCCTTTGAGGGAACTTATGGATTAAAAGTGATAATGGCAACAATACACAGACTGTTTTAATGTATATATTTGCAGGAACGAACGCAAGCCGTCCCGGGTTTGGGCTTTATCAACATCTTGTGGAAGAGGGAGGAGCGATTCCCTATGAGGAACGGTTGCAGCATTTGGGACTTTCCGGTTTAGAGAAAAGGTGAATAAAGAAGTGACATGACAGAAGGTTCTAGAACTATACAGGGCATGGAGAAAGTGGATAGAGGAAAGATTTTCTCCTTCTCGCGCAACACTAGAACTTGTGGACATCCAATGAAGATAACGTTGGAGGGATAAAAGAAAGGGTCAAATTCATTGGGATGGCCCCAATTTATTGGATTGTGACAAAGGCAGAGAAACTGCTTCCCATCCACCCTGACGACAAGAAGATCCTCCCCAATCAGGCTTACCTGGCATCTACATTAAGTTCCATTTGGCATCAGATGAAAACCTGTCTGTTCTCCCCTGGCCTTCTCAAACTACATTTTTATGTATTTTTTTGTACTTGGAGCAGATTTGTTTCTGCAGGGCTTTGAAAGCTCTCGTCGCTGTTTGTTTTTGCGGCAGGAAAGTCAACTTTTTTTAAAGGTTTAATCAATCTTTTTATTGTGGATTAAAACAAACTTTTCCATGAATGTTTTCATTGTGCATTGTTTGAGTCTCACAAAAGGACACTGTTGATTTGGGTGGCCCTCCAATGTTCCAAAGCAGAGATTGGTCACCTTTGGACCTCTGGATGTTGTAGCTGGCGCTCCTTGGAACTGGTAGGGCAGAAGGCAGGGAAGTTAACAGTAGGTGGCGCCAGAGGCAATGACAGGCAGAGCCAGCTCACTCCAGCTTTGTCCCCATCTGTAAGGAGGTAAAGGGACCCCTGGCCATTAGGTCCAGTCGTGGCCAACTCTGGGTTGCGGCGCTCATCTTGCTTTATTGGCCGAGGGAGCCGGCTTACAGCTTCCGGGTCATGTGGCCAGCATGACTAAGCCGCTTCTGGTGAACCAGAGCAGCGCATGGAAACACCGTTTACCTTCCTGCTGGAGCGGTACCTATTTATCTACTTGCACTTTGACGTGCTTCCGAACTGCTAGGTTGGCAGGAGAAGGGACCAAGCAACGGGAGCTCACCCACGTCACAGGGATTCGAACCGCCGACCTTCTGATTGGCAAGCCCTAGGCTCTGTGGTTTAGACCACAGCACCACCCATGTCCCTTTTCTGTAAGGAGGAGCCTGCAGTAAATCACACCATGCAAGTTGTAGTTAACTCTATGTTGGCAAAAACATGATCTGCACAGAATTACCATGCCTAATTAGCACATCAACTAATCTCCGTTCTGCTCTTTTCATTTATTTGCACGTTCTCAGAGACTGGGGGAGGGGGAGGGGGAGGAGCTGGTCTCAGCAGAAGGGGGAGACTCCCTGGCCTCCTCAGCCACCTTCTGACCCCCTTCCTCTCCAGCCTCTGCTTCAGCCTCAGAGTCTGAACTGCACTCTGCCACAGACGCTTCCTGCTCACTAAACCTTGTTGTTCCTCCAGCCTCTGACTCCTCTTCCCCTCCATCTTCCCCCTCTCACCAGTCTGACCCAACACCTCCTATCTGGCTTTTTTTGTAAAAAAAAAATAAAAAATGCTGGTGATTAAAATTTTCTACAAAAATATGGGCACTCTACAGCTGAGATATGATGGACCCTTCACATAATCTCACCTTAGGGTTGAGGACTTGCTATTAGGTACAGCAGCAGCAGCACATCTTTTCTCTTTTCCCCTCCTAAGGTTTGAATACCTCTCCTAATATACCTATTTTCCTAAGGATGTCGTCACGCTGCAATTCGCACCATCTCCCAACAGGTGGCGACATGAACTGCAACACGATGGCAAGCTTGGCTTTCGGAGCTGCTGAGTCATCGCAACAGTGTTGGGGGGGGGAGAGGGGACCAGAGGTGGAGGTGGGCAGCGGAGGATGTTGGGCGATCAGCCAGGTCAGGGCTGGCAGGTGGCCCAGGGCAGCCAGCGGAGATTTGGAAAGGTCTTTGTGGAGAGGGAAGGGGGTGGCATTTGTGAGAGAAGCGGTCGGGGGTTCAGCCCCCTAGTATAATGCAGGCATTTCCCCACTTGCGCCCAGATGCCGAAAAATAATTAAATAAACCAATTTTAAATGACGAAAAGGCACGAAAAGGGCAAAAGCAGCCCAAAAAAGAGCGGGGAAACGGCTAGTGATCCCAGAAGCCTTTGCAACTTCTATCCCAGGAGCCTTTGAGACCTGTGGTGAGTTGGGAGTTTTGAGAAAGAAGGGTTTATACAGGTTTTTCAGATGGTGTTCCCCACTGTACCTGATTTCACCTGGGAACGTAACCCCCACGTAAATTGAGAGGTGCCTGTATGTATTTGCTGCAACAAAGCAAGTGCGTTGGCAGCCTGGTCGGCGCTTGCGCAGCCTCCCACAATGCCCCAGGGCTAGCGGCATTCCAGGGCATTGTGGGGGTGCGGGGACGACGACTGCCACAAGAACAAAAAGGATGCGAGAATATCTGGAGGAAATTCAGCAAAGGCATCTGTTTTGGAGGGTAGGCGGGGGAGAAAAATAAAAACTCGGCAGCCGAGAAAAAGGCTGATGAACTAGATGGGCCTTTGGCCTTTCGTAGAATGTGAAGAAGCTCAAAGACTTCTAAACCACCAGCTCCTGACGTGCTACAGCTTTCAGGAAATCCTGGACCTTATTTGCCAGCTCACACCCAGCTGCACAGTGTTTACTTTTTTTTTTTTTTTGCTTACCCGCCCTCCTCTTTTTCTGTTGCATTTGCAATTTTGCAAGCTCCACCCATGAACAAGAGACAACAGCTAGCCCTGCGTGAACTCTTTCTGCTTCCTAGCCGAATAATCGGCACGCCTAAACAGGGCTGGGATATCCCTTTCTGCCACAAATCCAGGGAACCCCTTTTGCAGCCGGGCTGGCCCAATCAGGTTCCAAGAGGGAAAGCAAAGCTAAATACCATTTCCCCTCAGCCCATGTCACAACAGACAAAAAGGCCAAGACCAGACCAGGAGAACTCCACCGCCGGTGCTGAAAACTGCAACCAGCTTCAGGTCTCTTTCTCTTTTTTCCCCTTTTCCGCAAAGGCAGGATTCAAACAGAACACTCGAGGAGCTGTCTGCCCCCCCAGTTTCCAACGCATCTCGCTCTCCTCACACTTGCGAGAGGTCCCCAAAGGTGCACATTAGAAGGTTGCATTCTGACCCCCTGTGACAGATTCACGGAGAGGTCTAAAACGGAGGTGGTTTTGTCCAACGCTTGCCAAAGCAAAACAGAGCAGAGTGAGTTTCCAGAGAAATCCCCAAGGTGCTTTAAAAAGAAAAGGGGAGGAAAACGTATTTGAATTTTGAAAGAGACCCAACGGTTCTGGGGGCAAACAAAGGAAGCCAACCCAATGTAATACAGTGGTTACATATGCTTCAGGTTACAGATTCTGCTAACCCAGAAATAGTGCTTCAGGTTAAGAACTTTACCTCAGGATGAGACAGAAATCGTGCTCTGGCAGCACGGCAGCAGCAGCATTAGCTAAAGTGGTGCTTCAGGTTAAGAACAGTTTCAGGTTAAGTACGGACCTCTGGAACGAATTAAGTACTTAACCCGAGGTACCACTGTAAATTCAAGCAGGAGCTGAGTGCTTTTTGCTTATTTTCTCAGTACAGCACACTTCCTGTGTGGCTCTATTTATGTTCTTATTTATTCTGCATCCCCTCTTTTGTTTTTGCCACTAAACTGGTGGGAGCTTGGGAGCAGGGGCCAAAAAGGGGACACATTATCTGTCGCCCCTGCTTTGTAGGCTCAGGGGTGCTAGATAAAAGGACCCAGAAGGCAGGCTAACAAATGTTGCAACGTTAAGCCAGCAGCAAAATCTTACGGTTGAGAAACTGCAGCCAACCCTCCCAAAAGTTACTCACAGGAAACCACAGCAGCAGCATTTCCCGCGATATCAGGCCTGGCGCTTTTCAAACAGAGGTTTCCCTTAAGAGGTATTTTCCACCTCCGCCCTCCACAACACACACACACACACACACACACACACACACACACACACACACAATAAGTCTACACACAAACTGGACTTTTGTTTAAAGCCTGGCAAGGAAAAGTAAAACAAGGGTTGTCCCGGGAAGGTTTCCGCCGAAGCTGATAAAGTTATGACTTGCTTCTACCTCCCTGCCCCCTTGCCCCCACCTGTGCTGATCGTGATAAGATCTCTCTTAAGAGTCCGTTCTCAAGCAGCTTGTTTTTTGCAAAGGGATGCCAAGAAAACTAAAACCCCTGAGCTCCTTAGTGGAGTGAGTCTGAGCTCTGGGACAGCTATGAAGTTTCCAGTAAGGGAAATAAGTGCAAAAAGATTTGACACACACACACACACACGATTGCATGCAAGTCACCAGTTTATCGGCAAGATCGGCTTAGTCCAGGAATGGGCAAATCTGTCTTTTTTTATGACCCATGGCATCTTGGCATGTTTCGACCCATCGTTCTCTTCCATTTCTACACTAACCAGCATTTTTTTCTTTTAATCCTCTCATAATATGTAATTCCATACATATCTAAATGCAGATATTCTGCCCAAATACTTCCTCATGCAATATTTAAGATAGCTAGTCCAACTCCCACAATTGCAGGATTCACAGCTAAAGAAACCTTGATAGATGACCCACCTAACCTCTGTTTGAACCTCCCCCCCAATGAAGGAGAGTCCACCACTTTGCAAGGTCATACGTTCCGCTGTCAAAAAGCTCCTGGTTCGTGCATGCAAGCAAGCCAGGCAGCGGAGACATTTCTAGGTGTTATCAAAATGTGCGTCTTCCTGCACTCACAATTGGGTTGTGTGGAGGGGGGGAGGGGCACAGAAAAATTGCATCTTTGCACTGTATTCTGGGAACAGGAAGGAGCCTTGCGCTCTGATAAAAACCGCTTACAAATTGACAAGCAAAAGCCGACAGAGAGGCTTGTTTCCCACTCTTTTTGTTTTTTGTTTTTTTTCCAGCTCCCCGTAATCATTTTCCATTTTGTCACCTCCCAAGGTCAACAGCGGGACTAAAATAAGGAAAATGTGGTGAGCCAGTGGAGAAAGGCAACGGCAGCTGGGGGGCGGGGGAGGGAGAGAGAGAAACAGAACAGCCTCGCTTTTGTCGCCTCTCGACAACCTGCAGAGCCCTTGTAAAAGTTGCAAAGTCGGTGTTAAGCGCAGGAGCTGAGCCAGAGCCCAAGAAGCGGCAAGAGCAGCTGTACCAGGGAGGAGACTGCTGGATGAGGCCAATGGACCACCATCTCAGCATCCTGTTCCCACAGTGGCCAACCAGATGCTTGTGGGAAACCCACAAGCAGGATTTGAACACAACAGCCTTCTCCCCTCCTCTGGCTTCCAGCAACTGGTATTCAGAAGCATTACTGCAAATGCAGCATATAGCCGTCAATGCCGGTAATCACTTATAGCTGCATCCTCCATGAATCTGTCTTTGAGGTTGAATCCCGAAAAAACAGAAGTACTGTTTCTGAGGAGACGGGGGGGGTAGGCAGGTGTGGGGAATTCCCTGGTCCTGAATGGAGTAACTGTGTGCAGTCTGGGAGTCATTTTGGACTCACAGCCATCCATGGTAAAGATAAAGATAAAGGGACCCCTGACCATTAGGTCCAGTCGTGGCCAACTCTGGGGTTGCGGCGCTCATCTCACTTTATTGGAAGAGGGAGCCAGCGTACAGCTTCCGGGTCATGTGGCCAGCATGACTAAGCCGCTTCTGGTGAACCAGAGCAGCACACAGAAACGCCATTTACCTTCCTGCCGGAGCGGTGCCTATTTATCTACTTGCACTTTGACGTGCTTTCGTACTGCTAGGTTGGCAGGAGCAGGGACTGAGCAACGGGAGCTCACCCCATCGTGGGAATCGAACCGCCGACCTTCTGATCAGCAAGTCCTAGGCTTGTGGTTTAACCCACAGCGCCACTTGTGTCGCCGGCCATGGAGGAACAGGTTAATCTTGTGTCCAGGGCAGCTGTCTACCAGCTCCATCTGGTATGCAGGCTGAAACCCTACCTGTTCGCGGACTGTCTCGCCAGAGTGGTGCATGCTCTGGTTATCTCCCGCTTGGACTACTGCAACGTGCTCTACATGGGGCTACCCTTGAAGGTGACTCAGAAACCACAACTAATCCAGAATGTGGCAGCTAGACTAGTGACTGGGAGTGGCTGCCAGGGCCATATAACACCGGTCCTGAAAGACCTATATTGGCTCCCGGTATGATTCCAAAGACAATTCAAAGTGTTGGTGCTGCCCTTTAAAGTCCTAAACACCTTTGGCCCTGTATTGAAGGAGCGTCTCCACCCCCATTGCTCAGCCCGGACACTGAGCTCTGAAGGCCTTCTGGCAGCTCCCTCACTGTGGGTAGTGAAGTTACAGGGAACCAGGCAGGGGGCCTTCTCGGTAGTGGCACCCGCCCTGTGCAACGCCCTCCCATCAGATGTCAAGGAAATAAACAACTAGCTGACTTTTAGAAGACAGCAGTCCTGTAGAGAGAAACCTTTCGACGTTTCATGTTTTATTATGTTTTTATATATGTTGGAAGCCGCCCAGAGTGGCTGGGGCAACCCAGTCAGATGGATGGGGTACTAGGGTTGCCATAGGTCTGGAATTTTCCAGACACAGCCCGTATTCAGCCCCATTAAGCAGAGTCCGGGCGGAAATCGCTGAAATGTCCAGGAAAATCCAGACATATGACAGCCCATGTCAGTAGTGCAGATTTGGGCGATTTTCATGAAAAATAGCTCAAAACCAGCTCAAAAACCCCTGTCATGTCACTTCCGGCTTGCTTTTCGCTAAGTTAAGGAGTCCCGACTGCTGCAAGCTTTCTTCCTTTTTTACATGGTTTGCAAAAACCCTTGCAAACGAAATGAGGTGGGAAGGTGGGGGGCAAGGCCCCTCTGAACAAGGCAGAAAAAGCCCCCCCCCGCCTTGTTGGTATGCCAACTTCTTCCTGAGTGTGTGGTACCTCAGGAGTACGGTTTTGCATAAAAACGTAACTCTCGCTACCCATGCAAAACCCAATCAGTACAATCAGGCACTTGCTATCTCAGTGGTCTGTATTTTCTTTTCCAGGAAGGAAAGAATGGGTGGAGAGGTAAAAAAGAAAAGAAAAAAACCAAACCATAACCAGACCAAAAGCAGCCTAACGGCTCTTGTGTCATGTGTGCTGACAGCATAAGTCAGGACCTTTCTGAATTATTATTTTTTTAAGGCAGGGGAGGGGCATATTGTTTATTATCATATCTATATTACATCTTTCTTGAGATCTGGCTTCTTAGCCCTGTGGCCAAAGAGACAGGCTTCCAGGAAGCCCACTATTTGGACACAAAGGTGGCAATGTTTTTCCTGCTGCTGCCCTGCAGGAAGAGGCATTTGGGAGGCAGGCTGTTCCTGAACAGGGAAGCTCCATTTGATTGGAAGATGCAATTGTACGGAATCAAATTGTCTGATTTAATAATAACAATTTTAAACAACTTTTTTATTATGTGGACCCTGCCCATCTGACTGGGTGCTGCATAAGAGGCCACACCACCAACACACACACAGTGGAGAAAGAGAGATGCCAAGATCAGCTTTGTTTAGGTTTTTCTTGCCCTGCAGGTGCTAAAAGGCTGTCAAGCCACAAAGGAAGATGCAAGAAGCCTCCAGGGCAGAATGCTTGCAGTGGCAAGAGTCACACCTCATTTCTCTTCAAGAGAGAAGGGGAGGGGTGGAGTCCCACCCAGACGCGTCAGGCTTGCAAGCTCTTGAGATAATAGGCAGAACTGTGTTCCCAGGCAAGCTGCTCAGGCAGCGCCACTGAACTGTGCCAATAACAACAACTTAAATCTAATACAAAAAATTTAGACAGTAATTTGCAATTGATCTGAGTGTCTAATTTATATTTTCTGTTCCTCCTTTTCATTAAAAACTTTTAAAAATAATACATACTATTTTCTTTCTTTGAATCGTCTACAGATCTAAATGCAGAAATAAAAACATTTATGTTAAAGTGTTTTGTTTCCTCTTTCTTTTCCTATTTATTTGTTTCTATAGGCTCCTTTCCTTTTTAAGAGGTTTGTAAGATTCTAAACAACAGACTGATGTTTCCCCTTTAGAGAACCTCCTTTATTCATTATTTATTTCATAAAATGTATACACCGCTCAACTGTAAATCTCAAAGAGGGTCATGTGCATAGTGAGGGTTTTTGTTGGTGGGGGCAGCCAAAGTTGTTGAGCAATAAAATAAACAATGAAATTATCAACAGGAAGAATTAACAACGACAATTTCAAAAAGTTGAAACTAGAAATTAAAACAGATTATAACTTGCATGCAAAGTGCAGGTGATGCCACATTAAAAGATTGAGCTCTGACAAACGTGGAACAGGTATTATTAATATGGCACCTGTAAGAGTGCCAAATCTGCCATTCAAAGCGGTCGAGTGGGTGCATCTGGAGTAATGATATGCCTACAGTGGTTTGGAGACCAGAGAGAGGTTTAGTCACAAAACATCAGAGGATACCGACTAGGCTATTTAGCCATTGGCTGTGCACTATGCACACGGCTGACAACAGATTCCAAGACATTTGTATCCAGCAGCAAAAGAGGGATAGACCTGTATTTTCCCATGTTTTCACATCTGGAGGTGGGGTTAACCAATATGGCATTCCTCCAGACCTATTTCACAGATTGTTCCATTGTTCAGGCAAAAATTAGAAATTTAAGTTTCATTAATGCTTTTGGTGGATAGTGTCATTAATAGCATTTTATCACTAGATGGCACTGGACTTACTGTATGTGGGTGGAGTCGGGCGTTTGTTGTGTCTGTCCTTGCGGAAGACAGAGACAATAAAGTTCTTGTCTGACTTCCTGACAGCTGTGTTCTCCAAGTATTCCCTGACCTGCCCACTCACAGCACTCCATACAGAACTAAAAAAATGGGTGGCTATGAGTCGTCTTTGACCTTAATAGAAAAGTTCCCTTTGAGTATTCAAATTGGTCAGATTTGAACACTGAACAGCTGCTATTACAAAGGGGAGGTAGAAGAAAATACCACGTCTAAACTGCAAGCACTTTTGTGATAGTGGGGAAACAGAGGATCTGAATTTTCACTGCCAAGGAAGTAGCTACAATAATTTTGCTCCATGTTTTCCTTTTGAAACATTGTATGATCAACAGCTTTTCAAACTTTTAAAAAACTAAATCCAAAAAAGTGTTCGACAAGGTGTCTGCCTTCGCTAGAAATACCCAGCACCTTCTGTGTAAATCTCTTTGAGATGGTGGTTTAGAAGGCAATTAATAAATCAATGATAATAATAATTTGTAAACAAAACGTTTCCAAAAGGACCATACTGCCAATTCTCAATGTGATAATTAACTATTCTTTATTACTTATAAACAGTTTAATTAGCAGCTGCAGATGTCTCTTTGTCTGAGCATCAACATGAGCAAAATAGGTTTGCTTAATTGCTGATGGCGCCTGAAGCTTCCTTTAATTATTTGTTTTAAAAAGTTATTTGTTGCTATTTAATACGGTGATGCTACAGTTTACGGGCATACAGTAAATATATTCAGACCAGCAGTCTCATAACCTGACATTATTTGGGAATCCTAAGGGGGGGAAATTGTGGAGTTTTCAAAGGTTCAGTCCGCCATCTTGATTCAAAATGGCGTCTAGTTGCATCCAAAGAAACGAAAAGTTGCTCCTTGATCCCAGGAACCATCATACAAAATTTGGCCATAATATCTTAGGCGGTGTAGAAAGCAAACAAAAACAGCTACCTAAAATAGGTAGTAGATTTTAGCTTTTGCGACAAGATGATCATTTATATGCATATAACAAGTTCCATGGGGTAGCCATCTTGTTGTGGCAGTATAGTGCGACTGTGGCCTTTTCCTGCTCTTTGACATACGGTAGTTGACCTGCATTATGCTACACACCCTCCGCACCACAGACGTGTTGTGTTGGAGCCCACAAAACTATCTAAAAATTCCAAATGACTCAACTGGCCTCAGAAAGGCTGGGGATCCCCTGCCTTAACTGATCTTGTATTTTTACCAAGGTGTTTAAAACTGAAGCACATTGCCTGAATCACACACACACAAAGTGTGCAGATGTGTATTTTAATTCAGTTGTATTCTCCTCAGGAGAGGAGAAAGCCAATGAAATTAACAGCTATGTCTATCTGAGCTCCATTAATTTCAATGAGTATACTGTGGGAAGGACATAGTTGGAGAGAACCAAATGATTTTGTACATTTTTTGTACAATCCTTTGGTTCTGTTTTGGAATATGTGGCAGCCCACTGGCAAAAGGTGGGCGCATAGATTCAATCAAAGTAATGATTTTGTGATGAGTCTAGTTCTCGTGTATCAGATCCAAATCAAGACACTTTGAGAGCTTTTAAAGCTGTGGCGAAGAGGGAGGTTTGTCTCTCCAAAGTCTGCGTAACACCCAGTTAGCACCGGCGAAAATCCACTCTTCCACACAATTTGTCATGGGTGCAGCCGCCCTGACCCACACTCCCCTGCTATCTGGCTCAATCATCACTCCTGCCCCTCAGGCGATGTGGCGTTTTGACATTTGCAAAGCACAGTTCCTAAGGACATACTGTTCGGCAGGCGCAGTTATCCGACACAAGCATGTGTCAAAGAGATGTCCGTCCCACCCAAAGATGTCCACACCTGGCACACCAAAAAATATTTCTAGCAATAGCCTCCAGCCCATTTCCTCATTGCTCTTTTCTGAAGAACATAATTTACATTTCTGAACAAAGGTCAGCGCCAGACAGAAAAGGGAAGAAGATGAAATTGTATGACCCATACGGACTTCAGAACATTGGCTCGCCCAGCTGAGTAACATGTCCAATGATGTAATAAATAAATAATATTTATTACTTATACCCCGCCCATCTGGCAGGGTCTCCCCAGCCACTCTGGACGGCTCCCAACATAATATCAAAAACACCACAAAACACTAAAAACTTCCCTAAACAGGGCTGCCTTCAGGTGTCTTCTAAAAGTCAGATAGTTGTTTATTTCCTTGACATCTGATGGAAGGGCATTCCACAGGGCTGGTGCCACCACCGAGAAGGCCCTCTGCCTGGTTCCCTGTAACCTCACTTCTTGCAGGGAGGGAACTGCCAGACGGCCCTTGGAATTGCGTCCGTCCCCACCACCCCCTCAGTGAATCACAGAACTATAGAGTTGGAAAGGACCACGAGGGTCATCTGATCCAACCCCCCGCAATGCTGGAATCTTCTTGTGACGCTGTGGACTCATTCAGCAGGCACTATTGGGGTTAGGAACATAGGAATAGGAATCAAATACTGAATCAGCCCACTGGTCCACCTATCTCAGTATTGTCTACAGTACACTAAAGGGTTTCAGGAAGGAGCCTACCTGGAGATGCCATTGGAAGTTGGACCTGAGACTTCTGGAATGCAAAGTAGATGCTACCACTGAGCTACGGCCCTTCCCTTCAAAATAAACCAAGACTCCAGTCCTCATGGTTCTGGAAACATGGGTCTGGCACTTGGGCGTCTCCAACCCTAACTAGTAGAGATGCTCTTGGAGACTGGAGCTAGACCTTCCGCATGCAATAGCTACAGCCCTTTCTGAAACCTTTGGGGCCAAACCTTTTGACCTCTGTCTTAGTAGCAGTAAATGTTTCTTCACCTCCCCAAACGGGACCAGCAGGGCATGGCTAACTTCCCACGCTAAGCCTAAGGTTATCCTGAGGTGGCTGTCATTCTGATTTCGTATATATTGCTATTTTGCACCCCCTCTCTCAGAATTTGAGTTCGAAAAGTTTGGCGACTAGAGTCAAGGGGACCTGGGTTCCAAACCCACAACCGACCGCAAAGCTTACTACGCAGGCACTGTCCACCAAGACTACCTCGTGGGGTTGTTGTCGTGAGGATGAGAAGGGGAAGGAACAGGCAAGCTATTCTGAGCTGCTTGGAGGAAGCTGTGCAAGAAACATAAGACTCTTAGGAACTGGAACCGCCCCCTCCCCGGATTTCCAGAGAATCTCAGCGTACACAGACCCGTCTATTTTTTCCGGCAGCGACCATAGAAATTGGGATTTCGTGGTTACATGTAAAAAAGCGCAAACGCAACTAACACCCCCCCCCCACGGGTCCAAACAAACCAACCAACCAGCAGCTCGTTCCTTTGAATTCATTTTCGTTCTACCTCGCCCCTCTTCCGATTGTGTTAAAAATATATATGCAGCAGAGTTTTGAAATGCCAGGAAACAGCAGGTCAGCTAATGCCAGGGACAGGTACCTAGGGAATTACGCTGCACAGGGGCAAGAAAAACAGATTTCCGCCCTCCCAAAGCCACACCTCCATGAAAGGCGGAATAACCTTCGGATAAAGAGCGCCAGGGTTGAACACGGTTGATATCCTTCCTGGGTGGCACTTGGCCAAAACTGTCGAGCTTTTGGAGGGAACATCTCCCCCTACAGTGGTACCTTGGGTTAAGTAATTAATTCGTTCCGGAGGTCCTGAAACTGTTCTTAACCTGAAGCACCACTTTAGCTAATGGGGCCTCCCGCTGCTGCCGCACCGCCACTGCACGATTTCTGTTCTCATCCTGAAGCAAAGTTCTTAACCTGAAGCACTATTTCTGGGTTAGCGGAGTCTGTAACCTGAAGCGTCTGTAACCTGAAGCATATGTAAGCTGAGGTACCACTGTATTTGCCATATGTCCAGGCTTTCCTGGGCATTTTTGCCTTTTCAGCAAAAATCCGCCCAGACACCATTTCGCTAGTCACCACAACAGAATGTCTAGGTGCCTTTTTTGTTGTTTCAATGACATTATCATCATCATCATCATTTCTATGCCACTTTATATTTTAAAGACAGGATCCCAACGCGGTTTACAGCACATTAAAATACAACAATCCAGAATAAAAGCAATTCAAGCTTCAAGGAAAATATTTCACATCTTTCTCGAAGTGACATTTTGCTTCCCCCATATTTATTTGCTTGCTTAATTTATATAGCTTCCCCACAGCAGATGTACTCTAGGAAGCCAGTGTAGTGTAGTGGTTAGAGTGTCAGACTAGGACCCGGGAGATCAGGGTTCGAATCCCCACTCAGTCAGGAAGCTCACTGGGTGACCTTGGAGTCAGTCACAGCCTCTGAACCTACCTTACAGGGTCATTGAAAGGCTTAACCAAGGAGGGGAGTGAACCATGTGCTTCTTGGAGAAAAAGGTGGGATATAAATGCAAAAAATGAGCTCTTCCGCTTGCCTGCTTAAGAGAGCTGGAGAGGCCATCCAGATAGAGATGTCAGTCGCCAACTTGGCATCCAGGGATCTCCACGAGGTCACAACTGGACCCGCTCCTGGCACAAAACACACCTGGCTAATTTCTAACACCGGGTATACTTTACCGCCGCAGAAATTACACCAACATCCAATATAGTCATTCCAGTTTATTGTTTCCTTCCTGGTAGTATAACCTCCAAATTTCAACCATTGTAATAACAACCAAAAAAAAAAGCATCCCACAGAATTTTTGGCCTTAGTTTACTTTTTTTGCTCCATGCAATGTTAACATATTGATGAGCGGAAAGAAAGAATGTGTCCCGTGTGGGTTGTTTTTGTTTTTTAAAAAAATATTTTTATTAAAGTTTTCTTGGTTTACAAAGGTATGCGCAGGGGGAACCCAACCAGGAGAAGCAGTTAAGTGCTCTTCTTGTGACTCACCAGGCATGGCTTTATTTGGGGACCACCGAAAACAAAAGTCCAAATTTTCATCTCCACTTGAAACAGCTTTGCTGCACCATTCAGATATCAGCACATTTGTTTAAGGTGTCTTTAAGCCGCCCTTCACCAGCTGGTCCCAGGAAGAGAGCAATAAAACAGCCACTATCTCTACAGAATTAAAGCACCCTTAAAAGGTGCTTAAAACACACACAAGGTGAGCTGGCAGCAGGTGGCAGACAGCTTCAGAGTGGGTGATTCATGCTGTTTCTTTGCCAAAGACCTGGGCGAGGAGGTATTTGTGTGCATCAGTCAGTGAAAAGTCATCGAGGTTTATGCAAGTTGCTCCTTAAATGTTTCCCACCTTTAAACTCTTACTTTCGGCTAAAGAACCACCCCTTCGTTTTTAAAGACGGGGCCACATGGGCGTAGCCAGGACTTATGTGAGAGTGGAGCAGGACACGCACCTGCCATCATCCTCTGTCTGGAAGATTTTGGACTGAAATTTCTCAACAACAGTTGCTTTAAATTACTTTCTTTTGATCCCAAGCGCTCAGAGAAATCAAAAATCTTCTGTCATTTGAAAACTAGGAAGCTAAATATAAAAAATTAACACCAGGGACTACCTTTCATGCGGTTAACAAGTATATTTTGCAAAATTACTATGGGCTTGCCTTTTTTTATCTTAAAAATCTAAACTAAAACAAGATTTCTTGGATTTGCTGAAAACCTTTTCAGCACTTCCTTCTCAAATTCCTCCCTTTTTTCTCCCAATGCAGCGAGCATTTCAATTTCAAATATTCTGATTCTTTCTACTTTTATTTAAATATTTTTATGTATTTATTTGATTTAGTGGGTGGGTGGGGGCATGGATGGGGGAGTTGAACTTAAGTGAAAACTTTAAAACCCAGATAGATTAATGGGGCGCTTGCATCCCATGCTGGCTTCCACTTTATTTTGGGGGTAGCCGAACATCCCCAAAAAAGCTGTGCGCCCTGTGGAAGGGCAGGAAAGAGAGCATCTTAACCCGCTTCCCTGGACTGGTTTTTGTTTTGGAAACCATGCAGAATTCTTTCTTTCTTTTCCAACCACGGAACTGTGGAGATGAAAGGCTGTCTTGCGGCAATTCTCGAGTGTATGGTGCGAACACGGCCTAAGTACAGTGGTACCTCGGGTTACAGACGCTTCAGGTTACAGACGCTCCAGGTTACAGACTCCGCTAACCCAGAAATAGTACCTCAGGTTAAGAACTTTGCTTCAGGATGAGAACAGGAATCGTGCAGCGGCAGCCCCCATTAGCTGAAGTGGTCCTTCAGGTTAAGAACAGTTTCAGGTTAAGAACGGACCTCCAGAACAAATTAAGTTCTTAACCTGAGGTACCACTGTACCATTCAGAGAAGAACCTAGGAGACCAGGTTTGCAACGTCCAGCCATGCCAATGGGTGTGTGCAGATTACGAAACAATTATTTGATACGACCCGTGCTTTCCACCATCTGGGAAGCAGCTGGCAGCCCTCCAGCTCGGCCCCAGCAGCTTCTCGCGAAAACAGTTAGGGAGGCTTTAATCCGACGGAAGAATGAATCTCACAAACACAGAGAGCGCGTCATGGAAACAGTCGAGAAGCCGCAGAGTCGCTCCCCGCCCCGCACACACGCACCCCCAGCAGCCCCATGTGTCAACTCACTCTGAGCCACAAAGTTTATCTCTTTCATGCTGCTTTCAGAAAGTCACGCTCACTGCACTCTTTATATCAATGCCTCCCATTTGAGGGATGGGTTTCTGAAGAAAGATCTATTCATAACATCGCCACAGCAGGAAAAGAAAGAGTGAGGTGCAGTGGTACCTCGGGTTACGGACACTTCAGGTTACAGACTCCGCTAACCCAGAAATAGTACCTGAGGTTAAGAACTTTACCTCAGGATGGGAGCAAAAATTGTGCAGCAGCAGCGGGAGGCCCCATTAGCTAAAGTGGTACCTCAGGTTAAGAACAGTTTCAGGTTAAGAACGGACCTCCAGAACGAATTAAGTTCTTAACCCGAGGTACCACTTAATTTGTTCCGGAGGTCCGTACTTAACCTGAAACTGTTCTTAACCCGAAGCACCACTTTAGCTAATGGGGCCTCCTGCTGCTGCCGCGCCAACGGAGCACAATTTCTGTTCTCTTCCTGAAGCAAAGTTCTTAACCCGAGGTACTATTTCTGGGTTAGCAGAGTCTGTAACCTGAAGCGTATGTACCCTGAAGCGTATGTAACCAGAGGTACCACTGTATATATTTTGAGGGGTTAACTGGCCAAGCTGTCTCTCTTTACCCAGTTTCCCCCCCTCTCTTTTCTGAACCTTTTCCGACTCTACAATATCCTATTTGAGTTGGGAAAGGTCCAGAAATGGATAATCAAAATGATTGAGGGGATGGAGCGGCTCAGCTATGAGGAAAGGTCGCGGTGTTCGGGACATCATATGTTAGAGAAAAGGCCAGGGAGAAGTGGCACAAAAATGGTTCACAGAATTATGTGTGGCGTGGAGAAAGCGCATAGGGAAAAGTTTCCCCTGCGAGAAACCGTGGAGATCCCATGAAGCTGAATGTGGGAAGATTCAGTACAGATAAAAGAAAGCCCTTCTTCACGCAGCGGCCAGTTGAACTATGGAATTCACTCCTGCAGGAGTCAGGGATGGCCACCAACCTAGATGGCTTTAAAAGAGAATGGACATATCCTCTTCCCTCCTCATTCCATTTTCCTTTTGTGCCATGCCTTCTTAGATCAGCCCAAGGGTAGGGACCACATTGTATTTTGTTGAGATGTAAGCTGCCTTGGGAGCCTTTCCAGCTGAAGAGCAGGATATACAGTGGTACCTCTGGTTAAGAACTTACCGGTAATTCGTTCTGGAAGTCTGTTCTTAACCTGAGGTACCACTTTAGCTAATGGGGCCTCCCGCTGCCGCCACACAATTTCTGTTCTCATCCTGAAGTTCTTAACCTGAGATACTATTCCTGGGTTAGCGGAGTCTGTAACCTGAAGCATCTGCAACCTGAAGTGTCTGTAACCCGAGGTACCACTGTAATTGCTATGCATCAGTTGAAATTGTGGGCTGGGATGTATCAGGATTCAAGAGTGGCAAGACAGAGGGCGTTGAAGGCTATGCAGCTTTTGCAAAATCAGAGGCCAAAGAATCATAGAACTGGAAGGGGCATCAAGAGGCATCTAGTCCAACCCCTGGCAATGCAGGAATCGCAAAATAATCCCTGGCAGATGGCCATCTAACCTCTGCTTAAAAACCTCCCACAAAGGGGAGTCTGCTGTCAAACAACTCTTGCGTTCAGGAAGTTCTTTCTAATGTCATATTAACCACTTTGAGCATCTTACTGATCAAAGAGCAGGGTGAAGACATTTTCTGATTTATTTTAAAAGGGAGTATCAGAACCTCAGCCCCCAGGAGAAGAGACTGCTCTTGTGTTTGAATCCTGATTGGGGGTTTCCCAGAAGAGGCATCTGGTTGGCCACTGTGAGAACAGGATGCTGGACGACTAGATGGGCCACTAGCCTGATCCAGCAAGCTCTTCTCATGTTCAAGCATGAGCTACAGCCCATCGTACGTCTCCAAACAAAGCTCAGGGCACAACTCCCCTCTATCCAAATTCCTGTGTTTATAGCTGCACTGCTGCTGCCAGCCCAACAGGCTTTAAAAAGTGAAAGCAAATCTTTCCCCAATTCAAAATTCAGGGCTTGCTTAAATTAAATTATCAAGCACCCAAGGCATTTTGAATGTAATCTGGATTTCCCCAGAGGAAAAAAGGATTGGGAGAAGGGGGTGGGGCGGACTGAATGTTTATGAATCAGACGGTTTTAAGTGTGTGCTTCGGGGGCTGGAAGGTGGGCGATGTGCTGAAGAACAGAAAGTTGAGCTGGATGAGTCAGGAAGTTGTTTAAATTTAAAAAAAAGCATTTCTCTTTTCTCCCCCAATGCCATATCAGAAAGCTAAATACCTGAATAGAAAGAGGGCACCTGTGACATTTCTTGTTGTTATAAGGCCAGGAAAGTTCAGTGCGCTTGTCTCTCATGGGAGAAAAAGAAGTCAGAGAGGGGAGAGGGTCAACTTGCCTTACCCTCCCCTCCACCGCCCTCCCCACTGCTTGATCTCCTTCATAAAAAACGCCAGAGGACTGTTCACACATCTGCCGCAGAGCCTCCGGTTTGGCTCTCAGAAGGCGAGACAAGATGCAAAAGCAGAAGAAAATCTGGAAAGTCTACAAACTAATTTGCTAAGGTCTGCCTTGTCCCTCCCAGCACATTTTACGGATCAAGCTGTTCTGAAGCTTAGCTGGCACTTAATAATAATAATAATAATAATAAAAGCATAATGGAAGCCGGAAGCCGGTGTGTCTCTGTGTGTGTGCAGAACACACACACGGTTATGCAACAAGCAAACAATTTCTTCCTAGCAACCATTTATCACTTTTTAAAAAGAAAAAGGAGAGATTAACAAATCTACACATTGCAGATCTGGCTGTGAACTCGCCAGATCCTTCAAAACAAAGCTGTCTTCCTCCAAATCCTGGGGAAAGAACCTCTATTCCACAGCTCAAATGCACACACCCCCAGCATCCATATCCATCCCTTGAGGCTCTTCCCCGGGTGCCACCCATCCAAAGCCCTGCATAACAGCCTCTTCAAGTGTTTTTGCTTGCTGGGAAGAGTTCCCGAAATGTTATCATGCCTCTGTCTTGCCCAACATGGAGGGGTGTGTGTGTGTGTGTGTGTGTGTGTGTGTGTGTGTGCAGAAGGCTCTGAACTTTCCTATGACTGGAATGTGACCTACTGTATATTGCTCCACCCACTTTTACCTCTGGCCCCACCCACCAATGACAAGGAGGGCTCCCCGGGAGGTCCCTTCCAGCCCCACCACTGTATTCTTCTAGTGTTATGAGTTTGTGGGTGCCAGACCACGATAAATCCCTGGATCCAGTAAGTGTTGGAATTTAATCAAGGCTTGGGGTGTTAAACTGGGTGCCAGACACTCTATCCCTGGAACCTGCAAGTGTTAGAAGCTAACCAAGTCAGGTCTTCAGGTAATCACCTAGTTTGATGGGCCATGAAGAAAGCAAGAGAGAGGGGTCTCTATATAAGATGGGGAAAGGACATAAGCCTGAGTTTAGAGTTGAAAGTGTCTGCAATGTGACCTAGAAACAAAGCTGAGGATGGAAAGCCAGTGAGCCAGAGCACAATGTCTGATTTCTGGCTATAAGAGAAACAAGACCTTTTGGGGTTGTTAATGCTACAAACCCCTCCATCTCAGGCTCAGGTTGCATGTTGTTGTTGTTGTTGTTTAGTCGTTTAGTTGTGTCCGACTCTTTGTGACCCCATGGACCAGAGCATGCCAGGCACTCCTGTCTTCCACTGCCTCCCACAGTTTGGTCAAACTCATGCTGGTAGCTTCAAGAACACTGTCCAACCATCTCGTCCTCTATCGTCCCCTTCTCCTTGTGCCCTCCATCTTTCCAAACATCAGGGTCTTTTCCAGGGAGTCTTCTCTTCTCATGAGGTGGCCAAAGTATTGGAGCAAGCACAGGCAAACTCAGCCCTCCAAATGCTTTGGGACTACAACTCCCACCATCCCTAGCTAACAGGACCAGTGGTCAGGGATGATGGGAGTTGTAGTCCCAAAACATCTGGAGGGCCAAGTTTGCCTATGCCTGCATTGGAGCCTCAGCTTCAGGTTGCATAGATGTGTCAATAAACCATAAATCCTAAAGACGCCAGTCTTTGCTGTGCCTCATTCCCAAAAGGAAACGTGAACCCCAGGTAAATGCCTGGAATCTCACACTGCTCCAAGATTGGGGTGGGCAGGCGACTCTACGTCCCACGAACACAGAAGCAAGAGCAAATGCGAGAAAATGAACCAAGGAATATTCGCTTGCATTTTCCCCATTTCGAGCAACCCAAATGAAGGGGCTGTTTTAAAGGGGGGGCAAACCAATCTGAATGGGACACCTCCAAGCAACTCAATGAGGGCAAAGGCAGATTTAGGAGAGCACAACCGGCGTGGCTGCTCTGAGTGCGGAGCTTTGGGATCACATATGCCACGAGGGTGCCACAGATACGTATAAGGTAGAATGGAAAGTGAGAGGCAAGTAGGCGCCAATTTTTGGCAGTGCACAGGGTACTGCTGAAATTAGAGAACCACCCCCCCAGGTCCGCCACTGATGGGGACTGAGCATGCTCAGTACCGCCATGGGGTGGGAAACAAAACCACTGGCATCACCCCAGTAAAAGAAAACTGGGAACGGCAGCCGGAAATGGGATTACAACTCAAGTTTTTGTCCTACGCGCAGGAAAGTAGATGGAGCCCATGGATTCAACATTCATTCCTGGAGAAGCAGCACCTTACAGAAGGGAAGTATATCATAGGAGCTGCCCCTCCTATTTGGGACATGGAGGTTCAAAAGCACCCCACAAACCGGCCCCACAAAGACATCTATTCCCTGGAATAACAAAGCACCAGCATATCTATCTGCGCCTCAAGGCAGAATTTATTATTTATCCCTTCCCCCAGTCATAACTGCCTTGAAATGGAGGCAGTTTCTTTACTCAGGAAGGTGCCTTAAGGCCCCCTGTCACTGTGTACATTTAAAGCACCATGTAGCAACTTTCAAGAGTCATGGCTTTTCCCCAAAGAAACTGAGTACTGTAGTTTCTTAAAGGTAAATACAACCGAGCAGTATTTATGTTTTGTGAAATGAAATTAAAAAATAAGGGTGCTGAAAGCTGTTAGGAGGCCCTCATTCCCCTAAACTCAGTGTTAGAAACTGGGACAGAAGAGCTAGCAGCCAAATGGCTCCTGAGACCTGGGTTGTGGGTGCCAAAACAGATTGCCTAGTTGCCATGTGGCAACAATTTTCATTTATTATTTTGATAAGCATGAAATAACACACAATTCACATAAGTGACACATTTTTATCAGAAATTGTTAATACATGTTTAATTTGGTGTTTCCAATAAAAATAATGGTACCATACTTCAGTTTTCAAAACACTCTACTCTTTATTGTTAAACTCCTTAACATATACTTTGAGGCTTCGAAGCACATACATTATTTCATTAATCCTTGACTGTCAACCAGGCGCAAAAAAAGGGCACCCAGACTTTTTGAGGTGCTCGCAAATGGAGAATTTTTAGGTGCAAAATGTGCCTGGCGCCCTGCTGATTTCAAACCCTACCTAAAATACTACAAAGTTTGGGCTTGCACAGGGTATCATATTACGAAAGATTACCAAAGTCCCTCCCTGATCCCATCAACAAGGAACAAATATATATATATTATATATATTATTTAACATTTTGATATATATATTTATACTGCTCTTCCAATTGAAAACCCAGAACACTGCCCACTATAATTAAAACAGTCAACACAAGTTAATTCACAACCTCATTTAGGAAAAAAAGTCAAAACATACTCATACACTGAGGGGGTGCATTTCAGCTATTTTTTGAGGGGAACAGAAGTGGAGACTTATTGGTGGTGGCTCCACATGAGGTAGCTGTGGCAGCCATTTTTTTTTCAGAAGTCCACTGGGAACAATACTTTGTCACCACAGTGAACTTTCTCAGTGAACTTTCGTGGTGGGTCTGGCCACTAGGCACCTCACAAAAACAAAACTGCCAACAGAGTCTCCAAAGAAAATCTTAGCTGGCAGGTTGGAGACTCATCCAAAGACTCTGGGCCAAAGTAGCATTTGAACCCAGGGCTCTGCAGTCCTAGCCCGAAACCACATTTCAATGAATGCCTTTAATTGCTCTGTAGATGGGAGCTTGGTTGTTCACTTGTGGAAAAGGTCACATCCCTCTTTTTAAGCACCCGTAAGATTATGAAGAGGGCCAATTTCTCACAACAATGTGGGTTTTTTTGTTTCGATGGGAGAAACCGCCACCAACTGGACTGTCTCCAAAGAAGCTGCCTCCAAAAACGTAGGAATGATTCACTTTAATTTGGTTGCGCTCGATCTCTGAACGCCTTCCAGGATGCAGCAAGCTACAACCTTCTTTTAATTATAGAATTACAAATAAATACCATTCCCAAGAAACAGCGTTCCGTTAATTTATAAATGGGCTCCGCTCTGACGGCAAAATCATCCATCATAAACAAGCCGTTCTGCACATTGTCGGATGGAAAAGGAACAAATCGTCAAGGGAAGCCTACCTGGCCATTGTGGCCTCAGTCCAGCTTATGACCAAATGCAGTGGTACCTCGGGTTACAAACACCTCAGGTTACAAACACTTTGGGTTACAGACTCCACTAACCCAGAAGTAGTACCTTGGGTTAAGAACTTTACCTCAGGATGAGAACAGAAGGCGGCAGCGGGAGGCCCCATTAGCTAAAGTGGTACCTCAGGTTAAGAACAGTTTCAGGTTAAGAAAGGACCTCCGGAACAAATTAAGTTCGTAACCAGAGGTACCACTGTACCACTAAAAGGCTGCACCCTATCCTTAAAGCACTCTGAAACCACTTTAGATCATCACGGCTTCCCCCAAGGAATTCTGGGAGTTGTAGTTTGTTCAGGGTGCACACGTGATACCAGAGGCATGCGCTAAACACAGTGCATGATGCTACAAGTGTGTACTGCGGCGTTGAGCCCCTCCACTGTTGGGCCCAAGATGGCACCTCTGTACCCTGGCAGTGACAGCTTACTTCAACACTGGTGATGGGACAAGAACTCTGGCCGCACTCATAGGCAACAGGCTTGGACATGGCAGGTGTTGCGGCACACACAGCTCTCTCCTCTGACATCTTGCTGCCACTGCTCACTTCACCGCTGCCTGAAGCGTCTTCCTGACTCTGCCTAATGGTAGGGCCAGCTCCTTACTTGCATTTCTTTTTTAAAATATATATGTTCTTATGTTAACTGACAGCCTAACCTACCTCACAGGGTTGTTGTGAGGCTAAAATGGGGAGGAAAATAACCATGCATGCCACCTTGAGCTCCCTGGAGGAAAAGCAGGACTAAACCACATTAAAGAAATAAAAAATATCTTTGCAACAAGTTCACTGATTATTTGGGGGCACATATTCTAATTGTTATGCTTTTGAATTATGGTGCTGGAGGAGACTCTTGAGAGTCCCATAGACTGATCAAACCTATCCATTCTTAAGGAAATCAGCCCTGAGTGCTCACTGGAAGGACAGATCCTGAAGCTGAGGCTCCAATACTTTGGCCACCTCATGAGAAATGAAGACTCCCTGGAAAAGACCCTGATGTTGGGAAAGATGGAGGGCACAAGGAGAAGGGGACGACAGAGGATGAGATGGTTGGACAGTGTTCTTGAAGCTATGAACATGAGTTTGACCAAACTGCGGGAGGCAGCGGAAGACAGGAGTGCCTGGAGTGCTCTGGTCCATGGGGTCACGAAGAGTCAGACACGACTAAACGACTAAACAACAACAACAACAATTCTAATCGTTACAGTCTTAACCCACCTTCCCTCCAAGAGCAGAGGCGGATTTAGGGGAGCACGGCCAGTTTGCATTTTAGCGTTGCACAGGGTGCCGCTGAAATGTGAAACCCCAAAGTCCACCACTGCCAAGGGCCTCAAGATGCTGTACATAGTTCTCCTGCTCACAACAGCCCTGTGAGGTAGGCTGAGTGAGGACCCTGGTCTCCCAGGCCCTATACGTTAACAGCCATACCACACTGCCTCTGAAGACTATTGGTCCATCAAGCTCAGTGCTGTCAACACTGGCTGGCAGCAGCTTTCCAGCGTTTCCAATGGGTTTCCCCAGTCCTTCCTGACTAATACCAGGGATTGAACCTGGGACCTTTCACATGCAAAGAAGATGCTCTTCCCCATTTCTCTACATGGTCAAGAAGGGTTTCCAATTTCAGTTTCATCTAGCCAAATGACCCGACAAAACACAGTAGCTTTTCTTCCAGGGGTTGCCAGCCCTGGTGACTTCCAGATGTTGGCGGCTCCCAGCTCCCTCAGCCCCAGCCAGCATGGTCACTGGTCAGTGATGGAGCGTAGCAACATCTGGTGGGGTGCAGGTTCTCCACCCCTGATTTAATAAAATGAAATGTGCTATGATAAACCAAAGGCTCAATTGAACGCCGAAGATTTGTAGGGTCTTGGCGGTCTCCATCTATACCCACAGAGCTGTAGCTCAGTGGTAGATGAGTGGTAGACCTTTGCATGCAGAAGGACCTGAGAGGAATCCCCAGCATTTCCTAGTAGGACTGGGAATGTCCCTTGTCTGAAGAGAGCCAACACTCCAACTCAGTTCAAGGCAGCTTCCGATACTGTTGGCTAGGAAGCTGGCTAGGAAGTTCGCCTTGCAGATCAGCTTGTGCTCAATCCCTCCTGATTTCCTGTGGAACTGCCAAGAGCACCTGTGGCAGAAGATTCCTGATCCTGAAGGGCTGGTTAACTCGCACCCAGCCCGCTCCTATGCATGCTTGCTCAGAACTAGGACTCGCAAAGTCCAGCAGCGCCTAGTAAGAGATCACCAGATGGCAGCCGTTGATCACCTTCAACCTCCAAAGCCATCCCTTGAGTCTGTAAAGAAGCCAGAGGTGGGCGCGAGTTCAGGATCCGCCAAGCTGGTCAGCGGAAAGACACCTTTCGGTGCACAAGCTGGCCGGAGAGGTCTTCCCCAACAGTGTTCGAAAATAGCCAGGCGCCAGGCTCGTCTTGTGACTGGCGCAGGTCCAGTTGTGACCACCTAGAGATCTCTGGATGCTAGCTTGGTGACTGACATCTCCACCTGGCTGGCCCCTCCAGTTTTCTTAAGCAGGTAAGGAGAAGAGCTTACTTACTGAATATATATCCCATATATTTTCTTTAAAATATAAAGCGGTATAGAAATGAAATGAATAATTATAATAACAATCTCCACTGGGAGAGGGGGATGGCACCTAGACATACCATTGTGGCCCCCATAAGCTGTTTAAGGTGCGTTTTGGCAGTTAACTCATGGGTAGACAAACTAAGGCCCAGGGACCAGATCCAGCCCAATCATCTTCTAAATCTGGCCCGCAGATGGTCCGGGAATCAGCGCGTTTTTACATGAATAGAATGTGTCCTTTTATTTAAAATGCATCTCTGGGTTATTTGTGGGGCCTGCTTGGTATTTTTATATGAGTAGAATGTGTGCTTTTATTTAAAATGCATCTCTGGGTTATTTGTGGGGCATAGGAATTCATTCATTATTTTTTTCCAAAATATAGTCCAGCCCACCACCACCGTCTGAGGGACGGTGGACTGGCCCCCTGCTGAAAAAGTTTGCTGACTCCTGGGTTAACTTATATATCTGAGTTTCTAACACTGTTCCCTGAACACCAAAAGGTAGCGTTCCCTGTTCCATCAAATCAGGCTTGAAAGAACAGGTTGCAGTGTGTGCCTCTAGGTATGGGGTGCCCACAACAATTTTTCTGGTTTGTGAGTGTGCCCCTGCATCCAGGAAGCTTGACAGTGCCTGATCAAAGCCATTCAGCAGTTGGCCCAAGCAGTGGCGTAGCGTGGGGGGTGCCAGGGGTGCCAGCCGCACCGGGCGCAACATCTGGGGGGGCGCGAGTCCAGAGGGAAGGGACAAGTTCCTTCCTCCGCCGGGCTCCCCGCCGCCACCGCCAGCCTTGTGCCCTAGCGCGCGCGTGCCCCCCGCCGCCGCCGCTGCGGCTGCGCTCCACTCACTGCTCGCAGGAGGAGCAGCCGCTGCAGCAGCGCCGACACCGTCACCAACGCCTGGCCGGGCACGGGCAGCCTCCGCACCCCGACGCCAACGCCATCCCCTCGGCCCAGCCACAGGCGGCGGCGGCTTCTGCCGACTGGGAGGGAGGAGAGCTCCGAGGGGCCTTGCCGCGCCCTGCGCTCCCCAAAACCCTCCGAGAGGAAGCCGGCGGGCAGGCGAGGGTCTCCCGGCGGAAGGGGGCGCTGCTGGCTCCGGCTCTCAGCGCAAGTCTCAGCTGCGGATGGGGGGGCGGGCGAGGACGGAGCGCGGCTGGAAGCCCCCAGACCCGGCCGGGAGGAGGAGAGGCGCTCGCCAAGCCCGGATCTGGAGCGCCTCGGAGCGCGGGCTCCACCTACAGCCCAAGGAGAGGAGGGGGCGGGGAGGCGCCCGAGGGGAGGGGGCTTCAGCTGCCTCGGCCCGCGGGGGCTCCGCAAATAATAAATTTAATAAATTCCTGCTGAGCCTTTGGGGGGGGTCCTTGGCTCCTTCGCTCGCCCCCAGCCCCAGTGGCGTAGTGTGGGGGGGTCAGGGGGGCCGGCCGCAACATCTGGGGGGGGTGCGCTCGCACTCCAGTGCTAAAATCCACAGGTTAGGGGGCGCAAATTACTTCCCTTGCCCCGGGTGCTGACAACCCACGCTACGCCACTGGGCCCAAGACATTTTGCAGTCCAAAGCACATGTCAAAATAGTGCTCCCGCTTGGGCAGCTGAGTCTTAACGCTGAAGACAAATTAGCATCCTCTATGGCACCCAAGGACAGAAGGCTAGCAAAGAGAAGGCTGCATAGCATGCCCAGCTGAGTTCACTACCTCCATCTCAGTATCTGCCACCCGAGGCAGCTGCCTCACTCCATGCAACACTAGGGCTGGCCATGCCCTCCAAATTTACAAGAACAGAGATTCCGACTAAACATCAGGAAGAACTTTCTGCTGGAGAGAGCCGTTCTACAATGGAACGGTCCACCTCGGAAGATGGCGGACTCTCCTTCATTGGAGGTTTTTAAAAGCAGAGCTTGGACGGCCATCAGTCATGGATGCTTTAGTCGTGATTCCTGCATTGAAGGGGGTTGGACTAAATGACTCTTGGGTTCCCTTCCAACCCAACAATTCTATAATCCAGAGAGCGTTGCAGGAAAGGGCTTTGCTGCAGAACTACAACAGGCTCCCCTCCGTTCTACCCACCGAAAATAAGTAGCCTTTAAAAGAACACACACAGAGAGACAAATATGCATCCTCTAAAAATAGGCTGCGCAGATGATCACAAATTGCTTCTGAAACTCAATTTAGTTTTACAAAGTTTTTTTAAAAAAATTAATTGCCTTTAAAAAAACAACACCCAACAACCTGGCACAACCCACCCTCCAACTTTTGCCATTTTCCAACACACACACTTCATTTCAGCTTCATCAAAGCTATTTGCATATGCAAATATTGGTTGGGCTGCATAAGGACTTTCCAATGAGCTTTCTTCTAATCAGATAAATATTGACTCAGGTGTGGTTGTGTTCTGAGGCTCAGTGTCAAGTTCCACCCTTCTTTGTGCAGGGATAACCAAATCTTATTGTCTCGGGGGCAAGGTGGCGCCCGCAGGAAACAAAGGTCACAGGTCTCTTATCCCTGAGCATCATAAAATCGTAAGGTTGGAAGGGACCCGAGGGTCATCTAGTCCTACCCCCTGCAATGCAGGAATCTTTTTTGCCCAACGTGGGGCTCGAACCCACAACCAAGAGATTAAGAGTCTCGTGCTCTGCAGCAGAGGTGAGGAACAATACAATAGCGAACATACAATACAATACAATAGCGAACATTTCATCCAAGTAAAATACTAGAGTTGCTAGGTCAGGACCCTGAGTTTCAGGGCTCAGACCTGAGACCTAGGGGCAGCTCGTGTTGATCTCACAGGAGGCAAGCTCCAGTGATGTCATTAAGCATGACTGAGCCCTGGAGATGGAGGTTAATTGGGATTGGAGAGGAGGGGGGGAGGGACTCCACCCACAAGAATGGATGCAATAATTTGCAGCTGGCTCCTGCCAGGCTGAAGCCTGCAAGCTGCAAGCACAGTCTTAATAATAAGAATAATAAATTTTATGGAACTCTCACCCACCTGGGAAGTCAAGCCATCCCCCTGTCACTATCTTCCCACCTTCGTAGGCCAGGTCTGGCAGATGGACAGGGCACCTGCCATTCACCTGGCACAATCAAAGTATCAGATGGCACAATCAAAGAACATGGTAGCCCAGTGGGCCTTATTTCCAAGTCAGTCGTTCCCCTCTAGATGCTTTGGACTACAACTCCCATCATCCTCTCTGGCAACTGGCCACTCTGGCAGGGAGATGAGAGTCCAGCACAGGCATCCCCAAACTCGGCCCTCCAGCTGTTTTGGGACTACAACTCCCATCATCCCTAGCTAAAAGGACCAGTGGTCAGGGGTGAGCGGAATTGTAGTCTGAGTTTGGGGGTGCCTGGTCCAGCAACATCTAAGAGAGCACCAGCCTGACGGCAAGAACCATCTAGAGCAGCGTTTCCCCAAACTTGGGTCTCTAGCTGTTTTTTTTTACTACAACTCCCATTATCCCTAGCTAACAAGACCAGTTGTCATGAATGATGGGAGTTGTAGTTCAACAACCTCTGGGGAACCAGGGTTAAGAAAAGCTGATCTAGAGCACCATTGCTCCCTCCCCTCTAGAGTGGTCAATACTGTGAGCTGTGGGGTGACAGCCTGAATCAGTACACTCCCTGACCCACGCCACCTCTGCCAACCCTGGCTCCTGCACACTCTGCCCTGAATATTCATTGCACGAATGGAGAGCTAGTGTAGCACAGTGGTTAGAGTGTCGGACAATGACCTGGGAGACCTGGGTTCAAATCCCCACTCAGCCCACTGGCTAACCCTGGGCCAGGCTCTGCCTCTCAGCCAAACCTGCCTTACAGGGTGGTTGTGAGGACTAAATGAGGAAGAGGAGAACCATGTGCTCTGCCTTGTGCTCCTTGAAGAAATAGGTGAGATATAAATGCAATAAATAAGTAAATGATATCCCATCTTTCCTCTAAGATCATGATCGCATGCATGGTTCTCCCCTGCCTCATTTAATCTCCACAACCACCCTGTGATGTAGGTCGGACGGAGAGGCAGTGTTTGGGCCCCAAAGTCACCCAGTGAGCTTCATGGCTGAGTGAGGGTTTGAAAGCTCGTTTCCCAGGTCCCGGGGACCCTCAGGGTCCCTTTCAACCCTACAATTCTGTGCTGGAACATTGGAAGGGTCAAGGCTCTGTTGCAGGACATCTGCTTTTCATGCCTAAAGTCCCAATTTCAATTCCTTTCAGCAGCTTCAAGCAGGGATGAGAAGACTACTACCTACACGAAACCCTAGGGAGCTGCTGCCAGTCAGTGTAGGGAACACCCGGCTAGATGGGTTCTGGCACACACATTGTAAGAGACTGAGGGTACTGATCCGGTACAGAAAGCAGCTTGCTGATGTTCCTGTGTTTACTCTGCCTGTGACCCAAATCCCCCTCCAGAAGCCTCTTTCAGGTCACCTGCACCCCAAAATTCACCCACACCATTCATCAACAGACACATCAACCTCCAGCCAAGTCCCAACACAGAGCAGTTCCCCAAAGACCTAGGTCACCACTCCTTCAGATGCTCAGAACTGCATCCTTTCCAGTAGTCAAACCAGGTGTTCTGCCCTCTGCAAATCCAGGTGTCCGCTCCCTGCTCTCCCTCCCTGGCCCAGGCCTGACCAGATTCACAATCGCAGCTCCAAGCACTTCTCATGGCAGGGGGCTGGGCTAGATGACCTTTGGGGCATCTTCTAGCTCCACGATTCTATGATTCACCTTCCAGGTAACTGCTAAGCAAAGCAGTCTTCCAGGGCCTGCCCAGGGCCCAGCCAGTTCTTCCTTGACCGGGCAGTCAGACCACCATGGTCCGTAACCAATGGCCGGTGCAAGCCTTGCCTTTCATGCCCAAATAATCTCTGACCCGCCAGCCTGCCACGGTCTCCAAACCTAACCTCAATTTATCCTCTGAAGCAACATTTTTAAAAAATAAATAAATCAGTCACTCCTCTTCCCCCTCCAAGCATGAAAGCTGCCATTTCGGAGCTCTCTCAATGGAGCTTCCAGGGTCCAGGGCATTCTGACTGTAAATGTAAGATTACTAGGGGCAAATACAAAGGGGAGCAAAAGGCTGCTTTTGCAGACATCCCGGAAGCCTTGTGCCGACTTCTACGGAAGCAGGCTGCTCAGCTAAATGGAACCTGTGGTTTGCTCTAGCAGCGGGGCTCCTCTTTGAGTGCTTATTTTAAAACTGATCAGACAAAAGTCCCGAGAGGGGGGATCCAATTAATGGCTGTCCGTTGCAGCATCGCAATGGAACTAGCATGCTTAGGGGCAGTCTATCTCTGAAAGAAAGGGCAGAGGGTTCTTGTCTTCATGGTGCTGCTCTCGGGCACCTACAAGGAGTGGCTGCGGTTCTTGGCGATTGCACTTTTCTCTCTCTCTCTCTCTGCCCAGTCACCTTTGGCTTCAGGATCCTACCACCCACTGCCCAAACTGGATGGCACTCCCATGCCCCACAGAGCCACCCTATCCAGCCCCACATAAACCCCACAGGACACCCAACCATTAAAAGTACCTCCCTTATCCCAGATCACACACCCTGTTTATAAACTTTCTGTTTAGGTGGGCCCCTTTCAAGGTAGCCCCCCGCTATGTGAAAAACAAAGGGTTGCACCCAAACAGCATAAGAGCCAAGTCCCAGATGAGGTCCCTTTGCCCCCCAACATAATATTTGAGGGAGCTGGGGCCCTCAAAGTCGATGGGCATTGTCATTCAAATGGTGTGCATGTGCCACATCATGAGATGATTATGCAGGGCGGGGGCCCCCCATATTTTATTCAAGTTGGCATCCCTGCAACCAAGAGCAGACCCATAGAAATCGGAAGGACCCATCCATTCAAAGCACTCTTACACCACAGTCAGTCATGCCTCTCCTGCCCCAAGGATCCTGGGAACTGTAGTTGAAGGATGCTGCCATTCTCAGCACCCTTAAAAACTACAGTTCCCAGGATTCTTTTTTGGGGAGGGGGCGAGCCATGCCCGGTGCAGAGCGCTTAGACTGCATGGCATGGCTGCGACCTGAAACCATAGGTTTCAATGGGTCTACTCGGAGTAGGGCTAACCCTGGCTCCAACCCCCAAACCCGTCCTGATGACATCGCCGTTCTGAAAGCCACCATGGATGGCATCGCGGTTCTCCGGCGGTAGGGAGCGAGGTGGCGTCGGCCCCAGCAGGACTCACCGTTGGCGCCGTACTTCTCCCGGTTCCGCCGCACCTGCTCCGCGCTCAGCCCGCAGCTTTCGCGCACGCCGAAGCGCCGCAGCACCTCCTCGGCCGTCGAGCTGTGCGCGCTCTCCATGACGCGCGGCTGGAGCGCTCCGGCGCCCGCTCGCCTCGCCTGGCTGTGCGCTCCGGCGGCGCCCGCCCGATCCCTTGAACGCTGCCCGGTTACCGGACCGGCTCCGGAGGAGGAGGAGGAGGAAGCCTGATCCGGCTGGACGACGATGAAAAGAGGAAAGCCGGCCGCAGGTTCCCACCTACTCCAAAGCCAAATCGCGCAACCCGGATTGTAATAATAATTAAATTAAATTAAATTAAATTATAAAAACCCGGGGCGTTTTTTCTCTCTCCAAGTCCCTCGGTCTCAGCCTGCCGCGATCTCGCAGGAAAGGACTCGTCCGAGCCAAGCCCAGCCGGGCACCTTCCGCTTGGCCCCGCGAGCAGCCCTCTCCGCTTGCGCGCTCACAGCCGCGGCTCCCGTCCGCAGAGCCTGCCCGGGCGTTCCGCTACTGCCGCTGCCATGCCGCGCCTTGCAAAGTTACTTTCTCTCCACTCGGGTTTCCCTGAGCCAGGCCCCGCCCTCTGCCTCCAGCGCCCGGCCTCGCCTTCCCCCAGGATCGCTCGCCTCGATCACCTGCGATCGCTCGCCCTTTTTGTACGATTTTTTTGGGGGGAAGTGTTATTATTGTGATTCTTTAAGCCTCGCTGCTGAGCGCGCGGCGGCTCCTCCCTCCTCCAGCCTTCCCCATTCACAAGCTACCTGCTGCCTCCCGATTGGTTCCGGCACACCCTTGATACCTTCCTGCCCTTCTGCCATTGGCTATGAGAGGCGTTCCGATTTGCATAGCATTTCTCCCACCCGGGGGAGGGCGCTTTTCCGACCCGCCCACTTGTGCCTTTTAAGGGGTTTTTTTTAAAGGAATTCCCATCGCTGCAGCGATTGGGGGCGGGGCATAGCTGCACCTGTTGGATTTCTGCCTGCCACACACCTGCTGTTAACAGTCCCGCGCCGAAAGCTCTTGCTGCCTGAAACAGGGAAGAAATCTAGTACCCACGGAATGAGAACTAGATCCTCTCTCTGTGTGTAAAATTAATTCATAAGGGCACTTCAAAATCACGGGGATAGGGACTTTTCAGTCTTCATTTTAACTAAGTAAACACACATTATTTTTTTCAAATAAAGCAATGTCATGAAACATATTAAATGATTGCAATTTCAAGAAACTTGACATTTAAATTTTAATTTAAAATGTTCAGATATGGGGGGAGGGGGCACGTTCCAAAAGCCCTCTCAGCATGAATCTCTGGAAGAAAGCAGATGACAGCAGGCCAGGTGTCACACAGGGCATACCAATCCCATTCAGAACTATGTTTACTTGTGCATTAACTGTCTCTGTGAATGACATATTGCTTGTGTGTCATTCACTATAACAGGGGCTGGGCTCTGCAGGCCAGATCCTTACCTAGCACCACCCCTAGGGGCCAGCTTTGACAGGTGGGTGGGTGGGACAACTCACCTGCCAATCACCTGATGCCGCCAATAATTGACAGGCAGGCTGTCCTGCCCAACTTTTGCTCCATTCTCTTATGGAAAATGCCTTAGTAGGAAAAGTGTTTTCAGATTTCCATTTGGCAGGGCAGTTCTACAACCAATAGATTTGTTTTTTTTTTTATCTTCCATTTGTTAACTGACACCACCATCAGTCTGAATACCAAACGTTCCTCAAATGCACTGTTCACCAGCAGGTCTCAGAATGGGTAACAACACTTTAAAATTCTGCACTAAAAACATATTAAGGAAAGCAATAAACGTAATAATCAGATTTTTTTCATTAAAAAATTACCATAGGAGCCTTCTGAGAAGGTATAATGACTCAATTTAACCTTAATCAGGATTCAACATGTACCATAACTTTTCATTTTTAAAAACCTGGTCACAATGACCATTTTACTGAATTGTACTGTTGGTAGAGACGAACCACATTTCTGATTGTGATTCATTTACTGGCTGCTACATTTGTGTTGGCCCCATGCAATAAGCCTCCTGCCTTGCCAGTGGCTACAAAATGGTTTATGAAGTTTTCAGAGTCAGCTGAAATAAAAGGGAGACAAATTAACAGACAGTGTGTCGACCCAAGAAACAATCCCTCAGCCTCCTGTCTCCGAATGACAGAGAAATGCTCTCCTTTTCTGATACACGGGAGCACACAGTGTAAGACATGGCAAAATCACAAAGACATTGTTTTTAAAATGGCAGGGGAGGGGGAATATTGGAAGTAAACCATTTATTTTAAATTTTTGTTTCTACTCTGCTCTTCAGCCAGGGCTGCTTACATACAATCAAAGCAAGACAGTTCCCTCCCTGAACTCCAGTAGGGAGTTAGAAAGAAAAAGGCCAAAGTTGAGAGTTGAGTTATGTGAGCTAGAAGCTGGAAGCAGGGAAGCAGACTGTGAAGTCAGAGAGACAAAGCCATGCCTGATTTCTGCTGGAATCCCAGGGTCTAGCTATGGGAGAAGTAAGACCCTCTTGGGCTGTTACTGCAGTGAACTCCTCCATGACAGACTCAGGTTGCATATATGTGCAAATAAACCATATGTCGTAAAGGCACCACAAACCCTCTGTAAGCACCGGGAACCCCTGGAATCGCAGACTGCTCACAGGATCAGGGTGGTATGCAACAATGTGCTCTTGTGAACGCATATGCCCCCACCCTCCCAAAAACAGCCATTCACAAATTACAATGTGATAGTGTTTTATCAATAATTATATGCCCGATAACTGTGTGCGATGTCAGAAAATAGGTGAGCTTCTGTTTTCCAATCAATAGATGTTTTGAATGAGTTGTATCGCCGTCATCCTTTCTTGCTAGATACATAGAAATGTAGGCTGTCATCACGCCACTAGGAAGCCATACCAATTGCCACATAAGGAACAGTGGGTAGGCCCAGGTGAACAGCGAGATTTAACAGAGGGGTGGGGGAGGCAAGTCATTGTGTAAACCAACTCTGTTACAACGTGGCTGAAGAGTAAAAATGTTTTAAATAAAATAGTTCAAGAAATACCTTTTGAATGCAGAATGTATTTCTGATCTCTGCAACCCACTAAGAGAACCTTTTCCCCCACCTGGCAGAAGAGCAGAGTAAATATGGTTTAAATAAAATAGTTTAAATGCATAGAATCATAGAATTGTAGAGTTGGAAGGGTCATCTAGTCCAACCCCTTGCAATACAGGAATATCAACTAAAGCATCCATGATAGATGGCCAACCTCTGCTTAAAAACCAGCTTGGTTTCAGAAGAAGAAAGCAAAGACTGCTTGACCAGGTGAGGCCAAACAATAAATGGAATAATAATAATAATAATAATAATAATAATAATAATAATAATAATAAATTATTTATACCCCACCCATCTGGCTGGGCTTCCCCAACCACTCTAGTCGGCTTCCAACAAAATATTAAAATACAGTAATGCATCAAACATTAAAAGCTTCCCTAAACAGGGCTGCCTTCAGATGTCTTCTAAAAGTCTGATAGTTGTTCTCTTTGACATCTGGTGGGAGGGCGTTCCACAGGGCGGGTGCCACTACCGAGAAGGCCCTCTGCCTGGTTCCCTGTAGCTTGGCTTCTCACATCAAGGGAACTGCCAGAAGGCCCTCAGAGCTGGACCTCAGTGTCTGGGCAGAACGATGGGAGTGGAGACGCTCCTTCCGATATACTGGACTGAGGCCGTTTAGGGCTTTAAAGGTCAGCACCAACACTTTGAATTGTGCTTGGAAACCTACTGGGAACAGAGTATTCTACCTGAGCAGAAGAAACAGCAGCCTTAATCCAAGAGAGTTGGATCTGGCTGTCTGACACCGTTCTGCAAATATGAGAGAATCTAAAAACAGGAATGTCTCCCTCTTATAGTTTAAGAGGAGGGAGAAAGGTTGTTTTCTGCTGCTCCAGAGAAGCGGACACGGAGCAATGGATCCAAACTACAAGAAAGAAGATTCCACCTAAACATTAGGAAGAACTTCCTGACAGTAAGAGCTGTTCGACAGTGGAATTTGCTGCCAAGGAGTGTGGTGGAGTCTCCTTCTTTGGAGGTCTTTAAGCAGAGGCTTGACAACCATATGTCAGGAGTGCTCTGATGGTGTTTCCTGCTTGGCAGGGGGTTGGACTCGATGGCCCTTGTGGTCTCTTCCAACTCTATGATTCTATGATTCTATGAACTTTCCAGGGTTGAGGAGCTGGACTGCTAGTGAAGAGGATGTGCAAGTTCTCCTTTCTTTCAAAAAGAAGGGTGTTTATTTTCCTGCTCTCCCTCCCTGCCTGCCCCATATCTGCGAGATTCTATTTTCATATTGCCAGTGGGAGGAAGGTTCAGAGGCTCTGGAGAGCAGCAGTGAAGGAGAGGAGGAGGAAGGGGCAGCAGCAGCAAGCATCCTTCCCAGCATGCTTTGCCGCAAGCAGCGTCCACAGAAACCTCAAATAAAGGCAGCGGTGCAACATTGCAAAACTCATGCTTTTTAGGTGCTTCCACCTGAGCCCAAACTCGCCCACAGCACAGCAGAGCTGGAGAAGCAGCTGTAGCTCAGCATTGTGGAATATCTGCTTTGCATGCAGAAGGATCAGTCCCTGGCCTCTGCACGCCCCCACTAAAAAGCTTACCTTGGCAGGTGGGCCATTCCTCATACTGGGGGGGGGGGCAGAGAGAGATGCAAACTCTTGAGCATATCAACACCTTACTTTTTATATGTATAGGAAGAAAGGAAAGAAGGAAACTGTATAATACAGTGGTACCTCGGGTTAAGAACTTAATTTGTTCTGGAGGTTCATTCTTAACCTGAAACTGTTCTTAACCTGAGGTACCACTTTAGCTAATGGGGCCTCCCACTGCCGCCACCATCACGTGATTTCTGTTCTCATCCTGAAGCAAAGTTCTTAACCCGAGGTACTATTTCTGGGTTAGCGGAGTCTGAAACCTGAAGCATCTGTAGCCTGAAGCGTCTGTAACCTGAGGTACCACTGTACATTCATTCAGAACAGTTCTACATTTATTGATGATTGCAAAACGAAACTCATCCGTTTTCTGACCTTGTGCACACTTAACTGAATGGACATCTCATTATTGATAAAATACATCATAATTTGTGAAATAAAAAGAGCCTGCTGGGTCAGGCCAATGGCCCATCTATTCCAGCAATTTATTCCCATAGTGGCCAACCAGATGCTCTAATAGGCAGCAGCAGAGGAAGCCTCTTGGGCGCCTGGGGCAGTGAGCCCATGGGCAGGGGAAGCCGCCCATAGGGGCAGGGCGAGGGCGGGATGAGCCTCCAGAGTCTGCCTGCCTCCTCCCACTCAGCCGCCCTACAGCTGGGGGGGTGTAGCGGGCAGCCCGCGTGCGCCCAAGCCACCGCATCACTCCCAGGAGAGACGTGTGGCTCAGGTGCGCTGCAGGCCCCGCAGTGAGTGCCGCCCGGCATATTGTCACCCCCCTCAGTGGTGACACCCGGGGCAGACAGCACCAACATGTCCCCCTTCCTCCGCCCCTGCCAGTAGGAATCCCACAAGCAGGATTCGTGCACAAGAGCCTTCTCCCCTCTTGTGGTTTCCAGCAACCAGCATTCAGAAACGTTGCTGTTTCTGACTGTAGTTGCAGAGCATAGCCATCGTGGCTAGTTACCAAGGACAGCTCTCTCTTCCATGAAGTTACCCAGTTCTCTTTCAAAGGCATCCAGGTTGGCAGTCCTCGCTGTCTCCTGGGGAAGCGAGTTCCACAGTTTAGCAGTGTGCTGCGCAAAGGACTTTGCAAACTGATGTGGAAGTGTGGAGTTCTGATCTGGGGAAACTGGAGAGATTTACCCGTCCCTACTTAGTTGTAAGGGACGCGGGTGGCACTGTGGGTTAAACCACAGAGCCTAGGACTTGCCAATCAGAAGGTCGGCAGTTCGAATCCCCGTGACGGGGTGAGCTCCTGTTGCTCAGTCCCTGCTCCTGCCAACCTAGCAGTTCGAAAGCACCTCAAAGTGCAAGTAGATAAATAGGTACCGCTCCGGCGGGAAGGTAAACGGCGTTTCCATGCGCTGCTCTGGTTTGCCAGAAGTGGCATAGTCATGCTGGCCACATGACCTGGAAGCTGTACGCCGGCTCCCTCGGCCAATAAAGCAAGATGAGCGCCGCAACCCAGAGTCGGCCACGACTGGACCTAATGGTCAGGGGTCCCTTTACTTTACCTTTACCAATTTGTGACATTTGACAACTTAATTACTGGTCACAGGACGCGTCTGTTAAGGCATCGGCCTTGGCTTCCAATTCCCTGGCTTTGGAGAGCTTAAAGCTAAGGCAGACAAGATTAAAACCACCCTTAAAATCAACAAGGTTTTCAAATCATTGAATGGATTTTAAACACTCAATGTACTTTGCATACATTATTTCCATACTCTTCGCAACAACCCTGCAGAGCAGAGCAGGAATAATAATCATAGACTCATAAAAGGGCCCCAATGAGTCATCTAGCCCAACCACCTGCAATAATTAGTAGTAGTATTCCTATATTCAGAGGGGACACCATAAGAAGCCATTTGCCTAAGGCTATACTTGGCCAGTATACAGGTGGGGTAAGATTTGAACAATGCATCCTGGTCTGTTAGTGCGAAGGGCCACTGTGCCACCAACCTTAGGTTTGCCCTCAGCCAATCCCTCCCTCCCTTTCTTCTTACTCACAACCAATCAGGGGCTGGCTCCGCCTGCCATTGTCTCTGGCCCTAGCATTCGAATCCTGGCTCACAGCTCACATCCAGGCAAGCTGCTATACCTCACACACAGGCTACCTGAAAGCTTTACCTGAAAACCTTTTGCTAGAGATTCGAACCTGGGACCGTCAACATGCAAAGCACTGAACTACGGCCCTGCCTTTTCTGAGGACAAGCACCTGTTGCAAATCATGCAAATTACTTTTCCTAGGGGCTGGCTGGTCTCATTTGTGGAACGAGCCTCGTGCTCCCAATTTGCACGACATGCAAATTCTGCATTTGGAGAATTCGGAGAACTTGCATATGGCAAATGACACCGCCTCTCCCTCGGTTTTCCCCATCCTTGTTTTAGGAACAGCTGGCGAAAGGACATAAGAAGAGCCTGCTGGATCAGGCCCAGAACCCTCAAGCAGGATTCGAACACAAGAGCCCTCTCCCCTTCTGTGGTTCCCAGAAACCGCTATTCAGAAGTATGGCTGCCTCCAGCTGTGAAGGCAGAGAGCACAGCCACCATGGCTAATAGCCATCAATAGCCCTCCCCTCCATGAATTTGTCCAGTCCTCTTTGAAAGCCGTCTGTGTTGGTGGTCATCCCTGCCTCCTGTGGGAGTGAGTTCCACAGTTCAACTATGCACTTAGTGAAAAAGTCCTTTCTTTGATCTGTCCTGAATCTTCCAACATTCAGCTTCCTTGGATGCCTCTGAGTTCTAGTGTTATGAGGGGGGGGGGGACTTTGATGCATTCACTTCCTCGCATGCATAATTTTATCCTCGTCTGCCCTCTTCTTCTTCCCCACTGATGGGAGCTGTCGTCTAAAATATTTGCTTGGAGAAGGTTGTTCTAGGTACTCTTTGGGAGGGAGGTGAACCCTGCAGAACAGCCAAAATAGCAGCTCACCATTAAGCAAAAAGACAACAACAACAACCATAACCAAAACATAGGGCTGGTCAATAGGGATATTTGGAGCCTCCTTCCTCTGCTGGAAGCAACATACTTTTTTCTTTAAATAAAAAAAAAGCAGCACAATTTCTCCCTGGGTAGTTTCTTCTGCGGTTTGCATTTACAGTAGTACCTCGGGTTAAGTACTCAATTCGTTCCGGACGTCTGTTCTTAACCTGAAACAGTTCTTAACCTGAGGTACCACTTTAGCTAATGGGGCCTCCCACTGCCGCCGCATGATTTCTGTTCTCATCCTGAAGCAAAGTTCTTAACCTGAAGCACTATTTCTGGGTTAGCAGAGTCTGTAACCTGGAGCATCTGTAACCTGAAGCGTATGTAACCTGAGGTACCAATGTATACCTGAAGATCCCTTATTTTGCCCTCATGCAGCTCAATTGGATGTGTCTGGAGGGGGGGGGAGTTAAGTTCTCACCCCAACACCTGCCTTTTTGGAGTGCCAAGCGCTTAACTTGCAAGGATTTCAAGTTCACCCTTTCATTTGGCAGCCACCCAAGGTGATCAGGTTCCATTAAAATATGTTTATAGTGGGCAAAAATCTGTTTATCGCGAGCTGAAAATCTGTTTGCTCAGAGCCAGCTCTCCCCACATACACACAGACACTTCCCTTCATTAGTATGTTTTGTCATGGAAACCGCGGAAAGAGAGCTTGCTACCTTGGAAATGGCATGTGTGGCATTGCTGGGGAACCCAGATGTCTCGTGGGCTCATTGTGGGGTAGAATCGTGCCCTTCCACTTTTTCCTTACCGGGACATTCTTCTCACCTCTGATTTCAAGGCCGGTCCTTCTCCCCTCCGCCTCGCAGCTCTGACCTTTGACGTGCCGAACTACGCCTTTGTTTGGGTCAACATGACATATTTCCTCAAACGGCGAGCTTGTTAGCGTTCGAACTGACAGGCATCCAATGAGAGAAAAGTTGAGGAAGAGGCGACATGATAGAAGTGTATAAAATCCTGCGTAGCATGGAGAAAGTGGACAGAGGGAAGTTTTTCTTACTCTCTTGTAACACTAGAACTTGTGGACATCCATTGAAGATTCAGGCCATATAAAAGTCATTTTTCTCACAGAAGATGACGAAGAAGAAGAAGAAGAGGAGGAGGAGGAGGAGGAGGAGGAGGAGGAGTTCAGATTTGATTTCCCGCTTTATCACTACCCTAACGAGCCTCAAAGGGACGCGGGTGGTGCTGTGGGTAAAACCTCAGCGCCTAGGACTTGCTGATCGCATGGTTGGCGGTTCGAATCCCCGCGGCAGGGTGAGCTCCCGTCGTTCGGTCCCAGCTCCTGCCCACCTAGCAGTTCGAAAGCACCCTTAAGTGCAAGTAGATAAATAGGTACCGCTTTATAGCGGGAAGGTAAACGGCGTTTCCGTGTGCTGCTCTGGTGCCGGTTCGCTGGAGCAGCTTTGTCACGCTGGCCACATGACCCGGAAGTGCGGACAGCGCTGGCTCCCGGCCTCTAGAGTGAGATGAGCGCACAACCCTAGAGTCTGTCAAGACTGGCCCGTACGGGCAGGGGTACCTTTACCTTTAAGGAGCCTCAAAGCGGCTAACATTCTCCTTTCCCTTCCTCCCCCACAACAAACACTCTGTGAGGTGAGTGAGGCTGAGAGACTTCAGAGAAGTGTGACTAGCCCAAGGTCACCCAGCAGCTCCATGTGGAGGAGCGGGGAAGCAAACCCGGTTCACCAGATTACGAGTCCACCGCTCTTAACCACTACACCACGCTTGGTCTCCACACAGTTAGACTATGGAATTCTCTTCCATAGGAGGCAGTGGTGGCCACCAACCCTGATGGCTTTAAAAGAGGATGGGAAAAAAAATCATGGAGGAGAGGGCCATCCTTGGCTTCTAGCCACTATAGTTTTGCTCTGCCTCTACAGCAGGGATGCTTCTTAATACCAGTTTCTGAAAGCCACAGGAGGGGAGAGGGATCTTGTGCTTGGGGCCTGCTTGAAGGCTTCCCTTTGGGGCACCAGGTTGTCCCCTGTGAGAACAGAATGCTGGACAGCATGGTGGGTCCCTGGCCTGCTCCAGCAAGCTCTCCTTATGTCCTTCACTCAGATAAGTTCTCTGTGTTCCTATCTGTGTTTTTTATTCCCTTCATTTCTGATAACCAAACTGGTCCTGCCCACCAAGTGAGGAAAGTATCAGCAGGCTGGGGTGAACTCCAGCATCTGTAGAAGTACACTCCCCCCCCCAAAAAAAATATATGGGGAGTGGGGGAAGCAGTCCAATGAAGACAGAGTGAACTCAGTGACCAGAGAATGGACTAGAGTTGCAGAGTTCTGAAATAAGGAATGCTGCAACATTTTATTGCAGCTCCCACTTATATACTATTGTTGTGGGACTGCAGCAGGGTCAGTCTGGATGATGTCCTGAGTCCCACTTCTTGGGATCATGTATCTGTGGGGGTAGAATATATGGGAACAAGCTTTCCAAACCATATCCTTTGCCTAGGTTTTCGTCTGGCTAGTTGAGCACCACGATTAGCATAACCGAAGCAGTTGCTCTGCGCCATAGAACAAACGGATGGGCCTTTGCTCAACCTGCCTCTCCCAGCTACTAGGTAGAAGAACAAACAGCCAGTGTGATGTTTGTGAGCTGAGCTGAAAGCAGGCTGGAGACATAGAGGCCTGCTTGCTCTGTGCTGGATCCAAAGCTGTGACTAATGGAGAAGCAAGGTCTGTTGGGGTGCTGATGCTGCGAGCCCTTCCACCTTGTATAAATATGTAAATAAAACCATATATCCCAAAGACACCACAATCTCCATTGACCTTCATTCCTAGGAAACCAAACCCTGGGTTAAGCACCTGGAATTTCTGGATTCTCTCGCTGCTTGGAGATTGAGTTGGTGTGCAACGCTAGTGAAATATACTCGGAGTCGAGTGTGGATTTCATGCTCTTTATTCAGCTCATAGTAGTGAGGAATGGAAGTTCCCACGAAATGTCTGCTTTATATACATTATTTACACAATGGGCCCCATGTGATTGGCTAATTCCGGGATTCTCCTGTAGGCCAATCAGGTTGTGGATTCACTTCCACCAGGAATTGGATTGGGTGGCTCCTGCAGACCAATCAGACTGCTGCATTCTGGATCCTATTGTTCTAGGACCAATCAGACTGCTGCATTTTGGATCCCATTCAACTCAGTATATAACAGCTAGTCATTTCCAAATCTTCATAAAGAAGAAAAGAAGTCCACAGAAGTCCATCTGAGGGAGTTGGCTTGCAAGTGCTTCCTTGGCTGCAAAAATAGTTACATCCCTGTGGTGTTTTCTTCGCCTTGCAAGTATTTATGCTGCAGTCTGGCCTGGGGCGGGTGGGGTGGAGGAGGAGGTGGTGGAAAGGTGAACAGTGATGTGACAACAGAGAGGGTGAGAAGAAGGAAGTTCTTTCCTTTGGCTCAGAGGCTGGAACAGCCAGAGGGGAAGCCACATCCTTATGTCTGTTCCATAAACAAAGCTCAAAAAGAGAAAGACAGATCTCGAGAGAAACTCATGTCTTTCAATGCACCTTTAATGATGCTGCAGAACCTGTTGGATGGCATCGTAAATGACTCCAGAGATTGAGTGATCGATCGATAAGGTTGCTAAGTGTGCATGGTGTTTTCCTAGCCGGGGAAACTGAAAACGGTGTCCTCTCAAGGGCCTGTAAAAGTCCTAAACTCCAGAGTTGCTGCCAAGTTCCACCGTGTGATTGAGGGAGTCTCCTCCCACAGGAGGAGGCCTGCAAGGTTCCACTTTGATTCAGTCCCCTGGTCTCGCCTAGGATCTGGGGATGATTATCAGGTGTCACAGAGAAACCGGGTAGGTAAATCACACGGTTCAAAACTGGGGTGAACTCTTTATTAGCGAGACGCAATCTTCACAGACTTGACTGAGTTTCAGGCCTAATGCGTGGAGCAGCTTGCGCCCTGTAGGCATGAAGTCAGCTACTGCGGCTAAAAATCCCCACCTCCCCACAGCTGCCTATGTCTCCACCTCTCCGGGGCTTCTTGCAAGCAATCAGAGACGTTGCCTGCATGCAGCCTGCCTATGCTCTGCCCGTTTCACACCTCTCTTGGTTCTAGAAGTCTGGGGAAGGGAAGCTTGTTGCAGCAGGAGGGGAGACAGCCTTGACTCTTCACTAGCCTGACTCATCTCTGCCTCGTGACCTCCCTTCTGCCTGTGACCACTCATCGTATTCCCACCAACAATCCCCTGGATCTGAGCCTTTTCCCTTGGTGGTTCCCCAGCTGGTTCCTCCCACCATTACTCTTCGTCCAACCAGACCATGACATCAGGTGGTAGTGGGGTTGTGTTGATCTGTGGTCCTCCAAATGGTGCTGGATTCCCTGACCATGCTGTCTGGGGTGGCCGGAGCCCCGCGATGTATCTGGGGGGCCACATATGATGTCCGTCGCTGTTCTGAAGTCACACATAGCAAATGGAGCAATGGAGGAGGAGGAGAAGCAGTAGCAGAAGTGGCAGGGCCAAGAACGAGACGTTGGGGTCATAGAAGACAGTTCAGTGGTGATGTTGACCCAGTGAAAAAGGTCAATTCTACTCAAGGGATCATTAGGAAAGGAATTGAAAGTGAAACGGCCAATATGCCAATGCCGTCATACAAATCTATGGTACAGCCTCAACGAGGATATTGCAGAGTTGGAAAAGGTTAATAATAGGACAAGCGGAATGGTCAAAGGGATGGAGAGACTCCTCAAGGAGGAAAGGCTGCAGCGGTTTAGAGAAACGGCAAGCAAGATGTGATAGAAACTTATACCGTTATGCATGGCATGCGTGGAGAAAGAGGACAGAGAAGGGTTTTTCTCACCCTCTCGTGACACTTCAACTCGTGGGCATTTGGAGCGTAGTTGAACCATGGAACTCCCTTCTGCAGGGATGGCCATGAACCTGGGACTCGGCTACATTAGTCAAGAAACAGCGTCTTGAATGCGTTATAAACGTGCAACACCAGATGGTGCCAGAGAGCAAAAAAAAATAATTCTAAGCAATTTTCCATAGCGTTTTCCCCTCTTTTGTTACAATGATTTAATTTCTTACCTATTTAAAGGATTTCCTCCCCTGTGTGTAGATCCACCCCCAGATGGCTTTAAAAGAGGATTAGGCAAATGCATGGAGGAAAGGGCTATTGATGGCTGCTAGCCACGAGGGCTATGCTCTGCCAGCACTGCTGGAGTCAGCAGGGCTGCTGAATACCCGTTGCTGGAAACCGCGGGAGGCGAGAGGGCTCTTGTGCTCAAATCCTGCTTGTGAGTTTCGCACAGGGATCTGGTTGGCCACTGTGAGAACGGATGCTGGACTAGATGCGCCCCCTTTGGCCTGATCCAGCAGGCTCTTCTTAGGTTCCCAAGTCTTGCCGTCTCCCCAGCTGATCTGTTTTCGGGAGAAGGAGGAAGGAAGCCGTTTACCACCAAGAAGCAGCAGACACTCAGATGGGGGATCCCACGCTTGGTAAAGGTCACCTTCTTGAAGGCTTGCTGTTCAAAAGATAGCCGCCGAAACTTCTTCCTCTCTGGTGGGTTAAGAGCAAACCCTTCAGCATCTTCACACATTCTCACAACGGGTGAGAATGTACAATCTCCTCTTGCCTCTGCCCAATGCACCCACCCACCCACTCGCTATTTCACATTGTACTCTGACATAAGTATTTTAGCATGCACAGCTCCCTAATAGATGCATTCCCTCCCCCCCAAAAATATATATATACTTTCCAAATATAATGAATTTTCTTCATTTATCTCCAGCAGTATATGCATTTTCCCTTATATATACATTTTGTTTTTGTTCTTCTGGTTGGAGGACTGCACGGCAATATTTGGAAAGGGTGAATTTTGAAGAATGGCCATGTATACACACTCCTTTGGAAGGTACGGTTTATTTATTTCATCAGATTTATCTACCGCTTGGTATTGACAGCATATGCAAAAGGGATACAGCAACAAAATGTGCAGCAAAAGTAGTTAAACCAGCTATTTTAAACACACACAATTAAAATGAACGATAAGATAAAGCCAGTTTAAAACGCATGCCAACATTATATACACGTTTGGGTAGGCTTTCCTGGACGAAAGACATTTTGAGCAGGCTCGAGAAAGAGTGCAGCGAAAGCACGGCTGCTGGGTGTCAAGAGGCAGGGAGTTCCACAGTGCGGGTGCCGCTACTCTAAAAGATTGATTTCTTCCAAATGCAGCTCCGCAGATTGAAGCGGTTGAGTGGGCTGATATGGGGGGAGGCGATCTCACATGTAAGCTGTGAGAATTAGGTTGGTTCCTCTTTAAACGCACCCTGAACCCAGATCTTCCTCCCACTCCAAATCTAAGTTTAAGAAGGCAGCAGCATTAGGTGCGAGAGATGTGACTGGTGCTCAGTGAAGGCTGGCAGAGGGGGAATAAAAACCACCCGCAGATTTGTGGATTCATGAGCCGTTGGGGCCAGCGAAGCCACCCAAACAGAGGGTAAATTAGGGTAGCCAAAGCCTTGCAGATCTCCTGGGATCCTCCCTACGAGTCACAAGGAACTGAAGGGGAGAGCTCTCCCTGTAGCGCATATTTTTTCCTGCAAAATCATAGCAGGCCCCAGGAAAACCTCCTCTGTCCAAAGCTTGACTCATCGAGAGCCAGTTCAGGCCTGCCTAATTAAAATGGTGGGGACATTGAAGTCAGAATTAATGGGCAGCTGGGGAACCTGTGAAGGGATCCGTGAAAGACTTGGCCTGCCTCCCTCGGCTGACTCAGCAGAGAGGCTGGAACCAAGCCGGGGGTGTGCGGCGGAGAAGTGGATCCACAAGGGAGGAGGAGGAGTTTTGGGAGCTGGGTGGCTAGGTGGTCCAGATGTCGTAGAATGGGAAGGGACCCAAAGGAGCATCTAGGGCAACCCCCTGAGACGCATCAGACCAGGGCTGGCTCTCAAGAGGCGTTTTAAAATGACACCTCCCATCTCCACTGCACATCACCGCTCACAAAAATAAAACACTGGGACAAATTCCAGGGGCGCACGGCACTCCTTATGATCTGGGAGACCAGGGTTCAAATCCCCCACGCAGCCATTAAGCTCACTGGGTGACCTTGGGCCAGTCACTGCCTCCCTGCTTAATGCAGGCTTGTTTTGGGGATTACTGTATTTTTTGCTCTATAAGACTCACTTTTTCCCTCCTAAAAAGTAAGGGGAAATGTTTGTGTGTCTTATGGGGCGAATGCAGGCTGCGCAGCTATCCCAGAAGCCAGAACAGCAAGAGGGTTTGCTGCTTTCGCTGCACAGCGATCCATCTTGCTGTTCTGACTTCTGGGATTCAGAATATTTTTTTTCTTGTTTTCCTCCTCCAAAAACTAGGTGCGTCTTATGGTCTGATGCGTCTTATAGAGCGAAAAATACGGTTAATAGGGAGCAGCAAAACTATGGATGCCCCCTCAAGCTCCTTGCAGGGAAGGTGGGATACAATGCAATGAATGAATGAATAATTCAATGACTCCATATCACCAGTTTCCAGGCTCATGAAAAACAGTTGTAGCCAAACTCTTGCAAGGAGGCAAAACTAAGTTCACATCCTGCACTAAGGCTTACACTGATACCATCATCTAGGAAGGCAGAAGAATGACAGCCAGGAAGGGAAGGTGGATTAACCTCCTAACCCGGCCAGATGGCTGGGCAGCCACTCTTTAACCCAGACTTAAGAGCTGCCCCGGCTAGGTAAAGGTAAAGGTACCCCTGCCCGTATGGGCCAGTCTTGCCAGACTCTAGGGTTCTGCGCCCATCTCACTCTATAGGTCGGGAGCCAGCGCTGTCCGCAGACACTTCCGGGTCACGTGGCCAGTGTGACAAAGCTGCATCTGGCAAGCCAGCGCAGCACACGGAACACCGTTTACCTTCCCGCTGGTAAGCGGTCCCTATTTATCTACTTGCACCCGGGTGCTTTCGAACTGCTAGGTTGGCAGGCGCTGGGACCGAACGACGGGAGCGCACCCCGCTGTGGGGATTCGAACTGCCGACCATGCGATCGGCAAGTCCTAGGCGCTGAGGTTTTACCCACAGCGCCACCCGCGTCCCCAGCTAACTCACATGTAAATACTCTGCAACGCAGGTTAAATGCTGCTGAGGGATTGTGGGACCACGGAAGGATGGTGGGTAGAATGGCGAAAGAGCTGAGCATCGAAACAATTGGGGGTAAGTTTTCCTAAAGAAGGAGAGGACCTCACTTGATAGAGACAGGCACAGAAATGGAATGTGCCAATTTCATTTAATCCAGGCATAGGCAAACTCCGGCCCTCCATATGTTTGGGACTACAGTTCCCATCATCCCTGACCACTGGTCCTGTTTGCTAGGGATGATGGGAATTGTGGCCCCAAATATCTGGAGGGCTGGAGTTTGCCTATGCCTGGCTTAAACTCAGGAACAGATAAATTAGTCTGTTTTTGCTTTTCTTGAGTTTCTCATTTTTCCTAAGTTAAATTCAGCACATCTGTTTCTGTATCACTCCACCGTGTGTGTGTGTGTGTGTGTGTGTGTGTGTGTGTGTCTGTGTGTGTGTTTTAAAAAAGACAGAATCCTCACAAGAATTCTCTAGAAATTTAGTGTGCATTTCTCCTAGGCCACATTCGCACGGAATATTCAAGGCACTGTGATGTCCCTTTGCATTCTGGGAGCTGCAGTTTGTTAATGGGGCTGAGGGTTGTTCAGAGGTTCCCTGCTCCCCCCACATGCAGAGGTTTGTTATTAATATTATTATTAAGCAGGACGTAAAGCTTGTTAAATAAAAATAATCAATGCGTGATCTTTCCATCAGTCCTGCTAGGAGCAAAATGAGGCTAATTTCCTGGCTAGCATCTTTAGGATTAAACAAAGTAATACTCTGGATGGGTTTCTCTTACTTAACATGCCCTGAGCTGACACTGTAATCGCTCCCCCCATGCGATTATCTTCGCCTTCGCTACCACTTTCAACAGTGCTGTTTTCACAGCTGGCACCAAACTTCAGTGAGCACCTCGGTGTGCCATTGTGGGAAGACCCTGCATGGCACCAGCCTCACCCCGCTGGGATGGCACTGCTGCCACCCTGGGACTCTGAACTGCCAGAGCCCCTGTGCCACATGCTGGTTCCTCCTTGTCCCTCCACCCCACTTTCATGAGCCCCACAGAGATGTCTTGGCAGGGCTGGTCAGAGGTTATAGTGTAAGGAGTCTCTATGGGACTGTACTGTATTTTTAAAATGGGGTATCAGAGTTTTTAGGGGGCTAACCAGGTTGGGATAGCTGGGATAGCAGGCTTGTTGGTTTTGAATGTCTTACGTAGATATTTTATTTTATTTTCAGTTTCATTGTTCTGTGTGGGACAATGACAATAAAGATTATCGTATCACAACTAAAGAACTGAAGCAAAAGAAATTGATGTGATGGACTATGCGGAACTGGCGGAACTGACACATAAACTACGTGACAAGGATAACTGTGACTTTAAAGAAGAATGGGAACCTTTTAAGAAGTATTTAAAGAAGCAACAAAATGAACTGGACTCCTTGGCAGGTTTTGAATAAACACTCACAAATTCTTATTGGTAACATACAGATAGATAAATTGAGGATCTTTACACATTTATAACATGCAGAGAATAACACATGCTGAGAAACCAGAGAGACGAGCTGAGGGAAGTCTCTGGGAGGGGTGCGAGGGTGGGTTTTTTTCTTTTTTAGGGGGGAGGGGGAAAATGGGGGGGATGTGGATGATGTATTTTTGATAAATTGTTGTGTTGAATTCCCTAATTAAATCGAGTCCAACCCCCTGCAATGCAGGAATCTCAACACATGAGGAGGAGGAAATCAACAAGAGTGCAGAACTGGATCCTGGGGGAAAGCCTTAAGAACTCATCAGGAATGGTGATGGTGCAGGCTTAAGGACCTTCGCTTCGAGCGACAAAATTTTAACTTCCCCTTTCTGACACGGCCAACCTTCATAGGATATGTTTAGACAGATGGCCAACTGTCAGAGATTTCTTAGCAGTGATTCCTGTGTTCCAGGAGGTTGGAATGGATGACCTTTGGGGAGTCCCTTCCAATTCTATTATTCTATGATTCTGTGATCTTTTGGAAGAGCGAGCACACAACAAAGCAGGAGAGGATGCTGGTTTCAAACCGGAGAGATTGGCAACCACAACTGCCAGTTGCTTCTGAGGAAGTAGAGGAAGGAAGGGGGCAGTTGCTAAAAAGGATCCCAGAGAAGAGCGTGCAACGCTTGCAAGGCAGCTGTGAAGTCATTTCTCTCGCATGCACACCCTGCTGGGGAGGCTGGAGTCTCCCGTCCCCTTCAGAGGGGTGGCAGCAAATCCTAGAGTTTGAGAGCCTTCAGAGGATAGATGCCTAGGTGGGGTGTGGAGAGAAAAGGCCACACATTTGCATTGTGTCATGCAAAGCATTGGAAGTGCAACAGCAGGGATCATTCAGATTGCAACTTAATGGTTAATTCTGTTAGTGTTAAAGTCAGCTAGCCAAGAGGGGAGGAGTGGGTGGAGGTGTTGCTTAGCAACCAGGCGGAGGGGCATGATCTTCCCTTGTTCCGATAGACTGTGAATCTCTGAGGGATTCCCCCCCCCTTCTGTATGTGTGGTTGAATGTCTTCCTGCTACGTACAAGGCCCAAATGAAGGAAGACAAAACCTCTTGTGTTCCATCCTCCCCAAATTAGACGCAGGCTGTATTTTCCCAGTTTGCTCACTCCAATGTTACTTAAGTGAGTTTGCCAACGCAAAGTTATATAGTTTAAGAGTCTCTGACATGGAGCCCTCCATATCTCCCATCAGCCTCAGCCAGAATGGCCAATGGTGAAGGATGATGGGAGTTGTAGTTCAACGACATCTGGAGAACACCATGCAGCCTTCCAGGCCTCTCTCCCAGGCCACGCCCCTTCTCCACAGGCCACGCCCCTCGCTGTCCCAAGGTAAGATTTGCATTCCTTGCTCAGACCCCTTTGGCCTCTGGTCCCACCTGCGAATGGCATGTGGCCCCTGAAATGTTTCCCAGCCAGGAATGCGGCCCCTAGAATGAAAAAGGTCCCCCACCACAATCCAGATACAGGAAGGATCTATTGCCCTGGTGGTTGTTACATTTATACATTTTCTCCGAAGAGTTTAGGGTGGCATACATATGTTATCCACACAACAACTCTGTGAGGTAGGTCTGAGTTGCAAGGTAACCCAGTGGGCTTCATGGCTGAGGGGGTAGATTTGAACCCTGGGCTCCCAGGTCCTTTTCCAGGACTCTAACCACTACACTACACTGCCTCCCAATACTTCTTCTGACTTGGGATTCAGACCAGAAGGCTCAAGTCCCAGCTGGCGTTGACGGGGGGCAGAGAAGACAGGAAGAAGATGCTGCCCTTTCCTTCACCTCGCTGCCAGCCGTGAATTAAAGGGTCTGCGATCTGCGAGTGACGGCACCACTTTGAGGCTGCGGTTTCGAAGGCAGGGAAGCCTCTGGCCGCACGCTGTCATGGAAAAGGACTTGGCAAGGATGTTGTTGAAAGGATGATGGATGGCTTAGAGGAAGAGCGGGGAGCATTTCCCCCACACCCACCCCATATAAAAGAGTTGACTCAGCCTTGGCACCCGAGTCCAGGCGGAGGGTCCTCCCTTGGTGTCTGCCGCAGCGCCGAGGATATAAAAATGCAGGTCCTGCTGGAAAGGTTGTTGGTGTGTGTTGGTGTGTGTTCAACTTGCAAGAATAGCCGCAGACTTCCCAAAACAGATTGTCAATTAAAAGAGGCTTCCCTGAAAACAAATTGAGCCTGCAAAAAATAGCTCCCCCGGTTTGTGGAAATGTGGGAGGGGCTGGTCTCTGCTTAAATTAAAGGATTTGGGGAATGAAAAGGGGGAGAGAATGGGCTTGAACTGAGGTGGCCTCGGACCAACCCTGGGAACAGGCTGTGGGTTTAACGTTTGAGTAACTTGTGTCGAGGCTGCCTTCAGTATTTAAAGCGCTATGATGACACATTAAACAGTCATGGCTTCCCTTAGAGAATTCTGGGAGCTATAGTTTGTTAAGGGTGGTTGAGATTTGTTAGGAGACCCCTCTATTCACCACAAAAAGCTACAATTCCTAGAGTTCCCTGTGTTGTTGAACCACTCTAAGAACTTTTCCTTCCTTCCTTCCTTTGGTAGACCCTCCTTCATCCCACAGGCTCCCAGGGCAGTGAAATATTAATCAAAACACTGCATTGACCCAACATTGTATTCCAGCAGTCTCATATAGCTATGAGACTCAGACCTTCCCCGAAAACCTGTGTGAACAGATGTGTCTGAAGCTGTCTTCTGAAAACCAGATGTGGCGGGACAGTCATGAGTTCCACCAACAGGGGGTCACCACAGAGAAGGCCCCACACGACACCAGCATATAATCAGAGTTGTTGTGGTCCAGGGTTGTGGGGGTCAAAGACCCGTGTGCTATATCTGCAGCAGGGTCCCTGTCTTCAGCGTCTTAAAGGTAAAGAGACCCCTGACCATTAGGTCCAGTCGTGACTCTGGGGTTGCGGTACTCATCTCACTTTATTGGCTGAGGGAGCCGGCGTACAGCTTCCGGGTCATGTGGCCAGCATGAATAAGCCGCTTCTGGCAAACCAGAGCAGCGCACGGAAACGCCGTTTACCTTCCCGCTGGAGCGGTACGTATTTATCTACTTGCACTTTGACGTGCTTTCAAACTGCTAGGTGGGCAGGAGCAGGGACCGAACAAAGGGAGCTCACCCCATCGCGGGGATTCAAACCACTGACCTTCTGATTGGCAAGTCCTAGGTTCTGTGGTTTAACCCACAGCGCCACCCGCGTCCCCTTCAGCATCCTATAGCCACCCAATTGGCATGAAAGGCAGATGAGAAGAGGTTTTTTCACCCTTTTTGTGCTGTCGGGAGCCAACCAGGTCGAAAGGAGGGAAGTCAGCCTCTGAGGATGGGCTCCTGGGGTCCCTCTGCAGCAGCCACATGGGGAAGAACACCACAGTTGTTGTCGTTCTGCATGCTTCAAAGTTAAGCGTTCACATAAGAACCAAAGAAGGGGCTGCTGGATCAGGCCAATGGCCCACCTAGTCCAGCATCCCTCCTGTTCTCACAGTGGCCAACCAGATGCCAGTGCGAAACCCGCAAGCAGAATTTGAGCACCCAAGCAGAGGGCGTTCTCGGTAGTGGCACCCGCCCTGTGAAACGCCCTCCCACCAGATGTCAAAGAGAAAAACAACTACCAGACTTTTAGAAGACATCTGAAGGCAGCCCTCTTTAGGGAAGCTTTTAATGTTTATTAGGTTATTGTATTTTAATATTCTGTTGGAAGCTGCCCAGAGTGGCTGGGGAAACCCAGCCAGATGGGCGGGGTATAAATAATAAATTATTATAATAATATTATTATTATTATTCCCTCCTGTGGCTTCCAGCAACTATCATTCAGAAACACTGCTGCCTCTGAATGTGGAGGCAGAGCACAGCCAGAATGCTTGATAGCCGTTGACAACCATCTCCTTCTTTAGGAACGCAGACATGTTTGAAGTCCCCAGCATTCAGGTTCATTGGCAGAAGAAGAAGAGTTTGGATTTGATATCCCGCTTTATCACTACCCAAAGGAGTCCCAAAGCGGCTAACATTTTCCTTTCCCTTCCTCCCCCACAACAAACACTCTGTGAGGTGAGTGAGGCTGAGAGGCTTCAGAGAAGTGTGACTGGCCCAAGGTCACCCAGCAGCTGCATGTGGAGGAGCGGGGAAGCGAACCCGGTTCACCAGATTACGAGTCCACCGCTCTTAACCACTACACCACACTGGCAGACCCTTTTTGACCTTATATGAGAGGGAGGAAACTTCTCTCGATGCAGAATGTGATACATCTCTACCTTGTCTCCTGCGTTAGACTAGATGGGCCTTTGGGTCTCTCCCAGTTCTAAAGTCCGCTCATTCCCTGAAGGCCGGGCCCTTCAGTGCCACCAAAATGGCTTCTGTCCTTGTGGACGATGGCGAACCTAGCAACAGCCGTGTTCTCTTCTATATTTGCGTTGGGTTTTTTTCCAGGACTAGCAGAAACGATGACACACGCCTCAAGCGAGCGTTGCAAATTCGTTACCGAGGCCATCTGAGCCTCCCACTCGCCGTGTTAAAATTAATTTCCCCTCCCCTCTTTTTTCTTTGAAAAAAAAACTGTTTACATTGATTCCACCAGGCTCCCTCCCTCTCTGCAAAATTGCCCATCTCCAGCCACTGGATCAGGCAGCGCTGAGAGGGCTTTGCTAGAAAGCAGAGCCTCACGCCAGAAATAGAAGAGGCGTCTTACTGTCGAGTTGAGGGGATCATCGCTAAGGGGCTTAGGACGACTTGCGCCTCCCTCTTTTCAGTTAGGGTAAAGAAGCAGCGGCAGTGTGCTAGCATGGAACTGCAGGGCAGCATGAATCATAGAATCACAGAACCGAAAAGCTGGAAGGGACCGCCAAGGGTCATCTAGTCCAACCCCCTGCAATATAAGATCACAACTAAAGAATATAGAACTAAAGAAGGCCCATTGTGGCCCTCCAATTCTCTCTATTTTGGCCCACACCACCGACCCTCTGCAGCCATGCCCTATCTTCCCAGGTCACCCCCTTAAACTGGGCTTAAGATGGCACAGTCTTTCTAATCATCACATACCCTCCAAGTGTCCTGATTTTCCAGGCACAGTCCCGGAATTACAGAAGCCGTCCCGGTTTCTGATTTGATCCCAGAATATTCTGGGTTTTTTTCTTTTTCCCTCCCCTCCACGTCTCAGAGAACAATTAAACGTGGTGGGTGGGTGCAAAACCAGAGTCCTTCTTATACTGAAAATAAAATACCTGCACCAAAGGAAGCCCTTCCTATAATTTTGAAGGAAAAGGTCACCAGTCTGCTTTAAATCCTTTCATTGCCCTGCTTAGGCAGCCAGCCATTTCTTAGGAAACACATGGAGTGTTTATTCCTTTGTTGTAAAGGGAGCCTTACGCTGTCTACTCAGGAATCCCACTGTATTTCCATAAAGGTAAAGACTGGGCAGCCTTACACTTTAATCCTAAACATTTTAGAATAGAATCATAGAATCATAGAGATGGAAGAGACCACAAGGGCCATTGAGTCCAACCCCCTGCCAAGCAGGAAACACCATCAGAGCACTCCTGACATATGGTTGTCAAGCCTCTGCTTAAAGACCTCCAAAGAAGGAGACTCCACCACACTCCTTGGCAGCAAATTCCACTGTCGAACAGCTCTTACTGTCAGGAAGTTCTTCCCAATGTTTAGGTGGAATCTTCTTTCTTGTAATTTGGATCCATTGCTCCGTGTCCGCTTCTCTGGAGCAGCAGAAAACAACCTTTCTCCCTCCTCTATGTGACATCCTTTTATATATTTGAACATGGCTATCATATCACCCCTTAACCTCCTCTTCTCCAGGCTAAACATGCCCAGCTCCCTTAGCCGTTCCTCATAAGGCATCGTTTCCAGACCTTTGACCATTTTGGTTGCCCTCCTCTGGACACGTTCCAGTTTGTCAGTGTCCTCCTTGAACTGTGGTGCCCAGAACTGGACACAGTACTCCAGGTGAGGTCTGACCAGAGCAGAATACAGTGGCACTATTACTTCCCTTGATCTAGATGCTATACTCCTATTGATGCAGCCCAGAATTGCATTGGCTTTTTTAGCTGCCGCGTCACACTGTTGGCTCATGTCAAGTTTGTGGTCAACCAAGACTCCTAGATCCTTTTCACATGTACTGCTCTCAAGCCAGGTGTCATCCATCTTGTATTTGTGCCTCTCATTTTTTTTTGCCCAAGTGCAATACTTTACATTTCTCCCTGTTAAAATTCATCTTGTTTGTTTTGGCCCAGTTCTCTAATCTGTCAAGGTCGTTTTGAAGTGTGATCCTGTCCTCTGGGGTGTTAGCCACCCCTCCCAGTTTGGTGTCATCTGCAAAATTGATCAGGATGCCCTTGAGTCCATCATCCAAGTCGTTGATAAAGATGTTGAATAAGACCGGGCCCAAGACAGAACCCTGTGGCACCCCACTAGTCACTCTTCTCCAGGATGAAGAGGAACCATTGATGAGCACCCTTTGGGTTTGGTCAGTCAGCTAGTTACAAATCCACTGAGTGGTAGCATAGTCAAGACCGCATTTTACCAGCTTCTTTACAAGAATATCATGGGGCACCTTGTCAAATGCCTTGCTGAAATCAAGGTAGGCTACATCCACTGCGTTCCCTTCATTTTTTTTACTCAGAATTAAGTCCGAATGAGTTCAATAGGATTTACTCTCTGGTATGTTCCTATCATTCTCACAGTTTCAATTTATAATAATAATAATAATAATAATAATAATAATAATAATAATAATAAATATCCCATCTTTTCCCCTGACAGGGACTCAAGGCAGCTTACCCCTGAAATCCTATTTCATACATTCCCTTCCCTCACACCTTTTTTACTTTACAACAATCCTGCAAAGTCGGTTTGGCAGAGAGGTTGTCGCTGGCTCAGGGTGACCGATTTGTATATCATTCCTGTACGTGTGGCAAGATCAAACGTGGGAGAAGCTTCTCCTGATGTAGAATAGGATGTCCCTATTTTCATCAGAGAACTGTTGGAGGGTGTGCCATTCCTCTGAGCACTTGAGTCAACCTTCCTTTCACAAATATGCGAATCAGCAATATGCCCGTCTCCTTTCTCCACTCTCCCTCCTCCTGCGCATCAGTCCCCCCACCCCCCAGTTCTCAACAATATGACATCACTTTTTTCTTTTTTCATTTTAACTACTTTGCCAGGAAAGCAAAACGACAGCTTTGGAACCAGCTCAAGCAACCATTTCAACAAAACAACTGAAGGACTGAAAGTGGGATTTGGGCAGGGGTTGTGTGTGTGTGTTTTTTAATATTTCCACTTACGACTTACCTCTCACTTCACGTCTCTGCTTTTTAAATTCTCTTCTTTTTTGCAACCATAGAGTCGTTTTGCTTTCACAAGGCATAAGCCAATCGCTGCGGTTCCTGTACTGCAGGAGGGTTGGAATGGATGACCTTTGGGGTCCCTTCCAACGCGACAACTCTACGATCCTAAGCCACATGGAGCAAGCACACAAAGAAAAATGTCTGGAACATGGAAGGGCAGCACAATCCTTTTCCAAAACAGGTTGCAAACTGTGGGACACACAGGCAAAAAATCCCTGAGGGACACACAGGAGGAGGGGTTGATGTGAAATTGCTCAGAAGCTAACTTTCTGATCCAAACCCCTCCGGTCAGAGGAACTTCTTACACAGATGCTGGTGGTTTTCTTCAAATAACAACACCAGTTGTGATGTTTAAGGCAGTTTTACTTGGTCAGAACCACAGCGGCTGCTGGGGAACCCACCAAAAGTCCCCAGGCCTGTCAATCACACAGGCACCCCCTCGCTTTAGCTTTACGCATGCGTAGAAATGAAGACATGTTCTCAGAGGGAAAGCATGTCTGTATTATCAGATGCCTGCTACCGTGGGAAGGACAGGGCACCAACTCTCTATCAGGCTCGCTCAAGGCCGAGTTTTTCCTGCACAAACATTCTTCGCATGTTCTTTAGACAGTCTTTTGAGAAAGTAGATTCTCCTAACAATATCCTTTCACACGCTCTGTTTACAACTTTTCACACGTAATCCACCTATCGTATACGTCAATATGTTTATCCACTGCACTGGTTGAGGTGAGGACTTCTTTGGCCCAGGAACGGAAGATGCTGCAGGACTTAAACGTTGTGGTACCAGAATTTGTGGTCTCTGGCTATCGTAGAGGAAATAACTCGTGCGTTTCTCAGAGTAAGGAACATTTCTAGGCCGTTGAGTGCAATTTTGTTTCTTATGTGTCAGATTCAGATATACGTACAAAGCTCTCGCCCACCAAAAAATGGTGAAGTTTGGCTTTTATTGTGCATTTTGCTGAAGTTTGTTTTCCTTACTTTATGCACTCTCTGTTTATTTAGAAAATGCAGCCAGTGAGCCAGTGGTGTAGCGGTTAGAATGTTGGATTCAGACCTGGGTTCAAATCCCCCCTTGAGCCATGAAGCTCACTTGGGTGAGCCTGACCTGCCTCACAGGGTTGTTGTGAGGATAAAATAGAGAAGAAGAAAATCATGTATACCACATTTGAGCTCCTTGGAGGAATAAAGGTAAAGGTAAAGGACCCCTGACAGTTAAGTCCGGTCGCGAACGACTCTGAGGTTGTGGCGCTCATCTTGCTTTACTGGCCAAGGGAGCCAACTTTTGTCTGCAGACAGTTTTTCTGGGTCATGTGGCCAGCATGACTAAGCCGCTTCTGGCGAAACCAGAGTAGTGCACGGAAATGCCATTTACCTTCCTGCCGGAGTGGTACCTATTTATCTACTTGCACTTTGATGTGCTTTCGAACTGCTAGGTTGGCAGGAGCTGGGACAGCACAACGGGAGCTCACCCTGTCGCAGGTGTTCAAACCGCCGACCTTCCGATCGGCAGGCCCTAGGCTCAGTGGTTTAGACCACAGCACCACCCGTGTCCCTTAAATCCTTGGAGGAATAGCAGGATATAAATAAAATAAAATAAATCCAACCTTGGTACTATTCTTATGTTCTATAACTTTGATTATGTGTTTTATTTGGCAGTGGTGATGGTGGTCTTTTTGTAATTTTGATTTTACATTAACAAAAAACTTTATTACAATTTTCAGAAAAGAAACTAATTTATTTTCCTTTAAAAATATACTCCACCCCACCCCCCAAATTCTTCCCAAACTCTTGCAGAATGTCAGCCCTTCCCTGAAGAATATTCAGTGAAACATCCTCCCTGATTATGCTATCTGTGAACTTCGGGCACAACTGTAGATCCACTTTTGATTTTGTTTAATATTATTTTAAGATCAGTGAAGGTGGAAATGGGCTTAGCTCCTACTTCCTGCTCTCCTCTCATACTTCCACGACTTCCTTCACCCACCAATATGGACCAAGCACAAAGCTTCATTCAACGCTAGCAGCCTAGGACCAAATGTTGCTTGGAGATGCTAAGAAGCCAAAAAAATTAAGAGCAGTCTTGAAATCAGTAGTTAAAATCAGTGCAAGTTGAAAGTTGCTGTCCACCATCTTGATTCAAAATGGCACCTGGTTGTATCTAAACATAGAGGGAAAGCCTGCTTATTGACCTCAGGAACCATTATGCAAAATTTTATGAAGAGCAGCGGAATTTCGAAAAATCCAGTCCGCCATCTTGATTCAAAATGGCATCCAAAAATAGACCAAGTGCAGCCTTGGCCCAGTCACCAGCTCTCAGCCTAATCTACCTCACAGGGCTTTTGTGAGGATAAAATGGAGAGGGGAAGATGGACCATTTAAGCAGTTGAACTAATTGGCAGAAAAGTGGAAGAGAAATGCAACCAACCAATAAATGATGACAAAGAATATGCCTTGGGCAACCTTCTTGTGGTGCTTGCTCAAATTTGATTGATTTTAATTCCTTCCTCACAGCCTACTAGTGATTCCTGGCATTTGGTTTGAGGGATCAACTGGCTCAAGAGCTTCTTTCTCAAAGACCATCCTGATTAAATGAGTGTTTGGACCAAGAATCATCCTCTTATTTCCTTGGCTGTCAGAGTCATTTATCCATTTAGGAGGTTTTTGAACAGACTGAGTCACTCGCTAGAGGCAGCCAGGAGCCCAGGTTCCAGCATCCACCCAAAGTGGTTATGGACGTTCACGTGAAGGGACAATTGTCGCGAGCTCAGCCAGCCGGCAACGGTCCATCTGGCTGCAAAATCTGGAGGAGGCTGGAAGCCTGTTCTCAAGCCTGTACTCAGACTCTGCTTGGAATGGCCGAGGCAAGTCCCAGGTCCAAAGGAAACAGTTCTGTGCCTGAGCAAAAGAGGTGGATGAAGGAATATTAAGAGGTTGCTCTATACAGAGTCAGACTACTGGCCATCTTAGCAGTGTCTGCCTGAGGGGTTTGAAGCCTTTTGTAACTCAGGAGCTACACTCTCATGTGGGCAACCTCCCAGGAGCCACAGGACAGTCATCAGAGCCAGTAGTTAGAGCAGTTTTTCCCAAACTCAGGTCTCCAGCTGTTTTGGAGCTACAATTACCATTGTCCCTAGCTAGCAAGACCAGTGGCCAGGGGTGATGGGAATTGTAGTCCCAAAAACATCTGGAGACCCGAGTTTGGGAAACGCTGGGTTAGAGTGTTGGACCTGGGAGAGAACAGAGTTCAAATCCCCAGTCGGCCAAATCTCACTGGGCGACCTTGTGGGCCAGTCGCTCTCTCTCAGCACTCACCTACCTCACAGGGTTGTGGTGGGGATTAACTAGGGAGGGAGATATAGACTCCACCTTGAGCTCTTTGAGTGCAAGAAGAAGAAGAAGAAGAAGAAGAAGAAGAAGAAGAAGAAGAAGAAGAAGAAGAAGTCTTCCCCTAAATAACTATAGGGACATGGGTGGTGCTGTGGGTTAAACCACAGAGCATAGGACTTGCCGATCAGAAGGTTGGCAGTTCAAATCCCCATGACGGGATGAGCTCCCATTGCTGGGTCCCTGCTCCTGCCAACCTAGTAGTTTGAAAGCACGTCAAAGTGCAAGTAGATAAATAGGCACCACTCTGGTGGGAAGGTAAACGGCGTTTCTGTGCGCTGCTCTGGTTCGCCAGAAGCGGCTTAGTCATGCTGGCCACATGACCCGGAAGCTGTATGCTAGCTCCCTTGGCCAATAAAGCGAGATGAGCGCCACAACCCCAGAGTCCGTCACGACTGGACCTAATGGTCAGGGGTCCCTTTACCTTTAAACAACTATAAGGAGGGAGGCATGATTCTTACTGGGAAGTACTCAGGGAGGGGGAGCTGATCTCGTCTCCCACCTACCCTGTGATTGGAGCAGACTTTAGGAAAAATCCTGCATTAGTGCTGAGAGTGAGTTCCTTCCCAGCCAAAGACTCTTAGTGGGACACAGTGGGAGAGTGAGCAAACCAGTCTCCTCTCTCTGGGCATTGCCTTCCCAGTAAGACTCATGCCCCCCCTACCCTAATTATTTAAGGAAAAACAAGAAAGGTGACTTCAAGGCTTGTCATGACCCCCACAATTGGTCAGTGGTCAGGACACTGAGACAGAGGCTACAGCAGGCATCCCCAAACTCGGCCCTCCAGCTGTTTTGGGACTACAACTCCCATCATCCCTTGCTAACAGGACCAGGGGTCAGGGATGATGGGAGTTGTAGTCCCCAAACAGCTGGAGGGCTGAGTTTGGGGATGCCTGGGCTACAGTGTCACCAGCCAACTAGCCAGGCTGGGGTCCTGGCTCTGAGGCTGGCGGGTGGTGGGTGGCCTTTGAACTGGATCCACAGCATCCACGGGATGAGAGCTGGGCCCTCATGGGTGCCTCTCCTGGACCCAAGGAACAATGGACCTTGCACAGGGCTCAGTTCTGCAGCGCTTGCTCCAGGTGAAAGACTGGAGAGCAGGAGAAGTGTCCATTTTCTGGCCAGAGGGCTGAGCCTTTAATAGGTCTTCTGAAAGGGGTGGAGGTTAGGAGAGGCGGGCTGAAGTCAGGGCTGAAGACAAGGGCTGAAAAGGCCTGAGTTTCCTTCCAGCCCTCATAGGATCATGTTGCCCTTGAGGAGCTCTCCATGGTGCTGCCTTGCCCTGTGGGCTCCTCCATAAGACCAGAAGAGAACCTAAGAAGATCCCCGCTGGATCAGGCCAGTGGTCCATCTACCCCAGCATCCTGTTCTCAGTGGCCAACCAGATGCCCCAGGATTTGGGTTCAAGAGTACTTTCTCCTCCTGTGGTCTCCAGAAACTGGTATTCAGAAGAAGGCATAACCACATATTAAGTGAAGGGTTATTTTATCCCCTCGGATCCACTATCAGGGTAATATCCTGTTTCCAATGCTCTCCCTTCATTGTCACCTGCTTAGCAACAAGAGGAAAACAGCAAAAAATAATAGGGCATCTTTTAATGGAAACTCACCTTTCTATAGCTAAACATTGGGAAAACCTGCAAGGAGCTCCCTTAACCTACTGTCACCCAAAGGTTTGTTCTGTTTATGGAATATGTTTGGGACATTTATGGAAAAGTGGATACATAAGTTTAGCGTCTTGCGCAGCATTTCAAAGCCCGAGAAATTTATTAAAGTATGGTTTAACTTTATTACGTGTGTATACATTAGGGATAACAACATCACCCAACTGCCTCAGCCACCATGTTCACATCCTGCATTTAAAGCACTATGATACCATTTTAATCAGTCACGGCTTCCCCAAAGATTTATGGGAGTTGTAGTTCAATAAGGGTCCTGGAAGTTGTTAGGAAACCCCCTAATAGTTCCCAGAATTCCCTGGCAAGAGAGCTGTATTGTTAAACCACTCTGACTGCATTAGCTCTGGGTTCTACAATTCTGATTTTTATCTTTCTGATTTCTTTGCTTGCCGTCAGGAAGGATTGAGAGGTTAAAATTGGGGCTGGGTAAAGCTGCAGCTTTTTACATTTACAATAGTAAAGGTAAAGGTAAAGGGACCCCTGACCATTAGGTCCAGTTGTGACCGACTTTGGGGTTTCAGCGCTCATCTCGCTTTATTGACTGAGGGAGCCAGCGTACAGTTTCCGGGTCATGTGGATAGCTTGACTAAGCCGCTTCTGGCCAATCAGCGCAGCGCACGGAAACGCTGTTTACCTTCCCGCCGGAGCTGTGCCTATTTATCTACTTGCACTTTGACATGCTTTCGAACTGCTAGGTTGGCAGGAGCAGGGACCGAGCAACGGGAGCTCACCCCGCCACGGGGATTCGAACCACCAACCTTCTGATCGGCAAGTCCTAGGCTCTGTGGTTTAACCCACAGCGCCACCCGCGTCCCACAATAGTAGTTAGGTTTTTTTAAAAATAAAGCTGGTGGACAGCGAGTGGAAGGGGTGGAGGGACTCAGGACTGCAGAAACTTCCAAATGATGGGGGAAGGACCTGATCCGAATTGCAACCAATGTTCAGGCCCAATTCAACTCTGGCTTGACTAGACTTGTTCAAGCTGAGTTCGTTCAGAACTGGGCCTACCTTCTGGTCAGCATTTCTGCCCTGACTTCCATCTGCAAACTCTTTGGAAGCCCTCAGAGAACTTGGGCTCGAGTAGATTCGTTTTTTAAAAAAACCAAGGCACAAGCTAAGAGAACGCAAAATAATTGGGGTCATTTCAGTTTAAAGGCTGCAGAAAAATGTAACTTTGGTGCCCGGGCGTTGATTCAATAGGCTTCCATAATCTGCATTGCTTCGGGGATGTTGAGCCAGCCAGATGCCACCCATTTATTGACACACAGTGCCAAGGGAACTTTCCTCAGTGCCAACGGAAAGAAATTTACTTTGCACATTCCATGACTCAGCATTAACACTAATAACCAGCTTTTCATAATGATCTTATTATATATATATTCCAACTTTTCGCCCAAGAAATTTGTGCCAGCATGCATGAATCCCCCACTTTCCCTCTTACAACAGTCCTGTGAGGTAGGATATTATTATTATTATTATTATTATTATTATTATTATTATTATTATTATTATTATTATTATTATTTTGAGAGTTGCTTCCCATGAAGCATCTCAAAGTGATTTACAGTGTAAGCCCAAGAGTGTGTATACCAGCCTCACCTGTTCTTGATTACTGGTACCTGTAACCAGGTAAAGAACTGCCCTCATTTTTTGTTTCGGAAATGACCTGTGGAACTGAGTGTGGTGCAATTGGAAGCTTTTTCCTACTGGTGGATCTCTCCCCCCCCCTCGCTTCCTTTGTAAACGCCCCCATGAAAAGTGCTTTGATGGCTATCAACATAGACCAACCTAGCCTTGGGAAAGTCCTGGACTGTTCCACTTTTTTGGCTGGGGGGGGGGCGTTTAAGTCCTCCCCTGCTGAGGTCTAGGAATAATAAAAAAGAAGGAAGATTTGGATGTACTTTCCATAGCTCAGAAAACACTGAACTTAACAGAAGCATGTGGAATAAATCCTGAGATCACAAGTAGCAGCTTAACAGCTGTGGACGCTAGAGCACAGGGAAGATTGTAGCCAGTAAATCAGAACTCGTGGAGATCCAATCAAACTGAGTACAGTGGTACCTCGGGTTACATATGCTTCAGGTACATACGCTTCAGGTTATAGACTCCGCTAACCCAGAAATATTACCTCGGGTTAAGAACTTTGCTTCAGGATGAGAACAGAAATCGCGTTGTGGCGGCGCAGTGGCAGCGGGAGGCCCCATTAGCTAAAGTAATGCATCAGGTTAAGAACAGTTTCAGGTTAAGAACGGACCTCCAGAACGAATTAAGTACTTAACCCGAGGTACCACTGTATTGGAAGATTAGAAACTGTAGAGTTGGAAGGGACCACAAGGATCATCTAAGTCCAACCCCCTGCAATGCAGAAATCTTTTGCCCAACGGGGGGGCTCGAACCCACGAACCTGAGATCAAGAGTCTCATGCTTTACTGACTGAGCTATCCTGGGAATAAAAGAAAGTCCTTCTTCGCACTGCACATAGTTGAACTATGGAACTCTCTCCCACAGGAGGCAGTGATGACCACCAACTTAAAGGGCTTTAAAAGAGGATTGGACACATTCATAGAGGAGGAGAGGGCTATCGATGGCTACTAGCCATAATGGCTATGTGTTGCCTCCATGGTCCGAAGCAATACAGTGGTACCTCAGGTTACATACGCTTCAGGTTACATACGCTTCAGGTTACAGACTCCGCTAACCCAGAAATATTGCTTCAGGTTAAAAACTTTACCTCAGGATGGGAGCAGAAATCATGTGGCGGCAGCAGGAGGCCCCATTAGCTAAAGTGGTGCTTCAGGTTAAGAACAGTTTCAGGTTAAGAAGGGACCTCCGGAACGAATTAAGTACTTAACCCGAGGTATCACTGTAATGCTGCTGAATACAAGTTGTTGGAAGCCACAGAAAGAGAGCACTCTTGTGTTCAGGTCCTGCTTATGGGTTTCCCACAGGTACCTGGTAGACTTACTGCTTTTATACACATGGGGAAATCAAGAAATTCCCATTTTACTCACTCTGAACTGCCCATGTGGAAAAACCAATGCTGTTATCCTCCTGAAATTTGGCAGGAATCATGTCTTAAGATGGAGTTAACTTGCCTGCAAATTTCATCCACTTATGCCCCAAGGTTTTTTGTTGTTGTTTTTTAGGGGGAAAATGTAGCAACTTATGAGAAAGAGGTAGAGCATGCACCGTCAGCCAAGAAAGACTATCATTCAGAGGTATGGAATCTGTGACTCTCTTGGTGCCACAAGGTCCCTGTTCCTGGCTGCCTAGGGAAGTGCCCCAATCTTCAGCACTGCTGGCTCAAGTTTACCAACCGCTGGAAACCCCAGGAGGGGAGAGGGATCTTGTATTCGAATCCTGCTTGCGGGTTTCCCACAGGCATCTGTTTGGCCACTGTGAGAACAGGATGCTGGGATAGATGGGCCATCGAGCAGCCAGGCTGTTCTTAGCTTCTTAACATCATGTCTCTCATAAAAAAATATATGGCCATCCCCCCACCATTTCTTTTTTAAGAACATGCTTATCTTCTGCTTTGCCCCTTGACTTAGTGGAAATAAATAGCAGAAACCTCCAAACAGCTAATTATTCCCTAGACAAGGGCAATGCCCACGTCTGATACGGCTTGGTAGGACAGACCCTAGAGCTGACTGTTGACATTCCCCCGGCTAACCTCAAGCGACTTCCTCCTCTCATCTCTTATCTCCCAAGTCCAGGGTGGCCTCGCGGAAATGTGCAGCCCACTCACAGCAGCTGCGCCGAGACAGATTTGCAAAGGAGTTGAGATGTGGGTGGGAACAGAGGAAACTGCCTTCCGCCCAGTCAGAACCTTGGTCCATAGAGATCAATATTGCCTACACAGATGGGCAGCAGCTCTCCAGGGTTTTAGGCAGCGAGGGATATTCCCAGTCCTACCTGGAGATGCTGGGTTTGCATACCTCCTCAACCGCCCCAGAAAAAAACCCAAGACATCCCGGTTCTTCTCACGAGAGGATAGCAGCCAAACGGGCGCTGCAATCTTGCACAAATGTGGGCTGCACTTTTTTCAGGCATGCCGCGTGAAAACACACATTTTTCAGGTGCCGAGCAAAATCGCTGCCCTGAAGAAAGCACTCTTCGAGGTTGCAATGTTTTTGGGTGCTGCCTCCGAAAAAGCATGGGGGGGCAGCGATCTTATGCTGGTCATGCGACTCACACAGGAGTGCTGACCCAGAAGATGGCATCCCAGATCTGGGCTGCATCGTGTTAACCTGGACCATACGATGCAAAGCTATCAGCCTTGCCCCCAAACGTCTAGTGGCCGCTCGCAGTGGCTTCATATAAACATTAAACAACATTGGAGATAAGGTCGTGCCCTGTGGCACCCCATAACCTACCCACCAGAGGGCTGAAAAGCACTCTCTGGGCTCAGTCCCGTAGGTAGGACTGGAACCAATGGAACACGGTGTCACCAAGACGCGGTCCAGGTGTCAAAAGCCAACGAGACATTAAGAAAGAGGAGCAAAGCCCTTGCCTCACATGCAAACATCATGAATCAGGGTGACCAAGGGAGACTCAGACCCAAGACTAGGCCTGAACCCACACCTAAATAATATTGGATGAACCTTTCATAATTAGCGACAGCCATCACGGGAGTAGGAATTTAGTAGGAGTGGTTCCCTGGTAGCATATACATTTCTCACCCTTTTTTATTTTTTAATTACCACGCTCACGTTTGACCACGAAGCCCTTACCCTAATTTCCAGCATCTCCGCCAGATAAAAGGCCTTGACCCAGTCACGTGGTTCCATGAGAAGATGTTCAGGCTTCTGCGTTTTTTTAAGCCATCACAAAGTTTCCCAGGAAATGAGAGGAAGGGAATTGGCTCCTTGGGGAATCAGCCTGGGAAAGGGGAGGAGCAGGAGGGATTAAATCCTGGATTGATCAGAGGGTTTGGGGTTCAAAAGAGACATATGGGACTCCGTCAGGGGGTGCGGAAACACTGGAATCTGCGGCCCCAGAGTATCCTTTCTCTTCTCCTTTTCTTTTTTTGTACTTTGCTTGGAGAAATTAGACGGGCTTAAAACCCTGCCATTTTCTTTAATGAAATTGTTGCCTTGGCAACCATCTTTGTCACATTAGGGCAACGTGCCGGTGGAGACAGATGCTGAAAGCTGGGGCTGAGGGAGCAGCCAAATGAACAGGTGGACAAAGGAAGAGGTTACCCAATGAGCAAGGTGTCGGTGCAGTCAGTGGGGTCAGGGCTTGCCTTGGGTGGCAGGTGATAGGGGCTGGTTGAGTGGAGTGGATGGGCTAGTGGCTCAATATCAGCAGGCTCATCTTACGTTCTTAAACAGCAAAGGGTCTTGTGGTACCTTTGAAGACTGGCACAATTTTTGATGGCCTACGTTTTTGTCAATTGCCCAGTCCACCTCATTGGGTGGATCTGTGAAGTGGACCTCCCTATAGGGTCCAGGGCTGGGGAAACATGTGGCCCTCTCTAGCTGCTAAAGGTAAAGGTACCCCTGACCATTAGGTCCAGTCACGGACGACTCTAGGGTTGCGGCGCTCATCTCGCTCTATAGGCCGAGGGAGCCGGTGTTTGTCCGCAGACAGCTTCTGGGTCATGTGGCCAGCATGACTAAGCTGCTTCTGGTGAACCAGAGCAGTGCACGGAAACACCATTTACCTTCCCGCTGGAGCGGTACCTATTTATCTACTTGCACTTGACGTGCTTTCGAGCTGCGAGGTTGGCAGGAGCAGGGACCAAGCAACAGGAGCTCACCCTGTCGCAGGGATTCGAACCGCCGACCTTCTGATCAGCAAGCCCTAGGCTCAGTGGTTTAGACCACAGCACCACCTGCGTCCCACTCTCTAGCTGCTACTAGACTACAAATCCCACCATCCATACCTCCACGGTCAGAAGTAGTTTGCTTCTGAACACCAGATATTGGGAACTGCAGGTGGGAAGAGTACTCTCGTGTTTAGATCTTGCTCGTGGCTTTCCCACAGACACCTGCTGGGCCACTGTCTTTTTAAATATAGTTTTATTAATTTCCAGTATATAACAATTACAAAAAAAGAGAAAGGGGAAAATACAAAAACAAAATCCCAGCTCGCCCCCTCCCCCCGATGAGGACAGATCAATCTAAGTTTGCCAAAGTCCAATCTGTGATTTAGGTCGTTGCGATTCTTCAGTGTTATCAGTAAAGTATTTTATAAAAGGATGCCATATTTCAACAAAGTTATCTACATCAGTGTTTCGCCAGGATATTCCAAGGGGGCCACAGGTGAAATATACATAAATGGGGGGGCATAGCATGAGGCTAGAGGACCCCAGACTGGGCCCCTTTTGGCAAATTTACCTTCCTGTGTGTCCCTGGCATTGGCCTCTAACTAGGCTTTCCTTCTCTCAGTGACTCCCCCAGCCCCAAACCTGACCTTGCCTTGTGACCTGACTGTCCTGTAAGTGGGCTCCGATTCCTGGCACCCTTACCTCCTCAAGAGGGCTTCAGTCAGGCTTACATAAGACCTTGCCACAGTTGGCAGGAGGAGGCTGTCGGAGAATATGTTGGCCTTGATAAGGCCACTGCTTCAGAAGTCCTTTCATGTAAGATGGTCCCTCACAATGGAAAAGGCGGCTGCCAATTTTCCAATGCATAACAATCGTTGAGATGGAGAACTCAGACTCACTGTGTGCTGGACTCCTCCGGGAGGAAGGGTGGGGTTTAAATTTAATTAATAAACTATAAATAAATTAATTGAGATGGACTCCCTTTACATACATACAAATATATATCATTTTATTTCTATACTGCTGCTAAAACCAGGGCTTTTTCCCCCCAGCCAGAACTTGCCAGAACTCTCAGGTGGACGCCATTGCCATTCTAAGAGAACAAGGGAGAAGTTTGTGGAGAGCTCTGAGATCTCTTTTTCTAGAAAAATAGGTAAAGGTAAAGGGACCCCTGACCATTAGGTCCAGTCGTGACCGACTCTGGAGTTGCGGCGCTCATCTCGCTTTATTGGCCGAGGGAGCTGGCGTACAGCTTCTGGGTCATGTGGCCAGCATGACTAAGCAGCTACTCGCGAACCAGAGCAGCGCACAGAAACGCCGTTTACCTTCCCGCCGGAGTGGTACCTATTTACCTAGATGCCCTTTGACATGCTTTCGAACTGCTAGGTTGGCAGGAGCAGGGACCAAGCAACGGGAGCTCACCCCGTCACGGGGATTCGAACCGCGACCTTCTGATCGGCAAGTCCTAGGCTCTGTGGTTTAACCCACAGCGCCACCTGCGTCCCTTTCTAGAAAAATAGCACTGGCTAAAACCATGCGAACATCATGATGATAATTTATTTATTTCCTTTCTCCTGCCTACCTGGCTGGGTTGCCCCAGCCACACTGGGCGGCTTCCAACAAAATTCAAAACCCACACTATTACGAACGTAACAAAAGTAGTCATAAAAGGTAAGTAAAACATCAAAAAAGTACTCAACCAAACTGAACTATTTCCACATAAAACATAATATGATCTAAAATGAAGGTGCAGGAGGGGTTCTGGTGCTGCATGCAGGTATTCCACAGGCCACTGGTTGGCCCCTGTGGGAACAGGATGTTGGACCAGACCAGCCATTTGTTTGAACCAGCAGGGCTCTACGTATGTTCTTATGTAACTCAAGAGAGTGGTGCCAGTTTCCTTGGCTCTGTTGACTACTGGGGTGGCAGGAAGAGGAGGGAGAAAAAGCTGCCTGAGGGCTGTCCTCTGTGTGAAGAGGTCCTCCGTTTGCAAGGCTGTCTAAGCCAAAGCAAATTCAAATACAGTGGAACCTTGGCTGTCAAACGTAATCCGTTCCAGAAGACCGTTAGACTTCTGAAACGTTTGACTCCCAAAGTGTTTGGCAACCGAGGTTCCACGGTATAAGGGAGGGATTCAGGGGCCTTGAAGTGGTTCATCATCATCCTAGCTGGATGATGGGTAGGCAAACTAAGGCCCAGGGGCCAGATCCGGCCCAATCGCCTTCTAAATCCGGCCCGTGTGACAGTCCGGAAATCAGTGTGTTTTTACATGAGTAGAATGTGTCCTTTTATTTAAAACACATCTCTGGGTTGTTTGTGGGGCATAGGAATTCGTTCATTCCCCCCCCCCAAATATAGTCCGCCCCCCCCGCAAAGGTCTGAGGGACAGTGGACCGGCCCACGGCTGAAAATGTTTGCTGACCCCTGTCCTAGACCAATGATTAAGGAGGTGCTGGTGGACTCCAGCTTCCAGTATCCCTCTGTGATGGCCCTGATGGGGGGTTGACCACAGCAACATCTCTAGAGGGTGGCTACTCATAGGTGCCATCTGGTGCCAAAGATTGCGGGTACCCACAACAAAGGGCTTCAACTTTGCCCAGCCTCCACAAATATATTATTGTGGGTGCCGAAGTACCCACCTCCCTGGTGTTTTCTCCAGTGCTATAGACTCTCTATCCCTGCCCTTGACTGGCGTTTCACAACGTGCTGATAGCTGGCTAACCCCTTCGCCCTGTATTAAAATGGCAAAATTCAGAGGAAGCTGACCATGTTGACGTAAGAGTGAAATATACTCGGAGTCGAGAGTGGATTTCATGCTCTTTATTCAGCTCATAGTGGTGAGGAGGAATGGAAGTTCCCCCAGAATGTCTGCTTTATATACATTATTTACACAATGGGCCCCATGTGATTGGGTAATTCTGGGATTCTCCTGTAGGCCAATCAGGTTGCAGATTCACTTCCACCTGGAGCTGGATTGGGTGACTCCTGTGGACCAATCAGACTGCTGCATTCTGGGTCCTAGTGTGGTGTAGTGGTTAAGAGCGGTAGTCTTGTAATCTGGGGAACTGGGTTCGCGTCTCCGCTCCTCCACATGCAGCTGCTGGGTGACCTTGGGCCAGTCACATTTCTCTGAAGTCTCTCAGCCCCACTCACCTCACAGAGTGTTTGTTGTGGGGGAGGAAGGGAAAGGAGAATGTTAGCCGCTTTGAGACTCCTGAAGGGGAGTGAAAGGCGGGATATCAAATCCAAACTCTTCTTCTTCTTCTTCTTATTGTTCTAGGACCAATCAGACTGCTGCATTCTGAATCCTATTGTTCTAGGACCAATCAGACTGCTGCATTTTGGATCCTATTCAACTTAGTACATAACACAGAGGTTGGTTGGCCATCTGTCAGGGATGATTTAGTTGAGATTCCTAAATTACCCTCGGTAATCACTTCCAAGTATACAATTCTGGGGCGACCCTATCTAGGGTCCACTTCCTGTGTTTCTGAATGAGTCACTGCTGTGCATGTTCCTTCAGATTAGAAAAAGGCTTATTCAGAGCAGGGATTCATACAGAGACACAGCATGAAGCCTCGTCCTCCAAGTAGTTTGGACTTTAATTATTGAATTTAAACTGTTTATCGTGGCACATGAGACTCTGCTTGAAAATCATAATGCTGGACATTATTCCTACAGGATATTGTTGCCCGTCATAAATGTTCCACTTTGGTACAATTCCCTCCCCCGCCGACAAAACAACTCAAGGACCACCTAAACAAATTGTAAATCAGTCTGACCTCGCAGTTTCCACAGGAACTAGGCAGGCCCGGTGGGACGGCCCGTGCTTTATTCTCGGTGGCCTCGCAAAAACAATGTGGCATTGTTTGAAGTCTTGCCGGGCCGAAAAGAGCACAAGCAAGCTTGCCTTGGACACTAGGGCTTTTCCAGATAAGTCTCTTTGAGCAGGAAGTCCCGAGTCCTTGATTTAAAAAAGCTGTTCTGAAAAGGTTGCCTGACACACACACACTACGCACACACATCCAAAGCCAGCGGTTCAACTATCTGCAATCTCACCGATTGTGGATAGTTGGCTGAGCTCTGCAGTGAGCCTAAGAACCCAAGAAAAATCCTGCTTCATTAGTGCAATGGCTGCATGATAGCTGAAGGTTACCAACACATGGACCACAGTGGTCAAGATGTTTCTTTTGAAAGCACACAAGTCTTGGTGTTGGCCCAGTTTGAGAATTCCCCACCCCTTCCCTTCCCCTGTGCAAATGCTGGAGAGGCGAGAGCGGCACACACGGAATACTTGGCTTAGCAGGACTTCCGCATTGAGCCCATCTGAATCTGCTTCTCAGATATCTTCCCTTTCCAAGTAGTACTTCCTGTAGGAACCTGGCAACTAGCCCAAAAAATGAAACAAGGAGCGTTTAGGTCAAATCAATTATTTCAAGACATCGGAATCATCTGGCAGCAAAGGTTGGAGGGGACTTGACTTTGCTTTTGTCAACCGAGTTCATTCCATTTTTGGCAGGGGAATGGGAGGCACCAGGGACACGAATGTCCCTTTTTAATGATTATTTCTTGCATTCATATCCCTCCTTTACGTCCAAGGACTTCATCTGGTTGACCCCTGTGAGAACAGCATGCTGGACTAAGCTGAGGCAGTGACTGACTCCAAGGTCTCCCAGTGAGCTTCATGGCTGAGTGGGGATTTGAACCCTGGTCTCCCAGGTTCTAGTCCAACACTCTAACCACTACACCACACAGCCTCTCCTTATTTGCATTTGCATCACACACAGGGAGAACTCCAAGTGTTGTTGGACTCTCAGCTCTCGGCAGCTAATGGACTATGGGAGCTGGAGTCAATCAGATTAGAACAGAAATCAGAGAAATCTGCCCTGTGCAGGGTTGCCAGACCTCCAGGGCTGGTCTGAAGTCTTCAGGTTTACTTGGCCTCTCCTGGTGGCAGAGGGAGGCTTGAATCACCAAGTGGGGGAGACTTGTAACTTGCAAGTTTCTGCCTGGCAGGAGCCAGCTGCAGATAACTACAAAGAATCTCTGGGGAGGTCATAGGCAAACTCAGCCCTCCAGGTGTTTTGGGACTACAACTCCCATGATCCCTAGCTAACAGGACCAGTGGTCAGGGATGATGGGAATTGTAGTTCCTGAACATCTGGAGGGCAGAGTTTGCCTATGCCTGTCGTAGAATAATAGAATTGTAGAGTTGGAAGGGACCCTGGGGTCATCCAGGAATATGCAGTTGTCCCACCCAGGGATCGAACCTGCAACCCTGGCATTATCAACACCAAACTCTAACCAGTTGAGCTATCCAGGTTGGTCCTCCTCCGCTCCTGCCTTTCCTCTTCCAGTTAACCTTGTTCTCCGGGTCTCAGTGATGGGAGGGAGCAGAGATGAAGAAGCACCAAGTCTCAGGTTTGGGCCCTGCAATCTCTGGGTCTGGGATGCTCCTGAGCTGGTTCCCCTATAAACCTATGAAAGAAGTCATTCTTTTTCTGCAGGATCAAAAAAGCAAGCGGTCACTCGCTGCCTCCTGGTTTTACAAACACAGGTAGTTTCAGCTCAGGCACTTCAAGCTGAGGGAGGCTAATTTAAAAATGGCTTTTAAAGAAACGGCGTTTGCAAAAGGCACTATTGCTCTAGGAAATGCAGAAGCAGAAGGGGCTCAGGAGAGAACAGCTGCTTGTATTCTGCAGCTCGGGATCTTCACCCAGGACAGCAGCCCTGCAGATGGGGGAATGGCTGCACCAGACCTCATGTTCAGGTCGCAGGAGTTCAGCAGGGAACAGGCAGGAGCATCCTTCGCCTTTCTCTGCCTCAAAAAAAACAGACTGATGAGCAGGGATGCATTAAAGGGGACTGGTGAGATCAGGCTGCTGGACTAGATGAGCCACTGGCCTGATCCCGCAGGCTCTCCTTCTGTCAAAGAGCTCAGAGACCCGGGTTCAAACCCCCCCCCCCAGGCCATGGAGCTCAATGGGTGACCTTCGGGCAGTAATTGCCTCTCAGACTGGCCTACCTCACAGGGTTGTTAACCTAAGAAGAGTCTGCAGGATCAGGCCAATGGCCCCATCTAGGCCAGCATCCTGTTCTCACAGTGGCCAACCAGGTGCTCCAGTGGCAAACCCACCAGAAGGACCCAAGCACAGGAATTCCGACGAAAGAAGAATGGCAGATGAAATTAATGGACTATGCAAAATTGGACAAAATAACAGGAAGGATTTGAAACCTGTGGGGCCAGAGATTTACAGAAGATTGGAAGAAGTATATGAATTATTTGAAGAGCAACTGTAATCAACAAATTACGCTAGTAGGACTACAAGAAGTTTTGTAAGGAGAAATATACGAAGTGTTCCAAAGCAGAAAAAGGTAAGAGATATTGGTTATGAGTTTGAAATGTAATAGGGAAAATAAGAAATGCATACTAAGAGATTAGATTGGAAAATTTTCAGACAGGACTGATGGAAGTAAAAAAAATTGAATAAGATGTAAAAGTATGTTTAATCACTGTTGAAAATGGTATGTTAAAAAACTAATAAAAATTTATATATAAAGAAGAAGAAGAAGAAGAAGAAGAGGAGGAGGAGGAGGAGGAGGAGTTTGGATTTGATATCCCGCCTTTCACTCCCTTTAAGGAGTCTCAAAGCAGCTAACATTCTCCTTTCCCTTCCTCCCCCACAACAAACACTCTGTGAGGTGAGTGGGGCTGAGAGACTTCAGAGAAGTGTGACTGGCCCAAGGTCACCCAGCAGTTGCATGTGGAGGAGCGGGGAAGCGAACCCAGTTCCCCAGATTACGAGACTACTGCTCTTAACCACTACACCACACTGGCTCCCCTTCCTGTGGCTTCCAGCAACTGGAATTCAGAAGCATCCCTGCCTTCAATTGTAGAGGCAGAGCAGAGCCATCACGGCAAGTAGCCATCAGTAGCTTTCTTCCCCATGAGCCCTAGATGAGGAGTCAATGTTTTGGGGGAAGAGAGGTGTGGGGAGAACCATGCATGCCTCCTTGAGCTCCTTGGAGGAAAAGGTGGGGTATAAATGCAAACAAATATTAAAGTTTCACATCACACACAGGCTCAGCAAGAGAGTTAAGTGAAGTTGCATTCATGCCTTTGAAACACCACCCAGAACTGGGGCAGCCCCACTTGTGGGCAAATGCAGACAATGGAGAAAGGTAGATACGCACCTGGGTGTCAGGGCAGCGTGGAGGGTCAAGTACCACAGGTGGTTTGGAGAAGCTGGCTCCAAAATGTACCAGCAGCAGTGGGCTGCTGCCAGATTCGTGAGAGCTGGTTGCTATGGTAACACCGATAGCAGCCTTTCAGCAACCAGGCTTGGTGTCTTAGCTGCGAGGGGGAGAGACCACAGAGAAGAAGGGAAAGGCTTAGCCAGTCTGGACAGAGACCAAGCCAGTAGAGCGTGAGACTCTGAGCCCCCAGGGTTGTGGGTTTGAGCCCCCGGCTGGGCAAAAGATCCCTGCATTGTAGGAGGTTGGACTGGACATCCCTTGTAGAAACTTCCAACTCTACAATTCTATGATTCAGTGGCTCTGAATTTGAAAACCAAGCGCAACATTGACTCCATGGAGAGAATGAAAAGCGCAGTACAAGCTTCGTGATTGTTGGACAGGCACAGGCTGTCGCATTCAACCAATTCCTACTCAAGTCAATCCATTGAAATTGCCAAACCTGTAAGGTCATGTTAATATCTCCCGTGCATGCAGGAGGTCTTCCAAGGCTCAATTCTCAGCATTTCCAGGCAGGACGAGGCCAGATCCTGGTCTGAAATGCTGCAGAGCTGCTGCCAGTCAGTGTAGACAATACTGAGCTCAATGATCTCAGTATAAGGTAGCTAACAGTCTATCCATCGACTCTCTCGCACTCTCTGTAGGACTAGCGTTGAATACCACCCCAGGTTCTATATTCAGAAGAACTGTAGTCCGGAGTCATTTTATAGAATGCAGCACAAGGTGAGGGTTGTGGGTAGAGAGAGGGGATTTAAGGGATGGCAAGAACAGGTGCAGTGTCTGAGAGAGGGGAGTCTACTGCTTTGAAACCCGGTGGCGGAGAGTTGAATCAGCAGAAGCAGCTCACTGGCAAACAGGAGCCCACGAAACGCCATAACCTAAAGCACATGTGCGCACATATATGTATGTATGTATGTGTGTGTGTGTGTATAATTTTATCATTATTAAATTTATATACTACTCTTTATTGGAAGATCCTGGGGCAGTGCACATTAAAAACACATGAAAGAACATCAATGATCCCCTGCAAAGATCTCCTGACCAGTTTTTCCATACATGACATTTCCACTTAATAAGGATCAGGTTGTCGGAGATGCAGATCACCCTCTTGAGGGTGATGTTTCACCACTCAGAAGGGACTGGGGTGGGGAAACTTTTTCAGCCGCAGCGCTGGATCAAGAATTAGTCATGGGCCAAGTGGGGGTGCTGGCCTGGCCAGAGGATTGGTTGGCCCCAGGCAGGGATCTAGTGGAAAGGTTAGTAAGCTAGGGTTAGGAGAGCCTGAGGAAGAAGATCTTCGGGGAGCTCCTAGTGGGATATATAGAGATGGTTAGGAATAACTTTCTGGTGCTAAGAGCTGTTTGGCAGTCGAAGGGATGACCTAAGAAGGTGCTGAGCTCTCCTTCGTTGGAGGTGTTTAAACAGAGGTTGGGTGATCAACTGTCAGGGATTCCTTAGCTGTGATTCCTGCACTGCAGCAGGAGGGTTGGGCTAGGTGTCCCTCGGTGTCCCTTCCTATCCTATAATATTATGTATTTCTGCGCTCCCCCCTCCCCGGTCTCTGCAGGAATTGCAGTCAAAGCTCCAAAATCCAAACTGCTACAAATCCAGCCAACTTTGCAGAACAGAATCAACTATGGCTCCACCCCCAGCAAAATAACCACACACATAAACAGGCATATCCTTGTACTTCCATTTTTAATAGTTTTTTTTTACAATATATCTCTCCATTTGCATATATCCACTGCATCTATATCTTCTTTTCCTTAAAATACACATTAAACCAAACAAGAATAAATCTAAGGGGTTGCTTTTAATAATGTTAAACCAAAAACGGAGGGCCCCCCCTCCATAAGTGATTAGATTTCATGACGCCAAAATAAAACAAAACAAAGGAAAATTAACAACCACCCATTTCAAATGTTTATGTCAAAAAAAAAAAAGAGAGCTATGTTTGAATGTAGGTGGTTTCTTAACAAGATGCAATTCGACACACACAATAATCGTTATAGGCACAATTTATTCTCTTCCCCCTCCCTCATTCAAATCTGGGATTTTGCATTTTCCTAAGGATTTCTGAGGAACTGGGATGTTAAAATACTTTAGTTCAATTCATAACCTGCCTCTTCACACTGCTGTTCTAGTAAAAAGGAAGCTCATAAATATCTTTTAATTTTATTTTTTTTAATCTTTGAGGTGTGGGGCAGAAAAATGTGAAGAGCAGCCAATGTAAGGCAATGGCAGAAGTCGTCTTCATCACTGGAATAGGAAGTTCCAGAAAGAAGCAGGGTTGAAATGCAAGGTGCTCTTTACTGGCTCAAAACCCCCTCATTGGGTGTAGGGAACAAGGACTGCACACGGGCCAGTCCCATCCAATCCATTTGCTTTTTATAGGCCACATGGAAACCTATCAGCCAATCAGAAATGGAAGTGAGGACAGCAGCAATGACAGAGACAATGAGAAGCCTTTTGTACATACCATGACTCTGCAGAATGGGTCTTTGGGGGGGGGGTTGCTGTTGAAAGGGAGCAGGGGGAGAGAGAATTAAAAAGAAAAAAGGAGCGGAGATTCCAGCCGTTGCGTCTCTGACAAGTCCCAGTACCTTTCCAACAAGTCGCTCCTCCTGCAACTGACATCCTCAGAGGTCAAAATCGTTTCACGAAAAGTGATCCCTGTGAATCTCTTTGGATGCAGCCTGGGTGAGCTCCACAAGATCCCTGCCATTTTGCGGTAGCTGATCCTGACGCACCCCTGATATGCTTAGCAAGACGATCCACCTTGGAATGGGAGAAAGCTGTGGCCCAACACGTATTGTTGGACTCGGCCCCAACCCAGCAAGGTGGATGGTCCAGGATGATGGGAGTTGTAGTCAAAAAACACCTGGAGGACTCCGAAGCAGAGCTCCCGCTGTCGAAGGGAAGACTTCCTGCAACTGTGTCTTCCCATTCTCAGGGAGCATGTCCTGCACAAGCACCATCTTTTGCGGCATCTCAAGCCAGCCAGGTTCTTCTTGCCCCTTTTCCAAGCCACATTCCGCCAGCCTTTCAATACAGGCTACTCCCAGAACAATCCTTTCCTTCTCATCGCCTCTCCAGCCACTGCCGCAATCACCTTCCTTTCACTCAAAGTCAAGGAGAAACCTGCCGTCGCCTTAAAATATTGTCACGAAAACTACAGCATGGGTTTTCCCCCCCGTGGTGTGCTTTCTGCCCTTGGGGAGAGGCAATGCTTCTTGGGCAGAGTATCCCCTTGACAAACAGGGCCTGCTACCTTGCTATTCCTGCTCACTCAGCTGCACTGTTCCTCAGAAACTCCAGAAAGAGACATCAAAGCAGAGGAGAGAGGTCTCTCGCCAGCATGGCAGAGGGCAAAGGAAATTAAAAAAATAAAGCTAGCGACTTGGGGGCAAATGTGCAACACCCTTTTCTTCCTGCCACACACAAGCACCTTGCCTTTCATGCAAGTTTGCCCTTGGAGGGGAGAAGCAACTCCTTCACCCCGGCTCCCCCCCCCTCCCAGGACAAGAGATTAAAGCCCATTTATTTCACCCAAGAGGTTTTCCCTGCGCATTCCACATTCAGGAGGAACTGTGTGGTTATTGCTGTGTGAAGCCAGACGGGTTAATTCGCTCATCGCTCAAGAGCTGGACACATCCTGCACTGCCAGCATTCAGAGTGGAGGGGAAGAGAATCCCCACCGCCCGCCTCCTTCCCCTTTCCAGATGCCATCTTGGAAGAAGCGCCTGTCCCTTTAATCGTGGCTCCTCGCAGAGCAACCAGGACAACATCCAGGCCACAACTTCTACGTCACAGGCAAGAAGCCGTGGCTGCCAGCAGCATGAGAGCATCTAGCAGAAAAGCAGGAGTGTCACCGTCTCTCACCAAGGGTCTCCTCTAGATTCCTCCTCCTCCTCTTCCCTCGGCTGGGGTTGCAGCCAGCTTTTCAGAGAGGAGGGGGGAAAAACCCCAAAGCAGCAGCCTTGAGGATTCTTTCAGCCTCGCTGTACTTCCAGATTCCTCCATTGCTTCCTTGGCCAATCCTGTTATCATGGGCCAGACCTGCTTTTGAGTTTGAAATGACGCTTCGACCAGTCCATTTCAGTTCCTTGTTCAGCTTATGTAAGGAGGGGCGAGGGGTGGCGGTGGGGAGATGGCAAGAGGGTGGGGTGGTAGCCAGAAGAAGGCCTGGCATCTCTTCCTTTGGGGGAGGTCTTCGTTCCCTCTTGCTCCCCCCATATCATTCTTCCGAAATTCAGAGAAAGTAAATACTGTTCCACAGACATGCTACAATAGAAGTGCATACATAACTCGAGGTGACGCGCAAAGGTGCTCCAGAGAGAGAGTGTGCCCCTTTTTCCTTGGAAGTGCGCTTTTTGCTTTTACAGAATCTACATCGGGGCGGAAAGTTGACTGACTGGCTGGCTGCCCGCGGAGTGCACATAAACGGAAGCAGAAGGGACCCCCCTTTTCCTTTCTCTGGTACCCGCACCGGGCGAAGGACGCTCGCCCCCACGGTTCCTACGGGCAAGGACCATCCCCGCTCCGAGCCGGAAAAGAGCCTGTGGTTAAACGTTCCAGGGGCTCGTCGATTTGTTGGGGTAGTTAATGGCAAGGCTAAGAGCAGCAATGTTTTTCAGGGCCTGTTTGGGAAAGAAAGGGAGAGTTGAGCATCAAGGCTTGCTGAGGTTCAGCATATTCCCATTCAAGGAGATTTCTCCGGAGAAGAGAAGACTGGGATATGATATGAGAGCCGTTTTCAGATACCTGAAGGGCTGTTACATGGAAGATGGAGCCAGCTTCCCTTTTGCTGCTCCGGAAGGCAGGATCTGAACCAATGGATTCAAATACAAGAAAGGAGATTCTAACTAAACATTAGGAAGAACTTTCTAATGGTATGAGCTGTTTGACAACGGAGTGGGCTCCCCCAGAAGACGGTAGTCTCTCCTTCATTGGAGGTTTTTAAGCAGAGGTTGGATGGCCACCTGTCAGGGATTCTTTACCTGTGATTCCTGCATCACAGGATCCTTGGAGTCCCCATCCTATTCTACTGTTTTATGATCCTAAGAGCATAAGAAAAGCCCTGCTGGCTCAGACCAATGGGCCATCTAGTCCAGCATCCTGTTCTCACAGTGGCCAACCAGATGTCCCAATGGGAAGCTTGCAATCGGGACCGGAGCACAAGAGAGGCCTCTCCCAACCTGTGGCTTCTGGCAACTGGTATTCAGAAGCAGTCACAGCCTCCAGCCATGGAGGCACAACACAGCCATTCTGCTTGAATAGCACTTTTCTGCTTTGCGAGCAACACAGGGGTCCTCTGCCTGTGCCCACCCCCAATCACAGGGCCTCAAGCGCAATGGCAGGTGCAAAGCTCAAGGGAGTCGCCAAGCACGCAAAATGCAGTGGGACCTCGGGTTAAGAACTTAATCCGTTCTGGAGGTCCGTTCTTAATCTGAAACCGTTCTTAACCTGAGGTATGACTTTAGCTAATGGGGCCTCTCACTGGCGTACAATTTCTGTTCTCATCCTGAGATAAAGTTCTTAACCTGAGGTACTATTTCTGGGTTAGCAGAATCTGTAACCTGAAGCATCTGTAACCCAAAGCATCTGTAACCCGAGGTACCACTGTAGTCTTGCGAGGACAGTGGGATAGAGAGCACTTCCCTACCCTGCCCTCTCTCCAATTTCATGTTCTAAAAAAAAAAGGATTTTTGCCTGGGAAGTCATAACTTTGTTCACGAAGGGACAGCAGTGTGCCAAGAGAGGGCCATCATATGTTTCATCTGGGCACAGGGCACAAAATACTGAGGTAATGCAGCCCTCAAGCTAAATGGAAGCAGAAGGTTTGGGGAGCGTACCCCCAAAATAGCAGGTGGGAGAGTGAGGCAAACAAGAAGAAAAGGAGATTGACTTTGTGCCCTTTTTATGAACCTCCCAGAGGATTCTGGGAACCACAGGATACCAGATGCTGGACCAGATGGGCACATCCCAACAGGCTTCCACTTGTATCGGGGACAGGGGGACCCTGCAGATGTTGCTGGCCTACAACTCCCATCACCCCCTGGGCCCACTGGGGCCTTGGCCAACTGGGGCTGATGGGAGTTGGGAGCCCAACGTCATCTGGGACTGGGAGAACAGCCCCACCCCGACCCCTGTCCAGTCGGACTCAAACTAAATCTGCTTCAGATTTAGAAGTCACATCACGTGTCCAACTGTGTGTTCTCATGGTGCACCTGACTTTTGAGTTTCTAAATTTGTCTTCTTTTGGTAAAATAATGTGAATTATCTCAGAGGAGACAAGAGCCTCCTATGTCTTATGAGAACGATGCCCAATTAAAATGCTCCCAAGAGCTTCACCCCTCCCCATTCCTCATACTTTCTGTCTCCCTGTGGAATGTCTCTCCCTTGCCCAAACTCAAAGCTCTGCTCTTTTGTCTCAAGAGTCTCCAGGGCACAGCAATTAAGGCAGACCCGTCACAAAAGCAGCCTCTGCTGAAGAAGAATTTTGGGGACAGGAGGGGAGATCAGCAGGGGCTCCTGGAGGTTTTACCTGCGCTGTACAGCGGTGGAGATGGTCTTCCGTATTTAAGGCAAGCAAGTAATCCTGCAGAGATCCAAGTTCCTAAAAGCAGAGAGTGTGAATGAGAGCTAGGAGCAAAATCCAGGAACAAGCTTTTGCAGCGAGTGCGTTTTCGTAATGGCATTGGATGAGGGAAATAAACTAACTCACCCATGAATCCAAACATACAGAACAAGTTTTGTAACTTCATTTCAAAGGTACGTTTGTGGGGGGAGGGACTACAAACTGATCCTGAATTGCAAAATGCTTCAACAGGACCAGTGTGCCCTTTTCAAACACACTTTGAGAACGGCGTTAAAACAGGAGCCCCCTACAAGCAAAGTCATTGTTCCATTACAACTGGCGGGAAAAGAGCATGACTAATTTCAGTCTGATAATGATCTGTACCCGATAAAGCCCTGGTTTTTCTTAAATAAAACAAAAGTGAAGGGGAGGGAGGAAGAGAAAGGAGGAAGAACAGTCTAATCCAGTGGTGGCCAAACTTGGCCCTCCAACTGGTTTGGGACTACAACTCCCATCATCCCTAGCTAACAGGACCAGTGGTCAGGGATGATGCAAACTGTAGTCCCAAAACAGCTGGAGGGCCAAGTTTGGCCACCACTGGTCTAATCCGAGGGCTCAGCAGCTGTTCCCAGCACCAGGGAGAAGACAGAAGTGCTTACGGCAACTCTGCTCTCGGTGACAAAGAAAAGCTCGGTCAGCGCCCGGTGCAGCGGGAGGAGGATCCCCGACTTGGTCACATCGTGGCGCATGCTGTTCTCCATGCGGCTGAAAAGGTGCCAGAGCGGCTTCAGCAGAGTGAGGTCACAGTCCCTGAAAGAAAGAGGAGGGTTGAGTTAGCACAAAAGGGCTGCCACTCTGAAGAACAGCTGTCCTCAGTCCCAGTCTGATTGCAAAAGCCCTCTTCACTTTCTAACTATATAACGTAAGTGCCTGCTGGATCAGGCCAGCGGCCCATCTAGTCCAGCATCCTGCTCTCACAGTGGCCTGTGGGATTTGAAAACAAGAGGCCCCGTGGTTTCCAGCAGCTGGTATTCAGAAGCACTGCTGCCTGCAACTGTGGAGGCAGAGCAGAGACATCATGGCTAACAGCCATTGGCAGCCATGAAATTGTCCAATCCTCTTTAAAGCCATCCAAGTGAGTGGCCATCACTGCCTCCTGTGGGAGGGAGTTCCATAGTTTAAAGAGGAGCCACCACCTTCCCTAGGTGTGCTGATTTCTCAAGCTCCTGATTGGAATATATTCATGTATTTTTATTTTATTTTGCCTTTCTACCAAGGAGCTCAGAGGAGGGTATGTGGTTTCATGTCCCCACGCCCACCCCAGGTTTAACATTCAGAACAACCCTGTGGGGTAGGTTAGGTAGAAACTGGCACAAGGTCACCCAGTATGCTTTATGGCCGAGTATGGATTTGAAACCAGTTCTCCATGGTATAACGTAAGCTGGTGGTGGGCAGAGCGGGAGATTAACCCAAAACAAAGGCTCCTCTACTTCCACTTTTCAACATGGGCACCTGATTTGAGTTCCCTAAGCAGGTTGACTCAGAAGTAATGTTCTAGAAATCGAATGAGAGCAATTCCTTTCTGACTTTGGTGCAATACACGCACACACACATCCAGAGGTGGGAAAGGGGAGTAATTAGACAGTAAGGGAGGAAGTCTGAGAGGTGGAAGAGTGGGGCAGCTTCAGGAGGTCACATAAAATGAAGTTGGGAGGCACTAAACTGTTCCTGGGCCACAAGTTGACCAGCTGCGAATTAAAGGATTCCATACAGCAGGACTGAGGAAAAACCTTGGTGAGCATCAGCCAGGACAGGTAGATGGCACTGAGCTAGATTTGTAAGTTACATCCTCTCTTAGTTCAGGTGGGAGAGCTGGGAAGGAATTTATTTGTATTTTTTAGACTGTGGGCCTGCAGGGAAGGGACTGCATTGATTGTATGTAAGCCACTCTGGGAGCTTTTCTGGCTGAAGTGCGGGGGAAACAAGTGCTCTAAATAAGCAAATAATAAAAGCGGGTGCTTTGTATGAGGACCTTGAATATATCCCAGTATTATCTGGCTTACAGAATGACTCTTCTGGCCGCTGATTTTAAAAGCAGAGGCATTTGCATGATAAACCACATCCCACCACTTCCTTACACAGTATTAGATTTCCTGAACACAGTGGGTAGACCAGGCCTCCAACGGCCAAGTTCTGTGGCAAATGGGCCAGTGCTTAGGGAGAGAAAGAGCACCAACACAGCCATTTGTGGCTCAAACCCGTTTCGAATGACATTTCTTTTGCCTTTATCACTGGCCAAGCCCATCTTTCTGCACATCAGGTGGGGAGAAGCAGATCTCAGATTAAAAGAGCAGCCTTCGGAATCATGAAATAATATTTCAAAAGAAATCATGAGACACGAAAACATTGCTATCTTTGTGGTGGGGATGGGGGGGGTTTATGTTTTTTATTTTATTTTTTTGCTTTTCACGAGGACTGGAAGCTTAGTGAGGAAAAGCAAAGCTGAGACTGGCAGGCATACCTCTCGCTGCAGCACTGGACTATCCTAAGGAGCAGGTGGATGGCCTTCAGTCGCTGGTGGCCAGTTTGCCTGCAGGCCACGCCCACCTGCCACTCCCAGATTTTGGCCAATGGGATGTGGGGGATGACCCTTTCCTCCGACAGCATCTGCTTCAGGATCTCGAAGCCTGGAATTCAAAATACGTACATTGCATACTCCGTAATGCCATTCTGCTTGTCCGATAAGATGTGTTCCTTCTCCTCAGTGTAAATGACAGTGAAATGCTAAGCAGGTCGTACAGTTGTTTAGAGAAGGTGCCTTTTAGTCTCTTGTCTTAACAGACTGTCCTGAAGCGAGCCATGGATAACGAGGAGACCAAACAACCATTTCCAGTGAACTGAATAAATATGGACCTTACATTTTCAAAATCAGGTGGTGGTTTTTGTTTTGTTTTGTCTTTTAGGTCTTTGTGTTTCTTAGAGCTCCCTATGCTTTTCTGCAAGAGCGATGTCCCTACTGTATAGCCTAACTCTACTGTGTCGCTAGAGTTGAGTTAGAAGCTGCTTCCCAATACAGTATTGCGTCAAGAGATTTCTAGCTGCAGATATGGAAAAGCTTTAGTAGTTCCTGAAACAGAAAGTCCTCTATAAACATATTTAGTAAAGCTAGCCTCAGAACAGGTTGTATCACTTGTCCCGTAATAGAAGAAACTTCTTACTCTTAACCCTGACGCAGGTACTTATTTGTCTAAACCAGCCTTCTCTCCAGATGTTTTGGGCTACAACTCCCATCAGTTCTAGCCAGCTTGGCTGTACGAAGCTGGGTGCTGATGGGAGCTGTATCCCAAAAACATCTGGAACAAGCCAGGGAGGCAAAGGCTGGCCTTAATGTTTTCAACCACGCCCGTGCATAAAAGGTAAAGGGACCCCTGACCATTAGGTCCAGTCGTGACCAACTCTGGGGTTGTGGCGCTCATCTTCCTTTATTGGCCAAGGGAGCCGGCGTACAGCTTCCGGGACATATGGCCAGCATGACTAAGGCGCTTCTGGCGAACCAGAGCAGCGCACGGAAATGCCATTTACCTTCCCGCCGGAGCAGTCCCTATTTATTTACTTGCACTTTGACGTGCTTTCGAACTGCTAGGCAGGAGCAGGGACCGAGCAACGGGAGCTCACCCCGTCATGGGGATTCAAACCACCGACCTTCTGATCAGCAAGTCCTAGGCTCTGTGGTTTAACCCACAGCCCCACCCGCATCCCTACGCCCGTGCATAGAACTATGTAAAACCAATCAACAATTAAAAAGGTGGAAATCGAAAGAGCAGACCAATAAGCAAAGGCAGCTAGCAAATAACAGTTGATTTATTAAGGGCAACGAGGGGGAACGTGTAGCTTCCGGATGATGCTGGACCCATCATCCTCCCTGACCTTTAGCCATGTTGGTTGGGGCTAAAGGCAGCTGGAACATCAGGAGGGTCATAGGTTTCCCAGCCCTGAGTTAAGATACTGTAAACTGCCCTCCCTCATGTTTTTGCCTCAGGTGGCACATAGGACAGTGAACTCTTATGGAATTCATGGCAGAGAAGGCTACTGCTGCCTACTAGCTACGACGTCTATGCTGTGCCTCCACAGCTTCTGAATACCGGTTGCAGGAAACCGCAGGAGGGGAGAACGCTCTCGTGCTCGGGTCCTGCTTCTGGGTTTCCCATTGAGGCATCTGGCTGGCTGATGCAAGAACAGGATGCTGGGCAAGGTAGGCCACTAGCCTGATCCAGCATGATCTTCTTAGGTTCTTATCAATGAATGCTCCCGTTTGCATGAATCGTAATGTTTTATTTCAAACACCTTTTGCGCTCTGCACAGAAGAGACACCCATGCTGCGTTAACACCTTCTTGGGTTATTGTCCCCTCTCCTCCACTGCCCAGTGTTATCTTGAGAAAGAAAAAACAACAGGCTTTGCTCCCCAAGATCCCCGACCCGTCACAAGGAAAGCAAGACTTTGACTCGTGGCTCTGAAAAGCACTTACCTGTCTGGAACCTCCCCAGGTGACCTGCCGTCACTGTAAACTTATAACCCCATTCTGTGTTGCTCATGTCCGTGGTGAATCGATAGTAGAGGGTATCCCCTGTTACAAAAGCGAAGGAAAGCGTTCTCTTAAGCAGGGACACAGACAATCTCGCTCAAAACGCACACTATAAGCAAAGGGGCAGGGGCAGTTTTGAAGCTAAGCTGCATGTCTGTGTTTCGCTGTTTTTCTGATTCCTGGCAGGATCCTGTGTGTTACATGGAGCAGCAGCATCTCATTTTTCAAAAAATGTTAGAATAAGAAAAATGTCATGGCCTAAAGGGTTTTTTAACTGAGCAAGCACTGTCTCCTAAACACACCTCAAACACAACCCTAAAACCATTTCGACTTTTCAGAATTCAGCGCTGCAAAGGAAATTGCTCAAAGATTTCTGCACTGAGGAGCGGTTTGTTTTTTCAAAGGTAATTTGCAAGACAAAACAGGATTCTGATCCCAGATGCTGAAACGTCTGCTATTAGCAAATCACTAATACGTTGCCATGTTTTCTGCATCTTTTAAAAATATTTTTGACAGGCAACATGTTCTGAACAAAGGCAGGATTTTATGGAACTCTCTCTACATTAATAAACCTCTCCCCGACGATGCTAAGGAAGCGATGACTCACAGCGCAGGAGAAGACATATGGTGTTTTTTGTTCTCTGCCAAGCTAAAAGAACGAAACACATGAGAGCTAAGGGGTGGTGGGGAGAAGAAATTAGGTCAAAACTGAGCCCACTTCAGAAAGGGGAAAGGGAGAAAGTTAAACTGTGGAACTCGCTCCGGCAGGAGGAAGTGATGGCCACCAATTTGGATGGCTTTAAAAGAGGATGGGACACATTCATGGAGGAGAAGAGGGCTATTGATGGTTGCTAGCCATGTTGGCTATGCTCTGCCTCCACAGCTGGAGGCAGCAATGAGGCCAGAGGAACTACCAAGAGCACACGAGAGGGTCTGTAGGGAAGGAGGCAGCCTTTCCGGTATTTGAATGACTTGGCACTCCAATCCAAATATGGTGGGCCCTAAAAATATACACCTTAAGTGTATATTTGTTTGTTTGTTATTTTACCTTTATTAAATAATAAATAAACAAGTAAATAATAAACAAACAAACAAACTGTTATTAATGTTGTTTTGATGTTGTAACATACACTTGGAGCGAAGAGCAGGTAATAAAATAAAAAAATAAAATAATAATATAAAATTGTATATAAAAATATACAATTCATCCTTCAGGAGGTTTCAGCTATAGTCTCTCAAATAACATCGCTGAACCCACTTGCTGGCGCCGTTCCTTGAGGACACCCAACAAGTGACCAGTAAGGCTAGTTCTTTTTCTTCTGGCAGCTACAAAACTGGAGATGCCTCTGTTAGGATATTTCTGTTCCACCTTAAAAGGGAGCAGGCTGTGAGTCACAGAGTCTGCGTATTTCCTGTTGCACAGGATGTTTCTGTTGTGTCAGTTGCTTTCGTTTCCTTCTTGTTGCCTGAGCATACCGATGCAGGCGGTCATGTTTTTCTTTGTTCTGACCAACGCTAAATAAACTGTAAATATGCTCTCCTGCTGTGCATCTCTTGCTGTGTGAATTCTGCTGACAGAGTGTGCACCAGCCTAAGAATGTGGAATACTGTTTCTGAGGCTTCGTGTCGCTAATTGCTGATACTGTGTGTCTACGGGAGATCGATGGATCGTCCGGCAGCTGGCTTGGGGACTCAGATGGACCCATGTCTCCCTGGCAGTATCCCAATAACAGGTTTCGGGCCCAGATTCACGGCACTTACAGGAGGGTAAGACTGCGACAGACTGCTGAGGTATGTGTGGAAAAGCAAAAGCAAAATAAGGCTTTTCTGTTTGCCGGCAAGAGTCTCTGATGTCCGGCTGGTCTAATTGGCCTGGGAGCCGAGCCAGAGGCATCGTGATTAATGAGCTGCCGAGATAAGACGTCTTTGAAGGCATAAAGGCTCACGGCTAAAGCAAAAAGCTGGAATGGAGTTTTTCCAAGCTTCTGAGGCCACTGAGTGCCCGAAGTTAAATCGGCACAATTATCAGACCTGGGCAAAATGGTGTGAGAGTTTGCTGCGTCAGTTTGGAGTGTGGCATACTGTGTCTGAAGCCCCTCCAGCTCCTCTGACAGAGAAACGGAGAGCCCAGAATTTGAGGGCCATAGACGTAATAGTCTTGTCCGTCTCTCTGGAGGAAATTGCCACGCTAGCTGGCAACACGACTGCACGTAAGATGTGGAATGCTTTGAAAAAAGCCCATCTGCCAATCATCCCAGCCCAGAGTTTGACTGCATCGGAGGTCCTGGCTGTTTCCCAGAATGCGAGTGAATGCAGGGATGCTGAGGGCACCGGTTGCAAGCTGCAGGGGGAGCTGACTGTCACGTCATCCCAGGCAGCATTCCAGCCTCCAGGGGGAGCCAAGGAGTCGGCAGCTGAGAGCTCTGTTTCTCGTGAGAACCAAGGTCATCGCCTTTGCAGAGGCCGGAAGGCCAGAGGTAAACAGAGCAAGATGCCTGCAGATGGCCCGAAGCAGAGGGAGGGTGAAGAGCCCACGCCAGTGGAAAACAAGGCTTTGTTTGCTGGCACAGCTTCACCAAAGGCTAAAGGCAAGTCTGATGGCCAGGAGCAGGGGGGCAAGCTGCAAAAACCCACGCCGGTGGAAAACAAGGTTTTGCTTGCTGGAAAGTCTGCTTCAAAGGCTAAGGCCAGGTTTGTTATTGATTCGGGGTGTACCCGCCACGTGACGAAGGACCGCCATCTCTTTATCTCCTTCAAACCTCAAGATGGAGAGATCCACCTGGCTGATGGAAGGACGTTGCAAATTGCAGGAGTAGGGACTGTGAAACTTGCAAGTCTGCACACTACCATCAGAGATGTACTTTTTGTTCCAGGTGCTGCGGACAATTTGCTTAGTGTCCCACAGCTGACTGGGCGTGGCTTTGAGATATCCTTCAAGAGGAGCATCTGTGTCATCAGAAAAGGCAAAGAGGACATTTTGCATGCAAAGTTTATAGATGGTTTATTCTGTATAACTTATGATGACAATGCTGTTATGTTTGATGTTGATTCTTGTTGTGTTGCACAAACTAACAAAGTTCTTCATGCAGGATGCATTCACGATGCACATCGAAGATTTTGTCACATGTCTTGGCAAGCGCTGGCCAAGATGCCTGGATTGGTTGAAGGTTTGAACATCAAACCCTGTAAGTTTCACATGAAATGTGTATCTTGTGTAGAGAACAAGGTGAAGGTTGCTCCAAAAGGCAAGGAGTCTAGCAGGCAGGCTTCCAAACCCTACCAGCTAGTGCACGCAGACCTGGTTGGTCCACTTGCGCCCTCTTTGGGAGGAGCAAGGTACTTCATGGTTCTAATTGATTCTTTTTCTAGGTACATTCATGTGTTTATGCTTGAGCAGAAATCGCAAGTGTTTCCTAGGTTCAAGGCATTCTGTGCTTGGTTGGAGAATGTTCACAGTAAACGTATCAGCTGTCTCTTTACTGATCGGGGCGGGGAATTCACTTCTCAGCAGTTTGAAGCTTTCCTGACTGAGAAGGGAATCCAACATGACTTGTCAACACCTAGATCGCCATGGATGAATGGGCTTGCGGAGCGAGCAAATCAAACGTTGCTGCAAGGAATGAAAACCTTGTTGCATGATGCAAATCTCCCTGAGAAGTTTTGGGGGGAAGCTCTGTCGACGTTTGTTTATTCTTTTAACAGGAGACTGTCATCACCTATTGGTTGTATTCCCTATGAGAAGATGTTTGGTAAGAAACCTAACGTAAAGCACATGAGAATCTTTGGTTCTGACATGTGGGTACAAACCCCACAGAGCAACAAGCTTGGGAAGCGTGGGGCACATGATTTGTTCATGGGGTATGAAAAAGGTGCATACAGGGTATGGATGACTGACTCTAAGTCCATTAAGTTCACAAGGAGTGTTGAGTACAATCCTAAGTGGGGGGAAAATGTTTGAATTTTCCAGAGTTACCCAGAGGAGGATGAAGGTGATGTGAAGAAAGCAGATCATGCTGAGAAAGCTGAGGAAACTGAGGATGATGATGATGATCAGAGTTCGGATTCCAGCTCAGTGGGTGGCGCTGCTGCTGGTGTCAGCGACAGTGATGACACAGCAGACTACAAGAGCGCAAAGGCCTCAGTCAGACCATCTGATGCGTCTGACAATGAACTGGAAGAACCACTGTTCACCATTGGTCATTTTTCTCCTAAGAAAGAGGAGATGAGTCCAGAAGACTTGCATCTAGTACGCAGGTCTGAGAGAGCCACGAAAGGCAGACCTCCGAAGAGATTTGCTGATGAGTTTGCTAAGATGGCAACTGCTGTTCTTAGTAGCTCAGAGAAGGTGTGGGAACCTTCAAGCTTCAAAGAGGTTTAAGAGTTAACCTCTAAAGATGCTGAGCCTTGGCTTAATGCCATGAAGGCTGAAGTTGATTCCTTGAACAGGAACCAAACTTGGGAGCTGGTACCGGTAGTCCCAGGAATGAGACTGGTTGGCAGCAAATGGGTCTTCAAGGCCAAGACAGACCAGAATGGCAAGTTTGTCAGACACAAAGCCAGATTGGTTGCCAGAGGTTTTTCACAAGTACCGGGACAGGATTACCACGAGACCTACTCGCCTACAGTCAAATATGAGAGCATTCGGCTGATGCTCAAGATCGCTGCAGAGGAGAAACTGCATGTTTCCCATCATGACATTAATACAGCTTTTTTGTACGGGATTTTGGGGGAGGAGCTGTACATGCTTCCACCTGATGGAATGCAGATACAGAAGGGAATGGTCTGTAAACTGCGGAAATCCTTATATGGTCTCAAGCAGAGTGCCAGGTGTTGGAACACAAAACTCACTGAGACGTTGCTTTCTCTAGGTTTTCACCAGGGCAAAGCTGATCCATGTGTGCTTGTCAAGGAGGAGGGGCAAAACAAACTGTATTGTTTATGTTTTGTTGATGATCTTCTGATGTTTTGGAAGAATCAGGCTTTCTACCAAAGCACCCTAGCTCAGCTGAAGGAGCACTTTGACATGAAGGATCTTGGTGAGGTATCCAACTATCTTTCTCTGCAGGTGGAGAGGGACCAAGCAGGTAATTTTCTGGTACACCAAACACAGAAAATTGCTGATGTATTAACCAGGTTGAATTTGGTTGATGCAAACCCAGCAGACACACCGATGGTGACAGGTTACCAGGTAGATAGTACTGCTGAAGCGTTTTCTGACACAACGCTGTACAGATGCATTCTAGGCAAGTTGAATTTTATTGCTAGATGTTCAAGACCTGACATAGCTGTAAGCACTAACCTGCTTAGCAGACATGCTAACAATCCTACTGTTCAGGATTGGAAAGCTCTGAAAGGGACTATGCACTACAGACTGAGATTCACCAGTCAGAAGACTGGAGGTCTTGAAATCTTTGCAGATGCAAGTTTTCAAAGTGACACCACGGATGGTACAAGTACTTCTGGAGTATGCTACATGTACAATCACTGTCTGTTTGACTGGCTGTGCAAGAAGCAGACGACAGTAAGCCTAAGTTCCTGGGAAGCAGAACTCAATGCTCTGTCATTTTCACTCATGGATTGTGAATGGTTGATGCAACTGTTTAAGGACATCGGGGTTTCTGTGAAATGTCCTATACAAGTGTATCAAGACAATAGATCTTGTTTGGCTTTGCTGAACTCGGAGAGTTGCAAGCAAAGAACCAAGTACTTGCAGATTAAGCTACATGGTGCAAGAGAGTGTATTCAGAAAGGACTCATTCAGGCGTCCTACATGCCAGGAAATGAAATTCCTGCTGATCTGTTGTCTAAGGTTGTTAACAGAGAACAACTTAAGGTTTATGTACAAAGGTTGCAATTGGGTTGAACCACAGGTACTACAGGTTACACGGAAAGGGGGAGGATGTTAGAATATTTCCGTTCCACCTTAAAAGGGAGCAGGCTGTAAGTCACAGAGTCTGCGTATTTCCTGTTGCACAGGATGTTTCTGTTGTGTCAGTTGCTTTCGTTTCCTTCTTGTTGCCTGAGCATACCGATGCAGGCGGTCATGTTTTTCTTTGTTCTGACCAACGCTAAATAAACTGTAAATATGCTCTCCTGCTGTGCATCTCTCGCTGTGTGAATTCTGCTGACAGAGTGTGCACCAGCCTAAAAATGTGGAATACTGTTTCTGAGGCTTTGTGTCGCTAATTGCTGATACTGTGTGTCTACAGGAGATCGATGGATCGTCCGGCAGCTGGCTTGGGGGCTCAGATGGACCCATGTCTCCCTGGCAGTATCCCAACAGCCTCGCCACTGGAGAGTCTGTTCTGCATTCACAGTGGACGGTTGGGGAGGGGGAAGTGTGGGGTCTGATGCTGTCATAGAAGTTAATGCAGTGGAACAGACTGTGTAGGGAGGTGACAAGAACCAACTCTCTTTTTTATAGTATATGATGGCCACTGACAATATTTGTCAACCGGAGAAAAAGATTCTCCTATTAAACTGCCAGTGTCTCAAACTATGCTCTAGAGAGACGTGCTCCCGCCCTGTGGAAGGAGCCCCTTCATCTGAGCATCACAGTTCATGTATGCCCAGTTTCATTTAGTATCTAGACGACTTTTGCTTCTTAAGCTGTATCAATGTTTCTGGCATCTAAGTATCACCAGAGTGTCAGCGCTATGTTTGCTAGCTTATCTAAGGGTCTCCCTCCTCTCAACAATGCTGCAAAACTTTACCTGGAAGCTCGAAGTCTGTCCACTTGTGCGGAGGCCCGCTGAAGGTGTGGCGATCGTGGATGAAGTCACAGCTGCTGGCTACAACTAGCTCATCACAGCCCTCTTCGGTGTTACACTGAGAATCAAACTTGACGGAGAGGTATATAGCACCAGGGATGTGAACCTTATCCTGCGGGAGAAAGCAGGTGCCAAGCTTAACAGAGGACCAACGCGCACCACAAAGACAGCTGAGCGCATGTGAGGAATTGGGGCCACAGCCCATCACTGGAGGCGAGGGCCCCAGAAAGCTGCCCCAGGTGAGAGGGAAAGGTTCCTAACCACCGCTGTAAACAAAAACGGGAAGGAATCCAACAAGAGGGAATGCTGGCTGACTCAAAATTATAATAGCGGCCAGGGTGGGTGTTTGGAGTGGCAAACCCGAGGGCACAGAAGAACCTTGGTTGAAAGGTAAACACTGAAAGGGAAATGCTATTCTATGGATTCAAGTTTCATATCCTGAATCTGCAGGCTATGAACCAGCTTAGTTTAGTTCTCGCAGCAAACAAGCTAAAAATGAAAGGCTCTGATGAGCCTGGAACGCTAAGAGGTGGCTGCTCTCTGCAGCTCTTCAGAACAATTCACTCCTCCAGCTTCTCCTCCATATGGATTTCTGCGCTGCGGGTGGCTGAATCATCCCACGGCTAAGATGCACCAGAACGACCCATGTTCTAAAGAGGACTCTGCTTGTTCTGCCCAGGCATGATTCACTCCTCTGGAGGTCTCCATGGTGCATTATTAAGAGAGCTGAGACAGGTAAGAGTGACTCAGGCGGAGAAAAAAGGTGGGCTCCAGGGGTGGGAGCTCCTGTAGCCTGTGGGGCAAACTTGGGCTTCCTCATTTGGCCCGCTGGGCCATTCTGGGGAAGTCATACCTCCTGCTCCACAATGTTTTCGCACAATATGTCAGGTGCAGCGTGGATAAGGGGAAGGCTTCAGAGGGCAATCGAGAGGTTAAGGTGGGCTCCTGGTTTCTTCGCACACTCAGACCCACCTCTCAGTTGATAGCTAGTAGGAGCACACTTTGCCCAAAGAGGGGGAGGCAGTTTCCATTCGACAAAAACCTCTTCTGCCTCCCAGTGCTGCTCTTTGGAGCTGCCCTGGTGTGGCTCCTTCCCACCTCCCACAAAGGAGCCACAGGTTGTTGCACCCACTTGCAAAATTCCCTTAGAAACTGCAGTGCATATGCCACCTTCCAAGCATCTCATTCCCACCTACACATAAATTATCTCAGTCATCCAACCCACCTCAGAAGGTAGGTTTTGCACATGGGGAAACTAAAGCCAAGCCCGTGTTGCTCATCTTAAGGGTTTTTGCCTGGATGGAATGTGTCCTCGTACTCGGATGACATCTCTCGCTTGCAAGGGAGGAGGCAGAGAGAGTTGTGTGAAGGTGTGTAGTCACTAGCTGGCATTTGCTGCCCTGCCCACTCTTGCCTCTGGCCACGCCCACCACTGGCATGTGGCCCCACCCCAGCCCAGAAGTTTGCCCAGAAGAGAACGTGGCTGAAAAAAGGTTCCCTGTGCCTGCCCTACTTGGAAACCTGCCTTCGTAAGTAACGCCATTAAGGCCATTTTCTCTCTCCTGCCCACGTCCCAGCTCTTGGGGGGCCGTCACCGTAATTTCACACAGGTGATGTCAGACTGCTGGGGGGGGGAGTACCTCAAAATTTGTGTTGTTGTTATAGGGGTGCTTGGACTCCCGCACTTGGACGGCCATCCCGGGCTCCTCCATGAACTGACAGGCCGTCAACGCCATCGTCGCCAACATGCTTTCATTGCAGCCGCGGAGCACTTTCAGGAGAATCTGCAGAGAGCACAAGTTAAACCGGCTTCAGAAGGCGAGTGCAGGTTTGCAAATGCAGCACAGTTGGTATCATCATCACTCCATCAGCTCTGCTGAGACAGGCCAGCCCCATCAGACTTCTCCCCTCGACTGGCACCTGGGGGCAGCCATTCCCTCAAGATGCCTCTGTGGGAAATGGGGAGCAAAAGGCTCATTCCATCAGCTTTGCTGATAGACCAGCTCCATCAGGCACCTCCCACCCTTAAACGGTGCCAGCTGGTCAATATGAGAACAGCCCTTCCAGAACTGGTTCCTCAGCTTGATTTCCCTCCCTGTCCCTTTTCCATTGTGTGCCATGGGTGTAAGCTTGTGGGGCAGGGACTTTAATTGATTTAATGTATTCTCTGGCAGGTTTTAAAGAGCCCTTTCCAAAGCCACAATCTTTCAATATGCCGGGGAGGGGTGTGTGTGTGTGTGTGTTTCTCTCAGAAAAAACTGCTACCTTCTCGCACAGCTGTTTCTCCTCCAGCTGCAAAAGCATATCCAGGATGTACGTCATGTGAGCCGGACCGCTGAGCTCCAGCATCTCTTCGCTGATCGCCACGTCGTCGGGCCACTTGGCCAACAGCAAAGCCAGGGCGTGCCTCGCGTAAAGGACGGCGGTGGCATCGTTGACCCGGTAGAGGTAGCCGCGCACGGCCTTCTTGCTCCTGGAGTCCAGCTCCTTGTGCAGGAGGACGGAGCTCTTGGTGCGACGTTGCTTGGCGTAGCTGAGCTGGAGGTCGCTTTCCGTGTTGGTGATGAGCTTCTGGGTGATGGGGTTGGATTCTTCTGTGGCCTTGTTGCAGGGGGCAGGCTTGGACTGTAAAACAGGAGCAGGCTGCAGAGATTCGGGGTTATATTTCACTTCAAAATCCAACACCACTTACCACTCTGGGGCTTTCCTAGGCAGATGCAGTCCACATAGTTTGGGGCAGCTGTTTTCCATAGCTACTACGGACTAGAAACTTACATTACTGTGAGGCTGCTGAGGATGAGGGACAGCAGTTCTTAGCCAAACTGAGCACCCTGGCTGAGTGGGGGGTTTAAATTGAGGCTTCCTGTGTCCTAGTCTAACCACTACACTTCACTGAATCAGCCACACTCATTTGCCACTGGAGACTAGTGTGACTCTTGGTGTCAACATTATGAACCTTTCTAAACTGAGTATTTATGTATTGCTTCTTCCTTCTTCTGTATACTCCCAATTCTTGGGATTCTGCAGTTTGGACATGCTGGATTCATTGCTATTTGCCCACCTGAATACTTCCAAATGTTTTATTTTATGTGCATTAGGTGCTCCTAGTACACTGACGTACGTGGAAGACTCACCAGACATGGCACAATGATCATGTCCGTATCGAGCGCTTTGGAAATCTGCTCCTCCGACCGCAAGCACTTGCTGGGCTGCCATTTCTGAGCCAATGTCCGGATCCTCTCATCCGTTGTCACCACGTCACCGTCAAACCTTTAAGGGCACACCCAAGCATTTTGCAGTCAAATTCCAGAAGCGTAAATAAAAAACAGGATCTTTGCATGAAAAGCCTTCTCCATTTACATTCCCAATGCTACTTCCCCAGGAAGGCTCTTGTTTGCTGAAATCTTGAATACGCTGATTGCAAAGCAGTTAAGTATTTAATGCCTCCCAGCTTTAATTTGCAAGATGCAAATGGCGTGGAGAGCTGAGTTGGCTGACAGCAAGAAGCCAACCTACCACTTAGCTGCTCTCCAAGGGGAAGGTGTATACAGCACAGGGAAAGCCTACAGGAAAGCCTACAGGCTGCCCGCTAAATGATGGACTCCAACTCCCAGCATCCCCAGCTACCAACATGGCCAATGGTCAGGATTATCATTATTCTACTTAATTTATTAATCGCCTTCTAAACCACTGTCTCAAGGTCATCTACAAACAAGGTAATTCAAAAACAGCTTAAAAGCACGAAAACGGCAAATGCACTTATATGAAAACTAAAACCATAACAAATGGGTAGTCATGGTAAAGACCCCTTTATCCCACTGGGAAAGCCTGTTGGAACAAAATTATCTTCACTTGTTTCCAGAAAGTGCATTCCTTGGCAGGAATGCTATTCCGCAGAAACAGGGCAGTCACGCTAAAAGCCCTGCTCCCAAGTTGCCACAAAGTGGCTTTCTGCGGCCTTTGGAACTTGCAGGAGGGAAAGCAGTGAGCTACTGAGACTGTAAGGGATGAGGAGGTCTCTCAAGCGACCTGGTCCTAAGCTGGTCCTAGGTGGAAGGGAGGTGGTGTCCGACACACATCTACAGTGGATCACATTGGCTGCTCTTGTTATAGTGGAAGAACCTGACACCAAGGCCTGCGCCTGGACTGCCTTCATTGGCTGACTCACTTCAGAGGAGGAATGCTTCTCTGCACAATGTAATTCCCTGCACTACATTGGGTGAATGGGGTCCATGGGGTCACGAAGAGTCGGACACGACTAAACAACAACAACACATTGAGTGAATACTGTTCTTTAGAAAGGTACTCAACTCTTCCTCATAACAGTTCATTAAAACACACACACACAAGCAACCCCTTCTTCCCCATCCCACTCCTGGAAAGGTAGTATCCATAATGCTCTTTTCCTCTTTTATTTATTTGTCCTTTTATGTTGTTATCTCACCTTTCTTTCATCACAGAACCCAAGAAGGCAGACATGTGCTTCCTAGGCAGTCACCCACCCAAAGCACTGGCCAAGACTCCAGATGTGCTCAGCTCCAGCAAGGTGGTGGCCTCATACGCCTTAAAAACATGTCCTTTTGTTCCAAAATTGATCAGTCAAGCCGGTGCATGCACCCACCCAGCTTCTCATTTCCAGCTAGCCTTGGGAACTCGTTACCTCTTCTGGACCTCCAGGAAGAATGAATCGGTCCTTTTCATTTGCAATTCATACATGGCCCGAAGGATATGCAGAGGGGCGTCAAGGGCATCGTGGGTCATCTGGAATTAAGTTCAACAGGGGAAATGGTCAATGCTTTTACTCTTTGCTTCTAGGGGACTATGATTCAACAATGGGTGTGTGACTTGCATGTGTTGTATGTGTGAGTCAGCCTTTGGAAGTCCCAAATTTGAAATTGGGTTTCATGAGCACATTTAAGCAATGCATTCATTAAGCTTTCTTTGTTAGTATCTTGTGGGGCCACAGAAAAGGGAGTTCCTGCTGCCTAATCTATCAGTTCATCCTGAGAACCATCAGAACTTCACCCAAAGCTGCTGAACAAAGATGTAAAAACAGCATCAGCAACTGTGGTCCAGTAGTACCTCAAAGACTAAGAGGTTTCCTCCTATGGACAAGAGTTCATTTCAGAGAAAGACACTTCACACATCTGATGAAGTGGGCTCCAGTCCCTAGGTCTGGACATGTTTGGAAACTAGCCAACTGCACAAAGGTAAATATTACACTTCTTGCTCCGCCCACTTTTGCCTCTGGCCCTGCCCACCACTCGCATGTGTTCCACCCCCCAAAGGTTCCTTAGAAGGGAATGTGACCCCACAGACTGAAAAGGGTTCCCCACCCTCGAAATAAGACCCGATCTGTGCAATGTGAGCTAACATACTGTGCTGCTTGGTGGCCTGGGCTAGCTCAGTTGGGAGAGCACGTGACTCTTAATCTGAGGGTCGTGCGTTTGAGCCCCACATTGGGCAAAAGATTTCTGCATTGCTGGGGGGGGGGTCGGACTAGATGACCCTTGTGGCCCCTTCCGACTCTACAATTCTGAGATTCTTGCCTGTTGCTAGATAAATGTCAAAAGTGTACCAGGAAGCATATTTTGGTGGTTTCATCCAAGCCCTCCAGTGGATCGAGCCTGTTCTGGTCAGCATCTGTGGGAGTGACAGCAGACTGATCCAATGCTTGATCCTGGTCCCTTTCACCAAGGTCTGGGCTCTTGTGCTCCGCCAGGGAGCTTATCTCCTTTTTCGATGAGTAAAGCATGATTGACAAGATCTGCAAGAGACAAAATGCAACTTGAATGTAGGTGGCAGACCAACCAGGCCACACAACCTGTAGGCTGACCTTCATCAACCTGGTACCTTCCAGATGTTTGGGACTTCAGCTCCTACAACAACAACAATTTTTAAACCTTTCCACTCTAGGTGGTTTCCAGGAAATAGGGGGGGGGGAATGTCAAACTTTAAAAACTTCCTGATACATCCCAGCCAGCATAGCCATACCTGACCGGAGTTGTGGTCCAAAAAATATGGAAGGCACCAGGCTGGTGACAGGTGCAATAGAGCCTTTTTGGCTAAGGATGGGGGTATAAATGCCTTAAATGCAATTGCCGTCAATATCTGAATCAATGCAACTTATGCGGCTGCCCTGTACAGAGTTAGGCCATTGGGCCCACCCAGCTTAGCACTGTCTGAAAGGACTGGCAGGAGACATAGGTTATTATGTTGATATGGCAGCGTGGGAAAGTCTTTGGAAAGGAGATTTAAAATTTACAGCATGCTTACGCATTAAAAGAAAACCACATGAAGCTGATGTATAGATGGTATTTGACGCCTAGCAAGCTGTAAGAAATGTGTAAGTCTAAATCCAATATATGTTGGAAGCGTAAAGAGAAAGAGGGTACTTTTTTCACATGTGCTGGTCCTGTAAGGTTGCAAAAGCCTTCTGGGAAATGATTTATAATGAACGGGGGGGGGGGGGAATGCTTAAAATAACTAAGATCAGAAAGAACTATTTATCTGTGCTACCACGGCTGCCCAAATGATAAATGCACAAAACTGGAAAGAGGAAATGACCCCAAAAAGAGATGACTGGCAACTAAAATTGATGGAATAAGCAGAGATGGCAAAGCTTAGCAGAAGATTAAGAGATCAGGATGATAAACTCTTTGTAGCAGAATGGGGGAAATTTATTGAATATATGAAAACAGACTGTAAACAATTAAAAACATTAGCAGGATTGATATAAACACGAGCAGCAAGGATTTTAAGGGAATTAAAAACAGATAAATGGGTAAAAAGGATAAATTAAGATATGCCGTAAGAGAATCTGATAGAAAAATAAGAAACTGCAGAAGAGGAGGGAGGGAAGTCGCAGCAAACATTACTGGATTTGTGTGTGATTTATATTTATTGTTGAATAATGTAAAATGGGAAAATGGGAAATAAAAATGTATATTTAAAAAAAAAAATGAAATGACTGGCAGGAGGCTCAAGAGGAATTAGTCCTGTTTAGGCATTCAAAATAAGGCTCAAAATGAACACAGTTAAGAGTCTCCCCTCCAGACCTCCATAACTGATGCATGAAAGGTCACAAGAGGAAGACAAGGTTGGCTCAAGGATCTCCTCTACACCCCTGCATAGCTTGAGCCCTCATGTGTTCTCTTTGGAGGACTGGAAAGAGCTACCGCAGATGAGCAAAAGGAATCATTTCAGATGCAGGGGACCAGCAGCCCCGCCAACTTGGAGAAACCCCTGCATTACCTCCAAGTCTCGGAGAAGCCAGGTCTTACTGAAGCCTGTTCCTTTGCTGCACTTCTTCACCAGCAATTTAAGCAGACCCGTCTGAAGGAAGGCGGTGTGAATTTCTTCAAAGGGATGCATCTGCCAAAGACAGGGGAGAAAAGAGAAGAAAAACCTGTTGAAACCAGATATATCGCAGCCCAGATGGAAAACTGCTTGCATGATGTGGCTTTCGTGTAATCTTTACATCTTAAACCTTATACTTGGCTGCTTGAATTATACTCTCTGAACCACTTTTTTTTCCTGCCTCTGAACAACAATATCATATTCAAAAGGCATTGGGCGCATGAAGAAATAGGGAGTCACCAGGAATAATGCAAATCTTCTTCCAGCCACTTTTCTGAGGTTTGCCCCCTTGTTTCTTTGGACTGAGATTGGCACCGTCCTGCTTTCTTCTACAGGCCACTTCCAAAGTCAAACGGATTTCGTGTTTGTTTCCCCCTCTTCCCTCCCCGTTCCTTTCCCCTTGTGTGCTATGTTCTCTCTTTTTAGACTGTAAGCCGGAGGACGGGGCATTTAGTTTTAATGGCTTGTCTGTAAGCCGCTCTGGGAGCCTTTTCAGCTGAAGAGTGCGGGATCCTAATGCTCTAAACCAGGGTTTCCCAAACTTGGGTATCCAGCTTTTGTTGGACTACAACTCCCACCATCCCTAGCTGGCAGGACTAGTGGTCGGGGATGATGGGAGTTGTAGTCCAACAACAGCTGGCAAAACACTGCTCTAAATAAATAAGGTATAGTGAAGACCACTGGCTTCACCACCTATATCCACTGCCTATAGTACCTGCCATGCTATACTGTACCTTAAGCGTCCTGTATAGCCCCTTCAGGGCAAGAGATAAGACCCAGGTTGCTTCCACAGCCTCTGCAAAGCTGCTGTTGATGCTGGTCTGGAGGAGATGGCTGGTGATGAACACAAAGTGCTGGAGGTACTGCCGCAACTGGCACCGAGACTCGTCATCGGCTTCTCCGCATGGCTGAACCAGCTGGAGGTCTTTCACTAGAAAGCAGAGGAAGGAGGTAACTGTGCAGGTCTCTGCTGGGGATCGTGGCCTGGTTCAGTACTGGGGCCAACCTTGACCTAACACCCCAAGTGTTCCACGGATAGCATCAACCCAAACATCAATTCTATTCGCTTAAAAAATAAACAAAATCAGGTATACACAAAAGTGGGACGCTGATCGTGCATCAAAATAACCCCAATGCAGGCAGCAAGGTAGAATATAGAGATTTTGTGGTGCCGCAGCATTTATTTTGCCAAACGTGCCACTGTGTAAGCAGCCACCTCTGAGCTTCTGTCTAGAAAAGTAATGCATAAAAATGGTGATGCGTTCAAAGAACCAAACACCTGAAACCCATTCTCAAATCCCATCCCATTAATTTCCCGCAACAGTGAAAAATGAACTGCCTTAGAAATAATAAAATAGGATTCATGGGGTTCCACAACAGTCTTCGTGTTGTGTGGCCATCACTCTCATTCATTCATTCAAACATTTTGATTCCTTCTGCCAGCCAAGGTCATTTTTACTTGTGATCTCTAATCTATGCCTTTATATGGATTTTTAATGATGTGCATTTTATTTGCGGGGTGGTGGTATGCAACTAAGTTCCATTCACAGCAGACCCATTGAAATTAATGAACGTGACCTCATTACAGCCATTAATTTCAACAAGTCTATTCTGAGTAAAGCTTAAGTTGAACACCAACCTGGGTGTTGCCTTTGTTTTTACTGTTTGCATTTTAATATGCTGTTGTGCTGTTGTGATTTTAAACTGTTGCCCTGAATGGCAAAAGGACACCAGAAGGGCAAGGCAGAAATTTCTGTGTGAGGGAAGTAAAACAATTCATTCATTTGTTAACCAACTAACACGAGTCACTTCTTTAAAAAAGAAAAAAAAAGTGAGTGTTCTAGCCCTTGTGACTGTGAAGGCAGCTAAGAGCAAAACCAAGTGGTACAAGAAAGGGGGATCATGCTGAGATCAAGTTGAAAGGAAGAGGTGTAGAACCTGCTTTTCTCTTCCGTGTTTTCATGTCCACAACCACCGCCCTGTTCTTCTCTGTGAAGTGCTTGAGGATGATCACGTTGTGGGCCTCATTTGCGTTGTCCATATACACAGACCGGGTCCCCATGCACAAGACCTGTAGGCAGCGGAGAGAGAAAGAAAGAGAGCAGAGAGGAGGTCAAACTCCAGGCAAGGATTGACCACGACTAACTTTTATGCATCCTCCCCTGCCCTAGCAAAAGGCATTTTTTGTTGTTGTCGTTGTTGCAATTGTGGCAGCGCTCCCTGGGAAATGGTTCCGCAGAGGCAGTGCTCTAAAGCTCAACACACTCACCTCTGGAAAGCCTACAAGTACCAGCAAGGTAAAGATGTTGGTGTGTTTCAGCTGGAAGGGCAGCTGCTTGATGCAGTGGTCTGTGAACGCAGCAATCACACTGTGCCATTGTGCAGAGGCATTCAGGGCTCGGAGGATGTCGGCCATAGTGCATGCCCAGTCGAGGCCTACACGGCTGAAAAACAAAAAGTTTGGGGTTTTCTTAGGCTGAGCAGCCCATTTAGCTGTGTGTCTGTGTGCGCTATTCATGCACCAGTGAGGTTTCCAAAACGACAAATGACTCCAATGATCAAGCAAAGGCACACTTCCCTCTGATGCTTAGCAAATACCTTAATCAAGGGTGAACAAGCTTTCTTGGAAATGACAGCTGGCCTCCCCCCATAGAAACAGCATGCTTGGTACACTCTAGGGCAGTGGTCCCCAAATCTTTTTGGACCACTGCCCCCTCCATGGGTCCACAAACTCATCCCCACTGCCCCCTGCCCAATAAAAAGCATTATTCAGAATACTGTAGTCGTTTACACGGCCTGCTAAGGATGATAACAACACCAAATAATTCAAAACAGTAATGATAAACTGCACATTCATTCAAAATCCAATCAAAACTATTTGATTAATTCAACAAAACTGATGAACTAGATCCAGCTATTACTGATAATGAGATATCTTGTGAAAACTCAGAATCACAAATACAGTGGTACCTCGGGTTACATACGCTTCAGGTTACATATGCTTCAGGTTACATACGCTTCAGGTTACGCACTCCACTAAGCCAGAAATAGTGCTTCAGGTTAAGAACTTTGCTTCAGGGTAAGAACAGAAATCGGGCTCCGGCGGCGCGGCAGCAGCAGGAGGCCCCATTAGCTAAAGTGGTACTTCAGGTTAAGAACAGTTTCAGGTTAAGTGCGGACCTCCGGAACGAATTAAGTACTTAACCCGAGGTACCACTGTACAAAGAAACTTGACTATAGCTTTGAAAGCAATCAAGAGCAGTAGAAGGTGTTACACTTCAGCCTCTAACCCCACCTCCAATGCTACCTCTGCCACCCCCTTGCCTCTTAGCACCCCTTGGTAATTTCACCACCTCTGGGGGGAGGGGGGTACTGCTCACTGCTGCAGGGAAAAACTGTCATCTTCTGAAGACCTACGAAACTAACCAGCTCATGTTGCCAGGATGGAATGGAGAGGGGTAAATGCCCCCTCACTATGCCAGAGTCCAGGCTGGTGCAGCAAAGAGCCCTGGATCAGGCCTACTGTAGTGATACGACAACAGCAGGGCCTGGTAGGGACTCAGTGGATCCTGTGCTTGCCCAGTGCCCCAGACCATGGGGGGGTGTGGGGGTGTCCTGCACTGGCTATTGCAGGTGGGGAGACCGCCTGCAATAACTTCTGCCCACCTACCGTTCCCTATTCCAGGATTAGGCAGAGGAAAACTTTTCTCTATGTACCTGTCCAGGCAAACTGCTCCCAAGCTGAAGAGGAGATGGGTCGTCTTCCATCCTTCTGGCACAGAGGACCCATCGGCAGCAACGAGGCCGTGCTTGGCCGAGAGGACCGTGGTCACGGCAGCGTCTACTTCTGCAGGCATCAGCCTCCGAATCAACTGGCCTAGGAGCCCCAGGGTTAAGTGGTAGGTTTCATTCAAATGGCCGGCATTCGAGATCACAACTTGAAACATGAGTGGGAGGATCTGGTCCAGGTTCATCAGAGACATCGTCGAGTCCTGCAGAGAGGGGAGAAGGGGGGAGGAAATCAGAGGACTGGGGATGTGCTTCACTCCTTTTCTCCGTTTCCAGTTTTTGCCTACTTCCAGCTGGGAATGGACTGCTGGTCTCACCTGAAATGTGTTTGTAAGCTAAAGGTAAAGGGACCCCTGACCATTAGGTCCAGTCGTGGCCGACTCTGGGGTTGCGGCGCTCATCTCGCTTTATTGGCTGAGGGAGCCGGCGTACAGCTTCCGGGTCATGTGGCCAGCATGACTAAGCCGCTTCTGGTGAACCAGAGCAGCACACAGAAACGCCGTTTACCTTCCCGCCGGAGCAGTACCTATTTATCTACTTGCACTTTGATGTGATTTTGAACTGCTAGGTTGGCAGGAGCTGGGACCGAGCAATGGGAGCTCACCCCGTCGCAAGGATTCGAACCGCCAACCTTCTGATCGGCAAGTCCTAGGCTCTGTGGTTTAACCCACAGCGCCACCCGTGTCCCAAAACAAATGTATTTGTAATGGGTGTCAAATCAACACCTGGCCTTCAAGGCAAGAAATGTTCGGAGTCAAGAACACATAGCTCTTTCCTGTCCTCACTCAGTCTGCTTCCTGCCTTCATCCAAGGTGGGCTGTCTATCCAGCTGTTTATTCACCTCTGCTTTTTACGAGCAGGCCCAAGGTGGATGGCTCAGCCTCAGGCTGTCCCATGCAGCAGTCAGCTGCACTCTCCACACCCAGTTGCAGGTTCAGGTGGTTTGGTGGGGTCCCAAGGATGGGAAAAGGCCACCTCCACCACCCAGTTCTTTGTTAAGCCTCTGCCCTCTTCTCCTCCAGCTGCTTTACCCGCTTCCTTCTTCTTGCCACCCAGAAACTCCCTGGCTTCCCTTCCCCCAGTTTGTGCAGATTCTTACTGATTTCAAGCGAGGCAACATGGCAGCCAGCAACCCAAGAATCCTCTTCTGGGAGCACTCGGCAAATATCTCCTCTTGGCTAGGCATCGCCTTCACTTCAGCTCGGCATGGAGTCAAAATGTCGGCAACTTCAGCATCTGCAAAACAAAAGAAAGCAACATAAATTTCTCCAAATTGCAGAATTGTCATCACTGTTGAGGTAGCAGGTTCACAGTGTGCTCCCTCCGCGTGCTTGACTTTCTCTCGCTTTTGGCACTGACCATGGTGCAGCATTGCATCTGCAATGTGATAACCGTGGTTAGCTTTAATTTTCCTTATATTTCCTTATGCCCTGCAAGATCAGACCAGAGGACCATCCGGTCCAAGAGTCCTGTTTCCTACAGCAACCAACCAGATGCCCCTGGGAAGCCCCTCGCAGGAAATGAGTACATCCTGGTTATTCACCAGCAGGTGGTATTGAGAGGCATGTCTCAGATTCCTGAGGATACAGCCATGGATTGATCTTTGCTGGTGTCACACAGCTCTACTTCTCCTTTATATCTGCAGGTGAGAAAATGGATGTGCTAGACCGTTCTCTTGCCTTGGTAATGGACTGGATCGGAGCCAACAAACCAAAGCTCAATCCAAATAAGACTGGGCCACTGTTAGTGGGTGGTTCCCTAGAACGAATGGATGAGAGGTGGCCTGCCCTTGATGGGCTTACACTCCATCTGAAGGAGCAGGTACATAGCTTAGGGATACTCCTTTGCTGTTGCTGGAAGCTCAGGTGGCATCAGCTTCGGCTGGTAGTCCCACGGTGCCACTATCTGGACAGGGATAGCCTATCTTCTGTTGTCTATGCTCTGGTAACCTCGTAAGTTAGATTGCTGCTACACGTTATACCACCTCTCCCCATATGAACCAACCCAGACCCTGTGATCATCACCTGAGAGCCTTCTTGTGTCTTCCCCCACAAAAGGCTCCCCACTTATGGAATGCTCTCCCCAGGGAACCTCACCTGGCGTCTTCATTATACAGCTTTAGGCACCAGGCAAAAGTGTTGGGGTTTTTTTTTGGTAACTAAGCCTTTGGCTGATTAACATTCTATGTCCTTCTAAATGTGTTTGTAGGAGGGTGGTGGTGGTTTTTTTATTTGTTCTTGTTCTTATTATGTAATTCGTGTTCTCGTTTTGTATGTTTATGTTGTGATCTTCGGATGCAAGGCGGGCTACAAATTTAATTAATTAATTAATTAATTAATAATAACAACCCCCCTTTAAAAGTCCTCTAAGTTGGTGCAATGCACGGTGTGAAGCAGTGAAGCATCTAGCCTCAATTTAGCCAGTCCTCCAAGCCACCTTGGGAGGCCTGTGCACTCCCTCATCTGCACTCCCAAGCACAGCATCACTTCCTATTTGCAATTTAGTGCTAATCAAGGCTTACTGCAATGCTCATATTGGTAAACCATGACTAGCACTTACCTTTCTTCTATTAAGTTCTCTAAACATGCATAAACTTCTGCTCAGAAATTATTCCCTCTCCTTCCACCAACTCATTTTTCCACATTTAAGATAAATATAGTTTGTAAGGCTGCTGGCTAGGGTTGTCTTGAAAGGCACTTGGTACATTTTAGGCAATTTAAAAATGATTACTATCGACTACATGTTATTACCAGCTGCAGGCGCAAAGTAATTTTGATGCCAAACAATGGCAGAGCCACCAACTTAGAAGAAACATGTTCAAATGATAAAGGAGAAAGACATTTAAAAACAGAGTAGTGACTTGAAATTCCAGGATCCAAAAAGGAAGTAATCCTTACCTGCAGATATAGATTCCTTCGCTTGAAAATCTGAATTAAGGGCAAGCTTCTCTCTCTCTTGTGTTACCACTTCTTGCTTCAGTGGAAGGCCGTTGGAGGGCTTGCCCTCCGTTTTCACTTTCTGCCCTCGTTCGGTATCTGCAGAGGCCTGGATTTCATCAGCGTTTCCATTCCCCTACAAATAAAGGAGAGGCGAAAATTTCAACAGTTTTCTTATGCAGTTGGCAAGCCTGGCATGTCAAAAGCTAAAACAAACAGCAGGGTGGAGAACCTGCAGGGTTCAACTTCACCAAATTGGGCTGCCTTAAGAAGGTTCTCCCCCCTCAGCCAGAGGGATTTGTTTCCTCTGAGTCCTGATCCAGATGGGTCCCTAACTTCCAGAGCATAAGGAATTTGATAAGTCTGCACTCCATCCTTCCTGGGATGGAGGAAACTCCCCAGCTGAAAAGCGAAGGGAGTGGGTGGTGGTGATTGGCAGTGTAGGTGTGTGGGAAAGAGGACGTGTGCGCTCAATGAATGGGTGCGCTTGCTATGTTCCTTGTGAGATGAGACCTTCGTTTCCTACACTTTTGAACTATTAGCTATCAGCCTGAAATTACCACAAATACAAAAAAACCAAGGTGAAGTCAGATTCAGGCCCTAGGAAGCCATCATTCGTTCCACCCACCGCTCATGTCTCTTTGTTAACAAAAATAGGATTCTTCATCAATGACAATATTCACGTGTGAAGGTATACCACAGTTAATCGTTTGCTGTGAATGTGGAGCTCACTCCCACCTTCTAGAAAACAGGAGTCAACATCCTCCTGTTCTGCCTTATCTGCTTATAAGCTGCAAGAATCTGCAGTGCAGGGTAGCTTTTGCCTACCCGGTGTATCCTACAGCTGTTTTGGTTTATAACTCACAGCAGACCAAGCCAGCATGGCCACAGGATGCTGGGGCTGAAGAGAGTTGTAGCCCAAAACATCTGGAAGGTACCATGTACACAGAAGTTGGTACAGGCAGTCATTATAGCTGCAGAGAATCATAAAAAGGGACACCAAAAGAGGGACCAGTTTGAAGCCTCTTTCGTTTACATTGAAGCATTTTTTAAAATATATATTTACGTTGCAGTGGGTGAAAGATGCAGACGTCGCCTTATCGGTTTCCATGGCTCTCTCACCAGTGCCGTCTGTGGAATTTTCTACTGATAGTATCCCCTTTTCGGGTAAAGATTCGCTTTCTGGCAACATGCAGAGCAGAGCGAGGCTTTTCAAACCTGGGTGTGGGGGAAGGAAGATAAGATGATCCAAAAGCGGAACATGAATGGACCAGATCCTAAATGTGTACTGGGATGAGGGTGGAGGAAAAGAAGGAAATAAATCCAACTCTCATCATAATTAGAGCAAGTTCTAGAACTTGAGGGTTAAGAAAATGAACTCTGTGCCTCAGCAGTGTTCAAGAATCCAGACCAGCTCATATGGGGTTTACTGCCACTGCTGAAAGCCTCCCTTCCAAATTATCCTATTCCCTAGCCACCAGGGATGGGGAAAGGCAGCCTTATGGACTGAACAGCCCACACTGGGTAGAGAGTAGTTTAGCAAAAAGAGCAGTGCAGGTACAACGTGTTTTGACAGTGGGGGTTTTAAATGCTGGAAGAGGGTGTCCCAACAACCCCCCAATCCTTTATTATTTAAATTTCTTAGCCACTTTTTTCCTATGGCAACTCAAAGTGACTTACAATATTTTAATCAAAAAACATATACACCAGCAAAAAAACCAACACCCCTACGATAAAACACCCCACCCATGCAAAATGTTAACCTCTGCAATCTCCATCCTGAAACGGAATTCAGATGCAGACCATATGGCAGGGTGCAGGGATCCCCCAGTCCTCCATACGCTGCTGAACTACACTTCCCATCAGCCTCAGCAGGCATGAACAGTGGCCACGGATGAGGGGAGTTGTAGTTCAGTAACAACCAGAGAGCCAAAGGCTCCCCGCTCCTACCTTACAGCTTTGTATCAAAGCAACAGGCCTTAGCACGTGGGCAGAATCTATGCCTGGGATAAGCCATGTGTCGTCCCCCACTCCCACCGATGCTCTGCCCTGGGTCTCAGCAGCCATCCCCATGCCCTTCACCTTTCCCATGCTGCACTTTCATCAAGCAGTCCCCAATCAGCTGGATGCACTGCTGCTGCAGGGCCCTGGCGTGGGCGACGACCTGGGGGTCAAGCGCCTCCTCGCCATCCCCTTGCTTGCCGCTCGACAAGTCGGCGCTGTAGAGAGCCAGCGCGGAGAACAGCAACCAAGAGTAGTTGTGAAGGTAGGGCTGGATGAGCCGATGGCGGTCACTGATCCGGATGGTCATCATTGGGTGCGCTGTGACGCTGTGGGTGGGCAGGTGGCTAAAATGGAGGCGAGGGGGAAAGAAAAGCAGAACTTCTCGTTACGATGGGTGGCTGGCACTGCTACTAGCAAAATGTCAACAGGATACATGTGACTCCCTCTAGGCGCAAAGCGGGGTTGTGCTCTGTGGGGCGCATGGGCACAATACAAGTCTCTGCAACCTGGACTGTCATCTTCTTTCTTGCTTATTTTCTGAAAATGCTTACAACATACTATCTTCGCATACCCCCAACCCTCTCAAAAGTACTGCTCCATCCATATGGGCTCTGCACAGTTCCTGGCACAGGAAACAAATTCATAGGGCAAGGATGTAGAGGTACCCTATTCCTAATGTGTCAGATTAGTAGGTTCAGGGGCGGGGTGTTCATAAAAGAAACCAGGTACATCCGGCAAGCGTGTGGGCTCCCCACCCCTGACTCAAGCTAGATTGGGAGAAGTGCTGAGCAAATTGCACCCCTCCACCTGATAATGCCAAAAAGTAAAGGTAAAGGGACCCCTGACCATTAGGTCCAGTTCTGGCCGACTCTGGGGCTGTGGCGCTCATCTCGCTTTCTTGGCTAAGTCATGTGGCCAGCATGACTAAGCCGCTTCTGGCAAATCAGAGCAGCACATGGAAACGCCGTTTACCTTCCCGCTGGAGTGGTACCTATTTATCTACTTGCACTTTGACGTGCTTTTGAACTGCTAGGTTGGCAGGAGCAGGGACCGAGCAACAGGAGCTCACCCCGTCGCGGGGATTCAAACCGCCGACCTTCTGATCGGCAAGTCCTAGGCTCTGTTGTTTAACCCACAGCGCCACCCACGTCCCAAAGTAGGGGTGCCCAATTCCCAAGCGTGATCCCGTTAAGATTCAGAAGGTTGTGAAGGCACAGTACCTCTCAGAGTACTTCTTGGCGGAGTAACACCCAAAGCAAAGGTCAAAATCTTCGCACACGTTGCAGTTCATGCGCTGCCCAACGATAATGCCCTGGCAGTGGTCGCAGGCATATTCCATGTTGACCATGTCGTGATTCGCCTCGTGGCCTTCGGGTCTCACTCCGCCTACATGGGATGCAAAGGGACCGCAACGGGTGTTCAAAGCAGCCACCGTTCATTCAATCTCTACACCACTCTTGCAGCATAACTGTTGAACAAAGCCGTTTCCTCAGCCTCTGCTGCCTAGTACCTTCCAGATGTTTTGGACTACAGCTCCCATCAGCCTCAGCCAGCACACGGGGGTGTAAGCTATAATGCCAAACATCTGGAGGGCACCAGGTTGGCAAAGGCTGATATGTTCCGATTTCTCTTTCTTAAACAGGCTTAAAAATGACCCTTTGGAGTGCACACTCAGTGTCTTTGCATGGGCCAAGAGCCAGAAGGTTCAAAGTCCTTGCTGGTAAGACTTTTGAATGGCAAAAAATTGAGATGTTTTGCTTGCATGGAAAATGCCTTGCTGGATGTGACCAAAGACACATTTAGGTTCCATCAGCAGCCCATTGGGAATCTCTGGGAAACTTTTGAGAGACGAAAAAGCAGCACTTCTTCTCCACTGCGTCTGGTATTCTGAAGTTTACTGCTTTGGGCCATGGAGGTTCCATTTAAGTATCACGACTTATCACCTGAAGAGGCCAAGGCTCCAGTTCAAAGCCTGTCTTTGACACTTCCGGGTCCCCTTGGAGCAGAGAAATGGGGAGCCGGTGGCCCTCCAGATATCGCTAGAATGCAGCATCCATCAGCCCCAGCCTGTATGGCCAAGGGTCAGGGATGATGGGAGTTGTAGTCCAGCAACATCTGGAGGGCCACAGCTTCCTTATCACTGCCCAAAAACACAAATAAGCTTGGGTTGATGCGAGTTGGGAGTTTAGAGAATAGCTAGAGGGCTACAGGTTCCCCATTCTTGCCCCCAAAAATAGAAAGAGGAGAGAGAGAGTGTGAAGGGAAAAGAAGGCAGTAGATAACTTGAAGTCCCTTTTCTCTGGTGGGAAAACAGGCCAGTAGTAGTTGATGAATGTGCTGGGAATCCACATAACATCAATCCATCTTACACATACACACCACTACTTGCAAATTATAGTATTTCCATGTTTTACACCATGCCCCTCCTTTTTCTTGTGTGGACAATATTGCCTGTTTCAAAATTCAGAAAATTGGTGCCATTTTTTTAAAAAGTTAATGCAAAAGGATCTCCTTTGATGTCTACTTTAAAAAAAAAGGAAAAGAAAGATGTTAAACTACAAAAAACTGAGCACCCCCTTTGAAGAAGAAACGATGCCATTTCTGACCAGCCGGCTTACCCAAAAAGCACGTTTTGCAAAGATCCATGTCGTTGCACTGCAAGCAGCGGTAACGATGCCAAGGAGCGATCTCATCGCACCCGTCACAGGATATGTCCACGTGTAACAGGTCACAGTAGCGGGCAATGAACATGTGCATCTGGAATGAGACATGGAAATGCTTTTCAGAAAACTTTAAACCATAAAATGCCACCATCTTGGCTCTGCCCACTGCAGGTCCAACTCAAGAGCCATCATCTGTAGCATGGGCAGATCAATATATTTTTGATAGAAATCGTTGAATTGTAGAGTTATTCTTAAATGCGTATTTTTAATGGGCATTTTGCTTTGTTCTTTGAGCTTTGAACAATACTGCAAAATCCAGAAAAGTGCAAAACCCGAGAGATAACTGTGTTCCAAGCCACAATTAACTTCAGGAGGTGCAGCATCAGGTCAGTCCACATCAGAATATACAAGAAAATTAATTCCACGCAAGCTACAATGCCTCTAGATCAGGCATGTCCAACAGCTCGATCGCCCTTGGTCGATCGTTCCCCCCCCAAAAGCTAAAAAAACTTTGGGTCTTCCTCACCCAAAAAAGCGCAACAACTTTGGGTCTTCCTCCCCAAAAATCCAATGGGTAGATCACTGCCAGTTATTTTATAGTGGGAGTAGGTCGCTATCTCTTGGGAGTTGGACATGCCTGCTCTAGATAATGGAACAGGAACTGGGAAGAAAGCCCATCACAGGGAAACATCAGGTGGGAAGAATTTGAGTTTTGCAAAGCCTGGAGGGCTTTGGGGGGGAAAGCAGATGGATGCAGAATTGCTTCTCGGAGTTTTGCTCTCTCTCTCTGCACAAACAGCGCTCTCAATTAATGCCAAGAGAGAACTTGGTTTCAGCCCCAAGGAGGCTTCTGCTTCTAAGAGCCAACTCAGGTGCAGTCTACAGTAATATTTTGAAGTAGTATCATGAATATATACAACTCTTCCAGGTACAAACAAAGCTGGTTACACACTCCCCGCACCCCCAGATTCAAAGCTATCCTGTGAGTGAGCAATATTTTGGAACTTGGAAGTACCTAGCATGCACATTCTGAGTTCCCAACTCCATCCGCCTATCGGTGTTTTCAGCCAATGACTAAAATGTGTTTTTTAGTCATGCTGCTGGTTCATTAAAGTAGCTCTGCGAAAGGGTTTTAAACCAGCTGAATATATATTTTAATGCATTTCCAGGATTCTCCTCTGCCCTGCCCCCTGGCCCCCATTTTGAAAGTTTCACAATGATAATGATATACTAATGTTGTTATATGGTTGTTTTTAATTTGCTGGCTTGGGTGGATTTGACCCCAAAAGGCATCCTATAAATATTTAAATGCATAGATAAAATAGAAGGCAAATCAAAAATTGACAGCTAGCTAAAAAGTTGCGGGAAAATGAAACATAAAAATGCTTTCCGAATCCCAAATGGGGGGGGGGGGAGAGATTGCACGCTCCCAGGGCCACTGGGTGGACTTCAAAAGCTCAGCAGGTTTGAAGGAGCATCTTCCAAAGCCAATGTCAGCCATCTGCCTTCTTGTGTTCAGGATACATCCTCCCTTTACCCCATCCCACAATGTCATCTCCAGTTCTCGGAGTAGGGTCCTTGGGCCTCTCGTACGTGCCGCCCCAACACCTGCCAGCTACAATATGCCCATCCATGCCTGCCCATTCCACCAGCTCTGCCTCCACCTGCTCTACCTCTTGAGCCCTTCCACCAAACCCAGACCAAAAGTTTTCATTCTACTGACCTTCCTCTGCTTCTCTGGATCAGCCTGGCTTATCTTGTCGCACCAGCTTTCAAAGACTCCTTCTTGACACTCGTCCATCCACTCGGAGTTCTGCTTGTAGTCTGCGAGTTCCTCTTCCTCGCTCCACTGGCTAGGAACAAAGGCACAACATTAAATGCTTTCTTCTTAGAACGGCAGGACCAAAACAATGGGAGGAAGAGGGGCTGCAATGTTTAATGGATCAAAAGCCGTTTGATTCAAGTAAAAAGAGGCCTCAGGTTAATATGCTTCCAATATCTTAACTGTAGCCTGAACCTGGTGTTCCAGATTAAGAGCTGAATAGAAGAATTGTTCAGTAAGTCATCCACAATTATGCAAATTAATTTCATTAATGCACAGGATTGCCCCTGCCCCTTCAATCTGGAGAATGTGGCAAGCCTGGAAGCTTGGAGGGGGTGGGGCAGGGATATCTCTTCTACAGTCCCGCTGTTCTTTTGAGGGTCTCCATCTCAGAAACGCAACAAGCATAGGTCAATGCGTGGTCAGGGACAAGATCCTGCAACTTAGGGAGAGTGGAAGTGGCCTGAGAACACAGCACCACTGAGGGAGTCCTTTCAGTGGTAATGCCCTGGTTTGTGGGGTGCCCTCACCAGACAGGCTTACTTAGTGCTCTGCTGTCAACCTTTCAGCACCAAGGGAAGACCTTTTCATTTCCCCACATTCCAGCGTTTCTAAAAACTGTTTTCTGTTGTTGTTTTGCTATTTAAGGTTTTATCTCTATGTTCTATTTTTTAAAACTCAAGTCAACTATTTATCACACTTTCACATGAACACATTTGTTAATGGGTGGCACAGAAAAACTTGCTGTACTCCCGTTTGTTTTCATAATTAGCACAAGCACTAAACCTATCAATTTAACCCTCTTTAGGATGCCTATTAAAATTAATGCTTTAAAAATAATTTGGTCTTCTTCCAAAGAATCTCCTTGGAGTGCCTGCTCTAAGTGTCCCCCATTGAATTATCTGAGGCCAGTAAGAGGGTTTTTTTCGGTGCTAGCACCATAGTTATGGAACAGCCTCCCCAGGGAGGTTTGCCCAATGCCAGCTTATTTCCAGCAACACCCAGGTCTTTTAAATAGCTGGTGCAGTATGACCTTCTATGTTTTTAAATCTGTGTTCTAACTTTGGAGGAGCAAGGATGCAGGTTTTGATTTCATGATTTTATGACCTAATTTGCATTTCCAATGTATTTAGAATTATTTCCTGTTAAACCACAAAGAGAACTTTATGCTGTACTGGAACAGCATACAAATGCCATTAATAAATGAAGTTTTAAAAAGTGGGCTAGCCCTACCAGAAACTCACAACCCCTACCAGCCATAGGAACAAATGTGGAATCCTGCAATGCAGGCAGTTGATATATTAATGCAAACAACAAACATCTCAGTCTCAAACTCTAGGCTCCACTAAGGGAAAAAAGAAAAACAAGGCAACTGTATTTTTTTAGAGAAAGCCAGCTCTTGTAAGAAACAGTAACTGCTTTGGGAAATATCTTTATTTTGCATTATTTATTCACTCGTCAGATTTCTATCCCACCTTTCAGCCAAGATCCCCTCAAGGCAGTTCTGGGCAATTCCTACAAATGCACAAGCGACTTCCCAGCCAAAATTATTTCACAGGCTTTCAAAGAATCAGAGTTGGAAGGGATCCCAAGGGCGACGTAGTCCAACCCCCTGCATTGCAGGACTCTCAACAGGCGGTCCCCCATCCAATTTGAAACCATACCAGACCCTGCTTAGCTTTGCAAATGTGCTAGTCATTTTGTTGCGGCACCGATAGGAGTGTCAAAGCAAAACAAACCCAGGTACTTGTCCCAACTTACCAAACTATGCTGTCATGTGTACTTATGTTCTCTCGTGACATGTTGATAAGGAGGTGTGGCAGCTGTATATCAACAAAGAAGGAAAGGTCACTTGGCTCCCAACCCATGTCCAAGAGGTGAAGGAGAGACGTCTGCACGCAGGACAAGGCAGGGAGCAACGATCTAAACGAACAGGGAAGACAAACCAGGGCAGCGCAATTAAAACACAGAGGAGCTGCAAGGTTGCAGGTGGCAAAAGCGAAGGAGAAGGGACAAACGGCCTTAATTTCATTTGGGGGGTAAAGGGGGCTATGACCAAAGGAGAAAACATGATGGAATTTGCACATAGTGTGGAGGGAAGCAACATTGGAAACAACCTGATTTTTCTCCCTTGTTTATAATACAGAGCCTTTTCTGTGGCTGCTCCCCTACTGCGGAATTCCTTCCCAAGAGAGATCAGACTGACTCCTCCTTCCCCTTGTTATCCTTCTGCCAGCAGGCTAAGCAAGACCTTCCTCTTCAGACAGGCCTTTGAATACTAAGGTGCAGACGAAGACTGACCACTGGGCTGCTGTCAGGGCAAACTGCATTTAAATTGCTGGTTTTAAATGTGTTTTATTAGTTTGGTTTTGTAACTTTGTGTTTTATAAAGTTTTTAACGGCTTTGAGCTGCCTTGAGTCCCAACTTGGGAGAAAGGCAGGATATAAATACCTTAATAAGTAATAAATGATACTCAGAGTGATGCAATAAAATTGATTGATAGTAAGTTATGGGACAATAGGATGTACTCTTCACACAACACCAGGGACAATTATCATGGTGGTTGGAGTAAAGGAGTCTTACAAAAAAAAATAAAGGATCTTGTATGCTTTAAGAGAAAGAAAGAAAGAAAGAAAGAAAGAAAGAAAGAAAGAGGTCCATACTTCTCATCGAGGTCGTTAAATCCTTTCAGAGCGTTGACCAAAAAGAGAAGAAGCTGGTAGTAAGATTCCCGTATTTCCCGGTGCAGCTCAGCCCCACAGCCTTCCAAGTGTGCAAAATAGCTGGGAAAAAAGATATATAGGCTGCTGAATTGCATTTTATAAGCCTGCCATTGTGTAATATGCCCCAACAACCATACTACTTCAATCTCCCATTGCACTGACACCAGAGCAGAGGGGCAATGAGAAGAACCAAAACGAAGGATTGAATGTGGGTGGGGGAATACATAACTTGAGCTACTCCCAAGATCATCCATTAAAATATGACAGTGCTAAGTGTATGACAGGTTAACCGTATTAAAAAATATTTTTTATTAAATATGCTGGCCTCGGGTACCCCCATCAAAGGTGTAGGCCATACTAAGAATGATGGACCAATGGCTTGATTGGACGCATTTCACTCTCTGCTAACCTGAGCTAAAAATGAACAACTGCCTATGCCTGAAGTGCAGCTTTCCACATGTCTTACTTTGTGAAGTCTTTTTGGCAAGCCAGGAGTTCCAGCAGGAAGATGATGCAAGGCGGGGTGAAGCAGTGAGGCTGGCTGAGGGATTCTAGGCACTGGAGGATCATCTTCAGCACTTCCAAGATGCTTTTGGCTTGAGCTTTCCTCAAAGCAAGGACTTTCAGAACGCTAGGAGAAACACACACACACCTTCCTATTAAACCTTTTCCTGCATTGGCACAAGGGGATGGTGCATTAACCCACACCGATGAGCTTCTCCGTCAACAGAGAACTGGTGACGTCAAGAAGCCTAACAAAGTGGCAAGTGGTGGGCATTTATTGAGCAGGACAAAATTTGGCAGCAACGTGATGACAACACGCTACATGGTTTTATGGTTTGTTATAAGAAATGATCTCTTTCAGCTTCTGCCTTCTGGAAGAAGGTATAGGGCCAGGACTAGCCGCCTGAGAAACAGTTTCTACGCAAATGCAAATCTGGTTCTAAGCACAGCATAAGGGGTCTCTATAGTATAGTGTATTTTAAAATGGGGTTTCAGAGTTTTTAGGGGTTTTTGAATGTTTTATGTAGTTTTGTAGTAGTTTTATGTAGTTTTGTAGTAGTTTTATGTAGTTTTTCAATTTCATTGTTCTGCATGGGACAATGACAATAAAGATATTGTATATCGTATATCGTATACATCGTATAACAGGGTTTCCTGATATATACACAAAAGCAAGAAACACTGTCACGTACACTCACCCACCGGGATGGAATTCTTAACTCAAGAATACATTTCTATACTTTTATGTACTGTTTAGGAAGAAGAGTTTGGATTTGATATCCCGCCTTTCACTCCCTTTAAGGAGTCTCAAAGCGGCTAACATTCTCCTTTCCCTTCCTCCCCCACAACAAACACTCTGTGAGGTGAGTGGGGCTGAGAGACTTCAACGCAGTGTGACTGGCCCAAGGTCACCCAGCAGCTGCAGGTGGAGGAGCGGAGACGCGAACCCGGTTCACCAGATTACGAGACTACCGCTCTTAACCACTACACCACACTGGCTCTAGGCAGTTTATGTAATGTGTTAGAACCAAAAACAAATACTTCTCACAAAACATTCACTGTTGAGCACATATTCTGAGGCAAAACACACCTTGTGCCATACTGCAGTTCCTCGTATCTGATTGGCCACTGTGAGAACAGGATGCTCAACTAGATTGGCCATTGGACTGATCAAGCAGGGCTCTTCTTATGGTCTCACAGTATCCTATTGTTCAGCAATAAGCACCACAGGCCAAGAGGTAGCAGCCAAACAAGCAAATCTCGAACGCCCCTTGAGGTTTTTCTGGAGCCTCTATTTAATGAGACGCCCGGTTTTTCTTTTACCCTGAGTCTTACCGGCACAAAATTGGATCTGGCTCACCTTTCATGAGAAAGAGATTGGTCCTTAATGAAGTCCAAGGTGTGTTTCAGGATGGGGTATTTCTCCTTAATGCTGGGCACAGGCTTGGACTCCTCCATGGAGCGGAAGGAGAGGAGCCGGAGCCTCCCACGGCTGAATGGAGGCTTCCGAGTGGGAGTGGAGGGAGGGGACAAGGCATCTTCTTGCTCCGACAAGTTACTGTCAAGGGATTTGCTTTGGGACGCAGGAGACACTTCTGTCTGCGGCGAGTCTGGCACCTGCTTCCTCTTTGAGCTGGAGGCTGTGGCCTGACCTGCCTCTGGGAAAACAAAACCAGTCACTCCAGAGACGGGGGAAGAATCCGACGCTTGGAAATCCGCTTCAACGACAGAGCTCGTCCTCCGACGTCGGTCTCTGTGGCATCGCCCAAAGTCCTCTGCATGATCCAAGTCGTGGCCTTCTGCCTTGGTCCGTGCAGGCAGAAAACTGAGCAAGAGTTGACTTTTCTGGATGCACTGTTGTGCTGCAATAGAAAGGCAACAAGTGCATCATGAGAGGGGTGCAACTGGGCTCCTCCTGCTCTGTGCATCTTGTATCAACAGATGAAATGTTAAGTATTTCATAAGTGCATGGCCTACCTTACAGCTCTCGCTGTAATAATAATAATAATAATAATAATAATAATAATAATAATAATGATAATAATAATTTATTATTTGTACCCCGCCCATCTGGCTGGGTTTCCCCAGCCACTCTGGGGAGCTTCCACAAAGACCAAAAATACACTAAGATATCACACATTAAAAACTTCCCTGAACAAGGCTGCCTTAAGATGTCTTCTGAATGTCAGGTAGTTGTTTATCTCTTTGACATCTGATGGGAGGGCGTTCCACAGGGCGGGCGCCACTACCGAGAAGGCCCTCTGCCTGGTTCCCTGTAGCTTTCCTTCTCGCAATGAGGGAACCGCCAGAAGGCCCTCGGCACTGGACCTCAGCATCCGGGCAGAACGATGCGGGTGGAGACGCTCCTTCAGGTATACTGGGCCGAGGCCGTTTAGGGCTTGAAAGGTCAACACCAACACTTTGAATTGTGCTCGGAAACGTACTGGGAGCCAATGTAGTGTGAGCACTTCCTGCCTCGGATGCCAGGGGGTGATACTGATCGATGTGGCTGTCTGCCACCCCTGGGAAAAGCAAGAGGAGCCAAGAGAGGCAGAAGCACAATGACACTTACCAAGGGTCTCCGGGTTCACCTCGCTCACCTCAGCAGCCTGCTTCTCCTCCCCATCATTTCCCTGGTTCACGAGGAACTTCTGTTTCATTTCTAGCTGTAGAAATACACATATTTTTAAAAGAGTTTAAAGTACTTTCAAAATTTGCCAAGGTGTCCCTGGTGGATGGAGGGGGTAGGGGGACAGCACATTTGATGCTACTTAAATGAACTCAGGTGCTTAAAATAACCTTTTAGAGGGATTTCTCTGCACAGAAATGCTGAGATTGACTCAGGAAATAAGGAACAAATGGGGGAAATTGTATAGCAGCCATTTTCTGGGCCCCAGGGTAAAGAGAGGAAATCTTACCATCCATATTCTGATCCCGTCGGCCAGGGAATATACTTGTGCAAACTCTTCGCCCAAAGGCGTTTTGCCTCCACTGTTGACTGTGGGGAAAGGAAGAAGAGACTTCTAAGCCAACTTGAAGGTGTAACAAAAGGACTGCGGAGGCCACAGTGGACCTCTGCCACCACCTCAAATCAATAAAAGAAACGTGGTTGTCTTAGGGCCAGTTTATATGAACAATGGAACTGAGGGCCAAAAATCTCCCTGGACTGGATCAACTTCAGCCTGCAGGTGGAAGATCAAATGTTTGATGACTGCATAGCTGCAGAGGGTAGGGGTGGAGTGGGAAACAATCTGCCCAGCTCACAGAAACTTTGACAAAGAGAATAGCTCTCTGAAACATTTTTCTATACACAGAGGACATTGGTCCCCACCTACCATACAGAATGGAGTGGTTTGCCACTTGTTTCTGCTGCTTGTATAAAATGGCACCCTAGGCTCACTTTTGTATAAAAATACTTCCGTAGAGACAATGTCATAAAATGTCAGGGTGGTGTACAACTAAAACACCATTTAGGGCAATACAAATGATTATTCAATTGACTGGCTAATCAATTTAAACAGCTGCAAAGGCCTGGCAGCATAAAGAGGTCTCTGAGAGATGCCTGAAAGTCAAAAGCAAGGGTGCCTGCCCCAACCCTGCTCCACATCACGGGGCCAGTGACACTAAATGCCCAACTTTCATCAGAGGCCAGTCAGGCCTCTGGAACACACAAAGGGAAACTCAACTCGCCCTGATTTTTTCCATGTGTGTTATTCAAACTAAGGGGCTGTAGGTTTTTCAGATGTACATAAAATTGATGCAAGCAAAGTTGTAAATATTATTTAGAAAGAATGGACAAGCCACACTTTTACAACTGAATCATGTAAATATGAGCAGTCATCTTCACTGTGAATGTATGTTCACTAAGGTAGGAGTTACCATATTTCTGAAGCTTCCCATACAAATCTGGAGAGAGATAGACCAGAGCAGCAAATGTAGACTGGACAGCTTGATCAATAGTGGAACCAGCAACTATATCAGTCTTTGGGGCCTGTTTTTTACATGCCTGTACGAGTCCTTTGAAAAGCTCAGAATTTGGCCCACAGAACTCCTGGGCAGAGTCTGACTTTGCGAAGTCAAGGAGAAAATTATGACAGTTGTTGGCATGAGAGTTTGTGGCCTGAAAAGAAGATTAGAAGAGATTTAGTTGGTAACAGTACACTCTGGTTTAGTGTTACAAGAATGAGCCTTGTCTGCCCTCTATCTGGGCTCATACACTTTCTCCCTTTCCTCTCTGACATAGTCACAAAGAGACAAGAATTTTCTGCTTCCATTTTATATTAACCATAGTTTAGTGTGTCATCTGAACCCTAAACTGTGATTAGTGAGAACAACCCAACTTTGATTAAACTGTTTGAAGGTGGCTTTGCTTCTACTAACCATAGTTAAGATTAACCACATTTTGTCTGGGATTGAGACAAAACAAGTTGTGGTTAATCAGAAGCTTCCGGGTGTAGTTAAATCGTTCAGTTAACTTGTATTGAAGAGAGACTGCTAAGTAGAAAGAAAGGAAGGCCATATTTGATGTGACTGGAAGGGAGTAATCAAGCTATGTTACAGGTAAGAAAACATTTGGAGACATCGAGAATCTTGGAAAATGCAACAAATCATGCTGTAGAAGCTTCAAAGAGAAATGAAGATTAAGCAGTTGTGCAGCAAAGCTGATGGTGTGAAATAAGGCGACAACAAAGGGGTCTAACTGCACATGTCAAATAGTGTTGCTTTAATGATGCTTTATGACCAAATAAACTAACGTAATGAAGGGAAGGGTTTGATTGTTTTACACTTCTATACCTATGTGTACACTGCGTTTAATTCCTTGGTAGAGACTTCCACATAGGGGGTTCTACCTTGCACGTGCAATCAATAAACGTTATTGAATTCTTCATCTTTTTATTATTGACCCACAGTAAGGGAATCTCCTGACTTCCCCCACACTAAAGTTGTCACAGTTGGACTAGAGGAGAAGCAAGATAAGATGTGAGCCTGGAGAAAAGCTAGGGCTGCTCTCAGTAATGCCAAACTATGATTTAGCTTTCCGCTTTAATCGAAAGAAACAGATCCCTAAAGGAGCAGGTGTGCAATCAGGTGCTTCTGGATCCAGCTTTGTCACTGGAGGCCCAGGGAGTCTCAGTGGCTTGAAGCACCTTTTACTAGCTGTACTCGGTACAACAGCTTTTACCATTCCTGCACCAGGAGGGCTTGACCATGGTAGTTCAGGCACTGGTAGCTTCAAGACTGGATTCCTGCAAAGTACTCTATTGTGCAGCTTCCCTTGTATGACCTGGAAACTGCAGTTGATGTAGAATGCTGCAGCAGAGTTGTTTATAGGAGCAAGACCCTGTCAGCATGCAACTCCTCAGCTCAGAGGTCTGTATTGGTTCCTGATTTCTTATTGGGCCGCGTTTGAGGTGTTATTATTGGTATATAAAGCCATTAACGGCTTGGGACCACTTTACTCACACCATGTATGCTTAACCAATCACTTTGATCTGTGGAAGTGGCACTGTTAAAGGTACCAAATAATACTCATGCCACAGTGGTGAGAAATCGATCTTTTATTGTGGCAACACCCACATTTCAGAACTCTCTGCCTATGGACATCAGGCAGGTGCCTTCACTGTACTCTTTTTGGTACCTGCTGAAAACATTTTAGTTTAGGCAAGCGTACGCAGACATGTAGATTGTTGATATGTTTTAATCTTTTTTAAAAAAAACACACAACCCTGTTAATTATGATTTCAGTATGTTTGATTTGTCTTTATTGTTAATTTTAATATTTTGTGCATACCACTTAGAGGTTTTATTATAAGCAAACAGGAAATAAATTGTTAAATAAATAGAATAAAATAAAAAAGGGGGCAGGCTACTCAGGATGCCCTCCTCTGCAGCTCCACTAAAATCTCCTGCAGTTACCACACAGCAGCCCAACAACCCTTGAGCCAGCAATAAACCTGCTTGGTGACCAGAGATCAAATGAAATATATCATCATGTTTCTGCCCCATCCCATCCTTAGCCCTAGTCACTCTTCCACTGTGATCTCTGGTCATAGCTACCTGTGTTGGGGTAGCAGCTGGAGGTGGTCATCTGACTACTGTACAATATCAGCTGAGGAAGCATTGAAGAGAAGCAGAAGGGCTGAAGTGCTCCATGCATTAGTGCGACTAGATTTAGGAAGTTGGCTGAAATACCTCTTTATCTTCCTGTGGCGTTTGGCTACGCTCTCTAGCTCCCAGCTTTTGCTCAGAACGCATCTGATGCCTGAAGACCGGCTTCCACAGAGGAGAGTTAAGAACATACACCACTTTTGCAGGAGACAATTCTATTTCATTTCCTGCCTCTGGGGAAGGGGGATAAAAGAGGCAGTGATATTAGAAAAGTAAAGGCTATATATCTGTTATATTATGCATCTTAAATTTCTAGACCCGTAACCTTTAAATCAATGGAAAGTGAAAAGGAAATAAAATACAGAAGCCAGCCTTGTGGATTTTACAATATGATGTAGGCACCTTGGATGTAGGTACTCTTTCTAGGGCTCAAAATACGCATATAACATTCTTGCTTTTGGTTGTTTTAGATCACACGTTTTTAAAAGTCACCTTCAACTATTGGGGGAAGGGGAGAAACAGGGTACACACTTATTTACTTTACTGTGCAGGTAGCCAGACGAAGGAAAGTAAAATTGGCTAGAGGGATTCAGTCAAAAGTCATCTAAACCTGGGATTCCAATATCAAAGTTTCACATGCTACTCAGTGCAGTGGCTAGAGGATTAACTGTGAATTGCTCTGAGCTTTTTGAAGTTAAGAATGTTATGTACGCAAACCTAATGAACAAATAAATCACCAGGAAAGCATTGGAGACTGAAGACAACTACATTGCCTCAGTTTATAGCAAAACAAACCCCTCCTTACAACTCATAAAGGATCCTCGCCACAGCTCCACACCCTGAACACATTTCAAGTAATGCTTGAACTCAACGCACCTCGTTGGGATTTCAGCACCATGCTCTGAGAAGCCAGGCGCCCCATGAGCCTGGCCACAAGAAGATGCAGGTCCAGGCCCCACGAAACTTCCACATCTGGCAAGCCATATGCAGTGACGGAGAATTTGTAGCCCCACTCGTTATTACTGCTGTCAGAGTGAAAGAGAAACTGCAGCCGAGGGCCAGCCTTAAAGGTCACTTTCTACAGAGCAACAAAACAGGTGAGGTTTTTGCCAAGTGTCACATGACAGGAAGTCACAGCAGGGCTATGAATGATAACCCAACATTCCTCCATTGTGCTCGCAGCTCTTACACACACCCACACACAGCACACCTCCCCAGCCAAATGAAATGCAGCGTCTTTTTATTAGGTGAAAGAAACCTTGGGAAGTTTTGACGGAAGGATGCAATGCAAAACTTCCTATCTGCAAAAAGCCTGGTAGTGTGTTCAATGCTAAGGAATGGATAGAGCAAATACCATCGGATAGTGAAACTTCAGTTCAGAAACCTGTGTAGCCCTGCCTGTCAGGAAAATGACACCGCCCAGCTGGAATGAAGGCTTTAACCCCATTCAAGCGATCTGAAATACGTTCTGAAAATTGTGAGTTCATACAAGTCTTCAGTACAGGGATGACCAACTTGTGACTCTCCTGACATTGGAGGACTACAATTCCTATCATTCACTGAATGCTGGCGGGAGCTGATGGGAGTTGCAGTCCAGCAACATTTAGAGCAGTGGTGGCATCATAGCCAAGGGGGGGGGGGGGGCGGTGGGATTGCCAGGGGGCACGGTAAGAGGCAAGAAGGTGGCAGGATGGTGGTGCAAATGGCTCTCAGTCTTTGAAAAGCTAGTTTTTCTGGCTCAAGTTCATCCATTTTGTTGACTTAATTAAACTAAATAGTTTGAATAAATGTGCAAGTACTTGCTACTCTGTTGAATTTGATTGTGTTATTATCTTCCTTAGTGTGTCATGCAAACCGATGTGGGGGTGGGCTGCACAAGGGATGAGTTTATGGAACCAAGTCGGGGTTGACCAAAAAAAAAAAGAATTTGGCAATTGCTGATCTAGTGGGTCACACATTGGCCACCCCCGCTTTAGGAGCATGTTGTGAAGCAAGATTTAATGCTGTCCCCAAAAGGCAATGTTCTTCATCTCTCTTAAATAACAAGGTATGTGGTTCTCCATAAAGAACCTCCCAGTGCAGTTGCAAGAAAAGCCAGGAACAACTGAATGTGGTGCCACCGCGGTGGGTTTTTGCGTGACACAGAAGTCTTGCTCGCTCTCAGTATTTGGAAGCCACTCACCTTGGGCCACTTGTCTGTGCCAACTTTGGTATCGTAGCGAGTTTTTCCACCTTTGGCGTCAGTAAATTCCAGGTAATCGTACCTATGAAGATGTGTTTGTGCAGCATTAAAAGAACAGAATTTCTCTAACTGGTGAGTTCTGGCAACCTTTGGGGGCCTAACTGGGACAGCTCAGATGCACAGCTAGGCACTGAAGAGATGTGCAGAATAATCCTGAAGGTGTGGCATTGAGGGAGCGCCCCTGCCTAGCTAGACCTTCCCAGGAATGCAATGGGGCCAAAAGAGAGGTGCTAACATGGAAGTCACACCCAAGATGAAAACTGCTGCAAGGTTACCTCCGCTCCGTTTCACATCTTTCGTCAAACTCCACCTCAAAGTAAGTTGCCCCCGGACAAAGGAAGACGGTGACGTCGTGGCAGTTGTTTTCGTAGTTATGTGGGGATTCTGCAGCCCATGTCCGCAGCACAACCGGCTGCTCCTGCTGCCAACTCTCCATGCCCACCTGGCACAAATAATAATAATGATAATAATAAACCATTATAAAAGGAGCCAAGGGTGGTTCAGCTCCCCAGATGCCAATTCAGGAAAAGGAAGTCCTGAATAACCAGGTGTCTGGTGCACATCTGGAAGCTAATCCAGAGGTAAATGGACAACATGAAAACTGGTCTCTCTAAAGTGTTTTTGACATGGATGTTGGCTAGGATTTCAATAGCCTAGAAAGGAAGAACACTGAAAATAATGTGCATTTGCCTGTGGGGTGTAAGAAACTATGGACTTTGGCTATTGCAGAGGAAAATTACGCACATAAACTGAAGAGTTTCCTGGGGGAAGGAGGATCCAAAATATTACTATGCCATCTCGTGGGGTTTTACTTCTGAAGCTTCAGACTCAGGTGCTCAATATTCACTACCCACACCGGCTTGGGAAATATGGATGTCTTGGTTTGTACTGGTGTGTTAGCACTTCCCTTTCTCATTGTTCATTGCGTGTTTGATTTGTATATGGCATGATCTAATACCCTACCTACTGCAGTTTGGGGCTGTTAATAATGTCAATTAAGAAAAGAAAAGAAAAACACTGAATGATTGGATCCCTTGGTAGCACTAGGCAGGCCTACCTAGATGGGTATTTCTAAGCATGGTATCTGCATGTGCCATGACTTGAAGGCCTCAGATTCTACAGCAGTGTTTGCTTTACTCAAACTTGGGCCCCTTTGTCAACACCCATCTTTAACATGACTTAACAGAGGAAGAGTCAATTTTCATTCCATTCATATCCTACTTTACACAGAAAACGCACTCGACGTGGTTAACAGCAGAGTTCATATTGTGCACTGAAAGCATCAGCACCTTTCCCGAGGCTACCTTATTTGGGCCATCTCCTGGCTCTGCAGACAGGTCATTCAGTAGCTTTGTCAAAATGCTGACATCCTGCAGGAGGGTACGATGTGGAATGTCTAAAGTGCAGAAGTCCTGCAGGAAGGTCATCTGGGGAAGGACAAAAGGTGCCCTGTTAGAATTACAGGTGTTTTTAAAAAATATATCAAGAAACACCTGCCCACAGCTGTCGTAAGGATCCCATAAGTTCACTCACCAGCTGGCGGGCTACCATGGAAAAGACAGAGTTGCTCAGTTTTTCCACTATTGTTCTCCCACTGTGTTGGGACAGGAGCGACTCCAAAATTGTCCTGACACTCCGCAGGAACTGCTGCACATCTAGACAGGAAAGAACAAAAGATGGCTTACTAAACGATGCAGAGTAGCCTTCCCCAACGTGTTGCTCTCAAGGTGTTTTGAAGCACAATTCCCATCAGCACATTTGGGACTTTTTATAGAAAAGGTAAGTTAAGAGGCCGCTCCTGGTCGGATACTTACATTTTGTAAGGATTTCTACGGCAAGGCTCTTGGGTGCTGCATCACTGCCCTTAAGTTGCAAGTAGCACCAGGAAAGGAGGCTGCCCTGGACAGACCAGAATAAGGACGAGAGCACAGGACCCGTGTCTTGCTGGGCAACGCCCATCATCAACATTTCGCACTGCAGAATGCAAAGAGTTTCATGTTGTCAGAAATGCTGGCCTTGAGCGGCTTAAAACAGGGTGGTTAAGCTTTTGCAGACTGGGCAGCCTTTGGGGGGGGCATACGTCGGTGATGGGTAAGAGCAACCCACACCATTTTTACCTTTGCACAGTAGGCTGGTTTCCACACATAGAGCTCTCTATCCTCAATGCTCTCTATCCTCCATTCAGGCAAACAAGAGGCATTCTCAGAGTTCAAAGACATATTTCAGCCAGGCACAAACACTCAAGGCGGGTGGCGGGCCTTGGGAAGTGTCCCAAAGGCTAGATAGGGAGGCTTGGTGGCCAGGGACGGGGGAGAAGAAGGGTGCATTTTAGTCCCCGGGTCCAAGGTTTCCCACTTCTCTAACACACTGTTTTAATTATCCTGCTTTTCTATTATCTGCTTAGGGGTTTGCCTGTTGGTTTTTGGATTTCTTTTCTTTTAAGACTTGGGCTTGCCCAAACTGTTGTAAACTGGGGACGAGGGGTGTTCAGCAAACTGCCCTTGTAGCTGTTATGGCTGGGGAAAGGCAGTCTATAAAGAAAAAGAACAGCAGTGATGTATTGCCGTAATAGGTAGAAACCAAAAGGAAGACACTGGATATGGCCGGGGGGGGGGGGGCAGATAAGAAAAATAATAAATTAGCAGGTGAGGAATGATCTTAATAAAACATTAACAGCTGTTTAGGCTGTAAGTGTCAAGGTGCAGCTTATGCAAAGCCACATATTTACAGACTTAAGAAGTTACCCAATAACTTGGGTAAATAGTTGAAACAGATGAATAGATGAAATAGTAAATAGATGAAATAGCGGAAGAACGCTGCCTCAGGAGAGTGAGGAAAATTCTCAGGGATGATTCACACCCTGGCCGGCACTTTCTTTATCTCCTGCCCTCAGACAGAAGATATAGAAGCATGATTAGTCGCACCAACAGGGTAAAGAACAGCTTCTATTCATGGACTGTTAGGCTGCTGAATGAAAAGATAACAACAGGGCAACTGACTTTCGGGTTTGGTGGGTGTGCGTCAGTAAACGAGGGGAATTAAGACTAGGAGAGCTGAGTGGGGGGTGCTCATGTAATCTCACTGTATACAAGTTGTACAAGTGACAATAAAGTATTTCAATTCAATACTAAATTGATCCATCTCACTCAGTACAGTGGTACCTCGGGTTAAGTACTTAATTCGTTCCGGAGGTCCGTTCTTAACCTGAAACTGTCCTTAACCTGAAGCACCACTTTAGCTAATGGGGCCTCCTGCTGCTGCCGCACTGCTGGAGAACGATTTCTGTTCTTATCCTGAAGCAAAGTTCTTAACCTGAAGCATTATTTCTGGGTTAGAAGAGTCTGTAATCTGAAGCGTATGTAACCTGAGGTACCACTGTACTGTCAAGAATGACTAGCAAGGGAGATTCCCAACTCTGCCTAGAGATGCTGGGGAATGAATCAGGGACGTTCTGCATGCAAGGCAGGTGCTCTACCGCTCAGCTACGACCCTTGGCTGTACTTTATCCAGTCCTGAGGACTTTGCTGATAAATAAAAGTTTAGCCGTTCCACAAGCAAGAACTACCCCAAAGACCAACCGGAAGCACTACCTCTCTCGATGTCACTGCCAGAAGCGTTTCTGTCACCGCAAGCACTTTATCCACATCAACATCTGCAGAAGGTCCTTTGTCTGGCAACAAGAGGAGCCCACCTGGATCCTGGTCACTGTCAAAGAACAGACATTTTCACAGCATGGGTCTTGAAAGCACCCCAGACGCAACCATTCCAGACTGCAGAATCCATCCGCTTCAATATCCCAACCTTCAAGCAGAGCAAATGTCATCTCCCTAACCCACACTCCTTATGGTTGCAGATATCGGGGTCGTACCCAGCTAACTTCTCCTCACTACAGATCCACAGTAATTAGCGCCCCTTAATTTAACTGCTTCCACTCTCCTTCTTTAGAAAGAAAACTGGAACATTATATTATTAGTAAAACTGACTTGTTTCTCCAGAAACTACTCAAGGAAACAGATCTTTAAAATGGACACCGCTTACATTGTTTGATTATTCATTTGTTAAATTAGTATCCCACCTTTTTTCAAAGAAGCTCAAGGGGGTGTACATGGTTCTTCCACTCATTTAATCCCAACAACAACCCTGTGAGGTAGGCTAGGCTGAGAGGCAGGGAATGTCCTCCAAGGTCACACCCAGAGAGCTTCATGGCCAGGTGGGGGACTTGAACCTGGGTCTCTCAGGTCATATAATCTGACACCCTAACCAGTGGAATTTGAAATTTCAAAATAAAATACAACTATTGGGGGCGGGGGTATTTAGAGTTGATGTACTAAAATAAGTAAATTCACTTCAATTACTTAACCGCTGATTTCAGTTAGCCTCCTCTGAGTATGATACTGGATATCACCCAGTCTCTTTTTTCCCTATCCTGCAACTATTAAGCTGGTTTTCTTAAAATCAAATAACTGTTGTCTAATATGAGTACAGTGCTACCTTGGTTCTTGAACTTAATCCATTCCGGGAGTCCGAAACTGTTCAAAAACCAAGGCACAGCTTCTGATTGGCTGCAGGAGCTTCCTGCACTCAAGCAGAAGCCGTGTCAGATGCTCAGCTTCCAAAAAGCGTTCGCAAACCAGAACACTTACTTCCGGGTTTGCAGTGTTCGGGAGCCGAATTGTTCAACCACTAAGGCATTCGGGAACCAAGGTACCACTGTATTGGCAAAATGTTCAATTTCTCCCATGCTATTTGTTCTCAATTCTAAGGCCTTTTTTTGTCTATTACTTTACAATCATCTGAAGCGGTGATTGATTCTAAAGACCTCAGTGGGACTTACTCCCAGGTAAGCGTGTTTCAGATTGCAGCCAAAGTTGCTTACCTGAAATATGCACAGAGGGATTTGAAAGTAAGATGGACAGATGCCTTGTGTTCCTGCTCTGTTATGTTTTTCTGGAAAAAAGAAAAAGCTTGATTTAAAAAAAAAAAAAAAAGCTCACACATTTCCCCCTCATGTAAAATATGTTAAGGGTGGGGTAAGGTTTGTGGCAGAATGACATTTTGATAGCCTGTATCAGAAAGCGATCAGAGAGTTTGACGTAAACTGAGAAGACATGAGTTCAGATGCTAACCAGCCACGATGCTCTCCAAGGCTGCATTTCTATATCCACAACATTGAAACTAGTGCCACTAAACTCTGCAGGGCTTACTTCTTAGCAAATTATGCAGATGTCAAGAGTTCTGAATGACAGTGCTGCACTCTGGGCCTAACCCACCTCACAAGATTGTTGTGTGGATATAAAGTAACGGGGAGGTGATGTACTAAGATCCTTGCAGGGTGGGGAGGATAAAAATGTAGTCAGCTTGCTAGAGGTGGCCCACAGGGGTTTTGCAGAGAGAAAGCAAAAGCTAAGGGTCTGTACTAAGATACTAAGATTTCTATGTCCACAACATACCAACATTGCAAAAAGCTGCTCCCGCCGGGTGTGTCTGTGGGGGAAAAAGATGGCTGCTCCGTTCAGCAATGTGTTATTCACTTCCTGCTTCAAGGTCTTCAGTGATGGGGACTCGCTGTCGCTGTCTACAACTGCTCGTAAAAAAATGCAAAGAGAGATTTCTGTTTAACTGAGAGCAACCTGAATCTCATTTCCTTACCTGCATTCCTAAGCTTTTGCATGAAATTCCAATGCCACTCGGCAATTTACAGTGGCTGGGCTCTACCACCAGGCTATGCTACCCTCCCCCCTTTATTAATGGAAAAGATGGGTTTTGAGGCAATGGGGTGGCGGGTTGAAGTGAGGAGATCACCTTCACACAGATGCTTGTAGAGTTCCTCTGCTGCTTCTGCGCTGTCAGACGTTTTGCTCTGAGCAGCTTCCTGAGTCTTTGCAGCTTTGTTATCCGATGTGAGCACTGAAAAGCAGCTCTGGAGAAGCCGCAGCAACATGGCTTGGGCATCAATGCACTCTTCTCTTGAGCTAGGGTGGGAGGAAAGTCACAACCCTGATGTAGTAAAAATCCATTCATAACCCCGTGTGCAACACTGTCATGAACGACCATTTGGAGGCAGGCAAATTAATGTGATTCTCATTCCATCCTAAAAGTGGGTTTCAATGCAGGAGCAAGATAGGTACAGTGGACGCTCAGGTTGCGAACGTGATCAGTGCGGGATGCACGTTCGCAACCCACAGTGTTCGAAACCCGCGTCTGCGCACACGCGGGTTGCAATTCGGTGCTTCTGCGCATGAGCAAAACGTTATTTAGCGCTTCTGTGCATGCGCGACCGCTGAAACCCAGATGTAACCCGTTGCGGTACTTCCGGGTTTCGGCGGTCCGCAACCCGAGAAAATGCAATCTGAAGCGGCTGTAACCCGAGGTATGACTGTAGAAGAAAGCTCTACGCTAAACTTCACCAACCGGGCTGGGGTGGACATGTCTCAGATGTTTTGAACAACACCCACCAGCCCTCCGGACAGAAAGTCAGAAAGTTGGCGGTTCGAATCCCTGTGACGGGGTGAGCTCCCGCTGCTCGGTCCCCGCTCCTGCCAACCTAGCAGTTCGAAAGCACCTCAAAGTGCAAGTAGATAAATAGGTACCGCTCCGGCGGGAAGGTAAACGGCATTTTCGTGCACTGCTCTGGTTCGCCAGAAGCGGCTTAGTCATGCTGGCCACACGACCCAGAAGCTGTACGCCGGCTCCCTCGGCCAATAAAGCGAGATGAGCGCCACAACCCCAGAGTTGGCCACGACTGGACCTAATGGTCAGGGGTCCCTTTACCTTTACTATATATTTGATGTTAGCCCAAAACTGGCCAGCTTCCATAAGACTCATATCAGTTCACGTGTACAGTAAGTAAAGTAAACTACAGTACATACCAGGCTTCTATTCAACAGCAGCATTGAGTCTATTGGTAATTTGTTACTCTCTATTACTCTGTTCCTTCACCATAACTAGCAATATGCCTGCTAGTGTCTATATGGATGCATCTGGTGAGACCTAATGCTAAGCACCAGGGCCTGGAAAAATGAGTTTGGTTGTACAAGCTACAAAGGCAGACAATGACCGAAGCTTCTGCCAATCACCAATGCACGCCACAGCACCAAAGACTCAGCATTAAGTCAGCTTCATTTACTTTCAACTAGTTGTAAATGATGGGAGAGGGACTTACTTTTGGTGAAGTTTACTATAGAAATTCCAGAAAAGCTTTAAATCCAGGCCTGCAAAGTCGAGGTATGACCTGTAGCGCAGACCGCTTGCCTTCTTCTGAACCTAAAAAAAAAAAATTATTATATTTTTTAAAGCTGGAAAAAGAAATACCGTATTTTTCGCTCTATAACACGCACCCGACCACAACACGCACGTAGTTTTTAGAGGAGGAAAATCCGTAGGCATGCCACCCGTAGGCATTCCCTCCATAACACGCACAGACATTTCCCCTTACTTTTTAGGAGGAAAAAAGTGAGTGTTATGGTGCAAAAAATACGGTAAATTCATGGAGGATAAGGAACAACGATGTGAATTTCCTCCCAAAAAAATCTGCACTGGATTAGCTTTCTTAGGAGAAAAAAGCAGGATAATTTTCAGTTTGCATCAGCTATCTTTCTGATGCCCTAAAGATCCCTAATTTTGGGAGGCAAACAAGCACAAGTGCAACTTGGAGAGACTGCTGTGGCCAGCATGTGTGGACACACACCTATTCTACTGGCTATGAGAGAATGCTTCTCTCAAGCCTAATTTCAGAGTGAGGGAATAGAAATTTGAAGGCCTGGGGGGAAATTGGAAATGCTTTGAGAGGAGATTCCCAAATGTTCTCCATGTTTTCCTAGCTTTTCACATATCTGATGGGGGAAGGAGACTGCTTGCAGGCATCATGGCAGACATCTATATGAGCACCGCTGGCCATGCTGGCCCTAGAGAATAACCTAATTTAGCCTTTAGAATATGGTCCAGCCTATGGAGAGAAGAGGCAGCAGCAAGCAGCGTAAAACCTACCAAATCCTGTGCAAGCTGCTGGATGAAGCACAGAGTCTTCAGCAGCAAAGTCATCCCACAAACGACGTCACCGCTGGGCTTGCCGCACTCCAGGCAGCACTTGCTTCTGTTGGGCTCTGAAGACATGGACCGAAGGTAGCCGAAGACGCTCAAGCCTTGCACCCCGAGCCTCTCGGCTTTGTCTTGCCTTGTGCACAAGAACTTCACCATCAGATACTGAAAATGGGGAAGGGACATCATGACCAAATCATTCTTTTTTAAAATTAAAAGTGCCAACCCTGGTGACTATGCATCTTGTGTCCAAAGTTAAAAGATACAAAAGTTGGGACTGCAAGATGAATGTAGACAGCTGCCATTATGCAGACATACTGTCATGTGCTCACTTTACCTCCTGCCCACCAGAAGACTAGCCATGAGGGAGTGCGGCCTGTGAGGGCTGGAAAAGGTTCCCCCCCCCACACCCCTGCTATATGGTCATGACTGGAGGAACTGGGCTGAAGTTTTACCTTGGAAATTCTGCACTGCTGCATTTTGACTTCCATTTCATCCCATTCCTCTTCCATTTCAAACCAGCCAACAGGATCCTCCTCTCCCAGTTCGTCTCGTGGAGTGCTGCTCCTACAAGTGTTTAATTTGATTTTTTTACATATATATATATACAGTGGTACCTTGGTTTTCAAATGTCATCCATTCCAGAAGACCGTTCGACTTCCGAAACGTTCGAAAACCGAAAACTCAATACGAAAGCCTCAAAACACACAGAAAACTCAAACAGGAAGCCAGCTCGGAAGTTCAACTTCCAAGGCGCATTCGAAAACGGAAGCATCTACTTCCTGGTTTTTTGGCAATTGAGTTCCGAAACGTTCATCAACAGAGACATTCGGAAACCGAGGTACCACTGTGTGTGTGTGTGTGTGTGTGTGTAACAAAATTGTATTAAATTAATTTGTAATAATTTGGAAAATTTATAAAAAGCATTTAAAAAGAAACAGGCCACTGGGGTTGTGGGTTCGGATCCTGAGCATTATCAAGCCAAAGAAAGCTGTCGCGGTTTGAGTTTCAAGGTTGGGTAATAGACCAATATCGGAGTATACACAGAAAAATTCAGGTTCAACCATTTGCACCGTCTGTTAAAAGAATCAGGTGGCAGCTGATAGGTTGTATTTACCTGGCTTTTAAGAAGTGCCGGAAATCTTCTAGCTTCCATCTGTCATAGCTCTCGAATCTCTTGAAGTGCTCCTCTGCGTGAAATTTCTCTGAAGCGGAGTTGTAAGCAAACACCAACCCACACCGGGCCCCAATCGCTCCCCTCCGCACCTAGGAGAATAATGAAGCTCTAACCATGTATAGAGAAAGCAATTTCATTAATACCCAGAAAGCTGAACAGAAGCACCCTTACCTTTATTCTGATTTGTGTGACCTGAAAGGCTGATTCAGTTCCGGTCGAAAGAATGACACTGGCCTGTCTCTTTCCAGTCTCAGTAAGGAAACCTTTGAACAAAACAAGAAGACTTGAAATTTATGGAGAATGTTCAGGACGATGCATGTTTGGGCTCTGGATTGGGCCAACCTGGGGAGGCAGCCTAACACTGATACACTGTTTGGTTACAACAAGGCATGTTTCTGGAAGCACCTTTCTGCCCAACCATCCCCCTGCCTGAAGTAGTGGTGGTCTATCCCTGTTGATACCTGTCTCTACCAATTCATCATGTCACACACTGGAGGAAGGTTTTCAAATAGGCTCACAGAACCTGCATGTACCTGCTTCACTATCCAACTGAGGATTTTAAGTGAGCTCCCGGTTTTATCCCTCAATGCCCAGGTAGCAGCTATGCCTTTGCCCAGTGTGTCAGTTGGACACATTTCAGGAGGGGCCACATCTGGTCATGATTACACATGCCCCAAAGACTGGATTACTTCCACTCATTCAGAACTCCATGGTGAGATTGCTTACTGGACCCAGGGATTTGCAGCAGGTGATTTCTCTTCTCTACTTGCTGCAATGACCTCCGGCTTATTTCCAGGCTCAATTAATGCCCCAAATGGCGTGGGATGCCTAAAAAGGAACAGGTCCTACCACAAGCCTGTCTGTTCTCGCGAGACACCCTGTTGTAAATTCCGTCACCATCAGGAATTCAACTGTCAAATGACTTGCTATAAGAGTTTTCTATATTCTTGCACCTAGAGTTTAAAACATTTTGCCCTGCTCCCCCTTCAGCTGCTGTGCATCTGCTTTTCTGCCCAATTCCCTGCTGCCAGGCTGCTTTATACTATCTGTTATCTCCTGCTATGCGTAAGTTTGTTTGTTTTAAATTGTTACTGTCTAGTTTCTTATGTAAGCTACCTTCCATACCTCTATTTGAGGAAGAAAGGGAAGATACAAAAGGCAAGATAAAATGTAAGAAATACATGATTGGAATCAACGCGAGCCCTTACCATCCCCTGTCCATGGCTCTATAAGGAGATTTTCAGGACCTGATTTGTCTTCCTTTCCTTTGACATCACAGGCCTGCAGCGTCAGCCTCAGGGGAGTTCCTGGAGATGGCAACAGACAAGTCTGTCAACAACACAGAGAAGCACCCCACTCACGGCATCCCCTATACTTTTCAATTTGAGGATGGGATTAGGAAACATAGTGCTCCTCTGTGAATAAACAGTTTAAAGAAGGAACGCACCAATAACCCCACAAAGGTGATTCTTTTAAAACACAAAATCTTCACCGTGTTTCAGTTCAAGGATGCAAACATTTCCAGTTTCTGGTTTTCTTAGCTTCAAAGAAAAGCAGAGGACAACTGCTAGAAGTTTGAAACAGTTACCAGACCTGTATCTACCCAAGCCTAAGAACCTAAGAGACTGCTGGGTCAGGTCAATGGTCCAGCATCCTGTTCTCACAGTGACCAACCAGCTAACTATAGGAAACCTACAAGCTGGACCAGAACACAAGAGCCCTCTCCCCTACTTGGGCTTCCAGCAGTCAATATTCAGAAGCATTAATGCCTCCGACATATTAAGCGGAACATAGCTGACATAGCTAGTGGTTATAGACGGCCTTATTCTTCATGAATTTGTCCAATTTGAAAGTCATCCAAGTTGGTGGCCATCCCCGCCTCTTGTGGGAGGTCTTTTACCTGTCTTGAGTTTATAGCCTTTCTGTAACCACTTTTTCAATGCCGTGCATAGGTTTGAAAACAACTATATGAACGTTCCCCAGCCATTATTTACCATATTTGTACAGCAAGTTTTGCCTGACTGTGGCCATGGAGACGATGAGTGAGGCAGCCTTGTAAGGCGTTTCCAGGTGGTCGGCGATCGTGCAAAGTGAACTCAGCACTTTGCCAATGCTGCCCCTGGCCAGGGAAAATGCCAGCAGGGTAAGCTCTACTTCTGGGGAGGCACAACGACTGGGAAGAAATGGAAGGAAAACAGGGATTAGACAAGTAGCCTTGGACTATTGTTTTCTAGCCACCATGACATGCTGTAATGCAGGATATGGAGGAAGCACAAGCTACATAAGGAGACTGGAGGAAAAATTCCCAGACTACTCAGAATTATATCAGCTTCTAAAACATTTCCCCTTAGTCCTGTGCTTTCTTGTCTGAACTAAAAAGCTGCAGTTTCCATTGCGTCACAACACGGTGGGGGAAACCAGGCCATGGAGGTTAATGTGGCCCTTCAAGCCTCTCCATCTGGCCCTTGGGACTCTCTCCAGGTCATGCCCACCGCACCTCCCACCCGCCCAGTGATTCTGCCTGGCTAGAAAGTGTGTTTGAATTGTGACGATGCCTCTTGCTTGTAAGGGTGAAGGACGGAGAGAGGTGTGCCAGTGTGTGTAGAAACCAGCCTACAGAAGTAAAATTTACATTTGTTGCTTTGCACTCTTTTGCCTCTAGTCCTGCCCACCAGGGGGATGTGGCCCCCAGAAGGCAATGCGGCCCTCAGGCTGGCCAAAGTTCCTCATCCATGCTCTAGTCTACGGATTTAACATGGACTTGATGTTTGTTGAAGCATGAGCTTGGCAGCCATACGTGACAAGGGGCTGCCATGCAGACAAGTGAAATTTGCATGGGTTGCTCCGCCCACTTTTGCCTCTAACCCCACCCACCACTGGCATGCAAGCTTCCAGAAGGAACGAGGCTGAAGAATGGATATTTGCTTCTGGTGTAACACTTATTTGCTGTATTACAGTGGTACCTCGGGTTACAGACGCTTCAGGTTACAGACGCTTCAGGTTACAGACTCCGCTAACCCAGAAATAGTACTTCGGGTTCAGAACTTTGCTTCAGGATGAGAAAAAAAATTGTGCGGCGGCAGCAGAAGGCCCCATTAGCTAAAGTGGTACCTTGGGTTAAGAACGGTTTCAGGTTAAGAACGGACCTCCAGAACAAATTAAGCTCTTAACCCGAGGTACCACTGCAAAGCTCTATTATGACTGTACCTGGTAATTCCCAGAAGAAAACTGTCCACTTCTTCCAAAACGTTGGGAGATAGGAAGCTTGAGAAGTCTATGGAGCCTGGTGACAAGGAAAGCGGTGGCATGTGCTGCAGGGCCTTCCTGGAGGAAGAAAAAGGAAGAGAGCGTCCCATCAGAAACAATGGCAAGCAGGAAGTGCTGCTGGAAGTCCAGTGTGGACAAGGTTGCAACACAGCACATCACGGAGAACAAGAGGCCAACGTGAGCAGCCCAGCTAAACCTCTACATGGTTCAGTTACATGTTACACTTTTAAAGCAATGGCCCTCTGTTGTTATGGGCTCTTGGATAGGGGAAAAGCAATGCAGAATTCTAAACATATAAATAAAATCAATGACTATGCCTTAATATTTCTGCCCTTGTCAGAGCTTTGCCTGAAGGCTCCCTCCCTCCTCTCCCAGACAGAGACAGAAAAATGGAAGGGACAGGGAAAAACTTCTACATTGCGCTTTGCAGCGAAAAATAGCTCCCAAAGCAGCGTACAATTAAAATCCACACATAGGTGTGTGCTCTCTGTGTGTATATGTTTGTGTGACATATTCTGGTCTCATCCTAAGGTAGCCAGCAGCCTTTTACCCTACTCCAAGGGAGAACAGTGGGAAAACAGCAAATCGCACCCTGAGACTAAAGGGAAATGGGAGTGGGGGCAGGGAGGATATGTACCTAGTTTTACAATAACTTTTAAGCTGCTGCTTCTAAAGCCGTGCATAAGAGACTCTTACACACAAAAATACAACAAAATGGAGGTTTTTTAAAAAAAGATATAACAAAACTCATCCCCCCTCCAAGGCAGAAACACGAACTATCAGTTGTATCCAATGCTAGTCCAGCTCAAGTTGACCCACTGAAAATAATGAACATTACTAACTTGGGTCCATCCATTCAAATTAAGTCTACTCTGAGTTAAACATAGCTGGATACAACCCTGTAATGTGAGAGGCTGATTTGGTGTGTCCTCTCCCCCCACCCTTGTTCTTGTGAATGCAGTAGTTTAGCTGTTAAATAAATAAAATAATAATAATAATAATAATAATAATAATAATAATAAGTTAAGACCTTGAAAAAGGAAGTCCCGGCCAGATATAAGCACTGGTGTATACTCATAAGAAGGAAAAATGATAATGTAGCTAAGCAGAAAAAGGAAAGAGAAGAGAACAAAAACTCACTGAGTATTTTGCAGGATGGCATGAACAATTGCAGGGTTGGTGTCCATGGACGCCGTGATCAGAGAGGTCAAAAGGGACCAGTACCAGATAGCTGAAGCATCGCAGACCGAGACACCTCCCTTCTTCACTCTTTGGTAGCCGATAGCCCTGAGCCCGTGGATTCTGGTGTCGCACCCATCACTAAGGCAGCGCTTGATATTTATTTGTACATCTGTCAAAAGCATCAAACAAATAATTTCTTCCAGCCATGGGCCAATTTTGTTTTTTGTTTTTAATGAAGTTCTACAGCTCAAAGTGAAGCTGCTGATTGTCCAATAACGTTTAAGAACAGCTAACATCACAAAACATGCTATACGTGTATAGCAGGCATAGGCAAACATGGCCCTCCAGAAGTTTTGGGACTACAACTCCCATGATCCCTAGCTAACAGGACCAGTGGTCAGAGATGATGGGAAATGTAGTTCCAAAACATCTGGAGGGCCGAGTTTGCCTATGCCTGGTGTAGCAGAACATCCTTCGCTGTACATTACCACCTCAACCCCTTTGAGTTATATTCCAAAAGCATTCTCTCCTGCAGCCTAGAACATGACTGCTTATTCAGAGTACAATACCATGAATCAATAAACTCCTAGGTCTAGGTAATCGGTAGATTCTACAAGCTATTAAAGGAAAATGTCAAGTGATGGGAAGAAGGGTCATCATGGAGGATGTTGCTGCCAAACCAAGTTTATTTACTGGGGAGTGGAGAATGACACAAACGAGCTTCCTATGCCAGGCCTGAAAAATTCCTGCACCTTCTTTTGGGTTCTCCAGAGCAGGGCAGCTGTAACCAAGCATAGCCAACTGCCAAGCCACAAAAATGAAGGCGGACCTAGTGGCAGGCAAGCTTAAATTATTGGCCGGGAATCATATGCCAGACTCAGAGTCAAAAGAGACATGTAGTTATGCATAATTTGAGATTTCAACAAGGTCTAGCACTTCCAGATATTTTAAATATGATTTGGCATCCCTTTATTACATATACAAAAGAAGCATTACTTTCAAAACAACCCTCATCGCGTGCCTGGCAAATGTGGAACTATATGTGAAGATCAGTTAACACAAATATTCTTTCTTCTACGTGAAGGCAATTTTTATTCTCATTTTTTCTTTCATGACTTTGTTACTTAACTCATATGTATCTGTACTTACTCTATGTGCCTATCTGGATATTTTTTCCCCCATCTGTTGTTGTCTTGGTTTTATATACATAATAAAATGAAATAAAAATTATTTGTCAAAAAAAAGACAGACATGTGGGGAATCCTTATGTCTAAATCCCCCCGCAGAGGTCATATTTTTTTATTTTACCCTGGTCTTCATCTGATGCATCAAACCAGTGTATCTTTTAACTACAGTGGTACCTCGGCTCTCGAACGTCTCCGTTGTTGAATGTTTCAGAACCCGAAAGTAAATGCTTCCATTTTCAAAGTCGAACATCCTCTGCTGCATGTTTTTCAATTTTCTCAATTGCATTTGCAGCCAACCCTTTGCGCCTTGGTTTTCGAACCGTTCCGGAACTCCTACCGTCTTCCGGAACAGATTGCGTTCGAGAACTGAGGTTTCCTTTCTTCCTGAAATATCCCTTTATGCTGCCTGGTGGAGGTACTTCACCCAGGAAACTTAACTGCAAAGTTGCTAGGGCACTTCTCTATTTCCCTTCCTGCCCCCTGCCCTATTGCACAATGCTGGCATGTAATTATCCACATGTTGTTTATCCTGGAACTTCAAAAGTCTGTGGATCAGGCCACGTTTCTTTTCTGTTTATTTCTCCCCTCGCCCCACAAAAAGAGAAAAACTTCTGTATTAGGGAGTCCCACAAATATCCAGAAGCCACTCCTATTTTTAGGTGGCCCCATCTCTCTTCCAAAATGGTAGCCAGTGTGGTATAGTGGTTTTGAGTGCTGGACTAGGACCTGGGAGAGACAAGGCTTCAAATTGCCACCTGGCATAAAGCTCACTGGGCGATCTTGGGCCAGTCACTGCCTCTTTGCCGAGCCTATCCCATAGGGTCGTTGTGAGGATAAAATGGAGGAGGCGGGATATAAATGTAATAAATCAATAATTAAAACTGATTGACACTCAACTAGCTCAAGTGTGTGATCTGTATTATATATGAGGGTAGTTCTGGCAACAGAGTAAGCCACAGTCCCAGGCAGACAAGACTTATCTGAGAACTGCAACATTTCTCTTAATGCTGGTCTTTTTGTTCGGGTTATAGGCCCCCAAGATTACTTCAACAGAAATTAATGAGCTTTAAAAACAACAACGCTCCAATTCCCTGAGCAAGTCAGAATTCCAGATTCAATTCTAGATAATGAACAAACCTGCAATCATGCAAACCACAATAATGGGGGGGTGGGGGCGCTTGTCAAATGTCCAAGTAAACCACAGGTATCTTGCTGAGGTGCATTGTGCATTTTAAGCCAATCATGACATTCACGGGTTTGCATGGAAATGAGGATAATACAGACACCGAATCTTGCCTGAAGAGTGATATTCACAAGACATCCGATTTCAGTGGTTTCCAAGTATTAAGCTTCACATTTCTAGCGGCACATTTATAAAGCTATGCACACTTGGGGCATTGAAACCTGTCAATCTGAACTCCAACACTCTTTTAAATAAGTTTTCTAGCTGAACACCAGAACCTGCACTCAGATTCAAAGGCTTGGTCCCAGAACACATGCAATCTGTCTCTGAGCATGGGCATCCACAAGTATTGAGAGCTCAAAAGTGTCTATGTGGGGTTTCTTGTCTGTTTGGTGGGCTGATTGTGAGTCACTTTGGGTTAACCTGGACGAGATAAAGCGACTTTGGGCTGACCTGGGTAACCCAAACTTCCCATCCCTAAGGAACTGCTCCCCCCCCCCTTTACCTTTCAAGCCAGACAGTTAAAATATATTTTGTTTTATTAACAAGAGAGAGAGAGAGAAGAAACACCAATTGTATTGTTATGGACTCACACATCTGACTAATGTTAGCGTTTTCCAACAATGTCACATATCCGGTAACATTGCTGGGAATGTGAACATCGCGGACCTCCTGGAGATTGCTGGCCGTCCTTCCAACAGCTACCGTAACCTGCTGCGGCATGTAACTCTGGTCGTTGGCTGCGACTGCAATTGAGAGGTGCCTCAGAATGACATCCGGTTTCATCTTTAAACTGGAAGGCAAAGAGATTTCATTGGGAATGCGGGGGGTGAGAACAGGAGATTTTGTGGTGCCCAACTGAGCTTGCCCGACTTGCACTTATTCAGTAAAGAACACATTTATAAAAGGGTGCCAGGCTTATGTATCTACTGGGCCATACATATCGCGCCAGTCCATGATAAAGATCAAACTCAAGGCAGCTTACAATTAAAAAAGAAATCATGAGAGAATTAAAGGCAAAGGCTTGCATCCAGCATTAGTCATGCCTATTAGGTCTTCTGGGCAGAACTTTGCTCAAATCACCCTAAACCTAGTAATAAAACAAGCAGCACATTAAAAACTTTACCAACAGTTAAAATCCCAAGCAAGTTGACACTGGCTGTCCATCTATTATCAGGCCAGGACCATGTCTTAATTTATAAAGCCCTGAGCAACTTCGGTCCAGGGTACTTCAGGAACTTCCAGAAGCTTAATATCCCAGGTTGGTCACTGAGATCATCTGCTTGACTGTCGCTGGTCATTCCCCAAGTTGGCAAGGTTCATTTGAGACAACAAGGAACCAAGCCATTTGTGTAATCTGCCCAGCTCTGTGGAACCCTCTGACACTAAAGATATAGCGGACACCATCTGTTTCAACTTTTAAACGCCTGCTGAAAACTTTTTTATTCCTTCAAGCTTATGCAGGTAATTAAGAATACATCTTTCCACAATAGTTGTCTGATTTTAACTTTTTAATATGGTTTTTATTGTATGGTTTCATATGTACTTGTTGTGAAACACTTTGAAATTTTCTTTATGTATTAGCGGTACAGAAATATGGTTATAAATAAGTAAACAGGGGGAAGAATCATAGGAAAACATAGTGGTAGAAAAACTTCCTGTACAAAGTCTTTCACATCACTGTTGTTTATCCATGCCGTAACCCTAGTGGGAGCAATACTAGCTTTTGACAGTTAAGGTATTTTGTTTTATGGGATCCACCCCTTCTGTTCAAGAGAAGCTTCTGTTTTGGTTGAAATGGTTTTACTTGGTTTTGTAACCATATGTTTATATAGCTATAACCCATCCTGGGGACCTTATGGTGAAGGGCAGCTAAGGAATTTTATGAGTAAATGAAACAAACCACAGTTCCTGGGCTCAGAATTAAGTCCAAGCCAAGGATAGTGGTTGGAGGCCAACATCTGGACAGAACCACAAGACCTCTCTTCTACAAGCTTGAGAGTCTTATGTTAACCAGTTTCCATCCAAGTCAAACAAAGAAGAGGAACATTCTGCTTGGAAATCCCAGAAGCCTCGTTAATAATGAAATTCAGCCTGTCGCTCACCGTATCCAGTGTGACCGAGCACTCCCATCAGACTGCCAGAAGGAGGAGGTCTCTCCATTTGTCATTTTGTCAATGTCTGCTGAATTGGAGGAAGTTTCTATGTGAGTGTAGCACTTTGAAACTGATTTGAGCTTGTCTAATTCCTGGTTTCCATTTAAATCACTCGGGCATTCTGTAAAGAGATTGGAAGAAGCGGCAAAGACAGGTTAAGTAAAAACATTCATACCAGCATACTGACTTCTGCTTTCCTCTTCCTCCGTCCCCCTACCTTCATGGCAATCTACGAGACCTTTGAGGAAGTGATTCTCTTTCATTTCCTTGCAACACATTCATTGAGAATTTGCCTAGAGGAAAGGCAAGTAACCTCTCTCGCCTAGTGTTTCCTTTTCTCTCTTTTTTTAAAGAGCAGGTATTGAACTGGCGTCCAAATAGTACAAGCATCATCCACAGACTTAACTGTTAAGCAGACTGTGTGGATCTGGCTTCTGGTTTCTTTAGGTCCTTTCCCCTCTCTTGTTGGGAGCTCAGTCACCCAGGTTCACTATTAAAGGACTTACAGAGCTGCCAACCCTTAGGGAAGCCCACTCTGAGTTCCCGCATGAACTGCTAATCTGGGCACACATGAATGATTGTATGGGGGGATGCCCAGAGCAGACACTCATACAGCAATGTAACAGGCAGCCTCCTCTGAAGGTAGATAATTCTGCTACGCCTCTGTATTCTGAGTGACTGAATGACCCACCTCACAACCTATGCAGAACAATTACAGGTGCCTAGTGAAGGGTGATCTAGAGAAAACAAAAAAAGGGGGGCGACCGCACCCATAGTGACAAAAATACCACACATTAGTAAAATCAGAATTTAAACACGGTTCAAATAAGAGAGGCATAGATTGGCATCTCCACCTGCAGAGGAGCTTTGCCTCCAAGGATGTCTTGATACTGAACGGCTCAAGAAATGATCCTGACATGGATATTCAGAAGATTGAGGGGAAACACAATGAAGATTACAATTGCACCTCAGTGGCTGGCCCTGATTATAAACATTTTAGGTGATAAGAGGACAAATCAACTTCCAATACCTTTTTCTTTTAGGAGGAGCCGGTCTAAAGAATCCTTCAGTACGGAAGATCGCATGGTGCAAATATTGTTGAAGTACTCCAAGACTGGATATGGGATGACTGTGCTGGCGATACGGTGCCGGTGCAGGAACCTTAGGATCATGAAAGCGTGGAGACTAAGGCGCTCGTTCAACTCTGAAAATATGTCTACAAAACCTTGAGACAGAAAGGGAAAGGCGCTTAATAAGGTGAATACATATTTAGGTAGAGACAGAACATTTCCTGCTTCAGTTAATTAAGTGGCACTTAATTCTATCACTCGACTGGCTAGAACAGGAACAGAGGAATCTGTCGCCCCTCCAGATGTTGGTCTACAACTCCCATCATGATGGGAATTGTAGTCCAACAACATCTAGAGGGCCACTGGCTCCCAATCCCTGGGCTAAACATGAGATTAGTTAAATAAACCCCACTCAAGTCACCACTTAGGTGCTTCCAAACTACGCTAGTGGAAGGGGGGAAAGAAGCAGCAGTGCCCCTAAGAAAGAAACCATATGAAGCTACTGATAATTAAAACCAGAGTGTGAGGAGAAGCATATTCAATCAGTGTGAGCAAGTACATTTGGCCCCAACGAACAGGCTGATGGCTTAACTGTGTGTGAACCAAGTAATCATTGTATCCTAAACTACTGAAACTGTTTTGATATAATCCCTACAGAATGGTATGAGCTGGTAGCAGCATTTTTCCATGTTGTATGATCCTAGAAGTTTCTGGAAATATGACATGACACTTGTTTAAAAATCCTAGTCCATTCCTAGGTTTGGGGGATATGTTTATGAACACGGGTGCAGAATCTCCCAAAATCTCCAGTGTTCAGAAACTGGGAGTAGCCACACTCTATATGACTATATGTTCCTTACTTGGTACCTTGAACCATATCCTTAACCTCTTCTAGCTGTGAAAGACTGATAAGACATCCTTCAACTCAACTATGGGGCTCAAATAATGCACACAAACTAGTGAAACATGATGTTAAAAAAAAAAGAAAGGAGACCCGCAGATACTGTTCTCTTCTCAGACCTTTTCCTAGCACGGAACTCACAGCCCTCTTGCAGGGTGCCTGAGGGTTTGTTTTTTCCAGATTTAACAGTTTTCATATATTTTAGACATTGGTGTGGTGCAGTGGCTAAGAAGCTTGTGCTACGAAGCAGAAAGTTGCTACTCTGAATCTTGCCTCTTATAGAAACTCAGTGTGGACCTTCAGTAAACGTCAATCTCCCTCTATCAACATTGATCTCCCATCTGTAATATGAGGTCAATACTGGCCTTACCTTAGCAAGACTGTGAAAGCACTATGAATATTTGGAAAAACAAGCATTATTATTAGCTATGAGTACTTTTATACCCTGACTGTTTATTTTGGGTGTGCCCAAACAAAGCTACTAGAAACCTTGCAAAGGTTTGGCACTGCCTTGTGAGTCATGACCGTGCACTTCTCAGGAAAACACGAGCAAGTCAACATGACAGCTCCTGAGTAAACAAGTGATTAAAAATGAACCCCTTGAATGCTTCAGGGTGAAGCTAGCAATGGTGATAGAATTGCACACTTGAGCTAAGTGAGATGCCCAATCAAAGATTCCTTCTGCTATTGGATACGTTAGTTTTCACCAATCTGGTCTTATCCAGATGTTTTGGACTTCAACTCCCATAGCTATAAATCAACTGGAGAATGTGAAGCTGCCTTACAGTGGCAGAAGAATCATGCTAGGGAGAAAGTCCCACTGCAAAGTCTCTCCCAACCCTACCTGGAGATGCCAGAGGTTGAACTTGGGACCTTCTGCTTGCTCTACCAACGAGCTATGGCCCTTCTCCATTTGCTCTAACACCGGGCACCTTCCCAGGGGGTTACTGTCATGCTATCTTAAGTCCGTGGCCCATTGCATTAAGCTAAATCCACAGAAGCCATCTCCCTTCTTCCTTCCCATTTCTTACCTGGGACAAGCGAACAAGCCTGCAGCTGCCTGATCACGTGGCTAAGCTCCCCTTGAAGATTGGCTCCGCTGGAGTTCTTGAGAGCCTCCAGCATGTTCTCCACATCCACTGTGCCATCACCCTCAGGATCAAACTGAGCAAAAGCCTGAAGGGGAAGAAAAAGAAGATCAGCAGTTAGATGAGGAGAGAGGGGAGACCCCCGTTTTATCGTGCCCACTGTCAACGGTCTTTAACCACCTCAAATGGCAAAAGCAATTTTCTCCATTGGCACAAAGTTATAGCACACATGATACTCATCTGATGCTCTCTAGATGCAGCTGGCCTTTAGTGTGGCGACACTTTACCCTTTGAACTCCCTTCCGTTATATCTCAGCCACTTTCGTTATTGTCTTTTTGGCATTTAAACAGAGACCTTTAGCTCTGTTGGTATCTGTGGGATTTATTTTATGAATACAGTATTCAACTGTTTATATATATAATCGGCTTTTAAAGGGGGTGAACGAACGCACATGCACACAACTTGTTTTAACTTGCGTTGCCTTTTTGACCAATGGCTATGGGAGATGTAGCTGAGTCAGAGAAACAGCAAGTAGTTCAGAGATGCCCTCCGAGTCCATGGTTTCAACAGAGATCTGAAATGATCCCCAAAACTAGTAACAGAATCTCACTGGTTGTTTATCACAGTTATTGCTTTAACAAAATCTTAGACTGGACATGATGTTCTGTTTTCTTAAGTCAGATGGATTGTCAGTACGCTCCTGCAAACCTATTAAAAGTAGTAATAAACCATTTTTCTCCTAAGCTGCTACTGCACTAAGGTCCTGCTTTGGGGTTTACTACAGGCATCTGGTTGGCCGCTCTGAGAACAGGATGCTGGACTGAATGAGCCACTGATCCAGCAGGCTATTTTTATGTCCTTAGAAAGGACATACTTTTTTAAGGTATCAATTTTAGCTTGTTCTACTTTAAGTTTCCCTCAAGATGTAACCCAGAAGGGACTAGATTGTGAGCCCCTTTTAGGGAGTGTGATCGACACAACTGAAATTGTTGTAATGCAACAAAAGGATAGGGCAGTCTGTAAACATACCTGAAGTGTCTTATGTAAGCAACAAGGTTGTTTGCTTTCACCAACTAAAGCTAGTCTCCCTTCTGGTCCTTTAACTAATCCGTGATGGCCAAAGGTTAGATATACACATGGCATCAGCATAAAGGCTCAAGGCCTACTTGTTTGAGCTAAAACAGCCATTTGAAAAAAGGGCAAAATACTTTCTCTCCATGCCTTAGATTATGCCAGCCTATTTTGTACAATTGACTGTAACTTGTTCTACACACTGTTGCGTGTGCATCATTGCTGAGCATGCTGCTTGTAAATGGATATGGATTATCCTCATTTCAAAGGTCAGCAGTGAAAATGCTAGTCACATGCTTAACCACAGCATGGGAGGACAGACTATGTGTTGGCAACCAGAGTGGTGTTTGGCTACGTGACCTCCCAAGTAGCACCATTTAAACAAAGCTGGCCAGGTGCTTTGTGTGCTGTGTACTACTGTCAACAAGTACATCCAATCCTAGTTTGCATGAAAAATTATAGTGATTTGTGGCTAGCTGTAACTGCAGAGACAGGGAAGTCATTTTACCTGCTCTGCAGTTGGGCTATAACCTTATCTGAACATGTACTCTCTTGGTGAAAGGCAGGGAACAGTTGCTAGGGGAAGTAAGTGTGTTCACCTGTCCCTTCAGTTCAGCCACAATGCTCTCTCTTGATATAAATTTGCTGAGCTGAAGCCATGTGTGGGTGGATCTGCTGGCTGATTTCTGGGGTGCCAAAGACCTCAGAAGTGACAGGTGTTTTATTTTAACATGGTGAATGCATCTTCCAATTACTGTCCAACATTGGTTGACAGTTCGTTTCCATCCCCGATTCAAGGTGCTCACAGTAACTGTTCTAAACCCTAAACAATTTAGGTCCCAAATTTCTGAAAGACCGCATCCTTCCCTACAGACCTGTCAAGCTCAGTAAAAGGGTCCCCTTGGAAGTTCTACCACCCTCAGAAGGTTTTTTGAGGAGAGCAGAGGCCCAGGAGAAGTCATTCTCTGCTGGAAGGCCCTAAACTGTGCAATTCCTTCCGCACAGAACTGTGTCCAGCTTATTCAGTATACAGCTTTTGGTAAATGCTGAGTATGCAGCTTTCCCCCCTGACCTTTGATACCTGAGATATGAGTTGCAGGACCCACCCTATTCCAGTGAATGTAGTCCGTTTTAACTGTTTTTAATTCTGAATTTTATGTAATCAAATGATAAATGATAAAAGCAGGTTAAAAGGTACCCCTGCTCGTACGGGCCAGTCGTGTCCGACTCTGGGGTTGCGTGCTCATCTCGCTCTAGAGGCCATGAGCCGGCGCCGTCCGAAGACACTTCCGGGTCACGTGGCCAGCGTGACGAAGCTGCAGCTGGCGAGCGAGCACCAGCGCAGCACACGGAAACGCCGTTTACCTTCCCGCTATAAAGCAGTCCCTATTTATCTACTTGCACTTAGGGGTGCTTTCGAACTGCTAGGTGGGCAGGAGCTGGGACCGAACGACGGGAGCTCACCCCGCCACGGGGATTCAAACTGCCGACCATACGATCGGCAAGTCCTAGGCACTGAGGTTTTACCCACAGCACCACCCGCGTCCCAAAAGTAGGTTAGATTGTAGCATCTGAATTCTCACTGTCGGTCTCAGATTGTGCCCCTATATAGCACAATCAGAAGTCAGGCAAAATTGTTATGGGCATAAGTGGTTGATTGGTAAAGGTGTTGTACGAGGTCGGGAAGACTTCCACTGGTTATTTGAATGGATAGAAAACAAGGCTGTGCAAACCTTATGCTTTCATGTTGGTTAGGAGTTTACATCATGCCACCTTGGCAGCATTATGGGCTGAGCAAAGTCTGGCTGCTCAGCCTCATTCGCCTCGGAGCTCCTCAGTGTGTCTATTGCCTGACAACACCAATAACAAAGGGGGAAATGCCCCCTGAATAAACCTGACACCAAATTATTTCTGATACGTACAAATCTTTTTGAGTACACTTGTATATGTCTGTTTACACAAATCCCTTGAAAAAGCAACATCCATGTGCATGTGCTCTTCTCTACTGTCTCTGTGGGGTGTGGGTTGATCCAGGGGGAGGGAGGCAAGAGGTGAGCAGAGGAGCTGGCATTTGATAAAAAAATCTAAATGTGCTCACAGGCCTGAAAAAGGTTGATGCCCGCTGTCAATACTATATTCATCTTAATACTGCATGGACCATATTAGGGGCTCTTACGTGGCAGAAAAGTTCCAAATAATTTTTTAGTAGACAATAAATAATCACGAGTTGGAAGAGGAAGAAGATGGGCTCAGGAGAGGTGCGTGGAACGAAAGGTCTGAGGGAAAAGGAAAATATGTTTTCTCCACAGTGTCTGGGATGGTGGATCTGTGATGCCATGTGGGAACACCCCAAACTTCTCCACTGATCCTCAGAGCTGGCTAGTCAAGCCAACCCCAATCACCCCACCCAGATTGTCAAATGACACACTCCAACTCATGGCAATGAACAAGTGCCGGAGACTCAAATACAGAACGCTGTACGGAGAATTCTTCAGAGCGGAGGGTCAACCTCTGAAGTGGTGCTCATCAACCACATACAGGTTTACAGACTCAGCTAAAGTAACTTGGGCTCCTGAGAAGTGAAGCTTTTTCTTCTTTAAAAAATAAATAAATCTCCGCATATATTACTTGTGCTCAAAATTTCAAATAAATCTCTGAAATGCACAAGCAAATCATGTGGGACAAAAACAACAACAACAAATGGAGCTTTGACCCAGGCTTACAAGTGACAGAGCTTCAGAGCCAACACCCCCTTTTTCCATTCACTTAAGCAGGAGGAATCACAGTTCAAGGGCCCAGCCAGGCAAAAGCACTTCAGGAGGGTGCAGAGCAGGGGCAGTGAGGAGTGTGGCCTGGGTATGAGGCTTGACCCGCGGAGAGTTCTGAGGGTTGAATAGAGAGGCCTGGAAGGCTGTTTGTGGTCCTCAAGAGCATATTTGCAAGTGAACAAGGAAGTGTTGCAAAAAGGCAGAGAGCTCTGTGCATTGCTAAAGCCTAAGGGCCAGCAAAATCAAACAGCTTCCCTACCTGAGCATCAGGTCATGTTTCTTAACAGGGTGTTGTCCCCTGAACCTTTGCCCTGAAGTGTTCTCTTTCTCTTCATACTATCACAATTACATGTTACATAAAGGTGAAACTGTCCACACCCACTCTAAAGGCAATGCAGGAGTTTGCAGGCTCAAAGCAGGCATTTTTCAAACAGCACTTAAACTGCTTTTTGCATTTTCCACAACAACTGCTTGGATGTGTAGTAATTTTAAATCAATTCTCTTCCATTTTCTGCCTCACATAAAACCCACTGAGGAAACAGATATTCCAAACTAAAATAACTCCTAGCATCACTTATGAAAAACAACCAGCATCTGTTCTCCCTTATAGGCAAACATTGTCATGAACCCTGTTAAAATGAAAGGAGAAGGATTATTTAATACTTCCCATAATTAACTGTTTGTGAAACCAATGTCCCCTTCTACAGGCATTACCCCACACAAAATTCAATCTAGGTTCTTATGCAACAATAATCTCAGTTTAGAAACTCCCCTAATTACCAGTATAGCATACTGTAACTTCTAACTTCCTTTCATGAGCAGCAGCTTCTGCGAGAGATTGCAGGAGTTAAAAGCTCCAGCATATATGCTTCAAAACCACAGACACTGCTTTGGATTGGAAGAGGGCACTACATTTAACAGCATGGGAAAATATATCCTCTGGGTCATGCTTTCAACAGAACTGCAGGTTATTTATGGCCATGGGTCATATGAGGAAAAGGTTGCTTGGAAACACAACTTAGTACTGGACCAAAACGTGTAACTGGGAGTTGCAGTCTCAAAAAATATGGAGGGCCAAGTTTGCCTATGCCTGTTCTAAACCATCGCTGGGGAGCCAACAACAGCATTTTAAATCTGCTTCTATAGGCCACACAGAGCCACTGCTGCAGGAAGGAGACCCAGGTTCACACCTGTCCACCCTCAGCTCAGGGTTTACAAGTCATACTCTTACCCTAAGATGCATATCTGAAAATGCAGCAGCCCACCACAGAAAATGGTTGTTGAGTAGACAACACAGATAAAGTAATCTAAAGCATTTCACCAAGCCACAGAACTATACAAAACTGTTAATAGAAATACTTCCATCTCAAATCCATTCCTGGGCAAGACTCAGTAAACACACAGGATCTCACTCCCAAGTTTCCATAGAGCTGAATCGCAAGGCTACAATCCTACAATGCTGTACGTTTCCTAAAAGGAAGCCCTGAAGTGAACACAATAGTGTTTGCTGTAGAGCCCACTCTGCAGGAGGTGGTTGCTGTCCTGCCTTGTGCATTTCCTAAAGGAGAAACCCTAAACTGAGCACACTGGAGCTTACAGGTGAGTAAATACTTGACACAGGAGTGCATTGCAAGGCCGCAGCTGTCATCCCTGAGCACCCTTCCCTGGGGAGTTAAGGCCCCAGAAACACAGAGTAGTTCAGTTCCAAGTATACATGCAAATAAACAAATGGAACCCAGTCATAATATATTAAGAAGTAGAACACATGAGGAGGGGGATAAGTGATAGCGGGGTTTTTTTAAAAAAAAAAGTTTGTATCTTCAACTTTTCAAAGTTGCATTTTTTAAAACTTGAATTTTGAATTTGTTTGTGAACCTCTCTGAGCTGCTTTGGAGACCTTTTTTGGCAGAAAGATGGCACAAATATAAACTCTAACAGCACAGAGAGGCCTGCACTGCAAGCCTGCCATCCTACTTTGCATGCTTCCTAAGAGTAAACACAAGAACACTTACTTGGGAGTAAACACCACAGAAGAGTGCATTGCAAGGCTGCCCTCTCTACTTTGCATAAGAGGAAGCGCCAGAACCAAACACAGCAAGTATTACATAAGCCTGCACTGCAAAGCTGCTGCCCTTGGGCATCTTTGCCTAGGGCAGCAAACCCTACCGAGCAGAGAATAGCCCTCCACCCTTCCGTTTGGGTGCATAGGCTATGCTGCTCAAACACACATATGTAGATGCAATCCCCTCAAACAGAGGAAGCGGCCATGTTGAATCAAACCACTGGCCCATTTGGCTCAGTATTTTCCACAATGATGAGAAATGGCTCTCCTGGATTTCAGACGGGGGGAGGGGTCTCTTTCCCAGCCCTATCTGGAGATACCATTGGGAACTGAATTTAGGAACAGGTACTCTGCCACGGAAAGGTGATCCTTTGCTTAAAAGAAAACAAGATTCTAGTCCTCATTTTTCTGAACAAAGAGCTTAAAGAGGAATGTACGAAGCTGCCCTATATTGACAGTTGGTCCATCCAGCTCAGTATTCTGGACACTGACTAGCAGCTGCTCTCCAGCGTTTCAGGCATTCTCCAGCCGTTATCTAGAGATGCCAGGGATTGAATCTTGGACCTTCTGCATGCAAAGCGGGTACTCTAACAGTGCTTCAAGTTTAAGTGCAGTTTGAACCAGGATCTGAGATAGCTAGATTCAGAAAAGTTTTCTCCTTAAACAGCTGAAGGGGATGTGTGACATGTCAAGAAGGAAATGCCTTACTTGTGAGTGGTGGTGATAAACATGACATCTGTATAGCACTATCAGGTTTAGGGATTCTAGTCCTCATTATTCTAAATAAAGGTCTAGCTTAAATAACAACATAACAAGCTGCCTTATACTGAGCCCATAGTGGTTCATCTAGCTTTGTATTCTCACAACCCCAGAGTCGTCTGCGACTGAACCTAACGGTCAGGGGCACCTTTACAACTATTTGTAGCGGCTCTCCAAGGTTTCAGGCAGGGAGCCTTTCCCCAGCCCTGCTGGGATATGCCAGAGACCAACCTGGGACCTCCTGCACGCAAACATAATGCTCCACCACTGCCCTGTGCACTTTGCCCTAAAAATAAAGCAAGACTCTAGTCCTCCTGATTTCAACATAGGCTGCTTCAAACAGGAACCTAGGAAGCTGTCTTATACCAAGGTAGACCTCCGGGGTCCACCTGGAGGAGGTCTCCGCCCCCCCCCCAGCAGCCCTGCCTGGAGATGCCAAGGGCGGAAAGTGGGGCCTCCGAAGCACCTGCCCCACGCACTGAGCTGCCACCCCTTTCCCCATGGTGTGGGGGGGGGCTCCCGCTCACCTCCTCGCTCCTGGCTCGCTCCTCGGCGGCGGCGGCTTCCCCTCCACTCCCGCCTCCTCCCGTGGCGGCTGCCCCGGCGGTGGCGGCGGCCCCCGCTGCTCCTCCTCCGCCGCCTCCTCCTCCTCCCGGCGTCGGCCCGGCGCGCGCCTCGAGGGCCTCGCAGAGCTGCTCGAGGCTGACGGCGTGCTCCCCGCGGCCCAGGCGCTCCTCCAGCCAGCGCACCAGGGCGGCGTGGTGGCGGGACAGCAGCGGTTCCGCCGAGGGAGCCTCGCGCAAGCGGGCCGCGGCCTCCTCCCTCAGGCGGGCCTGGCCGAGCAGCACCGACGCCGCCGGCAGCAGCGGGGACGGGGACGAGGACGGCAGAGAGGCCGCCGACGGAGGTGCCGAGGGCCGGGCGGCGGCCGGTGAGGAAGAGGACGAGGAGGCCGCCGCCGTCTCCATGGCGCCCGGCGAGGAGGCCTCCCTGGCGGCGCTGCCGCTATTCCGGGCCCCTCCTGCGGCGGCGGCGGCGCAGGGCGCCGTTTCCTCCTCCTCCTCCTCGCCCTCGCTGTGGCTGCCCACGTTCCCCATGGAGCGCCCGAGCCCGGCTTCCTTCTGCCGGCCGCTCCTCCTTCAGCTCGTCCCTGCGGCTTCCCTCAGGACGCCGAACTTCCGCCAAGGCGGCGTCGCAAACGCCCGCTCGCCTAGCGGCCGTTTTGCGTCACCCGGCCGCAAAGCAGCGCCGAGGACGCTAGCGCGCGTTCAGAAGGGCTCGATTTGCGGCAGCGTCGCCCAATAAGGAGATGGGTTGTCGGCTTTGCGGCAGCGTCGCGTACGCAGCCCTTCTAGGGAGGGGAAGGAACCGTAGCCTCTATGGTTCGGAATGTTGTGGCGCGGCCGCCAAGAATTACAGTAAATACAGAATGGGAACAGCCCCCTGGTGTCGCTTTACGGCAGTGTCGTAAACCCAGCCTCTATGCTGTAATAGGCATATTTATTAAAAACATAGGAAGCAACCTTATACGTACCAAGTCAGAGAATTAGTCTATCTAGCTCAGTATTGTCTGCACCAGGTGGCCAGCCATTTTGGGCCTGAAGGCCACATTCCCTTAAGAGGGCCACATTCCATTCAGGCATAGCTGTCAACTTTTCCCTTTTCTTGCGAGGAATCCTATTCGGAATAAGGGAATTTCCCTTTAAAAAAGGGAAACGTTGACAGCTATGCATTCAGGGCGGAACCAAAAGCAAAAGTGGGAGAAGCATATGCAAATTTTGCATTTGTACAATAGGCTAGTTTCTACACACATGCCTCTTTGATTATTATTATTATTAATCGCATTTATAGCCCACCTTTTTCTCCAAGGTCAAGTTAACAGACATAGTTCTCCACCTCATTTTAGTCCCCACAACAACCCTGCGAGGTAGGTCAGACTGAGGGGCAGTGACTGGCTCCCAAGGTCACTCAGCCAGCTTATGGCCAAGTAATGGATTTGAACCCTGGTCTCTCCCAGGTTTTAGCCTGCCCCTCTTAACTGTTACACAAGGCTTCTGAAATCCTCTATCCAGCCAGGCAAACGATTCCGTGTCACATTTCAAGGACTCATTCCAGCCAGGCAAAAGGACTCAAGAAGGGTGCAAAGCACAACCCAAAGACTGCCAGAGTCAGAGAACAAGCAGGACCGAAGAGCAAGACCACAAGTGTTACTTATATGGAGCATCTGGAACCCGGCTGCCCATCCAAAAAGACTCCCAGAGTGGCTTACTACAGTCCGTTGAAAACCACACAGCCCCTGTCCGACAGGCTTACAATATAAAACAAAAGCCCACAAGAAAAACGAGTATAGAATAATAGGGTGGAAATCAAACTTGGCCAGCAGTTCTTAAAATGACCAGTTGACACAGTTCAGAGGTGCCTGGGGGACGTGGTATTTTGGCAGAGCTGATGGCATGACCTCTGCCTCCCGTTGCTCCAGCACTAGAGCTCCCTTAGGCCTTGCTGCTCAAGCAGAATCCTAGGTGGCAGGAGAACCCTTTTTATCCCCCTCCCAGCCCAGGAGGAGCCAATGGCCAGCATGGGAGAGCCAGCCAGCGGGGAAGCTTCTTCCCTGAGAAGCTGTAGTGACACTGCTGGCCACGTGGGGCAGTGGTCTGGTCCAGCAGCTCCCGACGCTTTACTGAGAAGCTGCAATGATGCGCCTCACCACTTGGGGCACTGCTCAGCCGTTCCCGAAACTTGTTTTATTTAACCATTCCTAACATTTTTCTCCTCGCATTTTCTAATCTCAGTAACTGACTGACCCAGGGGGTGGGGTGTGTGTTACAGGGCAAGTTTGCCAAAGATGATCAAAGTTATTGGTCATAGAAGGGGCCCTAAGAGTCATCTAGTCCATCCCCCTGCTATGCAGGACTTTTGGCACACAGTTCCCCATCCAGTTTGAAACCATGCCAGACCCTGCTTAAGCTTTGCAAATGTACTAGCAATTTGACCACCAGGTCAATCTAACTGGGTTATAAACATGACTTTACTTAAATTGTTAAAGGATAAAGAGTTTTGATCCATGTTTTTAAAAGCATTATATGTGGCTATATCATAAGCATAAATGTATCTAATAAACATTACCTTGCTAGGTTACCAAATACAGAAGTTGGCCCTACTGCTGCTTCTTATCAGGGATAAGGTAAAGGTAATGGGACCCCTGGCCATTAGGTCCAGTCATGTTCGACTCTGGGGTTGCGGCACTCATATTGCTTTATTGGCCGAGGGAGCCGGCGTACAGCTTCCAGGTCATGTGGCCAGCATGACTAAGCCGCTTCTGGCGAACTAGAGCAGCGCACGGAAACGCCGTTTACCTTCCCGCCGGAGCGGTACCTATTTATCTACTTGCACTTTTACATGCTTTCGAACTGCTAGGTTGGCAGGAGCTGGGACCGAGCGACGGGAGCTCACCCCGTTGCGGGGATTTGAACCGCCAACCTTCTGATTGGCAAGTCCAAGGCTCTGTGATTTAACCGACCTACATTAAGGAGGGGGGGGGGAATCATGGCAAGTGAACAGCGTGGAAAAAACAACCAGCCATGAAATGGCACCCATGAAACGAATACTGCCTCTTCCCATATGAATCGACTTGGACCCGGCGATCATCTCCTGAGGCCCTCCTTCATGTGCCTCCTCCAGAAGTCAGGAGGTTGGCAACACAAGAACAGGTCTTTTCTGCTGTGGCTCCCCGTTTGTGGAAAGCTCTCCCCAGGAATGTTTGTCTTGCTGCTGGCAGCTTCATTCCATATCTTTAGACACCAGGCAAAAACATTCTTCTTCTCCAAGGCCTTTGGCTAATTAGAAAAATCTGCCTTGTTGTAGCACCCTGCTTGTGGTTAACGCTTAGCTGGAATGAAATATTCAACGCAGCAATAGAGAAATTAAAATAATAATTTATTTGTCAGACAAATAAATGAGAGGCACAGTGGTATATGGTTACCAAGCTCTGGCCTGCCTTCCTGCCATTATGGCCAGCACTTATATTCCCTCAGCTCAGCCCCCTTGCTCCTCCTTTGGCTGCCTCTGTCCAATCAGCCTGGTTAAAATTCCTATTGGCTGTTTGCTAGAACCAATCATAAAAGATACACCCATTTCCTATTACCTTTTATGGGAGACAAAGAGCTATATTTCCTTCTATTTATAATTGGCAAATAAATAGCCATTAACCTCTACAAGGCACCTTAATTACCAGATAACCTTTTGCCCTAGACTAGGCGCCTTAACTAACATTTCATCTTTTGCCCTATTGCCCTATTCACTCCAAAACAGATGGTGGCTAATTTTATCTTTGGAGGTCATTAAGCAGAGGCTTGACAACCATATGTCAGGAGTGCTCCGATGGCGTCTCTCTGTCTGGCAGGGGTCCGGACCCAATGGCCCTCGTGGTCTATTCCAACTCTTCTATGATTCTATAATTTCTTACTTTCTAAATCCTTTGCATAATTACATTTAAGCCAATATTTCATACATATATAGTTTTTTTAGAAGAAAGGGAACTTAGTAAAAGCTAAGCTAAATTCTAAGTTTTCTCTAAATTCTCTGAAGCTTCAAAGCAGTTTCAGAGAGAGAGAGAGGCCTCTTCCCTTGGCCAGCTGCTGTTTGTATTAGCTCTTGCCCTTTTAACCTTAGGAAGATGTGGCTCAAGTTTAATGGGAGGCACTATTTGTTTTTGCAACCTTGATTGTATTCTATCATTTGTATGGTCAGTGTGACCTTTTGTTCCCAACCTGTAATTTCCTTTTACAACCCTGAGACACTGCTATAGATCAGGGGGGCCCTTGATCAAGAAGATAAACAGCTGCCAGAGTATGGTTTCTGCCTGGCATGAGAGATACAAACATTTACAAATATATATTTCTTCAAGGTCATTTTTAGAATACAGGAATCTGATCAAAATATAAGCCTTGATTAAAAATGCAGGCTATGATCAGATGCCTCATTGTGAGCTTCGGATGAAGGGCGGTACGCAAATTTAATCAATAATAAAATTCATAAATACAAGGCACATCGCAAATCAATAGATCGCTCAACCATTAAGCCCAGTGGGTGACTTTGGCTAAGTCAGGCTAAACTGTCATCCTAAACAACCTCACAGGGTTGTAGCGAGGATAAAATAGGAGGGAGAGTGTGGGGTATAATTCTAATAACAGATAAATAAATAAAATAGTAATACACCAACGACAGCTGGATCATCCCTCAAGGGTGAACAGGTAAGTGTTAAGCAGGCTCCTCAATGTCAGTTCTGTGGGTACCTTCACACTAAAGGCTTAGCAGACATCCACTGAACCTTAGGAGCATACAGTACAAATGAGAGTCCATCTCCTCCCAAGGATCAAAGCATCCAGACCAGTGTGTACAAGTTAGGACATTCTCAATGTTACCAATAGCAAGACCTTAAACTTGTCCTGTAACCCATATTACTGACTTAATTTACTCCCCACGGAATTCTGGGACCTGTAGTTCTGGGAGGGAAGGAAGGAGGCAAAAAAAAACCTTCAGAATTTTCAGCAGCCTTGCTGAACTGCAATTCCCAGAATCCTTTAGCAGGAAGCCTTTTTAAGCCGCCATAAAAACCCAAAACCGGCAAGCCTGTTTAGTTGCAGGCTTGCCGCTGTGACAAATGGAAGTTAAAGCCAGTTAGTTTGGAGCGGGTGAGTAGAGGCTGTTCTAAACAAAAATTGCCCTTTTCCCCTTATGGGGTATCCAAGAACCCATATAGAGTCCTTACATAGGTTCCCTATTGGTAGGAGAAGATAACAGAGGCCAACCAGAGAATATTGAGAAGCAAAGCAGCTAGTAAGCCTGATCTTTATTAAAGCTGTTGCAACAGGGTGCTCCCCTCACACCCAGGAGGACGGAGGAGGTACCAGAACAAAGGTGTGCCTGCCCTTATATGGTATAGACATTTTAAATTCCCTGCTCTGGAGCTCAAGACCACCCCTCCATACATCATACATACATCACAGAAGGGGTGTAACCCAAGACCACCCCCCACAAACATCATACCTACATCACAGAAAAGGTGGTCTACAACAGAAATTTGAATTACAGTGTATCTGAAGAAGTGTGCATGCACACGAACTAACTTAGTTGGTCTTTAAGGTGCTACTGGAAGGAAAAAGAAATTTGAATGTTATTGTTTTTCCTGTCTGCCAGTATTAAGTTGTGGGTGGACATAGCAGTTGACACAGAGATTTCTCCAAGTGGTTCTTTATAGTAAGATGGAACTGAACTGAACTGAACAGCTCAGCCGGCCTACTTTTATAGGCAGCCGTCTGTCAACATTGTAACAACAACACCCCAGGGTTTTCCGCCTAAATTACCGTATTTTTCGCTCTATAAGACGCACCAGACCATAAGACGCACCTAGGTTTTGGAGGAGGGAAACAAGAAAAAAAATATTCTGAATCTCAGAAGCCAGAACAACAAGAGGGATCGCTGCACAGCGAAAGCAGCGATCCCTCTTGCTGTTCTGGCTTCTGGGATAGCTGCACAGCCTGCATTCGCTCCATAAGACGCACACACATTTCCCCTTACTTTTTAGGAGGGAAAAAGTCTTATAGAGCAAAAAATACGGTAACTTACGTGGACCTGAGTGAAAACTATATACACAATTCCCCCTGGTGGCCAGGGTAAGAACATCAACACATAACACCCAGGTTATCTGATAATGCCTTATCTGATTGCCTTTCCTGGTAGTCTGCCCATTCCTTTGAGATGGTGATTTCCCAATTCCTGAGACAAAGGAAAGCTTCCCTCACCCCCCTACTCCTCCTTCTCCTCACAGAGAAAACATTTCGTCAGTTTGGGAGTCAAAATGGTTTCAGGATGGTCTTCCTGTGCTGCTCCAGACATGTGGTCCACATATCTATGTATGTGCTTGGTTGGTACATTTATGAACATTTATTAAATATATAAGACCTTAATTTTTTATTACAAGGCTGCCTTAGAGGGATTTCAGAGCTGAATCCTTTGCTTCTTGGCTGCAGAAAAGCAAGTCTGAGAAATACGGTAATTAGCATTGCACAGTCAGCATTCTGAAAGAGGCAGGCTTCTTTCCGGTGCCAAAGTTCACTACGCTACAGGAAAACGGGGACATTACTTCTCTCTTAAACATTTAAAAGCGCTACAATAAATTACTTCACTGTTAAAACATTTAAAAACACACAAAGGCAGACCAGTGTCCCTAGGAAGTTGCAGAAGTTGCAAGCTGTGCTCCGTGAAACCATGGCCACTCGTCTGTTTGAGGACAGGGCTCACGCTGCTATTTATCAAAAATACAGGTTTTCCCCGCAGCAGAACCTACAGGGCGTGATCTTCTCGTACCTGGAAGAAAAGGTAAGAACAATAGTGTGTATGAGTCTGAACTTATACCCGTAGATCACTGCATTCATACAGTTGGCATAATTTTATATAAAAGGAGAGCTCCATTATGAACTTTCTTGACTCTGATACCAGTCTTTATCCCGAAGATGTCCTAGAAGGCTTCCTGGCCTTCTTAATACTTTTGGGAAAAATTAGCATGGTCAATGACTCCTCCTGCGTCAGCTGGTAGACGAGGAGGCTGAGCAGCCTAAAACAAGGCCCTGCTGCGCCTCTGGTCCTTTCCAACTCTACAATTCTACAGTGTCACTTTGCTTCCCGAAGTAAATATTCTGTCTCTTTCATTTATTGTAAACAACCAATCTTTGTTATTCCTTTTCCGTGAAAACTTCTAGCAGGCATAAGGCTAAGGGTAAACATATATTCATAACAAACAAACATTAGAACTCTAGCAAAAGGTCTTACACCTCTTGGTACTGTGCCTAGGTAGTAACAAGGGGGTGGCAGTGATATAAGAAGAAAATGGAGTTGGCTTTTATAGGCCAACTGCCCATCAAAGGGACCCAGTATCCCTGAAGTCCATTACGGGTCAGAGAAGAACAAGTGAAGGCAGGAACCAACTGAAAGAAGCAGTTTTCTCTTGAGACACAGTTACCATCACCCCACTGTGCCAGGAGGCGAGAGGCGACCCAGAACAAAGGTCCCTTGGGGGCTACCCAGCTGGTTCCTCCTGCCATTTTTCTGCGTCAAACCAGCCCATGACATTTTGGGTTAATTAACAGCTGGTTTCACTGTATTCAAGTGAAAACTGCTCATGTCTCGGACCTAGATGAGTATGGCCTTGGGTAAGTCAAGAGTGGGAAAGCTGTGTCCCTCACGATGCTGTTCCTTTGACTACAACTCCCATCCATGCTAATTATTGGCCATGCTGGCTGCGGAGGACGGGGGGCTGTACACTCCCAACAACATTGGAGTGGGTGGGTGCAGGATCACAGGTTCCCTAAAAGGTAAAGGTACCCCAGACCATTAGGTCCAGTCGGGACCGACTCTGGGGTTGTGGTGCTCATCTCGCTTTATTGGCCGAGGGAGCCGGCGTACAGCTTCCAGGTCATGTGGCCAGCATGACTAAGCAGCTACTCGCGAACCAGAGCATCGCACGGAAATGCCGTTTACCTTCCCGCCATTGCGGTACTTATTTATCTACTTGCACTTTGAGGTGCTAGCCTTGCTGAAAATGACCTGGCGATGCATTTCTGAGATGTGTCGCTATCTTTTCTCAGAGAGTGAGCCCTGGGCAGCTGGCAGTCGACGTGGGTTGTGGCTCGGGCCAAAGCACTCGGATGCTGGCAAAACATTTTGAGAAGGTGGTCGGGACAGACATCAGTGAAGCTCAGATCGAGGAGGCCAGGAGAGCTCCACAACCGCCCAATGTCTCTTATCTGTAAGTAGGAGCTGACCTCGCACGTGTATGGCTGAGAGAAAGTGGGCAGGAAGACGTTTTTCTCCCTCTCTCATCACACTAGAACTCTCGAAGCTGAATGTTGGAAGATTCAGGACTGACGAAAGAAAACACTGCTTCATGCAGTCCATGTTTAAACTATGGAACTCCCTCCTACATGAGGCAGGGACGGCCACCAACTTGGATGGCTTTAAACGAAGACTAGAAAAATTAAGGAAGAGGCCTATCAGTGGCTACTAGCCACTATGCCTCTGCTGGACCTACAAGGTGGGCAGAGTGAAGGCCAGGGTGGCTGAGAGTTGTGAAGAGAGATCCCTCTCTCACTCCCAGAGCTACCACTCCATACCCGTCAAGTGTCCCTATTTCACTGGGACATTCACAGATTTACAGAAGGGAATGGCGTTCCCAGATCAATCCTTTTTCACAGGGTACTCTGGGAATTGTGAGGGAAATAGGGGTCTCTCCTAACAACTCAGCACCCTCAACGAACTACAGCTCCCAGGATTCTTTGGGGGAAGCCATGACTGTTTAATGCGGTATTATCACAAATGTATTTTTTTAATTATTATTTTTTACATAATTTTTTATTGATTTTCCATTAAACACACCAACATACATACATATATTATACAAATGAGTCACATATTTATCTTAAGCTCCGCCGAGCCTCGGACTCCCCTCCATTTGTTCGGTAAGTATCATAAAATTTCTAGCATCTCGTATTTTGTGTATTTTACTTTGTCTACCATACGCTGTTAAGAGTTATTTTAACCCTGCCAGTGTCTTTAAAGTTTTACAATTGTCTTTTATATACCTCAAGTATTTACTCCAGTTTTCTTGAAACTTCTGTTCACCCTGGTCTCTTAATTTTCCTGATATTCTGGCCAGTTCTGCGTAATTAACCATTTTAACCTGACATTCCATTATAGTAAGTATTACATCCGTTTTCCAATTCTGGGCTAGCATAGTTCTTGCTGCCATCGTGGCATATAGAAAGATATTTTTATCTTTTTTTAAATTTCCTTTCCTATCAATCCTTTCCTATCAATGGTTTTATCAGGGACTTCTGGCAACAGCCTTTTTGAGGTCTTAGATATATGGTAATGTTCATAAGCATACCAACCAAGCAAGTACATAGACCAGCACAGGAAGTCCGACCTGGAACAATTTTGATTCCTAAACTGAGCAAATGTTTTCTCTGCAAGGTCAAAGTGGGAAACCTCCCATTGTCTCTTTCCTCACAAATCATGTCTTACGGCACATTTAAGATATGAATATGGTGTGAGCCTGTGAGATGGCCCAGGAACTAAGTATTTATCATTACAAAAGACTAGCAAGGCTCCCCAGGAAATCCAATCAAGTAACCTGCCAGACAGGAGATAAACAACGACAGGAGAAAAACAACATTCAAAATTTCTGTTTTAGACCGCCTTTTTTGTAATGTAGGTATGATGTATCTGAGGGGTGGTCTTAGGTTGCACCCCTTCTGTGATGTATGTATGGGGGTGGTCTTGATCTACAGGTTGGCAATTTCAAAAGTCATTATAAGGCCTTGCGCGCCATTTTTCTGGGTCGTCCTCCGTCCTCCTGCATGTGAGGGGAGCACCCTGTTGCAACACATCAATAAAGATCAAGCTTACTAGCTGCTTTGCTTCTCAATATTCTCTGGTTGGCCTCTGTTATCTTCTCCTACCAATAGGGAACCTATGTAAGGACTCTATATGGGCTCTTGGATACCCCATAAGGGAAAAGGGCAATTTTTGTTTACAACACATGCAGGTTTTGTTTGCGGGTTTCCCAATGGGGCATCTGGCTGGCTACTGTGAGAACGGGATGCTTAGCCAGATGGGCCTTGGGCCTGATCCAGCAGGCTTCGAACAATCACCTTGCCATCTCCTCCCACAGGGTGTGCCCTGCCGAAGACCTCCCTTTCGAAGATGGCTCTGTGGACCTGGTCACGGCTTTTGCGGCCGTCCACTGGTTTGACGGGCCTCGCTTTCTGAGGGAAGTGGACCGAGTTCTCAAGCCGTCAGGCTGTGTGGTCTTCAGCTCCTACAACCGGCACATGCAGTTGTGTTACAAAGATTGTACAGACGAGTTAACAGAGATCTTCAGAGAGGTCAGTCCATCACACAGGCCTGCTTGCCCAGACCTCGGACCTGAGGTCTGCCCTCAGACCACATATTTCAGGGCCATCCCTGCCAGTTTTCTAGCCCCAAATGTCTGTGGGGTTGTTGTTTTTAAGTGTCCTTCCTGTAGAAGGATAGAAGAGTCCTTCAGTCTAGGTTAATTGAGGAAACCTACAAGTCCTGGATGCATTTTAATCCCTCCTTCAAAACACTGGCACTATGGAAAAGAATATCATTTCAGGGCCCAGGTGAGGACATGAAGGGGATAAGAAAAATTCATCCCACCCTCTGAAATCTTTGCCATGAGAAGCTCTTATGGTCAGCTTGTTTTACATTTTTTTGAGAAGTTTTAAGACCCTCCTATGCAGAAAGATTTGTGACTGTGTGGCTATTTTCTGTTAGCTTATTGCAGTAATATATATAAAGCCAGTTTCTACAAAGCACCATGACTTTCAACACTTTTACCAACCCCCGCTCAGTAATTAAAATAGTCCATATATACACACACACACACCACATAAAACAAAAGACCTCCAAGTGGTTTACAAGGTAGTCTAAAATATTACAGTCAAACCTCGGCTGTCGACCATAATCCGTTCCAGAAGACCATTCGACTTCTGAAACCGAAAACAAAGCGGAAGCCTCAGTACAATAGGGAAACTCAAAACAGAAGCCGCGTAGCATGTTTGACTTCTGAAAATCGTTCAAAAACCAGAGCAGTTACTTCCGGGTTTTCGGTTTTTGGGTGCCAAAACGTTCCAAAACGGAGGCATTCGGGAACCGAGGTCTGGCTATAATTTGAAATACCAATTTAAAAAACATATAATTTGAAATACCAATTTAAAAAAACATTTTAAAAAATAAATAAAACTGACCATTTCAAACACTTATAGCTACTAAAACCTAGGTAGGCATGCGGGACTGAAAACGTTTTTAGCCAGATATGTCAATGGGCAGGCAGTTCCAAAGTGCTGCCACAATAAAATATTGATTTCTTGCAAGTGCTGAATGAATGTTACGTGACACTTGTGAAAGTGCCAGTTTCACAGATCCCAGCCATCAAATGGGCACATACTGGGTGACAGTCTTGAAATACGTTATTCTATAGGCTGCCACACCTCACACATTTCCCTCAATGCTTTTAGTCTTTCCATATAGGGAGCATCTGCATGTTGACCATTTTTCTACTCTGGATTTCTGCACCTTTTACAGCTCAGCATCCTCTTTTATGCAGCATGCTCTGAACAGCGAGATTTTGCAAGCATAAAAAAATGACTGTGGCTTCCCACCCCACCCCCATCCCTTCTCTCTCTCTCTCTCTCTCTCTCTCTCTCTCTCTTTTCCAGATCCAAGACCAGCTTCTCACCTTGAAAAATGCAAGGATCAAATCACTTGAGAATGATTACCAAGAAATCTTTGATTCTTTGCCCTTTCAGGAGAAGAAGAGGTGAGTGGATCAGGCCCTTTTGTACAATGCGGTGCATGGACCCAGCCATGCCAATCTCTTCAATCTCCTGCTAAAAACATTTCTGTTCCACCAACCTTATGCAAACTATTAAGAATGCATCCACAGTTGTTAAATGATACCTGTTTTTAACTTCTTCTTTTTCCAACTTACTGAATTTGTAAGTTGTATGGTTTTGTTGCTGTAAACGGCTTTGATATATTTTTATGACACAGCAACGTACAAATATTTTTGTAACTAAACAAATGCAAATTGGGAAGTCCGGAACAATGCTGTCAAAGTCACTAAGTTGAACAGCCACACTCTCCTGAGCAAACATACATGTGATTGACACCACTTCTGTAGTCAAAAGATTTCTGTACTCTCAACTCAGCCCCACACTTCTCCTAAAGCTTTCTGCTTCTTTCCAGGATGACGGATATTTTCGATAAAATTCCCCTGAGCGTTGCTGACGTAATAGGATATATCCAGTCACTCTCGCCGTACCGACGTTATCTGGAAGCCCAGCCTGAGGAGGCGAAATCACTTCTCCAAAACACAGAGCGAAGGTGACAAAATCTGTTTGCTGGAGTAAGCCAAATGTGGAAGGGCCAAGGAACCATGGCTAAGTCCACTAGGAGAGTCGTGTTGAAGTCTTTAGCCTGTGATGTTGCAGGTCTTTTCATAGATGGCATGCAGTAGAATTTACCGGTAACTGATGTCAGTACAAGATGCCAGCAAAGCAGAAGGGCTTGGATTTCCATATTTTTTCCTGCAATGAAAATTCAGCTCCAATATGCACGCTGTAATTTTTAATTCAAAAAATTCCCATGTAGAATAACAAAATTGTAGAGTTGGAAGGGACCCCCCCTCCCCCAATTAGCCCAGGGATGGAAGGAAGAGATAACCACGACCAGAAAAGAATGGCAAACCAAGTTGGTGACAAAATTAACTGGGAAGCTCAGAAATCAAGAAGACAAGAACTTTAAGAAAGAATGGGAAAAGTTTATAATTTATCTACGAGACTACTGTAAGCAAGTTAAAACATTAGCAGGATTTTAATCACAATTGTAAAGAAACAGTTAAGTGTGGATAATTTAGAAGGATAAAAATTTGGATTAGTATTGATATGCAGTTGTAAATATCAGTAGGACCCATGGAAGGGATGCGTGGGGGAAGTCAGGAGATTCAGAGTAATCTCAATATTTGGGGGTTTTTTTGTTACATGTTTATACTTTTTAAAAATCAAATTAAAAATTATTTTAAAAAGGAAGGGACCCCTAAGGGCCATCTAGTCCAACCCCCTGCAATGCAGGAATCTCCGCTAACGCATGTGAGTGGCGAAGACAGAAGTGTTGCCAGATGCCAGCTATTCATTTAATCTGTGCATAAGCCATGCTTCAAACCTTATGCCAGCTTTATGCCATCAGTCCCATTTCCCCACAGCCGCCGTTTGCCGCATTTTATTGTACCAGTTTGTCAAAGAGGCAGCCTCCCAAATTCTTCAAGTATCTCACCATTATGCGCCTGGCTGCCGTCAAAAGACAACTTGTTTGAACCATGAAAAGATGGAGCGGTGCTATCTCTGGACATTTTGAGGTGTTTTGTCCAGTAATTGTTTTCATTTCAATGAATCCCGGAACTGAACCCTGGTTTCTGCTCTCTTGCTTTCCTTCCCCTAGGTTTCTGGAGACAATGGGCGTTTCTTCTCGGGATACCCAGCTGGAGTTGCGCACGAAGCATATTTGCATCTTGGGCTGCAAGAGCTCCTGAGAGGAATGTCTGTCTGAATGCACTAATGGACTCCAGCTCTATCAGTCGTGAAGACAGCAGGTTGTGATTCCAGGGTTCCATTGATTTCAAGGAGAGTGGGAACGAGATGCTATCAAAGGGCCAGGAGCCTTCTGAAGTCACCTCTTCCCTGCAGCAGTGATTGGTTTGTCTCCTTGGACCTTGTTCCAGAAGCTCTCTGCAAACGATCCGTTTAGCCCACTGATAAGAGCTGGCAAGCTGTTGGGTGAGGAGGAAGAGAAAAGGGTCTCAGGGAGACTCACCCTGCCACCCACGTGTTGAGGCAGAAAACAAGAGAGCTGGGTGTCGGAACAGCGTTAGAACTCAGTCCTGAGTTCAAATCCCCATTCATCTATTGAAGGTTACTGGGTGGCTACCTCTGAAACTGGAGATCGGTGTCATCTTTTACCTGCTCCTCTCATGTAGAATCATGTGCATTGAAGTTTATCGTGTTAAGAATCTTTTCCTTTGGTATCATAATAAAACAGAACTGAGTTGAATAGTGAATTCATTGTTTTTGTTTGTTGTTCGTTTATGGCTGATATAACTCACATAAAATGAAATCAGCTTAAAACCATGGCCATAAGACAATTTAAAAAAATTAAAATCCACAATGAATCTTGAGTTTCTCTTGCTGCTTTTATTTGTCTACGTTATCTGCCCTCTATTTGGAAAATGCAACCTCTCTACTGCTTCTGTTATGTTTCATAAACTTGATCGTGTTTTGTTGTGTTTGTCATTTTGATCTTACATTCGCACGAAACCTTAAAAATCCATTCCAGCTTAAAACCTAAATACCAAACGCCCAAAGCAAGAATATACATGACACTATGAATGGCGTTGCTATGTCTTTACTCATAGTAATCTCTGTTCCTGCACTCTCAAAGTCAGCTTAGTAGTACTTGTCTCTTTCCCAGGCTCACTCGGTGACTGTAAACCCCGCCCTGAGTTAGCCCTCTATTGCTTTGTTCACGCAGTAAGATTTAGAAACCTACCTCCCCCACACACAGTGCCTCCCGTTGCACCAGCACTACAGCTCCCTTAGGCCTTGCTGCTGAAGCAGAATCCTGGGTGGCAGGAGAACCCTTTTTATCCCCCTCCCAGCCCAGGAGGAGCCAATGGCCAGCATGGGAGAGCCAGCCAGTGGGGAAGGTTCTTCCCTGAGAAGCTGTAGTGACACTGCTGTCCACGTGGGGCAGTGGTCCGCCAGCTCCCGACGCTTTACTGAGAAGCTGCAATGATGCGCCTCACCGCTTGGGGCACTGCTCAGCTGTTCCCGAAACTTGTTTTATTTAACCATTCCTAACATTTTTCTCCTCGCATTTTCTAACCTCAGTAACTGACTGACCCAGGGGGTGGGGTGTGTGTTACAGGGCAAGTATGCCAAAGATGATCAAAGCTATTGGTCATAGAAGGGGCCCTAAGAGCCATCTAGTCCATCCCCCTGCTATGCAGGACTTTTGGCACACAGTTCCCCATCTAGTTTGAAACCATGCCAGACCCTGCTTAAGCTTTGCAAATGTACTAGCAATTTGAACACCAGGTCAATCTAACTGGGTTATAAACATGACTTTACTTAAATTGTTAAAGGATAAAGAGTTTTGATCCATGTTTTTAAAAGCATTGTTGTTGTTTAGTCATTTAGTCGTGTCCGACTCTTCGTGACCCCATGGAGCAGAGCACGCCAGGCTCCTGTCTTCCACTGCCTCCCACAGTTTGGTCAAACTCATGCTGGTAGCTTCGCGAACACTGTCCAACCATCTGGTCCTCTGTCGTCCCCTTCTCTTTGTGCCCTCCATCTTTCCCAACATCAGGGTCTTTTCCAGGGAGTCTTCTCTTCTCATGAGGTGGCCAAAGTATTGGAGCCTCAGCTTCAGGATCTGTCCTTCCAGTGAGCACTCAGGGCTGATTTCCCTAAGAATAGATAGGTTTGATCTTCTTGCAGTCCATGAGACTCTCAAGAGTCTCCTCCAGCACCATAATTCAAAAGAATCAATTCTTCGGCGATCAGCCTTCTTTACGGTCCAGCTCTCACTTCCATACATCTACTGGGAAAACCATAGCTTTAACTATATGGACCTTTGTTGGCAAGGTAGTGTCTCTGCTTTTTAGGATGCTGTCTAGTTAAAAGCATTAGATGTGGCTATATCACAAGCATAAATGTGTCTGTTAAACATTATCTTGCTAGGTAACCAAATACAGAAGTTGGCCCTACTGCTTCTTCTTATCAGAGATACAAACTTATTAAAACCATGTATTTTTAATTATGACAGTGGAGATGGGATTAAGGAGGAATGCTGTTTCTGGCCAGAGAGACTCAGTATTGTGTGTGTGTGAACTTGAATCACTTTATCATTTGTTAATTTTATAAGGGCAATTAGTTCCCACAGTAAATTATTGCTTTGATCTAAAATCTAATAAAACCATTAAAGCTATTGCAACAGGATGCTCCCCTCACACGCAGGAGGACGGAGGAGGATCCAGAACAAAGGTGTGCCTGCTCTTATATGGTATAGACATTTTAAATTCCCTGCTCTGGAGCTCAAGACCACCCCTCCATACATCATACATACATCACAGAAGGGGTGTAACCCAAGAACACCGCCCACAAACATCATACCTACATCACAGAAAAGGTGGTCTACAACAGAAATTTGAATGTTGTTGTTTTTTCTGTCTGCCAGTATTAAGTTGTGGGTGGACATAGCAGTTGACACAGAGATTTCTCCAAGTGGTTCTTTATAGTAAGCTGGAACTGAACTGAATTGAACAGCTCAGCCGGCCTACTTTTATGGGCAGCCGTCTGTCAACATTGTAACAACAATACCCCAGAGTTTTCCGCCTAAATTAACTTACGTGGACCTGAGTGATAACTATATAGACAATACCCCTGGTGGCCAGGGTAAGAACATCAACACATAACACCCAGGTTATCTGATAATGCCTTATCTGATTGCCTTTCCTGGTAGTCTGCCCATTCCTTTGAGATGGTGATTTCCCAATTCCTGAGACAAAGGAAAGGTTCCCTCACCCCCTACCTCCTCACAGAGAAAACATTTCGTCAGTTTGGGAGTCAAAATGGTTTCAGGACGGTCTTCCTGTGCTGCTCCAGACATGTGGTCCACATATCTATGTATGTGCTTGGTTGGTACATTTATGAACATTTATTAAATATATAAGACCTTAATTTTTTTATTACAAGGCTGCCCTAGAGGGATTTCAGAGCTGAATCCTTTGCTTCTTGGCTGCAGAAAAGCAAGTCTGAGAAATACGGTAATTAGCATTGCACAGTCAGCATTCTGAAAGAGGCAGGCTTCTTTCCGGTGCCAAAGTTCACTACGCTACAGGAAAACGGGGACATTCCTTCTCTGTTAAACATTTAAAAGCGCTACAATAAATTACTTCAACTGTTAAAACATTTAAAAACACACAAAGGCAGACCAGTGTCCCTAGGAACTTGCAGAAGTTGCAAGCTGTGCTCCGTGAAACCATGGCCACTCGTCTGTTTGAGGACAGGGCTCACGCTGCTATTTATCAAAAATACAGGTTTTCCCCGCAGGAGAACCTACAGGGCGTGATCTTCTCGTACCTGGAAGAAAAGGTAAGAACAATAGTGTGTATCAGTCTGAACTTATACCTGTAGATCACTGCATTCATACAGTTGGCATAATTTTATATAAAAAGAGAGCTCCATTATGAACTTTCTTGACTCTGATACTACTCTTTATCCTGAAGATGTCCTGGAAGGCTTCCTGGCCTTCTTAATACTTTTGGGAAAAATTAGCATGGTAAATGATTCCTCTAGAAGACCCTTTCCATAACCTAACATTGGTATATAACAGTACAGGCACTGAAAAACTCCCCCTCCCTTATGTGGGGGTTGTGTTCTGAGGCCCCCCCCCCACATAAGTGAAATTGTGCAAAGTGGGGAGCACCCTTGAAAAAAACCTCTGAATGCCTGCTTTCCCCTCCAGCTCTCCTCCTCTCTCTCCAAACCAGACCAAAATATCTGGAGTTGAACCTCTGGGGGCTGGATGGAGGTTGTGAGGAAAAGCGGCGGCAGAGGCAGCGCTACCTCCTGCGTCAGCTGCTAGACGAGGAGGCTGAGCAGCCTAAAACAAGGCCCTGCTGCGCCTCTGGTCCTTTCTAACTCCACGATTCTACAGTGTCACTTTGCTTCCCGAAGTAAATATTCTGTCTCTTTCATTTCTTGTAAACAAACAATCTTTCGTTATTCCATTTCCGTGAAAACTTCTAGCAGGCATAAGGCTAAGGGTAAACACATATTCATAACAAGCAAACATTAGAACTCTAGCAAAAGGTCTTACACCTCTTGGTACTGTGCCTAGGTAGTAACAAGGGGGTGGCAGTGATATAAGAAGAAAATGGAGTTGGCTTTTACCCAGCTGGTTCCTCCCGCCATTTTTCTGCATCCAAGCAGCCCATGACATTTTGTGTTAATTCACGGCTGGTTTCACTGTGTTCGAGTGAATACTGCTCATGTATCGGACCTAGATGGGTACAGTGGTACCTCGGGTTAAGAACTTAATTCGTTCCGGAGGTCCGTTCTTAACCTAAAACTGTTCTTAACCTGAAGCATTGTAGCACCCTGCTTGTGGTTAACGCTTAGCTGGAATGAAATATTCAACGCAGCAATAGAGAAATTAAAATAATAATTTATTTGTCAGACAAATAAATGAGAGACACAGTGGTATATGGTTACCAAAGCTCTGCCCCTCCAGCCCTGATGGCCAGCACTTATATTTCCTCAGCCCAGCCCCCTTGCTCCTCCTTTGGCTGCCTCTGTCCAATCAGCCTGGTTGAAATTCCTATTGGCTGTTTGCTAGAACCAATCATAAAAGATACACCCATTTCCTATTACCTTTTATGGGAGACAAAGAGCTATATTTCCTTCTATCCATAAATGGCAGACAAGTAGCCATATATCTTAGATTTGCCTCGACCAGGCACTTTAATTACCAGATAACCTTTGGCCCCTGTTGCCCTATTCACTGCAAAACAGATTGCTAAAACAGATGGCTTATCTTAAACAGAGATCTTGGGTTCACCTTCTCACACACCATCAATGAAATAAGAATCTAACATAAGAATCTAACATTTCTTACTTTCTTTTTTTTTTTTTTTTATAATATTTTTTTATTACGTTTCTTTCCAAATTTTATACATTACAAACAAATAAGGAGTTTACAAGAAACCATTTTTTTTTTTTTTTTAGCAAAAATCCCAACTTGGACTTCCCCACCCCTTCCGATTCTGCGTTCTTTATATTAACAATGTCAGCAATTTGTTACCTTATGTCATACCTTATTGTAACTTTTACATGTTATGTATCTATATTCAATGTATTATGTCACAATTTTTATACCTTTAAAATAAACGTAACATGTTCAATTTCATATTATCTCCTTTTCTCTTTTATCACTTAGTTTACTATTTACTTAATCATAATTGCTAAAGCGTATCATTTCCAAATCATGCACCGTCTTAAGATTCATACAGTTTGTAATACTTTTGCAAGTAGTCTTTAAACTTTTTCCAGTCCACCTCAATTGTTTCTACATCCAAATCTCGGATTCTGCCGGTCAGTTCAGCTATCTCCATGTAGTCCATCAACTGCATCTGCCATTCCTCCAGCGTGGGTAAATCTTGTGTCTTCCAGTTCTTTGCGATGAGTATTCTTGCTGCTGTACTGGCATACATAAACAAAGTTCTGTCCTTCTTTAACACTTTCTGGTCTACCATGCCCAACAGGAAGGCCTCTGGTTTCTTGGGAAAGGTATACCTAAATACCTTTTTCAACTCATTGTAAATCATTTCCCAGAAAGCCTTAACCTTTGGGCATGTCCACCAGAGGTGAAAGAAAGTCCCCTCTGCTTCCTTACACTTCCAACATTTATTGTCAGACAGGTGATGTATCTTAGCTAACTTGACTGGGGTCATGTACCACCGGTATATCATTTTCATAATGTTTTCCTTCAAGGCCGTACTGGCCGTGAATTTCATTCCGGTGTTCCATAACCTTTCCCAGTCTTCAAACATAATGTTGTGTCCAACATCCTGTGCCCATTTAATCATAGCAGATTTAACTGTCTCATCCTGTAAATTCCACATAAGCAGCAAGTTATACATTCTAGATAACAGCTTTGTCTTTGGTTCTAACAATTCTGTCTCTAGTTTCGACTTCTCCACCTGGAAACCAACTTTTTTGTCCATTTTGAAAACCTCTTGAATTTGAGCATAATGTAGCCAATCTCGCACCTTATTTTTTAGTTTATCCTGGCTCTGCAACTTCCAATTGTCTCCAATTTTTTCAGTCAATTCCCAATATTTCGGCCAATAGGCCTCCATATTGGGTCTTTTTCGGGCCTTGGCCTCCACTGGTGATAGCCACCTCGGAGTTTTACTCTCTAGTAAGTCTTTATATTTCATCCAGACTGCAAAAATTGCTTTTCTGACAATGTGGCTTTTAAACAATTTATGTGCTTTAACCTTGTCGTACCATAGGTATGCGTGCCATCCAAAAGCATTATTAAAACCTTCCAGATCTAGGACATCGGTGTTTTCCAACAAAAACCAATCTTTCAGCCAGCAGAAGGCTGCAGCTTCATAATACAACCTCAAGTCCGGCAGGGCAAACCCCCCTCTTTCTTTCGAATCTGTTAATATTTTAAACTTTATTCGGGGCTTTTTGCCCTGCCAGATAAATCTAGATATATCCTTCTGCCATTTTCCAAAGCAATCCACTCTGTCCACGATCTGTAAGGTTTGAAACAAAAATAACATTTTCGGCAACACATTCATTTTTATAGCTGCAATTCTTCCCAACAAGGAAAGTTTCAATCTTGACCAAATTTCTAAATCCTTTTTAACTTCCAACCAACATTTCTCATAATTATCCTTAAATAAATTCAAATTCTTCGAGGACAAATAGATCCCAAGGTATTTCACTTTTTTAACCACATTCAGTTCTGTTTCTCTCTGAAACCCCTCTGTTTCTGTAATTGTTAAATTTTTGGTCAGGACCTTAGTTTTTTGTTTATTCAACCTAAATCCCGCCACCCGACCAAATTCAGATATAAGTTCGAGAACTCTTTTTGTACTGGATTCTGGCTCCTGCAGTGTCAAAACTAGATCATCTGCAAAAGCTTTCAGTTTATATTGTTTCACTCCGACCTCTATCCCTTGTACCAACCGGTCCTCTCTGATCATATTCAATAGCACCTCCAGGACTGAAATAAATAACAGAGGGGATAGAGGGCACCCTTGTCGTGTCCCTTTTTCAATTTTAAATTCCTCCGTCACCACATTGTTCACTATTAATTTAGCTTTTTGTTCTGAATATATTGCATATAATCCATTCTCAAACCCCCGTCCCACTCCCATCCCCTCCAAGTTCTTCTTCATAAACATCCAAGATATATTGTCAAATGCTTTCTCCGCATCAATAAAGATTAACACCGCCCTTGTGTTCCTGTTAGTCTGCAAAAGTTCTAAAATGTCAATGATGTTTCTAGTGTTCTCATATAAATGTCTACCAGGGAGAAAGCCAGCTTGGTCTTTATGAATTACTTCATTTAAGACTTTTTTAAGTCTATTTGCCAAAATGTCTGCAAATATTTTGTAATCCACATTTAGGAGTGAAATGGGACGGTAGTTTTTAAGCTGAGTCTTTTCAGATTCTGACTTAGGTATCAATGTGATGAAGGCTTCTTTCCACGTTTCTGGTGCCCTCTTCCCATCCATAATCTGGTTACATACCTCCAACAAAGGTTGTATCAAATAGTCCTTCAGAACCTTGTAATATTTGGAGGTAAGTCCATCCGGGCCTGGAGATTTGCCTAGTTGCATATTCTGAATGGCACCTTCAATTTCCTGTGTGGTTATTATAGAGTTCAAGATTGATCTTTTATCTTGAGTTATTTTTGATAGTCCATTTATCTTTAAAAATTGATCTATCTCTGATTCTTTCTGGGGCCCCTGTGCATACAGTTCTTTGAAGTATCTGTGGAAGCACCTCCTAATTTCTTCTGGTTTCTGTACGGTCCTTCCATCAATCTCTAGATTTGTTATCGTGTTTAGCTTTTGTCTTTTTTTCAGCTGCCAAGCTAGCAGCTTTCCACATTTATTTGCTGATTCAAAAGATCTTTGCTTCATCTGTTTTATTTTCCATTCAATCTCCTGATTGATCAATTTTGAGTATTCTGCTTGGTGGAATTTAATTTCTCTCAGCACCTCCTTGGACTTTGGTTTGGTTCTCAGTTTTTTTTCTCCTTGGTGTATTTTCTCCAATATTTTGTCCTTCTTTCCGTTCCAGAGTTTTTTCTTGATTGAATTCTGTTGTATCAGAAACCCTCTCATAACAGCTTTACTTGCGTCCCAGATCGTTCTTTTTTCAACTGTAGTATTCAGATTTATCTCAAAATAGTCCTTTAATGTTTTTTGGGCCTTTTTCACAATCTCTTGATCTCTTAGTAGTGTGTCATTCATTCTCCATCTGAAGGAACCGGGTTGAGTTAATCTAAGTTCTATTTTCAAGGCATTGTGGTCGGAGCATGTTTTTGGGCAGATTTCCACCTTTTTAGTCTTGGGTGCCAGCCCCCTGGAGGTCCAGATTTGGTCGATCCTTGACCAAGACAGGTGGGCCTCAGAGAAAAAAGTTCCTTCTTTACCTAGGGGGTTCTTTGTCCTCCATATGTCGATCAAATCCAGATTGTCAGTCAGTTCGAAAAAAGTTTTGGGCAGTCTGCCATCAGATGTTAAGTTTTGGTTGTAAGACTTATCCATATGTGTAGACACCACTCCATTCATATCTCCCATCATTATGATGTTAGCATAGTCCAGATAGTCCAGCAACGTCTCATGCAGCTTCTTGAAAAATTCTGATTTCCCGTCATTTGGGGCATAAATTCCTAATATCAATATTTTTTCTCCTTGAGTTTGAATTTCAATTGCCAAAATTCTTCCTTGTTCATCCTTAAATAGAAATTTAGGTATCAGGCTCTCCTTAGCATAGATCACCACTCCTCTTTTCTTTACTTTGTCAGACGAAACAAATTCTTGGCCTAATCTTTTATTTACCAAAACCTTCCTGTGGAGCCTGGTCACATGGGTTTCTTGTAGGCAAATAATGTCCAATTGTTCTTTCTTCAATATGTAAAATAACTTCCTTCTTTTCTCCGGGGAATTTCCGCCATTTATATTCCAACTGAGTAGCCGCAGAGACATCCTGAACTATTCTGCTACACCTAGAGCGGTGTATCTTCTTTCTCTTCTGGTTCCGAAGGTGCAGGTATTGCTCCACCTGGGTTGGGTATAGGCCAATTAGCTGCTGCTTCTTTTTGGAGGTCTTCTCCGTGGTCGTGCTGGAACTTTTGTAAGTCCTCTGGTGATCTTATTTTAACCTTCTTCTGTTTGTAAGTGAATGATAGCCCTTGTGGGAACTCCCACCTATAAGGAATTGTGTTGAGTCTCAGTAACTTAGCCAAATCTGAGTAGGTGGCTCTCAAGTCCAATAACTGTTTAGGAATATCTCGATAAATTTCCACCCTTTTCTCTTGTATCACAATTGAGTTTTTGAAGTGTAGGCCTAGTATTTTGTCTCTCTCCTCCCTTGATCTCAAAGCTATTAGGCAATCTCTGGATCTATCTTTTCTTACTAATCTTCCCAACCGAAAAGCCGATACAATTTTAAAATCAATTTCTTCTTTTAAGTCCCAGAACTTTGTAAACTCTGTTGTCAAAAGTCCTTTCAAATCTTCTTGTTCAATTTCTGGGACTGCCCTTAGTCTAAGGTTGGTCTCGCGATTTTTCAATTCCACCAACGAGAGATAGGTTTGTTGGTCCCCTATCTGTTTATGAAGAGGCTTGACTTCCGCTTTAACTTCCTCGACTTCTTTTTTAGCTGATGTTGCAATTTGAACGGCTTCCCCTGCCAGTTTACGATTCTCTTCTGTTGCTCCTTGCAATTTTTCAATTGCTTGAGTATGTTGGGAAACCTGATCTGTCAATTTCTGAATCGAGGATGTTGCTTGGTCAATTTTTGTTGATTGATTATCAATTTTTTGGTTTATTGCTGACAGTTGTTCCAAAACTTGTTTCAGTACTGCCTCCGCTCCTCCTGCTGCCATATCTTCCTCTTCAGATTTTTCAGGCTTTTCGGTTTCTACTTTTTGTGTCGCAAGCACAGCTGGAACTGATAATCTACGTCCCTGAGTTAAAGTTGTTTGCAAAAGCTGTGCTTGTTTTTTTGCTTTCTCTTTCTCCTTAGCTTCCTTAGCTTTGGCTGCTCTTGTCTTTCCTGTGCCACTCATCAGTCAACGTTCAAGGTCAAGTATTGTAATCCCATGGGAAAGGCAAGTCCAGAATTAAAAACAGTCTATTGAGAGAAGGTAAACAAAAAAAACTTTCCCAGGCCTCTGTATTCCCAATGTCCTCTAGGGGGAGTGCCACCAAAGTTTTAGTAAGAAGAAGGTAACTTTCCACGATTAAAGTCTCTTTGTTCCAACTTTAAAAACAATTTTAAAAGCAAATTAGTTCCAGCACGCTAAAAAAAGAAAGTCCTGCAGAGCCCTTTTCAACATATAACAAAGTTCCAGCAAGGTGCCTGCAATTGTATCCACTTCAGCTAGATGAGCTCAAGAGTTACAAAAGTATCTGGAAACTTGCAACAGTTCCGCAGTTTAAACAACTTTACCCGGCCACCCGGGAATTTGGGGTTAGAGTCTTCCCTTGCCCTTGGGGTGTCCGCTCCAGGTCAATTTTATGCTGTATTTATTCTTTAAAAGTGAAATTCAAATGTGCACGAAAGTCCCGATTTAAAGCTTCAAAGCTTCCCTGTTCACAGCGCTTTCCGCTCTTTAGACCGTCTGCTTTGATCTTGAAAGCAGTGTCGGAAGACGGACTTCCTCTTTCTCGTCTCCCGTTTTTAGCCAAATTTTCCGATTTAATTTGTAAAGTCTTAAGTCCTTACTCACGGGTTTGATGTTTCAGCCCGATGTTTCTTGGAAGAAAGGTCAGCGCTCATCCGTGACAGCCGCGCGGCTTCGCCTCCGCAGAAAGAGCGATGAACCCACAGCACCGCTCCCCCTCCTTCACTCCGGAGCCCCTTACGGGGTTCCTTTCGTGGTTTCGGGGTCGCTCCAGGTGCCCGCCGGGTCCCACGGCCACGGACTCACTCTGCCCGTGGTTTATCTTGATGGGTTGCCGCTGCGCCGTCGCGAGCAACCCTTTTCTGCGGTGCCCCTCTTCAGAGCTCGAAGAGGTCCGCCATCACGGTTTTGCGCCGCCTCCGGAAGTCTGACTTTCTAAATCCTTTGCATAATTACATTTAAGCCAATATATTTCATACATAACATAGATAGATTTTTAGAAGGAAAGGCCTTTTCAAAGTAAGAAGGAACTTTAATAAAAACAGTTTCGAAAGCAACCCCTTAGATCTACACCCCCCTTTCAAGCCAGCTGCTGTTTCTAAAAGCAACTTTGCCCTTTAACCTTAGGAAGATATGGCTCAAGTCTAATGGGAGGCACAATAATTCTTACTATTTACCAACTCTTAATTGTGTTTTTGCAGCTTGATTGTATTCTGTAATTTGTATGGTCAATATGACCTTTTGCTCCCAGCCTATAATTTCCTTTTACAACCCTGAGGTACTGCTATAGATCAGTGGGGCCCTTGAACAGGAAGATAAACATCTGCCAAAGTACTCAGCCAGCTGGCTTCTGCCTGGCATGAGAGATACAAACATTTACAAATATATTTTTTAAGCTCATTTTAAAATGCAGGCCCTGATCTGATGCCTCATTATCACTTTAGCTAATGGGGCCTCCTGCTGCCGCTGCGCTGCCGGAGCCCGATTTCTGTTCTTATCCTGAAGCAAACTTCTTAACCTGAAGCACTATTTCTGGGTTAGCGGAGTCTGTAACCTGAAGCGTATGTAACCTGAAGCGTATGTAACCCGAGGTACCACTGTACGGCCTTGAGTAAGTCAGGAGTGGGAAAGCCGTGTCCCTCACAATGTTGTTCCTTTGACTACAACTCCCATCCATGCTAACTAGTGGCCATGCTGGCTGCAGAGGACAGGGGGCTGTACTGTCTCAACAACATTGGGGTGGGTGGGTGCAGGATCCACAGGTTCCCTAAAAGGTAAAGGTAAAGGGACCCCTGACCATTAGGTCCAGTCGTGGCCGACTCTGGGGTTGCAGCGCTCATCTTGATTTATTGGCCGAGGGAGCCATTGTACAACTTCCGGGTCATGTGGCCAGCATGACTAAGCCGCTACTGGCAAACCAGAGCAGCGCACGGAAATGCCGTTTACCTTCCCGCCATTGCGGTGTATCTACTTGCACTTTGAGGTGCTAGCCTTGCTGACAATGACCTGGCGATGCATTTCTGAGATGTGTCGCTATCTTTTCGCAGAGAGTGAGCCCCGGGCAGCTGGCAGTCGACGTGGGTTGTGGCTCGGGCCAAAGCACTCGTATTCTGGCAAAACATTTTGAGAAGGTGGTCGGGACAGACATCAGTGAAGCTCAGATTGAGGAGGCCAGGAGAGCTCCACAACCGCCCAATGTCTCTTATCTGTAAGTAGGAGCTGACCTCGCACGTGTATGGCTGAGAGAAAGCGGGCAGGAAGACGTTTTTCTCCCTCTCTCATCACGCTAGTGAAGGGAGAGGGAAGGTATTCCCTCTATTTTATATTTAAGTAAATTGCTCTGATAAATCGCTCTGATAAGTTGCTTGCTTTGCTGAGTTTGGAAGAGAGTTTGGAAGAGGCCCACTTCCCCTTTCTGCTGGCTAGCAGAGAGAGCAGCGGCTTTGCAGAGGGGCCCGCTTCCTCTTTCTGCTGGCTAGCAGGGAGGCCCCATTTCCTTTGTTTTCTCTCAGCTAGCAGTTGCTTGCTATATTTGGCCAGACGGTCGTTTCTTTTTTTTTTTGCACATGCTTCCTGCTGCAGAAACGCAAGAGACAAGAAGCACACAAACAAGGGAGGGAGGGGGCTTAGCTAGTCATATGCCATATTAGGGAGTAAGCTAAAACTTGCTAGCTGATTGGAGAGGATTTTGGGGAAGCTTGGGGGAGGGAGGGTATTTTCAAGGTATAAGAAAGTTTGTAAATGTGAAATTGGGCGCAGCCAGTTAGCAGAAGTTATTCTGCTGGTTGCCCCAGCATGCTGTTTTTTTTTTTCAAATAAATCTCTTTTCTCCGACCAAGACGTCTCTGGAGTAGTTTCTCCCCTCTGCCCACGGGGTCAGGCGGACCGCTGGACCCTCCAGGGTTAAAGATAAGGCTTCACTAGAACTCTTGAAGCTGAATGTTGGAAGATTCAGGACCAACGAAAGAAAACACTGCTTCATGCAGTCCATGTTTAAACTATGGAACTCCCTTCCACATGAGGCAGGGACGACCACCAACTTGGATGGCTTTAAACGAAGACTAGAAAAATTAAGGAAGAGGTCTATCAGTGGCTACTAGCCACGATGCCTCTGCTGGACCTACAAGGTGGGCAGAGTGAAGGCCAGTTTTTCTGACTACCGGAAGCCGCAGGAGGGAAGCCATTTTGCTCAAATCCTGTTTGTGGGCTTCCCCCAGGTATCTGGAAGGCCATTGTGAGAACAGGATGCTGGACTAGACGGGCCCTAGGCCTGATCCAGCAGGCTTTCCTTATGTTCTGATGTTTGTGCACACAGACACTTCCAATTACTCCACAAATTAGATAATAAGTATTAAAATATGAAAGTATATTTAAAAAACCATTACATTATTCTATTTAACTTGTTCACGCCATACATTTAAAGCGCTATCATACCACTTTAAATAGTCAAGGCCATCATTTGTTAAGGGTGGCTGAGAGTTGTGGAGATCCCTCTCTCACTCCCAGATATACCACTCCATACCCATCAAGTGTCCCTATTTCACTGGGACATTCACGGATTTACAGAAGGGAATGGCGTTCCCAGATCAATCCTTTTTCACAGGGTACTCTGGGAATTGTAGGTCTGTGAGGGGAATAGGGGTCTCTCCTAACAACTCAGCACCCTCAACAAACTACAGCTCCCAGAATTCTTCGGGGGAAGTCATGACTGTTTAATGCGGTACCATTGCAAATGTATTGTGCAAATGAGGCCTGTGTTAAATGGCATCACCTGATGGTGGTTTTCTGTGGTTTGGTTTTCTATTTTAATGCTTATTATGTAATTTGTGGCTTTAATCGTTCTGATCTATAAACCATCTCTTTTGATGGAGGCCGGTTTAGAAATCTAAAATAAATCCATCCAGGTTGGTAAATGGCGTTTCCGTGTGCTGCTCTGGTTCGCCAGAAGCGGCGTAGTCATGCTGGCCACATGACCCGGAAGCTGTACGCCGGCTCCCTCGGCCAATAAATCAAGATGAGCGCCGTAACCCCAGAGTCGGCCACGACTGCACCTAATGGTCAGGGATCCCTTTATCTTTACCTTTTAGGGAACCTGTGATCCTGCACCCACCCACTCCAATGTTGTTGAGACAGTACAGCCCCCTGTTCTCTGCAGCCAGCATGGCCAGTAGTTAGCATGGATGGGAGTTGTAGTCAAAGGAACAACATCGTGAGGGACACAGCTTTCCCACTCCTGACTAACCCAAGGCTGTACAGTGGTACCTTGGGTTACATACGCTTCAGGTTACAGACTCCACTAACCCAGAAATAGTGCTTCAGGTTAAGAACTTTGCTTCAGGATAAGAACAGAAATCGGGCTCCGGCAGCGCAGCGGCAGAAGGAGGCCCCATTAGCTAAAGTGATGCTTCAGGTTAAGAACAGTTTCAGGTTAAGAACGGACCTACGGAACGAATTAAGTACTTAACCCGAGGTACCACTGTACCCATCTAGGTCCGATACATGAGCAGTTTTCACTCGAACACAGTGAAACCAGTTGTGAATTAATACAAAATGTCATGGGCTGCTTGGACACAGAAGAATGGTGGAGGAACCAGCTGGGTAGCACCCAAGGGAAGAAGATTCAGAGCCCGGGGAGTGGTGGTTGCAGAAACCTGAGCTCTGAACATGATCTGATTTACTTTTACAACCCAATTCGTGACTTATCTGTGGTGCTTTTGGTGTGGTCTTTGGCTAACGAGTGGGACAATTTGTAAAGTTGTGACACACCTTTGTTCTGGGTTCCCTCTCGCCTCCTTGCACGGTGGGGTGATGGTTAACTGTGTCTCAAGAGAAAACTGCTTCATTCAGTTGGTTCCTGCCTTCACTTGTTCTTCTCTGACCCGTAATGGACTTCAGGGATACTTTGATGGGGAGTTGGCCTGTAAAAGCCAACTCCATTTTCTTTTTATATCACTGCCACCCCCTTGTTACTACCTAGGCACAGTACCAAGAGGTGTAAGACCTTTTGCTAGAGTTCTGTTTGTTTGTTATGAATATATGTTTACCCTTAGCCTTATGCCTGCTAGAGGTTTTCACAGAAAAGGAATAACGAAAGATTGTTTGTTTACAAGAAATGAAAGAGACAGAATATTTACTTCGGGAAGCAAAGTGACACTGTAGAATCGTGGAGTTAGAAAGGACCAGAGGCGCAGCAGGGCCTTGTTTTAGGCTGCTCAGCCTCCTCGTCTAGCAGCTGACGCAGGAGGTAGCGCTGCCTCTGCCGCTGCTTTTCCTCACAACCTCCATCCAGCCCCCAGAGGTTCAACTCCAGATATTTTGGTCTGGATTGGAGAGAAAGGAAGAGAGCTGGAGGGCAAAGCAGGCATTCAGAGGTTTTTTCGAGGGTGCTCCCCACTTTGCACATTTTCACTTATGTGGGGATAATAACACAACCCCCACATAAGGGGGGGGCTAGTTTTGCAGTGCCTGTACTGTTATATACCAATGTTAGGTTATGGAAAGGGTCTTCTAGAAGAATCATTTACCATGCTAATTTTTTCCTAAAGTATTAAGAAGGCCAGGAAGTCTTCCAGGACATCTTCAGGATAAAGATTAGTATCAGAGTCAAGAAAGTTCATAATGGAGCTCTCCTTTTATATAAAATTATGCCAACTGTACGAATGCAATGATCTACGCGTCTAAGTTCACACACACACACTATTACGCCCTGTAGGTTCTCCTGCGGGGAAAACCTGTATTTTCTATAAATAGCAGCGTGAGCCCTCTCCTCAATCAGAGTAGTGGCCGTGTTTCATGGAGCACATCTTGCAACTTCTTGCAAGTTCAGACTGACACATTCTATTATCTTCTTAGCTTTTCTTCCAGGTATGAGAAGATCACACCGTGTAGGTTGTCCTGCGGGGAAAACCTGTATTTTTGATCAATAGCAGCATAAGCCCTCTCCTCAATAAGAGGAGTGGCCATTTCATGGAGCACATCTTGCAACTTCTTGCAAGTTCAGACTGACACATTCTATTATCTTCTTAGCTTTTCTTCCAGGTATGAGAAGATCACACCGTGTAGGTTGTCCTGCGGGGAAAACCTGTATTTTTGATCAATAGCAGCGTAAGCCCTCTCCTCAATAAGAGGAGTGGCCATTTCATGGATCACATCTTGCAACTTCTTGCAAGTTCAGACTGACACATTCTATTATCTTCTTAGCTTTTCTTCCAGGTATGAGAAGATCACACCCTGTCGGTGGGAAAACCTGTATTTTTGATAAATAGCAGCGTGAGCCCTGTCCTTAAACAGACGAGTGGCCATGGTTTCACCAAGCACAGCTTGCAACTTCTGCACGTTCCTAGGGAGACTGGTCTGCCTTTGTGTGTTTTTAAATGTTTTAACAGTGAAGTAATTTATTGTAGTGCTTTTAAATGTAATCAGGCAATCAGATAAGGCATTATCAGATAACCTGGGTGTTATGTGTTGATGTTCTCACCCTGGCCACCAGGGGTATTGTGTATATAGTTTTCACTCAGGTCCACATAAGTTAATTTAGGTGGAAAACCCTGGGGTTTTGTTGTTACAATGTGGACAGCCGGCTGCCCATAAAAGTAGGCCGGCTGAGCTGTTCAGTTCAGTTCAGTTCCAGCTTACTATAAAGAATCACTTGGAGAAATCTCTGTGTCAACTGCTATGTCCACCCACAACTTAATACTGTACTGGCAGACAGGAAAAACAACAACATTCACATTTCTGTTGTAGACCACGTTTTCTGTGATGTAGGTATGATGTTTCTGGGGGGGTGTTCTTGGGTTACACCCCTTCTGTGATGTATGTAGGGTGTATGGAGGGGTAGTCTTGAGCTCCAGGGCAGGGAATTCAAAATGTCTATACCATATAAGGGCAAGCACACTTTTGTTCAGGGTCCTCCTCCTTTCCTGCGTGTGAGGGGAGCACCCTGTTGCAACAGCTTTAATAAAGATCATGCTTACTAGCTCCTTTGCTTCTCAATATTTTCTGGTTGGCCTCTGTTATTTTCACCTACCAATAGGAACCCACGTAAGGACTCTATATGGGCTCTTGGATACCCCATAAGGGAAAAAGGGCAGATTTTGTTTACAACAGCCTCTACTCACCCGCCCCAAACTAACTCTTACATTCGCCTGACTTAAACTTCCGTTTGTCACAGCTGCAAATCTGCAACTAAACAGGCTTGCCAGTTTGGGGTTTTTATGTCGGCTTAAAAAGGCTTCCTGCTAAAGGATTCTGGGAATTGCAGTTCAGCAAGGCTGCTGAAAACTCTGAAGGTTTTTTTGCCTCCTTCCTTCCCTCCCAGAACTACAGGTCCCAGAATTGCGTGGGGAGTAAATTAAGTCAGTAATATGGGTTACAGGACAAGTTTAAGGTCTTGCTACTGGTAACATTGAGAATGTCCTAACTTGTACACACTGGTCTGGATGCTTTGATCCTTGGGAGGAGATGGACTCTCATTTGTACTGTATGCTCCTAAGGTTCAGTGGATGTCTGCTAAGCCTTTAGTGTGAAGGCATTCATTGTGAATTTTTATTTTTTAAAATTGTCTTATGGTCATGGTTTTAAGCTGATTTCATTTTATATGAGTTATATCAGCCATAAACGAACAACTATTCCAGCAGGCTTCGAACAATAACTTTGCCATCTCCTCCCACAGGGTGTGCCCTGCCGAAGACCTCCCTTTCGAAGACGGCTCTGTGGACCTGGTCACGGCGTTTGCAGCTGTCCACTGGTTTGACGGGCCTCGCTTTCTGAGGGAAGTGGACCGAGTTCTCAAGCCGTCAGGCTGTGTGGTCTTCAGCTCCTACAACCGGCACATGCAGTTATGTTACAAAGATTGTACAGACGAGTTAACAGAGATCTTCAGAGAGGTCAGTCCATCGCACAGGCCTGCCTGCCCAGACCTCGGACCTGAGGTCCACCTTCAGACCAAAAATTTCAGGGCCATCCCTGCCAGTTTTCTAGCCCCAAATGTCTGTGGGGTTCTTGTTTTTAAGTGTCCTTCCTGTAGAAGGACAGAAGAGTCCTTCAATCTAGGTTAATTGAGCAAACCTACAAGTCCTGGATGCATTTTAATCCCTCCTGCAAAACACTGGCACTATGGAAAAGAATATCATTTCAGGGCCCAGGTGAGGACATGAAGGGGATAAGAAAAATTCATCCCACCCTCTGAAATCTTTGCCATGAGAAGCTCTTATGGTCAGTTTGCTTTACATTTTTTGGAGAAGTTTTAAGACCTTCCTATGCAGAAAGATTTGTGACTCTGTGGCTATTTTCTGTTAGCTTATTGCAGTAATATTTATAAAGCCAGTTTCTACAAAGCGCCATGACTTTCAACACTTTTACCAACCCCCACTCAGTAATTAAAATAGTCCATATATATACACACACACACCACATAAAACAAAAGACCTCCAAGTGGTTTACAAGGCAGTCTAAAATATTACTGTCAAACCTTGGCTGTCGACCATAATCCGTTCCAGAAGACCATTCGACTTCTGAACATTCAACAACCGAATACAAAGCGGAAGCCTCAATACAATAGGGAAACTCAAAACAGAAGCCGGGTAGCATGTTTGGCTTCTGAAAATTGTTCGAAAACCAGAGCAGTTACTTCCGGGTTTTCGTTGTTTGGCTGCCAAAATGTTCGAAAACGGATGCATTCGGGAATCGAGGTCTGACTATAATTTGAAATACCAATTTAAAAAACATTAAAAACCTGTTACATAAAATAAATAAAACTGACCATTTCAAACACTTATAGCTACTGAAACCTAGGTAGGCATGCGGGACTGAAAAAGTTTTTAGCCAGATATGTCAATGGGCAGGCAGTTCCAAAGTGCTGCCACACTAAAAGATTGATTTCTTGTAAGTGCTGAATGAATGTTACGTGACACTTGTGAAAGGACCAGTTTCACAGATGTCAGCCATCAGATGGGCACATACTGGGTGACAGTCTTGAAATACGTTATTCTATAGGCTGCCACACCTCACACATGTCCCTCAATGCTTTTAGTCTTTCCATATAGGGAGCATCTGCATGTTGACCATTTTTCTACTCCGGATTTCTGCACCTTTAACAGCTCAGCATCCTCTTTTATGCAGCATGCTCTGAACAGCGAGATTTTGCAAGCATAAGAGAAATGACTGTGGCTTCCCACCCCACCCCCTTTCTTCTCTCTCTCTCTCTCTCTCTCTCTCTCTCTCTCTCTCTCTCTCTCTCTCTTTTCCAGATCCAAGACCAGCTTTTCACCTTTAGAAATGAAAAGATCAAATTAGTTGAGAATGATTACCAAGAAATCTTTGATTCTTTGCCATTTCAGGAGAAGAAGAGGTGAGTGGATCAGGCCCTTTTGTACAATGCGGTGCATTGACCCAGCCATGCCAATCTCTTCAATCTCCTGCTAAAAACATTTCTGTTCCACCAACCTTATGCAAACTATTAAGAATGCATCCACAGTTGTTAAATGATACCTGTTTTTAAATTTTTGTTGTTGTTACCCACTTACTGAACTTGTAAGTTGTATGGTTTTGTTGCTGTAAACGGCTTTGATTTTTTTTTATGACACAGCAGCATCAAAAGTTTTTGTAACTAAACAAATGCAAATTGGGAAGTCCGGAACAATGCTGTCAAAGTCACTAAGTTGAACAGCCACACTCTCCTGAGCAAACATACATATGATTGACACCACTTCCGTAGTCAAAGGATTTCCGTACTCTCAACTCAGCCCCGAACTTCTCCTAAAGCTTTCTGCTTCTTTCCAGGATGACGGATATTTTCGATAAAATTCCCCTGAGCGTTGCTGACGTAATAGGATATATCCAGTCACTCTCGCCGTACCGACATTATCTGGAAGTCCAGCCTGAGGAGGCGAAATCACTTCTCCAAAACACAGAGCGAAGGTGACAAAATCTGTTTGCTGGAGTAAGCCAAATGTGGAAGGGCCAAGGAACCATGGTTAAGTCAGGGCCTGTATGACAGAGTTATTCCGCCTGGCCTTTGGCTTGGAGCCAATTTGATTCCCTCCCTCTTTTTCTTTTTTCTTTTCCTTCTCCTCCTGCGATGAGGCTACATTTTAATATTTTAATGTTTCAATATTTTAATGTTGTATTTTAATTTTGTTTTTAAGTTGTAATCATTCAACTTGTTTTTATTATTGCATGTAAGCCGCCCTGATCCCGGCCTTGGCTGGGGAGGGTGGGGTATAAATAAAAATTATTATTATTATTATTATTATTATTATTATTATTATTAGGAGAGTCGCGTTGAAGTCTTTAGCCTGTGATGTTGCATGTCTTTTCATAGATGGCATGCAGTAGAATTCACGGGTAACTGTTCTCAGTATGAGATGCCAGCAAAGCAGAAGGGCTTGGATTTCCATATTTTTTCCTGCAATGAAAATTCAGCTCCAATATGCACATTGTAATTTTTAATTCAAAAAATTCCCATGTAAAATAACAAAATTGTAGAGATGGAAGGGACCCCCCTCCCCCAATTAGCCCAGGGATGGAGGGAAGAGATAACCACGACCAGAAAATAATGGCAAACCAAGTTGGTGACAAAATTAACTGGGAAGCTCAGAAATCAAGAAGACAAGAACTTTAAGAAAGAATGGGGAAAGTTTATAATTTATCTACGAGACTACTGTATGCATGTTAAAACATTAGCAGGATTTTAATCACAATTGTAAAGTAACAGTAAGTATGGATAATTTAGAAGGATAAAAATTTGGATTAGTATTGATATGCAGTTGTAAATATCAGTAGGACCCATGGAAGGGATGCGTGGGGGAAGTCAGGAGATTCAGAGTAATCTAAATATTTGGATTTTTTTGTTACGTGTTTATACTTTTTAAAAGTCAAATTTAAAAATTATTTTAAAAAGCAAGGGACCCCTAAGGGCCATCTTGTCCAACCCCCTGCAGTGCAGGAATCTCTGCTAATGCAGAACTGAACTAATCCCAGAACTGAACCCTGGTTTCTGCTCTCTTGCTTTCCTTCCCCTAGGTTTCTGGAGACAATGGGCGTTTCTTCTCGGGATACCCAGCTGGAGTTGCGCACGAAGCACATTTGCATCTTGGGCTGCAAGAGCTCCTGAGAGGAATGTCTGTCTAAATGCACTAATGGACTCCAGCTCTATCAGTCGTGAAGACAGCAGGTTGTGATTCCAGGGTTCCATTGATTTCAAGGAGAGTGGGAACGAGATGCTATCAAAGGGCCAGGAGCCTTCTGAAGTCACCTCTTCCCTGCAGCAGTGATTGGTCTGTCTCCTTGGACCTTGTTCCAGAAGCTCTCTGCAAACGATCCGTTTAGCCCACTGATAAGAGCTGGCAAGCTGTTGGGTGAGGAGGAAGAGAAAAGGGTGTCAGGGAGACTCCCCCTGCCACCCACGTGTTGAGGCAGAAAACAAGAGAGCTGGGTGTCGGAACAGCGTTAGAACTCAGTCCTGAGTTCAAATCCCCATTCATCTATTGAAGGTCACTGGGTGGCTACCTCTGAAACTGGAGGTCGGTGTCATCTTTTACCTGCTCCTCTCATGTAGAATCATGTCCATTGTTAAGAATCTTTTCCTTTGGTATCATAATAAAACAGAATTGAGTTGAATAGTGAATTCATTGTTTTTATTTGTTGTTCGTTTATGGCTGATATAACTCACATCAAATGAAATCAGTTTAAAACCATGACCATAAGACAATTAAAAAAAAATAAAAATCCGCAATGAATGCCTTCACACTAAAGGCTTAGCAGACATCCAATGAACCTTAGGAGCATACAGTACAAATGAGAGTCCATCTCCTCCCAAGGATCAAAGCATCCAGACCAGTGTGTACAAGTTAGGACATTCTCAATGTTAATGACTTAATTTACTCCCCACGGAATTCTGGGACCTGTAGTTCTGGGAGGGAAGGAAGGAGGCAAAAAACCCTTCAGAGTTTTCATCAGCCTTGCTGAACTGCAATTCCCAGAATCCTTTAGCAGGAAGCCTTTTTAAGCCAACATAAAAACCCCAAACTGGCAAGCCTGTTTAGTTGCAGATTTGCAGTTGTGACAAATGGAAGTTTAAGTCAGGCGAATGTAAGAGTTAGTTTGGGGCGGGTGAGTAGAGGCTGTTGTAAACAAAATCTGCCCTTTTTCCCTTATGGGGTATCCAAGAGCCCATATAGAGTCCTTACGTGGCTTCCTATTGGTAGGTGAAAATAACAGAGGCCAACCAGAGAATATTGAGAAGCAAAGGAGCTAGTGAGCATGATCTTTATTAAAGCTGTTGCAACAGGGTGCTCCCCTCACACACAGGAAAGGAGGAGGACCCTGAACTAAGGTGTGCCTGCCCTTATATGGTATAGACATTTTAAATTCCCTGCTCTGGAGCTCAAGACCACCCCTCCATACATCATACATACATCACAGAAGGGGTGTAACCCAAGAACACCCCCCCAGAAACATCATACCTACATCACAGAAAAGGTGGTCTACAACAGAAATGTGAATGTTGTTGTTTTTCCTGTCTGCCAGTACAGTATTAAGTTGTGGGTGGACATAGCAGTTGACACAGAGATTTCTCCAAGTGGTTCTTTATAGTAAGCTGGAACTGAACTGAACTGAACAGCACAGCCGGCCTACTTTTATGGGCAGCCGGCTATCCACATTGTAACAACAAAACCCCAGGGTTTCCCACCTAAATTAACTTATGTGGAGCTGAGTGAAAACTATATACACAATACCCCTGGTGGCCAGGGTGAGAACATCAACACATAACACCCAGGTTATCTGATAATGCCTTATCTGATTGCCTGATAACATTTAAAAGCGCTACAATAAATTACTTCACTGTTAAAACATTTAAAAACACACAAAGGCAGACCAGTGTCCCTAGGAACGTGCAGAAGTTGCAAGCTGTGCTCCGTGAAACCATGGCCACTCGTCTGTTTGAGGACAGGGCTCACGCTGCTATTTATCAAAAATACAGGTTTTCCCTGCAGCAGAACCTACAGGGTGTGATCTTCTCATACCTGGAAGAAAAGCTAAGAAGATAATAGAATGTGTCAGTCTGAACTTGCAAGAATTTGCAAGATGTGCTCCATGAAACACGGCCACTACTCTGATTGAGGTGAGGGCTCACGCTGCTATTGATCAAAAATACAGGTTTTCCCACCTACAGGGTGTGATCCTCTCATACCTGGAAGAAAAGCTAAGAAGATAATAGAATGTGTCAGTCTGAACTTGCAAGAAGTTGCATGATGTGCTCCATGAAATGGCCACTCCTCTTATTGAGGAGAGGGCTCACGCTGCTATTGATCAAAAATACAGGTTTTCCCCACAGGACAACCTACAGGGCGTTATCTTATCGTACCTGGAAGAAAAGGTAAGAACGTAGCAGTGTGTATCATTCTGAACTTGCAAGGAGTTGCAAGCTGTGCTCCGTGAAACCATGGCCACTCGTCTGTTTGAGGAGAGGGCTCACGCTGCTATTTATAGAAAATACAGGTTTTCCCCGCAGGAGAACCTACAGGGCGTGATCTTCTCGTACCTGGAAGAAAAGGTAAGAACAATAGTGTGTATCAGTCTGAACTTATACCCGTAGATCACTGCATTCATACAGCTGGCATAATTTTATATAAAAGGAGAGCTCCATTAGGAACTTTCTTGACTCTGATACTAGTCTTTATCCTGAAGATGTCCTGGAAGGCTTCCTGGCCTTCTTAATACTTTTGGGAAAAATTAGCATGGTCAATGACTCCTCCTGCGTCAGCTGGTAGACGAGGAGGCTGAGCAGCCTAAAACAAGGCTCTGCTGCGCCTCTGGTCCTTTCCAACTCTACAATTCTACAGTGTCACTTTGCTTCCCGAAGTAAATATTCTGTCTCTTTCATTTCTTGTAAACAACCAATCTTTCGTTATTCCTTTTCTGTGAAAACCTCTAGCAGGCATAAGGCTAAGGGTAAACACATATTCATAACAAACAAACAGAACTCTAGCAAAAGGTCTTACACCTCTTGGTACTGTGCCTAGGTAGTAACAAGGGGGTGGCAGTGATATAAAAAGAAAATGGAGTTGGCTTTTACAGGCCAACTCCCCATCAAAGTATCCCTGAAGTCCATTACGGGTCAGAGAAGAACAAGTGAAGGCAGGAACCAACTGAATGAAGCAGTTTTCTCTTGAGACACAGTTACCATCACCCCACCGTGCAAGGAGGCGAGAGGGAACCCAGAACAAAGGTGTGTCACAACTTTACATATTGCCCCACTCGTTAGCCAAAGACCACACCAAAAGCACCACAGATAAGTCATGAATTGGGTTGTAAAAGTAAATCAGATCACGTTCAGAGCTCAGGTTTCTGCAACCACCACTCCCCGGGCTCTGAATCTTCTTCCCTTGGGGGCCACGCAGCTGGTTCCTCCACCATTCTTCTGCGTCCAAGCAGCCCATGACATTTTGTGTTAATTCACAGCTGATTTCACTGTGTTCGAGTGAAAACTGCTCATGTATCGGACCTAGATGGGTACAGTGGGACCTCGGGTTAAGTACTTAATTCGTTCCGTAGGTCCGTTCTTAACCTGAAACTGTTCTTAACCTGAAGCATCACTTTAGCTAATGGGGCCACCGGAGCCCGATTTCTGTTCTTATCCTGAAGCAAAGTTCTTAACTTGAAGCACTATTTCTGGGTTAGTGGAGTCTGTAACCTGAAGCGTATGTAACCCGAGGTACCACTGTATGGCCTTGGGTTAGTCAGGAGTGGGAAAGCTGTGTCCCTCACGATGTTGTTCCTTTGACTACAACTCACATCCATGCTAACTAGTGGCCATGCTGGCTGCAGAGGACAGGGGGCTGTACTGTCTCAACAACATTGGAGTGGGTGGGTGCAGGATCACAGGTTCCCTAAAAGGTAAAGGGACCCCTGACCATTAGGTCCAGTCGTGGCCGACTCTGGGGTTGCAGCGCTCATCTTGATTTATTGGCCGAGGGAGCCGGCGTACAGCTTCCGGGTCACGTGGCCAGCATGACTAAGCAGCTACTCGCGAACCAGAGCATCGCACGGAAATGCCGTTTACCTTCCCGCCATTGCAGTACTTATTTATCTACTTGCACTTTGAGGTGCTAGCCTTGCAGGAAATGACCTGGCGATGCATTTCTTCTTCTTTTTTCATTTTTTAAAAAATTATTAAAGATTTTCTTGTTTTACAGAAGTAAGTGTAATTTCTCTCATATTTTTTCCATGTAACATTTTTACAAATCCGTTTCATTTGTTGAGACGTTAGGGGGAGAAGAAAAAAAAAGAAGGGGTGGAGGGAGGGAAGATGGGTGGGGGTAGCGTCGGGTGGCAATGTTTCTGTTATGCTTAATGTATGTAGGGTTTGGTGTCAGCGTTGCTTGTGCTGTTCACTTGTGTTCCTTTGGTGGTGATAGAGGTTGGGGTTGGCCTAGGGTGTGGTTGGTTGTTTGTGACTGGCTGTGGTGATCTTTGTTTTCGTGTGTGAGTGGGGTGGGTGGGTGTTTTGGATCAGGTTAGCCATATTGATTTCTATGCTGTTGGTGGATTATTGTCGTTGTCTTGTTGAGCTGTGTATGTTATAAAGGGGAGCCATACTGGGGTAAAGGCGTCTTCTTCTGTTTGTCCCCATGTCAGTTTGAGTTTATTGGTTAATTTTTCTAGTAGGGCTGTTTCCCATACTATTTGGTACCATTGGTCCATGCTTACTCCTGACAGGTCTCTCCAGTGTCTGGTTATGGTGTTTCTGGCTGCTGAAAGTAGGTGGGTTATGAGTTCTTTGTGGTGTAAATGGGCATTGTTGTCTTGGACGATGTTTAGTAGTGCCAATTCTGGGGTGATGTCTAATACTTGCTTAGTTATTTTACATATTTCTTGTATGGCTGTTGTCCAGAATAGTTGGATTTTGGGGCACTCCCACCGCATGTGGAGGTATGTGCCTGTGGAGGTGACCCTCTCCAGCATTTTGGTGAGGTTCCTGGGTGTATTAGCACTAGTTTTCTTGGTGTTAGGTACCACCTGTAGGTGAGTTTCAAAGTGAGTTCTTTTCTTTTCGTTGATATGGATTTAAAGGGGGGTTTAGAACACATTCTGGTCCATTGAGTGGGGTTAATCTCATAGCCTATGTCATTCTCCCATTGTTTTTTGATTGCGTCTAGGGGGTTTGTGGGATTTTGGAGTAGTATTTTGTATATTGCGGATACTGTCCCTTTACCGTTTCCCTTTGTTGTTAGGAGGAAGTTTTCGAAGGTTGTCGGGGGCCTAGTTGCTGCTGTTTTTACTGTTGGGTTGTTTAAGAGGGCATGTAGTTGGTGTTGTGTTAACCAGGGCATTTGAGTGTCTTCTAGTTTGTCTTGTATTTCTTGTATTGACAAAAGTTTGTTATTTTTATAAAAGTCTATTAGGCAATATAAGCCTTTGGTTCGCCAGGTTTTTATCTGGAGGTTTTTTGCTGCATGGTGGAATAATGGGTGCTATGCCAGGGGGATTAGTGGGGATGGGGTTGGGGATAGTTTGCCTATTTCTGTTTTCCATGCTTTGAGCATGGTCTGTGTGTGCCTGTTAAGTGTTGTGGGAATTTTCTTTAGTTTGTTTGGGAGGAGTGGGTATGTTGTGGTGCAGGTGTTTTCAATTGTGTCCCTCTCTAGGTGTACCCATTGTTTTGTCTCATCTTCGAGTATATATGGGATTATATGGCATATTTGGTTGGCAATGTAATATGCTTCTATGTTGTGGATTCCCCATCCTCCTTATGAGGTGGGGAGGTGCAGGTATTTGGAGCTTATTCTTGTTTTTTTCTGAGATGTGTCACTATCTTTTCTCAGAGAGTGAGCCCTGGGCAGCTGGCAGTCGATGTAGGTTGTGGCTCGGGCCAAAGCACTCGGATGCTGGCAAAACATTTTGAGAAGGTGTTCGGGACAGACATCAGTGAAGCTCAGATCGAGGAGGCCAGGAGAGCTCCACAACCACCCAATGTCTCTTATCTGTAAGTAGGAGCTGACCTTGCACGTGGATGGTCGAGAGAAAGTGGGCAGGAAGACGTTTTTCTCCCTCTGTCATCACACTAGAGCTCTTGAAGCTGAATGTGTTTTTTTAAAAAGATATTTATTAAAATTTTCAAAATTAATACAGTAAGAATATAAAAAGTCAAAAAGAAAAAGAAAAGAAAATACGAAAAAACAGAAAAAAATACATAAAAATTAAAAACACATTAAGTTCACCAAAATTTACTTTCATTGACATATTTTCCCGACCTCCTCATACCTCCCCTTTTTGTATTCCAATTCAAGTTATTGATTCAGCAAATCCTTAACCATAATTCTTAACCTAATAAATTAACATGTTATTATTTTACTTTTACTCTTTCATCCATTTCCTCAATTTATTTTTGCTAACCTTATTTTCCTTTAATTTAGTTCATTTTTTTAAAAAACCAATTTCACCTTATCCAAACTTAAACATCAATACTTATACATCAATACATATTCTTAAAACATTCTTTCTAAAGTCGACCCAAATTCCCTTCCACGAATTTCCTAAATTTCATAAACATTACAAAAACAAAAATAAAAGCAAAACACATTATACTTATGTACCCTTTGGATTCCCAAACCCCACCCCACCCTTTCCCGGTTCCAGTCCCCAACAAATGCCCATCAGTCTTAATCTAATATTTAGCCTGGAGATCTCACATCCGAGGCTCTTAATTCTCTCTCAATTCCTCTCTGCTGGTTTTTTTGATAGTCCTTAAAATTAAACACCAACTCTCGGAGAAGCTCTGGCCCTTCAGGATCCATGTTTCTTTCAACCAGTCCTCCATACTTAAAGGTGGAACCCAAATCTTGTTTCTTACTCCTTTCAAGTCCAAATGTCCCCAAGGCTCCAACCTCCACCTTGAACAAATTTATAATCCTTAGGTCTTCGGATCTCCACATAAGGAGATCTTTCCTTTCTTCAATCTCCAATTCAGGCCAGATTTTCTACATCAAATTCTTATTTTCCTTCATTACCATCATGTCAGGCCTCAAGTCCTCCTTCATCATCTGCAGCTCTTCAGGGACAACATATGTCTCCTTCTCCAAATTCTCAAAGTTGTCAAGTTTCTCTTTCTGTTCAGTTGAATAAACTTCCAGATTCAACTCCTTATCAGTTTCAATGATATTGTTTACAGTTGAGTCCAGAGTTGTAACATTTATAGCCAAAACATCAATTTGGCCGTGCAACTTTCCCAAGAGAACAAAGACTCTGTCCAATTCAGCCTGAATTCTCCCTTCTCCAGCCATTCTTGTAATGTCCCAAATCCCCCTCTAGAGGGATTTTGGTTTCTTAGTGTTCATTCCAAACCAGGTCCAAAAATCCAACTAGCTTGTATCAGTTCTTCCTTGTTTTCAACAAATTATAACAAAAATTGTAACATATATAACCAGCAGAAGCAACAGAAACAAAGTTCTCTTTTTCCGTTTTGACAGCTACTTTGACAGCTGTCAAACTCTTTAGTACCTCATCGACAGGCTCTCTCGCGGAACACTCCCGGGTCCGGGAGGGTGGCACTTCGGTTCCCAAAATTAGCTCTTTATCCTCCAGCAAAATTTCTTATACTGCCAAATCGTGAAATTAAAGTCTTTTACCAAAGAAGGAAAGAAGAAAAGGTTCTCTCGACCTTAGTTAGCAGGTCTTTGCTTTAACTTGTTTACAAGACGGGGAGGCAGACTTCCTTTTTACAACTTCCCCGATCGTGCCTAATTCTTAAAAGCAAAATTTTCTTTACAGTACCAATTTCCGTAGTACTCACGGGTTGTTACTTTTAGAGTCCAATTGTTCACAAGAAGAAGTCAGCGCTTTCCGACCATGGCTTCACTCTGCAGGAGAAGCAGTCGACTCTCCGCACTGCGCCGCTCACCCCGTCCCCCGTTCCGAAGCCTTTAAAAAGGCTCCTTCGCGGGTCGGGGGGCGCAAATGGTGCCCGCCGAGTCACCAGGTTCACAGGCTTCACCGCCTGTGATTTTTATGGGTCCCCGCGTTGCCGCAGCGGCAAGACCCGATCCTGCAGAGCCGATTCCCTCCGGAGCTCAGAGGGAATCCGCCATTAGTCGATGGCGCTAACCCGGAAAGTCTCTTGAAGCTGAATGTTGGAAGATTCAGGACCGACGAAAGAAAACACAGCTTCATGCAGTCCATGTTTAAACTATGGAACTCCCTCCCACATGAGGCAGGGACGACCACCAACTTGGATGGCTTTAAACGAAGACTAGATAAATTAAGGAAGAGGCCTATCAGTGGCTACTAGCCACGATGCCTCTGCTGGACCTACAAGGTGGGCAGAGTGAAGGCCAGTTTTTCTGACTACCGGAAGCCGCAGGAGGGAAGCCATTTTCTCAAATCCTGCTTGTGGGCTTCCCCCAGGTATTTGGTAGGCCATTGTGAGAACAGGATGCTGGACTAGACGGGCCCTAGGCCGGATCCAGCAGGCTTTCCTTATGTTCTGATGTTTGTGCACACAGACACTTCCAATTACTCCACAAATTAGCTAATAAGTATTAAAATATGAAAGTATATTTAAAGCGCTATCATACCACTTTAAATAGTCATGGCTTCCCCCAGAGGATTCTGGGAGCCATCATTTGTTACAGATTTACAAAAGCAGCCCCGGAATGTCTCACTTTTCCTTAAGACGTCCAAATTTTCATTCGAGGGTATGGAGTTATGCAACCATACAACCTTAGAAGACACCTGAAGCACAGGGAAGGTTTTTGGGGATTTTTTAATGTGTAGTGTTTTGTTATGTTTTTATATATGTTGGAAGCCGCCCAGAGTGGCTGGAGCGACCCAGTCAGATGGCTTGGGTATAAAAAATACAATGATTATGGAATAGGACATCCCTATTTTCATCGGAGAAATGTTGGGCGGTATAACGATGGCTGTGCTCTGCCTCCACAGCTGGAACCAGCAATGCTACTGAATTCCAGTTGTTGGAAACCACTGAGGAGAGAGGAGTCTTGCACAGGGGCCAAGAAAGGGGGGTGCGGTGGGTGCGGTCCACCCCAGGTGTCACCACTGAGGGGAGTGACAAAATGCTGGGCGGCACCCACCGCCGGGCCTGCAGTGCGCCCGAGCTACGCATGTCTACTGGGAGTGACACTGTGGCTGTAGGGTGGCTGAGTGGGAGAAGGCAGGCAGACTCTGGAGGCCCTGCGGTGCGCTCTGCCCCATGGGTGGCTCAACCACTGGGCGCACTGCCCCAGGTGCCCGAGCGGCTTCCTCTGCCGCTGGTCTTGCACCCAGGTTTTGTTTGCGGGTTTCCCAATGGGGCATCTTGCTGGCTACTGTGAGAACGGGATGCTTAGCCAGATGGGCCTTGGGCCTGATCCAGCAGGCTTCGAACAATCACCTTGCCATCTCCTCCCACAGGGTGTGCCCTGCCGAAGACCTCCCTTTCGAAGATGGCTCTGTGGACCTGGTCACGGCGTTTGCGGCCGTCCACTGGTTTGACGGGCCTCGCTTTCTGAGGGAAGTGGACCGAGTTCTCAAGCCGTCAGGCTGTGTGGTCTTCAGCTCCTACAACTGGGACATGCAGTTGTGTTACAAAGATTGTACAGACAAGTTAACAGAGATCTTCAGAGAGGTCAGTCCATCGCACAGGCCTGTCTGCCCAGACCTCGGACCTGAGGTCCACCTTCAGACCAAAAATTTCAGGGCCATCCCTGCCAGTTTTCTAGCCCCAAATGTCTGTGGGGTTGTTGTTTTTAAGTGTCCTTCCTGTAGAAGAATAGAAGAGTCCTTCAGTCTAGGTTAACTGAGCAAACCTAGAAGTCCTGGATGCATTTTAATCCCTCCTGCAAAACACTGGCACTATGGAAAAGAATATCATTTCAGGGCCCAGGCGTTTATTACAGTAATATTTATAAAGCCAGTTTCTACAAAGCACCATGACTTTCAACACTTTTACCAACCCCCACTCAGTAATTAAAATATTCCATATATATACACACACACACCACATAAAACAAAAGACCTCCAAGTGGTTTACAAGGCAGTCTAAAATATTACAGTCAAACCTTGGCTGTCGACCATAATCCGTTCCAGAAGACCATTCGACTTCTGAACATTCAACAACCGAATACAAAGCGGAAGCCTCAGTACAATAGGGAAACTCAAAACAGAAGCCGGGTAGCATCTTCGGCTTCTGAAAATCGTTCGGAAACCAGAGCAGTTACGGTACTTCCGGGTTTTCGGTGTTTGGGTGCCAAAACGTTCCAAAACGGAGGCATTCGGGAACCGAGGTCTGACTATAATTTGAAATACCAATTTAAAAAACATTAAAAACGTGTTACATGAAATAAATAAAACTGACCATTTCAAACACTTATAGCTACTAAAACCTAGGTAGGCATGCGGGAATGAAAACGTTTTTAGCCAGATATGTCAATGGGCAGGCAGTTCCAAAGTGCTGCCACAATAAAATATTGATTTCTTGCAAGTGCTGAATGAATGTTACGTGACACTTGTGAAAGGGCCAGTTTCACAGATGCCAGCCATCAAATGGGCACATACTGGGTGACAGTCTTGAAATACAGTGGTACCTCGGGTTAAGTACTTAATTCGTTCCGGAGGTCCGTTCTTAACCTGAAACTGTTCTTAACCTGAAGCACCACTTTAGCCTACTGCTGCTGCCGTGCCGCCGCTGACGATTTCTGTTCTCATCCTGAAGCAAAGTTCTTAACCTGAAGCACTATTTCTGGGTTAGCGGAGTCTGTAACCTAAAGCGTATGTAACCTGAGGTACCACGCTACATTATTCTATAGGCTGCCACACCTCACACATTTCCCTCAATGCTTTTAGTCTTTCCATATAGGGAGCATCTGCATGTTGATCATTTTTCTACTCCAGATTTCTGCACCTTTAACAGCTCAGCATCCTCTTTTATGCAGCATGCTTTGAACAGTGAGATTTTGCAAGCATAAAAAAAATGACTGTGGCTTCCCACCCACCCACCCCCTTTCTCTCTCTCTCTCTCTCTCTCTCTCTCTCTCTCTCTCTCTCTTTTCCAGGTGGTAGACCAGCTTTTCACCTTTAGAAATAAAAAGCTCAAATCACTTCAGAATGATTACCAAGAAATCTTTGATTCTTTGCCATTTCAGGAGAAGAAGAGGTGAGTGGATCAGGCCCTTTTGTACAATGTGGTGCATTGACCCAGCCATGCCAATCTCTTCAATCTCCTGCTAAAAACATTTCTGTTCCACCAACCTTATGCAAACTATTAAGAATGCATCCACAGTTGTTAAATGATACCTGTTTTTAACTTCTTCTTTTTCCAACTTACTGAATTTGTAAGTTGTATGGTTTTGTTGCTGTAAACGGCTTTGATATATTTTTATGACACAGCAACATACAAATATTTTTGTAACTAAACAAATGCAAATTGGGAAGTCCGGAACAATACTGTCAAAGTCACTAAGTTGAACAGCCACACTCTCCTGAGCAAACATACATATGATTGACACCACTTCCGTAGTCAAAGGATTTCCGTACTCTCAACTCAGCCCCGAACTTCTCCTAAAGCTTTCTGCTTCTTTCCAGGATGACAGATATTTTCGATAAAATTCCCCTGAGTGTTGCTGATGTAATAGGATATATCCAGTCACTCTCGCAGCACCGACTTTATCTGGAAGCCCAGCCTGAGGAGGCGAAATCACTTCTCCAAAACACAGAGCGAAGGTGACAAAATATGTTTGCTGGAGTAAGCCAAATGTGGAAGGGCCAAGGAACCATGGTTAAGTCTGCTAGGAGAGTCGCATTGAAGTCTTTAGCCTGTGATATTGCATGTCTTTTCATAGATGGCATGCAGTAGAATTTACCGGTAACTGTTCTCAGTACGAGATGCTAGCAAAGCAGAAGGGCTTGGATTTCCATATTTTTTCCTGCAATGAAAATTCAGCTCCAGTATGCACATTGTAATTTTTAATTCAAAAAATTCCCATGTAGAGTAACAGAATTGTAAAGTTGGATGGGAACCACACCCCTCCCCCCAAAAAAAAATTAGCCCAGGGATGGAAGGAAGAGATAACCATGACCAGAAAAGAATGGCAAACCAAGTTGATGGCAAAATTAACTGGGAAGCTCAGAAATCAAGAAGACAAGAACTTTAAGAAAGAATGGGGAAAGTTTATAATTTATGTACGAGACTGCTGTAAGCAACTTAAAACATTAGCAGGATTTTAATCACAATTGTAAAGAAACAGTTAAGTGTGGATAATTTAGAAGGATAAAAATTTGGATTAGTACTGATATGCAGTTGTAAATATCAGTAGGACCCATGGAAGGGATGCGTGGGGGAAGTCAGGAGATTCAGAGTAATCTCAATATTTGGGGTTTTTTTTGTTACATGTTTATACTTTTTAAAAATCAAATTAAAAATTATTTTAAAAAGGAAGGGACCCCTAAGGGCCATCTAGTCCAACCCCCTGCAATGCAGGAATCTCCGCTAACGCATGTGAGTGGCGAAGACAGAAGTGTTGCCAGATGCCAGCTATTCATTTAATCTGTGCATAAGCCATGCTTCAAACCTTATGCCAGCTTTATGCCATCAGTCCCATTTCCCCACAGCCGCCGTTTGCCGCATTTTATTGTACCAGTTTGTCAAAGAGGCAGCCTCCCAAATTCTTCTAAGTATCTCGCCATTATGCGCCTGGCTGCCATCAAAAGACAACTTGTTTGAACCGTGAAAAGATGGAGCGGTGCTATCTCTGGACATTTCGAGGTGTTTCGTCCAGTAATTGTTTTCATTTCAATGAATCCCGGAACTGAACCCTGGTTTCTGCTCTCTTGCTTTCCTTCCCCTAGGTTTCTGGAGACGATGGGCGTTTCTTCTCGGGATACCCAGCTGGAGTTGCTCACGAAGCACATTTGCATCTTGGGCTGCAAGAGCTCCTGAGAGGAATGTCTGTCTAAATGCACAGGGCAGGGCGCATGTGTAGGTCACTGGGTGGCTTCCTCTGAAATTGGTGGTCGGTGTCATATTTTACCTGCTCCTCTCATGTAGAATCATGTGCATTAAATTTATCGTGTTAACGATCTTTTCATTTGGTATCATAATAAAACAGAACTGAGTTGAATAGTGAAGATGGCCGCCGAACTAGCTGCAGAGTTCTGGAGGTTATCTGAGGCAAGCTTTTAAATCTGCTTTTTAAACAGGCTCGACACCGAGCCAACCTTTGAAACCCCTTTATAATATATTTTAACTCCTCCAGAGCTTTTAAGTAATTTAATAGTTCTTTTAGCTTGTTGCCTTGTTATCTTGATGTCCGGAGGGTTTGCTCCCCGCGCTGCTACGCTCCTCAAGTCTGACCGAAAACGGGTGACGGCTGATTTATTGCCAACTTCGTGTTATGCCCTGAACTACAAGCTATCAAATTACAATTACAGACAGCTATCCCAAATCTTGCCTCAATTTGGACCTTAGCCTATAGCTGGGTGGAGCTTCCGACTTCCTAAGAGACATAGTTTTTGAAATAGGAAGAATAACCCTGACAACAAAGATTTACAAATGGTACTTACCAGAAAGAAACGTAGGGACCTGGGGATAGTGACAAGCCCATTGTTCCAGGAGTGTTATGAGAAACAGAGTAAAATCACGCAATACTTTTTACATACAAGGGACAATGAGAATGGAAATGGAAATGGGCAAAAGATGGCTGAGATGGTTGAGTCGAAGCAGGATGAGGCTCTTCTTTTTCCCTCTGCTGCTCAAGATCACACAACCTCCTCTAGAGGAATACAGGACTCGGAGAATAGCAACCAAAATAGAAACACAATGAGCCTGGCCCATGAAATAGTCTTGGCTGAGATATTATCTTCAGAGCTACAGGAAGAAACCCGAAACTCCCAGAAATCCCAGACTTCATCTATGGGCTCCCAGACGGAAAACAATGACTGCTATCCTCAGGACTGGCTGCTCTCTATAAATCTGGATCTGGCAGCTATGAAAAAATACTTAACAATAACAAACGGGCTGCTTCTGACATTAGTGGAAAATTATTCCCTTCAAGCTAAAGGCTCAGAAATTCATGGTGCCGATCCACCAATCACCCCTCAAGAGCCAGAATATATAAAGCAACCAGCAACCAGCAAGTGCACACAAGGATCAGCAGCGGAAAATCATTTACACCAAGGAAAGGGCATAGGGTTGTATGTATCTGTCCCTAAAACTGAATTTCCTATCGAAGTAAATCAAAAGAAGCGAGGCATCAGTAAGAGATCCCATAAGAAGAAAGCTGAAACTAAAAAGAAAAGTAAGAACATAAAAACTGCAAGGAAATCTGTTATAAACCGACGTGCATGTAAAATATGCTGGAAAAGACTATATAAGCTGATCCCAACAAAATCAAAAACAAACTCTAACAAACCTGCTATACACGGCAGCAGAGAGAACAACAGTGTGGATTCAGGAAAAAAGATCCAGCTGAAGTCTCTGAAAGAAACATTATCGCTGCCTAACAAAACAAGTGAGGAAACGGAATTACAACCCGGGTGCTCTATGCTGAAACCCCAAGGATCCATAAATATTAAAGAAGACCCACCCCATACCATTGATTATGGCAGATCTCAAGATGAGCCAGTAGCAGGGCAAGACTTGCCCCAGGATAAAGGATGGAAACTGATGTTGGCAGATAGGAAGTTAGCATTTCTTAACTACCCGAAGCCAAAGGGCTTCCTTACACAGGAAGAACGCTCGGTGCACTTTGTGAATACTTTAGATGACATGCTGCCAGGGAAAATAAAATTAAAGGACATTACTTCAGTAGATTTTATATTCTACAATGGATACTCTCTGCGAGTGATTGCCTCCTTCAAAGATCAAAACTTGGCTAAATATATATATAGATCAAGACATTTGCTGTTAAAGAAAAGGATAACGGTAACAAGATTCTTTGAAAACAGCACATGTTTGAAATTGTTTCCTGATGAGTTTACGACAGCTGAGATAAGATTTTCTTGTAAATCAAAGGTGGAGAGAGGACACTCAAAAGACAAACTGGAACATACTGAGCAAGGGTCCTTGAAACTAAGACAGGAGATGAGACTGCCTAATGAGGGGACGGATAACTTCTATCCAGAAGAAAAGGCATTAATAAATCAGTTTGGATTGTTGCCTTTCCTTGCCCAATCTGAGATCTTGAGAAGATTGGAGACCCTTAGAAATAAGCTAACAGAGATGAATGCTCAGGAAAAAGTAAGAGAGAAAGAACCGGCAACGGACCAATTAAAGAAAGAGAACCTCTCTGAAAAAGCCAAGACAGACCCCATGAAAGATTACTCTTATAATACCTCTGCAACTGCAGAGATAAACCTGTTAACAACAGATCTAACACAGTGCGCAAGGGACAAACTACCATCTAAGAAGGAAACCATCCTTATGGCAACCATGAAAGATTACCTTTATAATACCTCTGCAGCTGCAGAGATAAACCTGACAGCAACAGATCTAACACAGTGCGTAAGGGACAGCAACAATCTACCATCTAAGAAGGAAACCATCCCTATGACAACCACAACGCGCTCTTGGACCAGCATGAGATACCTGGATGAGGATGAACTTGGTACCAGTCAAATAGAACACCTCAAGGTTGATTCGCCAAAAAAAGGAATATTGATCACTAATGTTAGCACGCTGCACCCTTCAATTGATTCCATTGAGTACCTGGGCGACAATACATCTATGGACATTGCCAAAATGAATGAAATCCAACTAACAGATAAAAAGATAGGCCCAAAAAATCTTTTAAAGGCAAATTGACTAAGATCAATGTTTGGCAAGACAACGTGCAACCTTGCCTTGCTAACTTGGAATATTGCAGGTTGGCAAAAGAGGGTTTCTGACCAATCCTTTGCTAAATATATCCAGAGACATGACATTGTGTTCCTCCAGGAGACCTGGAGCACAAGTGAAGTGGAGCTAAATGGTTTTTCTGCGTTCTCCCTCCCAGGTCTTTTAAGTACTAGAGGGGGGCGAGTTAAAGGTGGGTTAGTTACCTTAATCTCAACAAGGCTAAGGGCCATATTTAAAGAACTAGACCCACTAGACCATCTGGCCACAGCTGTGCAAGTACAGTGGAGAACCCACAGCTTGCTGCTGATTAACGTATACCTACCCCCACAAAGAGAGAAAAGATTGATAAGAAACACTTGGGCTCAGTTAGAACAGTATCTTGACAAACTATCAAATCAATTTCCTGATGCCTCTGTAGTGGTGGCAGGCGACCTAAATGCCAGAACTGGACAATCTGATGAGGCTTTGTATGCCCATTTCCACGAAACAGTCCCCATTATAGAGGAAACCCACCCAATACCAGCTAGAGTCTCAAAGGATAAAGGCTGCAATTATGCCGGCTTATGCCTACTACGCTTGGTCAACAAGTTGGACTTGGTTATACTGAATGGCCGTACAGAGGGGGAGAAGGTCGGAGAATTCACATTTATATCTAACAATGGCGCCTCCACAATTGACTATATAATCGTGTCGTATGATCTTCAAAACAAAGTTCTGGAATGCAAAGTGGAGGAGCGCTTAGACAGTGACCATCTGCCATTAAGTGCACTCGTAGCTGCGGGGAAGGATTTATCCTGCGCTGAGAAAATCGAGCATTCGAGCCCTACAGCTCTGGAGCTTAGATATTCGCGTATCAGATGGACAGATGAACTGCATAAGGAAATTTCAAGCAGGCTATGCTCAAAGGAATTCCTCACTAAGAGAGAAAACCTTATAACTTCCTCTAGCCATGAACTAAAGATAAATTTATTTCAGGAGTTAATTTCACTCCTTCAAGATTCCCTGAAGGAAAAAAGGAACAGGCCAAGTAGGCAATCTTCAGTATATAAAAACTCTAAACCCTGGTTTGATCAAGAATGTCAGGACATGAAGCTAAACTTACTGAAAAAATACAAGAATTATAGATCTGCCAATTTACCCCAACTCCCCACGGGCTGGTTTGAAGATAAACGAAACTATAAAATTTTGATCAAAAACAAAAAACTCCTGGCACAGAAAAGAGAATGGAAATGCCTAATAGATGCATCCAGAGAGAGAGATTCGGCCACCTTCTGGAGACTGGTAGCAAATGGAGTGCGATCTACTTCCTCAGAAGTGGAGTTTACTATACCTGCAGGGACTTGGGAGGCATTTTTCCAATCTTTATATTCAGCTCTGCCTTTGACACAGCCACTAATACAGTGTGCGGCAGGTGATGAGTGGCCTCCGGTGTCGGTTGCGGAGATTAGGAGGCTTATTCAGGCACTCAAACATAGAAAAGCCCCGGGAGCAGATAATATTTCTCCTGAGCTTCTCAAAGCCAATATTGACTGGTGGGCCCCAGTCCTTGCCACCCTTTTCACCAGCATAGATCAAACAGCAATAATACCAGAGGACTGGGGATTGGCAATCATCGTTCCCATATTCAAGAAAGGCTGTAAACTTGATCCAGCCAATTACAGACCAATCAGTCTCTTAAGCATCATTAGCAAACTTTATGCAACTCACTTACGTGAAAAGTTTGCGGACTGGCTGGAACAGGAGCACATCCTAAAGGAAGCCCAGGCTGGTTTCAGGGCACATAGATCAACTCTAGACCAAGGACTGGTATTGCAACATCTAGTGGAGAAATACACCTCAAAGAAAGGAGGCTCTCTCTATGTAGCCTTCATAGATTTCAAATCAGCTTTCGATTCGATACCCCGGCATAGACTTTGGGAAAAATTAAATGCCACAAACATCGATAGACGTCTTTTGCTTCTTATCCGTAGACTACATGAAAATACTCGGATCCGTGTTAGATGTGATCGTTATGGGAACCTATCAAAGGAAATCCAAAGTTTCCATGGTGTCAAGCAAGGCTGTGTTCTTGCCCCCATTCTATTCAACTTTTATATAAACTCCTTAGTCGGAAAGATGGAGGAAGCAAGTACTCATTCCCCAAACCTAAACAATATACCAATACCAGTCCTTTTGTACGCAGATGATGCGGCACTTATTTCCTTCTCTTGTGTGGGTCTAAGAAAACTTCTACGAGCTCTTACAGAGTATTGCGAAGCTGAACACCTAATAATAAATTATACTAAATCAAAAATTATGGTGTTCCCCAAGAGAAAACTCCGACATAAATGGAAAATTAATAACCAACCTATTGAGCAAGTAACATCTTTTAGATATCTTGGAATAATTTTTGATGAGAAGGGATCTTGGTGCCATCAGATTAAGAATTCCATTGTCAATGCGCAAAGATCTTTTAGAGCTATCATAAGATTCTTTTACAGAAAAGGAGGTCAATATGTTCCTGCCGCCTCCCAGGTCTTTGTTGCAAAAATACTTCCACAACTGATGTATGGCACCCAGATATTTAATTGTCAAAAACTCAAGTCCCTGGAATCTGTACAAACTAAATTTTACCGCTCCCTACTAGGGTTACCTACCTGTGTCTCCAACACTGCCATTAGGCTGGAGGTAGGTCAACTCCCTATTAATGCCAGGATATGGATCCTGAAGATTCACTTCTGGCTAAAACTCATATTTTTCCCAGTGGGAGTGGCTCCATTGACTTTATTAGACCCGTTCCAGTCTAAATGGAGATTGTCGCTTTATGAAAAATTGAAGGGCCTGGGGCTTTCCCCACAAGAACTTATAGCCGCAGGTTTTGAAAAGGCTAAAATGATGGTGAGCCAGCGAATAGGAGATGTAGAGCTTCAGGACCATATGAGCAAGATAGATAAATATCCAGCTATCCAAGATTATGAAAAAGGGTTTAATTTAACCCCATATTTGCTGGATCTACAAATCGCAAAATATAGGCGGGCGTTTACCCTTACCAGATTTGATGTACTGCCATCTGCCTTACTAAAGGGCAGATACGAGGGCACACCCTATGCCGAACGAGTTTGCCCATGTGGTCTGAAGGAGGTGGAAACGGCTTCACATGTGTTGTTACACTGCGACCTTTACGGGGATATCAGGTCACTGTTTATCTCTCCTATCGTCCAGAAATTTCCAGGTCGATCTGAATCCCAGCGGCTGAAAATCCTACTAGGAGATAAAAACCCAGAAGTAACACTGAAAGTGGCCAAGTTTTCTGCGGCCGCGATCAAGCGGAGGGCATTAGTTGTAAAAAAGTAAAAGATCTGACTCTTGGACAAGCCCCCCCCCCCTTTTTTTTTTTTTTTTTTTTTTTTTTTAAGTCTACACATATATGGTAGTGCATATATGAGTATATATGTGCGTGTGTGTGGGTGTGTGTGCATATGTGCATTGTTTTTATGTATAATTTTACAACTTTTAATTGACACCATCATTCCCTCGTAAACTACTGTTGTCTTTATGTTGGTTTTTTTTCTTCTGGTCTATGACCGTAATAAACTTATTCATTCATTCATTCATTGTTTTTATTTGTTGTTCGTTTATGGCTGATATAACTCACATAAAATGAAATCAGCTTAAAACCATGACCATATGACAATTAAAAAAATAAAAATCCACAATGAATCTTGAATTTCTCTTGCTGCTTTTATTTGTCTACGTTATCTGCTCTCTATTTGGAAAATGCAACCTCTCTACTGCTTCCCTTATGTTTCATAAACTTGATCGTGTTTTGTTGTGTTTGTCATTTTGATCTTGCATTCGTATGAAACCTTAAAAATCCAATCCAGCTTAAAAACTAGATACAGTACCAAACGCCCAACGCAAGAATAGATATGACACTAAGGATGGCGTTGCTATGTCTTTACTCATAGTTACCGTGTTTTTCGCACCATAGGACGCACTTTTTCCCTCCTAAAAAGCAAGGGAAAATGTGTGTGCGTCCTATGGAGCGAATGCAGGCTTTCGCTGAAGCCTGGAAAGTGAGAGGGGTCGGTGCGCACCGACCCCTCTCGCTCTCCAGGCTTCAGGAAGCTATCCACTAGCCGTGGGAGACCCAACTCTCCCACGGCTAGCGGAGCGCTGCATTAATCCCGAAGCTTGGGGCGTGCGGAGCTCAGCGCGCCCCAAGCTTCTGGGTGCCGGCAAGGTCTTCGCTAGCCGTCTAGACCTTGCCGGCACCCAGAAGCTTGGGGCGCGCTGAGCTCCGCAGCCCCAAGCTTCGGGATTAGCGTTCCGCTAGCCAGCCGTGTCTAGGCTGCAGATAGCAGCCTGCTTCCCGGAGCATCGGGCGCCCTGAAAGCAGAGCGCCCGGCGCTTCGGGAACACATCCGCAGCCTCGGCAACCCTGCGGGAGGTCCCGCAGGGATGTCTAGGCTGCGGATAGCAGCCTGCTTCCCGGAGCGTCGGGCGCCCTGAAAGCAGAGCGCCCGGCGCTTCGGGAGCACATCCGCAGGGTGGAGAGCCCTGCAGGAGTTCCCCGCAAGGCTCCCCAAGCTGCGGATAGCAGCCTGCCGCCCGGCGGGCGGGGCGCCCTGAATCAGAGCGCCCCTCGCGCCGGGCAGACATCCGCAGGGTGGGGAGCCCTGCAGGAGTTCCCCGCAAGGCTCCCCAAGCTGCGGATAGCAGCCTGCCGCCCGGCGGGCGGGGCACCCTGAATCAGAGCGCCCCTCACGCCGGGCAGACATCCGCAGGGTGGGGAGCCCTGCAGGAGTTCCCCGCAAGGCTCCCCAAGCTGCGGATAGCAGCCTGCCGCCCGGCGGGCGGGGCGCCCTGAATCAGAGCGCCCCTCGCGCCGGGCAGACATCCGCAGGGTGGGGAGCCCTGCAGGAGTTCCCCGCAAGGCTCCCCAAGCTGCGGATAGCAGCCTGCCGCCCGGCGGGCGGGGCACCCTGAATCAGAGCGCCCCTCACGCCGGGCAGACATCCGCAGGGTGGGGAGCCCTGCAGGAGTTCCCCGCAAGGCTCCCCAAGCTGCGGATAGCAGCCTGCCGCCCGGCGGGCGGGGCGCCCTGAATCAGAGCGCCCCTCGCGCCGGGCAGACATCCGCAGGGTGGGGAGCCCTGCAGGAGTTCCCCGCAAGGCTCCCCAAGCTGCGGATAGCAGCCTGCCGCCCGGCGGGCGGGGCACCCTGAATCAGAGCGCCCCTCACGCCGGGCAGACATCCGCAGGGTGGGGAGCCCTGCAGGAGTTCCCCGCAAGGCTCCCCAAGCTGCGGATAGCAGCCTGCCGCCCGGCGGGCGGGGCGCCCTGAAGCAGAGCGCCCCTCACGCCGGGCAGACATCCGCAGGGTGGGGAGCCCTGCAGGAGTTCCCCGCAAGGCTCCCCAAGCTGCGGATAGCAGCCTGCCGCCCGGTGGGTGGGGCGCCCTGAAGCAGAGCGCCCCAGCGCCAGGCAGACATCAGCCAGCCCCACAAGCTCGGGGGACAGCAGGGAGGCGCAGCGCCACTATCCCGCTGTTCCTCGACCTGGTTCGGTTTCCCTGACCTGATTTTGGGGGGGAAATAAAGGGAATTTTTTTTCCCTTTATTTCCCCAAAAAAAAACTAGGTGCGCCCTATGGTCCGGTGCGTCCAATCGTGCGAAAAATACGGTATCTCTGTTCCTGCACTCTCAAAGTCAGCTTAGTAGTACTTGTCTCTTTCCCAGGCTCACTCGGTGACTGTAAAATTCCACTCCTGAGTTAGCCTTCTATTGCTTTGTACACGCAGTAAGATTTAGAAACCTACCCCGCCCACACACACAGTGCAAGCCTAATTTCTCAACAGCATTAAAATATGATAAAACCAATAGGGTGATGTTATGTACTGAGTTGAATAGGATCCAAAATGCAGCAGTCTGATTGGTCCTAGAACAATAGGATCCAAAATGCAGCAGTCTGATTGGTCCTAGAACAATAGGATTCAGAATGCAGCAGTCTGATTGATCCTAGAACAATGCAGCAGTATGATTGGTCCGCAGGAGCCACTCAATCCAGCTCCAGCTGGAAGTGAATCCACAATCTGATTGGAGAATCAGGAGAATCCCGGAATTAGCCAATCACGTGCAGCCCATTGTGTAAATAATGTATATAAAGCAGATATTGTGGGGGAACTTCGATTCCTCCTCACCACTATGAGCTGAATAAAGAGCATGAAATCCACTCTCGACTCTGAGTATATTTCAGGTGACAAATCACATCAGCTGCCCCTCCCATCAATACAAATCAATAAAAATACATAGCTAATTGAGGTTCTGCCCCGCCCCAACAAAGGGCTGCCCCCTACCAAAAATCCTGGCTACTATGTCCATGTCAGTGGCTACTAGCCACAATGGCTACGGTGTACCTCCACATTCAGAGCCAGAAATGCTTCTCAATACCAGTAGCTGGAAGCCACAGTATGGAGGGAATGCTCTTGGGTTTCTGCTTGCGGGTTTTCTATGGGGGCACCTGGTTGGCCACTACAAGAACAGGATGCTGGACTAGGTGGGACATGGTTCTGATCCAGCTGATTCTTCTTATGTTCACATCAGCCAAGGGTGGTCAACCAGCAGAGCTTCAGATATTTCCTGGACTACAACTCCCATCATCCCTGGCCATTGGGCTGGGGGATGGGAACTGATGCCCGGCACATCTGGAGGGGGATCATAGATGTCGCCCATGTTGGTTGACAAGGTAAATAAAAAATAAATAAAAAATCCTGGGCCAACGAAAGAAGAGTGGCAGATGAAGATGACGGCCTTTGCAGAAATGGCGAAGCTGACAGGAAAAATCCGAAACCAGCATGATCAAGTATTCCAAAAGGACTGGAGTAAATTTATACGATACAGTGATACCTCGGGTTACGTACGCTTCAGGTTACATATGCTTCAGGTTACAGACTCCGCTAACTCAGAAATAGTACCTTGAATTAAGAACTTTGCTTCAGGATGAGAACACAAATCGTGCTCCACCGGCGCGGCGGCAGCAGGAGGCCCCATTAGCTAAAGTGGTGCTTCAGGTTATGAACAGTTTCAGGTTAAAAACGGACCTCCAGAACAAATTAAGTACTTAACCTGAGGTACCACTGTATCTGAAAGATTTTTGGAAGCAATTAATACCACTAGCAGAGTTGTCTGAAGACTTGTAATGAGAAATGTTCTATCTTTCTATATTTATTTAAATTTTGAGCCATTTTGTAATGAGTGTAATTAGAACTGGAAAACGTACAAAATGCAATGATATAAAGCTTAATTTTGAAAGCCGTGAGGCGGGAGGGAAGGAAGTCAATAGGGATAGGCTATAAAGAGCCAAGGTGGTGAAGTGGATAATGATGGTGTGAATTTATAATATCAAATGGAAAATAAATAAAAATTATATAATTATTTTTATTTCATAAAATTTATACACCGCTTGAGGGGGAAACAAACCTCGAAGCAGCTTATAATCCTAGATAGGGATTGGTCTCCTGTCTGGAAACCTGGAGTGCAATGAGGACCAATGGTCTGATTCAGTTTAAAGCATTTTGCTTTCGCAAGTCTTTACGATTCCAGTCGGCGATCTGGGAACTGCCGCTATCTCAGCCCCTGTGTATGGACCAGTAGGGAAGGGGGTTCACTGATGCCAGCCACAGCGGGCAATCTCACCAAACCAGTGGCATAGATGTAGGTTAAAACATATGCCCGAGGCGTCTGTCTTTTCCCCGGCCATCAATCACTCCGGTCCATAAGAAGTGAGAGAGGATGTGCAACTGGTGATAAGGAGGTCTCCAAGCAACAGGGGGAGCAGATGAAAGAGGCTACGCTCAGCAGAACCGTGTAAATCAGCCGCTCTCTTTTTCACTTTTGTCAGTCACGCTTCCAGCCGGTTGCTCCACCAGGCCATCTCGTCTGGCTCTCTCCTTGAGAGCTCGAGTCTTCCTAATGCCACCACCCTGCTGCTAGCAGCAGAGGCAACCAAAGCAGGTGTCCTGGTTTGTTGCACACCACAAGGAAGGTCCAGGAAATCTGAGGTAGGAGGGTGGCAGCATCGATCCTTTTTGAAAAGCTACAGGATCTGAAGAACAGAGACACCGGACCTTTGGATCTCGTTGGCTGGAGTTTAGGGTGAGTTAAGGTTAGCAAACAGCTTTGCAGGCAGCATTTTCTTCTGGATTAAAAACCCAAGGCAGAGCGGGATTTGAAAAGTAAAGAACTTATTTCTCATCTCTTAACAGCAGCCCGGGGCTGTGTTGCCAAATCCTGGAAGACCTTTAATCCTAAATCATTTGGGTTGCTGGTGTTCAAGGGTTTGGCAAATTACCCTTCTTGAAGAGATCTGCCGTAAACCAAAAGTATCTAAAGGGTAGAGCTCAAAGGACTGTTCTTTTTTGACGTATGGCAGGACTTTATTTCCTATACGTTGAAGCACATGGTTGTTCAGTGCCTTCCAGATATGCTCATCTGGCTCATTTAAGAATATATAGAACCTTTATTTACAATAATAATGGAACTCACAGGTGGAGAATACTTTTTATTTTTTATATATATAAAACTTTATTATTTGTAAAGGGAATCTTTGAACAAATTATTACTTTATTTTCCATTTGGAGCTGTGCTGTATCCTTGCACTTTTGTCCTTACAGGCTGTGACACTTTGTGGTTCTCTCTCTCTCTCTCTCTCTCTCTCTCTCTCTCTCTCTCTCTGTGTGTGTGTGTGTGTGTTTCTCTCTTTGTTATGTTTGCGCTTCATTTTTGTTAATCACAAAAAAACCTCAGAGGCACCAGGTTGGAGCTGCAGGTGCTTTCTGTGGCATCCAGAGGGGTCGCAAATTCATTTTGCTGGTACTATACAACTTTCAATATCTGTGTGTATGTTGTGCTGTGCCTGGACAGAGGGTCTCTCCAGATGCTAAAACCGCAAGGTTAGTCCTCAATATTAGCACAGGTTCCTGGGTAGTAGCGGATCTTCCAAACCAGCCTTCCCAAGAACCTGAGGCACCGCCAGATGTTGCTGGACTACAACTCCCATCATCCCTAACCATTGTCCACACTTGCTGGGGCTGATAGGATTTGTAGTCCAATAACGTCTACAGCAGTGGTTCCCAAACTCCACCCTCCAGGACCACTTGGAAATTGCTGGGGGTCTTGAAAGACACCTTAAAGGTGGTCTTATTTTCTCCCAGCATGTGATTATTGACATGAATGAATGAATGAATGAATGAATAAATAAATAAATAAATAAATAAATAAATAGCTAGTTGCTTTATCTTGGTCAGGGCAACCCAAAGTGACTTCAAACAAAACAAACAAGCAGACAATAAACCCCACATAGATGCATTAAAACCAAGTGGAAAGAGATATGGGGGGAAATGTGAATCGGTGGGTTGGGGCGGTAAATAACAAAAGAATCCTCTGGGTTCAAAATGTGAAGCTAAACTCCAGCAAGATAGAGCCCTAAATAGCAGAGTTTTTAAACTCGCAAAAGTCAAGCAGCGGTGTAGCTTTAGGAATACAAATTGTTTGACCCTTTTATCCCATTTAGTTGCAAACAGCACTTGACTTCTTCTAACCCTCTTGCAACAAGCAGACCACACAATGATCTGCTTGTTTGAATAAGTTTGAAATGCTTTACTTACAGCTGTTGAGATTTCATATGGGATGCCTGCCCCCCCCAAAAAAATATTCAAAACAAAACAACAGAAGCCAATAAGCATTCAAATTTTGGGGTGCCCAGAGTTAAAATCTGAATTCTAAATTCCTATCAAAATTTGAATGCCAAAATTGGAAGCACATAATGTTTCTGAATATTCTTTTCAGTGCCGCTTTGAAGACTTTGACCTGTTTGCCTAACTGTGCTGAGAATTTTTTTCCTTACAATCAAGCAGTATTTAAATTTTATGAAATAAAATAAATAAATAAATCTGCAGAATATTAGTGAATTTGTTGATAGGATGCGATTGGCCCACTTTAGTTCTCATTGTTTATTTTATATTCTGATCTTCTTCCAATGTGTTTTTATGCAACATGCATGCAACTCCACCCCCCCTGCCCTGGGATTCATTGTGACGAAGGGGATGCTATAAATATGCTGAATAACTAAAGCAAGGAAACGTACGAAATGGCCCTGAAGCCTTAGATTAGCAGTACCCGGAGGTCCAGCGGTCCGCCAACCCCGTGGCCAGAGGGGAAAAACAATTCCAGAGACTTCTTGGTCAGAGAAAAGAGATTTATTGAGATCTGCGCAGAGGCAGCCAGTGGAGTCCTCTCCAAAGACTGGCTACGCCCAATTTCACATTTGCAAACTTTCTTATACCTTGAAAACACCCTTCCCTCCCCCAAGCTTCCCCAAAACCTCCTCCAATCAGCTGGCAAGTTTTAGCTTACTTCCTTATATGGCATATGGCTATCTAAACGCCCCTCCTTCCCTTGTTCGTGTGTTCTTCTCTTGCATTACTGCATCAGAGAGCATGTGCAGAGAGTACTGCAGTTTCTACTTAGCTGAGAGAAAAAAACAGGAAATGAGCTTCCCTGCTAGCCAGCAGAAAGAGGAAGTAGCTCCCAGCTTGCAAAGCCGCTGCTCGCTGTCTGCTAGCCGGCAGAAAGAGGAAGTGGGCCTCTTCCCAATTCAGCAAAGCAGGATAATATGCAATTTTAACAGAGCAATTTAGAAAAGAATTTATCAGAGCAGAACAATTTACTTAAATATAAAATACAGGGAATACCTTCCCTGTCCCTTCATTCCCTCCTCTTCTTTTGGGACAACCTATCTCCTAGGTTCGTCCTGGTCTCTCGGGTTTATAATCCTGGGGAAGAGCAATAAGGGCCATGATTCTTTTTGCATCACACCTTGTAAGCATTGCACGAAGCAGGATATACAGAAGCAAAAAAAAAAAAAAAAGCAGAAGGATTAACAGCGGCCCTGCTAATAATACCACAATATGCCTGAGCCAACTGCCATGAGGCAGCCAGGAATATAACCAACCCCATAGATCACCTCCTGTAGTTTTCAGCGGGTTCCTGGCTATCATTGTTTCCATGTGATCAATGGTGACTGAAATATTATCTAGGACATATCTATTTTATTGCTGAAGGGCCCACTGATACTCGTGCTCTATCAGCTGCCTTGCTTTTTGGGAGGTTGTGTCCCACCTCTCTGAGGAGGAGCCTATTATCTTAACCAATTTTCCCACCTGTCCTTGTGGATGCTTAATACTCTCATGATTTCCTCCCAACATACTGTATCCGAAAGGGGCTTCTCCCTCTACATATATTAACATATACCCACAGGAATATATCCACCCTTGCAGAGGCCTGACATACGGAGTGACTATATCAAAGAGTTCTGGCCCCAATATCAAAAGTCCTGGCGGTGCCTTAAATTTTGCTGGGGAAAAAAGTCTCTACGTTGGGGACGCTGCCCGCGGGCGTCCCTCCCATCCACTTGTCCAGCAGGGCGGTTGTCTGGCGCTCTTCTGGAGATGGTTAGCTTCAGAGGATCATCAGGATTTGGTGTAACTGTCCAATCTAAAATAGCCTTCTTCACTTAAGTGTGGTGGACCCAAGGGGTGAGGTAACAGCAGTGGGCCTGGGTCCACCTGTTAAGAAAGAGACAAAATCTCGGGAGAGTTACTGCACATAATTATCAAACTGCACATTTTGACTAGCATGGGGGGTTATTGCAAAACTGAGTGGACAAAGGCTGGTCCATTGTCAGATCCTATTGACCTAGGTAGTCCATAGCGGGGAATGATCTCCCTAAGCAGGCACCTGGTTACTTCAAATGCCTTTTCAGTTCTGGTGGGCCAGGCTTCAACCCATCCTGTATACGTGCAGATCGCCACAAGCAGGTAGCGGTATAGTCCACAGCGGGGCAATTCAGTGAAATCCACAACAAGGTCTTCCATGGGTGCAGTTCCACTATGCTGAATCCCCGGGGGAGCCAAGGGTCCGGTTCTGGGATTATTCTTTTGACATAGCGGGCACTTCCTGGAAATCTGGGCTGCCAGTTGATAAAGGTGGGCTATGTAGAAGCACTGCTTCAGCTGTCTGGTTGTGGCATCTGGTCCCATGTGGGTGGACTCATGGTATCTCTGAGTAATCTGCCGAGAAAGGGACTCTGGAATCCATATTCTGTCATCATGAGTAAGGTACCATCCTTCTTTGGACATGGTCAGCCCCTGGGCATCTGCAGTGTCCCTCTCCTTTTGGTGTATATTGGCTTATCAGCGGTGTTCAAGATCCTTCCAGGGACCAGTGCTCCAATAACTGACGCGGGAGCTGGTTCTCGGGCTGCTTCCTTGGCCACCCTGTCTGCTAGTCGGTTTCCTCTGGCCACTTCTCCTAGTCCAGTTTTGTGTCCATAACAATGGATAACTGCCACTGCCTTGGGCTCCCATACAGCATCCAGAAGGTTCAATAAGGCTTGTGGGTGGGCCACCTGGTTTCCTCTGGAGGTAAGCAAACCTCTTTCCTTCCATAAGGCTCCATGGGCATGTAAAGTCAGAAAGGCATACTTAGAGTATAAATGTTTATCTTCTGTCCCTTTGCCAAGCACAAGGCTTTGGTGAACGCTGTTATTTATGCCAGCCGGGCCGACGTTCCAGGCGGGAGTGGCTGCACTTCGATCACTTGGTCTTCCAAGGCTACCACTGCATAGCCTGCCTTCCGCTGTCCAGCCTTAACAAAGCTGCTTCCATCCACAAACCATGAAGGCCAGTGGGGGTTTGCTTCATCTTTGAGGTCAGGCCTGCTAAAATATTCTTCATCATCTTTGCTTGGGAGAGGAAATAGGTACCCTTCATGTCAAGCAGAGCTGGGACTGCATGCGGGGTCACACAAACAGTGTCTTGGCCAAAAATAAATTTGTCTGCTTTGTTCAGTAGGGTGGCTACTGCCACAACTGCTCTCATGCACGGCGGTAAGCCTTGTTCTGTAGGCGTCAGGCGCTCAGATAGGTATGCCACTGGCTGTTGCCAGCTTCCCAATTTTTGGCACAAAACGCCTTTCGCCGTCCCTTGGTCCTCATCCACGAATAGAGTAAAGGGTTTCTCAGGGTTTGGGATGCCAAGCGCTGGGGCTTGCTGTAGTGCCTTCTTCAAATCCACGAAGGCTTGCTGTTGTTCTGTGCTTCAAACAAAGGGGTCTCTCTCAATTCCTCTGGTTGACTCATGTAGAGGCTTGGCTATGATGCTGTAATTAAATATCCATATCCTACAAAATCCTGCAGACCCCAGAAAGCCACAGAGTTCTCTGCAGTTCTTTGCCTCTGGTATCAGGATAATAGCCTGCTTCCTTTCTTCACTTGTAACAAAGGGGTCTTCCACTGTGATTGGCATTGCCTCAAGATCCTATGTTGGAGCAGTCGCTCTAGATGCACCCACACTCCTTCAGTCGCCCTTCGTGGGATAGGATACTTATTTACTGCAACAGGATTGACAAATGGCTTGGGCTTCACAATTATTGGTGGGATATTCTTTGCCATTCCTAGGGGGTTCACTTGTTCCAGAATACTGGCGGGGATGGGTCCCTCCTCTTCTTTTACCATCATGAGGCGCCAGTACTCTCTCAGGGGTGCCTCCACAACCAGTTCCCCAAGTGACATAATGGACATTGTGGCTTCTCCCGATGGCTTTAAAAGTAATTTGGGCTTGCAACTTTACCAACAAATCTCTTCCTAATAATAGAATAGGGCATTCTCTCTTCCAGTGCCCTTCCTGTCGGCAGATGGCGCACTGATTCCTCCCCAGACGGCTTCGCCCTCCTCCCCGGGCATTTCCTCTTTTCTGAGGGGTGGGGGCGGCTGCCTGTAATGTCATCAACTTCCTTGTTTGATACTTCTCCTTTTTTCTCTGGGCCTCCTCATCTCTCTGATTGTAAGTGGTTTGAGCTATTTCCAACATCTATTCCAGCCCATGGCCGATGCACCCCTCATGCTTCTGGATTTTTTCTTTTGGCGAATATTGGACGCTGCCTGAGCTACAAAGGCAGCCTTTATAATGGGGCGTTGGCAATATCATCTGGGTTCTCCTCAAAGGTAGGGTTCTAATTTCTCCAATTGCACACATCAGCACTTGAAAAAGGCACATGTTGGACTGTATAAGTGCATGGTGGTGCTTCCCCACCCTGTCCTGGGGGGCTGGTGGGTCATACACTCTGCATAGAGGCATCATTGCAGTCCCACCCTTTTTCTGTGCCTTATGGGACTTATGGAGGGACGCCCTGGTTGCTGCTTCTATCCATTTCTTTCGCATAGGGTTGTACATACTGTTGCAATCTCAATTGTCTGATACTGTGTCCACATTTTTTCCTTTCTTTGCTAACTCAATTAGTCCCTTCATAAACTCCTCATCATCCTCTTCCTCTTTGCTCTCTAATTCATCAACCTTGGAGGGTTCAGGCTGAGGGCCGGCTCCTCCCTGGTCCTGGGGCCCTGGGCCTGGGGGATTCGCTAGAGGGGCAGTTGGTGGAGCATAGGGTGGCGGCGGTTTAATGACTTCCCCCTCTTCTCCTTCCTCTCCTTCCGGCTCTGATATCACCGGAGGCTTTTCTGACTTCCCTGCCGGTCAGACTGCACAAATTGTATTTTGTGGGGCGTCGCCTCGGCAGGCTTTCAGCCACGGTGGATTCTTTTCTACATTGATTTTCCAGGTAGAAATATAAGGGATCTGGTCTGGGTGGACCTTCAAGATATTTTGATATAGTGGGTTGATTAGTTGCAAATTAAATCTGCCCTCCAAGGGCCAATTAGTTCCTTGGGTGGGCCAATCAACCTCACATCCTCTCTCTTCTCAATTTGAACCCAATCATCATGCTTCGTAGCTGCTTTCCAGTTGGTTAAAAAACATTTCAGAGGACTACGTTAGCTTGCCCCAGACCCCATTTTTTTTTTTTTTTTTTCAGATACTCCGCTCCTAACCGGGCTTAAGATCCTTTCACACACCAACCACTACAGACTGTGACTTGGCGAACTCTCGTTGCTAAGAAATGCACAGCCCTGCAATCGCTCGGCCAAGGGGACGCTAAGCCCCGGCCCACACTTGACAATTCAGCCACTGGAGTATCTGACATGCAACATACAAAACACACCCCAATATAATTCCAACATGCAACACACAAAACACACCAAAATAATTTTCCCTCTGTTTCCCCTTTCCCCAACCTTACTGGCGGCACTCTACTGCTCACAGCCAGGGGAAGCTGATCAGGCTTCCTACCACGCCCTTTCCCTTGGGCTTACCTGTTCCGCTGCGGACCCCTCCTTCGGCCGTCCTCTTTTCTCTCCCGACTGGGTGTCTCGGCTCAGGCACAGCGTGGCGATCTCCCCCTACGAACTGGCAGGGTGCGCGCTGGAGATTGCGAGCCCTGGTCCTGGTTGCTCACCCGGTCGAGTCTGGCCCCTCGGTCCACCTTTCGTGGGGTGGGGACCCATCCCGGACGAGCCCCCAAAATGAAGCCTTAGATTAGCAGTACCCGGAGGTCCAGCGGTCCGCCAACCCCGTGGCCAGAGGGGAAAAACAATTCCAGAGACTTCTTGGTCAGAGAAAAGAGATTTATTGAGATCTGCGCAGAGGCAGCCAGTGGAGTCCTCTCCAAAGACTGGCTACGCCCAATTTCACATTTGCAAACTTTCTTATACCTTGAAAACACCCTTCCCTCCCCCAAGCTTCCCCAAAACCTCCTCCAATCAGCTGGCAAGTTTTAGCTTACTTCCTTATATGGCATATGGCTATCTAAACGCCCCTCCTTCCCTTGTTCGTGTGTTCTTCTCTTGCATTACTGCATCAGAGAGCATGTGCAGAGAGTACTGCAGTTTCTACTTAGCTGAGAGAAAAAAACAGGAAATGAGCTTCCCTGCTAGCCAGCAGAAAGAGGAAGTAGCTCCCAGCTTGCAAAGCCGCTGCTCGCTGTCTGCTAGCCGGCAGAAAGAGGAAGTGGGCCTCTTCCCAATTCAGCAAAGCAGGATAATATGCAATTTTAACAGAGCAATTTAGAAAAGAATTTATCAGAGCAGAACAATTTACTTAAATATAAAATACAGGGAATACCTTCCCTGTCCCTTCAGCCCTTTCTTTTCTTTTTCTTTTTTTTAACTTTTCATCCTTTATTATTTTATTCACATAATATACATTCTTTACAACAAACAACTCCAAAATAGACAACTCCAAAATAAAATCATATGTAACAAAACCATAAGTCTCATGTTTTCATTTACACTGATCTCCTCTCCAATACTTTTACTTGATATTTCTTGCTGCTTTCTGCTTTCCTTATAGAATCTTTATGAAAATTTGAATCTCTTAAATCCTATACCAATCTTTAACAATTTCAGTTAATCCCTTCACCTCCCTCCCCCACAGCCCAGAACTTCCCTCCACCCGGGTGCGATCTTCTTTACCTACTGTTATTTTTGTTATTGTTGCGTGTGATAGGAATTTTGAGGTCTTAGATATATGGTAATGTTCATAAGCGTACCAACCAAGCACGTACATAGATGAGCACAAGAAGACCAACTTGGAACCATTTTGATTCCTAAACTGAGCAAATGTTTTCTCTGCAAGGTCAAAGTGGGAAACCTCCCCATTGTCTCTTTCCTCACAATTCCTGTCTTAAGGGCACATTTAAGATATGAATAGTGTGTGAGCCTGTGACCTGGCCCAGGAACTAAGTATTTATCATTACAAAAGACTGGCCAGGCTACCCAGGCAATCCAATCAAGTAACCTGCCAGACAGGAGAAAAACAACATTCAAAATTCTGTTTTAAGACCGCCTTTTCTGTGATGTAGGTATGATGTATCTGAGGGGTGGTCTTAGGTTACACCCCTTCTGTGATGTATGTATGATGTTTCTAGGGGTGGTCTTGATCTACAGGGTGGCAATTTCAAAAGTCATTATAAGGCCTTGCACGCCATTTTTCTGGGTCGTCCTCCGTCCTCCTGCATGTGAGGGGAGCACCCTGTTGCAACACATCAATAAAGATCAAGCTTACTAGCTGCTTTGCTTCTCAATATTCTCTGGTTGGCCTCTGTTATCTTCTCCTACCAATAGGGAACCTATGTAAGGACTCTATATGGGCTCTTGGATACCCCAAAAGGGAAAAGGGCAATTTTTGTTTACAACATGCATTATTCACTTTATTTGTTATTCCATCCTTAATATATTATGATCCTATTTCCTTGCGCCTTTTAAACTTTTGAATATTAATTTTTATTTTTTTTAAAGCGACATGGCCCTTTCTTTAGGAACATGAATGAGGGGAACGACAGAAGACTCACAAATGCTTACTGACTTTCCTCAGCGTGAGGGTCAAGGCAACAGAAGAAAAGGGACGAAGGCCATCCCCAGCTCTGCTGAGAAGCCAGGCTTCTCCTGCCTTGAACTGCCGCCTGAGGAGGGGTTGAGAAGGAAAGCAATACCCCTCCATCAGCACAGTTGAGAAATGGGCAACTTTCGACATCTCCTCTCTTTGAATTGTTCCACCCGTTGCTCATTAGAAGAGCCTGTAAATCAAATAAACAAGGAATATTCGGTGTTGTGCTGGAGGGGATGCCAGGAAACCGGGACTTATGTTCACATGTGGTGGGGGTGTAAATATGTACTCTTTTTTTTTTGCAAAGGGTGTTTAAGGAGATATCAGAAATCACTGGGTTAAAGCTGACCGAAAGTCCAGAGGCAGCATTATTATCAATTTACGACGGGGTGGAAGTTTCGCAGGCTATGAAGGACTCGCTCACAAATTTATTGACAGCTGCATGCATTGTTATAGCCAGGAAGTGGAAGGGGCAAGCAGAATATAAAATGGAAGAATGGTATAAAGAGGTGTGGGATATACAGTAGCTATTAACATGTGCCATTATGGTAAGACAGGGAATATACAGGAGAAATTGTTTTGAGGAAATATGGAAGGTGTTTTTAGAATTTGTACTGTTAAAATGGAATTGCAAGAGGTGTTGAAATTTTGGGAGGTTGGATAGTTACAATGGAATGGTCCCGGTGGTAGGTGCACATGTTTATTCTTATTTATTTATGATTATAAATAAAAAAGGGGGAAAGAACCTGTAACTGGACATTTGCATATCTCCTCCTCCCTCCCCATCCATTTTCCTTTTGTGTAGTGCCTTCTGAGATTGTAAATAAATAATAATGTAAAAAACAACAACCCAAAACCCTTTCTTTCTGACTTTTCACAGGAAGAACACAACAGCAAATTTAATGGAAAGGGAAACAAGATAAGGCATTCCAGAACCCCAGCCTGTCCTCTCTAGACCTGCTTTCATCTACCAGGACTCTTGGAGACTCCATGTTCCATGGTGATTTAGGAGAGTGCAGTGCCTCAGCCATGTTTGGGCCAGAGAAAAGCTGGGGGATAGCGGCCGCAGTCCTCCAGGAAGTCCAAAGGGTCTTGGCTTATTTCTTGATTGTGTACACCCTCCTTTTAGGAGGCTTCATTTGTGCTGGACTGATACTGCAGTTCCTCACTTTAGAGTAGGGAAGGTGGAGGATTTCGTATGAGCCACGTTGGAATGGGGACCAAGCCAATTTTGCAGATCACAGCTATTGGCCAGTTATTGCATCTCTCCAAATTTTGCTGCGACTCAAAAATGTACAAATATCCAGGGTGCTCGAGATACACATGCAAAATATGCTGCCCACCCTATGTAAAATTTGCATTTTAAAATATACTTTAATGAAAAAACACCTGTGCTTTTCTTTTATTTTAAAAAGCCATTTGATACAGAAATAGGATGGAACAGATCAAAGAACGGAAAATGTGCAGAATGAATTGGTAATAGTTCTACTGTGCATACGAATGAATGCTCACACTGTTGTCTTTTAAGAAGAAATCACGGTTTGCTTTCAGTTAAACGATACTTAATGGGTCGGTTACGGGAGAAGCAACTATCCTTCCTTGACCCGAGGGCCACATGCAGTCTTGGCCAACTGCCCCGGGGGCCGTATGCCAGTGGTGGGTGTGGCCCCAAGTGGGTGTGGCTATATCTTCCCCCTTCCTAAATTGTCTCCGCCTACGCCAGTACTGAGTCCACTTCTCCTTTCTGTTGCTGCCAAATTAGGGAATCAGGAAGAAAAATAAGTGTTTTGGGGTGGGTCAGGAAATTAGGCTCTGCAGTTGGGGATTTGCCACCCATTAGGTTGAAATACACACACACACACACACACACACACACACACACCGGTTGCCTTTCTGCTTCCGTAAATAGGATGATCTTAGCATGTTCTGCAAAAAACGACAACACAATGATTGTAGAGGCGGAGGGAGAATTGTAAGTGTGACGCCAAAGAAAGACCCCTCTATTTTGGAATCACCTGCCTGGCCCAAGCGGTAGAGGAATCCCCAAAAGGATGGGTTGATTATTTTGACTTTTGGGCTTGTTTGATTGTGGGAAAGGTGGCCATTTGATGGTGTGGTGTTTTCCAAGTGTAGGATTATAATGTGTCGTCCAGGAGCGCCTAATCTGTAGTCCTTCAGATGCTCTTGGACTCTGTAAAGACCTGGGTAGCTCAGATGGTAAGAGTGTGGTGCTGATAACGCCAAGGTTGCAGGTTCAATCCCTGTACGGGACAGCTGGCTATTCCTGTATTGAAGGGGGTTGGACTAAATGATCTGCAGGGTCCCTTCCAACTCTACGATTCTAAGGACAATGAGGGCCCTCATTCTCACTGCACCTTCCTGTTTTGCCTCAGGCGGTGAAACGGGCCGGGCCGCCCCTGGATGGGAGTTGTAGTCCAACCATACCTGGAAGTCCACACCCTTGGTTGCGTTGATTTCTCCATTCCACAGCTTTGAATGGTGCCTGCCCCCGATTAACTAGGCAACAGCAGGTTAAAACGATATAGATTATATTTTAATAACAGTACCGCCAGACTTCCCAGCCGACAGGCACCATCTTCTAAGAGGCACTCAAAAGCCTCTTTTAAGAAGATGCCTGTTGCTCCCACAGATGCCTGAAAACAAGGTGTGCGTCCCTTTTCTCCTGTGAGATATTCCTTTCAGGTTCAAACAAACCATCCCATTTATCAAACAAAGACGTCTTTAATTGAGGGACACCCCGGCCCTGAAGCTTCTCTTCTTCTGTATCTTTGGTATACTCTGCCCGCAACCACCACATCTATGATGCTGAATTGGAAAAACAACAACCCCGAAAGCTCTCTCCCCGCCCCCCATCTTTTAAAATGAGGCTGCCCCCAGATGGTGGATACTTATTCGTTCATTGGGAACAGCGTAAATCTGCTGCTGTTTACATACAGAATTATTTCAATGTGTTAAGACACAACCACTGTCGCATCGGGTTCTCCCTTAGGCAGAAGGTGCCGCCAAAATCCATCTTCAGGGAAGAAAACATCCCCAAGTGCGTAATTCACAGATGATCGCTCAGTTTTTCCTCTTCCCTCCACTCCGCCAACTCCTCTGAGCTCCTCCAAGAGGGACTCAGGAATGGGATGTATGTCCAAAGGCCAAATGTCTCAGCTGAGCTCCTTGAGAGAGTCTAAGGGATTGAGGCAGCCACAGCGGGAGGGGAAAGGGAAGATGGATACCGTCGACAGATCGTCCCGAAACAGAGGGCCTCACAAGTTTCGGCCAGGCTGGTCATATATATGGTGGGTTGTGTAGCGGGTGATTGTCGCTGGATCCCTCACGGTGACAATCTCGGCGCTGCCGCAGACGTCCGAACTGTGGGAAAGGAATGGCAGAAGGAAGAATGAGGTCAATATGGGCTGTGAGGATTGCGTAAGGTCGGGTCGGGCCTCAACCTCACCGATGTGGGAGAGGCAGTGGTGGTGTAGTAGTTAGAGGGCTGGACGAGGACCTGAGAGAGACCAGGGTTCAAATCCTCCCACCTGGCCATGAAGCTTTAACTGGGGGATCTTGGGGACCCGTCTCTCAGCCTAACCTGCCTCAGAGGGTTGTTGTGGGGATTAAATGAGGATAACAGTATACACCACCTTGAGCTCTTTGGAGGAAAAGGTTGGGCGTAGACTCAGTTAAATGAAAAAGAAACACTTCACAATTAAACTGGGGAAACTCCTGTACTACTTAAAGGCAGGCTCCGGCCTGCCCATGAGGTGAGGCGGTCACCTCAGGTGGCAGATCCAGCCACCTCTGCTCATTGCCACCCACCCACCCTTGTGGATCTCTCCCCACCACATTGCCTCCTCCTCCTCCTCCTCCTCTGCTAGACAAAAATGCATCAAATATAGGATTAAACATTTGCCCAGACATTCAGCTAAGTCCTACTCAGAGGCGACCCATTGAAGTGAATGTGCTAGCCATCTCCATTCATTTCTGTTTTGGGCATGACTAATGTCCTATGCTCCAGAAGGCTCAAGTAAGCAAGCCAAGCTGCAGACGTCAAGCAAAGGCCCTTAACTCCAGGGTGACACGGCCACCGGGTTTCAGGCAAGGCCATAGTCAATTCCCTCCGCAATTCTAAATAGAAACGTACTATTTATAGACCAAGGCAGCAATGAGGGCAGCCAGCAGGATGGCAGAGAGGATGGAGAGGATAGTGGCAATGGCAATCATTCCTGCGCTCCGCCGCTCAGGGGATGTGTCGATTGTCTCGGGATCCTTCCCTGATAAGGACAAGAGAATACATTTAAAGCTGTAATTGTCAGACGGGCCGTTCTATTGAAAAGTGACTAGAAGGAATGGCATACTCAGTGTCATATATGTATATGCACCCAGAGGTCTAGAAAGGTTGGTGAGCCCTGATTCCTGAGCATCGCAACTGAGGTGGTGGGGGACTATTTATTTATTTATAATAAAAAATGTTTGCCGCTATATCACAAAAGTATAACAAAATGGTTTACAGCAATAAAGCCATATAACCATACATCAAAAGCATAAAAAAGTTAAACACAAGTTAAAAGCAAAAAAGTTAAAAACAGACAGCAGCAAATGGTAATTGCGTGCATAGGCCTGGCAGAATAGAAAAGTTTTCAGCAGGCGTTTAAAAGTTGTCACTGAAAAGTTGTCTGCTGAATCTCCAGTGGCGGAGAGTTCCACAGGACTGGGCCCATGACACTAAAGGCTCAGTTTCTCGTTGTCAAATGAACATCGCCAACTTCAGGTGTGACTAGCAATGCCTCTGCAGATTATCTCTGTGATTGAGCCTGAGGTACCTTGAGGTACCCTGGACCTAACTTTTTCAGGCCTTTGTAAATTGAGACAAGGACCTTGAACCTGGCTCAGTAACAGATGGGCAACCAGTGCAGCTGTTTTAACAAAGGTGTTGCATGCTACTGGCCAGCCACCTCCATCAGCAACCTGGCTGCCACATTCTGCACCAGCTGGAGCGTTTGAACCAGTCCCAAGGGCAGCCCCACACAGAGAGCATTGCAGTAGTCCAGCCTTGAGGTTACCAAAGCATGGACTGCAGTGGCCAGGCTATACCTGCCCAGAGTTGGCAAACCAGGTATTCCTAGTCCTTCGGCCCTCTAGTGATAAACATGTATCAGCACACAGTGATAGGGAGGCGTTTGAAGGCATCTGCTGTGGTCCTCTTGAAACTGCGGGGTCTCCAACATGCTTGGCAGGGTATGGATTGCACCCAGCAGGTCCAGTTCAGTTACCTTGGATCAGCGTAATGGGATCCGACCATCTCGACTCTGCTGTGGGGCCTCCAGAATTAAAGGCCAGAAACTTCACTCTGAGAAGAGAAAGGTAAGAACTTGATGGAGTCGGAATGCCCTCTTCCAAGTCACATGAATAAAGGAAGGAAGGAAGCTGCCTGGGACTGAAAGAGACCATTGGTCCTTCTGACCCAGGATTGTTGACACTGGCTGGCAGCATCTCCCTTCAGGGTTTGAGATAAGGGGCACCTGAAAATGATTTACAGATGGTGTTTAACTCTGAGTAGACTTGCTAAAATGTGTAAGTCTGAATCAGGTAAGTGTTGGAGATGTAAAGAGGTTGAGGGTACCTTTTATCTTATGTGGGCAACTTGTAAAAGGGTAAAAGAGAGACTCTCCTCGCTGGAAGAGAGGGGAGTGGTTGTGGGTGGGAGCCCGAGCTCCGCCCCTGGCCGGGGGCCTTAGCCCCCGCCCCTCCTCACCTGGCTGGTGCCCACGCCCACCGGAGGCAGCCAACCAGGTGTCTCCGGGGGGGCGTGTTTAGCAGCTTAATGCTGCGGCTCCAGCTCCGCTTCCTCCTCAGTCGTCGTCAACCTGCAGCGAGTCATCAGCTAGCAGAGAAGAGCCATGAGGTTTGGAGTCGGGGGGGGGGGTCTGGTTCCTTGCATGCCTTTTAACTTTAAGAGGCTTGCATGCGCTCATTGCTTTACTGCTTTTAAAAACCCAGGCATCCAGGTTTGCCTTGCTGTGTGCTCTTTTCCGTGTAAAAACCTACATTTAACCTTCTATTTCCCCCCACTCCTGGTGCTTGATTTGTTTGTGCCCAGCACGTGCCCCCAGCGAGGTCTGAGTGTGAGTGTGGCTCCATCTTTCTTTCTCCCTCGTCTCCTCACTTTCCTTCCATTTTGGCCAGGATGCTTGTATGTTTTCCCCTCTATTGCCCTTGCCTGTCCAATTGCATAGCTGGTCTGGGTGACTGAGTGGGTTTGCCTTACATTTAATTTGTTGGCTAGGGTGCTTATGTGTTTTTCCCCTCCATTGTCCTTGAGAGCCTGTATGGGACAGCTAAATATTTCTGCATTGCTTGGGTTGGACTAGATGATCCTCAGGGCTCCTCTCCAATTTTAAGTCGTGTGTGTGTGTTTGCAGCGTGTGTTTGTGCCTGCCGTTTATTGATTATTACTCTTCTAGCGTGGGTTTAATTTACCCTGCCATCCCTTCCATTGGTACCACTTAAATCGGGAGCCCACTGTAAAATTTAAAGGCTGCTGGGGCTTGGAATACATTGTGCACTTAAACCTCACCCCTCTTGGTTTCTCTAAGCCACCCCTCTAAGCCATCGCTTGATGTTTGGGGGAAGAAATAAGGCAGGGCTTGGGGTGGACAATTCAGGGTTTATGATCCGGGAACCATTCCTCAGCACTGCATGTTTATACGTTTAGAACCTTTGAAGGTGTGCCTTTGCCTGGTTCTTGTCATTGGCTGCATTTGCCAGTACAGGCTCCCTAAAGAAAACTGCTTTTAAACAACAACAACAAAAAAGGTTTTGGCTTATAGTACCTTACTAAAAAGTCCAGGTTAACTCACGGTTTATATTTCCACTTCAGTTTGGCTCACTGTAAAGGACAGCTATTTTCCTTTTCTTCAAACTTTTTCCTTCATTTTACTCCCTCCACCCCTCCTCCCTCCAAACTCCCCCCCCCACGCTTTCCTTCTCCTCCCTCCACCCCTCCTCCCTCCCTACACCCCCCACCCTTCTGACCCAGGATTGTTGACACTGGCTGGCAGCATCTCCCTTCAGGGTTTGAGATAAGGGGCACCTGAAAATGATTTACAGATGGTATTTAACTCTGAGTAGACTTGCTAAAATGTGTAAGTCTGAATCAGGTAAGTGTTGGAGATGTAAAGAGGTTGAGGGTACCTTTTATCTTATGTGGGCAACTTGTAAAAGGGTAAAAGAGTATTGGGATATGGTATATAGTGAATTTTCGGGGGGGGGGGGAGTTTAAAAGTACATTTCCCAAAAAAACCCAGAGTCCTTATTGTTGGGGATAATTCAGAGGGAAATTCCCAGGTGTCCAAAAAAAAAAGGCTATTTATGTATGCTACTACCACAGCCTGTGTTTTGTTAGCCCCAAAATGGAAAACGAGGGAGGTCCCAACCAAAGAAGAATGGCAACTTAAACTGATGGAATACACAGAACTTGAATACTTAACTTCTAGAATAAGGGAACAAGAAGAATGCATGTTTAAAGAAGACTGGAAAATGTTTACTGAATATATAGTGAAAATTGTGTTCATTTAAAAACAATGGTGGCATTAAGATAAATTCAACAGAGTAAATAAGTTCTGATGGATGTAACAATGGATTACTGAATGGTTTAGTTCATGTAAAATATGCAAGGATGTATGGTATGCAAATCACATAAGAAGAAGGGAAGCCATTGATTTAAGGTTGTTTAAATGAATATTTTGAAATGTAATTCAGAAAATTTAATATATATATATTTTTAAAGAGAGAGTTAAGAGGCACCTTGAGTCCTCCCTGGAGATTGTCAGGAGCTAGGGCCAGGGGTAGGCCAGCAATAAAACACCCTGTGTCAGTGAGATTAGCTTTTCCCCCCAAGAAACCAAAACAGTGCAGGCCTAGTGATCACAGCAATTCTACCCAGTAGGTCTTGCCCCAAGGAGGCAGTTGTAAGGACTGAAAGTCCCTTACTTACCACAGCTCTCTAAGACTCCTCTCCTCCCCCAAGCAATCTGAGACTTCCTTGCTGTGCCTGCCTTTTGCTCTGCCCTCTTCATACCTCTTCTGGTTCTGGGAGACCAGGGGGAAGTGAGTTGGTCGCAGTAGAAGGGGGAGACCCCCTGGCTTCTTTAGCAGCCTGCCTCATCCCTGCCTCTTTGCCCTCCTCCTCTCCAGCCTCCTCTTCTGCCTTTCACCCTAGACTGCTCTCTGCCATAGCCTCTTCCTGCTCACTAAACTCTGTTGCCTCTTCAGTTTCTGACACCTCCTCCTCCTCCCAGTCCTCAGGACTCTCCCCAGGTAACCCCCCACTCCCACAGGCTGGAAGCCTCGTGTGTTTTTCCCGGAAAGCACAAATATGATAGATTTGGCTCTAATTTCATCTTTTGTTTCACAGAATTTATACACTGCTGGAATGCAGAAAACAAACAACCCTTAAGGCAGTTTACACAAAAAAAGATAAAGCAATCAAAATTATCAATAAGGAAAATGAAAAGCGATAACGTAGGACTTCTGAAAAGCTGAACTAGCAACAGGCCAAAATAGATTCAAAGTGGCACCAACTTTCTAACAGCGTACTGAATCGAATTTCCTCCCCTTCCACCCGTCCATTACATGTCAGCCATCAAATGCCATTGCATGTTAACAATGTTTTACTGGGAGAAAAATAGAACCATTAAGTTGTCTTCCAAGACCCTCGGCCATTTTCAAGAGGCCCGGTGTGGTAGTGTTGTTGGTGGGGAGTTTGGCAGTCACTGCTCTAGATGCCGTTGGACTTCAGCTCCCATCATCCCCAGCCAGTGTGGCCAATGATCAGGGATGATGGGAGTTGGAGTCCAACCACACCTGGCAAGGCTTCCTGTTGAGGACGGCTGCATCAAATGGAAAACAAACAAGCAAACCCTATAGACAGTACTTTAATGCAGTACTGGTTTAATTCAGAAAACAGAGACACTATCAGAACTTTGAGTGGCGGGTGGGGGAATCACCTGACATAGGTAACTCACCTGTAGGGTCCTGGCTCAGGCAGGGGGCCATTGCAATCTGGCCTGGCGGGATCCGTCTTGCAGCCGACTTCGTTCCCCACTTGCAAGACAGTGAGCTTGCTGCTTTCTTCCGCTGGGCAGGGGTAGTTGGCTGGGGCAGTGCCCAGAGTCATGTAACAGGAATTGTTCTCGAACGACTGATAGGGCAGCTCCTCCGGGGATCTGAGGACAGCGCAGCTTTCTGCCGCTGTAAGGGGCAATAAGGAAAAAATGGATTATTCGCCAGGCCTTGCTGGGCGACCCTAACAGGAACAATGTGGCAAAAATAGGGCGGTGAAGGTCCTGTGTGAGTGTCTGGAGGCGGTTGGAGGATGGATGGCGGCTAACAGATTGAGGTTGAATCCTGACAAGACAGAAGTACTGTTTTTGGGGGACAGGAGGCGGGCAGGTGTGGAGGATTCCCTGGTCCTGAATGGGGTAACTGTGCCCCTGAAGGACCAGGTGCGCAGCCTGGGAGTCATTTTGGACTCACAGCTGTCCATGGAGGCACAGGTCAAATCTGTGTCCAGGGCAGCTGTTTACCAACTCCATCTGGTACGTAGGCTGAGACCCTATCTGCCTGCGGACTGTCTCGCCAGAGTGGTGCATGCTCTGGTTATCTCCCGCTTGGACTACTGCAATGCGCTCTACGTGGGGTTACCTTTGAAGGTGACTCGGAAACTACAACTAATCCAGAATGCGGCAGCTAGACTGGTGACTGGGGGCGGCCGCCGAGACCATATAACACCGGTCTTGAAAGACCTACATTGGCTCCCAGTACGTTTCCGAGCACAATTCAAAGTGTTGGTGCTGACCTTTAAAGCCCTAAACGGCCTCGGTCCAGTATACCTGAAGGAGCGTCTCCACCCCCATCATTCTGCCCGGACGCTGAGGTCCAGCGCCGAGGGCCTTCTGGCGGTTCCCTCATTGCGAGAAGCAAAGCTACAGGGAACCAGGCAGAGGGCCTTCTCGGTAGTGGCGCCCGCCCTGTGGAACGCCCTTCCAGCAGATGTCAAAGCGATAAACAACTACCTGACATTCAGAAGACATCTTAAGGCAGCCCTGTTCAGGGAAGTTTTTAGCGTGTGATATTTTACTGTATTTTTGGTTTCTATGGAAGCCGCCCAGAGTGGCTGGGGAGGCCCAGCCAGATGGGCGGGGTATAAATAATAAATTATTATTATTATTATTATTATTATTATTATTATTATTATTATTATAAAAATAGTGCAAGCGCAGGAAGGCATGGACTCCTTTTTAGGCAGAAAGAGACGATAGAGGATGATCTGGAAATGCTTGAGATGCATCAAAAAGAAAATCTCTTAGAATCATAGAATCATAGAATCAAAGTTGGAAGAGACCACAAGGGCCATCGAGTCCAACCCCCTGCCAAGCAGGAAACACCATCAGAGCACTCCTGACATATGGTTGTCAAGCCTCTGCTTAAAGACCTCCAAAGAAGGAGACTCCACCACACTCCTTGGCAGCAAATTCCACTGTCGAACAGCTCTTACTGTCAGGAAGTTCTTCCTAATGTTTAGGTGGAATCTTCTTTCTTGTAGTTTGGATCCATTGCTCCGTGTCCGCTTCTCTGGAGCAGCAGAAAACAACCTTTCTCCCTCCTCTATGTGACATCCTTTTATATATTTGAACATGGCTATCATATCACCCCTTAACCTCCTCTTCTCCAGGCTAAACATGCCCAGCTCCCTTAGCCGTTCCTCATAAGGCATCGTTTCCAGGCCTTTGACCATTTTGGTTGCCCTCCTCTGGACACGTTCCAGTTTGTCAATGTCCTTCTTGAACTGTGGTGCCCAGAACTGGACACAGTACTCCAGGTGAGGTCTGACCAGAGCAGAATACAGTGGCACTATTACTTCCCTTGATCTAGATGCTATACTCCTATTGATGCAGCCCAGAATTGCATTGGCTTTTTTAGCTGCCGCGTCACACTGTTGGCTCATGTCAAGTTTGTGGTCAACCAAGACTCCTAGATCCTTTTCACATGTAGTGCTCTCAAGCCAGGTGTCACCCATCTTGTATTTGTGCCTCTCATTTTTTTTGCCCAAGTGCAATACTTTACATTTCTCCCTGTTAAAATTCATCTTGTTTGTTTTGGCCCAGTTCTCTAATCTGTCAAGGTCGTTTTGAAGTGTGTTCCTGTCCTCTGGGGTGTTAGCCACCCCTCCCAGTTTGGTGTCATCTGCAAATTTGATCAGGATGCCCTTGAGTCCATCATCCAAGTCGTTGATAAAGATGTTGAATAAGACCGGGCCCAAGACAGAACCCTGTGGCACCCCACTAGTCACTCTTCTCCAGGATGAAGAGGAACCATTGATGAGCACCCTTTGGGTTCGGTCAGTCAGCCAGTTACAAATCCACTGAGTGGTAGCATAGTCAAGACCGCATTTTACCAGCTTCTTTACAAGAATATCATGGGGCACCTTGTCAAATGCCTTGCTGAAATCAAGGTAGGCTACATCCACTGCGTTCCCTTCATCTACCAGGCTTGTAATTCTGTCAAAAAACGAGATCAGGTTAGTCTGACATGACTTATTTTTCAGAAATCCATGCTGACTATTGGTGATCACAGCATTCCTTTCCAGGTGCTCACAGACTGTTTGCTTAATGATCTGCTCCAGAATCTTCCCTGGTATTGATGTCAGACTGACTGGGCGGTAATTATTTGGGTCCTCTCTTTTCCCCTTTTTGAAAATAGGGACAACATTTGCCCTCCTCCAGTCTGCCGGGACTTCGCCTGTTCTCCAGGAATTCTCAAAGATGACTGCCAGTGGTTCTGAAATCACATCTGCCAGTTCTTTTAATACTCTTGGATGCAGTTCATCTGGCCCTGGAGACTTGAATACATCTAGACTAGCCAAGTATTCTTGTACTATCTCCTTAGTTATTCTGGGCTGTGTTTCCTCTGCTGAATCATTTGCTCCAAATTCTTCAGGTCGGGCATTGTTTTCTTTATCGGAGAAGACTGAGGCAAAGAAGGCATTGAGGAGTTCAGCCCTTTCTGTGTCCCCTGTTTGCATTTCACCATCTTCTCCTCTGAGTGACCCCACTGTTTCTTTGTTCTTCCTTTTGCTACGAACATACCCATAAAAGCCTTTTTTGTTGCTTTTAACCTCTCTAGCAAGCCTGAGTTCATTCTGTGCTTTAGCTTTTCTGACTTTGTGTCTACACGTGCTGGCTATTTGTTTGAATTCCTCTTTGGTGGTTTCCCCCCTTTTCCATTTTTTGTACACATCCTTTTTTAATCTTAACTCAGTTAAAAGTTCTTTAGATAGCCACCCTGGCTTCTTTAGGCACCTTCCATGTTTCCGTCTCATTGGTATTGCCTGAAGTTGTGCTTTTACTATCTCCCTCTTAACAAACTCCCAGCCATCATGAACTCCCTTTCCTTTTAGTATTACTGTCCATGGGATCTCACCCAGCACTTCCCTAAGTTTTATGAAGTCGGCTTTCTTAAAGTCGAGAAATTGAGTCCTAGTATGCTTGGCTGCTCCTTTCCGCTGTATAGTAAACTTCAGAAGAGCATGATCACTCGCGCCTAATGATCCTTCCACTTCTACCCCACTAACCAGGTCATCAACATTGGTTAGGACCAGATCTAAAATGGCTGTTCCTCTTGTAGCTTCTCCCACTTTCTGGACAATGAAGTTGTCTGCAAGGCCAGTGAGGAATCTGTTTGACCTTATGCTCTTGGCTGAGTTTGACATCCAACAAATATCCGGGTAATTGAAGTCCCCCATTACTACTATCTCCCTTCCTTTTGCATGCTTGGCCATCTGTTCCAGGAAGGCATCATCTATGTCCTCCGTTTGGCTTGGGGATCTATAGTAAACTCCCACAATGAGGTCACTGTTATTCTTCTCTCCCTTAATTTTGACCCAAATGCTCTCACTTTGGCTTTGAGGTTCTAAATCTTGGATCTCTTCACAGGTATACACATCCCTGACATATAACGCCACTCCTCCTCCTTTCTTGTCTGGTCTGTTTCTCTGAAATAGATTGTATCCCTCCATTATTACATTCCAATCGTGGGACTTATCCCACCAGGTTTCAGTGATGCCTATTATGTCATATTTAGTTTGCTGTACCAAGAGCTCAAGCTCATCTTGTTTATTTCCCATACTTTGCGCATTAGTGTACAGACATTGAAGTCCATTAATCATTCCCCCGTGTCTCTTATTTAAGGATTTTTTCCTCCCACCACTAGGTCTGCGTGCTGTTTGCTCCATTCGGTCTATGACATTTGGATGATCATCTTCATCAATTGATAGACTCCTACCTTCAGGAGCACTGTCTCCCTCCCCCACATTAGTCAGTTTAAAGCCCTCCTGATGAGGTTTCTGAGATTTTTTGCAAAAACATTCCTACCAACCGTTGTGAGGTGCAGCCCATCGCTTGCCAGAAGTCCATCTTCAAGAAACTGCATTCCGTGATCTAAGAATCCAAACCGTTCCTGTTTACACCATTTGCGAAGCCAGTTGTTCACTTCCACTATTTTTCCCTCTCTCCCTTGGCCACGTCGTTCAACTGGGAGGACAGATGAGATGACAATTTGTGCATTTAATTGCTTCAATTTCCTGCCCAGAGCCTCGTAATCTCTTTTGATCTTCTGGAGGCTATTGCTTGCAGTGTCATTGGTTCCCACATGAACCAAGAGGAAGGGGTATTTGTCAGTGGGTTTTATGATTCCTTGCAGTCGTTCAGTTACATCTTGGATCTTAGCCCCGGGGAGACAGCACACTTCCCGAGACATCTTGTCAGGCCCACAGATCACTGCTTCTGTTCCCCTCAGTAGGGAATCCCCTATCACCACTACACGCCTCCTCTTAGGTCTGGTCGGGGTTCTTCCGTGAGCTGTCCATTCCAAGGTCGCCTGCACATTCCCTGAAGACTGCCTTTGCTGCTCGTCTTCATATACCTGATCGACTGTAATGAGGGAGAGATCCTCAAATGGAGTCTGCTCTTCGTCTTCCATGCTAGGGGAAAGGACCTCAAAGCGATTGCGTATTTCTAAACAATCAGAGCGAACCCTGGGCCTCCTACTTCTTTGAGTCACGTTTCTCCATATATCTGGCTCCTGTGTTGGTGAACTAGCCTCCTTCTCAGGGGAGTCCCCTGTCTCCTCCTTGGTGGAGACGGTGTGCTCTGTTGCTTCCAAGAAGAGCTCCAGCTCTCTAATTCTTTGGAGCGTAGCTACACGTTCCTCCAGTTGCTGGACTTTGTCTTTTAAGAGGGCAATCAACATGCAATTGCTGCAGGTAAAGCTGCCTGCAACCTTTGGCAAGATGGCAAACATTGCGCAGGAACCGCAGGCGACTGCAGCTGTTCCCTCGCCCTCCATCTTGAGAAGGTGTCGTTGGGGGTGACTACAGCGGTCCTCCATCATAAAAAGCGCTGCCCTACAAGCTCTGACAAGCTCCTCCCACAGCTAATCCCCTACCTCAACAGAGGCCCTGCCCCCTCTGACCTTTGCACAGAGAAAGCAGCTAATCAGCCACAAGAAACTCACACAAGAAAACCCTTTTTGTTCCTTCTTCAGCCGCTGCCCTACAAGCTCTGACAAGCTCCTCCCACAGCTAATCCCCTACCTCAACAGAAGCCCTGCCCCCTCTGACCTTTGCACAGAGAAAGCAGCTAAGACTCCGTGGGGTTCCTGAACAGGAGAGGAAGGACATAAGAGAAAAAATTGTGAAGGAACTGGTGGAATTTCTGGAGGAAAAGTCAGAAGTAACTATGGTTGGCATGGGCGGTAGGCAAGAAATATTTGGGAATGCCTTGGTGGCTGAAGTGAGGCAGAAATTACAGCCCCTGAGACTAAGAGGAGATTGTGAGGAAGGTGAGCTGGATTTTAAATCTGATTTAACTGATAGCTGCCTTCCAGTGAAATTTAAATATGCCAAAGTTAGGGAAAATAATGTGAAATAATTATTGTATATGTGTAACCGCACATTTGCAATCAGAAAAAATTGAATAAAATTAGAAGAAGAAGATTGAGGAATATTGTGTTGAAGAAAAATAAGAGAGTGAAGGTATATAAAATGCAATATAAAGATTAGGAAATGTGTAATTAAAAAATTGAATAATGGATGATTGTTAGAGAGGCTGAAGGAAGTCCAAAAGAGAAAATATGTGATAAATTTAGGTTGGATATTATAAATGTATGTTGGAAAATTAATAAAAATTATTTATAAAAAAAGAAGAAGAAGAAGAAGAAGAAGAAGAAGAAGAAGAAGAAGAAGAGGAAGAGGAAGAAGAATTGATGAAATATGTGTATAGAAATGCAGAAGAATTTTGTTAATATAAGGAACCCGAAGAGGGAATGGAGGGAAGTCATGAGGTTTAAAGAACCTCAAAGATAAGGTTTTGAAAGGTGTTTGTGAATGGGGATGGAGGCGGGCGGGGATTTGTCTTTTGTACTTAACTGTGGAAATTAATTGTGAAGAAACCAATAAAAATTGATTTACAAAAAAAAAAAAGAGCTCAATGGAGAAAAAGGCGGGATATAATTGCAACCAATCACACACAACGTACCATTGCTGCGGGCGACCAGCAGCCATATCTCATCAGTGGCATCGACAAACTTGTTGAAGACGCAGCGAGGTTGTTCCAAAGTGAAGGTGGAGGAAGTGATCTTCGCGGCCAGGTCCTTGGAAGTGAGGTGAGGCGTATATCCTACCGACACTAGAGAAAGGCAACGAGAAAAGGAAGTGAGTTGTTCATTTTGCTTATTAAAGGTTTTTTTGGGGGGGGTTGTTTTTCTAATCCTACTCTTCAGCAAAAAGTTTCCCAGAGTGGCTTGCAACAGTCGATAATAAGGTGCTTGTTCTCAGCCTTACAATCTGAAGGGTGTGGCACAAAAGGAAAAACGGATTGGGAGGGAAGAGGAAAAGAATGCAACTTCAAGCACTGGTTCTGATGTCCTTGCAAGTGTTATTCCCCTTGTTGTTACTTGTTCCCGGGAGGCATATTCCCAGATGTCTTTATTTTTCTGGCTGATGGCAGAGACGCTGTACTCCATCTCTGCAGCCCCAGGACAGCTATGAAGGAAAAGTTCATGCAGATGATAATCCGTTTGGTGGAAGAGGGAACAGGCTTGTTTTCCTGCTGTTCCAGAGGGTAGGACCAGAACAAATGGATTCGAGTTACAAGGAAGGAGATTCCGACTAAACATTAGGAAGAACTTTCTGGTGGCACGAGCTGTTCGAAGATGGAATGAGCTCCCTTGGAAGGAGATGGACTCTCCATCCTGGGAGATTTTGAACAGAGGTTGGGTGTCCATCTGTCTTTAGCTGTGACTCCTGCATTTTGCAAGGGGTTGGACTAGAAGACCTTTGGAGATCCCTTCTAACTCTACACTTCTATGAATCTGCAATACTGTTATCTATGGAAAGCATGTTTATTCCACTCCTCAATTCTCACCATATTTTCTGAAGGGACTCGTCTACCGTTTGCCCTCCCTGCAAATTCCCTTTCCCTAATGGAGGATAGAATATTTAGCACACCTCACCCAGGACTGTAAAAATGTGTGTGGCTTGTTTAAGGACTTGTTCCACTAAAACGGGGTTGAGGGGAGAGAGATGCCCGGTTTACTGGCCTAATTAACAGCCTCCCCCCCCCCTTGCCTTTCCACCCTTTAAGTTACTAAAACAATGTATTGCATTTTATGGGAGGCATAAATTAGAGAAATCCAGAGCCTACCTTTCTGAGGTTTATTCTCTAAATGAAAAAGTTAATCCTCCTCTGGAATCTTATCACCCCCTCTCCAAAGTTTTTATCCCCCACATCTACACACCACCCTGCCGCTTCTATTTTAATCGTTTCTCAGGAGGTCAAAATTCTTTGCCACCCTTTCCAAACCGATGGCATGTCCCTAGGGTGTGCCAATTGGGTAAGGGGAAATCTGGGGAGGAGGGAGAGCTCTATAAACAAGAGGTTGTAGCTGTCATTCTATTATTTGTTTCATTTATCAATTGCTTCCTGCAAAACATCGCAAAGAGATTAAACATTAAACCATCATAAAAGGCATCAATAAAAACACTGCCAACCAAAGCATGTACTGTATATAAACTAGTCCAAATTTTGCTGCGTTTTTCTTAACTTCAACTGGGCTACAAAGTCTTTGTTAACTGCTCAGTTTTATCTATTATGTAGCTTTAAACTGTTTTTATTTAATCTTTCAAAAGTCTTGTCTGTACACTGCTGTTGTATTCTTTTCTTAATTTATATTGACTCCCCGCTCCATTATATTTTATGTAAAGTGCTTAGAGATTTAAAATAAACATAAAAATTGGGTGGGGGTATTTCTAACATTAGTCCTACACAAGAGCACACCCACTGAAATTAATAAACCATGGCCCGTTAATTTCAAAAAGTCTACTTTGTATAGAACTTTTATTTAGTGGTACCTCAGGTTACATATGCTTCAGGTTACAGACTCCGCTAACCCAGAAATAGTGCTTCAGGTTAAGAACTTTGCTTCAGGATGAGAACAGAAATCATGCTCTGGGGGCGCAGCAGCAGCAGGAGGCCCCATTGGCTAAAGTGATGCTTCAGGTTAAGAACAGTTTCAGGTTAAGTACAGACCTCCGGAACGAATTAAGTACTTAACCCGAGGTACCACTGTATTTGTTTGTTTATAATAGAAAAATTTCGTTTATAAAAAAATAGTGATGAAGAAAGAAAAATGTGAACGAGAATAAAAATGAAATAAAAATACTCAATTACCATATTTTTTGCTCTATAAGACTCACTTTTTCCCTCCTAAAAAGTAAGGGGAAATGTGTGTGCGTCTTATGGAGTGAATGCAGGCTGCGCAGCTATCTCAGAAGCCAGAACAGCAAGAGGGATCGCTGCTTTCACTGTGCAGCAATCCCTCTTGTTCTGGCTTCTGAGATTCAGAATATATTTTTTCTTGTTTTCCTCCTCCAAAAACTAGGTGCGTCTTGTGGTCTGGTGCGTCTTATAGAGCGAAAAATACGGTACATTTCCATACATTGGAATACAGATGTGTTTGGTCTTATTATGCTATTACAAATATCTTTATCAACAACCTAATATATAAGTTCTGCAGAACTTAAGGTACAGTCACATTAGTGGCACAGACTTGTTGTGTGCAACCTTTTAACATTAAGAGGTGTCTGCAATTTTACAAATAAAACCAACAAATAAATGTCTTTGTAAATTCAGGAGTGTGGGTGGGAGAAGGCACTCTCTGTAGCAATCCCTAAACTGAGAAACTCCCTTCCCACAGAAGTGTGCTGAACACCTGCATTATGTACCTTCTATTGTATCTTAAATACGCTCCTCCAGACCACAGCCTTTGACACCACAGATATACATATATCAGGACTCAAGCTATTCTCTTGACAGCCATTTGTTAAAACTGGTTTTCGTATTGCATTCTTAAATTGTTGTAGCTCACCCTGGAGCGAATCACAGAATCAATGAATTATAGAGTTGGAAGGGGCTCTGGGGGCCACCCAGTCCAGCCTGCTGCAATGCAGGAATCTCAGCTAAAGCTTCCATGATAGATGGCCACTCAACCTCTGCTTAAAAATCTCCAAGGAAGGAGAGCCCAGTATTCTCTGTTCCAATGTTGAACAGCTCTTATGGTCAGAAAGTTCTTCCTGATGTTGAATTATTAGTGATCTCTCTCTCTCTCTCTCTCTCTCTCTCTCTCTCTCTCCCTCTGGCAAAAATGCATTTTACAAATAAATCAATGTCCCCATAAATTGAATAAGGCAAGGAACATCCGTACCTTTTTCAGCTGTGACGCCGATTCCCATCACCAAGAGTATCCCAGAGAAAAGCATGCTTCCTCCTTCTGGGTCTCTCACACAAAAATGCCACCAGGAGACTTGAGCAGAAAGATGCCTCCTGCCCCTATTTGTGGTCCTGCCCCACTGGGCCTCGCCCATATTTGTCGTTCAGTTTTTAGACAGCTGTACTTTAAAAAAAACACAACCCCTCCATACACACAGGCGAGGGCTGGCAGCAAACAAGTCCGGCTTGTTTTGGAGAGCGAGGGATAGATGGAGCGTGAGCGATCCAACCGACCGTGCCAAAGAGGGGTGTGCCCAGGGGCTGGTGGGAGCGAGAGAAGGTTCCTCACGTGGACTGGCATTCTCTGGGCGTCACTTAGAGTCACTTGGTTTCTAAAGGCAAGAGGAAGCCACACCTGCCTCAGAGGGACGTCACGTTCTGGCCTGGCATCCTTGAGCCTGAATGTTGGTAGATTTGGGGGCAGAAGGAAGAGAAAGCAGATAGAGAAAAGGTTTGGTTTCTCTCCCTCCCCTCCTCATAACACTAGAACTTGTGGACATCCTATGAAGCTGCATGTTGGAAGATTCAGGACAGATTAATAATAATAATAATTTTTATTTATACACCGCCCTCCCCAGCCAAGGCCGGGCTCAGGGCGGCTAACAAGCAATAATAAAAACAAGTTGAATGAATACAGCTTAAAACAAGATTAAAATACAACATTAAAATATTGAAACATTAAAATATTAAAATGCAGCCTCATCACAGGAGGAGAAAGGAAAAAGAAAGGGGGGGGGGGAGAGAATCAAATTGGCTCCAAGCCAAAGGCCAGGTGGAACAACTCTGTCTTACAGGCCCTGCAGAAAGAAATCAGATCCTGTAGGGCCCTGGTCTCATGAGAGAGTGTTCCACCAGGCCGGAGCCAGTGTTGAAAAGGCCCTGGCTCTGGTTGAAGCTAATCTAACTTCCTTAGGGCCCAGGACCTCTAGGGTGTTGCTATTTATGAACCTTGAGGCTCTCTGTGGGGCATACCGGGAGAAGCGGTCCCGTAAGTACGAGGGTCCTAGGCCGTGAAGGGAAAGTCCTTCACGCAGCGCAGTGTTAAACTGTGGAACTCCCTCCCACAGGAGGCAGTAATGGCCAGCGACCTGGGTGGCATTAAAAGAGGACTGGACAAATTCACGAAGAGGAAGTCTACCAATGGCAACTAGCTTGTAACTGAAGGAGCATCTCCACTCCATCGTCCAGCCCAGACATGGAGGTCCAGTTCTGAGGGCCTTCTGGGAGTTCCCTCACTGTATAATCCATAAAATGGTGAGAAGAAGCCAGAATGAGATGGGGCTGAACAAGGGAGATGAGATCCCTTTGTGCCACAGAGCAGAGGCCAATGGACTCTCGCTCGCACAGACCAGGGAACATTTCCCAGCATTGCCTTCTGATGTTGACCAGCTTTTGCGATTTTTATTACAGTGGTACCTCGGGTTAAGTACTTAATTCGTTCCGGAGGTCCGTTCTTAACCTGAAACTGTTCTTAACCTGAAGCACCACTTTAGCTAATGGGGCCTCCCACTGCCGCCGGAGCACGATATGTGTTCTCATCCTGAAGCAAAGTTCTTAACCCGAGGTAATATTTCTGGGTTAGCGGAGTCTGTAACCTGAAGCGTATGTAACCTGAAGCAACTGTAACCCGAGGTACCACTGTATTGCACATTCACTTGGATTGTAAAGTTCCACTCAGGTCATGAAAACGTAAGACAGGGGTGTAGCATGGGGGGGGATTACTAGAGCGATTGTCCCAGGTTCAAAAAAGGTTAGGGGTGCGCCTCTGCAGCTGCCACCCCCTACTGGAGGCAGTCCCCATATGGCCTCCCTGCCTCACCTGAGCAGCACACTGAGCAGTGCTGCGTGGAGTCGCCAGTTAAGGGATGCAGTACTTTCCTTGCCCTGGGCTGGCAACCCATGCTACACCACTGATGATGGAAGAGCCTGCTGGATCAAGCCAATGGCTCATCTAGTCTGGCATCCTGTTCTCATTGTGGTGAAGTAGATGCCCCAAACAGAAAGCCACGAGCAGGACCTGAGCACAAGAGCACCTTCCCCTCTTCCACCAACTGGTATTCACAAGCAAGACAGAGCCATCATGGGTGGCGGCCATTGATAACCTTCTCCTTGATTGATTTGTCCAATTAAAGTTGATGGCCCTCTCTGCCTCCTGTGGAGGTGAGTCCCATAGTTTAATTATGTGCCATGTGAAGGAATTTATCTTCCTGAATCTTCTGATGTTCAGCTTCACTGGACATCTACGAGTTCCAGTGTTACTAGAGAGAGAGAGAGAAAAAATATGATTTTATAAACTTTGATCATGCTTCCTCTTCCCTGTCCCATAGTCGCCAATGTTAATCTGACAAAAATCAAGAAGTGTGTCTTTCGGAGCAGGGCTGCCACGCAAGCCAGCTGGCAATTGCGAGAGTGCGGCACCAAAAGACGTGCGTCTTCCGCACTCTTGTGGGAGCCAGCTGACTCGCGTGAGAGCGTGGCACCACTGCAAGCACCCGCTCATCACCAGAACGTTCCAGGATCAAATCAGAAGCCAGGCAAATAGGGACGGATGGGGGTTACGCTGTTCTCTAAATTTAAAGGTTACAAACACTGCAACCTTTCCTATCCCCTTTATCATTCGTGTTGCCCTTTTCGTGTTGCCTACAATATCCTTTTTGAGGCAAGCTGACCAGAACTGTACATAGCATTCCATACGCGATCGCACCATAGGTTTGTATAATGGCAGTTTTATTTTCAGTTCCTGCCCTTATCATCCTTAACATGGATTTTGCCTTTTTCACAGCTGCCACACACGTTGGGTTGACATCAGAGATAGATTGCATCCGAACCTGGAGGTTCTACTAGTTTCTTGCAGCTAATAGTTGTCGAGAGACATCTCTTTCCTGGCAGATATGTCTCATCTCTTTCCGAAGCCGGTGGCCGTGTGGCCACACCTTGTGGGTCAGGATTCCAGAATTATGCGCTGTCGAAGAATTTCAGAACGCTACGCCGGTCGACTTTCTTTCTGCTCACTGCACTCCCATTAAAAAGACCCAAAACCCTGCCCAGAAAGAAAATGGTGACAGCTGTCGTCCTTCATGAGGACTCGGCCACACCCGACAGCGCAGGGTTGGGGCCTTGTCGAAACCCAGCCCTTTTGCAACGGAAACACAACGCAAAACGTCGAGGGAAAGTTCTCAAGTGTGTGACTGAAAGATCACACGCCAACAAGCCCAAGCAGGTGAGCAAAAGGCTTCCAATGTGCTGAGGTCAGCTTGGCCGCACCTATTGGTTATTTTTAGCAGAGTGGCGCTTCCTAAATTGCGAGGAACCTGGTCTCGGGTAGGCAGCTCAACCTGCCTTGGGGCCTTTCACTCCTCAGATCTCTAATTGTCCAAATATGGGCACAGATTTGCTTAACATTTGCATGTGACAGTCTATATGGATCGTTGTGAACTTTTCAGTTGATTGCAACTGATATACAACAAGGAGACTCTGAAGACTGGGGGGGGGGGGCATGGATGCTAACAGGATTTCCTGGGCCCAGTACATTGTATGGGGATTGCTGCCCCACTTATTGAAAAGATCTGCTGCTTCTCTGCGTATCTTAACTTAGCCTAGCCTACCTGACAGGACTGTTGTTGTAATCAGTTTGGTTTCTTCACTGCTAATTGAAACTCTCCAGGCCTCTCTCTCTCTGGCCCTCACGATGCCAGAATCAGGCCTTTAGTGGGGCAGCCCCTTCCTTCTGCAACATCCTCCTGCCTCTTATTGCCTTTTCGGTGCTTACCAAATACCTTCCAATTCTAGCGAGAGTTTTCCTTTTAAATCCCAACCTGCATTGTACTGGATTTGAAACGGTTGTTGTTTATGTCCGTCGGTGTTTTCATTAAAGGTTTCCTCGTGTTACAAAACAAGCAAACAAACAAACAAACAAACAGAGAAAAATACACATAGCATCTCCACTTTCAATCCTTAGAGCCTTTTCCACAGTTCGCTAACATGAGGTATGAGACACTACTGCAATGTTTTTCATTGTTAAATCGCTTTGGGGTGCTTGTTGGCAACCTCAGATGCGGCCCTCGAGACCTCCTGTCTGGTCCTTGGGACCCCAGCTCTGCCAAAGTCCTCACCAGTGTTCCTTTGTACTCTCCTTGATAATTTCTGCCTGACTGGAACATGTCCTTGAACTCTGATGATAAGATCCTAAGAAGAACCCGCTGGATCAGGCCAGTGGCCCAGCTAGTCCCGCATCCTGTTCTCACAGTGGCCAACCAGATGCCTCTTCTGGGAAACCCACATGCAGGACCTGAGCACCAGAGCCTGCTCCCCTCCTGTGGTTTCCAGTAACGTAAAAAAAAAAGAAAAGGTAAAGGATCCCTGGATGGTTAGGTCCAGTCAAAGGCAACTACAAGGTGCGGTGCTCGTCTCGCTTTCAGGCCAAGGGAGCCGGTGTTTGTCCACAGACAGCTTTCCAGGTCATGTGGCCAGCATGACTAAGCCGCTCCTGGCGCAATGGAACACCGTGATGGAAACCAGAGCGTACGGAAACACCATTTACCTTCCCACCACAGTGATACCCAGTGCTTTTTTTCTTAAAAAATGTTTAGGGGTACTCTCATTTTCCTACTCATATTGAAATACTGCCCCTCATAGAATCATAGAAGCATAGAATCATAGAGTTGGAAGAGACCCCAAGGGCCATCGAGTCCAACCCCCTGCCAAGCAGGAAACACCATCAGAGCACTCCTGACATATGGTTGTCAAGCCTCTGCTTAAAGACCTCCAAAGAAGGAGACTCCACCACACTCCTTGGCAGCAAATTCCACTGTCGAACAGCTCTTACTGTCAGGAAGTTCTTCCTAATGTTTAGGTGGAATCTTCTTTCCTGCAGTTTGGATCCATTGTTCCGTGTCCGCTTCTCTGGAGCAGCAGAAAACAACCTTTCTCCCTCAATGAGGCCAAACTTAGATTCACAAAATGTTTAGGGGTATGCATGCGTACCCCCTGAAAGAAAAAAAGCACTGGCGGTACCTTCCGTATTTTTTCCATGTATAAGACGATGCTTTTTGCTAAAATAAAGAAATAGGCAAAAATTGGGTGTCGTCTTATACACGGATAGTGAATGCAGAGGGGGGACGTGCGATTAATGGCAACAGCAAGCAGTAGATTAGCAGCAGCGATTGGGTGGGTGATTGGTGGCTAAGGCAAGGCCTACTGGCGATTGGCTGCGGCTGCGGCAATTGGGCAGGCGATTGGCGGCTGTGGCAAGTGGGAGGGTGGGCGGTTGGTGGCAGCGAGTGGGCAGACAATTGGCTGCAGCAAGGTGTGCGACCGGCAGTGGCTGTGGCAAGCAATTGGCAGTGGTGGGCAGGCGGGTGAGCGATTGGCAGAAGTGACCCACTCCCAAAGCTAAACAACTTAATTTCTTAATTTTGGGTTTAAAAAAAATAGGGGTCGTCTTATACATGGAAAAATACAATATTTATCTACTTGCACTGGAATGCTTTCAAACTGCTAGGTTGGCAGGAGCTGGAACGGAGCTCATCCCCTCGCGGGGATTCAAACCACCAACCTTCTGATTGGCAAGTCCAAGAGGCTCAGTGGTTTAGACCACAGCACCACCCACATACTTGGTTTTTAGCAGCTGGTTTTCGGAAGCATTGCCGTCTCAAGCTGTGGTGGCAGGGCAGAGCCATAATAGCCTTCTCCTCTTCCTCCATGAATTTGCCCATTCCTCTTTTAAAGCCATCCAATTTGGCTGCCATCCCTGCCTCCTGTGGAAGGGAGTTCCGCAGTTTAACAGTTTAAGAAGTCCTTTCTTTTACCTCTCCTGAATCTTCCAAAATTCAGCTCCATTGGATGCCCATAAGTTCTAGTGATGAGAGGGAGAAAAATTAAGATTTGACAAACTTTTCTCTTATTTCCAGCGGCAGGAAGGAGTCCCATCTGGTGGGGTTGGGGCGGGAATCCCCAAGCACCAGTGTCCAGGTCTGTGTATCCAGGGTGGGGCTCATATGTTAGCGCACTGGGTGACTCAAACCCTTTCACACTTCAGTGGCAGAGAAATATTTTCAATCTCGCCCAGCCCTGCTTTAGGACTTCCACGTTCGGATCTCCAAAGGGCTGCTTCTTTCTTTTTCAAGATTTATTTATGCAACGTCAAGCTGGCACACGCAGAGCTTTTGTACATAGATTCTATTGGCAAAATGAACTCTCATTTTGTGTAACGTGCGCCTAAAAGTAAATAAAAGAAAAATAAGAACAGGAAAATTCAGGAAATGAAAAGAAGAAAGAACGGTAGATCTGTTTAAGAACATAAGAGCCTGTGGGTTCAGGCCCAGGCCCCTCTAGTCCAGCATCCTGTTCTCACACTTGCCAACCTGATGCCCATTATGGGAAAAGCAGGATCTGAGCATAAGAGCTCTCTCCTCTTCTCTGGCTTTCAAAAGCATTCCTGCCTTTTCTCTAAGCTAAAATTTCCCAAATGTTGCAGCCTTTCTTCATAGGACTGATCTGTCCCCACCTTTATTATTTTGGGTCCCCTTTTCTGAACTTTTGCCAACTCTGCAATATCCTTTCTGAGGCGAGGCGACCAGAACAATTTAAGCTTCAGTTCCTTCTCCTGTGGCAATAAAACTGTGATGTAACATACATGTCTGATCCCTGCCAAAGGCAACATGTCTTGCGTCCAGCACCAAATTTGAACAGTGCTGGATTCAAGAAAACAGCGGGGCATGCGGGGGGGGGGGGAGTCTGCTTTATATTATTATTGTCATTTATTTATTTTTTTAAAAATGTCCCACATCTTCTACACACATGGTGGGTAAACATACAAAAACCCAGCCTTTCTGGAATTTGATATTCAGAGAAATTAATAACGAAACAACAATGGGCAGTCGAACCAGAATTAGCTTTATTAAATGTATTTCAAGACAGCAATCTGGATTTCCATAGTAAAGAATGAATAAGCCATTTATTACAAGTGGCAACATGCAACATACTAGAGAGACCTTTCTGGCACAATGATAGACAATCAGTACAAAATAATTTGAGAAACAGCCCTCCTTCAGAGATTAACAAATATACTATGGTTGACACATGGACAGATGGCTTGAGCCCAGTGTGGTTGAATTTCATGACATATCCTTCATTGGAGGGTTTTAAGTAGAGGTAGGCTAGCCACGGCCCTTGGGACCCCAGCCAACTCTACTATTATGAGTCTATGCCAGTATTCCAGAAAATAAACAATTTCCCCTCACCCCATCAGCATTTGTCTCAATCTGGTTGATCAAAATTGAAATTTAAATGTAAATTATAATCTTCACTTTGATCCCCCTCCCCCATTTATCAATAAACCAACACTTTATATTTTTTTCCATTGGTAACATAAGAGGAACAATGACTATTACTCATACTTAATCGAAGCACAGCCACGAGGGCTCCCGGTTGGACTTTTATCTATGCGATGCTGAATGTTCCCTGATAATTTTGTTCTGTCCTGTTTCCCATTTGTGTTTGTTTAAAGCAAGAACCTTTACATTGATCACTAACGCACCATATGTAGCAGATATTTATTGTGTTGGTTTTTTTTGTTATACAAATGACATGAGAAGACTCATTCTCTTTATTCGCATCATTTATTATCCTCAGGACTGTTGTTTACCAAACCCAATAAAAAGTCATTTAAAGAAAAGGAAAGGAAAGGAAAAAGAGGAAACAATCACAGCCAGCTTAGTAATGTGACGTTCGAAAAAGTGAATGGAGGACAGGCTTATATTGCTGAGTGGAAGAATAAAACCTGGAGAAGGAAGGTGGTCAAGGTGGAGGGATTAAGTTGTGAGTGTTGGTGTAACAGGACTACTTTGGGGCGAGTGGGTGGCTGTCTGGTCTGGATGGAATCAGACTGCAAACAGACACGGGAGGGCAGAGCCACACTTAAAGTATGTTCGCAGTGCACATTTCAAGCACACAACTTCCCCCAAAGAATTATGGGAACTGTAGTCTTCCCGTCGCACAGCTACCGTCCCCAGCGAGCCTAGCAAACTACAGTTCCCATAGTTCTTTGGGGGAAGTCATGTGCTTGAAATGTGCGTTTTAGATGTAAGGTGTGTGTTGATCTGCCCAGAGACCCAACCCGGGGGGCGGGGTGCTCTAGGAAGCAGGGCTGAGGTGGTGGGGGCTTGGCATGTCCATGGCAGGGGGAGGGGGAGGCGCAGGAGGAGCAGGAGGGATGTGGTGCGTATCATAGCGGCTGCCTTGGAAGGGGTCTTGACGCGGGGGCTCCTCTTGGTTTTCCGGTGGGCCTGGGCGGCAAAGCTTGAAGCTGTAGAGAGAGAGAGAGAGAGAGCACAGAGCATGAATGTCGGAGGAAAGCTGGGAACGAGTGAGGGGGGCAGCATCAGAAACTGCCTTCTTATACCGAGTCAGATCATTGCTCCATTTAGCTCAGTACTGTCTACACAGACTGGCAGTGGCTCCCAGGGTATTCAGGCAGGGAGCCCAAACTGGAGGCACTGGGGCTCAAACCTGGGATCTTCTGCCTGCGAAACAGATGCTCTCCCATGGAGATTTGGCCTTAGCCTTGCCACTCAGTGGTGCTTACATCTGACAGCATGCGTTTTTTCATTTTTTAATATATTTTGAAATATCCCACTTAAGAAGAAGAGGAGTTTGGATTTGATATCCCGCTTTATCACTACCCTAAGGAGTCTCAAAGCGGCTCACAATCTCCTTTCCCTTCCTCCCCCACAACAAACACTCTGTGAGGTGAGTGGGGCTGAGAGACTTCAGAGAAGTGTGACTGGCCCAAGGTCACCCAGCAGCTGCATGTGGAGGAGCGGAGACTCGAACCTGGTTCACCAGATTACGAGACTACCGCTTTTAACCACTACACCACACTGGCTCTCTTAATATAAGCACAGATCTTCCAGCAGTTTACATGCGAAGCAATGCAAGTGCAACTCAGTTCTGCTTGTGAGAAAACGCTGAGCTTTAGCAAAATGTGACACAGCTGCTGTTTGAACTGCTAGCCTGAATCAGGAATCCCATCAAAGGAAAGGGAAAACGTACCTAGCCTGTGGGTTGGATGGTTTTCCTCATCCTCCGACTCCCTCTGTGCTAACAAACCTGAAAGTCCCGTTATGAGGGGAGCAGGGAGGGCCTGTCGATCACTTTGGTGTTTTAGCAGAAGGCCTCACTGGAGTAAAACCCGGGACTTGCCCTCTGCCACAATCCCCCTCCAGTACCCCACTAAGCCTGCAGGCAAAGTCTTACCATTCATAGCTGACGGTGCTTAGGAAGCCGATGGTGACAACCCCACAAAGGGCAGAGAGAATAGTGGTGATGACGATCATGTCTCCACTGCGACGTCCAGGCCAGGTATCCACTGTCTCCCACGCTTCACCTGAAAGAGATAACAAAAGGAGGCAATTTTCTTATCGGTTCCTCGGCTGCCTGAAATTCTGGGGAGCAGCTGCCAGTCAGTGTAAACAATATTGAGCTAGATGGTCTGACTCAGGTGCCTTTGTGAGGACTCTGCCAGTTACCCTGCCGGCTTGGTCAGCTTCTGGTGACAGGGTGCCATGTTGCCCTTTGCCTCAGGTGGCAAATCACATTGAGCCAGCCCAGATCTTCTCTGCAAGCCTCTTTCTTTTATAACATACCTCCTTTCAGCGGAATTGGAGCGGACCACTTTGTTTCAGCTTTCGGTCCTTTGGAATCCATGATAAGGAATTTCACTCTGAGGAGGAGTTTAAAAAGAGACAGGGGTGGGTGAGTGGAAATATCAGGGATGTCTTACTAAACTTTATTGGAACAAATCACTGGTTGAATCTAGGTCCAGCGTGTGCATCTAGCTTTGGTTTCTCTCTGTCTCTCATTTTCCCAGCCCTAAATTTGGCTTTTCAAATTTCCACATCACCCTGCCTTAGGAAAATTCACTTGCATTTCCCCTAATAAACACACGTTCGTATGCAGTCTTGCTTAATATATGCATTCTTTGCAAGATGTATTCCCCCTACTATTTATATTTCCCCTAATATAAAGCATTGGTGTATGTTATTTTTGCTAATATACACATTCTTCTGCATGCTTTACCCCAGTATATGCATTTGTGTACGCATAACTTAACCAGAGAAGTGCAAATTTCAAAGGATGGCTGGGATTTTTTTAGTTTGCATGTTCTTTTGGAAATAATTATGTGGGTTCACCTTTCAATATAAACCGAACCCAATCTCATGGAACCACCTTCGCCATTGGGGCCTGGTGATGACCCCAAGATCTCCTGCAATGATTTTGCAAAGTTCTTTGCAGATAAAGTCGCTCAGATTCAGAAAGAGGTAGACTCGTCCATGGGAGCAGGGCTGGGGCGGGAGAGTGCTAGAGCCCTCTCTAGTCAAGTTGCGTGGGATCAATTCCAATCCGTTACCTCCGAGGATGTGGACAGGCTGCTTGGACGAGTGAAACTAACCACCTGTCTCCTTGATCCTTGCCCGTCCTGGCTTATAAAAGTGAGCCAGGAATGGCTGGGCGATGGGCTCCAGGGGGTGGTGAATGCTTCCCTCAGTGAGGGAGCCTTCCCAGACCCACTGAAAGAGGCAGTTATTAAACTGCTTCTTAAAAAAACCCCACATATTTGGACCCGGCCAATATGGCCAACTATCGCCCACTCTCAAATCTTCCATTCTTGGGAAGGTGTTTGAGCTGGTGGTTGCTGAACAACTCCAAGCACCCTGGAGGATGCGGACCATTTTGATCCCTTCCAGTCGGGATTCAGGCCTCACCATGGGACTGAAACTGCCTTTGTCGCACTCTGGCGGGCTAGGGACAAAGGTGAAAGCTGTTTCCTAGTCCTGCTGGATCTCTTAGTGGCCTTTGATACCATTGACCATGACATCCTTCTGGATCGTCTAGAGGGGCTGGGAGCTGGGGGCACTGTTATACAGTGGTTCCGCTCCTTCCTCCTGGGCCGTGGCCAGAAAGTGGTGTTGGGGGGATGAGTGTTCAGACCCCTGGGCTCTCACTTGTGGGGTGCCTCAGGGTTCCGTCCTCTCCCCCATGCTTTTTAACATCTACATGAATCCTCTAGGAGAGATCATTAGGGGGTTTGGGCTGGGTGTCCATCAGTATGTGGATGATACCCAGCTCTACCTCTCCTTCAAATCAGAACCAGTGAGGGCAGTGAAGGTCCTGTGTGAGTGTCTGGAGGCAGCTGGAGGATGGATGGCAGCTAACAGATTGAGGCTGAATCCTGACAAGACAGAAGCACTGTTATTGGGGGACAGGGGGCGAGCAGGTGTGGAGGACTCCCTGATCCTAAATGGGGTAATTGTGCCCCTGAATGACCAGGTGTGCAGCCTGGGAGTCATTTTGGACTCACAGCTGTTCATGGAGGCGCAATTCTGTGTCCAGGGCAGCTGTCTACCAGTAGGCAAGCTAAGACCCTCCCTGCCCGCAGACTGTTTCACCAGAGTGGTGCATGCTCTAGTTATCTCCTGTTTGGACTACTGCATCTGTATGTGGGGCTACCTTTGAAGGTTACCTGGAAACTGCAGTTAATCCAGAATGCAGCAGCTAGACTGGTGACTGGGAGCAGCCGCCGAGACCATATAACACTGGTCCTGAAAGACCTACATAGGCTCCCAGTATGTTTCCAAGCACAATTTGAAGTGTTGGTGCTGACCTTTAAAGCCCTAAGCGGCCTCGGCCCAGTTTACCTGAAGGAGCATCTCTACCCCCATTCTAATCAGGAAGCTCCAACTTGCTCAATAAATGTCAATCTAAACTTTCTCTGCAAGGGAGACTCTCACCTGATCGCAGGGCGGAGGCCTTTACTGTATCTTCCAGGCCTGTGTTTAAAGTAGGAGACAGAGCCCTGACTGCACCCATAATAAGCTCCTTCGCCTGAGGCCTCGTTCCAGTCCCTCAGAAATGTCAACTCACGTGGAGTGCAATGTGGAATTTCTGGCTGAACAGATCTGCCCTGCCACGGATGTTTGGGCAGAGGGATGGTTCTGAGCCATCAGAAACTCAAGGTGCCTCAGGCTTCAGAGAAGCCAGGACTGACGACATGGTCGCTTCATTTCTAAGAGGGGTGTGTGGCGTTTTCAGACATCTCTGGAAGCCATGTGTTAATTTTATTATAGTTTAATTACTTTTTAATGATTGTCTTGGAGCTTTCTATATTTTATCAGTCTTGCTTTAATTTGTGTTAGCTGCCTTGAGCCCTGGTTTGAGGGAAAGACGGGATAATAATAATAATAATAATGATGATGATGATGATGATGTTAAGAGTTTGAGGTGTTAGGTTGTATGCCGAGACCCTTCCAATCCCTGGATCCAGCGAGTGTTAGAATTTAAAAAGGCTTCTAATTATTGGAAGAGCCAGGCTAGCCTTCTGGTGGAAGTGATAGCCTGGGTGATGGGCCATTAAGGGGAACAAAGGAAAGGGGCTCTGTGCGAGATGGCCAGTGGGTGAAGCCCCTCCCTCAACTCCAGGTAGTTAGAAAGACAGAGCGAGAGTTGAGAGCAGAGAGATGCAGTGATGTGAGCTAGAGGCAAAGCAGCAAGCCGATTGAGAGAGGTTTCAGAAGGAGACTGGTTTAACATTAGCTAAGAAAGTAAAATATTTGGGGGTTAATATGACTGCTAAGAACTTAAACTTATTTAAAGATAACTATGAGAAATGTTGGTCAGAAGTGAAAAAAGACTTAGAAATATGGTCAAATTTGAAGCTTTCCTTGTTGGGTCGAATTGCAGCTATAAAGATGAATATATTGCCAAAAATGTTATTTTTATTTCAATCATTGCAAATTTTGGACAGGATGGACTGTTTCAAGAAGTGGCAGAGAGATATTTCTAGATTTGTCTGGCAGGGCAAGAAGCCCAGAATAAAATTTAAAATATTAACTGATGCAAAGGAAAGAGGCGGATTTGCCCTGCCAGACCTTAATCTTTACTATGAATCAGCAGCATTCTGCTGGTTGAAAGACTGGCTGCTTCTTGAGAACACGGACATTTTGGACCTAGAAGGTTTTAATAATGTTTTTGGGTGGCATGCATATTTGTGGTACGACAAGGTTAAAGCACATAAAGCATTTAAAAACCACATTGTCAGGAAAGCATTGTTCAATGTCTGGATAAGATACAAAGACTTATTGGAAAATAAAACCCCAAGGTGGTTGTCACCAATGGAAGCGAAGGCTCAGAAAAAGCTCAATATGGAGGCCAAATGGCCGAAATATTGGGAAATTTTGGAACAAGAAGGAGATAAACTGAAATTGCAGAGTTTTGAGAAATTAAAAGATAAAGTGCGAGACTGGCTTCATTATTATCAAATAAGAGAGGCCTATAATTTGGACAAAAAAAATGGCTTCCAGGTGGAAAAATCAAAATTGGAAACAGAATTGTTAGATCCCAAAACTAAGATACTTTCAAGAATGTATAACTTGCTGTTGAAATGGAATATGCAGGATGAAACGGTTAAATCTGCTATGATTAAATGGGCACAAGATATTGGTCATAACATTATGTTTGCGGACTGGGAACAGTTGTGGACCACCGGTATGAAATTTACGGCATGTAATGCCTTAAGAGAGAATATTATGAAAATGATATACAGGTGGTACATGACACCAGTCAAGCTTGCAAAAATATATCATTTGCCCGATAACAAATGCTGGAAATGTAAAGAAAATGAAGGTACATTCTTTCACCTTTGGTGGACGTGCCCAAAGATTAAGGCTTTCTGGGAGATGATCTATAATGAAATGAAAAAGGTATTTAAATATACCTTCCTGAAGAAACCAGAGGCCTTTCTCCTGGGCATGGTCGGCCAATTGGTGCCAAAGAAGGACAGAACTTTCTTCATGTATGCAACAACAGCAGCAAGAATACTCATTGCAAAGTATTGGAAGACACAAGATTTACCCACCCTGGAAGAGTGGCAGATGAAGGTGATGGACTATATGGAATTAGCGGAAATGACTGCCAGAATCCGAGACCTGGGAGAAGAGTTGGTGGAAGAAGATTGGAAGAAATTTAAAGACTATCTTCAGAAACGCTGTAAAATTAATGAATGTTAAAAATGATGTTGGATTGAAAATAAGTGGCATTAGCAACAAAGTTAATAAGAATATGCAAAAATGAATTGATAATGGATGAAAATATAGAGGTATAATATGTTAAGATATAGAGTTAAGATAAACGAAAGAGGGTAAGGATTTGCTGATTTGATTACTTAAATGGGAATACGAAAAGGGGAGGTGTGAGGAGGTCAAGGAAACAAGCTAATGAATTTAAAGTTATAAAAAATGGATTTGTTTTTAATTCTTTTTTATCTATCTTTTTTTTTGTATCTTGTATTTTTATTTTTATTTTTAATTTTTTATGAACTTTTGTATGTTTTTGTTTTTTATCTTTTTCTTTTCCTATGTTTCCTTTTGTATTCTGTAAACCTATGTTTTTGTAAAATTTTAATAAATATTTTATTAAAAAAAAAACAAAGCAGCAAGCTGGGAAGAAAGAGAGAGAGAGAGAAAGAAAGAAAGAAAGAAAGAAAGAAAGAAAGAAAGAAGAGAGAGAGAGAGAGAGAGAGAGAGAGAGAGAGAGAGAGAGAGAGGTGTTTGGTTTCTTTCTGAATCCAGGGCTGCGTCCATACGGTGTTAATGCTGTGAGCCCCTCCATCGTAGGCTTAGGTTGTATATATGTGTCAACAAACCATTATATCCTAAATACACCACGGTCTCCGCTGTGCCACATTTCCAAAATGGAACACGATCCCTGGGGGAGTGCCTGGAACCCCTGGAATCTCGCATCACTCAGAGATTGGGGTGGCAAGCAACAACAATAATAGTTGAATTGGCTAAGGGTCTCTGAGTTTCCCATACAAATTCAGCTCCTCTGCTCTGCATCAACTCAGCTGATGAATCGTTACCTGAAAGAAGCAGGAGAAGGCAGCGGCCCATTGCAGCTGGTCTGGGTGTCGTCGTTCTTGCAAGACGATTCGCCTCCTACCCGGAGGACGGTATTGGGATTACCGGCTTTGCAGTACTGGGCAGGGGTGGACTTCATGGTCATGTAGCCGTGAGAGGTGAACAGAGCTTCGTATGGCGGGATCTCTTGAGGTGTTTTGGGGTTCTTGAATCTGGCTGTGGCTGTTGGGTGGAGGAGGCATAGCGGGGGCAGGAATGAAACATTTTGCTGGTGAAGGAATATTTCTGTAAGGACCAAGACAGCCCCCTCTGCTTGTAGAATACATCCAGCCTCATATAACCAACATGCTTAATTCTAATTAATGCACTAATGGGTTAATATCATAGAGTAAGCTGTCCTGCCAGGCTTAGCGAGGTCACACCCCATCACCTTGGGAGAAAGGACTACCAAACTCTTCTTAAACCTTTCCCCCATGTGAACCAACCAGTAAGGATGTTTGGGTTGGTTGCTCCAAAGCCAGACTGCATGTTTTTAGCAAGCCATCTTTGCGTTTCTATCAGGACCAGATTTAGGTTTGATGAGGCCGTAAGCTACTGAAGGTAAGGTAAAGGTAAAGGGACCCCTGACCATTAGGTCCAGTCGTGGCCGACTCTAGGGTTGCGGCACTCGTCTCGCTTTATTGGCCGAGGGAGCCGGATTACAGCTTCTGGGTCATGTGGCCAGCATGACTAAGCCGCTTCTGGCGAACCAGAACAGCGCACGGAAACGCCATTTATCTTCCTGCCAGAGCGGTACCTATTTATCTACTTGCACTTTGACGTGCTTTCAAACTGCTAGGTTCGCAGGAGCAGGGACCGAGCAACGGGAGCTCATCCCGTCGCGGGGATTTGAACCGCCAACCTTCTGATCGGCAAGTCCTAGGCTCTGTGGTTTAACCAAAAGCGCCACCCATGTCCCTCTGCTGAAGGTAATGGGGCCCTTTATATGTCCAGCTGTCCTTTGTCAACAACAAATTGCAGCTGTTTTCTGTGTTGAATATATGCTACATGGTAATTTATGGACCTACTATGTATCTAAAGCAATTTGCACATAACAAAATATGTATTTTATCAAAGTAATTGTTGAACTGAAATACAATTAAGAAGAAGTATATTAATATTAAAATTGGGGGGGGGCGCGCTCCCTAAGCTATAGCTTGTTTAGCTTGTACATAAAATTTAGAAACATTTACCATTTTGTAACCTAAATTAAGCTGTCTGTCTTTTCTTGCTGCTTCAAGTTGATATTTATTGCTGAAAGCTTGCAGCCCTGGTTTTAAGGCGGTTACATTAACTGCCAACATGCCATCTCCACTCATCTACAACCCTGGCTTGCTAAAATATCTGAGTGCTGCAGCGACTCAGACTGGGAGAGATGTCAAAAATTAAACAGAAAAGTAAAAGTTGCAGGTAGTTTTGAGTTGACAAGGGTTTAAATTGAGAACCCTCCCCCCTCTAACCCTATTGTCCAGATTTTGGTGGGCTCTACAAAAAGCTCACCGCAGACTCACCGTTCGCGTACGTGACCACCAACCAGATACTGTCCGAGGCATTGGCAAATCGGTCAAAAATGCAGTGGGGTAGCGTCAGGGCGAAGGTGCTTTGAGTGGTTTTCCCTTCCAATGGCTTGTTGGAGACAGAGGGGGTGTAGGAGATAGTCTCTGAAAATACACAGGAAGATTCAGTGGGTTCTTACCCCCAGATGCAGAAAACTGTGAGATACGCAAACAGACGCCATCAGAAGGGCATCAGGAGACGCCTGCAGCTGCATCGGGTCAAAGGGGGCCAGGCATCCAGTTCTCACGGCAGCCAGCCAGATGCTCCAAAGGGAAGTGAGGCAGTGTGATCTAGTGGTTAGAGCACTGAGAATTAGGGCCTGGGGAGACCAGGGTTCAAACCCCCACTCGGCCATGAGGAAGCTCGCTGGGTGGCCTTGGGCCAGTTACTGTCTCTCGACCTAACCTACCTTCCAGGGTTGATGTGAGGATAAAACAGAGAGAGGGAGAACCATGCATTTATTGACTGATTACAGTGGTCCCTTGGGTTAAGAACTTAATTCGTTCCAGAGGTCCGTTCTTAACCTGAAACTGTTCTTAACCTGAGGTACCACCTTAGCTAATGGGGCCTCCTGCTGCCACTGCACGATTTCTGTTCTCATCCTGAAGCAAAGTTCTTAACCCGAGGTACTATTTCTGGGTTAGCTGAGTCTGTAACCTGAAGAGTCTGTAACCCGAGGTACCACTGTACATTTATACAGCACTTCTTCCTCCAAGGAGCTCAAAGTGGTGTACATGGTTCCCCCATTTTGTCCTCACAGAAACCCTGTGAAGTAGATTAGGCTGAGGAATGTTGACTGGCAGTGCTTTTCCCCCTGCCTTAAAAAAATGTTTACGGTTACTCTCATTTTGACTCAAAGAAAACCACCATTTTATGGTTCAAATCGGGGAAAATAAATACAGTAAATGGACAAAAGTACAAAAACATTTTGTGAATCTGTGTATCCCCAGAAAAAAAAAATCACTGGTGACTGGGCCAAGTTCACCCAGTGAGCTTCCTCATTGCTGAGTGGGGATTCGAACCCTGGTCTCCCAGGGGCTGATCCAACATTCCCACTGTTACACCACATGGGCTTTCCTTGCTGCCCTGAGCTCCTTGCAGGAAAGGTGGGAGGCAGATGGAATAAATAAATAAGTAAATAATCCCCCAATCAGGAACACAGTGGAGAGAAGACAATGTCATCACAACTAGTAGCCATTGTTAGCTTTATCCACCACGACTGTGTCTAAGCCCACCTTTAAAGTTTAAACAAACTACTAACTTCCCCCAAATAATTATGGGATCTGTTGCTTCTTAAAGGTGATGATAGTTGTTAAGAGACACCCCCCCCAGTTCCCCTCCCACAGCTACAATTCCCAGAGTTCCCTGCGAAGAAGGATTGTTAAAACACTCTGAGAATCATGGTTCTCTGAGGAATTTAGGGTCTCCTGACATCTCTCAGCACCCTCAACAAACCACGAATCCCATAGTGGTATTGTAGTGCTTTGAACATATGGTGGGAATGGGGCGTCTATTCACTACTCCCTGCAATTTTTAGAGTGTATAAATTTACACAAGACAAGCTCCTCTTTTTTCTGGACAGATCAGCCAGGCACCGCCCCAACTGGCCATGCAATCTAGTGTTTCTCCAGGTGAGGGCAGCAAGTCTGCTGTCAGGCTCAACAGCTCTGGATACCTCTGAGATGAAAGAGACCCCAGTATAGGTGCCAACTGTACCCCTCAGAATGGGAGCCCCCCCATGATGCGATCCTTCCTTTCTCAGTGATCTTAGAAGATGGATTTTCAAGAAAACCTGGACCACATTCACACCATACAATACTACTTTAAACAGTCATGGCTTCCCCCAAAGAATCCTGGGAGCTGTAGTTTGTTAAGGGCACTGAAAGTTGTTAGGAGGCAAATATATGGGAAATTATGTATAGATGGTATTTGACGCCAACTAAATTAGCAAAAATTTATAGAATATCTGATAATTTATGTTGGAAATGTAAAGAAAAAGAAGGTAACTTTCACCATATGTGGTGGACTTGCCCAAAGGTTTTGAAAGCATACTGGGGCACGATCTATAATGAACTTAAGAAAGTGTGTAAGAACATATTCCATAAGAAACCAGAAGCTTTCTTGTTAGGTATTTTAGGAGAAGAGATCCCTAAGAAAGACCATACTATATTCTTATACGCAACAACAGCGGCAAGGATTCTTTCAGCCCAGAAGTGGAAACAGCAAGAAACCCCGACAGTCGAAGAATGGCAGAACAAGATGATCGAATATACAGAGATGGCAAGACTGTACGGGAAAATCCGAGACCAGCGAGACCAACAGTTTGAAAAAGACTGGAGTAAATTTATTATTTATTTGAAAGAACATTGTAAACGTTTAACAACACTAACAGGACTGGCTTAAAGTTTTGTCAGTTAAAATTAGAAACTTATTTACAATGATAAGGAATCTTAAAGTAAAAGGAAAGGTAGATGTGGGGAATGAGAAATGCGGATGAAATTATAATTGGAAGTTAGAAAGTCAGTTGGCTGGGATGGGGCGAAGTGGTTGACTCGAGAGAGTCAGAATACAGCGGATGCTTGGGTTGCGAACGTGATCCGTGTGGGAGGCACATTCGCAACCCGCAGTGCCATGTCTGCGCATATGCGGGTTACGATTCGGCACTTCTGCGCCTGCGCAAAGCGTGATTTAGTGCTTCTGCACATGCACGATCACCGAAACTGGAAGTAACTCGTTCCGGTACTTCTGGGTTTCGGCGGGTCCGTAACCCAAAAAAAGGCAACCTGAAGCGTCTGTAACCTGAGGTATGACTGTATAGGTAACGTAAAGATATGTAAAATAACACAGTGGTTTTTGAAAATGAAAATACCAATAAAAATTATAATTAAAAAAAAAGTTGTTAGGAGGCCCCTATTCCCCCGTCAAAGAGCTAAAATTCCCAGAGTTCTCTCTTACCTGTTAAGCCACTCTGGGAATTGTAGCTCTGCCAGGGGAAAGAGGTGGAGTGTTCGTTAAACAGCCAGGGTGGTGTATTGGGTAGAGTCTCAGACTAGGATCTGGGAGACAAGGGTTCAAATCTGCCCCCCTCCCCCAGACGGCCATGAAGCTCACTGGGCGACCTGGGGGAACGGGGCAGTCACTGCCTCTCAGTCCAATCTACCTCACAGGGTTGTTGTGGGGATTAACTGGGGAGAGGGAGACCCACGTACGCCACCTTGAGCTCCTTCAGAGAGGCAAGGTGGGATATAGACGAAATAAATAGATAATAAACTCTCAGCATTCTTCACAAACTACAGCTCCCAGAATTCTCTGGGGGAAAGCCGTTACTATATAAAATGGTATGACAGTAGTTTAAATGTATGGTCTGGTTCCATTCCCAAGTTGTCCTGGTTAACTGGGCAAAGGGTAGGTGGTTTGCTGCCTGAGGCAAAGCAGCAAACAGCGATCCTGCCCTCCCCAATAGAGATGGGCAAATCTATCAAGTTCTACTTCTCGTTTTTCTATTCTTCAAGTCTCCACATTTCCACATCAGATTGAAAAAGGAAACAACTTGCCATGAAAATTTGGTAGCATTGAAGTTTGAATTTCTCCAAATCTACATGTTTTTATGCAATTTGGCTTTTCTTTCTTTTTCTTTTTACAAAGTAATATATGGGATAGAATGCATGTTTTAAGTATCTTTCCTTCACGGATCTATGCAGATTTTATGCATATTTTACCACAGTACTTGCATTTTCGTACCATTTATTCAGTTGGAGAATGACACTACAAAATTTGGAGAAGCGTGAATTCTGAAGGATGGATGCGTTTTGGTTCAAGCATTGTTTCAGGAAGAGCAAATTGATCTTTAAAGAGGAACTGAATCAAATTTATTCCTTCCATTCCACCTACCCTGGTCATCATCACTCAAGGTGCATCAAACTTCCAACATTCAACTTTGTTCGAGGTCCATAAATTCTAGTGTTATGAGAGAGAAAAACTTTCTTCTGTCCAATTTTATAAACTTCTATCATGCTGCCTCTTACTCAGCTTTTCCTCTAAACTAAAAAAAATCCCAAGCACTGCTCCACACACATATGCCACATTTTAAAGCACATTCTTTTCCCCAAAGAATCATGGGAACTGTAGTTTCCCCCTCACAGAGCTACAACCCCCAGCACTTTGCAACTCTACAGTTCCATACCCTCCAACACTTCTCCGATTAAAATAGGGATGCCTCATTCCGCAATAAAAATTAAAATAATATTTTTATTATTATTTATAGCCCACCCGTCTGAATGGGTTGCCCCGGCCACTCTGGGCAGCTACCAACACGTATAAAAATGCAATAAAACATTAAACATTAATAAATAAATAAATCTTCCTTATACAGGGCTGCCTTCAGACATCTTCTAAAGGATGGAGTTATGCGACCCCCTTGGCTCGGGGGTCGCATAACTCCATACCCTCCAACACTTCTCTGATGAAAATAGGGACATCCTAAGGAAAATTCTGGGATCAAATCATAAAATGGGACGGCTTCTGTAAATCCAGGACTGTCCCTGGAAAATAGGGACACTTGGAGGGTCTGTCGTTCCCAGGTTTCTTTGAAGGAACTACCCCAAAATCCTGGGGATGGGTCAGAATATATATAAAATTATCTTTAAAATTCACAGTGTTACCAAACAATAGTCACCTATGCCAGCGACGGTCCCTCCAGCTGCCAGCAGCAGAAGCAGAAGGAAGGAGGCCATCTTCACACAGCCCGGATCTTCTCCAGATGTTTCTCCTCACTAAAACAGGAGATGGTCAGGGCCACAGAAACCGCTTCTCTCGCTGTCCTGGGTGCAAATGAAGAGAGGACCACTGAGGCGAAATGTCTTCCTCCTCTTCCTCCTCCTCCTCAACTGGCTGGCTCTTTTTCTTTTTCTTTTTTTGTTTTGCCTTCAGGGGCTGCCCTAGGCCCTTCCCCACTTTCCACATTCCTCCCAGCCTGTGTAAGGAGGATCTTGACCCTGATAGTGAGCAGGTTTGTCTTGTTTTTATTCTGCCCCACCGAAAAAACATACACACAACAGCCAGCAAGAGGAACATGGGAAGAGCTTGCCGGATGAGACCAGCAGCCCCTCTGGTCCAGGTGTGATGGATCAAGATGCTTCATAACCAAATTGTCGTTCCTGAATTTTATTTTATACCTTCCATCAAAAAATTAATACGCAGGGAGGTCCCCTGTACACTCCCATCCAGGTATTAGCCAGTCCTGGCTGTCCTTTGTTTGGCAAGACAGTTTTTTATTTATTAATAATGCCCAGTGTTATTTTTTTCCAGAAAAAGAGAACTCACCATGAACACTTCCCTGGTTTTATTTAAAAAAAAAGCCATCCCAGTTTCTGATTTGATCCCAAAATGTCCCACTTTTCCTTAGGACTATTTTCATTGGAGAAATGTTGGAGGGTATGGAATAGGACCAGTGCCAGATTTACATATAAGCTAAACAAGCTATAGCTTAGGGCCCCACTCTCTTGGAGGGACCCAAAAAATTAAAGGTAAACAACAACTGGATGAACATTTCCAAAATATAAGATAAAAAGTAAAATAAAACCTACATACAGCAACAGTGTTTTGTGTTGTGTAGGCTCCTATTTGTTATGTGCAAATAGCTTTAGATACCTATTAGGTCCATAAAATACCATATATCATATATTCAACACAAAAAACAGCGGCAATTTGTTATTGACAAAGGACAGCTGGACATATAAAGGGCCCCATTCCCTTCAGTAGCTGAGGGCCTCATCAAATTTTGTTATTTGTACTGCCCAACAATTCATTAGACTACAGGTCCATACACTCCAACATTTTTCTGATTAAAATAGGGATGCCCTATCCCATAATTGTAGGAGTACCGGTAGTAGTAGTAGTGGTAGTAATTACTATTATTTTATTATTTGTACCCCACCCATCTAACTGGGTTGCCCCAGTCACTCTGGGTGACTTCCAACACATATAAAAACATAATAAAACATTAAAAATAAACTTCCCTATAAATGGTCCATAAATGCTTTTAAGTTGAGAAATAAGCAATATTTGAGGACGAATGTTTGTAGGTCCATCAACCAGGCCAGCGGAACACAGGAAAAGAACAGCGTGGCAGACAGGAAAGGCAGAAACACTTGAAAAATGCCACCAGACCAGTCTGGATTGGGGAGTGGGTACACAGATGTGTAAAAGTCCTAGCCATGCTACCTGTCACACAGGTTACGGACAAGGCTAGGGGGTAATGCTGCCAAACCAGTTCCACAAGGCTGGGTTGTACTGGGCAGTCCATTAATGTGGGCAGGCAGGTCTGAGCTGCCCCAAAGAGACTTGAGATTAAATGATGAGTAAACTCCCGAGAGCACAGGGCACTCATTCAAAGAGAAGGGTGCCTGATGTCTCTCTGGATGATCCACTGCTTTGGCATTTCCTCCTTGCAGCCAAGCTTCTGCGGGGAGGGGGCAGAACGATAATGTCTCTCTGCCTTGGAAGCAAAGACGCCCTGGGACTGCTTCTACTCAGACGAGGTAGCTCACTCTGTCTCTGATGCAAGTTTTCTGTCCTCCTTCCAATGAGCTCTTTTTGGGTTGGGTGAACAACAACAAAATAAGACAAAATCCAGATATTCCCAAGGCTCACAGTCTACAACACTATAGGATACCTCTTCTTGAACCTTTCCCTCTCTTTAAATTGGGGTTTTCATCCCTTGCCAGAGTGATAAGGACGACCTCACCAAGTGGCTGTGTTTAAATACAGTGGTACCTCGGGTTAAGAATTCGATCTGGAGGTCTGTTCTTAACCTGAAACTGTTCTTAACCTGAGGTACCACTTTAGCTAATGGAGCCTCCCGCTGCTGCTGCACCATTTCTGTTCTTATCCTGAAGTGGCACTGTGGGTTAAACCACAGAGCCTAGGACTTGCCGATCAGAAGGTCGGCGGTTTGAATCCCCGCGATGGAGTGAGTTCCCGTTGCTCAGTCCCTGCTCCTGCCAACCTAGCAGTTCGAAAGCACAACAAAGTGCAAGTAGATAAATAGGTACTGCTCCGGCAGGAAGGTAAACGGCGTTTCCGTGCGCTGCTCTGGTTCGCCAGAAGCGGCTTAGTCATGCTGGCCACATGACCTGGAAGCTGTACGCTGGCTCCCTCGGCCAATAAAGCGAGATGAGCGCCGCAACCCCAGAGTCGGCCATGACTGGACCTAATGGTCAGGGGTCCCTTTACCTTTACTATTTCTGGGTTAGCAAAGTCTGTAACCTGAAGCATCTGTAACCCGAGATACCACTGTACAGCAATGGTTACTATGTGTGGAATTCTGCAGCTGGAGGGCTGCATTTTTATTTTATTTCATTACTGTTAAGTGCAAGGGACTAGTCCTCATGACTCCTCAGGTAGGCTTTGAAAAGGAGGTGGGGCAGGGGAGTAGTTTAAATAAGACGCTTGCATCCAGTTTTTCTCCACGTAGAGTTTCCAACACTCACAGTAAAATGTGAGGAAGAAATCACCAGTTTCCAAGTTCTGTGCACAAGTATTTATTGTTTAGAGGTTATTATGCTCTCTGTTCCCAGCAGCCGAGCATTTATGGTCTAGATTCAAAACTTTGTCAGGCTCATGAGCCAAATAAACCACACATAGCTCAGCTTTAGGACATTCATACAGATCAGCAAAGACAGCACAGGGGTAAGTCGGCTTTGCTTGAAGGCTGGGCCCGCTTTGATGTCAAAACCAACTTCCTAGTCCACAGGAGGCCGGAGAAATTCAAAAAGGTGTCTGAATTCTCAGAAGCTGGAGAAACTGGGAAGGTCTGCGAGTAGCTGGGAAAGAGAGAAAAGCCTGGATTGCTGAGCCCTGCCCACGGGGATATGAATCTAACATTGGACAGAGATCTGATCTTCCATCTCCAATGTGGATCATACGTCTCCCTCTTATGGTCAACCTTGGCATAATCTTTATTCATTTGCTACGCTGCAATAAAAAATGGCAGCGGGCAATGAGTGTGAGCTTTGTCCCAATGGAAACTTCCACTCCTCCATTCCTTTGTCACAGTGCTTAAAGTGGGAAAATCACTCCCAAACTACAACACCCTTACCTTCCAAAATCTTAGGGATCAAAGTTATCTTTAGGCCTGATGGCGCTCCAGCAGTTACAAAATTTGATTGGAAAAGGGAATAAAGGGTTACACGTCATGTCTGAACAGGGTGCCAAGGCCCTGAAACTGCTTTTTGTTGACAAATCAGCACAGCCCCAAAAGAGTGATTCAGATGGGGAGTTACCAAGAAACTTTGGTGACTCTGTGAGGATTCCAGCTCCGTAGCATTAAAACCAAGGAACCACATAATGGTTATACAATTCTCAGCATCCTGAGAATCTCAAATTTCAGGGGCTGAAGTTCTTTTGGTAAGCAAGTCCTTATGGCTGTGAAAATACACTTCAAAGCATGTAGGCAAAGACAGGCCATATTATCTCAGAAGGCTGAAAGGGTAGCTGAGTAAGACTTTACTTCTCCGTATGACTAGCATAGTAATAAAAATTATGCAGAATTATGGAGAATAACATTATGCAAACCTATTTGATTTGCATAACGCATGCAGGGTGTTAATTCCTGCTTTTACTGATGCAGGGGGTCTATTTTACTTCAGCTCCAAAGGACACAGAGCTGCCAGCAGCTTCTCTGTAGGTTGATGGCACATTTCAAGCAGAGTATTGGGATTCTAGTGGTCACGAGTGGTTCCTGTGGGAGAGAGTTCCACAATCCAACTATCTGCTGTGTGAAGGAGGACTTCCCTTGGCTGGGAGAGGAAGAAGAGCATCCCTCTATCCTTTTACTCCACGTGCCATGCATCGTTTTAAACATCTTCCATCAGGTCCCCTCTCCTTTACTTGCCTTCCCACCCTGAATTCAGAAGCCCAAAGGCTGTAGCCTTTTCTCATAGGAAACTCATTTCAGGTGTTTGGGGCTGTTCTGGATGTCCTGCTCTGCAAACTTTGGTGCACAGAATCATAGAGCTGAAAGGAACCTCAGAGGTCATCCAGCCTAACCCGCTTCCTGCCATGTGGGAGGCAATGGTGGCCTCCCTGAAAGGTCACCGTCTGGTGGAGGAGAGCCCACTGCCTCCCAAAGAGCAACACCATCCTGGATCCCAGGCACGGAAAGAGACCGGCTAAATGAATGCTGCCCTGCCTCTACATCTTCCTGCAAGAGAAGATGAGCAGATCATGGGGAAGCCTCAACTACAGCTCTTCGCCCTGCTCTGCAATCTTCTGCACACAGGAAGTGACCTTGTAGGTCATCTAACACGAGAACATGCCGAATCAGGCCAATAACCCACCTGGTCCAGCATTCTGTTCTCGTAACGGCCAACTAGATAGCAAGCAGGATTCGCACACAAGAGCACTCTTCCCTCTTATGGCTTCCAGCAACAGGTATTGGGAAATGTTGCTGCCTCAAACTGTGGAAGCAGAGCATAGTCAACGATTGCCCTCTCCTCAGATATTTTGTCTTTTAAGGCCATCCAAAGCAGGCGGACATCACTGCCTCCTCTGGGAGGGAGCTCCGGGGTTTAACTCAGTGCTGCGTGAAGACAGACTTCCTTGCTCAAATGCAGGATCTGCAATGCAGGAGGAAGATGCAGCGCCCCCTGCAGGTTGCCTCCCAGAGCAGGCAAGCCCACATTGCATGAAAGGCACCTCCAAGCCCCGCCTCCCCATCGGCAACCGCATATTGCAGAAGAAGGCAACGAGGGGAGAGTTAAAGTCACTGTCCTTTTATGCATTTCTTCTATACACGGGGGATAAGGTTTCGCTGCGTACATTCAGGCTGGGCTAAGCCCTTAGAAAGATACAAAACGGAGTAGAGAAACCTCCTCCCTGCAACCAGGCGATCCCAGAGACAGCATTATTGCTCAGAGAAAGGGGGGCAAGCGAGCTTAAGGCAACAGGGGCAACTGGCTGTAGCGGTGGCGACCCTCGAGAGGGGTGCCTGCAGTCCGAAGGTGCAGGAGCGGGCTCCATCCGACTGACGCAGGTGATCAGGATCTCAAGCAGTCTTCCGTGACCCCCTGAGCTGCCAGCTCGGCCAGCACATTGTCCAGGTAGTTGGGGTCCGGGTAGCCATGCCCCGAGGTGTTGGAGTCCATCTCTGTCTTGTGGTGGATCTCGTTCCACACCACGGTGTTGCTTTCTCCTGTTGTGCTGGACGTCCCAATGGTGAAGATCAGTCTCCTCCTCCAGGCCACCTTCAAGAGCTCCAAGACCTGGCAAGAGGGAGGGAGGGAGGTCACTCAAAACTGACTTGCTGATTCAATGGAGGCCATCTCTGCTGGTGACACTGTGTGGCCGTGAAGCCAAATCAGAGTGAGGGCGTTAAGCTTTGCCCTCACCCAGAACTAACCTGTTGGCGTAATGGAGGCCACTGCTGCCAGTGACAATGCATTGTTGTGAAGCCAAATCAGAGTGAGGGCACCCCTCCCCGTCTTGGCCCTGGCAGTTTTGGATGGTAGATGGCAGTAGATGACACCCTGCAACCATGTGGGCGAATGGACCTTGGTTGTAAGTGTGAACTGTCTCTATGAAGCTGGTGCCGTTTTGAGCTGAATTTGAGCGATAGGGAAGTTCTAATTTGGCTTTGTTCTGCATTCATCGAGAGGTGTTTGCCAGTCCTTACATCTCACCTCCTTTCTTAGCTGTCCCTGGTGTTGGATGGGGTTTTGGCCAGGACAGTTACCAGTGTCCCCCACTGCATCTTACATTTATTATTACTACTACTATTAATAATAATATTTATATCCTGCCTTTTTCCTCATTCTGGGGCTCAATGGAACTTACACTAATTAAAACATGGTACAGATAAAATACAAAAAGCTAAAACCATATAAAATATTATTGTTAAAAGTAATCAAACTTTTAACAGAATCTGAACAATATAAGAAGCAAAACTATTAAAATAAAGGCAATAAAGAAGACATAAGCTTGTGCTCACCCCTCTCCTCTATTACAGCCTTCACCAACCTAATGCCCTCCAGGTGTTTTATAGAAAGGTTTTCAGCAGGCATTTAAAAATTAATTCAGAAGGCCCCTGCTGAATCTCCAGTGGCAGTGAGTTCCATAGAACTGGGCTGACGACACTAAAGGCTCAGTTCCTTGTTGTTGTCAAATGAGCCTCACCTACTCAGGGAGCAGCCAGAGCTGCTCCTGCAGATAATCCCGGAGTTTGAGCTGGAATATAAGGGATCGGGAGAGTCCCTGAGGTACCATGGAACTAAGTTGTTCCAGCTCCCAGCAGCCCTTGCTAGTGATGATGGGACTTGTAGTCCAAAACACCTGGAGTGCATCAGGTTGTCTAAGGCTGACCTCCTAGCTCCTCTGACTCTGTTGAAAGATGACTGCCACAGGTAAGGGCAGGTGCTGATTCCATCATACCTTTCTTCCCTTTTCATTATCTGGCAGGTAACAGTAGCGCGGGAAGCCCCTTGCGGAATATGGGCGGCCTGGGTTGGGGTGCTCCGGACCCTGGAAGGGAGACAAAAGTCACGCATGTGAAATCCAGTCATTGGCTGTACTGCCCACTTAGCTTCAGAGGTGGCTGCAGGAAGGGGGCAGTGCTGTGTAGGAACACGTCGGAAGGGTTGCTGGTTAAGTATCAGGTGGGTACTTTGCACGCTGTCAGTCAGGCCTGTTGGCAGACCAACTGTGAGTTACAAAGATGTCTGCAAATGTGGCATGAAGGCTGGCAACATAACCCCACTATGTGGGAATCCCTCACAGATGTCCACAGTGCCTGCAGGCAGTCAGGTTGTGCACCCATATCAGTGACCAGAGGAGGAATGGCTGCTGGGAGGAGCGCAGGGAGAAGAAACGCCGTGGTGCATCTGCAGCAGCACAACCGGATGCCTTCAACTGCCCCAGCTGCAACAGGACATGTCTCTCCCATGTCGGTCTCTACAGCCACAGCAGGCGCTGCAACCTTGCAGCGGTTTGACTTCACCCCCAAAGGCACACTCCTCCATTGTCTCCCAAGACAGACGGATGCCAACAGTCAGGGGTAGCCAACATGCGAAGCCTGGCACTCCACCCCTGAGCTACGATTTCTCCTCTTCCTTAGCTGACGCCACTGCATAGCAGGGGGTTGGACTAGATGATCTGTGGGGTCCAACTCTATGATTCCATTCTAACTTTCTCACCTGAATGCCCCTGTTAATGTGGTACATGATCTGTATCGAGCCACAGTCCTCATTCCCCGGGAGAGACTCGGAGAGTATGGCGACATCCATCTTCCCGTTGGGCTGGGTGCCTGTCTTCTCCCCGTAGATGGTCTTACAAGACGGGCACTGGAGGCTGCCGTCCTGGAAGGTAAAAAACCAGGTCAAAGAAAGGTTTAGAACCCCAAGAACCAGGGGACGTGTCAGGTGGGGAGCCTGAGGCCCAGGATCTTTTGAGGCAGGCTCCAGATTGCCTGCATCTCCCCATTCCTTTTAAAGAAGTTTTGCTTATACTTACAGAGAACAACTCTGAAGCGCAAAGGGCGGAGGAGATTGCAATCACTCACCTCCTTAAGTTCCCAGAAGCACCTATTCAACCCCACTCCGGCTGGAACAGTTTTTACATAGATTGGCATGCCTACTCTTCTTGAGCCCACAAATACGGTCACCAGTGGCAGCCAGAAATTTAATTCTGATGGCCGGAAGGAAAGAGTTCTTTCTGCCATTGTTATAGCTGGCAACAGGAGGCAGAGAGCACCTCTTTCAAATTGGCACTGGGCACTTAGTATTTTAGAAATATGCCTCATGCTGAGTGAGACCAACAGCCCATCTAGCTCAGCATCGTCTAACTGGCAGCAATGGCTCTCCAGGGTTTCAAGCAGGAAATTCGCCCAGCCCTACCATGGGAGATGGAACCTGGGACCTTTCGCATGCAAAACAGCTGCTTTGCGCCTAAGCCACTGCCCTTTCTTTTCACCCATTATCTTCTGGGAAAGCCGCTTGCCAGGCATGCGATGTAGGAGGAGGATGTATTTGCTTTTTCTCTGCAATACAGGAAGGGAGGGGAGCCAAGTTTTGATGGCTACCAAGACCAGGCAAAAAACTTTGACTCCTGGGTGTGTGTAGTGGGAGGGAGAGGGGACTGCTCAGCAAGAAGATAGGTCACAACAAAAAAAAAGAAAGCCGTGTGCAACCACAGGAGTTTGGGGGTGCAAGTCCTTGTACAAAGTCAGAGCTGCTTGACCATTTAGGTCACATTTGCCCCATGCATTTACAGCTCTGTGACAGCACTTTAAAGAGTCATGGCTTTCCCCAAGAATCCTAGGAGCTGTAGTTTGTTCAAGGTGCTGAGAGGAGGATGTCTTTCCAAGGGCTACAAACCCCTTTTTCCCAGGGGGCTCTAGGAGATCGGTACATGCATATTTTGAATATTCTCTCTCTCTGTGTGAGAACCATTTGTTCCAGAAATAGAGAAGAACAGAGAAGTAGTTTCAAGAAGCAGCAGAAGGCTGAGATTGTTCTGTCTATGCAAGGACATTTTTTGTGGGAACTGTTCTTTGGACATGCACATTATGACAGGAAGCACTGATAACAAAGGTTCTGCGTAACTTGATGTGAGTTTCTTGCTTGCGCCTTTTGGTGAGAGAAGCAGAGAGAGAGTGTCTTGGACTCTTGTTGGACTCTAAGCATGCCTTGACCACGGCAGTGGTGAATGTCTGTATATATTTGCTACCAATATGCTTTTATGCCTGTCAAGTAAACCTCTACACTCGACTGAATCTATATGGCATCCATGACTGTTTATTGCCTATTGTGTGTGCCTTCAACCCCAAAGACATTTCCAAGGAAGGAGCTGCATTGAGATGTAACTCTGCTGAGTATGGATAATGGCACACAAGCACAGCAAAAGTGATGCTGGACCCAATCCTTCTAAATCATCCATCAGTTTGATGGATGATCCAACAGCAAATGCATCAGCTATATGCTTGTAGGCATAAGGAGTCCATATGATACTTTGTAGGGGCAGATTGGAGCAGGAAATTACCAGGACCACAATAATAACACTTCATTTTAGTAGTCTGTTTCTTGCTAAAGGTGCTTCCTGTAGCCAAACAACCATTGCAGGAGGGCATTTGATATAGGCGCAAGCAAGCGAGTTAGAACATTTCACGGTTTTCTAAAATGGAAAGAGGGCGTTTCTAAAGTTAGAGGCCTCTTTTCCTCTCAAGGACCAACAATGCAGTCAATCAACCATTTGCAAGATTTTTGCACAGAAATTCATAATTGTGGGTGAAGATATTGATATATTAATTCTGGGCTTCGTAAATTAATGCAAGAACCTTGAAACTGCGCCTGGTTATTTTCTGAGCTAAAATCCTTATGGGATATGTGTGTGTGTTAGTGAAAATCTAGACAGAGCATTCGTTGAAGCCGACGTACTGGAGGAGCCGGCTGGAGAATTGAGACTTCTGCCCCTATCCCTGGTCTTAAGTTTCCAGCAACCTTAAAGGTTACACTTCGCTGGAGCACCAGCATCATCCCTGCTATAATGATTACCCTCAGCAGCAACTGTACACCATGGTGATTAGGGAAAGGGTAGCTGCTTCTGCACATGACCACATGCACCCGCCCCACCCACCAAGTACCTTATTGCCGCTCGTGTACATGGCCAGCACACAGAGGAGGTGGAAGGTGTGCGTGCACTTGGCCAGCCTCCCCACGCTCTCTGGTCTGATCGTCTTGCTCTCGCAGGCATCGCTGTAGCCCGAAGGGGCGCCTAGTTTTTCCATGCAGATGATGCAATCCTGGACAGAGAGAATCAGTATTTCAACTCAAGCAGAAGAGGAGGCTGAAGAGGAGCAGGGTCAAGAGGCAGAGTGGAGGCAGGCTGCTGAAGAAACCAGGAAGCCTCCCCCTCCTGCCGCAACCAGCTACCCTCCCCCCTGGTCTCCCAGGACACGCAGAGAAATGAAGAGCAGAGGAGAGATTGGCTGTGTGCGCAATCTGTGACTGCTTGGCAAAGACCATGGAGAGGAGGAGCCATACAGAGCAGTGGGAAAGACCTTCAGTCCTCGCAACTGCTTTATTGGGGCAAGACCTACAGGGACAAGTTGCTGTGCTCACTGGGCCTGCGCTGCTTTGCTTTCTTTGAATAACTTCACGGACGCCGTGTTTGCTATCGCCGACCTAACGCCTGACTCCGGCTCCTGACAACTAACTTATATTGTGATGTCTCTGTAACCGATTTAGCAAAAATGAACAAATAAAGAAAATTGCATTTCCCCTTCCACTCTCCCTCAACTTTAAGCAGGGGTGAGGAACCTCAGGCCTGGAGGCCAAATGAGGCCCTCCAAGCCTCTTCACCTGGCCCTCAGAACTCTCTCCAGGCCACAGCCCTGCTCTGTGGTTTTGCCTGGCTGGAACATTTGCTTGAACTCATGCCACTGGCTTGCCTGGGTGGAGGAGAGAAAGAAGGGAGGGTGGGTAGGTGTAGAAACAAGCCTACTGTAAAAATTTGCATTCACTGCCCTGCCCACTTTTGGCTCTGGCCCCACCCACCACCTGGAGGTTTGCCTCAGGCAGAAAGAGGTTCCCCACCCCTGGTTTCTAGGGAGGGCTCCGTTCCTAGCTTGGAGGGGCTCCTGGGGCTGTTCTTCAGCTCACCTCATCAGCAGGGGGTGCATTCAGCTCTTCCAAATACTTCTTAACCACCTCTTCAGGATTGCTGGAGCCACCTAGAGAGAGAGAGAAAGAGAAGAGAGAAAGCACAGAGGGAAACATCAACCTAAGCTAAGGCACAAATCTGCTTGGGAGACAGCAGATGCAATAGGAGCAAGCGGCCCACAGGCAAGTCAAGGCGACAGGCCAAGGAGGAAGGGTTAGAGAAGGTGCAAGAAGGTTAAATCCAGCAAAAGTAATTTCTGAGCAGTCGCAGCCAGCACTTCAATGCTACGTGCATAAGATCACAGAGCAGGGCGGAGTTGTTTCCACTGATGGGCACAAGAGCTGGGTAGAGGCCATTCACACCATATGTCTGAAGTGTGATAAAATCACTTTAAACAATCATGGGAGCTGCGGTTTATTAAGGGCGCTGTTAGGAGGCCCCTATTCCCCTCCCAGAGCTACGATTTCCACAGTTTGTCAATCCCTGTTCCCAGGGAACTCTATGAATTGTAGCTCTAGGTGCTTTCAGTGAACGTGGCCTTGGTCTCTCAACTTGCAACGATGATGGAAGCTTTGCTCTGCTCCTGCAGTGGGTCTGTAAGGAAGGGTCCAATACCTGGGCAGAGGACCACCTGCCTAGAGAGACTTAATACCATTCTACCGTTGTTCCCCTTGAAAGAAAAGGTATTCTCAAAATGCACTGAGATCCAGTCATTGGGGGGGAAAAGTCTGTGCACCTACTGGAAACCACAGTTGTCTACTGGGGAGAAGAGAACCTCTGAACATATGCAAAGTCCTCTCCCCTCATCCCAGAGAGCAGATGCAGCTGGCCAGTGACATGCAACACTACCCTTAAACCAGGGGTGGCTCCCAGGATTTTGCTGGACTACAACGCCCCATTGACACTGGGGTCAGACTAGAGGGGTGATGAGAATGAAGACCCATAACAGCCAGGGGGCCACAGGTTCCCCACCTGTGCCTTAAGCTACTGGCAGGAGAGGTAAGCAGGTTGTCCACAAACTGCCCAGAGCTAAGGATCCAGAATACCACCTCCGAAAATGCAAAAATGCGGGTTTGCAGAGCAATGCAGAGAGAAAACATTAGGACAGTGGTTCTTTACAGTGGGTTCTGACCAGTCTAGAGTCTATAGCAAAGCCCCTTCCTCTCTTTGTACTTAAAAGTTTTACTGCTCTTACCACTTTCAAAGCTATTTCCTTTGGTCACATTTGTTTGTATTTATGATTCTGACTTTGCAAGTCACAAGAAAGCCAAGTATTATAAACAGCTATTGATTTTCTTATAAATTAGTTACTGTACTTCTGTGGTAGGAAAAGACTTGTGTATGTCTGGTATGTATCCATATATAAATATATACTGCTCTAAATTTCCTTCACCTGTATGCTGTCGTTGGCAAGACTGAGTAAAAATATTTTTCATGAGCAATTCTTTGCTTCTTTGTTTTTAGCTACAATATTAGATCAGAACATACATCTATTTCTGCATATATTTATTTTTTAACTAAAAGTGCAATTAATTGCAACTGGCTTGAATGTTATTGTATTATTATCTTCCTTAGTGGGTTGTGCAAACTGCCCTACTGAATAATACTTTTTATAGCAGGCATAGGCAAACTCGGCCCTCCAGATGTTTTAGGACTACAACTCCCATCATCCCTGACCACTGGTCTTGTTAGCTAGGGATGATAGGAGTTGTAGTCCAACAACAGCTGGAGAGCCAAGTTTGCCTATTCCTGTTTTATAGGGTGGGGTAAAGGGCACTGGGGATGAGTTTATGGAACCAAGAGGGCAGTGGCCCCAAAATGTCTGGAAACCTATCAGAAAGCAGTGGATGGGATTCAGCTAAGGAGTCACACCAGCGGAAGTGCTGCCCAATAGCTTTCCTTTCTGCAACGACACCCTCTGCTATCCCCACCCCCCGCACCCAAAATTGCCTCTTGTGGGGTTGAGAAAAGCCCCAGAGTAGCAACACGGGGTGGGGATAATTCCTTCTGGCATGTTGAAATCATTGCCCTGTTGGAACGACCCCCCTAGTATATCTGTTTTGAAATGTGATGCTATTCTAGGCTGCAACAGAATTACAGTGTCCTGATCAAGGGAAGAAATTGTACCAATCTATTCCGAATTGGTAGGCCCACACCTAGACTACTGTGTCCTGTTCTGGGCACCACAGTTTAAGAAAGTTATTGACAAGCTGGAACGTGTGCAGAGGAGGGCAACTAAGATGATCAAGGACTTGGAAACCATGTCTTATGATGAACTGTTGGGTATGTTTAGCCTGGAAAGGAAGAGACTGAGAGGAGATATGATAGCCATTTTCAAATATCTCAAGGGCGGTCACATGGAAAACAGAGCAAGCTGGTTTTCTCCGGCTATGGAGGGTAGGACCCAAACCAATGGATTCAAGTTACAAGAAAGGAGATTCAGGCTAAACATCAGGAAGAACTTTCTGACAGTAAGAGCTGTTCCAACAGCAGAACAGACTCCCTTGGAAGGTGGTGGACTCTCCCTCATGGGAGGCTTTTAAGCAGAGGCTGGATGGCCATCTGTCATGGATGCTTTAGCTGAGATTCCTGCATTGCAGGGGGTTGGACTAGATGACTTTGGGAACCGCTCCAACTCTAAGATTTTATGATTATTCAGTTGTTTTGCATTACAATACCCAGCGACTGTGTGGCAGCCCAAAATATCTGGAAGGCACCAGCTGTTGGAGAAGGCTGAAAGCCAAGGGGCTGGGCAAAACAGGGATTTTGGAATTTCTTTTTAGGATGAGCCAGATGGAGGCAATAATGGTTCCAAATACCAGTTGCTGGAAACCACAGGTGGAGAGAGGGCTCTTGCGCTTGGATCCTGCTTGAGGGTTCCCGTAATGGGCATCTGGGTGGTCACTTTGAGAATAGGAGACTGGACTAGATGAGCCATTGGCCTGATCCAGCAGGCTCTTCTTATGTCCCTAAAGGGAAATGTGTCTCAGCATAATAAACACAATGGCAACAAATAGGAACTTGATTTATCATTAAGTGATCTGGGAATCTTTCTAAATGAGCGAATTAAGAGGAGCTGTGATGGATGAGCTCTAAGACTAAAGGACACAAACATTTATAAGGGGGTCAGTATTATACACATTTGCAAACCTGGGAAGCCCAGCTGCAACTAAGGTATCACTGAGCCGCCGTTCAGCCCAAAACATTTTACTAATACCAGTTTAACCATCCGAGACCGTTTTTGTGTCAGCCACCAGAAGGTGAATCTCGGCTAATCCAATAAGCTGCAACAGGAGCCTCTGCTACTGTAAATATAGCTGCCTCCTCCACCCTTCCCTTCGTTCTTGTGTGTACCTTGGTTTCTAAGCATAGAAAGCCTGGAGACCACCCGACGTCTCTGTTTGGGAGCACAGAGGCGGCTTTAGAAAAGGTCATGCAGATTCTGGAGAGACTACAAAGCAGCAGTGTGTAAGCAAAGATCGCGTCAAGACCCTCTGCGGCAGAAAAGGGCCAGGCCACCCAAAGAGCGTCCAAAGCTATCCAATTTGCCAGAGAAGCCAGAAAGGAGGAAGGAAAGGAGAGCAGAAGGCCGCAAGGAGGAGGTGGTGGCAGCAGCAGCCGGGAGGAGATCTCCCCCACAACCCGCCCCCCTGAGGAATCCAAGCAAGTGGGCTACCTTTGGCGATCTCTCTCCTCCTCCCCTCCTTAACTGAGCTGTGTTTTTTAGAGGCTCTAGGGGCTCTGGCGGGCTGAGGTGCCAGGCTGAGGTGCACAGGGAATCCAGGGACTGACATCAGAAAGGCCATCATGCCTACAGGGGGCACGAGATCAGCATGCAAGGTGGGGAAGGGAGGGGAGGAGGAGGAGCGGAAAGAAAATTTGCATCACACAATTTGCCAGGAAATAACACAAGGAAACCTTGATTTGAGAAACTGATTCGACCAATGAAAAAAGAAATCATAAAACAAGCACAAAAGGAAAAGGAGGTGATTCAGTATTGCAAGGGGGTGGGGATATAGATGGGTAAGACAGAGACATCTAAAAGCTCACTTTCTCCCAAAAGGGTGGAATTTGGGGGTGGGGTGCAAGGAAGTGAGTCAAGCAGCAGGCATGTTCACAGCTGCCAACTTCAAATGACCACATAAATCAGGGATGGGGCATTTGTAGCCCACAACATCTGGAGGGCCATAGCAGATCTGAGCAGCGGCCATGCTGGCTAGGGCGGATGGGAACTGGAAGTCCAAAATAAATGGAAGGCACAAGCTTGAGGAAGGTTAATTGGCATAGGAGAATTTTCCCAATTAACTTTTTCCCAGAAAAAGCACATTACTGGTGATGGGGAATGCAGGCTCCCAGCCTTCAGTTCAGCAAAGACCAAAAGCTTCCATTTTTACTTTAGAATGAACAATAGTTCCATGAGACATACAAGCTTGGGGGGAACTGTGGCTTGATCTAACCAACATTCACAAAATAACAACAACAACAAAGCATGATCAAGCTGGAGATTTAGAGGGTGGGGCATGCAAGGCTCGCTACAATCCATTCTCAATCTAGTGATTGAGACAAGTCATCTGAACCAGACTAATACATGATACGACAAGAAGTCACAAACACACCACTGTTTTTCAAGGGATCTCTCCTAAGTTCAGCTGGTTGCTGAAAAGCCCTGAGCCGATGACACAGAACAGAATTTGTGTGTGGCAGAGGATTCTCGGGTGCTCCAAGTTCATGTGAGTCCTGAGGCCTACACTCACGATGACGACCATACTGAGGGCTGCTGCAGTGCCTACTCAAGTCCCAAAGCGAGAAATGGGCAAGATATCACCCCAGCAGCTGCAAAGTGTTTCTGAGGCATGTAGAAGCAGCAAGACTCATTGCTGTTCCTAAGCACCCATGTTGGAGACCAGCCACCTGCTTTCCAGAGTCAAGGAAGGATAGGTGGTGAGCAGATTTTGGAAAAAAAGAAGACCACACCCTGCTTTCTTTTTTAAGGGTGGGGGGATGCCAGAAGTGCACCCTCCATCTCCCATTTTATGACTTCACTGGGTGTCTCCACACCCTCCTGGGCTTTTCTTCCTTGCACCTCATTGCAGTGAGACTGTGCCCAATTAAGGCAGACTCTTACAACGCACAGAGCCAGACACAGGGGAAAGTAGTATGCATTTCAAAACATATAGCACCTGGAAGAGAATTTGTAGACTGTAGCCTCCCATTAGATTGTCTGAGCATCTTACGGAATATATGGGGCAGGGGTACATCTTGGCTGTGAGTCCTGCAACCCCTGCTCCCTGGCTTGCTACCTAGCTGGGGAGGGTGAAGTCCTGACTGACTGACTGCAGCCACAAAAGATGAGACTGCCTAAGAGGCCAGGATCTACCATATTTTTCATCCTATAGGGTGCACCTCATTTTTGGGGGGAGCCGCAGCTGCAGCCCCAAGCCTTGCGCACACCTGCCTGAAGCTCAGGACACCCTCTGGAGGGCTCCCCGTGCTTCGGGCTGCAGGCTGCTGCCCGCAAGCCTTGTGAGCCCGCGGGAACTCCCGCCGGGCTTGCAAGGCTTGCGGATAGCTTCCTGAAGCCTGGAGAGCTAGAGGCATCGGTGCGCACCGACCCCTCTCACTCTCCAGGCTTCAGCGAAAGCCTGCATTCGCCCCATAGGACGCACACACATTTCCCCTTCATTTTTGGAGGGGGAAAAGTGCGTCCTATGGGGCGAAAAATACGGTATTTTGGGTGCGAGTCCTTTAAGCCCTGCTTCTCAGGATGCCTGCGGACTCTTGGGGCGGGTTATTGTTTAGGGTTTTTTCTTGGGGTCATGACTTAATTTTGGAGAGGCTTAACCTTGCTGTTATTAATAACAGTTTCTTGTATCTTTAATTTTAGATTTTATTATGACTTAGGTGCAAATTGTTTATATGCTTTTACTTTCTCTGCTTATGTCTACTTTTGTTGTGCTTTTGCAATTGTGTACATCTTTTCATGTTGTGAGCCGCCTTAGGCATGGTTTTAACTATGGAAAGGCGGTCTTCTCAATACCTCTGTCAGGGAAAGGGGACCAATGGTCTGAACTCCAGTAGCAGTAGCAGCCTCTGAGAAGCAGAAGGGGTGAGGGGAATCTGTATCAAGTATGGAAAGACAATCTATTGAGAATTCAGAAATCCTCATTTTAAGGTGAAGTGGACTTAGGGACATTCAGGAAGAGGAAGGCAGTATGTTTACCCCAACAAGACACAGGTAACAGCTAAAAATAGGGAACCTGTGGCCCTCCAGGTGGTTGCTGGACTACAGCACCCATCATTCCTGACTATTTGTCATACTGGCTGAGGCTGATGGGAGTTGAAGTCCCACACCATCAGTGAGGGCACCATTTTGTCTTTTTGCTATGCCACTGAACACCTCTAAGAGATATTGCAACAATTTTTTATTACTTTTTTGCATAATGGTTTCTGGGTTCAATGAGCAGCGGTTGTATCCAACTAACTTTTACTCAAGAGTTGAAATTAATGGCCATGACTAACTTAGGTTGGTTAATTTCAATGGGTCCACTCAGAGTAAAAGTTAGCTGACTACAATCCCAGGTTTTTGTCTACATTTGGATGAAACCGGACGCCATTTTGAATCAAGACGCCAGACTGAATCGCTCAAACCTGCATGGATTTTAATCACACTTTGAATGATGGGTCCTGAGATCAAGGAGCAGATTTTCATCTGTGCCAAGTGGATGGTGGATTGAACCTTCCATAACTGCACCTTTTTTGTTTCTTAGAATTCCCAAGCAGCACCGGGTATGAGGACGCCAATTCCTTGTAAGCCCAGTTGCCAGTGTAAGCCATGGGTGGCGGGACAACAAAAAGAAATAACAGGAGCCATTTACCTGCCAGAGCTTGGCTCACTTTGCTGTGTCTGGACATGTTCACTGGCAGCTTTGGGACACTGGGGAGAGAAGAGGACAATGTTACTGAATGTGTTTTAAAGTGGATAATTATAGCAACCACAAGGAATAAGCAAGAGAACCAGACATACCTAGGGCTGTACATGCTCTAGGCTAAAAATTGCATCTCTCTGCCTAGGCAATCAAGGTTTGGCCCCCTGAACAGCTGACTCCTACAACCATGGATAAATCAAGCAAACTGTACACATGGGCACAGGTTATAGTGATTTTATCAGCTGGGGGAAATGAGGCATACACAACTCCATCACCACCACTTCAAAACCTATTCAGCAGGATATATTATCGGCTTTCTGAGATTTCAACAAGTACTGCCCAGTTTAAAACACTCACACACAGCAACTTGCTTTTTTAGAAAAAGAAAACAGCCGATTCTCAGGGAGTTAAATTCCAAGCCCAGTACCAGTTTCTTATACTCCAGCTCAAGATATACCAAGTTTTCTTACACCACCACCACCAAGTGCTGGGACAGCTCAGTTGGTAAAACATGAAACTTAATCTCAGGGTCATGGGTTCGAGCCCATGTTAGACAAAAATTCCTATACTGCAGGAGGTTGGACTAGATGATGGTCCCTTACAACTCTACAGTTCTGATCTGATCCAGTATTTCCTGGCTTTGTATCTAGGCTGATTCATAAAACAAAACCTTCACAGTCAGATTAAAGACGCTGTCTGCAGCTCTAGGGGAACTTTTTGCTATGCGCACAAAAATGAAAAGTTTCTAAATCTAACAAAAATAAGAAATATTTTAATCTGCGGTGCTGACCAACAAACAGCACAGCCCAAGAGCTGGATAGCAATGGCTGGCTGCTCAGATTTTCTTTAATCACATACATGGGAATATTCTGTTTGAAGGTGGGTTTTTGCGAGCTTCAAGTATGTGAGCCCGGACAGAAGTAATTACACACTTCCGACAGGAGGCTATTATGTGGAGGAAAGCTGCCCAGGGCTGTCTGCTGGTGATGAAACAGGATCTTTCCACAGCTTAAGCTTCTACCTAATCCCCCAAACACCAGCATCACCTACAAGGCCTGATCTCCACTTAGCACAGGCAAGTGAAAGAGGAAGTCTAAACACCTCATAAAGAGCAGCAGCAATACAGTGACCCTAACCTGAAGGCCAGTTCACACACGCAGGGTGAATCACTTGGATACTAAATACTTGCATCCGAATGTGTGAACCCATGCCACCAAGAGACCATAAGAGCACGTTGCAGTCAACATGGCTTACCCAAATGCCTGACAGCTGGTAAGATTGTGTCCTGAAGGAAAGAGTCACTGGAAAGTCGGAAGCTGCCTGATATCAGCTCAGATGATTTAACCCTGCATTTTCTACAAGAGGGGTGAGGAGCCTTTTTTTTAACTTAATGGTTGCATACCCTTCTGAGCAAGCTTCCGAGGGCCACATACCAGTGCTGGATGAGGCCAGAGGCAAAAGTGTGTGGAACAATGAATGTGATTTTTATATTTGTACAGGAAGCTGGTTTCTTCACATCAGGTATCCCACACTATCTTCCATCCAGGCAAGAAAGAGACACGATCAGAGTTAAAAGCCACATTTCAATCAGGCAGAAACCCTCAAGGAGGATGTGAAGCTGGGCCAGTGAGAGTTGTGGCCTTAGGAGTAATAAGGGCCAGTTAGAGGGGACTGGGTATGGGGTACATTTGGCCCCTGGGAGGGAGGTTCCCCACCCCTGGGCTGAAAGAGAGTCCACTAACTATCAACAATTTTATTTTTTCACTGTGCTGAAGTTGCATCTCTTTTCCAACAAATATTTGATTGGGAGATTGACATTATTTCAGTTGCAGGCTTCAGAGGCTCTTGTACAACAGATAAACATCACCATACAAGAGAGAGGGAGAAACCATTAGCAGTGGCTTCACAGTGATTGGAAGTGGCACTCCAGAGTCTCAGGCAGAGGGAATATTTTCCATCTCCTGCTACCTGAATCCAGTGTGCAGAAGCAGAGACAAAGGAAAACCCCATGTTGGGGATCATTAGGAAAGGGCCTTCTCCAATGCAACTGCCTCATCCTAATAAACAAAGCCGTAAACATACTTCTATCCTAACCACAGTGACAACTTGCTTCCCACCCCCCTACAGGATCCATGCTTTTCTCGCCCTCTCTCATAATATGAGAACCTAGGGACATCCAATGAAGGGCGGAAGATTCAGGACAAAAGGAAGTCCTAATTCAGACAACACATAGCTGAAGTATGGAATTTAATACCAGAAAACATAGCGACAGGACGAAGCTATTGGTGGGTTGTGAAGCAGAGTGGGAGAGGGGGGTGGCCTGGGGGAGAGTCCCAAGGCTGAGATACAGAGTTTTAGAGGGCTAGATTTGGCCCGCAGGCCTGATGCTCCCCACCCCTGTGGCTTAGAAAGGATGTTAACAACTCAAGAGTAGATCAACAAACATAGCTCACCTGACTCCTTTTGACGTGGTGTTTGCTGGGCTTGGCCCAGCGACGGCTCCAGACTGCGGTGCTGCCCCGGCACTGTGTACATTCAGCCTTGGCATCGACCGTGCTCCGGACAGGGCTGGCTTGTTATAAGGCACAAAGCCCACCAGAGAGGAACTGAGCCCCGCTGTCCTGCCAGCCCCCAGATTCCCAGCAGAGGGTCTGGGGGCAGTTCCGGCGGAGGGTCCAGGGAGGTTCACCATGGAGTGCCGGAACCGTGATGTAATGGGGCCAGTCCCACTGTTCAACAAACACTGCTGGCATGTGCATGAGGGTCCTGCATGAGGAGGCCCCGTCACTGTGGTGACTGGGTAGGGAGAATCCACCCGCCTCCGGATCCTCCGCTGGTAGCCCGTGGCCTTGTTGGTCTGGGTCTGCGAGATGAAATCGATGCTGTACTTGTAGCCAAAGAGCCCAAGATCTGCCTGGGGGGTGCTGACCGTGAAGGCTTGCTCCAGGTAGATGCAGACGGTCATCTCATAGGGGAACCAGCCGCCATCATCGTTCTGCCACTCCCAGACGACTCCCTGCCCAGGGGCTGAATCCAACTGGAAAACGTGTCTGCGCACACAGCGCATGGTCCCTGCAAGGAGAGAAAAGGGGTACCAGCAATTTGTAAGATGAGGAACAATGGTAAGGAAGAAGCCTTGCATCTTTCGACAGAGGTCCAGGCCCCAGTTGCTAAGGAAAACACTTGATCTTAATGATCTGGAGTATTTTGGTATCCCAAGGCTTGGCAAATCGCCCAGTCCTCAGGGCTACACCCTTCAATGACTATGCTTTGCTCCAACCTTGAGTGCTCTTGTCAGGCTGGAATGGGTTCTTGGGCTCTGATGCATTGTCCTGTGTACTTGGACACGGGATTAACAGTCCCGTTGTTTCTGTGCCTTAAGGCTCTTCTCCTTCAGTTGACTGACTGAGACATAACCAGCTAAATTCTTCAGCTCATAACAGAAGTCTCCCTGAACACGATGTTCCTGCAAGACAGGAACAGAGAATGTAGTGGACTCTAAGTGTCGTAGGGCTACAGCTCTCATCATCCTTCTCTGCTGGCCATGCAGGCTGGTGCTGATAGGAGTTGGAGTCCAACAATGCCACTTTGGCTAACCCTACTGTGAAGAGGAAAGGGATCCTGGGGCCAAAGGAACATTCCTCCTCCTCCTCCTCCAGGTTGGAGACACCTGTAACTCTTAATCTAAATAACAGAGAAGAGAAGACCCAACACTGACCTGCATTCTTGTTCAGCTCCTCTATTATTTAATGTATTTCTATCCTGCCTTTCTCCCAAGTAGGGATTCAAGGCAGCTTGCAACATTTAAAAACATCATTATTAAATACATAATAATAAAACCAACCTAGTTGAAAACAATAGTCAAAATATATCATAACACATTTAGAGACAGCAGTTAACACTGGGTTTGCCCTGACAGCAGCCCAGTGGTAAGCATGGTCTGCACCTCAGTTTCCAAAGGCCCATCTGAACAGGAAGGTCTTGGCCTACTGGTGGTAGGGTAACAAAGAGGAACCCAGTCTGACCTCTCTTGGGAGGGTATTTCACAACCTGGGAGCAGCCACACAAAAAAAGGCTTTCTCCTGTGGACCTGCTGTACCTCTGATGTTGATGGGACAGAGTGAAGCTGCTTACCTGAGGATCTTAGCACCCAAGCAGGTTCACATATGGAGATGGGACCTTTCAGGCAGCCTGGGCTCAAGTCACAATGTCCTCTAAATGCTCCTGGACTCCAACTCCCACCAGCCTCAGCCAACATGGCCAGGGATCATGGGAGCTGTAGTCCAGCAGCAACCAGAGAGTGTTTGCTACCCCAACATCTGCTAATCTGTCCACTGCCGACAGCTGAAGCGCCACACTCCTGCGGCCTGACTTTGCATCTGTTGCTCCCTTCTACAAAGATGTTCAGAAACTCAGGAAGGAAGATTTCCTGCCATTCTCTCTGGCTTCTGATGAACAGCCCAGATTGTCTGGGTTTTTTTACATTGCAATTACAAAGTTTTGTGGATAGGCGTTTCCTGCTAGGTTTCCTGTCCACCCCCAATTTTTATGTGTGTGTGTGTGTACACACACACACACACACACACACACACACACACACACATTGTTTGCCCTACTCTAAGTAGGCAATTGGTGCATCTTGGTAACTTTAAGCCATCCATTTTAATGGGTTTACTTCGAGTATGACTTTGTTGGCTATTACCCACTAGGGCTGGGCGATATATTGATACATCATCCAAAACCGTTTTGAAGTCTGTATTGTGACAACGGTTTCATAATTTTAGACCTGGCCAATATATTGCAAATCATGACGTGTATCTGTGTGTGATGCAAAAATCACGATGAGGGAAAAACCGTGAAGCCAGACAATGCCTCTACACAGCTCAATCCTTATTTCAGCCATCATGATAGATATTGTGATGTTTATCTGGTGATATATCACAATGTTGCAAACCAGATATTGCCCAGCCCTACAGTATTCACCCCTACATAATCTCGTCCAGCCCTGGTCTAATCCTCTTTTAAAGCAATCTAGATTGGTGACCATCACTGCCTCCAGCGGGAGCAAGTTCCATAGCTTAACTCAGTGCTGTGTGAATAAGTCCTTCCTTCTTTCTGTCCTGAATCTACCAATATCCAGCTTCATCAGATGTCCACGAGTTCTAATGTTATGAGAAGGGCCACTGCTAAGTCATGCCCAGGCCAGCTGGCACAGCCACTTTCCTACCTGTATCTTGCCGGAACTGCGTGAGATTCGGTATGTCGATGATGTAAGGTGCTAGCGTGGAATCCGCTTGCCCCAAAGGAATGCTGCCGTTGGCAGGCCAGGAGGGCAGCGACTGCCTCCCTTTTGCCATGAGAGCCTGGAAGGACTGCTCGATGTAGCTGCACACGCCGCTTGGGTACGGCCTCCACCTGCCAAACTCATCCTGCCACTCCCATACGGCCACTCCTGGATCTGGCAGGGACGGGGGAGGCCCGGCGGAGGTACCTGGCAAAGTTGCCATCTTCAATGGGCTTTTTGCCCTTCCTCCCCCCCCAAAAAAGGTGGGGGGGAATATGAAAGGTTCGGGATGGTGTCAAGTCAAAATTCAATTTTTCATCTTTGGCAACAGCAGCTTGTCACACCTGCAAGTTAAAAGGGGGGGAAATGTTAGTCTTGAGTTTCTGTGTTGTTACTCAAGGTTCAAACAAGTGGGTGCCAAACAAATACAGTATACATGGTAATATCACCCTCCACCAATACAATGGTATGAGCAAGAACAGGAGGACTGCAGCTAAGTGGTTAGAGCATCTGCTTTGCATGCAGAAGGTCCCAGGGCTCAATCTCAGGTAGGGCTGGGAACATCCACTGCTTGAAACCCTGGAAAGCCAATGTCAGTCAGTGTAGACAATTCTGAGCTAGATGGACCCAATGATCTGACTTCCTATGTTCCTAAAAAGAATCTTCATTTCATATTTCCTACTGCATTCTTATTTTAACTTCATAATAGACTCTTGAATTAAAATAAAAATGAGTGGAAGGTTAGAGCGGAATCAGCGTAACTCTGCCCATTTTCAGTTTCATTTTCACTGGCACTCAGTTTGCCCCATCTTGTGTGGCATTTATGAAAGAATCCACAAAAACATCTGCATTTAAATTATAAATTCCTTTTAATGCACACTCTGCATGCAATGTACACATTTTTTGAATCCCCCCAAAATACTTTTTAAAATATATCACACACACACACACACAGTGGTACCTCATGTTGCGTAACCTCCAGGTCACAGAAGCTTCGGGTGACGGCCTTGGCAAACCCGGAAGCATGCGTAGAAGAGCTCTGCGAGCGTGCGCAGAAGCGCTCTACCAGGCCATGAGTGTGTGCAGAAGCGGCATCTCTAGTTACGGATTTTTCAGGGTGCACAGGGCACCCCAAAATGAATTAAATCCATAACTAGAGGCATTGTGCATATGTTGCATGGACCAAAATTGCACTGCAAAGATCCACACAAATCCACACTATGTTCCAATCCACCACTGCACCACTGTGGAAAGCGGACAGAATGAATTCGTCCTCTGTCCCTATGGGAAGATCAAGTAACGACACAAAAGCAGGTAATTAAAAAACAAACAAACCCCAAACAACTAGGATTGTTCTGGTCTGCTTGGTTCATGCAGGAGCCTGGGAACATGGCTTCATGTGGGGGAAGCCTCTGGCTGCTGGTGGCAACAAGTAGTTTTGACAGCTGCTACAAGCACACAGGCAAAGCCTCCTTCTGCCCTTTCCAACTGCTGCCCAAGAACCCTGTCTCTGACAGCATCAACCCTGCATGGCACTCGGAAAGGAGGTAGGAACAAGGAAGAAGCAGGTCAAATAACCAGGGTTTTTTTCCACCCAGGAAAGAATCTAGGACAAGCTCAGAAAGAAAGCTTTCCCTTTCAAAGCAGAGAGGCTCCACAAAAGAACTGCTTCCTTTTCCTGGGGCTGTTGGGAGGGCAAAGAGGAAAGATCAGTTGTACTGGGCCCAGCATGTGTGAACAAAGAGGGGGTGGTGGTGGTATCTTTCTAACCAATGGCACAAAGGCTTTCATGCAGGCTGATTTTATAAGATCAGAAGGTTTCGGTTTTATTCTTGTATCCGTTTTGCTTTCACTGTTCCTCAAGGAAACAGGAGAGCTGTGGAGCCTGTTCCAAAAGCTTTGCAGGAAAAAAGCTATGAGCCAGAAAACGGCCCACAAGGTCATAGCTGGTGAAATACATGAGACCATGAACTCTGGTCCCCAGTCCAAAGCTGACAGCACATGCACCCCTTTTCAAGCTGGATGCATTGAACTCAAATGTGAACAAATGACACCAGGGAGGGAGGAAAGAGGTCACCAAATACTTTGCTTCGAAACTCAGCATACAAGCAAAGTATAACCAGCTTACATAGAATGCTACTGCTGAGTAACCCAGGTTTGTAGGTCAATTGAGAGTCAAGCTGGAGGGCTAAAAAAAATAAATGGCACCCTGATGCCCCTTATTGGTGGCACTTTTACAAAGCAATAAAAGGAAAGACCCCTGCCTCAAGGAGGCTGTAGTTTAAAGTACAGTGGTACCTCGGGTTACATACGCTTCAGGTTACATACTCTGCTAACCCAGAAATAGTACCTCGGGTTAAGAACTTTGCTTCAGGATGAGAACAGAAATCGTGCGGCTGCAGCACGGCAGGCCCCATTAGCTAAAGTGTTGCTTCAGGTTAAGAACAGTTTCAGGTTAAGAACGGACCTCCAGAACAAATTAAGTACGTAACCAGAGATACCATTATATATCTAAAATGTACTCGGGAATTTTGCTTTTGCTTCATCATTTGGTGCTACAACTACACAGTGCACTCCTGCCTCAAGAGAAGGGATGGTGTCCCAAACTGCAAGCACAAAGTGGGGCTTGTGGGAGTAGTCTGGTGCAGGGATACCAAAGGAGGATCTTAAAAACACTAAAGCGGACAGTTCCAGTGCTTTATTAAAGAAAGGTGTAAACTTGAAACATGGAGTAAAGAGCCCTGCTGCCTTTACAGTCACTGGGCGAACACAGCAGCAACAAGCAGTCGCCATGACTTGTCCACAAGCAGGTAAACATGTATACATTACTTATAAAAGAAGCTGCATATGTCAGCTTGGCCAGAATCTCCCATCAATCCACCTGACCCTTGAAGGCATTGGTGGCAACTATACAAGGCTCGCAGATAACTCCCCTCTCTAGGCCCAGAGCCAGGATCCCAGGGCCCACAGAAAAACATAGCACCAAAACAAGCCAATGAGCAGATATCCAAGCAAGTGAACATACATATGTGAGCGCATTCTTGCAACAACTACCAATTAGTTTCAAAGTTATTTTGACTATCAAGATGGCCTTGAGGGCCTTCCGAGAACAGTCTCATCTTCGGTTCAACATAGATGGGGAACTCGTGGCCTTCCAGACATTGCAGTACAACCCCCCATCACCCCTGATTGTTGGTCACGCTAGCTGGGACTGATGGAAACTGGAGGTCAACAACATCCAAAGGGCCCCAGATTAGCCCACCCCAGCTACGGAGGGTTTAAAAGTGACCAGCACTAGTTTGCTGCTGAACACTTTCAAGCACTCGAGAGCCTTGGCCATTTCACATTTCTGATGCATGCTTCCACTTACTGGTATTTACATATGATTTTGCCTAAGGGCTCAAAAGAACACTCTTTCAGTATTTTTTTTTTTAATTAGGCTGGTTGTCTGTTTTGGAAAGGGTTGAACTCTCCCTTAATGGGGCTGCCCTTGGAAGGAAACTTCAGCTGGTCTAAAATGCTGCAGCCAGATTACTGGTTGGGATTGCATTTAGATCTCATATAACCCTTGCTCTAAAACTGCTGCAATGGCTACCAGTGCATTTCCAGGCCCAATTCAAGGTGCTCACAGTAGTGTTTAAATCCCTAAATGACTTAGGCCCCAAATAACTGAAAGACTACCGCATTCCCTGCAGACCCTCTCAGTTGCTAAGATGGGCAGGAGCCCCTTAGTAGTTCTACAGAAGCTTAGAGTGGGGGTGGCAGTGCCTAAATTGTGTGACTCCTTCTCCACAGAGGTACATCTGGCACTTTCATTCAGCAGTTTCTGGAAAATGTTGAATTAACCCTGGCTTAAGACACCTGAGCTATGTGTTTTCAGGACCCCGCTGTGTAAATCGCTTTAAATTGTTTTTAATACTGTGCTGTGTTCAGATGTTGTAACCCACTCTGAGAAACTTAGAGTACTGTGATTATTTTGTCGCACTTCATAGCAACCCTGGCAAGAGAACGAAGAGGGTCCACCCATTCACAGGCAAATTGCAGAAGCCACTTCCAGCAACACTGTGGAGATGTGGAAGAAAGTGAAGTCCAGAAACATGCAAATACTCCACTAAGGCCTGTGGTGTTGGGGTGGGTATTAAACGTAGGGGAAGCAGTTCCACATGGCTTTCTGGCAACATGGAATGATTACCCAATGTAAGTAAATGGAGCCGAGAATGACACACAAGAGGTGCTGAGAAACAGCTGGATGCCATCTATCCCCTCTGCTCTCACGTATACACACAAAGTTATTACTCATCCTTCCCCAATTAGATTAGCTGACATGTGAATGATAAAGGAGAGGAATTTCCCACCATTAAATTTCCAGCATGGGGAATAGCTGTCTAGGACCATAAAGTTAGGTACCAAGTCAGCCAAACAGCAAGCCACCCCAGAGGCAGGCCTGTTTACTCGAAGGGTGATAGATTCTTGCAGCTCAGACCGCTCAAGTGAAAAGTGGCTAGACCTCAGATGCCTGGTGACCTCTGTCACGTAAAGGCAACCCTGCTAAGACAGTAAGAAACACACCGCTGGATCGGACCAAAACCCTACCTAGCCTAGCATCCTGATTCCAACCAACTGCCAATGGAATGCCTCTTGGAAGCTTGGTGAAGTTGAGAAACCTTCCCCAGCAGAAGGGACTTAGGGGTATACTTTTCTTGTATAAGGAGGACCCCTCACACACAAACATATATACCCACACCCTTAGGGGAGGTACTTACGTCCCAATGCACAATTTTGCCAACAGCTCTGATCACTCAGCAGCCCCCCTCCCTTTCTTGGGACACCCACAACACCCCAAAATACCCATCCCACACCCACAGTTTTCCTGTAGAAGAAAAGTTGAACCATAGCATGCGTGCCTTAGCGCAAGCGCACAAAACCTCCCCCAAGAGAAGCCTGAATCCTTAAAGGAATGCTACATTGCCCAGGGGACCATTAAAGCACCCCTAAAACAAGTCCAACATTTTCCAGGCAGGTGACTATAGCAATGTGTGGTGTATTAAAGGCAGTCAATGTGCTGTCGGACTCCAATCTCCATTGGCCCTGGACAGCGTGGTCAACAGTAACAGATGATTGGAGCTGGATGTCTAACATCTAGAGGCCACCACTTGGTTACCCCCCTCCTCCCCATAGAGTTCTGGCCTATGACCAGGCAGTCCTGGGTTCAAATTCTTAAGTCAGCCTTGAAGCCCACTGGGTATCGCTGGGTCACACATCATCATTATTACAATTATACCCCACCTTGCCTGCAAGGAGCTCAAGGTGGTCCACATGGTTTCCCATCCCACTTTACTGTAATCGTCACAGCAGTGCTATTTTTCTAGAAAAAGAGGTGCCGGAAATCACCATGAACACCTCCCTTGTTCTCTTATAACGGCAATGACGTCCACCTGAGAGGTGCCAGAACTGAGTTCCTGTGAGTTCCAGCTGGGGGGGGGGAGAATAGCCCTGTTAGGTAGGTTAGGCTAAGAGGCAGCAAATGGCCCTTAAGGTCACCCAGTGAGCTTCATCGCTAAATGGAGATTTGAAACCAGGTCCTAGTCCATGGGTAGGCAAACTAAGGCCTGGGGGCTGGATCTGGCCCAATCGCCTTCTAAATCCGTCCCGCAGACGGTCCGGGAATCAGCGTGTTTTTACATGAGTAAAATGTATCCTTTTATTTAAAATGAATCTCTGGGTTATTTGCAGGGCCTGCCTGGTGTTTTGACATGAGTAGAATGTGTCCTTTTATTTAAAATGCATCTCTGGGTTATTTGTGGGGCATAGGAATTCGTTCATTTCCCCACCCGCCAAAATATAGTCCAGCCCCCCACAAGGTCTGAAGGACAGTGGACCGGCCCCCTGCTGAAAAAGTTTGCTGACCCTTGACAGACACTGTAACCACATAGGGCTGATCTCTATTGCACAGTGGTTCTGTGGGGCAAGGGGACAGAAGAAGTGAAACTTCCTCTGCTTACCTTATGTTCCTCCTTCAAGTAAGGGCAGGGTTTATTAAAAATTCAAAATACAATAAATGAATAAACCACAACCTACAGGTTTTGAGAGTCGTCCCTGGGCTAGAAGGAGTGGCGAGAGAAGACTAAGAAGTCTTAACTTAGCGAAGGAAAGAAAGAAATCACAGTGGGTGGGTGGCCTTGGGCAAGTACTTGGCTGCTTAGTAACTCTCTCCGTCTCTGAAGTCTTAATTTACCTCACCGGGCGGGGGGGGGGCTGCGAGGGTAAAATGGACAGGAGAGGAAAGAGAAGCAAGAGACCACAAACACCAACGGCCCCACCCCGAGTTTCTGGGAGGAAATGAAAGATGTCATGTTATATTAAAGGGCCGCTCCCAATTTTCTCAGAAATTCCACTTTATTAAAAAAACACCATTTATTTTAATTTTTAAAAAACCCTGAAAAGCTCTGCTGGAGACTGAAAGGCACGAGGGGTCGTGGACCCCCTAAAATGCCCCCCTCAGCCCTTCAACCCACTTCCCTCAGACCCGCAACACTTCGAAAAACCCCGTCCCCCCAAAAAAACAACTCCCCAAGCCCCCCAGACCTCTTTCAGCCCCCAAAAGTCTTCAACCCCCCCCAAACCGCCCCACCTCCCGCCGTGTGAGTGGGGCTGAGCCGCCTTGCCTTCCCAGCCCCTCACCGGAGGCCGCTGCCAGGAAGCTCCTCGTTTCCGCTGCTCCTGCCGCCGCTGCTATTCCTGCCGTTGCTTCCTCTCGGCCACCTCCGCCTCAGCCAGAGTGAGTAAGCACGCATGCGCCGCTGCTGTCGTCATCGGCACCGCCTCCTCGTTGCCGAGCAGCATCATGGGAGTCGTAGTCTTTCCTCCCCTCCCCGCTGAAACGGCTCTTCTTTTTCCAGCACAAGCATTCCATTCCATTCCGCGCCCCGTCCCCGAACCACGCATGCCCGCCGCGCGTGCCGCGGTGCGTCCTGGGAAGGGTAGTCTCGGGAAGTGGGAAGGGCTGCAGCCCCTCCGCCTCTTCCCACGTGGTGGCGGTGATTCCTTTGGAAGGGACCTTTGCAGGAGTGCAGGGGGTGGTTGCAATCATAATAATAACAACCTGGATTAGGGATGTTGTCATATTATTAGTTGTGGTCTGGATTAAGGTAAAGGTAAAGGTACCCCTGCCCGTACGGGCCAGTCTTGACAGACTCTGGGGTTGTGCGCCCATCTCACTCAAGAGGCCGGGGGCCAGCGCTGTCCGGAGACACTTCCGGGTCACGTGGCCAGCGTGACAAAGCTGCTCTGGCAAGCCAGAGCCACACACGGAAACGCCGTTTACCTTCCCGCTAGTAAGCGGTCCCTATTTATCTACTTGCACCCGGGGGTGCTTTCGAACTGCTAGGTTGGCAGGCGCTGGGACCGAACAACGGGAGCGCACCCCGCCGCGGGGATTCGAACCGCCGACCTTTTGATCAGCAAGCCCTAGGCGCTGAGGCTTTTACCCACAGCGCCACCCGCGTCCCCTGTGGTCTGGATTAGATGCGATTAAAAACAGCTACCTCTCTCTATCAGGCTAGCTCAAGGCTGAGTTTTTCCTGCACAAACATGCTTGACACATTCTTAATACAGTTTGAGTAAGCAGGTTCTCCTAAAAATATCTTTAATGCAGTCTGGGTAAGGGGAATCAGCAGATTCTCCTTACATGTGTGTGTGTAGAAACTAGCCTAGGGTACACAAGTAAAATTTGCACTCATTGCTGAACCCACTTTTGCTTCTCCCTCTGCCCACCAGCCCTTGGAAGCAGGGGTGCCAACTTGGGGGGAAAATGGGGGGGGCAGGTAAGCCCTGCCCCACATAATCAGTCACTAGTTGCGGTGCAACACACACCACCTGAATGACAATGCCCCTCATCTTGGGGGAGGGGTGCGGAGCAGCTCCCTCAAATATTTTATTGGGGGGTGGGTGAAAGCTCCTACGCTTTCAAGGCTGCCCAGAAGGGCATGTATCCCTCAGGCTGAAAATGATTTCTCTGAGTTGCAAGGCTTTAAAAACAAAACAAAAATGAATGGCAGATAAGCAGCAGCTGCTGTGGAGTTATTTTGTATCCTGTTGTTGGATCAAGGTCATACAGATAGAAGGGGCTTATTAAGGCACAACTGAAAGCTAATTTGCGCTTGGGAAATACGATTCAAGGCATCTTTCAGGATCTCTCAGGCTGATAACTGTGAGGAGGATGTGATATGAATTCCTGGGGTGACAGAGTCATACTTTGACCACCCAGAACAGCCCAGGAGTCTTAACAGCAATTATTTCCAGTCTATTTGTTTTTTTAGCAAGGGGAATCTTGCCAAGTTAGCAGCCACCATGGAGCACTTATCGTATTTTTCGCTCTATAAGACGCTCCAGACCACAGGACGCACCTAGTTTTTGGAAGAGGAAAACAAGAAAAAAAATATTCTGAATCTCAGAACCCAGAACAGCAAGAGGGATCACTGCGCAGTGAAAGCAGCAATCCCTCTTGCTGTTCTGGCTTCTGTGATAGCTGCGCAGCCTGCATTCGCTCCATAAGACGCACACAAATTTCCCCTTACTTTTTAGGAGGGAAAAAGTGAGTCTTATAGAGCAAAAAATACGGTAATTGCTTGGCTGGTATCAAAGAGGTGGCCTAGGAAGGACTAGGCTCTGACGGAGCAAGGTTGATATTGGATCAAAAGGCTATTTTAACAGCTGGTGAGCAATGCCAGCCCAGAGAAATGGGGCAGAGGGAAATCACCAACAGCATTAACTCCGTGATTGAGCACCCAGGGGCAGTGCAAGGCCCCTGAGTTCAGTTCTCAGCATCTCCAGATAAGCCTGGGACAGACTCCTGTTAGAAACCCTGGTGAAGGTTGCCAGCTTTCCCCTGCAAATATCTCCAGATAAATCCATTTCTATAGGCAGTTTTGACCAATCCAAATATTTGCCCAATGTAATGCATCTTTTAAATGCTATATTCAGTAGTATATGCACTGCTTGGCTGCAGAACTGTGTTGCAAAATTTGGAGAAACGTAAACTTCCAAGGATAGCTGTGTTTCAGTTCATGTATGGGTTCAAGAATTGCAGGTTAAGAAGGTTCACATTAAAATGCAATCAAAATAAAATCCCCTCCCCTCCCGAAACCACACCTTCCAAGGGATGCTTGCTTCTACCTGCATTTTTTGACTCAAACCCTTCAAGTGATCAGAGTCCGTGCCTATCTCTTGCAAATCACCCAGATATCTACTAGTATGTCCTGATGTACCTCCCGGGTCCCCTCACCACTGTCATTGTAAGTAATTTAGTCTAACCCCCTGTTGGATCCAGAAGATCCAGAGCTAGAGTCAAGTTTGAAGCGAGGCAAAGCCCATTCAGCACCACTCTAAGTCATCAGTTCCATCATCAAACACCTCTTAGCTTCAAGAGGTTTATCCTAACATCCAACCAAAATTCCCTTTCCTGTAATGTAAGCCCATTAGATACAGATCTAGTACACTGTGTTTTAGAGCCATGTTTGTGTGATTTCTCTCTCACACACAACATACTGCTTTGGACCATCTTCCTGGGCCAAGGCATTGTAATAAACAAAAATCTGCCCTTATTCCCTTATGGGGGACACAAGAGCCCTTACAGAGTCCTTTGTAGGTTCTCCATCGGTAGGAGAAAATAACAGAGGCCAACCAGAGAATACTGAGAAGCAAAGCAGCTAGTAAGCCTGATCTTTATTGAACTGTTACAACAGGGTGCTCCCCTCACACACAGGAGGACGGAGGAGGACTCAGAACAAAGGTGTGCCTGCCCTTATAATGACATTTAAAATTCCCTGCCCTGGAGCTCAACACCACCCCTCCATACATCATACATACATCACAGAAGGGGTGTAACCCAAAACCACCCCCCAACATCATACCTACATCACAGAAAAGGTGGTCTACAAGAGAAATTTATATGTTGTTTTCCCTGTCTGCCAGGTTATCTGATAATTCCTTATCTGATTGCCTTTCCTGGTAGTCTGGCCATTCTTTTGAGATGGTGATTTCCCAATTCCTGAGACAATGGGTTCCCTCACCCCCTCCCTCTTCGCAGAGAAAACATTTCTTCAGTTTGGGAGTCAAAATGGTTTCAGGATGGTCCTCCAGACATGTGGTCCACACATCTATGTATGCGCTTGGTTGGTACATTTATGAACATTATATATATATATATATATATATATATATATATATATATATATATGTATGTATGTATATGTATATATGACAATTTTTTTATTTCAGCATTAACCATTGTACCTCTGCACTGCACTGGACCATGGAATCCTAGGGCTTTGCTCTCTAACTCCCCACAGGCAGAACCACCACCCCACAAAATCTGAGGAGCGTTGTACTGCAAGCGCTGACCGCACCTGAGACTTCAAGGCCTTTTGCAGGGCTCCAAAGCTGCCTGATGAAAATGTCAGAATTCAGATGTTGCTTCAGCAACAGTCGGGCCTTAGACTGAGCCTTATAGACCAGCGGCAGTTCTGTCTCGTTTGTAAGTTCCTCCTTTACTGAAAGCTGTTCCTCCATCAGAAGCGGGTCTCTCGCAGGAGCCGCTTGGCATACCCAAAGCCCCTTTTCAACAGGGTGCCCTTGGGCTGCTCTCCCTCGCCCCCTTCCCTGGCTTGGCACGACAGGCTGCTGCCGTTGCTGCTCAAGGCCCATCAAGAAGCAGATTAACACAGGTGAACAAAGGCAATCTTGTTCTGGCCTGAACCAGCCTATGTGCTATGCTGTTGGGAGTGGGAGCAGCCCTTTCTTAGGACAAACATCACCTTGCGGGTCCTGCACCTTACTCACTTTTTCTCTAAACTAAAAAGCCCCAAACCCTGCAATGTGATAGGACCAGAAAGACGGGTCTGGAATAATGTATTCAACGCCCCTAGGTCTGAGGTTCCTCAGCCCTGACAGGGAGCTAGAATATTGGTTCTTTTTATTTATTTTTTAAGGCTCTGAAATGCAATATTATTCAGAATTCCAACAATACTATCAGATCCTGCATTATGGAGTTTAATCAGTCAATGGTTCAAAAGTGGAAAACTTACTGAAATTAAAAAATTAAGGTCTTATATATATAATAAATGTTCATAAATGTACCAATCAAGCACATACATAGATATGTGGACCACATGTCTAGAGCAGCACAGGAAGACCGTCCTGAAACCATTTTGACCCCCAGACTGACCAAATGTTTTCTCTGCAAGGAGAGAGGGAGTGAGGGAGCCTTCCCATTGTCTCAGGAATTGGGAAATCACCATCTCAAAGGAATGGCCAGACTACCAGGAAAGGCAATCAGATAAGGCATTATCAGATAACCTGACAGACAGGAAAAGCAACAACATTCAAATTTCTGTTGTAGACCACCTTTTCTATGATGTAGGTATGATGTTTGGGGGTGGTGGTCTTGGGTTACACCCCTTCTGTGATGTATGTATGTATGTATGGAGGGGTGGTCTTGGACTCCAGGGCAGGCAATTTAAAATGTCTATATAAGGGCGGGCACACCTTTGCTCTGGGTCCTCCTCCGTCCTCCTGTGTGTGAGGGGAGCACCCTGTTGCAACAGTTCAATAAAGATCAGGCTTACTAGCTGCTTTGCTTCTGAATATTCTCTGGTTGGCCTCTGTTATTTTCTCCTACTGATGGAGAATCTACAAAGGACTCTAAGGGTTCTTGTGTCCCCCATAAGGGAATAAGGGCAGATTTTGCTTATTACAGATGGCAACCACAAAGGGACCTTTGGCTGCCTGGATTCTGGGGGCAGGCGAGGAAGGACTGGTGATCCAGCGCGCACCAGGCCATTTGCCAGAAGGAGCCACCTGTCTTCCAGCGATGCCCTGACCATTTCAAAATCTAGCAGTCTGCCCCATGCATGCGCTCCCCACCCCACTCCGCACACACTACAAGGAAGGCAAAAGCATACAGTGCCAAAAAAAAATCTCTGAGAACCCCCCCTCCCCCAACACCTGGCTGTTTCTCTGCTAATATGTTGGAAGGAACCACGCACTGTGCAAAGGCCCTCAGCCAATATCCTTGCAGCCAAATGATCATTACTGTACTGACTTCCTCCCAATTTAGAGCTGGTGCTTCCCCCTCCCCTTCTTAAAAGGGGAATAAAATGTCCTTGCAAAAAAACAAAAACAAAAAAGGGAAAGTTTCCTCTTGTGAGAGTTGCTAAACTAGCTTCCACTTTCCATCAGCAGCCTGTGGCCAGCGCCTCTTGAGTGAAAGTATCTCTTCTGCTCTTTCTGGAAATTTGATCCATTCTGCAGGAAACCATGTATCTTTAAAGGAGTCCGGATTGGGGTTTCCACCCCCGCTCTACCTCTCTGCCATGAAGGTGATTTCAAATCTAAGCAAAGATGCACTACTGTAAAGGGTCATTTTGCCATACAATCGAATCTCAAGGCTCGTCCTGTTCCATCTACTGCAAAGTCCAGCAAGGTTACAGCAATGACAGTCTGGAACCGCTGAACTGACGGATGAGGGATTTTCTGTCTCCGTGCTTCTTTGTAATTTGCAAGAAAAGGAAAAAGAAAAGGAAAAAAAGGGGGTGCCTTTGCTTGGCATGCGAAGAAAGATTTTTTTCTTGTTTTGAAAAGTCGCTTTCTCCACGCACAAACATCATCACCGCCCGGCCACTTCATCGCCAAAGACTAAAATTGGGAATGTGACCCCAGCGTCCGTTACAAAGTGCAAAACAGAATAGCAAGCAGGTATGTGAACTTTACAACGCTTTTTCTCCAACTTTGGGAAGATGGCGAGGGGATTCAGCACCCTTGGGTGCTCTGGAAGCAGAAGAGGGGTGAATGATGATAATGATAGTGGTGATGATGATGATGATGATGATGATGATGATGATGATAATGCTTCAGTAGCTAAGAAATTTAGGGGCAAAACCCAGAATTCACATGCAATGTTTTAAACCAGTGGTTCCCAAAGTGGGCAATAGCGCCCCCCTGTGTGTGAGGGGGGTAGGATTACCTTGGGGGGCACTAAGAGGCAAGGGGGTCCCTGGAGGCAGAAATTGTCAGGAGCTTGTCCTACACTCGAGTGTAGGCATAGACCCTGGCAGAGACACATGCCCGACTGGCATGTTCTCTCCCTCCTGGTCGATCATTCGGGAGCGTCAAAAGCTTTTTTTCAGACTTTGAAAAACTGGTGTCGCTGGATCAAGTCCATCAGATTTGTTAAATTAATTAAACTAACTAGTTTCAATTGGATTCTGAATAAATATGCAATTAATTGCTCTCAGTTATAATTTTATTGTGTTACGATCTTCCTTAGTGGGTTGTGCAAACCGCTGTGCTGAATAATGCTTTTTATAGGGTAGGGGGCACTGGGGATGAATATATAGAACCAAGGGGGCAGAGGTCCCCCCCCCATTTATTTATTTTTTTAGAGCCACTGGTTTAAACACTAATGGTTGCTTTTTAGCTTCTTGCACTGTGAAAAACAAACATCCTGAACAAATGAGCCAGTATTTTGAAGTCTGTCAATGTAGCTTCCCAAGAGAATGGCATTCCTCATGAAATGACTTGCGACACAGACGTGCTTTATTAGATATGTCTTAAAGGAATGTACCGTGATGTTGAGGTTTATCCACTTCCTTAGTCCATCAGAATAGGCCAGTTCTCATTTTATAATTGGTGCTTGGATATGGATACCCTAGGCAGAAAGTCTGGCAGGTGTTCCTTCAGAATACTTGGAGGCCGTTGACCAGGTTGAGTTTCAGGTATGTTAAAGGTGTGTGTGCTGGGTTTGAGACATGTACTCCAGGGATGAGGAACCTGTGGCCCTCCAGATGTTGCTGGACTCCAGTTCGCATCCTCCCTGACCATAGGCTATGCTGGCTGGGACTGATGGGAGTTGGAGTCCAGCAACATCTGGAAGAGACCCCTAGGTTCTGTACCCTTGAAGAACACCCTCCAACACTCCACAACCTGTGCATGTGTTTTGCACTCGCCTAACCCAATAGCATGTGTGACTTTTCTTTCGGTCCCACACTAGAAGTGCCCTTATAGTTCAGACCGTTCTAGAGCACCATTTATCACCATTTATGTTCCCGCTTGGACTACTGCAATGCGCTCTACGTGGGGCTACCTTTGAAGGTGACCCGAAAACTGCAATTAATCCAGAATGCAGCAGCTAGACTGGTGACTGGGAGTGGCCGCCGGGACCACACAACACCGGTCCTGAGAGATCTGCATTGGCTCCCAGTACATTTTCGATCACAATTCAAAGTGTTGGTGCTGACCTTTAAAACCCTAAACGGCCTAGGTCCTGTATACCTGAAGGAGCATCTCCACCCCCATCGTTCAGCCTGGACACTGAGATCCAGCACAGAGGGCCTTCTGGCGGTTCCCTCATTGCGAGAAGTGAGGTTACAGGGAACCAGACAGAGGGCCTTCTTGGTAGTGGCACCCGCCCTGTGGAACGCCCTCCCTTCAGAAGTGAAGGAAATAAGCAGCTATCTTTAAAAGACATCTGAAGGCAGCCCTGTTTAGGGAAGTTTTTAATATTTAATGCTGTATTGTTTTTAACACTTGATTGGGAGCTGACCAGAGTGGGCGGGGTATTAATAATAAATTATTATTATTATATTACAGTATTATTATTATCAGTTGAATTCCCCCCCCCCAGTCAAATCAATTTTTAAAAAGAGAGAAAGAAAAACCCCTTCTGTTCACTCGGAGCCACAGGTAGCATGCAAATCTGCGTGCTCCAAATTGTTAAGATTGCAAGGTGGGGTGGGGGATGGGGCAGAGGACTTCCTGAGCTAAGCTACACACCTTCTTGCAGCCAGGACAGGTACATGCTCTTGGCTGCAGACCACCTCATCTGCCATCATCCAGCTCTTCTTAGAAGAAGGGGAGGTAGGCAGGGGCCTCTCAGAGAAACAAAAGGCAACATTATTCCCCCAGGAGCCTCGCGCTCTGATGGATGAATAGAGTATTCAAAGACATAAATCTTATGGACTAGATTGTTTTTCATCCTCAGATATAACTGTGCCAGTTGTCTGCTGGAAGGCGGAGCCCCTGCTGCGACGAGAGCGGGGGAACGGCAGTGCGCCTTGATGCTTGCACCTTCTCCAGAACATTTGGGCTGGGTTCTGGGGGGCTGTAAGGAGAAGGAGAGCCATACTACCTGAAAAGGATTCACAGATGGTATTTAACTCTGAGTAGGCTTGCTAAGATGTACAGTGGTACCTCGGGTTACAGACGCTTCAGGTTACAGACTCCCCTAACCCAGAAATAGTGCCTCGGGTTAAGAACTTTACCTCAGGATGGGAGCAGAAATCGCACGGCAGCAGCAGGAGGCCCCATTAGCTAAAGTGGTACCTCAGGTTAAGAACAGTTTCAGGTTAAGAACGGACCTCTGGAACGAATTAAGTACTTAACCTGAGGTACCACTGTATAAGACTAAATCAGATAAGTGCTGGAGATGCAAAGAGGGGGAAGGAAACATTCTTTCATGTGCCGTGGACTTTTACAAGGGTAAAAGAGTATTGGGAAATGGTCCATAATGAATTGAAACAAAATGTTTAAAAGTACTTTCCCCTCCCAAACCCAGAGCCCTTTCTGTTGGGGATAATTCAGACTCAAATTCCCAGGTGTCAAAAAAGTTATCTCTGTATGCTACTACTGCTGCCCATGTTTTGTAAGCCCCAGAATGGAAAACGTGCAAGGTCCCAACTAAAGAAGAATGGCAACTTACATTGACAGAATATGCACAACTCACAGACTTAACATATAGAATGAGAGAACCAGAAGAACATACGTTTAGAGAAGATTGGAATACGTTGATTGAATATATGGGAAATAATTGTGTACAGCCGAAAACGCTGGTAGCGTTAGTGAACCAAAATGAACCATGGAAAGAGAAGAAGGGAAGTCACTAGTATCTTAAGGATGTAAAATGGGTATATTAAATTGTAACACAGAAAATTTAATAAAAATTATACATAGGTTGTTTTTCATCCTCAGATACAACTATGCCAGTTGTCTGCTGGCAGGCGGAGCCCCGGCTGCAATGAGAGCGTGGGAACAGCAGTGCGCCTTAATGCTGGCACCGTCTCCGGAACAGTCACATTTGGGCTGGGTTCTGGGGGGCTGTAAGGAGAAGAGGGACGCGGGTGGCGCTTTGGGTTAAACCACAGAGCCTAGGACTTGCCGATCAGAAGGTCAGCAGTTTGAATCCCCGCGACGGGGTGAGCTCCTGTTCCTCAGTCCCTGCTCCTGCCAACCTAGCAGTTCAAAAGCACGTCAAAATGCAAGTAGATAAATAGGTACTGCTCCAGCGGGAAGGTAAATGGTGTTTCCGTGCGCTGCTCTGGTTCGCCAGAAGTGGCTTAGTCATGCTGGCCACATGACCCAGAAGCTGTACGCCGGCTCCCTCGGCCAATAAAGCGAGATGAGCGCCGCAACCCCAGAATCGGTCATGACTGGGCCTAATGGTCAGGGGTCCCTTTACCTTTACCTTTAAGGAGAAGAGGAGTCATGCTGAACCAGGCTAATCTAATACAGAATCCTGCTTCCCATGGGGGAGAATGCTCTTGTGCTCAGGTCCTGTGGGTGCCCTTGGCCTGATCCAGGGGAATCTTATGTTCTTATAGTAGTGGCCAGCCAGTAGCTTCCAGGAATCCTACAAGGAAGACATGAGAGCAGGTGTAAGTTCCCCTGCGCTTACTCCATAGTGAACCTAAGGAAAGCCTGCTGGATCAGGCCAATGGCCCGTCTCCTCCAACATCCTCTTCTCACGGAGGTGACTCAGATGCCTGTGGGAAGCCCCCAGGCAGGATCTGATCACAAGAGCCCTCTCTTTCCCTTCTCGTGGCTTCCAGTAACTGGTATTCAGAAGCATCTCTGCATCTGGCTATGGAGGCAGAACTTAGCCGTCACAGCTAGTCACTGCTGATAGCCCTCTCCTCCACTATGAATTGCCCAATGCTCTTTGAAAGCCATCCAAGTTGGTGGCCGTCCTTGCCTCCTGTGGGGGAGAGTTCCACAGTTCAACTAGGTGCAGCATGAAGAAGTTGCTTCTTTCATCTGTCCTGTGAAGGAACGACCGCCAGGTGTGGAGCACACTTCCACCCGCAGACAAGCCACAGCTGTCTGAACAGCATGCCCTCTATCTAACCTTTGCTCTCTTAGTAGTCTGCCATGCCCTGTCTGTGACCTTTGTCTCTTTCGATTAAACATTGTTCAGGGGGAAAGTGACGCAGTGGAAACAGGTGCCAAAATAACTTTGTACCACCCCACGATTTCATGATTGGAAGATGTGTAAAGGGCACAGTCCAAAATGTATCTGACTAGTTTTGCATATTGTGCTAATAAAAAGAGCCTCGGCAGAGCTAGCTGGCAGCTTGCTTATGCACAGCTCACCTGATGATCAACACCTGTCTCGTGTCCTTCACTTAAGTCCTGAATCTTCCAACATTCAGCTTCATGGGATGACGATGAGTTCCAGTGTTATGAGAGAGGGAGAATTAGTTTCTGCCATCCACTCTCTCTATGCCACGCATAATTTTATACACTTCTACTATGTCATTTCTTATTTCATTATTATTATTATTATTAATCCCACCTTTCCTCCAGGGAGCTCAAGGTGGCCTACATACTTTCTCCTCTTACCCATTTTCCTACAACAACCCTGTGAAGTAGGTTAGGCTGAGAGGCAGTGAGTGGCTCAAGCTCACCCAGCAAGCCTCCCAGCTGAGGGAGGATTTGAACCCTAGTCTCTCCCAGGTCCTAGCCCAGCACTCCAACCACTACATCACACTGGCTCGCATCACCTTTTTCTCCTAAGCTAAAAAGTCCCAAATGTAACTGGTGACGGTGACACGACTCAGCAAAGCTGAGTGATGCTCATCCTGTGTCTTCCCTTTACTTACCAGGTGCGGCTCTGTAGTTATTTCTTGGGGAGTCTGTCGGTGGAAGGTCCTCTGTGTCACCCTGGGAGAAGCAGAAATGAAAGTTGGTCCCTCTCCAGGACACAGGAAGAGAGATCAGAAGCCTGGGCTCTGGGTGCAACCTGCCTTGCTGGTCTGGTCAGCACTGGGTTCCTTCCTCTTCCTTTTCCCCACAGGTAAGCTGCTCATGTGATGGAGAAGTTGTGGACAGGTGTGCAGATGCCCAGGTAATGGCTCCTGTCAGTCCTCTCTGTTGTTTCCCCCTTGATGGCTTTTGTTGGCAACTGGGATTATGAGTGTGCTGGGCCCGGGGGTAACCCGTGAAACGCGGTCCAGGTCCGGTCCAGAATCCAAAGGTTCCACTAGGAGTCAGTCCGACAGGCAGGACACAAGGCAAGGACAGGTACAAGATCTCAGGCAGGATCTGGAATACAGCAATGTTGCTCCCACAACCTGGGGTGGGGTCTGACAGCCTTTTATCTTTGTCGGGGTAACGGCCGGTCCTGATCCCCCAGTGACTCGCCTCCCTGTTTTGCCCGAAGGCAAGCACTCCTCCTGTGAGTACTCAGGTCTCTCCTTCTCTCAGACCTTAGTCTCTGCAGCTGGGGAGACGTCGGTGGGTTACTGGACTAAGCCTCCCCTGACCCAACCAGTAGTGGAGCAGCAGTAAGTGATGGCCCAGCTGAAGGCAACGAGGTAATCCCTGCATCTGAATTCAGGGCAGGCTCAGGCCCCTGACTTGGCCCAGCTGGTGTTTGTTGCAGGGGAACCTGTGCAGACTGGGACTCTTCAGGACCAGGCCCCAGACTTGGTTCAGATGATGCCTGAGGCAAAGGATCCAGTGCAGACTGAGACTCCTCTGGTCCCGAGTCTGAGCCCGAGTCCCAGGCCATCACAAGGACGCAGCTAGCAGCTTCATACTCAAGGTTGTTTGCAAATTCTAAGAAACAAACAAAAACCAGTGCAGTTTTGAAGAGTTCAGTCCGCCATCTTGATTCAAAATGGTGTCCACTTGTATCCAAACATAGGTTCCTTGATCTCAGGAAGCACCCTGCAAAAGTTATGGTATTTTAAGAGGTGTCCTACTGCACGGAGAACAAACACATTTCCAAAATATTGTTACAGGTTGGGGGGGGGCAAATTCCCTTAAATTCCTGGGTGCCAGATCCTCCCCATAATTCCTGGATTTAGTAAGGGTCAAAATTAATCAAGGCTTGATTCAACTTTTCCAAGCATTGAAACGTAACTAGATTTAATTATGCTAAGGAGCCAAGCCAGCTCTGCAGGGGACAAAAGCCAAGGATGGCCATCAAGGAAACTATCAGAGGGCAAAACTGGCAGGGAAGGGGGGGGGCTTCTTCGCTGGGTGCTAGTGGGCAGAGGCAAAGGCCAGGTTTAGGGTTTCAACCTTGAATGAGGTAGGCTGGGGGGAGGTCCTTAGCACTGAGAAGGAGAGGGAGGGGCAGACCTCTGTGTGAGCTGGGCATGACAGGCTGGAACTAAGACACACAGAGGATGGCTTTTTGCTGTCTGTTGAATCCAGTACTGCCCTTAAGACCCAAATCGGATGGGAACGCTCTGCAATCCCTCTATCTGGACTGAGGTGGCATATAGGTGTAAATAGAACCATATAACATAAGGACACTGCCATCTCTGCTGTGCCCAATTTCTGAAGGAAACACAAATCCTGGGTAAGTGCCTGGAACCCATGAAATCTCATACTGCTCAGAGATAAGGATAGCATGTAGCAATATATAACAGGGAAACAAACGGATAAGGATGATATTTGCAAATTTTTTAAAAAGATTCCTTAAATCTATAGGGCCCAAAGGCCGAGATCACAATACCCGCTGCCCAAACAACTCACCATGCAAGTTGTTGGGGGGGGGGTGCGCGTCGCAGCACACTTCACATCTAGGATGGGAAATTTAGAAGTTGTGGGTATGTTGTTGTTTTTTGAAATCCCCAAATGCTTTTTTCACCTTTAGATTTGGGCCAAGGTTAGTTACACTGCATGTTAATAGGAGAGGATCAGGTATCTAATCTGCGTTGAGTGACCTTAAACATCATCCTCTGCACGGAATCATAAAAGCAGTTCTGTCCCAGAGAACCCATCAACCACATCACGGCTTCTGTTTAATTGTGGAGCTCAAAAGCTGTGTTTTTTTGGTACCACAGTATTGTTATACACTGGCTGCACAAGCCCTGAGCCCTTTCAGCTCAGACTAAAACTGCACACCTGTACTCTTGGGATGGCCGATGGTGAAGGATGATGGGAGCTGGAGTCCAACCACATCTGGAGGGTTACAGGGTCCCCATCCATGAATAGGCATTTAGAACTGATCTGTGTGGTTAGAGCATCTGCTTTGCATGCAGAAGGTCCCAGGTTCAATCCCTGATGGCATCGCCAGGTGCGTCTGGGAAAGAACCCTGTCTGAAAATCTAGAAGGATGCTGCCAGTTGGTGCAAACAGTACTGATGCAGATGGACCAAGGATCTGACCTCGCTCCCAGGTACAAGTGCTCAGAATTGCATCTTTAAGTGTGTATCCGGGGTGGCATTCAATCTGCCTTAACTTTTATTTTCTCCATTTCAGCCAGTGGCTCTGAGGTTGCACAGGTGCCCGTTCCAGGTGAGCTCTTGTTGCGAAAGAGAAACCAGCACTTGAAGCTTTGTCTTATAGATCACTGTAGAGATCTGGGAAAGGGTTCCTAAATGATGCCTGAGTTGTTGCTGAATCCTTGCCCATTTTAGCTTCCTCCTGCAAGCCCCTCCCATTGCGCCTATTGGACAGTGTCCATGATGTAATGGGCAGGCCTGTCCCCCGGCCAGTGGTGGCTGGTGCCCATTTGTAGGGTGGAAGGCAGGGAGCCCAACAGTAGGTGGCGCCAGAGGCAAATGATTGAGTCAGAGACAATTCATTCCAATTTTGTCCCTACCCTCCGTCCTGGTCAGGGCTGGAGTCAGGTCACCGATGCCAGTGAAGTTAACTCTTCATTCAAGTCAACCGAAATACAGCTCAGGCCTAGAAGTCTCAGCAACCCTTTCTGGTTGGTCTTGCGCTGATGACACAGTTGTGAGGACTGAAGGTCCCTGCCTTCCCACCCCTCTCTAAGGCTCCTCCTCTCCAGGGTTTTCCTATGCAGTCTCAAACTGTGTCTGCGCACAACTAGTCTCTGTTCTTTTCATTTCTCTGTGCGTCCTCAGAGACCAGGGAGGAGGGGTGAGGATCGCAGCAGGAGGGGAAGATTCCCTGGACTCTTCAGCTGCCTCTTGATCTCACCCTTCTGCAGCCTCTGCTTTCACTTCAGAGTCTGAACTGCACTCTGCCACAGACTCTTCCTGCTCACTAAACCCTGTTGCCTCTTCAGCTTCTGATGCCTTCCAGTCTTCTCCACCTTCTCCCTCTGACAGCTCATTGTCGTCCCTCCACCACTCCCCAAGCTCTGAGCCTTCTCCTCTTGGGGGTTCCCTTGGGGGTTCCCCAGCTGGTGCCCCCCTCCCCTCCTCTGCATCCAGCCAGTCCATGACAGCCCTGCTGAGTTCCTCAAGGGCAACACTGGGACTAAGGAGGAGGAACGTGGCAGCCAGTTCTACACTGTGGACTGCAGGCAGGCAAGGGAGGGCAGGTTGAATTTGGCAGGGTGTTGTCCCATTTGCTCTAATGGACTGGCCTTGTTCTCCCAGAGGTCCGGCTAGTCAATGGGCGCAGCCGCTGCCAAGGACGCGTGGAGATCTTCTACAACAACACCTGGGGCACGGTGTGCGACGACGACTGGGACATCGTGGACGCCAATGTGGTCTGCCGCCAGCTGGGCTGCGGCCATGCCATCGCCATGCCGGCCACCCTCTCCTTCGGCCAGGGGCGTGGGCCCATCTTCCTAGACAACGTGGACTGCAAAGGCAGAGAGGCAGCCCTCAGCGAGTGCAGCAGCCACGGCTGGGGCATCCACAACTGTTACCACTACGAGGACGTGGCTGTCACCTGTAATGGTACAAAGGTTTGGGTCTGTCTGGTGGCGGTAGTAGGAGGGAGAGGGGTGAAGCAGGCTTATTTACTGCATTTCCCCCCGTCCCCAGAGCTCAAGGTGGGACACGTGGTTCTCCCATCCTCATTTCATCCTCACAACAACCCTGTGAGGTAGGTTAGGCTACAGGAAGTCAGCGACTGGCCAGAGGTCACCCAGTGAGCTTCATGGCCAAGTGTGGGCTTTTAACCCTGGTCTCCTAGGTCTTTGCCTGACACTCTAACCACTGCACCACACTGTCCTGCAGGGGAAACCACTAAGGAACCTGTCAGGGAACTGCCATCGGAGAAACAGGAGGTGAAAGGGCTCACAGAGGCTGAGAGAGACTTATCAGCTGAGGAGGGAACCAGCAGGGGGAGAGGAGGAGCTCCAATGGAAAGTGAGTCGGAGGGAGGGCTCAGAGACACTTCCAGCGAAAATAGTGGGTAGGTTTCAGGACCTCCCATAGGGACACCCACTCCTCGCCGGAAACTGTCACGCCGAGAGTCCAGAAGACGCGTTTCCGTTAAGGAACTTTTATGCTGGAAGAAGTTCCGTAAACGCCCACTGTCTGATTCTACAAGCGACTGACGGAGCCATGCTTAAGGAGCTCCGTCACAGACAGAGGTTTGTGGACTTAGCCAAACTCTGAGGGACTAGGACTTTATGCACAAGCAGCTCATCATCCCATCACAGAACCCTGTGTATCTTAAACAGGGTGGAGGAAAGGCTGGATAGAAACATAAAAAGTTATGACGGTAATAAAAGTGCATGGGGATTAAATGATATTTCTAAAGAGAAAATGATGATGATGGTGATGATGATGATGATGATGATGATGATGATGATGATTAATATACCGCCCTATACTCAGAGGTCTCAGGGCGGTTCACATAAAAAGATCACAGTATATAAAATAAAAATAAATGCAATAATCCAATAATACCCCCTCCCACAAAGAGCAACATTTTAAAAGGGTATGGGATGTTGATCAGGTCAACCAAAGGCTTGGTTAAAAAGGAACGTTTTTGCCTGGTGCCTAAAGGTGTAGAATGAAGGATACCACATTTGTTTGACTGCTGTTTTGATTTCTTACCTCCCCCCCCCCACGAGGTTGCAGGGTGGGTTACAGTAATTTAAAATACAATATTAAGATCAGTTACGGTTACAAGAATAGGGTGGGTCCTATATATTTGTACAAACACCCCAATCTCTGAATGCTGAAAGACTTCCAGGTTCAGTTTCCTTGGAATGAATGTCAGTGGAGACTGGTGTCTTTAGGATAGATGGTTTTATTTACACATATATACCACCTGAGCATAGGATGGAGGGGCTCACACTCCTTCTCTCCAGGGTCTTTCCCACGCAGTCTCAGGCTGGGTCTGCACACAACCACCCTCTGCTCTGCCCATTTACCGTATTTTTCGCTGTATAAGACGCCCCAGACCACAAGATGCACCTAGTTTTTGGAGGAGGAAAACAAGAAAAAAAATACTCTGAATCTCAGAAGCCAGAACAGCAAGAGGTATCGCTGCGCAGTGAAAGCAGCAATCCCTCTTGCTGTTCTGGCTTGTGTGATAGCTGCGCAGCCTGCATTCGCTCCATAAGACGCACACACATTTCCCCTTACTTTTTAGAAGGGAAAAAGTGAGTCTTATAGAGCAAAAAATATGGTAATTTCTCTGTGTGTCCTAGGAGGCCAGCAGGAGGGGAGCAGTAGGAGGTTGAGAATCCCTGGCCTCTGCTTCTGCCTTGGAGTCTGAACTGTGCTCTTCCACGGCTCTTCCTGCTCACTAAACCCTGTTGCCTCTTCAGCTTCTGACACCACCTCCTCCCAGTCTCCTCCTCCTTCTCACCATCCTACCTCCGATCTTCTGGCTCTGAGCCTTCCTCCCCTGGGGGTTCTCTTGGGGGTTCCCCAGCTGGTTTCTCCCACCATTCCTCTGCATCCAGCCAGCCCATGACATTTGGACATCATTTAAACGATATGAAAGCCCGCCTCTAAGTTGTTTGCATAAAATATTCATCAGAAAATAGTGATGAAATCAACATACTTTAAAGACAAGCAGACATTTGTTAAAAGTGAAATATAGATAAAATCAACAGTTTTATAGAAAAAAACAAATGTACCTAATAAAATTACAGGTGTGCCTGAATAGAAACATTTTTAGCTGGTATGAGAAACAATAAAATGAAGGAGCCTATTGTAACCACCCTGAGACCTGTTAGTGAAAGGCAGAAAATACTAATAAATATTACTACTACTACTACTACTACTACTACTACTACTACTACTACTTCTAATAGGCGGTCAAATGTCATCAACCACAATGGATTTATCTAAGAAATTAATTGAACAAGTTGACTGGCTCTGCTTAAAAGGTTGGAGGTATACATGTTTGCATGCATAGCAGAGGGCAAGCAGATACTGTTGATGGAGATGATTGACTGACATTCACCATTCTGTTGGGTTGTTTGTTTTTGCAGAGCTGTTGCCCACCCAAGCATCCAGAAGACCAATCAGCAAAGCGGCCACCGCCTCGTTGCAAAATGGGGAAAGTGAGTGCTTTTTGGATTGACATGAGAAGCTGTCCTCAGCTAGCACGATTCGCAATAGCAACACAATACATGTACATAGTGTTGCTGTTATTCATATCTTAAGGTAAAGGTAAAGGTACCCCTGCCCGAACGGGCCAGTCTTGACAGACTCTGGGGTTGTGCGCCCATCTCACTTAAGAGGCCAGGGGCCAGCGCTATCCAGAGACACTTCCAGGTCACGTGGCCAGCGTGACATCGCTGCTCTGGCGAGCCAGAGCCACACACGGAAACGCTGTTTACCTTCCCGCTAGAAAGCGGTCCCTATTTATCTACTTGCACCCGGAGGTGCTTTCGAACTGCTAGGTTGGCAGGCGCTGGGACTGAGCAACGGGAGCGCACCCTGCCGCGGGGATTCGAACCGCCGACCTTTCGATCGGCAAGCCCTAGGCGCTGAGGCTTTTACCCACAGCGCCACCCACGTCCCCTATTCATATCTTAACTTATAATAAAAATGTAAAGGTCTCATCAGGCTGCAGTTCTTATGACTGCCAACAGGTGGCGCTGCAAACTGCAGTGCGATGAGAGGCTGTTGCTGCTACTGGTTGCCTTCCTCATCCCTGGTTACCAGGTGCTGCAACTGCAGGAGGGGGAATGAAGGAGAGAAACTGTTTGTTCCCTTTTTCCTGCTGTAGCAGCTGATGCCGCCACTGCCGCCAATAATGAGGAAACAAAGGAGAGATAGTCCCCATCCCCTTGCTCCCTGCAAGGCCCTTTCCACCTGGCCTAGGGGGCAGGGCCCGCACACACCAGCCCTACTGAAGAGGCTCCTCGTGAGGCCAGAGGAACATCACCCGGCTAATGTTTTATTGATTTATTGATTTAATATGCTGTAAACTGCTTTGAGATTTTTATTAAAAGCGGTAAAGGTAAAGGGACCCCTGACCATTAGGTCCAGTCGTGACCGACTCTGGGGTTGCGGCGCTCATCTTGCTTTATTGGCCGAGGGAGCTGGCGTACAGCTTCCGGGTCATGTGGCCAGCATGACTAAGCCGCTTCTGGTGAACCAGAGCAGCGCACGGAAACGCCGTTTACCTTCCTGCTGCAGCGGTACCTATTTATCTGCTTGTGCTGGCATGCTTTTGAACTGCTAGGTTGGCAGGAGCAGGTACTGAGCAACGGGCGCTCACCCCGTTGCAGGGATTTGAACCACCAACCTTCTGATCGGCAAGTTCTAGGCTCTGGGGTTTAACCCACAGTGCCACCCGCGTCCCTATTAAAAGCGGTATAGAAATTAAAATAAAATAAAAACCACTTGCACTGCAGCCACTACTAAAATGCAGGTTCCTTTCTTGGGCTTCCCTTAGCGGAGGCAGTCTGGATGATCCCAGGGGTCCCTTCCAAGTCTACAATTTGTACCCTGACTCTCCCTATCCCTCTTCCAGGCGATGGGAGCATCCGGCTGGTGAGCGGCGCCAACTCTTGCCAGGGCCGGGTGGAGATATTCTACAAAGGGAACTGGGGCACGGTGTGTGATGACGACTGGGGGCTGAGCGATGCGGCCGTGGTGTGCAAGCAGGTGGGCTGCGGGCACGCTGTAGATTACAGGACCAATGCCTACTTCGGCTACGGCACAGGGCGCATCCTCCTCGACAACGTGAATTGCGACGGGAGCGAGCCGCACCTCTCAGCCTGCTACAGCCTGGGCTGGGGCATCCATAACTGTGGTCACCACGAGGATGCTGGCGTCATCTGCTCAGGTGGGTGTACCCCTCAGGGCTTGGGGCAGCCGGGCAGGCGAAGGGGCCAGCTGCCCTGTGTGGGAAGTGCTGTAGCCTAGTGGTTAGAACATCTGCTTATAGGCAGGAGGCCGCAGATCCAGTCCCCAGAGGCATCCGCAGGTAGGGCTGCCAGTCAGTGTAGACAATACTGAGTTAGATGTATCTGTTTGACTCCATGTGAGGCAGCTTAAATCAAATCCACCCTGTGCAGAACCTTGGAGAGTGCCAAGATTTGCTCCCATTGAGTTGGAAAGGGCCACAAGTGTCACCTAGTGTGAACCCCCTACAATTCAGGAATCTTTTTGCCCAATGTGGGCGTGGTGCTCAAACACACAACATGGAGATATAGAGTCTCATGCTCTACTAGCAAGATCTAGGGATGGAACAAGGCCTTTCATCTTCCCAGAGACCAGGAAACTCAGAGACCAGGAAACTTCCCAGAGACCTAGGACCCACCCCTTTCCCGAGGGGAGGAAGGCCTTAAAAGGGCAATCCTCTTGGTCAGAGGCTGACACCCTGGCTCCTCGCTGCTTGTTAAACCACTCTATCAAGGCCTCTTCCCAGGGAACTCTGGGAATTGTCATTCCGTGAGGGGACTAGGGCACCTCCTAACAATTCTCAGCACCTTTAAGGAACCACAGTCGTGGACTGGCTGGATGCAGAAGAGTGGGGGGGCACCAGCCGGGGAACCCCCAAGGGAACCCCCGGGGGAAGAAGGCTCAGAGCCAGGGAAGTGGTGGTGGAACAACAATGCGTGGTCAGAGGAAGAAGAGGCGAGGAGGAGGTGTCGGAAGCTGAAGAAGAAACAGGGTTTAGTGAGCAGCAAGAGGCTGGGGCAGATTGCTGTACAGAATCTGAGGCAGGAGAGGAGGGAAATCAAGAGGCAGAGTGAAGGGAGGCTGCTGAAGAATCCAGGGAGTCTCCCCCTCCTGCTGTGAACAGCTCCTCTTTCCCCTGACTAGACAAAGGAGCCTAAGATTGCTTGGGAAAGACCTGGCGTAGGAGGAATCTTAGGGAGTGGTGGGAAGGCAGGGGACCTTCAGTGTTTGCAACTGCCTCACTGGGGCAAGACCTACTGGGAAGAGCTGCTGGGAATCTCTAGGCCTGCACCGTTTGGGTTTCTTGAATAACACATTAAATTCACTGACTTGCTTTGATTGATGACCTATTGTTGTCTCTTTCCAGGTCTCGGGATGACCACGACCACAGCTGCCACCACCTCAGTGGCTCCCAACTATGAACAGTCATTCACTGATACAGCCACAGGTAAGGGAGAACCTGCTGTTGCTAATCCCACCTACCACAAAACCCCAACGGGGACAGTTTATGTTTCCATGACTTCAAAGATATAGGAGCACACTTGTGTTATCTGCACACCTGGGACAATGCTGGTTGTGATCATAGATTGGTGGTGGAGAACTTTTAGCCTTTGGGGCCTAGTTAGATCCACCAGACCCTAACCCCACCCCTGTCATAGATGCAGAAGCCAGTTCTCCACTCCAACCCCAATCTGGTGAAATGGGAAGAGAACCATATTTGACCCATTGTTCCTGGGGAGGGGGGAAAACCTGAAATGAAACTTTGCACTACGTAGAAATATAGTGTTATAGGTCTGGCGGATCCGTCTGGATGATACCTGTGGGTCCCCTCCAGGCCTGTGATCCTGTACCTAGTTAGGTTTAGAGTCTAGTAGAAGAGGCTGTTGAACCAATTTCTTTGTAAGATAATGGCCTGAGTTTGGCCAGTTGAGTACTGCCATGCACGTGTCCAAAGAGGCTGCTCTGTTGCCATAGAGACAAATGGGTGGGCCTTTTCCCACCTCACCTGCCTGAATGCCACCTCCTCCTAGGATGGAGAACAACAGGCCAAGGGGAACATTATGTGAGGGTTGGGGAGAAAGTTTTTGATTGCTGCTGGAAGCTGGAGATACATAGACATGCCTTGATCTGTTCTTGACCCAAAACTGTGAGTTTGAGGCTTCCCTGGAATTGAATGAGGAAGCAAGATCTGGTGAGATGTTGATGCTACGAGCCCTTCCATCCTTTGCTCAGACTGTATATATGTGTAAATAAAACCATATACCTTAAAGACACCACCATCTCCACTGACCTTCATTCTCAGGAAACCAAACCCTAGGCAAGTGCAGGTACCTCTGGAGTCTCTCACTGCTTGGAGATTGGGGTCCTGATAGCTGCAGATCAAATCTCTATTAAAGGACCAGCAAGAGAGGTGCAGTTAAAAAGATAGTCCCAGAAGCTGAGGTCAAAACACAGAGTTGCCTTCCTGCTTCATGGCTTGCCCATCTGTGTCCAAAGGCAACTGGTGGGATGTAATTGGAGGCCGGATGTTGTGATGTGAGGATATGTCTTTTTGCAGTCACAGATGGTCGAGATCAGCCTTCTCCTGAGACTGAGGTGATGGTGACCTCAGCCCTTCTCCTGCTAGAAAGAAGAAGTAAGTTTTTGTGTGCCCTTTGTCGATGGAAATAAAGCTTCATCAGAGATGTAGAAATCTGCAAAGAAGAGATTGAGAGAGCTGGAGGTTGAGGCGACGGTCATGGGAAGGTGTTTATTTCAGACAATGTGAAAACAGACCCAGGAGCAGGAAGGATGAAGCCCTGGTGTTTCCTCTCTCGTCCCATAACATCCGCTTTGTGTCCATATAAGCGACAGGGAACCTGAGCTCTCCTGGTGTTGTTGCACTACGATTCCCATCAGCCCCAGCAAGTGTGGCCAGCAGACAAGGACGATGGGAGTTGTAGTCCAGCAACACACTTACAGTCACAGCCCCACCCCCAATGTCAGGTTTCTATAGTCCAGCTTTCCCTGTCCCAGCAACCCCTATTTCGCAGTCCTTGGTAAACCACTGCCCCCGTTTCCACCTCCATACATTATGCTGGTGTGAGTTGCTAGCGCTGAACTTTCTCCAAGTCCCAGTCCCTACTCTCTGCATCTCTGAAAGAGTGGGAGGAGGCGGCGGGTGCATATTGTCTGCTGTGCACACAGTTGTCTAAGTTTGTGCATGGGCACTGAGGCCCCTTGCTTAGAATCATAGGCATAGAATTATAGAGTTGGAAGTGGGGCTTGAGAGTCATCTAGTCCAGCCCCCTGCAATGCAGGAATATGCAGCTCTCCCATACAGGCATCAAACTTACAACCTTCGCGTTATTAGCACCACTCCCTAACCAACTGAGCTATCCAGCAACTATTGATACAGGCTGTTTCTAAAACAACAGAATTCATGAGGGTCAAGGCCCCCTTGCCAGTACTCTTGCCACTCTCTGAAAAAGTGAAACAGGGGAGAGAGAAAAATCAGGAGCCGGAATGTCCACAAGGTCCCAAATCAAAGGAAAAGTGGACGTGAGGGATGAGTTGCATAGAGTTGTAGAGTTGCAAGGGATCCCGAGGGCCATCTGGTCCAATTCCCTTGCAATGCAGGGATCTCCGCTAATGTCTCCCTGACAGATGGCCACCCAACCTCTGCTTAAAAACCTCCAAGGAAGGAGAGTCCACTACCTTCCATAAGTCACTCTGGCCTTTTCTCCCCTTCCGTTTTCTGACCAGCAGGTGGTGGCATACGATTAGCAAACGGGAACAGCAGTTGCCAAGGGCGGGTGGAAGTCCTGTACGGGGACTCCTGGGGGACGGTCTGCGACGACGACTGGGACTTCCCCAACGCCCAGGTGGTCTGCCGGCAGGTGGGCTGCGGCTCAGCGGTGGTGGCCACCGTGCTGGGCTACTTCGGCTACGGCACTGGACCCATCCTCCTGGACAATGTGGACTGCGCCGGCACAGAGACTGACCTGTCTGACTGCTTCAACCTGGGCTGGGGGCAGCACAACTGCGGGCACCACGAAGACGCTGGCGTCATATGCAGAGGTGAGAGGGACAGGGGGTAAGGAGGGGTTGTGGTTTCATCGTAGGGTTGAAAGCCCCCCCACCCCCAAGGGTGATCTAGTGCAACCCCCTGCTGTGCAGGAATCACAGCTAATGAATCCCGGACAGGCAGCTCTCCAAAACCTCCAGCGGATCAGAGAATTTTGGGAGATAGAAATGACCTGGTGTTATAAAATGTAAACAGCACAGGTTCCTCTGGGATGCCTCCAAGCTGTCAGTCTTTTGCAGGAGGGAGTTGTGTGTTTATCAGAATCTTAGTTCTGCGTGATTAAAGGGGACCAAAGTTCTCTTGTCACCCCAGCACAACAAATCCACATAAAACACACACACACACAGAGCAGACTTTTTTGTGGTGTGGAAAACGACTGAGGAATAATGCACTGAAAAGTGTGGAATGAATGTATGATTAACAGCAAGACATGTAAACAGCTCATGAGGGAATCAGGACAATTGCTCCTTGTCACAGGCGCCACCTTTTAAAAATAAAATAAATGCATGGTAGGAAGTTGGACTAGAATAGATGGCCCTTCCAACTCTCCAATTCTCTATGAAGTCAGTGTTTTTCTTTCTAAATAAACTTTCAAGGTTGGGTATTTTATTGTCTTGTTCCACCATTCCTCCAAGGTGCTCAAAGCGGCACGCATACTTCCTGCCCTATATTATTCTCACAACAATCCTGTGAGGTGGTCCCTCAGTGACCTTCCTGGCTAAGTGGGGTCTCCCAGGTCCTAGTACAGGTCCCTGAACCCCGGTCTCCCAGGTCCTAGTACAACTCTAACCACTGCACCGCACTTCCCAGTGCCTTTCTGTGTGATGTGTGTGGGGTGCGTGTCTCTATGCTGTTAAATGTACCCCTTGATTTTTACCTGGTCCCAGGTGCAGAAGAATCTGGAGATCTCTTCCAAGAAGACCCTTTTGCCACCACCACATCAACCACCACACGTCCCAAGGATGGTATGTGGGGCACAGGGCCTCTAGCTCCCCGCTTGCTGACTCTCAGCTGAAACCCCTGGTGTTTGCCAGGAACAGGGCAAGAGGCTGCTCTAGGTGGCTGCCTAGGGCAAGATTTCTGAGGGGGCAGCACTATGGTCACAGAAGAGGGATTGTCTTTTCTGAGTACAGCCTTCCATGTTACAGCCCTTCAGGTATTTGAAGATGGCTATCGTATCTCCCTCTCAGTCTTCTCTTCTCCAGACTAAACATTCCCAACTCCCTCAAACATTCCTCACAAGGCTTGGTTACCAGACCCTTCATCATCTTGGTCTCCCTCTCTGCCTGCCTTCCAGCTTGTCTATGTCTTTCTTGAACTGTGGTGCCCAGAACTGGTCCCAGGACTGCAGGTGGGATCTGACCAAGGCAGAATAGAGTAGGATTATGACATCCAGTGATCTAGACATTATACGTCAGCTGATGCAGCCTGGAATCACATGAGGTGCTTTTGCTGCTGTATCGCACTGTTAACTCATGTTCAGCCTGGGGTCTACTAAGACCCCCGGACCCTTTCTGCATGTATTACTGGTAAGCCAGGTGCCCCCCATCTTATATTTGTGCATCTGGTTATTCCTGCCAAAGTGCAGAACCTTACATTTGTCCCTGATGAAATTCATTTTGTTAGTTTTGGCCCAGTTTTCCAATCAGCTAAGGTCATCCTGAATCCCGATTCTGTGTTGTGCAGTATAAGCTTTTTTTAAAAAACACAGTATTGTGATGGATGAGGTGCCTTTGCTTGATCAAACAGAACAGTGGCCCACAAAAGTTGAACCCCCAGGCCTGAAAATTACACAGGTATTCCCTTGCTTAGCTTTACACATACATAGAAATTAAGTCACATTCTCAGAGAGAAAGCGTGCCTGTGTTATTCGAGCTGGATGCCTGATTCAGCGGGAATAAGAAGGTACCTGCTCTCTATCGGGCTCGCTTGAGGCTGAGTTTTTCCTGCACAAGCATTCTTGACACGTCCTTAATACAGTCTGAGTAAGCAGATTCTCCTAATATCCTTAATGCACTCCGAGTAACAGGAATCAGAAGATTTCCCTTACGGTAGGTGGGGGAACAGATTTGCATAAAGATGCCGGAGAAATTATTCACAGCCAGAACAGTGAACCGTCTAGAGCTGCGGTGGACAGACTCCTCTTTGGAGGAACTCTGAGCTTGTGCAGAGCGCATTATTATTATTATTATTATTATTATTCAAAAAAACCTATTCATTTTATAACACAAATAAACAACACAAACAGGAAAGCAAACAATACAAACAGACTCTTTTCTTATTCTTATTTTTTCTAAACATTGTTAGGTGGGCTTCCCCAAGTCCCCCCATCTGATTTTCATTTTACCTCATCTTTAGCAGTTTACATATATCATAATTTCTAACCATTTTTTTATCATACTTACTTTAACTATAAAAACCTTCACATTTTATCACTTGCAAATAATACTGTTTTAAAATACCCTATCTTCTACTTCTAACCCTACAGCCTAAATCCACTTCCAAAGCTATTCTAAGATTTAAATATTAACATATTTTTTCAAATACTCCTTAAACTTCTTCCAATCTTCTTCCACCATCTCTTCTCTCCGGTCTCGGAGTCTCCCGGTCAGTTCTGCAAGTTCCATATAGTCCATCATCTTCACCTGCCATTCTTCTATAGTTGGTAAATTTTGTTTCTTCCAATTCTTCGCTAGCAATATTCTCGCAGCTGTTGTGGCATACAGAAAAAAAAGTAACATTGTGCAGAGCACATTATTGTCTCAGCTGAGGAGCAACAGGGAAAACTGGGTGGTGGCTGGTGGCACAGCCATTGAGTTGGTGGGGCACAGATTTTTTGGGGGGGAGGGAGCTTCACTTAAGCCTTGTGACACCTGCCCCCCTCTGTTTCTCCCATTTGCAGGCTTCCTCCGCCTGGTCAACGGGAGCCACCGCTGCGAAGGGCGGGTGGAGATGTTCTACCTGTCTCAGTGGGGGACAGTGTGTGACGATGCTTGGGACCTCAAGGACGTGAAGGTGGTGTGCAGGCAACTGGGCTGTGGGGGGGCCTTGGCCGCCTGGGGGGAGGCCCGCTACGGCCAAGGGACCGGCTACATCTTCCTTGACAACCTCAAGTGCAAAGGCGACGAGAGCTCCCTGCTGCGCTGCTCCCACATCCGCTGGAACGTGCACAACTGCGACCACTCGGAAGACGCGGGAGCTCTCTGCAGGCTCCTGTGATGCGCCGGAAGGTACGGTCTGAGCCAGGCCCTGATCCAGGCAAGGGCAGGCATGCGCTTCCCCTGTTCCCAAGGAGGCTTGCATGCAGCTTATCTGCTGGGGTTGATGGGTAGGGGTGCTACCTGAGAGAGCTGGCTAGGAACCGGACGAGGAGACGTCCAAAGGGTCATTGGCGGGGTGTGTGGGTCTGCTTGGGGGAATCCAGCTTCTCCTGCACCTCCTCCTTGACCTCAGGTTCCAGGTCTAAGCAGGGGTGGATCCTGACAGTCAACTCTTGCCTGTACTGCAGCGCCACCAGAGCTGCAAGTGGCCACAGGGTGGTATTTCAAGTCCACGTGGATCAGGTGACTTGCCTGGTTGCTAAGCAATGCCCCACCCCCATTTCAATAGGGACAGAATTAACCCTTAAGGTACAAACGGAATGACCTGTGCCGCTGCACTTCCAACACAATCGGCTATAGGATTTCTGGGCTGTGCAATTAAATTGGACTTGTCCAATTGGACTTGTCTTAAATTGGACTTAATACAAATAACTTGTATGAAGTTATTTATTTGAAAAGTCAAACGTAAGCGCATTAAATAGATAAATAAATATATAAATAAATAACGGATTAATGCAGAAACAGGGTGGGATGGATTTATGAGTGAACCTAAGGCTGTGAATGGATGGATTAAAATGGGGGGAAAAAACACCACAAAAACTTGATTTCGGTAGGTGCTGTTTGGCAGAAATATGCCAACAGGCTAGAACTTCTCAGAAAGCAGCATTCCTATTTTAGAATACAGTGACTCTCAACTCATGCTGGGGTTATGTTCTGGGGATAATGCATAAAGCCAAAAATCGCGTATTGTGTTTTCAGTGGCAGGTGGGGTTTCCAAAATCCTTTCCCCCGGATGACCTCCCCCTTTCCACTGCCCCGTTAATTTTTTTTTGGGGGGGGGGCAAGTGCATAAAGCTGAATGCGTGCAAGTTAAATGTGCCTAAGTTGTGAGTTGCCTGTGGCCATATCATCTGAAGAGCCTTTGCAAAAATGTAAAATGAAGCTACCTATTTAAAAATAAAGTGGATTCCCAAGCATTTGCAGAGGAACCATCAGCCCCTGTCAGACACAGGTATGGGATTGGAGGCGGCGGATGCCTTTGAGTTTGGCTACCTTCCTGCTCTCCGTTTTAAAGAATAAGCTTGTTTCAGGAGCGGTTCCTGCCTCAGCTCAAATTAACTGGGCAAAATGGGCCCTTCCTCTTTCAGACGGATGTTGCCAGCCCTCGCAAGGACAGCGCTCCAGTTGTGGGAGCCTCAGTTTCCTCGGACAGTGGCTGAAACCTTCTCATTCCAATGGTGCCTTTGCAGCTTTTGTGTGTGCCTGTGTACACGTGTGTAAATCTCTGTATAAAAGTTGGCGTGTGTACCTGACATAGAGAACACCCTCTACCCCACTGTTGCAGCCAGGAAGACTGCTTTTCGCTCATCGCCTCAGTCAGGGGGTGGGGGACCCTCTTCATCCCGAGGGCCGCATTCCCTCATGGAGTAGTCTGCCGGGGGCCAGGTACCGGTGGTGGGGCAGGGCACAGACAAAAGTGGGGGGACGGACACAAAGGACAGGATTCTTTCCTTTGTCCAGCAGGCTGTGTTCCAATGGTGCACAAAACCTGCCAGAGGTTTCTACACCTTTGCATGTACATTTCTCCACCATCCAGCGAAGCAAGCGGTCAGTTCATGGCTTAAGGACACATTTCAGCCAGGAAGAAGCACCTGAGGAGGGAGCAGAGCAGGCCTGAGGCACTGCGGAGAGATGTAGCGGGAGTCCCAGGCCACACTCACAACACCATCCATTGAAAGCACTCTTTGACACCTCTTCAAAGAGTCATGGCTTCCCTCAAAGAATTCTGGGAGATGGAGATGGAGTTCATTCAGGGTGCTGGAAGTTGTTAGAAGATCCTTATTGTTCTCAGACCCTCCAAGGGTCCCTATTTCCCAGGACAGACTTAGATTAACAGAAGCCATCCCAGAATCATCCCGGCATGTCCCACTTTTCCTCAGGACGTCCCTACTGTATTTTCATCAGAGGAATGTTGGAGGGTATGCGCCATTAATGAGTCATGGTTCCCAAAGTGGTTTAACGGTCAATCCCTCTTCATGGGTAACTGGGAATTGTGTCTCTGTGAGGAAAACGGGGGCCACCTAATAATTCCCAGCACCCTGAACAAACAACAGCTCCCAGAATTCCTTGGGGGAAGCCATGACTCTTTGAGGTAGCATCATAATGCTCTCTGTGAGGGGAATTGGAGGGTATCCTGACAACTCTCTGCACGCTTTACCAGCTACAAACTTGCCCCAAAGAAAACTGGGAGCTGTAGTTTGTTAAGGGTGCTGGGAGTTGTCAGGAGACCGCTAATGCCCTCACAGAGATACATACCCCAGAGCCCCCTTTGAAGAATATTTTTATTAATTTTCCAATAAAAACATCCAATTAACATCTCCAATCATAATCCAATTAAAATAAAAAACTATTATTATTTTTTATTGAAGAGGGGTTGATTGTTAAGCCACTATGGGCAGGGCTGGCCCAAGACATTTTGTCTCCTGAGGCAAACCACCAAATGGCACCCAATTCCCTGCCAGGGAAGGAGGGGAAGAAGGGGTGAGTCAAGATCTACATCAGGAACAAGGGGGGTGGGATAAAGATCTATATCAGTATCTTCTGCCCCTGTGGATCCTGCCACCTGAGGCGGTTGCCTCACCTGGTCTCATGGGAGGGCTGGCCCTTACTATGGGAATTGTAGCACTGTGAGGGGAATAGGCACCTCCTTAACAAACTACATCTCCCAGGATTTGATGGAGTTGAAACCATTTTATCGGGAATAATCTCTAACATTCATTCAGAATGAATAGAAGAAAGGAAAACACCAGAAATTTGTCTTTGCAACAGCAAAGGAAAGGAGATGCTGGAGATTGAACCTGAGAACTTCTGCATGCGAAGCAAGGGCTCTACCACGGAGCCCCAGCATTGCAGGGGGTTGGACTAGATGACCCTTAGGGTCCCTTCCAACGTGACAATTCTGCGATTTCCCTGAAATGAAGAAAGGGTTAAAGCCCCTTTGCAGTTTTGGGAGAGAAAGGAAACATGCCTGTAAGCTCCGCTTTCCTCTTCTTAATGCTTATTTAGAATATCCAAAGCTAAGCAGACACATATCCTCCTTCCAGGGAGCAACACGCAGGCTCAGCGGTGGAATTATCATTCCATTCAGTTTATGAAACACCTTCCAGGCGAGTCTCAGTGTGATTTGCAAACCAGCCATGAAAGCAACGGAAAATGGTTTTTTTAAACAGTACAAACAAATAACTAAAGAGAGGTCTTAAAAAGCTACATGCCTAAGGCAGAGAGCTTTCCATCCATCTGGATTGTTTCTGGAAAGCGCAGATAGAGGGCGCCAATGAGAATTCTGTTCCACAGAAGCAGGGGCCACCACATTGAAGGCCTGCTTCAGTGCAGGCTTTTGAGATCTTTGACCCACGCTGGGTGTGTAAGGGATAAAGCGGACCCTCAAGTCACCAGGTCCTGAAACAGTGTAGGGACATATATGTCAGTACCTTGAAGTCGGCCCAATGGCAGACTGGCAGCCGATGCGAATTCCGCAAGCAAGGTGTTATAAACAGGCGGGAGTTTGCCCCCCCGCAAGCGATCTATAGCCCTCCTCTTCTGCAGCCCCTGGATCAACCTGAGTAATCCATGATTACTTAGAAGCAAGCCCCTTTCAGGTACCCAAGACTTACTGCCAGGTAAGTGGGCACAGGACTACAGCCTTATTCATTAAAAAATAAAAAAAATCCTCCTTAACGTTTGGTGCTGGGTTCTCCACCCCCCCTCCTCCCAACCCACATATAAGAAATCATTTCCATTGTGTGTAGAACTTAATTGCTTTTCAGTCACCCAATGTAAGCCAAGTCTGCGGCAAGAAATGGCCGTCTTAGCAATAGGTAAACTGAGCCAAGGGGGGGGGAGAGGAGAGAGAGGGGGATTGTTGCTCAAAGTGCAGGATTGGCTCAGAATAAAGGAAAAGCAAAGCCCCCAGCCATGTAAATATATGTAATTTGGGTGGGGAGGGAACATGGGAAGGGGAAAAGGGGGAGAAAGTGTTTGTATAATTCTTTTGTTAATATTTTAGTGTGCATATTCCAGGATGTCATTTTTTTTCTTATATGTTCTTTTTGAATAAATAAAAGCTCTTTCAAAACTCTCTCTTGCTTGGTTTCTCTCTGTTTAAAGACACGGTGTGTGTTCACGTTAGCGTTATTTTAGGTTTTGTCATGTCTGTATCACATCTTTCTTTCCAAAGAGTTCAAAATGGCATGCATGCTTCTCTCTCACCCCACAACAACCCTGTGAGGTAGGCTTCAAGGCAGTGACTGGCCCAGGGTCACCCAGGGAGCTTCATGGCCGAGTAGGGATTTGAACCCTGGACTCTACCAGGTTTCTAGTCTGACACACTAACCACTGCACCACACTGGGTCTCTCAGCACAGAGCACAGGGAAGTTGCGGTCCTCCCGCCCACATTTCAGAGCTCTTTAGTTAGTTAGTTATTTAATTTATTCATTTGTATCCCACTTCTTTCTCTGAGAAGCTCAGGGTGACAGACATGGTTTGCCTGTCCTTATTCCGTCCCCACAACAACAACCCTGTGGCAGATAGAAGACTTATTCATGCAGCGCATAGTTATACTTTGGAACTCCCTCCCACAGGAGGCAGTGATGGCTGCCATCTTGGATGGCTTTAAGAGAATTAGACAGATTCTTAGAGGAGAGGGCTTACCATGGGAGGGCTTAGCTCATACCCTCCAGCATTTCTCTGATAAAAATAGGGACGTCAATAATAATAATAATAATAATAATAATAATAATAATAATAGTGATTATGATGTTATTAGTTATACCCTGCCCATCTGGGCACCTTCCAACATATATAAAAACCTAAGAAAACATGAAACATTTAAAAACTTCCCTGTACAGGGCTGCCTTCAGATGTCTTCTAAAGGTTGTACTGTATAGTTACTTATCTCTTTGGCTCAGGAGTCGCATAACTCCATGCCCGCCAACAATTCTCTGATGAAAATAGGGACATCCTAAGGAAAAGCAGGACATTCCGGGATCAAATCAGAAACTGAGATGGCTTCTGTTAATCCGGGACTGTCCAGGAAAAAGGGGACCCTTGGAGGGTCTGAGGACAACAGGGGTCTTTTAATAACTCCCAGCACGCTGAATGAACTCCACCTCCCAGAATTCTTAGGGGGAAGCCATGACTCTTTGGAGGGATGCGGGTGGCGCTGTGGGTTAAACCACAAAACCTAGGACTTGCCAATCAGAAGGTTGGCAGTTTGAATCCCCGCGACGGGGTGAGCTCCTGTTGCTCGGTCCCTGCTCCTGCCAACCTAGCAGTTCGAAAGAATGTCAAAGTGCAAGTAGATAAATAGGTATCACTCCGACGGGAAGGTAAACAGCGCTTCCGTATGCTGCTCCTGGTTCGCCAGAAGTGGCTCAGTCATGCTGGCCACATGACCTGGAAGCTGTATGCCGGCAAGATGAGCACCACAACCCCAGAGTCGGTCACGACTGGACCTAATGGTCAGGGGTCCCTTTACCTTTACCTTTATGACTCTTTGGAGTGGTGTCAGAGTGTGCCCTCCTCAAGTCCTTTTCCCTGGCTGCAGGGACGTCCGAAGGAAAAGCGGGACATTCCAGGATCAAAACAGAAACCAGGACGCCTTCTGTAAATCCAGGGCTGCCCCTGGAAAATAGGGACACTTGGAGGGTCTGTTATCTGCCCCGCCATATTTTATTCAAGTTGGCACCCCTGCTGAGGGGCTTCTGCCACCTGAAGCAGCAACCTCACCTGTCTCATGGTTGGGCCGGCTCTGTCCCCCCCGCCCAGCTACCCTCTACCCCAGGCACCCCCAAACTCAGCCCTCCAGATGTTTTGGGACTACAACTCCCATCATCCCTAGCTAACAGGACCAGTGGTCAGGGATGATGGGCATTGTAGTCCCAAAACATCTGGAGGGGTGAGTTTGGGAATGTCTGTTGTACCCTCAGCAGAGGCCAGGGACATCCCTGATGGAACCTTCTGTGCCCACCTTAATCAGCCCCTTTTATGCAGACAGCTCAGATCTGCCTGGATCAATAGCATCGACTGGTTCCTGCTTCATCATCTCTTAGGAGGAAACGGTGGCCCAGAAGACAGAGAGGGAGATGAATATTTCACGAAGTCTGAAGCAGAACCGGAGGTTATTTTCGGGCTGGATTTACAGCCTGTCGAGAGCAAGGCACAGGCAGGCAAGAGGGAGGGGGGCTTAGACGAGGACAAAACGATCTATCCTCCCAGGAGAAGTGGCAAGGCAGCCAGGAAAAATTGGGAATGGGGAGGGGGTCTGCAGTTTGGGGCAGAAGGCTCTCTGGAGCCTTATTTTAGGACACAGTGGTTTTATATGCTCAGGGAGTGGGACACAAATCACGGCTCACCACCACTGGGAGCTAGTTAACACCACCCTCAAAAATTCATGGACAAGACCTGGCAAACACTCATATTCTTGTAATTCCACCCCCCCCCCGACACCGCTTAAGATTCTCCTCCATCTCCTGCATGGGGCAGTCATTTACTGTCTCCATGTTCCTGAAGCATGCAGCAGAGAATTTTTAATTTTGTTGATAAAGAAATACGACTTAAACGCAGGCTAAAAAAGGAGTGAAAATTGTGGGCAGGGTGTTTCAACCCAGAGGCTGGTTGACAGACTATCTCATTTCCTGCGGGGGGTTAAGATCAACAGTAGGTATCTCCACTTTCAGAAGTTATGGGGTGCTGGCATCCCAGAAAAGGGCCTCCTCTGTGGCCGCCCCAAGTTGTAGAATTTCCTCCCCACAGATGGTGCCTTTAGCACTTTCATTACACAGCTTTTGTCTCTCGCTCTAACCACTACACCAACAAACCCTCCAAGTGTCCCTGTTTTCTCGGGACATTCCCGAATTTACAAAAGACACCCCAGTTTCTGATTTGATCTTGGAATGTCCCACTTTTCCTTAGGACGTCCCTGTTTACATCGGAGATATGTTGGAGGGTAGGGAGTTATCTGATCCCCGAGCCATCTGAAGGCAGCCCTGTATTGGGAAGTTTTCTTAACGTTGAATGTTTTCTTATGTTCGAAGCTGGCCAGAATGGCTGGGACAACCCAGTCAGATGGGTGGAGTATAAATAGCAATAATAATAATAACAGCAATACTAATAATAGAATAAAGATAAAGGGACCCCTGACCATTAGGTCTAGTCGTGGCCGACTCTGGGGTTGCGTTGCTCATTTCGCTTTATTGGCCAAGGGAGCCGGCATACAGCTTCCGGGTCATGTAGCCAGCATGACTAAGCCGCTTCTGGCGAACCAGAGCAGCACATGGAAACGCCGTTTACCTTCCCACCAGAGCGGTACCTATTTATCTACTCGCACTTTGATGTGCTTTCGAACTGCTAGGTGGGCAGGAGCAGAGACCGAGCAACGGGAGCTCACCCTGTTTGAACCGCTGACCTTCTGATTGGCAAGTCCTAGGCTCTGTGGTTTAACCCACAGCGCCACCCGCGTCCCAGTAATAAAATAGAACGTCCTTATTTTCATTGGAGAAATGTTGGAGAGTATGCACCAAATCCTGGCTCCATGGTGATCATCACTGTCTCCTTTTGTAGCTGGTGCTCATCACTGCCTCCTGTGGAAGGGAGTTCCATAGTTTAACTATGAGCTGTGTGGCCTGACATGAGACCTTAGGGTGAAGGAAGGGTGGGTTAATAATAATAATAATAATAATAATAATAATAATAATAATAGATGTAGGACCTTGCCCATGGCTGTCTTGCTAGCTGCAGCTGGTGCCTCTGAGCCTACTCTTCGTTTCTTCTCCTTGCATTCCTGCCGCAGAGTTGTTAGTAACGCAGGCCTGCTATTTTAAGGAGCTGCAGAGTCACTGGAGCAATCAGCACCTCAGGTTTCCGAAGCACAGCTGGCTCCATTGCTGCTGCTTCTCAGAAGCCAAGAGCCTTTTTGGCATGTGGCCATGGCGAGGTCTCTCGCACAGAGAATCCTGAGCAATGGGAATGGAGCCCTCCGAAAGCTTTTGAAAGCCACCTGGACCCGTCTGGACCAGGACATTCTGCTGCTTGCAGGGCTGGGCTAAATGTTGCCTGCCCCGCCCTGTTCCATGCATAGAGCTCTGACCTGATTGGTGATGGGAACGGCGTCTTCCACTATGCCTGCAGTTATCAGGTCTGGACCATCCCAGGCCTTGAGGTTTCAGAGCCCAAACCTAAGACCTAGCAGTGGGTCCTGGTGATGCCTTTGAATCTATGCAATAATATGCAGAGACGGAGGTTTATTAGGAGAGGCTGGCCTGAGAGCCTCTGCAATAATTTGCAGAGATGGAAGTTAATTGGGAGAGAGGAAGAGGGCGGCCTGAGAGTCTATGCAATAATCTGCAGAGATGGAAGTTAATTGGGAGAGAGGAAGAGGGTGGCCTGAGAGTCTATGCAATAATTTGCAGAGATGGAAGTTAATTGGGTGATGGGGAAGCAGAGGTGCACAAACCCCCTCCCCAGAGAATCTGTGCAATTGCATCTGGGTCCTGCCGGGCTGCATACACAATCTTCTTTAAAAGTTGGGGTTTTTTTGTTTAAAAAAGGAGTTCTTGCCCAACTGGAAATTCAAGCACTCTCCCTGTTACTTGGACTGGCTAGATCAACCAGGAAAATTCAGGCCAGCTCTACAGGGTCTGGCAACCACACCAGTGGGCAGCAGGGGAGATTAGATGGTACTTGACAAGTCAGGTGACACATACTCAGTTCCATCTTCCAGTACTTTTCTGCCATGTCCCGTATTCTGCCCCTCCCCGTCAACATCTGCCACCTGAGGCACTTGCCTCACTGCCTAATGCTTGAGCCAGGCCAGCATGTGGAGCATCTCAGAACCTGCTTGCAGCCATTAGGCAAGCAATGTTATAGCAGAACCTTGAGCATGGGCAGAGTACATTTATCCCACAGGACTGCTGCTAATGGTCATACATTTAGAGTGAGGCCAACAGGCTTTCAGGGCAGAAGGTATGCTTCCTTTGGGTGTTCTTCAGCCTCATTGTCACTTGGTTTACAAATTATTATTATTATTATTATTATTATTATTATTATTATTATTATTATTTAAAAAAACAGTGAGTGATTCAGCATCCTTAGCTATGGTGTTGCCAGCCAAATGCCAGAGCTGCCTCCACATTTTGTGCTCTAACTTTCTTCAGAAATGTCAAGGTAGTACACACAGACACACACACTTGTTTTAACTGTGTTTATATCTGATTTTATTATATTGTCAATCAGTAGCTGTACATGTGAGAGAATGTTCCTTAAAGTTTTTACACTGACGGTATGACTTCCAGTACATCACTGAACTGGGACTTTTCTCCATCTCTGGTGAGAACGCCCACAAGATTGCTTTCTTCCGTAATAAAATTCAACAGGAGATATAAAATATTATTAAAGCACATATTAACATTTCTCTCCAGTTATCCCTCCTAAATAGGTGGGCAGAAACTATGAAGATGTTTTGCCAAAAAGGAACTTTTGACATGGATGCTGGTGGCTGCCAAGATCCCTATGGCACAACCATGGAAATAATTTTTAAAAATCTGAATATATCCTTATGCTATAAAAATCTTGGGAATTAAGTAATCCTCTCCCCCCCAGTTTATACATTATGAGTCTCTAAGGGACAGGAAGACCCGGATAATTTCTACTCAGTATAGTGGGATTTTAATTCCTACAGCTTTGTTTCCGATTTACAGGTATGCATCACCCACACCATCTAAAGAAATATGGTTATCATTAGTTTTGATAAGGGGTTATAATTTAGTATGTTTAGGTTTTGTATGCCCTGCCTTCAGTTCGACATTGAATTTCTGTTATTGTATACTTGTCTCTGCAGTTGAAAACTAAAAAAACAAAAAATTAAAAAAAGAAAAGAACACGAACAAAAATAATAAATAATAAACATTTTTATTTTATTTTATTTTATTTTAGACTATTTCATTTTTGAAATTAGCTAGGTGGCTTACAACAAATATATATAAAACCATACAGTAGAAACATATTAAAAAGATTAAAATAGTCATCAGTTAACCATTATGAAAATATGTATTCTTAATTGCCTGCATAGGCCTGGCAGAATAGAAAAGTTTTCAGCAGGTGTTTAAAAGTTAAAACAGAATAATCATAATGACAATTTTTAATTTCTGCCCTCCTCGGCTATAAAATAAAATAAAAGTGGCTTGAATGTCCTCGACTCAATGCAAGAGGACAGAATAGCACAGCCCCCAACCTAGGAAGCAGAATTAGCAATTCTGTGCACACCACGAACTTAGCTAAATGATGGTTCCCAAGGTATAATTTGTTAATTTTCTGTTTATATGTACTCAGTTGATACATCTTGCACTTCCATAAACGTCCACATTGAGAGCACCTTGCAGACATTGGAAATCATATCAACCAATTAAAACAATGCCTCCTGAAAGAACACAAAACAAAACCTAATGAGCAAAATGGCAATTAAACTCATGAAACAATTATGCCATAAAACAGTGACGTTCGACTAGCACAATATTAAAAACCACAGGCCTGTAAACATGAAACGCCCGCTTCAATAGATGGCTTTTCTAAGGTTGTCTAAATCGGAAAACAAAACAAGACAGAAAGTTGTGTGGCGTTTCTGAGGACTCACCTTTTCGAAGCCCAAGGGCCACATTACCATCTGGAGAAACCTCCTGGGGGCCGCATGCCGGTGGTGGACGGGGCCAGATGAAAATGTGGGCGGAGCAATGCATGTAAACATTACCTTTGCACAGGAAGCTAGTTTCTACAAGCACCCTATCCTTCATCTGAGCCTGCAAAATGCATAATGGAATTTAAGGACCTGTTCCAGTTAGATCAAAACACTTGAGGGGGCAAAGTGTGGGGTGTGGCTTTTGAAGGCTCCCTAGGGACCAGACCGAGAGACCTGGAAGGTCACAATTCATACCCTGGGCCTCAGGTTCCCTCCCTCTGGCAAAAGCTTTCTTGAACTGTGGTCCACATCATCAGAGCAGAGGCAGATTTTGGCAATAAAGGTGCCTTGAGTGAGGACAAAATTTGGCACCCACCCATATTCCCCCCCCCCTTATTAAAAAAAAATCCTTTTGGAACAGCTGTGTCAGGGCAGATGTCAGGAGCAGGTCAGAAATGACTCACACAGTGTCAGCGAAGTTAGCTCTCTTTATTCAAAGAAACAAAAACGCTCAGGAGGCCAGGCCTAGTGAGCAGTTCTCCCCAGTGGATCTTGCCCCGATGAGGCAGTTGCGAGGACTTGAAGATCCCTGCCTTCCCACAGCTCCCCGAGTCTCCTCGCCCCCCAGGTCCTTCCCAATCGATCTGAGATTACGACGCCTTGTCTGTTTTTGCTCTGTCCTCTTCATACCCCTTCTGGTTCTAAGAGCCAGAGCCAGAAACATCTGGAGGCTCAAATACCTGTCACAGTGAGCTGCTGTCGGTTCTGTTACCTCCTTCGGGCCAGCCTGCAAAAGGCCCTGCACTACAGTGGTACCTCGGGTTACATACGCTTCAGGTTACAGACTCTGCTAACCCAGAAATAGTGCTTCAGGTTAAGAACTTTGCTTCAGGATGAGATCAGAAATCATGCTCCGGTGGTGCGGCAGCAGCAGGAGGCCCCATTAGCTAAAGTGGTGCTTCAGGTTAAGAACAGTTTCACGTTAAGTATGGACCTCCGGAACGAATTAAGTACTTAACCCGAGGTACCACTGTACACAGAAAATTTCTGCTGGGCAGCACAATGAGGATGCAATGGAGGCAGGAAAGTATGCCTTCTTTGCTGCCTTCACTGCCACTAGGTAGGCCCAATGTTGAGCCCTCACCAGTGTTCGATTGCATTCGACCGGAGTTTTCCTCCACTCGTGTCGGAGCCGTCTCCCAGTTTGTTTCCTCACCCTAAACTTTGGAGCATGCCAGGGGGCCAATAGGGCTCCACAAAGCAGGAGAGGGAGCTCAGCTGCGATCGTGTCAATGTCCTGAGCCATTCAGATGTTCCAGAGGTCGGTCAGGGCTTCGACAGGAGCGCCACTCATATCAGTGGGTGGGAAAGTGCTGAAAGCCTGAATCTCCACAGAAAGAGATCTGAGCTTGGCAAGGGACTGGTGTCACTATCTCCACTTTCAGATCACCCTCTTCCTGCCCAGTTGAGGAAACAAGGTCCGGAGTGTTATCTGCCACATGTGTTGGGCCGATGACATGTTGGGGAAGCCCCATGGTCGACATGACAGCCCCTGAACCAGTCGCCTTAGCATGGACATTGAAGTCTCCAGAACCAACAGTCTGGGAGTCCACAACATTGCCTCCGAAACCAGCTCTGTCAGCTCAGGGCAGGGAGACTGCTGGGCAGCAAGGCGGGTGGTAAACGAACAAAATCCCTAATCCGTCCCAACTGCCCAGTCCAGGAACGCACATTCTAGATCTCCCCTCAAACTGGAGAGAGCCTAGAGAATTTCTATAGGTTACAACAGCTACCCTTTCTCTCCTCTTGAGTCTGCTCTGATGCTGTACTGAATACCCAGGTGGGCACAGCTGGGTGAGACCAAGACCACTCTGCTCACCCAACCCAGGTCTCAGTGATACAATTCATATCGGCCTTCTCATCCACAATCAGATCATGGATGAGGTGGGCCTGACTCTGAGCAGACCTGGCAATCAGCCACAGACCTGAGGGCTGGCTGGTAGGACCGCTGCGACTTCTCAGGTTGGAGGAGGGGCTGGCACATGGCACAGTCACTAACTGCCTGTGCCAAGTGCCCCTTACCCAGGCTGACCCATCCCTCACCCCATAACTCCCCCTGCCCAGAGCCACTGTGATTGGGGTCACCCCTCATCTCCCCAGCTCCTCTCTTCCCAGGCACATCTCACATCTCCTAATCTAAAAAAAAACAACACACACAAGTTAAAAATCAGTTAATAATAATCTGTAACTGCCCAAACAACTAGGGCAACAGCAGTAGAAACCTCCAATAACGCCCCCCCAATAACAATACCCCAACCCAAAATCAAGGAAGGCTTTTTAAAAAATAAAACCAAGACAGTCCCAGCAAGGGAAGCCCAGGGCTTGCAAAAGCCACAGGGCAAATAGGGCGGTAGGTTGGCATTCTTGCTATGGGTCTGGGCAGCAGGATTATCCTGACCCTCTCGGTGCCGACTCAGGGCTTCTCCCCTCTTTGCTGAGTCATTCTGCGGAATCTTTTTTTCCTCTCCTCCAGACTGCAGCACTGAGCTGCTGGCTCCCGATGAAAACTAATGTGTCAGTTAATTGTTCTTTATGGCCCCGGTGCTTTCTGGCTTCATCCACACCGGATCCATCTGCAGAACAAGCGGCTTGTGAGGAGGAGGGGGGGGTTTGCAAGGAGCAGAAACAATCCCAGAGAGAAAGAGAGAGAGAGATGCAAGGGAGAAGAGATTGCAGCACCAGGGAGGGATTCCTCTCCCTCCGCCTCCCCCTTCCTGCTTCTCCCACACCCTGCTCTCAGCAAGCCAGCAGGCCGGAGATGAAATGCAGCAGGAAATCTGGGCCAAAGAGAAATGGTTAGATCAAATCTGCTCAATTCCTGCGGTGGCAGCGTGGTGCCTTGTTCTCAACAGAAAGTCCATCTCGTCTGTGTCTGGGCACAGCTAGGGGTGCATTCTGGAGCTCTGCAGCTTTCAGGTGTGGGGCGGCAACGGACCCAGCAGAAAGCAGCAGATAATGGGGGCAGGAGCAGACCAGCCCCAGCATCAGCACCTGGGACAGCATCCTGCCTGGGTCCTAAGCTTTTGCCAAAGGGTGGGCAAGACTGCCATGTACACGGTTACAGATTCTCAGCTTTTTAAAAGGATATTCTTTTCCACAACAGCATACTGCTTATTCACAGAGCAGCAGAAGCAGCTCCCAGGTTGCCAGGTGTCCTTGTGGGGAAGAGTCATAGCTCAGTGACAGAGCATCTGAAGGTCCCAGGTTCAATCCTTCCTGCACAACATCTCCGGTCAGGGCTGATAATTTGATGTCAAACAGATAAGCAACTCTTTGACTTTTAGAAGACATTTGAAGGCAGCCCTGTAAAGTTTTTTAATATATATAATGTCTGATATTTTATTGCATTTTTATATTTTGCTGGAAGGAGCCCAGAATAGCTGGGGCAACCCAGTCAGATGGGCGGCATATAAACAATATCCTCCTCCTCCTCATCATCATCATATCCCCTGCCTGAAACACTGGGAAGCTGCTGCCAGTCAATGCATGTTGAGCTAAATGGACCAATGATTTAAGTATAAAGCTGTGTTCTCATGGTTCTGTGATTTAAGAAAGATTGCAAAACGACACATCCTCTCTTGTTAAAATCAAGGCCGGCAAACTGTTTCTGGTTTCTTCTCACCAACATATCAGGCACGCAGAAACACCTGTGAAGCATGGAATGGTCATGAACATAAGAAGCCCAGAGCATAAGAAGAGCCAGTGCTGGATGAGGCCAATGCCCCCCCCCCAGTCCAGCATCCTGTTCTCACAGTGGCCAGCCAGATGCCCCTTCTGGAAAACCCACAAGCAGGACCTGAGCACAAGAGCCCTCTCTCCTCCTGAGACTGCCCCAGAGTGAATGTGTTCCTCAGCAGATGGACATGTTTCCCACCCCTGTTCATGGGCCTTGGGTCTTGTGATGTGAGATCCTTCAGCTGGAGAGGGCGAGGACAAAGCATAGAACCAGGGATGGCCTGGGATGGGCATTGGCTCTGCAGGGTTTCAGACATTAAGGACAGACCCTACTGGGAGATGCTATTGAGGGGTTTCAACTACTGGCACTGCAAAATGGCCATTTCTCTCTCTCTCTCTTCCATGTCACATCCTGTCAATGGTTCCTTAGGCTGGGAAGAGCTGCTTGCCTTTGATTTACTCTGCAAGCCATGCAGACTTCCCTCAGCCGCTCCTCATTGGCTGCCGATCTCTACGAGTGCTTTTGGGGCCACTACACAATGCACCTCCACACCCCCGTCCTCAGCCATCTCTCCAGCTCTTGCACTGCAGCAAATGCAGAGAGAGAGAGAGGGAGAGACAGCTGGCTTGCATTGCAGTCCTCAATTAGTATGACTTGCAAAGCAGACTGGCGATTCCACTGCAGTCTCGGGGGTTGCAAACAAGGCTTTCCAAAGCACATACACCAGGATTGCTCTGCTGCTGCTGCTGCTTGTTGCTGCTTGCTACTGCTGCCAGGATGCAGCAAGGCCCCAGCCAGCAGCCCCAGAAGATGGACGTTTAACATGCACAACACAGAAAAGGACGGTGGTGGGTCCCTAGTCCTGCAGAGCCTGCAATCTCTTGCAGGTGAGAGACCTGTTTTTGACTTTCAGGGTGACTCAGGGCCCCTTACCAGGTCTTTTGTGCAGGGATGCAGATCTCCTGCACCCCCCCTCATATTTTACCCCTCCCTTTTTTGCTTTGCTTCTAAGATATTGGATCTGCTGCAAAGCTCAGTACCTCCCAGTAGCTCACCATCATCATCGTTTCTTCTTCTTCTCCTCCTCCCTTCCCTCTGCTTCTGCTGCTTTGCTCACAAAGCGATATATTGAGCTAGTGTGGCATAGTGGTTAGAGTGTCAGACTAGGACCTGGTAGAGACCAGGGTTCAAATCCCCCCTCAGTCATGAAGCTCATAGGGTGACTGGCTCACTCAGTGCAGACTACCTTGCAAGGTTGCTCTGGGGATTAAATGAGGAGGGGGAGAACCCTGTGTGCCACCTTGAGTTCCTTGGAGAAAAAGGTGGGAGATGATAGATAGATAGATAGATAGAGCGGCTGCCATCTCTGCTCATGTTCCTTTCCTACTCCTGTTGTCATGCAAATCCAGGATTAAATGATGCAGCACAACAAATGCTCCAATGGTGACTGTATGATGACATGTTTATGTACATCTTGGTTAGAGGATCACACTAGTGTAGGGAAATGTCTTGGACCCAAGGAGCCAATTCTTCCCATCCTCACCCCACAGGCCAAATTTGACAGGTTGATGAGGCCACACACCTATCAGTCATTGGACATCATTGTAACACCACCCACTGTCCCGCCCACCTGTCAAAGTTAGCTGGGGGGGGGCAGGGGTCTGCCAGTCTGCCTCACCAGTGCATTCCCTGAGGGGAACGCACTGCCGATGCAAAACCCAGTAGGATCGAACCCCCTCACCATTCTGCAGTTTCACACAGTGACTTCAGTCGGTTGACAGTGGGCGTGGTTGGAAATGGCCTCATGGGCCAAATTGGACCTGTTGGCAGGCCAGAATTTGCCTGTGGGCTGGAGGTTCCGCACACCTGGTCCAGGATTCAAAGCCCCACTTAGAGATGGGGTATCCCATCATGGTCATATAGGTCTGCTCTGTCCTTCTCCCTTCCATCACATGCTGTTCCAGCCATTGTACCCAATGAAATCCACCAGTAAAATACACATTCTGCATGCATCTTTTAGGGAAAACATTTGTTTTTGCATGCACATTCTATGCACTGAAAATGCGTTGCTAAATGTGGAGGGGTGCATCATCTAGCTGGGAGCTTTCTGTCCTTTTGTCTGTCTTGTGAATGCCATACTGCTCTAAATCCTCTGCAGGCTTTTATTTTGGCTTCCCTTAAGTGCGCTGTTTCACTCTCAGTTCAGCGATCGTCCCCTGGGGTTTGGCAGGGCTGAATTTCTAGGATGATTGCGGTAGGGGCGTGCCTTGAAGGTAGGTGGGCTGACAATCTCCCACCCGGTCTGTCTGGTCTCCACCTGCGATCCTGTCACCCCAGCAGCTGGCCGATTGCTGGCTGCCTCTGCACCTCCTCTTCCTCGATCATCTAATTGGGACACCGCTTTGTCACTGTTCAGTCAGCTGTACAGGAGACCCGGGTGGAGACAGATGTCCAGCCTGTTTGACCCTGCATTCCCGCCATGCGCCGTGATGGTGCAGGAGGACAATTCAGAGTGCCTTTCTGACACGGCGTTGACAATTTATTTATTTAAAGAGTTTATATACCGCTTAATTGACATCACCTCTCAGTGGCTTACAAAGATAGGATACAAACAGCAGCTAGAACTTATGAAATTGGACATCAATGCTTGCTGGAATTAGGGGGGGGGGAATCAGGAAGTTCCAGATGTCCAACAAGGAGGGGGCTGTCAGACCACAACTGGAAGGGAGTTCTGTAAAATTGGGCCAACAGTATTGTTACACGCCACCCCAATCAATGCGCCAGGGTTTCCCAAACTTGGGTCTCCAGCTGTTGTTGGACTACACCTCCCATCATCACTAGCTAGCAGGACCAGTGGTCAGGGGTGATGGGAACTGTAGTCCAAAAACTGTTGGTGACCCAAGTTTGGGAAACCCTGCTCTGAGCAGTGAGGAACTCCAGGATGTGCTTCCCTTGAAATGAAGGTTAGTGGAGACTGTGGCGTCTTTAGGATATATGGAGGGGCTCATAGCATTAACACCTCCGTAGATCTTGCTTCCCCTTTAGGTTTCGAGAGGAGCCCCTAAGTCCAGCACGAAGCAAGCATTTCTCTGTGTCTCCGGCTTCTAGCCTGCTTCCAGCTCCCCCTCCTCCATTCAGGCTATTGTTCTTCTATCTAGGATCACATGGCCACCAGGTGATTATCCAAGTGAGGAAAATTAACTTGGGTGGCTTTGAAAATGGACAACTGTGTAAAGAAGCATTATCATTAAAACTGCTCGTAAAAAAGTATATCCTGTGTCTCATAATACAGTTATAAAAGGTTTGACTCTCCAGAGATCTTACAATAACCATGGCTTATGAGCAACTGTAGTGGCATGGGGGGGGGGATACACTTCACCAAAAAATGGACCCATATAGGACCACAATGATGTATTATGGTATTATGAAACAAGGAATTTGCCTTTCCTGCAAAGCCTTCTTACTGCAGCCCTGGAAGACTCCACATGTCTGTTGCATGGACTTATGGCTGGATCCTGCACCTTAATTAGGGTGCCAGACCTCCAGGGTTTGAATTTTCAGGTGGGCAGGAAGGGCGCCACTACCAAGAAGGCCCTTCTTGGCAGTTCTCAGCATATTCCTTTTCACCAGAGAGCTGTGGCCCAATTTCCCAGATATTAGATTATTTCCAGTGTTCATTTTGATGGCAGTGCAGTCCACGCATGCCTTTCTTAAAAGTGGTGCAGGCACTTAGCAGGAGTGTGATCTCTCTTGTTGAGAAATAATCTTTCCAGTTCCTGAATATTTTGAGCTTCGTCCAATTCAGTTCTTTGAAGGCTGCTTGCAGGGTGCTCCCTCCAGTGCTGAAGCACAAGGTTTGTCATCGCTTGACTATAGGGCTTTTTGCAAGGGTGGGGGGAGAACTTAATTTCTGGAAAGGCTTGGAGGCATGTGAGGAGAGTCCTTATACTCAAAGAGGTTCTGCCTTTTGTCCACCTCATGCTTGTGCATGAGACTTCACATTTCTTGTCTCCTTGTTGAAAAATGTCATGTAGGAAAGCAACTATTTTAATAATCATATATAAGAGGGGCACAATGGTGTAAGGCTTGCACAGAAGGACTCAACACTGCAGCATTTTGTTGTTGGTTCCATATACAGCTATTTCCACATTATTTTATGTTCTTGTATATTGATTTGTAACTCTAGAAGATCCACTTGTCTTTCTCTTTCACTTGAGTCTTGTTCTGCCGGACGATGGGTTTTTGCTTGTACTGTACTTATATACCGTATCTGGGTATTTTGGGAGATAGGACATTGGCTATATTATTTGTCTCTGAATGCATGTTGCTGGGAATCACAAGTGTGGAGAGTGCTGTTGCAATTTGGTCCTGCTTACAGGTTGGGTAAGACTAGGATCACATTCACACCATGCATTTAAATTGCATGGCTTCCCCATAAGAATCCTGGGAACTGTAGATTGTAATGGGTGCTGGGAATTGCAGCTTTGTGAGGGGCATACTATACTTCTGGGATTCTCTCTAAAAGTGCTTTTAAATATGATTTCCATACATCGGATGTACAAAAATACATGCCAGATATGGAAAACAGGGTTTGGATTGGATGAGGCTTTGTCTTCTTCAGAAATGGACTTTGTCCTATTACTTCTCTTTTCTTCTTTCCGCTGAAATGTCTGTATTATGATTTATCAATGATCCCGTGTTGGGAAGATACTTGCAGAGGGTGGTTTTTTTGGGGGCGGGGATATATTGTTCTTTTTGTTCTTGTATATTTGAAAACTTAATAAATATAATTGAAATAACGATTTCCATGTGTTTTGAGTATGCAGTATGGATGTGACTTAAGGCAGGAGAGATTAGTGTTTGAATGATACCCAATGAGTGGCTTTGGGTGGACATTCTGTATCAGCCTAACTTGCCACAGTGGGCTATTGTGAGGACAAAACTGAGCTTCATTGGAAGAAGCAGAGGGAAGGTTATAATGAATTTAAAATAATTAGGTTACTGTGACAGGACCAGTATTTTGTACTATAATCAATTTAATATGATTTGATTTAATTCGGATACTAACGACATGTTTAATATTTGCATCGACATGATGAATACATGAACTGCACTGATGTTAAGTTATACGTCACACACACACACATTGTGTGTCTGTACATATATGAACACAAAACTGTATGAATGTGCAGGTATATGTATATGTACGTATAAAGACAATACAGTATAGATATTTATATACGCATAAATACAAATTTTCGTACTAAGAGCGAGGCACGCGTTGCTTTATGGGATATGGAGGCTCCCTCTCAGAGGGCTTTCCCTCAGACTCAAAGCGTGCTTTCACACCCCAGGACAGAGAGCAAACTACAACTCCCATGGTGCCCTTCGCGTAGGCGGTGGGATGGTCTTTGTGAGGCGGTGGGGGTGTGAGCGAGGAGGGAAAGAGAACCGCGCGGCGGTTTGGCGCCTCTTTCTTTTCCTTTAGAAGGCAAAGGAAAAAAGGGCGGGCGGGAGGAGCGCGCGGCTCCAATAGGGGCTCTGGTGGGGAGAGGGGGAGGCGGAGTCTACGTGCTGCGGGAGGATCCCTCAGAGGAGGGGAGACGGGAGAGGAGAAATAGGGGCGCATGCGCACGCCGCCCGGGTGCAGGCGCCGCAGCTACTACAGCCCGCTGTTGTTGCCGTGCGAGAGAGCGAGAGCAGTAGCGGCGCGAGCGAGAGGGGGGAAAGAAGCGAAAGTCCGTCTCGCGCTCAGGGAACAGTGGCGGGAGGAGCAGCAGCAGCAGCAAGCAGCTTAACCGCCTGCTTGCCTGCTTCGCGCGCGCCCAGCGTTCGGCCGGCCCTGATTGGCGCGCGCGCCTGCCTCTCGTTCCATTGCCACCTTTCCCTCTTTCCTCTCTCTCTCTCCCGTTCCTCCTCCTGTTTTGTTTTTGCGTTTCTCTCTCACCTTCAGCGCGCGGTCGGGATAAACGAGAGATAACTTTGCTGCCATTATTACTACTGTTATTTTGATAAAAGTCCAAGCCAAGAATTAAAAAGAAGAAGAAAGATGGTGGACCGCGAGCAGCTGGTGCAGAAAGCCCGGCTGGCTGAGCAAGCCGAGAGATACGACGACATGGCGGCTGCCATGAAGAACGTGAGTCTCTCCTCCTCCCTCCTCCTCCCGGTTTCCTCCGCTGCTGCTGCCGCCGCGGCCGCCGCCGCCGCAGAAGGGCCTTCCCTCCTCCTTTCCCCCTTTCCCCTCCCTCCCGTCTGCCTCCTTTGTTGCGGGGGGGGGGTGTGCCACCCTTTTTTATTGAGAGAAGGGGGGGGTTGAGATTTTTTTCCCTCTGGGGTGAAATTTCTGGGAGATATTCTTAAAAGGGGGGATTCCCAGCTCCCCACCCCAATTTTCCATTTTTTATTTTTTATTAGTGGAGGGGAGTAGGATGAGTCTGCTGGTTAGTATTCTTCATTTAGTGGGTCAGATAATTCACCCCTCCTTAATGTGCATAAATATATTAAATCAAAATGTTAACATACAGTATTGATTATCATTGTAAATTAAAATAAATTACGTTAACGTGTAGAATATATTGCTTCTGGTGGATATTATTGGAGGTAAGTGAGAGAATTTGCAACCGTTCCCCAGATTTGTTCAGTGACTGAAGGAGGATAACGTGCCTTTTCTTTCTTTTGACACAGGGAGGGGGCATTTTTGGTAGGGTGAGATAATTTTGTCTTCCTCACACCATATATTCATTTATTGGATGGGGAGAGCGGTGGTGGCAATTGACAGGGTTTTTCATTATTAAGAGAAATGGGAGAAATGGACTCATATTAATTTATTGGGAGGGGGAGATCAACATATTGGCAAAAAAAGAAAGCTGGGGGGGGGGGAGAGAGAGAAATGGACATGTTCTCTGAGGAGAGTGTATGCTATGTATTATTTCTTGCACAGAAAATGTGTTTATTTTTGAGTAGGGGACCAATGCACTTATTTAATCCGCATGCTTCAAAAGCATAAATGCTTTGATTTGTGGTGGTGGTGGTAAGCAGGGGTCTCTTTTTCTCTGTCTTGAGGGTGGGAGAAATAATTCATACAAAGGGCAAAGGGAAGAAATTAAAGGGTGGGGGGAATGTTTCCACAGAAAATCCCCCCTCCCAATTTTAGAATGTATTTAGATTTTCTGTCTGCTCCATCCCAAATTAAATGATGGCTAGAGGAAATGCCATTGATGAATTCTCTTCATTTTGAAAGGGGGGGCAGGTGCTGCAACTGGCTCTCTATGGAGGCATTACTCTCTGTGTGTGTGTGTGTGTGTGTGTGTGTGTACACACACACACACACACACACACACACAGAGGTCCTTCTTGTCCATCCCTTTCCTTGCCCCGTACAGAAAATGCTTTGGGGAGTGAGTAAGGAGGTTTCTTCTTCTCTTGTCACTCCCATTCTCCACCCCACCTTGCAAGCATTTCCCCTGGGAGGTAGAAATGGCCTTGCAGAGCCAAGCCCTGAACTCTTCTCCTGCTCCACCATGCCTAGAGCAAAAAGAGATTTGCTCTCTCTTCCCCATGTGCCCAAAGGATAATTCCCCTGCTTGGGGTCAGTGTCATCTTTAACCATCACCACTGGACCTCACACACACAGATATCCATACATGCTGCCTGCATTCATATTTTGGTAGGGAAATGCAGCTTCAAAAGGTGCCTTAAACAATAAAAGCAGCATTCCTGGAATAGATGCCCCTCCCTGAGTAAGTGTAATGGGAAGGGAACATGATGCTCCCCCTCCCCTCCTGGAGATGCTCCTCCCTAAAGTTGCAATTCCCCCCTTTTTACAGGGATGCTCTTTCCTGTCCTTTTCCATGTCAGTCTGTCCCTGAAAATGCTTGGCCACCCTATGCATCCTCTCTTAACATCTTACACTTTGCTTGGTCCCTGCTTCCCCAGATTTCTCATTTATCCCTTAGGGCATAGTGCCCCCCATTGAAATGTCCAGGTACCATTTTGACCCCCTTGGGTGGCTTTTTTCCAAATGCTGCTCTGGGCTTAAGGTGCTCTCAAATCCCCTCTTCCCCTGGAGTACCTTCAGTGTTTCAGAGGCACCTTACACACCAAAAGGCATGTGCTTCTATTTCAGGTCTGATGGGGGGGGTTGCTTTGTAAGATTAGGCGCCATCCTCTTTGGACGAAGTAAAGAGGGTGTCCTCTTTTCTGCCTTATCATTGGGCCTAGTTAAAAATGGTTTCTCTTCTGCTTTGAGGGAGAGAAGTGGGGTGGTGGCGATGACAGTGCAATTTATATATGGGTCCCCTCTTGTTTCACCCTGTTGGAGGAAAAAGTGAAGGACAGAGTGTAACCTGTGCTGTGTCCTCTGCCCCCTCTTTATCTCTCCCTCCCTGGTGCTTGGGCGGTGCCTTTCCCATGAATTCATCTGCTGTGCCCTCCCTACCCCCCCCAACCAACCCCACCCACAATCACCTACCATGCCCTCTCTTAATCTGCCTCATGACAGGGCAAGGAACTGACTTCATTGCAAAGAGCTGGCCTTAAGATTACATTTTGGGGGGATGTAAATGATCTGCAAGGCTTCCACCCTATCTTAACACACTTTTGCAGGGTGTTATGGTATTACAGGGAGAAAGCTCAAATCAGATATGTAGGTTACCCAGTAGGCAAATCTTTCCCTAGGGTTATTTCTCTCTCCCCTCACCCCGTCCACTATTATACATTATTCTCTCAGGTGAGAGAAAGGCGTGCAATTCGGAAAGACTGGTGACTTCAATCTCTAGCAATCTTAGTATTTATCTAGGTTAGCTTTTCAAAAAGGGGCTTAAGATAGGATGACGTGCTGTTAATTTTTATGTTTTAAAACGACAGCTGTAAATGGAACAGTTCTTAAATTGTGCAACTAGGGTATTTTTTTAAAAAAAATACAGGTGGCCTCTTTGAGTGTTCAATAAGTAAAAGGGGGGAAAAGAGAGAAATCTTTGATGTGATCTTGCAAACAAAGCGATCGTAGGAGGCAGTATCAAGTCATTCCAGAAGATTCTGCATTTGTCATATTGCAGAGAGGCTAGACTGGGTGGAGAGAGGGAGGGAGGGGTTGCTTTAAAGAGGAGAACGGTTCTTTATATTTGTCTTGTTAGTCAGGTCTGAGCCTTTAAGAGAAGCCAGCGTGGCCTCTGTCTCTGATGAATAGTGAATACTGATCCAGAATTGTCGCAGTCTTGCCTGGGATGCTGCTCTCTCTCCCTGATTGCACCATTTTGTCGTAACCGTTCGTTTGTCAAGCATGTGAAACTGCTGAAGCTTAGCTAGGAGCAGAAGAAGATGCAGCTAGCAGCATAATTAGGGTGGGGAATCAGCCTAGTGGCACGGTAGTGCTGTGTTAATATTTGAGCATCCCTCTCTGCAGGATGATTTGATGTCAGTCAGTGCTTACAGAGTAATCTCACTGAATGCAAGGGGTAAAACTCTGTATTTTAAGATCTGTGCATTTCATTTTATGACTACCTGAAGACTGATACTTTCAGCAACCCTCTATTTCTGTTGCTTTATTGCTGTAATTGCCTTAAATGTACCTTAGCAAATAAATCTGTGTAAAGAAGTAGAAATGCTAATCTCTTCTAAAACAGTAGCTTGGGATGTTACAGCACTTCGAGTCCAGCTGTGTTAGTATCTGGGTTGGGGTTTTTTGGGAAATCTTTGCTCACTGCTTCCTCCTAGGGCCAACACAAAGATCTGGCCTGCTCTACTCAGAAAAGAAAATTTAAAGCCCACCTTAATGGACCGGGGCTGAGTTAACGCTTGATATTTTTCTCCATCTCCTTTTGCCACTGTGCAACACTATTTCCCTCTACCCCACTTCCAGCTGTGTGGGAGACTTATGACCTCGCACTCATTTCCGTAGCAACTCAATGATGTCACGCATAAGAGTAGAAGCTGCAGTGCACCCAGGTGGTAGCAGAGAGTGTACAAATGGCATTTGTCCAAGGTAATGCAGAAATGTAGTGATTGAATTTGGATTGACACCTCTCCTGTTGGAATGGACAGTGGATTTTAGGTCCTCATTCACTTCTGCTTTCGCAACTAATGCACTTAATTGTCTTTATTGCCATCTATACCGTAGTTAACCATTCACTTTTTTGCAGTAGGCATTCATTATTAGGTCTCTTCTAACATCTCCCCAAAATTGCTTCTCCACTGCTACAGTTAAATGCACCCACAGCCTAATAGTCTGAGCCTTTAGACCAGGCATAGGCAAACTCTGGTCCTCCAGATGTTTGGCACTGCAATTCCCACCATCCCTAGCTAAGAGGACAAGTGGTCAGGGATGATGGGAATTGTAGTCCCAAACACCTGGAAGGCTGGAGTTTGCCTATGCCTGCTTTAGACTATATCCTGATTGTAGTTTGTGGTTACTTTCTAAGACAACTTGTCAACATGGGCAACTATGGCTTATTGAAGACAGTGCACAAAATCATGCTGCTGGCGTGTGTCCTCTTTTACCTGAATGTAAGAAGAGCCATGTTGGACCAGACCAAAGCCCATCTAATCCAATGCCGTGCTTCGTACAGTGGTCAACCAAAGGAAGGCCACAAGCAGGAGCTGAGCACAACAGCACTTTTTTCACTGCTGAATGCCCAGCAGTGGGCATTCAGATGCATGCTGCCTCTGTTCCCTGAAGGTAGCATACAGTGATCAGGACTGGTAGCTCTCGATAGCTTTATCTCCCATGAATCTGCCGAAGCATTAATTTGCTGGGTAGTGTGTATGTACTGTCCGGATGGAAGAGCTCAGAAGCATGACCCCCTCTTCAAGACTTTGCTGCATCTGCTGGCTGGTCAAATATTAAGGCAGTTGGGTTAATATTCGCTGCCACGAATTGTCCTCTGCTAAAATGGAAGGACCACAGCATACATTCTCCTGCCCAGACAGTGCCATTGGCAGAATTTCCTTAAGCTAGCAATTGGCACACTTGCTAGTCTAAAAGATACCAGGGCCTGCATTTAAGGTTAATACAGTTTAGTTTGTCCCTTAGCACACTTGGCAAGTGCTGGTTAAAAGTACCTCTTCAGCCTTGCCTTTGACGCTTGAGATGTGTTTATTTGGGACCCACCTTATTTCTGTGATTGCAAGTTGCTTTAAACTGTTTATAACATTCTGTGTTTTAATTGTTGCAACCCACCCTGGGGCCTTAGGTAGAGGGGGGTGGGGAATAAATCGTTGTTGTCGTTAAAGGTTGGGGGCCTGCCATTGCTTGCAAGATTCTGATTTGCTTTGAGTATAAAAGGTGATAGCTGTTTTACAACTGGAATGAAAGGGTGGTTTGTGCAAGAGCCTTTAAACTGAGAAGGTTGCCCACCCCCAACCTCAAGAAAAATCCCCCAAGTTTTAGAATCTAAAATTTAGAGGCATGATATGTTGAAAGCATGTTTGATGTGGATGCATCAGCAGTTCTGCTTCAGGATCGACTCCCATGGCCTGCCATACAGCTGCCTATTGCAGGATGCCTAGATCAATATCCATTAGTTGTAATGGAGATAAAGCCTCGCCCCACCCTGACTCCTTGCAGTCCCTCTAGAGCTGGAAGTCTTCCCAGCTCCTAGTTAAAAAGAACTGCACCATGCCTAGGTGTGACATCTAGCTTTGATGTGCTCTAGCTGGATAATTTATGGAATTTATTCAGATTTCATTCAAAAGTGCAGGGTTAATTAAAGACCAGGGGCCTTCATTTTTTTAGTATCTCTGCCTCTGAAATAAGGAAATGCAGTCACTGCTAGTTTTGCAGAGTTGTTGTTTTTTTGTACGCATTAAATGTCAGTGTCCTTTAAACCAGTGGTCCACAGACTGGTGCTGGTCTTCAAGGCATTGGGCTGCTGGTCCAGGGCAGCTCCACCACAACCCAGATTGGGTGGCATGTTTCAGGAACCAAATATGGTACCAGTCCCTGGGGTATGGGTGGGTATTGCTGGTCCACCACATTGGATAGTTTGAAAAGCATTGCTTTATACCACAATGAGATAAAATCTTAACAGGTTTCATTGACCTCAATACTAGTACCACATCTTGATTCAGCCTCCTACGTTCAAAGCTGTTGTTTCAGTGTATTAGTTGCTTGCTTCACCAAGTGTATAGAGATTTATAAAGATTTAAAACCTTAAAAGCCTATTTTAAAATCAGGGAGGAGAAGAGAACCATTGCAGTGCAGTAAAAGCCATACAAAAATTATTACTATTATTTATTGAATTTTTATATTGCCCTATATACCTTAGGACAAATCCCTAGAACAAACCCAGTAAAACAGCACCTGAAATGTTGCCGTAAATCTTAACCAATATTAGTGGCTAGTCAGATCACCTAAAGGTGCTCCCATATTTCCAGCGTTTGGGAGAAAGTGCTAACAAGCGATACTCATCCTTTGGGATGAGAAGTACGAGGAAACCTTTTTCGAATGTTTCTCTGTGGCCAAGTGTCCAAAATGTAATAATAGCATTAGGGCAAAGTGTGATGTTACAAGTGACCTTTAATGCACCCATACGCCGAGAGCGCTGCAGCTCTACAAAGATAGATCAGAAAGCTGCCCTTTGCGGCTACCAGTCCGTTAGGTCAGGAAGCAAAACGCCACGGGGAGTGGCCAGCCTTGGCCGCCAGCCAGTGTTTCATTCTTGCCAGAATGGGATCGTCTATGAAGATGAAAGTTCTCTGAGATGGAAAACCTTCAGAACTTTCTTTCTGTGTTGAGAAGTCAGTTGAGGCCCTGGGTAGTAGGAACACATTATAGGATCACTTCCCTCTTAAGAGTAACCAGTAAGTAGATTGTATGGATGAAGCAGTGATTGTGAACAAGAAGTCTTCTACCCTGCCCAAAGATGCCATTATTATTATTATTATTATTATTATTATTATTATTATTATTATTCCAAGTTGGGATTCAGGACAGCTTGCAACATTTAAAAACATGATAAAATGCAAAGTAATAACAAACTAGCTAAAAGCAGTAATTAGAATACATCAGAGACAAGCAATTTGCTCTGACAGCAGCCCCCAGTGGTCAGCCCTGTCTGCTTCTCAGTTTCCAAAGGCCTGTCTGAGCAGGAAGGTTTTAGTCTGCCAGTGGAAGGATAGCAAAGAGGGAGCCAGTCTGACTTCTCTTGGGAGGGAATTTGATAATACCAAGAGCAGCCACAGAAAAGGCTCTTTCCTGTGTCACCCCTAACCATGCCTCTGATGTTGATGGGACCGAGAAAAGGTGCTCAACTGAGGATCTCAGCACCTGGGCAGGTTTATATAGGGAGGCCTTTTAGGTCATCTGTTGCTGGGTAATTTGAGGGAAAGGTTTTTGTGTAGATGAAGAGGGGGGGAAATAGTTGCAAAGTCAGCTTGACTTTATGTGGTTTCTAAAAATGGCAGTGGGTTAATTATTTAATGCAGGAAGATGGCAGGTTTGGGTTTTTGAGGAATGAAGGCAACCAACAGCAACAGTGACTGGCCTGGTCTAGCGATACATTTTATCCACTTGGTAGCATTGTTCCTTTTTAACATTTCATGCTTTAGCTGTGCTGAAATGCTCCGTTGTCCTGCAGGCATCTTTAATGTTTTCATAGTTTGCGTGACATTCTGTAGGCTGCACTGTCGTGTCTAACCTACTGATGTCACTCTGTTGAAATGAATGCTGAACAAATATGGAATTTAGCTTCCCTCCAGCTATGTAGCCCTGGTTCTGCAGATCACAAAGCTTTCTGGCCTTTGGTGTCTTGATACTTCAGTAATTGGTCATACCTCTAGACCACGATGGCCCAAAATCTCAATACCAAGTAGGCCGCAAGAGTCCTTCAACATGGAACCTGTGGGCCTCGTCTTGTGAGGGGAGGAGTAAGGCCAAAATTGGATGCCCCAAGCACCAGGCATTTGGAAGGCAGGGTCCTAGAGTCCTCCCACTTTCTCCCCAAAGCTGGGGAAGTGCTAACTAGACTTTGGGAAGGAGGTGGGAGGACTCTAGGACCCTGTTAAGAGTCCTCCTACCTTCTTCCCAAATCCCAGTGCCAAATGTTTCTGAGGGCCGCCCAAAAAGGCACCAAGGGCCACATGTGGCCCCTGGGCAGCATGTTAGACCACCCTGCTTTAGACAGCAGCCTCACTTGTGTGCCCCTTTCAGCCAGGTATATTGAGAGGAACCCTTGGCTCTCCAGATGTTGCAGAGCTACAGTTTGCATCATCCCTGGACATTGACCATGCTTGCTGGACTGGGGGGAGTTTCAGTTCAGCAACATCTGTAGCACCAAAGTCCCCCCCCCCACTTTAACCCATAGCTGTGTGTGTACCTTTAAAGCATAGCTAAACTTAACAGTGGTTTAAAGTGACATGTCTACTGGGCCCTTATGTTGGGTGGGCCAGAAGAACTGCAGCAGACTGTGCTGAAAGGGGAAGCACTGGTCAGCTCCTATTTAGGTAGAATGCAATATCCTAAATTGATTCCTCAGTATGATACAGCATTTGCCTTTTTACCTGCTATATTCTCACCCTGTCTGCACATGGTTCTATTGGGTGGCTTTTGATTGCTCATTCTTTGTTCCCGTTCTACACTCTGAACCTTTCAGTGAACAGGAGGAGGAAGAGACCTCCCTAATATGTTAACTTTGTTATTAGCAAGAGCATGAGATGCTTCTGCAAACTAATGAACAAGCTTGAGAGAGCTGATTGTCTGCTTCAAATTTCAGAGTGACATTTTCCCTCCCCCCCCCCCCCGCAATGGACTATCAAACCCCTAGAAATGGGTTTCAGAACTGCCTAAGTTTTATTGGGCATATGTATAGCAATCTTTTGCCTGGAAGTGTGGGAAAGGACGTACCAAAATACATAAGCTTTGAGCCTCATGTTGAAAACACACAAGCCTTGAGAATTGTTGAGAATTCCTGACATTAGAATATCTGAGTGGCACAGAAATCTGCCCAGTTCCATATTGTTAACATCTAGTGTGTCAGCTCAATTAAACCTCTTGTGAATATAAAATCTTGGATGTATCTTACTGAATAATTCACTTTTTTAAAAAAAGGGTTCAGGGCATTCTAAACTGTAGGCCCATTTAAGTGTGTGCTGGATGCATACATAAATGGCATCTGTGGAATAAAATGGAAGCTTCTGTTTGAAGTGGCATCAGTGTTAGAAATCAGCCAAGTGCGTTTTGCAACAGGCGTCGTTCCACTTGCGACCATGTGGAGATCTCTGGATGCCAGATTGGCAACTGACGTCTCCATCTGGTTGGCTTCTCCAGCTTTCTTAAGCAGGTAAGCAGAAGAGTTCATTTATTGCATTTATATCCCACCTTTTTCTCTAAGGAGTACTGGTTCACTCCCCTCCTTTGTTAATCCTGACAATGAGGTAGGTTAGGAGGCTGTGAGTGTCTCCAAGGTCACCCAGTGGGGATTTGAACCTTGATCTCCCAGGTCCTAGTCTGACACTCTCATCACTATAGCACACTGGCTTCCTAGAGTCCTTCTGCTGTGTGGCAGCTCTATAAATCAAGTAGCTAAATAAATATGGGGAAAGCAACGTGTCACTTAGAGAAGGATCTGAAATCTTTCCCTTGAATTGGTTTTATTCTGGATTGTTGTATTTGATATTTTAATGTGCTGTAAACCGCATTAAGGTCTTGTCTTTAAAATACAGAGTGTTAATGAAATGAATAGCAATAGCAACAACAAATTTCACTGGGGGGGAAATGGCGCCTAGGCGTTCTGCTGTGGCGACCGTAATTTAGGTTTAAGGTGCCATTTGGTGGTTAGCTTATACAGTGGTACCTCGGGTTACATATGCTTCAGGTTACATACGCTTCAGATTACAGACTCCGCTAACCCAGAAATAGTACCTCAGGTTAAGAACTTTGCTTCAGGATGAGAACAGAAATCGTGCTCTGGCTGCGCAGCGGCAGCAGGAGGCCCCATTAGCTAAAGTGGTGCTTCAGGTTAAGAACAGTTTCAGGTTAAGAACGGACCTCCGGAACGAATTAAGTACTTAACCCGAGGTACCACTGTATATCTTGAGTTTCCAACACTGAGTGCAATTGGTTGGTTTTAGAACTGACTTCTGTGTTCTGGCTGCGATATTGCTCACCCCTTAAAAGTGGAGCCAGGACCCACTTGGGATAAAGTCTTAATTTCTCAAACAGCTGATTGAGGCAGCTGCGCTGGTGCTGATGGGCGGGGCTCCCTTAGGGCTGGCAGGAGGACAAAGGGATGTAGGGGGCTGTGTTGCTTGAACACCTGAAGCCTGCCTGATCACCGAGGCACCGCTTGGCTTTAGCTAATGATCCAGGTCATAAATGTGCAGAGCCAGGCTATTAAGTGGAAATGTGTAGGCTTAAAATTATTATAGGCCATTGAACTTGGAGACTTTTACAGGCAGGCAGATTCCCTTCCCTTCTCCATAGTAACAGCACAGCTTAAAGCTTGAACAGAATATACTGCTGCATCTCTCCCCCCCCAAAAAATAACAAAAAATAATTGTCCTTCTCCTTCACCCCATCTGCCTCCCTCCCCTTTGGTTTCAGATAGTACATGGGTAAAGGTAAAGGGACCCCTGACCATTAGGTCCAGTTGTGGCCGACTCTGGGGTTGCGCCGCTCATCTTGCTTTATTGGCCGAGGGAGCCGGCGTACAGCTTCCGGGTCATGTGGCCAGCATGACTAAGCCGCTTCTGGCGAACCAGAGCAGCGCACGGAAACGCTGTTTACCTTCCCGTCAGAGCGGTACCTATTTATCTACTTACACTTGACGTGCTTTCAAACTGCTAGGTGGGCAGGAGCAGGGATCGAGCAACATCGCGGGGATTCGAACCACCGACCTTCTGATCGGCAAGTCCTAGGCTCTGTGGTTTAACCCACAGCGCCACACGCATCCCAGTACATGGGTAGAAGAGTCTAAAAAGCCCGGGACACAAATTTTCACAGCCATCTAACGGCTATGGTGCCCCATATACCAGAAGTCATGTTAACTCTGGAAGCATATACTTGATTCTGACCAAACTAAACCTCCTAAGCTAGCACTAGCCAGTGTGGTGTATTGATCAGAGTGTTGGATTAGGGGCTAGAAGACTAGGGTTCAAATGCTTTACTTTGCCTTGAAGCTCTCTGGGTGACCTTGGGCCAGGCACTGCCTCTCGGCCTAACCTACCTCTCAGGGTTGTTGTGCGCATAAACTGGGGGTGGGGACAACTGTGTACACCGTCTTGAGTTACTTGCTGGGATATGAATACTTCTGCATCTTTTTTCTTGCACCAGAGTCACAATGAGAGCTGAGCTACACTTTTTGGGAGTGTTCAGCCGCAAGTAAAAATAAAAAGGAAGAATAAAGCTGTCCATCAGCAATGACCACCAGCCTTGTAAAGACAGCAAAAGTTTCTAGCCTGTAAAGGTTTTACTGTCCTGCAGTGGTGGGGATCTCCTGTAGCAGCCTGGTGCATTTCTATGCTGGAGGAGGTTTATCTTTTTGATAGTCGCCCTCCCTTTTATATTGCACACAGAAGCGGTCAGTCCGGCCTCCCATCAGGTCGCTTTCCTGAGTGCAATTCCGGGTTTGGCTACCTGGCAAGTGCATAGATACAAGGTTTTCTTAGGCAGCAAGCAGATACTGCCTGATGGGTAATGCGAAAATGTCAGCAAAAAAAGCCAGATTTAGTCAAGCTTTTAACTATGCAATACTGTTGCTATGGAGAATGACTTGCTGGGCTGTTGTAGTCTTAAGTAAACACTTCCTCCTTCATTCGCATGACAGAACCAGTTGCTTGAATGAGCGCTGTGTCATAAACTGGTTGTGTGATCTCCAGCTTGTGCATGTGATAAAAGATGGTCTAGGCCAGGCATGGCCAAACTTTGCCCTCCAGCTGTTTTGGGACTACAACTCCCATCATCCCTAGCTAACAGGACCAGTGATCAGGGATGATGGGAATTGTAGTCCCAAAACAGCTGGAGGGCCAAGTTTGGTCTAGGCAGCTGACCCCCCCGGGGGGGGGCAGGCTGGTGATGGGAAGCAAATAACTTAAGAAGCATTGTTTTCAAGAAAAAGTGACAGGGGTTTTAGTGCAGAACAGTGTATTCTTCTCAGGCTGAAAGTTCCATACCAGTCTTATTAACCATGTGATGCTGACCAATCGTGAGACACCTTTGTACTGTTGGTGATCGTTTCGATGTTGCCAATAAGCAGATAGCCCTTGTAGGAATGGTGGAATTGGGGCATTCATTTGTACATAGGGAGGGTGGGTTCCTCCTCAAGAATGTCCCAAATAGACAAATGGTAATAAAAACAAGCCAATGCAAAATTGTGCTGTGACAGCTATTTAAATTATTATATGCCGTACCTTTACTTTTATTTGGTGTTTGCCCCCTGAGCCAAATGAATTTTATTAAACTTTTTTAAAAATAGAAATGGAAAACTTTCTGTGGAAAATAGTAGCAGTAAAAAGAAATGTAGTCATAAAAAAACACTTCTCCCTACCTCTGTGTGAATAGGAAAGTAAGAGGCAGGGTCTTGAAGGCAGCTGGCCAGTGAAAGCAGGTGAGCGTAAGAAAAGATTGGGAAGAGGGGAGATGCCTGGGGTGGAAGAGAAGGTATGGGGTGGGAAATGGCAGGAGAGGAGAAGGTCACATAGTTGGGAGCTGCAGAACAGCAGAACTGAGGAGGCTGGACCTCCCTGTAATGGATAACTAACCATACATTGTCTGCAGGTTTCTGTAAATGTATAGTAACATTACAGAATAGCAGAGTCAGCTGACAAGATCCAGCTCCTTATGAAGACCTTTGATGACGCAAGGGAACGTCTTGGTCCGTTTCGTGGAATCATGAACAGTGATGAACCTTGGGAGGAAATTCAGGAATCTCCCTTGGGAGAAAATTCAGAATTGCTCCTGAGAAGACCCTTAATCATAATTGGTTTCTGACACCCAGAGGGCTCATATGGCAGGAGTATGTATGGTCTGCTGTCACCCTGGTTATTTCATATCAAGTTGAGATGTTCCTTCAGACAAGCTGGCTATGTCTTAGGCTAGCTTCTGAACACTTTCAAGGGCAAGAAAATGTAAAGTGTGCTGCAGTGGTCCAATCCTTGGTAGTTGGCCAGAGGAATGACACTAGAAACACCGGTAGGTAGAGCATACTTCTCACTTTCCAGAGGTCCAGGCTAAAAGGGTTTCTCTGAAGTGTAGCTATGTTTTGTATTTCTTGGAATTTATTGTCTGTTTGGCTTTCATTGTTGTCCCCTCTCTTCGTTGACTGCTTAGCATGTTTTGGTATTAAGCAGTGTATATAAATATATAAAATAAATAATAATAAATAAGCCACACTAAATTCCCAGCTAGCAAACAACATAAAGCCACTACAGCTTTATTTTAAAGGCCGACTTTGCATGTTTTCTGGTTTTAAAACATTTCATAGTGTGAGGAAATCAAACAGCCAAGTACCCCGTTGTTCTTAAATAAGGTGGGTGTGTCTTGTAGCTGCAAGCTGAGTTTGGGGCAATTACTTCAGTTATTATTATTTCAGTTCACTGCCAACTTCAGTTTTGTTTTCCTCAAATCTCAGAATGCTCTTTCTGCTGCCAGTGTTTCTGGAAAATTAGGCCTCTAACCCTTTGGCAGTTCCCAAATTAACGCTCTCAGTATGAGGTCATATAGAATTCTGGGTTGGGTAGGGTAGATCAGATGCCATTAAATACCATGGTATGGGTTCCTAGAGCAGTGAATCAAGGTCTAAGTTTGGATAACTGACTAACTTCAGAATGAAGTCTCAGAGGATAAGACTTCTGTCAGTTAAGTGATAGAGATGCATGTGTGTGTGTGTGTGTATCATTTGCAGGTTTAGAAGAGGGTTCCTGTTCTGATCTGCATTAAATTCAGCTTCACCTCTTCCATTTGCAAAGGCAAAAAACTTCATGCTTCCCAAGTGATAAAGACCTGCATGTCATGATTCATTTTTCCTTGGTTCTGAACTTTCGAAATTGAGACAAGGCACTTCTCTGTTCAGGCAAGCTTCCAAATATTTTATTTAATGTACTCACTAAGTCTAATTCGCATGCTCATTAGTTAATGGTTAAATATCTAAGAAGTGTTCAGTCATATATTCATTATCCACTAGTTACATTTGTGGTTTAGTGGATTAGAGTCAGATTTAGTCGGGGCGACTTTGATTCAGTTAACTGCTTCACTACAAAATTCATGAGATGACTCTGCTTGATGCAGCCTCTCTTGGAATTAATTGGATAAATTGGGGTATCCTTCATCCCATCCACCAAAAGAGAATGGTGAAGACCATGAGATGTTTACTTGCCCTTTCTGTGATATTTGTCATGAAAAGTAGCAGTGAAAGTAAGAGCCATTGCCCAAATCATGCTATGCATGAAGGAATTTTTGACCTGCATATCTCAAGAGGGCAGAGAGGGAATTTTGTCTTGAAAAACTCAAGAGGTAGTAGACAGTAGCTGTGCTCAATGGACAAGCACTTGTCTCAGTATGGCAACCAATGTGAGGGACCAGCCCTTGGCTTTGGAAAGAACATATCTTCGAGATTTCTGAATTGGGAATGGGCTTTGATTTAAGCAACCGAGATCTGCATTTGCGATCTTGTAGGACAATGCAACACTAATTAGCACGGGAATTGTCACTTCATACGAATAGGTTACAATTGTTCTAATTGATTGGAATTTTGTCATTCAGGGAGAGAACTATTAAAATTACTCATCCCCTCTGATGGAATCAGTTGGCATGCTCGGGTCTGACTCATTCCTGCGCCTACTCATAAGTTCTTCAGATGTTGGTTTTCTGTCATGAGTGCATTTCTGCCCCTTTGAACAAAGATAGTAACTGTGCCAGAGGCCCTCAGTGTTTTCTAGGAATGGTGATCTTGAGGTGGAACAGGAACTCCCAAAAGCACGCTGTCTTTTCTCCTAAAAACACTTGATTGTAAGAATGTGCTTGCGGCAAGCTGCAAGAGCCTTAAAACATGGTCATATCCAGTGTGGGGGAATCATTTGCTGTAGGAACTCCGGTTAGAATAACAAAAGCAAAATGACTACACAAATATTAATTGCTGTTAATTGCCACCCTCTGACTGTGTGCTTGTACTCCTTTGAGCTCTGCTTCTCTGATCATGTGAGACTTCAGCTTTGCCGTTGCATCATTCTGTTGCCAGTGAATTAACACTCACCTGTTTTTATACAACTATCTCTTCGTATAACCTAATGCAGAGGAACGGCCTTCTCAAATTGACAGATGTAGCACAGCAGGCCGTAATAATAAGTCTTGCCTATGGTGTCAGCCCCTAGGTGCATGGATGCGAAACCTAATGAAGCGGAAGGCTGTAAAGATGGTAGGATCATAGAATTGTTGGAATTCTTCCAAGAGTTGGAAGGGACCTCAATAGTCATCTAGTCCAACCCCCTGCAGTTCAGGAATCTCAGCTAAAGCATCCATGACGGATGACCATCCAACCTTTGCTTAAAAGCCTCCAATGAAGGAGATTCAAGCACCTCCTGAGGGAATCCATTCTGCTGTCAGACAGCTCTTACTGCAGAAAGTTCTAACCGATGTTTAGTCCTTTCTTGTAACTTTAAGCCATTGGTTTGACTCCTACCCTCTGGAGCAGGACTAAAGAAGCTTGCTCCATCTTCCACGTGACAGCCCTTAAGATATTAGAAGATGGCTGCCATATTTCCTCTCAATTTCTTCTTTACCAGGCTGAACACACCCAACTCCTTCAAGCGCTCCTCATAATGCTTGGTTTCCAGTGGGTGCAAGTTATTGGTACCCACGGATTAACTTAAAATCCAAAAGCCCCCTGTTTATATTGTGGATCAGTTAACCCCATAATTATTGGGTCGCCTGCTTTGGGTGTGCATGTAGTTCCTCCCTGCACTGTGTGTGTGTGTGTGTGAGATTGTTTTGTTACTATGTTTTGATTTGATTTTATAATGAAATTATTTTAGAATGTTGTATCATTTTAATGTTGTTAGCCGCTCTGAGCCCGGCTTTGGCTGGGGAGGGCGGGATATAAATAATTTTTTTTATTTTTTTACTATTATTATAACGTATTTTTGTGTTTTTATATTGCAAATTGTCTTGGGGTCCTCTGATGAAGAGGGGTATAGAAATTTAAAATAATAATAATAATTGTGTGTGTGCAAAAGGCAGCAAAGCTGAGTTTTTATCATTCAGCGCATTGTTAAAACGATGGAGCTCGCTCCCACAGGTGGCATGGATGGCTTCCAAAGAGGGTTGGACGGATTCATGGAGGAGAAGGCCATTGATAACGTCTAGCCATGATGAAGGCTGTGCCGTGCCTCCGCAGTGGGAGGCATCAATGCTTCTGAAGGGCAGTTGCTGGAAACCACAGGAGGGGAGAGGGCTCTTGTGATCAGATCCTGCTTGTGGGTTTCCTACAGGCATCTGGTCAGCCACTGTGAGAACAGGATGCGGGAATCGACGGGCCACTGGCTTGATCCAGAAGGCTTTTCTTACATTCTTATTTTCTACATCATAAATGCCCAGACCATGGGTCAGCAAACTAAGGCCCACGGACCGGATCATGCCCAGTTGCCTTCTGGATCCGGCCCACGGATGGTCTGAGAATTGCTACGTGGATCTCCAGCGCGTGCCTTCTTTCCCTCTCCCTCACACAGTGGCAGCGCCTCCTTCCATAGATTATCACCGCAAAGGCTGCAGTTATTCCATTTGCTTTGCCTACTTTAAAACGGTTCATTCAAAACTTTTTACAGAATGTGAGTGAACTTAATGTCCTGCCAAAGTCTTGAGGCTTTCCCAAAAACAAAGGCCATCAAGAAACTTTGCATGAAGCACTTGTACAGGTGGAGAGAACTTTTGTAGTTCTGGTGGAGGTGAATTGACTATAACTGTACTCTGGCTAGTTACACTAAAACTCCCAAGACTGATCCCTCCTTGATTTGTCTGGGGAAAGAGTAGGATGCAGGCAGTTGTAACTTTAATAGTTCCTGAAATTAGAGCAGAAATCCCTTTGAAAGGGGGCTGGTAACTGTATCTCTGTGACAGGCTTAGCATCAGGCCATCATGTTGGACTCTTGAGAGATACTCAGTTACACAGAGTAGGATGCCAGGCTTGGCCGTTTCTCACCCAGTCCTTAAAGCTTTAGTATGTTCAGTACATTCATACCTCGGGTTACGAACGCTGCGGGTTGCCCGTTTTTGGGTTGCGGACCGCACCGAACCCGGAAGTACTGGAATGGGTTACTTCGGGGTTTCCGCGCTTGCTCATGTGCAGAAGCGCCGAATTGCGTCACGCTGCGGGTTGCGAACGTGCCTCCCGCACTGATCACGTTAGCAACCCGAGGTATTATGGTTTGAAACTAAACTGCTGATTGGAAAAGCTACTTTTCTGGTATACTTGTTATCCTGACAACAAAAAAGCACCAGAGGTCCCCTTGGGACTTTATTTGCCAGTGAACATGCAGAGCATTAGAGACATCCCAGTCATGCAGTTACCTGCCTGATGCAGAATAGCATTGTTATTATTTTTGGAGAAAACAGAGCTGCACGTTAATTTCTTGATGAGTTTATCTTCCGCTCCCAGAGTGTTGTTCTACCAGGCAGAGATCACTGTTGTTCCTGGACCTTCAAAGGGAGTTGAGTTCTGATGTGAAGCTAAACTGCAATCAGTTTTTTACCTAATGTGGGACTCAAACTCACAACCCTGAGGTTAAGAGGCTCATGCTCTACCAACTGAGTGTTGGCTGTCCAGATCTTGGGCGCATGTTCTCCCCTCTTCCACTCTGGTATGGCCACAAGGAGGATATTGGAAACATTTGCTTCCATTATCTATTCGCCATGCCTTATAAGTGCATCTGAACCAGAAACTGGTTAGCCTTAAGTATGGTTTAGGGAGCCATGAACTGCAGCTTGAAGTTGGTTTGTTTCCTTAAACTGTAGTCAAGGCTAACCCTTGGGCTAAGACGTAGCAATAAACTACAGTTACTTTAAAAGTGGAAGTGGGAATGCTTCCCATTTTTCATGCCGGAGGGAAAACAAAGGGGGAGAGTTTGTGGTTTTTTCACAGAATGCAGAGCCAAAGTTCAGTGTTTTATCTGAGCAAAGCCATTCTCGCCTGGCTCTGATTATAATACAGTGGTACCTTGGTTGTCGGAACTTAAATCTGTTCCGGGAGTCCGTTCAACTCCCGGAACCATTCGAAAGCCAAGGCACGGCTTCCAATTGGCTGCAGCAGCTTCCTGCACTCAGTTGGAAGCCGCATCGGATGTTCAGCTTCCAAAAAACGTTTGCAAACTGGAACACTTCCGGGTTTTCTGCGTTTGGGAGCTGATTTGTTTGGGAACCAAGGTACCACTGTAGATCAGGCTCCAACAGCCATCATGACTAGTAACTTGATAGCCCAATTCTCCATGGTATTCCTTCACTGTCGGAGGCATAATGCCTCTGAATAGCAGTTGCCTGGAATTATGACATCTATTTGGCCACTGTGAGAACAGGAAGTTTTGGCCTGATCTAGCAGGGCTGGACATTCTGATTCCATATGGCTGTAGCAACTTATATCCTGCATGATCCCCCCCTCCCAAATAACTTCTGCATCAGGGGCACCCAACATTTTGTTAGCTTGTAGCTGGGCGTTCCATCAAAGTGCAATGAAGGGATTGGATCTAGGATGCATTTGGCGTAGCTGATAGTATTAAGAGCACCTTTATGCTCATGGAGAACTTCAGAACTACAATTTCTACATTATGTAGACCTATCCTTTTACCATGAGGAAAAGGCACATGTAATCAAAGCTGTTTGTGGCTGATGAAAGCGATACCTTGAAATCAGTGTCCGAAATTCTCCAGGTGCGTTTTGCAGTAGGTCCAACTGGCGTGGGTCCAATTGTGACTACGTGGAGATTTCTGGGCACCAGGTTGGTGATCACAGTTTTAAAAACCTCTGCCTTTGTTCATATTGCTAATACCATTTCCATTTCTACTTCTTGCATAGCGGCACAAGTGAATAGTTGTAAGAGCAAGCTACAGTCCTGCAGTGTAGTTGAGATCATAGAATCGTAGAATCACAGTGCTGGAAGGGACCCCAAGGGTCATTTAGTCCAGCCCCCGAAAAAATAGACATTCTGTTGTGGCAAGCGTAACCTAGGTTTAAGGTGCCATTTGGTGCCCTGCTTGAAATCCATCAGTCTCTTGAATGAAATTTCATTGGCAGTAGCCTATGAATTGGAAGTCCCCACTTCTGCCTTCTACAGATTTGATGCCATCTGCATCCTGGCCCCTTTGTTAGGAGACAGAAGTGACGCAAGTCTTTCCTTGGGCTTACAGCATTGTTAGGCAGAATGCCTTCAGGAAGGGCTCCGCTGAAGATGGCTTGTGTTCTCTAGCAACAATAGTGTGTCTAAATAGCGTGGGCAAAAATGGCTGCTGCAGAGAGATCGAAAGGGGTAGCTTTTGAAGATGCAGACAGGTGCAGCATCCACAAGCATCCTTGCAAAGCAGTGGAGCCTCTTACTTAGAAGATCCTTCCCTTGCCTGTGCTGCCCTTGCCTGCGGGGAGGTTACAGCTTGCTCAGTATGCATTTTTGGGTCCCAGAAACCCAAAGAGCCAGTGTGGTGTAGTGGTTAAGAGCAGTAGACTTGTAATCTGGTGAACCAGGTTCGTGTCTCCGCTCTTCCACATGCAGCTGCTGGGTGACCTTGGGCCAGTCACACTTCTCTGAAGTCTCTCAGCCTCACTCACCTCACAGAGTGTTTGTTGTGGGGGAGGAAGGGAAGAGAGATTGTTAACCGCTTTGAGGCTCCTTAGGGTAGTGATAAAGCGGGATATCAAATCCAAACTCTTCTTCTAAACTCAGCACAAAGTCACAAGCTTGCTGCCTGCCTTCCAAAGATCTGGATTTGGTGGCAACAACCAAACTATGTGTGCTTCCACCTGTCTTCACATTCCTGTTTTATTGGTTAGACATTTACCTTCATTCCAGTGCTCTCCCTATATAAAATGAAATCCAGTGGATTAATGTGCACAGTCCTTGCTTCTGTGCTGTTGGCCAAGATTCCCTTAACACAGTTTTTCCAGTGGTTGTCTCGCAGTTATGGGCAGAGAAAGGAGGCCGGGGTGGTGGTGGTCAGAATGCTCAAGCACACAGTCTGTTGTGAAGCTTTGACACTGGCTTATGAAATATGGCCAGTGTGAGAAAATGAACAGATTTAATTTCACCTATGTGAATGGGAGCAAGGTTGCCTTCCGAGGGCTTATGGAGCAGATGATGAATGGCTTGTCTAATCCTAGATAATATGAATTTCAAGACAGTGCATGTACCTATTAAGGTGGTAGGCGGTGGAAGAAAAGTTGAAGCCTTTTCCACGTGAACTGGCAATCTGAATCTCGTACTTGAATGCCGCCTCCATGCCACTTTGTGGATCTAACACTGACCCTACTGCTTGCGGAGACAAGCCACGATTTTGCTTAGGAGAATATGGTAGCAAGAACAGCAAGAGGTACATGTGGTGTGCGTCTCTCTTCAGCTGCACCATGAAAACTTTGGGACAGGCTATAGGAGGTTGGGCTCCTGCCCTTTCATAGGTTACCAATAGGGTGGGGTTGCCTTGATCCTTTGTACTTTGTGACATCTCAAACCTGCTGTCAGCTGTAGAACCCGGCAACCTCCATTGCCAGGGAGTCAGTTACCTGTTTGCCGAGAGCCATTATTTTCTGTGGGTATTAGATGTAAGTTTTATTAGGAACATTGTTAGGGCCTGCTAGAACAGGCCAAAGGCCCTAATAGTCCAGCATCCTGTTCTCACAGTGGTCAGTGGGGAAACCCAAGCACAAGCGCCTTCTCCCCTCCAGTGGTTTCCAGCAACTGGTTTCCAGCAGAATTTTCGCCTCCAGCTGTGGAGGCAGAGCATAACCATGGTGGCCTTATAGCCACCAATAGCTCTTTGCTCTATGAATTTGTATAATCATCTTTTAAATCCATCCAAGTTGGTGGCCCATCCCTGCTTCTTGTGGCTGCAAGTTCCATAATTTAACTCTGCGCTGTGCGAAGAAGCGCTTTCTGTTGTCCGTCCTGAGTCTTCCAACACTGAGCTTCATCAGATGTCCATGAGTTCTTCTAGTGTTGGGAGAGAGCGAGAAAAACGTTCCTCTATCCACTTTCTCCACGCCATGCATGATTCTATACCCTTCTATCATGTCACTTCATATTTGCTTTTTCTCTGAACAGATAAACCATTACGAGAACCACCACTATGACTACAACTGGAAAACAGCCACACTTCATAATAACCCGAAGGCAGCACAAATTATCCCTGCATAAATTGAACATGCTGTGATTTAAACATGTAATTGTATTCTGTTATATACATACTTAATAGCTGCTGGTTATTTTACTTATTATTATTTTGATACATTTTAGATTAACTTGCTTTTAATGGTTGGTTTCTCCCCCCCCACCCCAGTCTTTTTAATGAACGTTTTATATTTTTTGTAAATCTCTTGGAAGTTAAGGATGATCAAGCATTCTATGAATCCTGTTCAATAAATAAAATGCAATTACGAAACAAATCTCTGCGGCCCAGTTGCTGCTGTCCAGCTTTAAGGAGCTGGAGATTTAAGTTCCTGCTTCAAGCTAAGAACAAAACTTATTCAGATTTTGCAGTTGTTTCCAGGGAGGCCATTGTGGCACATATTCTCAAGTAGTCTAGATGGTACCCAGAGCAAGCGGCTAGCTGGAGGTGCTACCACTAATAGCCTGTGCCTTGGACTCGCTTTTGGAATATGGCCGTGACCTTCTGCGTTGTCCCTGAAGATCAGGAGACCGTGGATCTTTCAGGGGTATCCAAAGTGGGAAAGACTGCTTCATGTAAAACTCGCCACACCTAAAATGTCCTTTTCCAGGCTGCAGAGATGCCCACGTTTTGCTTTTTGACCAGGTTAACTGCCAAGAGGCGATGTCCCCTTGAAGCATGGCTTTAAGGCTGTCTAATTAAAATAAAACCCAACGAGCTCTAAATAGCTTTCTGCAGTGCTGTCTGAACCAAATTATCGCAAAGGTTTAATTGCTTCATGGCCCGAAATAGAGCGATGCTGTGTGCAGAATTACTGGAGGGGCAGAGTGACATTCTTAAATATGATCTCCCATTTATTTGCCTTGTCACCACTGAGATCCTATCTCTGTGCTCTTGCTGGAGGCTGCAGCCTGCTGCCTGCCTCTGCTGATGTCTGCGCCTGATTGCGAGAGGAAGTACATGCAACCTTGACTCGGTACTGCCAAGTTATCTCTGCGCTCTGCAGTGCCCACTAAACGCACCTTCTGTGAGCGACCTGAGATTCCTGAAGGTGTTGGAGGGATGGCAGCCTAGTGAGCAGCAGCTCAGAGCTGGTGCCATGTGCAGACAAGAAGAATTTCCGGAAGGGCTCTTGCAGGGTTTTTGTTGCATTAATGAAGGGTGCCAGGCATTTTACTCTGGGAGCTGCCTGTTGCAGCACGAGCACCATTGCTTAGGTGAAATAGTTGTCTCGGGCATCTTGCTGCTTAAGCTCCAGCAAGCTGCAGATGATGAATTCAACTCCCTGTCCCTCGCTTTACTTGGGGTCAAGAAAGCATTTTTGACTGCAACGTAGTCAACATAGGATCCTCATAGTGTAGGATCTGGCAGCCTGAACATCTCAAATGTTGGCTTCTTTTTTTTAATAAAAGAACAACTAACAACAGCATTCCTCGAACTATGCTATGAAGGGCAACTTAAAAATCAGTGGGAAGAGACCTCAGTGGCTTTACTGTCCCCTCAAATCCCAACATTCATCCTATCTCGGAACACAGCCATCTCTCAACCTATTTGCCTATTCTTGTCCTTGCTTGCTGGCTTCTTTCCTGTATCTCCACTCCCCCCGCCCAATACTTGCCATGGATGTTTTTTTGTTTCTGTGTTTTTAATTTTTTCAGCGACCTACCTTCAGGCCTGGGTCCTATAGTTCTGGGCTGCCTTTGTAACCCTTCAAGGACCCCCCATTAAAACATTTGAGGGATCAGTTAACTTTCATCCTCCCTTTCCCCCTTTCCCATATCTACAGATATTGGCTCAGTTGGTTCATGTGTGGTGTAGTTAACACCAAGGTCGCAGGTCCGATCCCCGTATGGGACCTCTGCATTGCAGGGGGTTGAATTGATGATCCTCAGGGTCCTTTCCAGCTCTACAGTTCTATGATTCAATTGCTTGGCTAGGTTTGTTAGCTGATCATTGTTTCTGATGGCTTTTCTTTCTTCTTGATCCCTCGAAACAAAAATGTGATTCTTCTGTGACCAGCAAGGCGGGGTTTGTTAGGGGAAGAGCAGTAGGCAGCTGGGGTGTACGTTGATGGCCGTCCTTGTCCTCCGCCAACCCATAATGCAAATGTCGTGTCCCAGCACAAGACAGCAGCCAGGCATTGTTTTGAAATGAGTGCTGCCTGCAGCCTCATGCTACCGGCAGCTCTTTAAAATGTGTGTCACCTTATTGACATAAAGGAGTGTGCTGGAAGTCTTCCCTCCTAACCCTAAAATTAATGGTTGCACTTTTGAAGGCTGTATTTGTAGCGGCTGGCGCTGTGGGTAAAACCTCAGCGCCTAGGACTTGCCGATTGCATGGTCGGCGGTTCGAATCCCCGCGGTGGGGTGAGCTCCCGTCTTTCGGTCCCAGCTCCTGCCCACCTAGCAGTTCGAAAGCACCCCTAAGTGCAAGTAGATAAATAGGTACCACTTTATAGTGGGAAGGTAAACGGCGTTTCCGTGTGCTGCGCTGGTGCTGGCTCGCCAGAGCAGCTTCGTCACTCTGGCCACGTGACCCGGAAGTGTCTCCGGACAGTGCTGGCTCCCGGCCTCTTAAGTGAGATGAGCGCACAACCCTAGAGTCGAACACGACTGGCCCGTATGGGCAGGGGTACCTTTACCTTTACCTACCCTCCAAATGCTCTAGGTTATGGCCACATCTCTTGCAGGCTGTAGTGTTCTGTACCAGGGCTGGGCGATACTTGGTTTTCAGCTTCGATATATCCCAGGCTAAACATCGCCATATACTGGTATATCATGATGTCTGAAATAAGGATTGAGCTCTGTAGAGGCATTGGCTGGCTTCATGGTTTTTCCTGCATCGTGATTTTTGCATAGCACACACACCATGATTCACAATATATTGCCAGGTTAAAAATTATGAAACTGATATCACAATATGGACTTCAAACTGGTTTTGGATGATAAATTGATATATTGCCCAGCCCTATTCTGTATTCTTTCTTTCTTTTTGGAGGGATGGATGGGGAATAAAAGACCGCAAATGCAGAAATCCTCATGTCAGGCAGGTAAACTTAATAGCTTCTAGTGTGGCTTCCTGCTTTTTAAAAACTTCCATCTGGAGTCAGCTGTTGCTTATGTATCCGTCTACCTGACAGATCATTCCCTAGATCTCTTGAAAGCTTTTTGACCCCCTGTATTCTTCCTAATTCCTCTCTTCCCTTCCCTCCAGTTCCATCCTGTTCTGTTAAAGATGTGGCAGCAACCTAGGTATGGGACGTTTAAGATGACATCTTCTGCTGGGGGGAGCCGGTGAAAGGCTTTTCCATAGAGCAGGAGTGAGCTTTGGAAAGCGGCAGGTTCAAGTGTGGGGACCAAAGGCTAACTGGGCCTGTTTGTTGTGTCCTCCCTTCTCTGGTGCAGGTGACGGAGCTGAACGAGCCCCTGTCCAACGAAGAGAGGAACCTGCTGTCAGTGGCCTACAAGAACGTGGTGGGGGCCCGGCGCTCCTCCTGGAGGGTCATCAGCAGCATCGAGCAGAAGACCTCGGCCGACGGCAACGAGAAGAAGATCGAGATGGTGCGGGCCTACCGCGAGAAGATCGAGAAGGAGCTGGAGGCCGTGTGCCAGGACGTGCTCAGCCTGCTCGACAACTACCTGATCAAGAACTGCAGCGAGACCCAGTACGAGAGCAAAGTCTTCTACCTGAAGATGAAAGGGGACTATTACCGCTACCTGGCCGAGGTGGCCACGGGGGAGAAGAGGGCGACGGTGGTGGAGTCCTCCGAGAAGGCCTACAGCGAAGCCCACGAGATCAGCAAGGAACACATGCAGCCCACTCACCCCATCCGCCTGGGCTTGGCGCTTAACTACTCTGTTTTCTACTACGAGATCCAGAACGCCCCCGAGCAGGCGTGCCACCTGGCCAAGACGGCCTTCGACGACGCCATCGCCGAGCTGGACACCCTCAATGAGGACTCCTACAAGGACTCAACGCTCATCATGCAGCTCCTGCGCGATAACCTAACGCTCTGGACAAGCGACCAGCAGGACGACGACGGTGGCGAAGGCAACAACTAGGACCCCGCCCCCCCCTCCGGATGGACTGGCAGCCGCACGCTGATGCTACTACTGCAGTCTTTAATTTTGTTTTCCCACGAGGTGTGGGGGGGAGGGGGTCGGGTGGGGGAGGGGGACAAAAACAAAAACAAAACACAAAAAGGAGGGGCGACCTTCCAGGGAGGCTCCCCCCGCAACCTGTCTTTGATTGCCTCTTTTGACACTTTTGCCAAAACACAACTTAGCGGGAAAGGTCAGGCTTGGCTGTGCTTGGGTGGAATGGAGTAACTCGATTGTGGCAGCCTCACAATGGCGAATGGACTGTTCTGTAGACTTATTAATTCAAGGGGGAGCTGTCTTTTAAGTTATCTTAATCGCTAGGCGTACGTGGAAGTTGACGATGACTAACTTGGATGGAATGGCCCTCTCTTTCGTTGTTGGGGTTTAATTTTGTGTGTGTATGTGTGTGTGCGTGTGTTCGTTTGAGAGAAGCAGTTCTGTGGTTCCAGTAAGGTTTCCCATCCGTCTGTCCCTCGAGTTAAAATGTCCCCTGCCTTTTCCGTTGTCGAGGTGCATCTGTGTGTGTCTCCTCTCTGATATCTGCCCCGAACTTTTGGAACGCTCATTACAGCATAATTTCAAAGCGGGAGGAAAGTCCTAGGCTCCAAACCCATAAGAGCCCATCTAGTCAGGATGCTTGAGACAGCTTTCAGTATTATTGCTAAATTGCAGTTTTAACAGTGTTTTCTACATGACAGCCATATTTTTGACACCGAGCCATTGAGTGTAAACCTTTTCTTGCTTGCTTTTTCTGGCTTGCCCTTGCAACCTTAACACCTGCAGATGGGCTTCACCCACCTGACTCGGTTTCCCCAGTTGCCCAAAGGCCACCTGAAGAACATCCATCTGTTGGCCATTCTGTTGGGTGCTTCGTAAGCAGCTATAAAGTCCCAAGAGGCCACCCCCAGCAAGAAGCGTTCATAATATAATTGGTCAAAGGAGGAGCTGCTGAACTGTAATGTAATTTGACTAATTCAGGTCTGTATGTCTCATACTGTACCTGGTATATTCCAAGACCATGCTGATTTCTTCCATTTTTTAAAAGAAGGTGAAGGTGTCATGGCCCCTTCTGCAGGAATCATGCTGCCATTGTGATTATAATCTGACCCCCCCCTTCTGTTCCAGAAGATTATGGCAGATCCCTGGTTTCCCGTTTACTAAAGCCGGGTCTCTTGATCTGTGGGAAGTCTGTGGTACGAAGTGAAATGATGTGGAATTGTAGTAATTTCATAAAGGTGAGAGCTTGCTTGCCAGTGTTTGTTTGTTTTTAAAAAAACACCCCCCAAAAAACCCCTTAGGCACTCTAGGACTTGTAGAGAATCCGTTCACATACAGGTCTTGATTCCTTGAAGGAAAAAAAAAATAGGAAATTATGGTAGCTAATCAAGTCGTTTTCTGTCATTTTTCTACCCACCCACCCTTTTTTTGAAAAGAGAGAAAACAGATTGATGGTTTTCCTTCTCTGGTTGCCTGCTTTTGTTCACCAGGGGCTGCACAGAAGGAGAATGGCCTCCAATGGAGCCTTCCCCTGTGCAACACCATTTGTCTTCCCCTTGTGGAGATGAATGACTCCATTTGACACAGTGCCGTGTTTTTTTTTGTGCTCACGTTGTTTGATGCTTTGGGCAGTGGGGGTGAGCTGCTTTGGTGGCCTGCGAGTCTCAAAGGCTGTCTGGGTTTAAAAGCGAATCAACAACAGGCAAAACGCTAGCAAGTCCAGCATTAAAGTATCCAAGCAGCTGCATAAAAAACCCCAAAACTTTTGTTGCATCGTGAGAGTTCGCACTCGGTGACTTTTCCATTCTTCTTCTTCTTCTTCTTTTGAGCCACCTCGGGGAAAGAGCCACGCCAAAATCCCATGGCTTATCTTACGTTCTGTGGGATCGAAGTAGAGGAGGGAGAGGCTTGCAACCTGGGTAGATGGACGGGAACCTTTTAGGAAATGTCGCAAGACTACTTTGGAGGCCATGTCTAGGCTTCTGTTTGGTTTGCAATCATGTAGTGTGAGCAATGAGTCTCCCTGGCTTTGAATTGGAAGTGATTTACTGGAATTACAAAACCTTTTCTTGATGATGATGATGATGATGATGATTTTTATTTTTTATTTTTGCTCTGGCTGCTTTAGGAAAACTTTATGCAGGGGGGAAAAGATCGCACAAGAGGGCTAAAACCTACGGAGTCGCGGGTGGGGTGGGGACTTGTGAGCAGCTTGAATGGTTTCTTTCGATTTGTTTTGTTTTGTTTTGTTAAGGAAATGCACTTGCCTATATGATAACTGTCTCTCCAGTGAAATGAATAACTGCTCCATTATTCTATTGATACAATATTGTGCATGCTGGTGTTGTATTTCTATAAAGTAGCTTGAAATTTATTAACTTATACTGTAGATGTTATGTATTCCTATGACAAATAGTCTTCAACAATTTTTTAAAGTTTTTTAATTTATTTTTTCCCCTCCTATTTTTTTCCCTTCCTTTTTTGGGGGTAAAAGTTTGCTCTACCAAATAGTGATCGTAACGAAACTGATCTGTTATGGATGTTGCTATAGTGACATGCAATTATATATGATTTTTTTTAAAAAAAGGAAAGCAAAAGAAAACACCAGTGTTAGCTTAATCTTAATGTCTGGTGTTCGTCATGGTGAAATTATAACTATTACAGTGTAGGGGAAAAATGACTATGTTCTTCGAATGAGCCTTTGTTTGTGCTTTTCTGTCATGTTATGCAGTGAACTCTTTTTAAGGTCTAATCAGTGATTATTTTTCCAACTCCGTGTTTCTGTAAGGAATTATTTCACACACGGACCATTCTTAGCAGTTTTCCTCAGTGATGGAATATCATGAATGTGAGTCATTATGTAGCCGTCGTACATTGAGCAAATAAACTTACAGATCTGATGTCAGTGCTATTTGGTCTTTGTGTTGGAATCTGCTTTATTCTTGGCAGCTGTGAATGGGCGTGTGTCTGGGAATCTGTCTGGCTGCAGCGAGATCCTGTCGAGTGCAGAATACGCTCTGTATGCAGGATCTCGTAAGCTGCAGCCCAGCCTTGGAGATCTGTATGAAGGGGTCCATTGTAGTGAAATGGTAGTGAGTAGGAACCCCACGATTCTTAATATGTTCTTGATTATGGAACCCAGTTTGGCAGTATTCTGTTCCTATAAAGTACCTCTGACATGTGGTGGTGCAACCTGTTCTCCTTGAAAGCCTACCAAGGTGCTTTGGCCACTTAGCCTGAATTAGAATTCAGTCGTACCTTGGTTCTTGAACAGAATGCGTCCTGGGAGTCTGTTCGACTTCCAAAACTGTTCGAAAACAAAAGAGCGTCCTGCAGCCAATCGGAAGCCGTGCCGGATGTTTGGCTTCCGAAAATCGTTCGGAAACCGGAACACTAACTCCTGGTTTTCGATTGTTCAGGAGCCGAAACATAGGATTTCCAAGGCATTCAGCAACCAAGGTATGACTGTATCCATGTTCAGCAGCTATGGAGTGAACGCTTTGTCTTAAATATACTACTGTTTATTGCATTTATATCCCACCTTTTTCTCTAAGGAGCTCAAGGCATATGGTTCTCCCACACCCCATCTGAAGGCAGCCCCGTTAAGGGAGGTTTCTATTGGTTGGTGCTTTATTGTGTTTTTAATATTTTGTTGGGAGCCACCCAGAGTGGCTGAGGCAATCCAGTCAGATGGGCAGCATATAAATATTATTATTAGGGAGGCGGGTGGCGCTGTGGTCTAAACCACTGAGCCTCATTGGGCTTGCCAATTATTATTATTATTATTATTATTATTATTATTATTATTATTTATTACCAAGTGAGTATTTGAACCCTGGCCTTGCAGATCCCAGTCCAACACCCTACCTGTTGCACCACACTGGCTTTCAAATAGCATGCTACCTTATACTGAACTGAGCCAGAGCATTGGCCCATCTGGAATTATCCAGGTTTTCTGGCAGGGAGTCCCTCCTAGCCCTGCCTGGAGCTGCTGGGGATTGGACCCAGGAAACTCTGCATGCCAGATAAGATGGAGCAGGGAGCAATGGTTCAGGACACAGGTGGCTAAATGCCATCAAAAAGCAGATGCAGCATGCTGACCTCCTCAGCCCTGGGCTGTTAATTGGCGGTAGCTTGTCCATTCAGTGGACGGTTGGATATAAAGGGTGTTGATTGTGGTGGACACTATATATATGCAAGAGTAGTTTAAATACCAAGCCTTGCCTGAACGTTATGTAGGTTGATTGGGGATAAACAAATGTGTGGCTTACTCCTAACATTTATCTTGCCACCTGAGCAGACACTTGCTTGGAGAAGATCTGGCAGGTATCAATTCTGCTACCGCTGCATCTCCATCACGTCCACGCAGCCTATTTAAATTGGGAAATCCGTGCTGGACTAGGTTAGATTAGTTGATAATGCAGCTGTAGCACTGCCGGCATGTAATTCAAGGGTGTTGATGGCATTGCCTTAGAGGAGAAACGGGACCTATGCGTCATGGACTGGTTGGATGCAGAGGAATGGTGGGAGGAACCAGCTGGGGAACCCCCAGGGGAAGAAGTCTCGGAGCGCAGGGAGTGTTGGTAGGATGACGATGAGCGGTCAGAAGAAGAAGACTGTGGAGAGGAGGTGTCAGAAGCTGAAGGAGCAACAGGGCTTAGTGAGCTGGGAGAGTCCGGGCAGAGAGAAGTCCAGAATCAGGCAGAAGCTGAAGCAAGAGCGGGGGGAGGCCAAGAGGCAGAGATGAGTTAGGTTGGGGAAGAGTCACGGGTTTATCGCCCTCCTGCAACAAGCTCCTCTTCCCTTCGTCTCCCAGGATCAGAAGAGGCATGAAAAGGGCTGAAGAGAGATTACTGATGCACAGGTGCAGTCTCTGATTGCTTGGAACATTTTTTGGAGAGGAGGAAGACTTAGGCAGCTATGGAGAGGCGGGGACCAACTGAGAGTCTCAGCAACTGCTTCATAGAGGCAAGACCTAGTGGAACTAAGTTGCTGGGCTCATTAGGCCTGACACTCCTGTGTTGATCATGTCTTTGCTAATAAAGACTTCACTCCAATTTGCACAGTGTGATTTACTGCTGGCTCGCTTCTCACGCGATGGCTCTCTGTAGATGTGGTTGGGCTCTCAACGCCTTGCCTGGGGATGATTGGAGTTGTAATTCAACAACATCTGGAGGGCCATAGATGCCCACCCCCCTTAAAGGTTTTGTGGGTCTCTATGCACAGGCTTGATGTTCACCAAAACCAGAGCAGGTTTCAGAGGAGTGGTCTGCCTTCAGTCTTGCCTGTGTAAGTTGGAGGCTGATTGAAATTAGAGTCTACAGATTTCCTGCCCCTGTTCTCTATCAGATCTGAGCTTTAAGGAGGAATGTCTCTGGGGAAACCTCTTGAGAGGGCACCCAAGGGCCATGGATTTCTGTTTTTAGTTTTCCATTCTGGGGCTGTGAAGTGTAAACTTTCCACTCCCGGTTGTCTCCTTTGCAGAGCCAGTGAGTCAAGGCACAGTTCTGGCTCCTGGTCTGATCCAGCAGCCAGGATTGTCTTACAGTCTTATGATTGCTGCTGCACAGAGAGACTTTAAAAAAATGGTGAGTCACCATTTCTGCAGCACGGGCTAAGCGAAATGCCAGGGTGCAGCTGCATATGTTAGTCACAACCCATTCAAAAGCTTGAATTTACAGCACAGGCGCCTTCTCTCCCCACACACCCCTGGTAAACTCTTATAGGATGCGCCTGTATTTCTGGAAACATGTAAGTCTTCCAGCATCATAGGCCCTTCTGAAGTTTATATGTGCAGAAGCACTGGTAAAGATTGAGGTGCTGCAGGATCACAACTCCCATTGTGCATTCCCAGGGGCCACACTCGCTATGGATGATGGGAGCCAGAGTCCAACAACATCTGGATATGCTTCACAGATTAACTGAGCTAAAGGCAACCAATGGTCCTCATTAAACCAAGTGTCCACATCGTGAAAAGTCATAGTTCTGGCCAATTCTGCACCAGTCAGGCTAGAATTGGAGTACTGTGTCCAGTTGTTGGCACCATGTTTTGGGAAGGGTGTTGAAAAACTGGATAGGTGGAGGCTGAGCCATTAACGAAAATGGGGCCCTATGCCACCAGCCTAAAGCCGCCCTCAGCCAGCCCCTGTCTGCCCTGTCTTCTTACTACCCATCAGGGAGCCTGCTGTTGGCTCTCATACTGTTGGCCTTCCATGCTACGAGTCCTAATGGGTACCAGCTTGCTGCTGTTGGAAGATAACTGGGGTGGGCAGAAGTCTGGGAAACTGCTTTGTTTTCTCTTGGTTTCCTCTGCTCTGGAGGGTAGGACTCGAACCAGTAACTTAAAAGTTACAAGAAAGGAGATTCTGACTAAACACCAGGACAAACTTACTGATGGTAAGAGCTGTTTGACAGTGGAATCAGCTCCCTTGGAAGGTGGTGGTCTCTCCTTCATTGGAAGTTTTTAAGCAGAGGTTGGATGGCCATCTGTCATGAAAGATCTAGTTGAGATTCCTGCATTGCAGGAGGTTGGACTCGATGACCCTCAAGATCCCTTCCAAGTCTAGCGTTCTATGATAACATGTTCAATGAGGTTAGTTGAAAGAACTGGCTGCACTCATCCTGGAGAAGCAAAGATTTAAGGAATGACATGATGGCTGTCTTTAAGCACCAGAAAAGCTGGAAATGAATTAGAGGGCAGTGCTAGAAGCAGTTCTGAAAGGTGGGATCTCCTTCACTGGGCAGCTGTTGAGAATGCAGTATATAAACTTCATATGCCGCCTGATTGTAAGGAAAAACTTCAAATCGGTTTACAAAAAAAAATAAACTGTTAAAAGGAACTATTTAAAACGTTCAAAAGACAGTCAACGATAAGCTAAAAACCAGATTATGACACATGCCAACATTCTACATGTCTGGGTCAGCTTGCCCTAAAGAAAAATGTTTTTAGCAGGTGCCAAACAGAGTGAAGGCACCTTGATGATTTCAATAGGCAGGGAATTCCAAAGTGTGGGTGTTGCAGACTAGAAGTTTGATTTCTTACAAACATGGAACAAGTGTTATATAACTCCAGGTCTCTGAGCACAGGTGTTACATGCTGTTGGGGACTTCTGCCAGCATTTGACCCTCTTCTGAATCAGCTAATAAGGTGTAGAATTAGGACCACTTAACCATGAGAATTGACTTCTTGATCTTTGGCCAGTCACTGTCACCCAGCTGAACATCCTTCGCAGTGCTGTTGGGAGGGATAAAAAGGGAGAGGGAGAGAGAGATTCTTTGCAGAAGCGCTTTCCATGCCATCACACACAAACAGCTCGGAATCGCATGGAGAGGAAAGCTACACCTGTTGGGTTTCTGCCTCTTGTTACAGAAGGGACCGCCAAAAAACAAATTTAATGAATGATATCACCATGGGGAGATGGGTGTGCTTGTCCTGGGATCTGAGGCTTGCTGCCAGCTCCTTTTCCGTGCCTCACTTTTCATGGGGTCCTTCCGACCCCCGACCCCCAGTTTCTTGCAAAACGGACCTCGCTGCAATGCAGAAATCCCCCTCCCTCCCAGCTGCGCAGGCGCACTTCGCCCCCTTCACCTCTCCTGCACCGCAAGGGAGCTGCCGGCTGCTGCTGCAGCAGCATCAGCTTCCAATCCCCGTCTGGCGTCTGCTCGGCGGCGCTGCCACCTACAGGCTGCTACTGGTATGGCTCCCTCGAGCGCACCTCTATCCTGCAGAGAGTGAGGTGGTAACTGATCTACTACGTTAGCAGCATAGAAGTTACCTCCTCGGGTGCAAGCCTGGGCAGCAGTGTGCATGTAGGTCCGGGGCTGCCCAGAAAACAAGACCCCCCCCCTCTTGGCCTTGTGGTCCAAATGAAAGCAGAGTAATGTGTCCATTTGGCAGCTTGGCTGCAGGAGTTGCTGGAAAAAGACTCCATCCAACCCTCTAATATTTGGATTTGTGCCTTTCCTTCTCCCAAAGATATCCTGCAAGGCAGTGCAGGTTTCAGATCAGTTTTCCTTCTCCTAAATGGGCTCCCTTCCCAGGTTGACGAGCCCCATCTTCCACACGCAGGACCTGGTCCTGAGCATAGCTGTCAACATTTCCCTTTTTTAATTCCGAATAGGATTCCTTGCAAGAAAAGGGAAAAGGTGACAGCAATGGTCCTGGGCGGAAGAGCCCTCTTTGACAGCATTAAGAATACATGCTTGCTACAGCCCCCACCCCCAAATATTACCACCTCCATCTGGTGTCCATTGGGATTGATAGGGTGAAAAGCAGGGAGGCCACCAGTAGGGGGTGCAAGAGATAATGACAGGCACAGCCAACTCCTGACTGCATTTAAGTAAGAAGGCAGGCAAGTGGGGTCTGGGCAAATCATAGAATTGTAGAGTTTGAAGGGAACCTGAGGATCATCTAGTCCAACCCCCTGCAATGCAGGAATATGTAACTGTCCCATATGGGGATCAAACCTGCAACCTTGGTGCTATCAACACCATGCTCTAACCAACTGAGCCATTGAATCAGCAAAGCATTAAAAGCACACACAAGTCAGCTATTAAAAATAAAATAACAGGCATGAGGAAATGAGATGGGGAAGGAAACTGCTTCCCCACCCTCCCATTTGGCAACTGGCCTAGAGGCAACTGGCCTAGAGGAACGCGGGTGGCGCTGTGGGTTAAACCACAGAGCCTAGGACTTGCCGATCAGAAGGTCGGCTGTTCAAATCCCCGCGACGGGGTGAGCTCCTGTTGCTCAGTCTCAGCTCCTGTCAACCTAGCAGTTCGAAAGCACGTCAAAGTGCAAGTAGATAAATAGGTACTGCTCCAGGGGGAAGGTAAAGGGCATTTCCGTGCGCTGCTCTGGTTCACCAGAAGCGGCTTAGTCATGCTGGCCACATGACCTGGAAGCTGTACGCCGGCTCACTCGGCCAATAAAGCGAGATGAGCGCCACAACCCCAGAGTCGGCCACAACTGGACCTAATGGTCAGGGGTCCCTTTACCTTTTCCTAGAGGATTAAAAACTAATCAGCCAGGTGTCACAGGCTGATCAGCTGGCAAAGGCACTCAACAAACTCCCCATCCCCTTTTTTGCTGCCTGCACCAGGCAGTAAATTGGAATTTGTTAGGTCTAATGAGCTCGGGGTTACAATCGGCAATGCCATTGTTTTAGCTGTGGAAAAAGAGACACCTTTTCTGCCCACAGGTATTCAAATTCTGGATAATGGTTTGTCAAGCAATGGTCAAAGCACTCAAACATCCCATTCCAATTTCACCACAGTTCTGTTTGCTAAATGCATGCGACGATCAGCTGCAAGGTTTCAGCTCTCTGAACAGGACGATGGCAGCTGCCAGGACCTCAGTTGCCCCCCAAAATGGAAAACCTTACAGGACATGCAACTTTTCCTTTGGTATAAAAAAATACATGGAGTTTAGCACCAGGGTATAGGGTGGTATATAAATTCAATAAATAATAATAATAAGTTGGGGGAGACTAATAAATTATATAATGCCAGAGGCTTGGAGGACCCTGATAAATTGTATGCTTTTTGGTTGGATTTTATCTTGTGTACAGCAAATGCAAATACACAGAACTCATTCCCTACGTGAAATCTGGCTTTCTTAATGGACTTGAGTGGTCAGAGTGTCAGACCAGGACCTGGGAGAGACCAGGCTTTGAATCCCCACTCAGCCATGAAGCTCTTTGGGTGACCTTGGGACACTCACTCCTGCTCAACCCTGCCTACCTCACAGGGTTGTTGTTGGGTGGGGAAGAGAGGAGGAGAGTCATGTGCGCCACCGCAAGCTCATTGGGGGGAAAGGTGGGTAATAATAATAATAATAATAATAATAATAATAATAATAATTTATTATTTGTACCCCGCCCATCTGGCTGGGTTTCCCCAGCCACTCTGGGCGGCTTCCACAGAGACCAAAAATACACTAAAATGTCACACATTAAAAACTTCCCTGAACAGGGCTGCCTTAAGATGTCTTCTGAATGTCAGGTAGCTGTTTATCGCTTTGACATCTGATGGGAGGGCGTTCCACAGGGCAGGTGCCACTACCGAGAAGGCCCTCTGCCTGGTTCCCTGAAGCTTTGCTTCTCGCAATGAGGGAACCGCCAGAAGGCCCTCGGCGCTAGACCTCAGTCTCTGGGCAGAATGATGGGGGTGGAGACGCTTCTTCAAGTATACTGGGCCGAGGCCGTTTAGGGCTTTAAAGGTCAACACCAACACTTTGAATTGTGCTCGGAAACGTAGTGGGAGCCAATGTAGGTTATAAATGCAATAAAGAAATGCACGCCTAATATTAAGTCCTGCATATACAGTGAATGTTTGGGTTGTGAATGTGATCCGTGCGGGATGCACGTTCACAACCCACGGCGTTCGCAACCCGCAGCAGCACCTCTGCGCTCACGAGGGTTGCGTTTCTGCGCATGCACGACCGCCAAGCCCCGAAAGTAACCCGTTCTGATACTTCCGGGTTTTGGTGGTCCGCAACCCGAGAAAACGCAACCTGAAGCATCTGTAACCCGAGGTATGACTGTACTGCGCTGCTTTTTGGGTACTTCTGTTGTTTTTATTGTATTGATTTGTTTAAAAAGGGAGCTGATGGCGCTGTGGTCTAAACCACCCAGCCTCTTGGGCTTGCCGATCAGAAGGTTGGCGGTTCGAATCCTTGCAACAGGGTGAGCTCCTGTTGCTCTGTCCCAGCTCCTGCCAACCTAGCAGTTCGAAAGCACACCAGTGCAAGTAGATAAATAGGTACCACTGTGGTGGGAAGGTAAGCGGCGTTTCCGTGCGCTCTGGCTTCCATCACGGTGTCCCATTGCGCCAGAAGCGGTTTAGTCATGCTGGCCACATGACCCAGAAAGCTGTCTGTGGACAAATGCCGGCTCCCTTGGCCTCAAGCGCCGCATCCCATAGTCAAGTTTGACTGGACTTAACCATCCAGGGGTCCTTTACCTTCACCTTTTACCTTTATTGATTTGTTTGATTCACTTCAATAAAATCTTTTTTTTAAAAAAAAGAGCTCAAACTTTTAAACTGCCTGATATATCTGTGCCTGAAGAGCAAATTGATGCACAGGAAGAACTTTCTGAGGGTAAGTAAAGCTGTCTGACCATGGAAAGGACTCCCTCAGAAGGTAGCAGAATGTCCTTCACTGGAGGATTTTAAAATGGGAGTTGGATGGCCATCTGTCAGGGATTATTTAGCTGCAATTCCTGCATTGCAGCGGGTTGGACTAGATGGCCCTTGGAGTTCCTTCCAGCCCATCAATTCTACAATTGGTAGGTGATGCAGTTTATGGCCCTGTCCTGGAAGAGCTTCACTAGCCTGTCTAGGTGCTGTCAAAGGGACAGATGCAGCCCAGACACCCTCCCACCCTCCCTCCCTCCCTCCCTCCCTCCCTCCCTTCCTTCCTTCCACCTTGCCCAAGTGTTCAAAGGACACTTGTCCTTTAAAAACTGGTCCAGCGCAGGAGCTTTCCTGGGCAAGCAAGGACATCATCTGGGCTGTCAGAAAAGAGCCTTCAGCTGTTACCAGCACAGAGGAATATTCCTGTTTCCATCTGTGAAGTGCTGGAGAGCGAGAGAGCACAGACAGCATCACAGCCAAGCCTTTTCTGCTGGTTTGCCCACCCTCCGTCCCCAGAGGGGCACATCCTGCTCTGCGCCACATCTCTGGTGCAGCGCGGCAGCTCCGGAGTCCGGCCTGATCCCTCGGAAATCTGCATTGGGACGAGGAGGACCGCAATTGCAGCAGCCTCCCAGGCTGCCACGCCCTTTGTTCTGGGCCTGACACACAATTCCCAGTGTGCAAGCACACTCGCACACATCGCTTGTGGCCAATCCCTGCGCAATCTCAGCAGCCAATGAGGGAGAGGGAGCTAGCAGCTGGCTGCCAAATCACCAGTCTGTTGCTAAGGCTGGAACAAATTCGGGAGGGAGGGAGAGCCTCCCCCCCTCCTCCTGCCTTGTGGCAGAAGGATTTGGGGAGAGGGGGGAGGAAGAGGAGGAGGAAAGAGTTCACACATCTTTTCCTGCTCCTACTGCATGCATGTGGGGCTTTATGTAACTGCAGCTGGGTCAAGCCCAGGCCGCCAGTCACATCCTGTATTAAGGCCCGCCGGGTCAAAACGCCCCAGCTAAGTCCACCATCTGGACTTCTGAAATTAAGAGGCGGCTTTCGGAAGCCGGGAAGTGTGTCCCGAGATGAGCATCTGGAGACAGTGTGATTTGGGGGCAAAGACACTCCTGGTGAGCCCCGAGGGGCCTGCAAATTTGAAGAGGCACTCCTTGAACAGTGGGCCCCTGAGCATGTGCAGAGGGCCTCCCGCGGCACAAAGGAAAATGTGGCTTTAAGCAGATGTGGAGCAGAGCCGATTTCTCCCTCCCTCTAAATATGGCTTATTTGGGGGAAATAAGGGGTGAAATCCCATGGCTCTTGCAAGCTTCCTGGTTCAAGGAATAAAAATAATCAGAGTTCCTGATGGATCAGGCCAGTGGCCTGTTTAATCCACATCCTGTTCTCTCAGGGGCCAACCGGATGCCTGTGGGAAAGCAGCAAGCAGGATTCAAACACAAGAGCACTCTCCCTCATTTCCAGCAACTGGTATTCAGAAGCATAGTTGCCTCCAACTGTAGAGGCAGCACAGCCGCCATGGCTAGTGGCCACCAATACCTTATTTCTCCTGCAGGAGTGAGTTCCATAATTCAACTCTGCACTGCATGGGGGGCCTTCATGCAGAGAGGTTTGCTATTTATGTGCAGACGTCCTTACATGGGATATACAGTCCCTCCAAGTGTCCCTATTTTCCAGGGACAGTCCCGGATTCGCAGAAGCCGTCCAGGTTTCCGATTTGATCCTGCAGTGTCCCCCCACTTTTTCTTAGAACACCCCTATTTTCACCAGAGAATTTTTGGGAGGGTATGGAATTATGTGACCCCTGAGCCGAGGAGATAAGTAACTCGACAACTTTCAGAAGACATCTGAAGGCAGCCCTGTATAGGGAAGTTTTTTTTAAAATGTTTGATGTTTCATTATGTTTTCATATACAGTGGTGCCCTGCAAGACGAATGCCTCGCAAGACGAAAAACTCGCTAGACGAAAGGGTTTTCCGTTTTTTGAGCTGCTACGCAAGACGAATTTCCCTATGGGCTTGCTTTGCAAGATGAAAACGTCTTGCAAGTTTGTTTCCTTTTTCTTAAAACCGTTAATACTGTACAGTTGCGACTTGACTTCGAGGAGCAACTCATAGCAAGCGGTGTGGTAGCCTTTTTTGAGGTTTTTGAAGACTTTGGTGATTTTGGAAGCTTTTCCAAAACTTCTTTTGCAGCCATTTGTTAAGTTAAACTTTTAAAACTTTTTTGGGGGTTTTTGGATTTTGGGTTGGGGTGTTTGGAATTCAAGGACTTGGTGTTGGGGAGGGGTTTGCAAGAATCTGGAAGCTTGTGTGGTTTTTTCTGCATTTTTATGATTTTCTGTGACCATTGGGCCACTCTGCTGTTTTTTAAAAAAAATTCTGGGTTTGAATTTTGAAATGCTCTTTACAGTATGTGTGACTTTAAAGAGCACTTAATAAACTCTTGTTGTACCAAATTTGGCTTTGTTTGGACTTTTTTTTGACCATAGGAACGCATTAATTGAATTTCAATGCATTCCTATGGGATTTCGTGCTTCGCAAGATGAAAAATTCGCTAGATGAAAAAACTCGCGGAACGAATTAATTTCGTCTTGCGAGGCACCACTGTAGATTGGAAGCAGCCCAGAGTGGCTGAGGGCAAGCCTGTCACATGAGGAAGGGCAGGGGTATAAATAATAAAATTATTATTATTATTATTATTATTATTATTATTATTATGGAGTAGGACATCACTGTTTTCATTGGAGAAGTGTTGTAGGGTATGATATGAAGATCTCTTAACTGCATCTCATCAGGAACAGCGGCTACCCAGAAGCCTCCACTGTTGCCTAGCAACGAGCCCAAGAGATGCAGGTTTGCGTCTCTGGGCCGGCCTAACAACCATTGCCTTGCCGTCACAGAGAGCACTACAGACAGCATGTGCAGATTTCTCTGGACGGGATAATTTCCTCCCGGTTTCTTTTCTCCTCTCCCTGCCTGCCCTTTAAAAGGACACACACACCCCTCACACACCGGACACAAGGCAGTAAATGACACAATAAACTAACACAATGGCAATTCATTCTCCTTTCTTATCCGGACAAGTGCGAACATCCCCAACACACACATACAGACCCTCTGAATGAAAGGAAACAAGCACGCGCTTTGTGCGCAAACAATGCGGCTATGTCAGATTAAAGTTTTCAGCAGTGACATTTCGAAACCCCCAAACAACCCCTCCCAGCACTCCAGTAAAGAGTAGGATATTAGGAAAATAAAGAGGACACACTGCTCTGCAACCACCACCCTGAAATAATTCAAGCCCTGGAAAATGCTGAACCGTTATTGGATATGTGAAAGCAATTATTTACTATTTAAATTGGTTGGTTGATGGCATTTACATCCCATCCTTCCCCCCCCAAAAAAAACCTCAACGTGACACACATGGTTCTCTCCCCTCCTCAGTTAATCATCACAACATCCTTGTGAGGTAGGCCAGGTTGAGAGGCAGTGACTGGCCCAGTGAGCTTTATAGCTTTGTGGGGTTTTCAACCCTGGCCTCTCATGCTTATGCAGGGCTGCTACTAAGGATATGCAAACCTTTCCGTGTTATTTCTCTCAGGTTTTTGTTTTTCCTGTCCAAAGTTCAGTTCTCTGCACCTCCACATCAATTTCTGATTTCATTAAAAAAACAAGAATATGCAGCAGCATTTTAGTTTTTGCAGATCAATTTTCTGTACTGTAATGCATTTCCGTATGTTGTTCTCACTAATATGTGCATTTTTATGCAAATTTTACCAATGGCCCGTTGTGTCCAGCATCCTGTTCTCGCAATGAACAAACATGCCTGTGGGAAACCCCAAAGCAGGATTTGAACTCAAGAGCACTTTACCTTCTTGCGATTTCTAGCAACCAATATTCAGAATCATTGCGGCCTCAGATCTTGGAGTCAGAGCATAGCCGTCATGGCTGATCGCCATATTGATAGCCTTCTCCTCCAATAACTTGTCCAGTCCTCTTTTAAAGCTGTCGAGGTTGGTAGCCATCACTGTTTCCTGAGGAAGCAAGTTCCACAGTTTAACTATGCGCTGTGTGAAGAAGGCCTTTCTTTTGTCTGGCCTTCATGGGATGTCCATAAGCTCTGGTGTTATGAAAGAGGAAGGGGGAAAAACTTTTTCTCTACCACTTTCTCCATAAACCTTCACCATGAAGGCTCTTACTCACCTTTTCTCTGAACTTAAAAGTCCCAAACTCTGCAACCTTTCCCCATAGGGAAGTTACTCCATCATCTGGGTGGCCCTTTTCTGAACCTTTTCCAACTCCTTTCTGAGGTGAGGCGACCAGAACGGTACACAGCACTCCAAAAACGTAGTGGATTTGTATAACCGCATTCCGAACCTGGCAGCTTTCATTTCAGTTCCATTCCCAATTATCCCTAGCATGAAATTTGCATTTTCCACGGCTGGGCCAACATCTTCAATGACCCACCAACTACGAACCCAAGGTCTCCTTTCCTGGTCAGTCATTAGGAGCTAGGAGGCTTCAGCTCCTGTGCAACTGGGGTTCTGAACCAGTAGTGTAGCATAGAGGGGTGGGGAGCAGAGGGGCTATTGCCCCGGGTTCAGAATTTCAAAAGTAAAACCGCTTTGAGTTTTTTTAAAAAAACAATGATCAAGTGGTGTAAAAAAGCCATGAAATACAGTGGTACCTCGGGTTACATACGCTTCAGGTTACATATGTTTCAGGTTACACACTCCACTAACCCAGAAATAGTGCTTCAGGTTAAGAACTTTGCTTCAGGATGAGAACAGAAATCGTGCTCCGGCGGCACGGCAGCAGCAGGAGGCCCCATTAGCTAAAGTGGTGCTTCAAGTTAAGAACAGTTTCAGTTTAAGAACAGACCTCCGGAACGAATTAAGTACTTAACCTGAGGTACCACTGTAAATAATAATGATAAAATATACGGCCGCTGCCACTGTCCCCTGCCCAGCTTCCCTCTCCCTGCTGGGAAGACCCCTCCCCACTAATATCGCTGCTGCCCCACCCTCGCAGGAACCATGGGTTGAGGGTGCAATATTTGCCACTGGCAACCCATGCTACACCACTGTTTACTGTAGCTCTTAATCATCAAGACACAGGATGGTGGGAGCAGCAATGCTTCCGAATGCCAGTTGCTGGAATCCACAGGAGGGACGAAAGTGCTTTTAGTGCCCAGGTCCTGCTTGCGGATTTCCCATTGAGCCATCTGGCTGGCCGCTGTGAGACTAGATGGAGCATTGGCCTGATCCAGTTGGTTCTCCTTAGGATCTTCGTTCTTAATCTTGGTGCCCTGGGCTGCTGGCTTTGTTCTCTCCCCTGCCTCGCATCCCCCCAGCCATACAGAGAGGCTCTGCAGCCGCTCTGACCATATAAGGCCTCGCCTTCATCACTGGCCTGCTTCTCCTGCTCTGCCTCCCTCCCCAGCCTGGTCAGGGGCTCCTGGGGGACCGCCTGCAACTTGATTGCACCAGCTACGTCGATGTGCACTCACAATGATTGACTGTGAGGCGACATCCGCGTGCGATTTTAAAATTTCCAGCTGTCGGTATCAAAATGCCATTGAAATGCTCTGTGTCATTTGGCCACAGAGGAATGTCTCTGCACAACGCCCGTTTCACCTGTGCAGACAAATGCATTTTTTCTATTTTTTATTTTTTATTCTCTTCTGGCCAACACCTTTTTTTCCAGAATTGGAAATGGGTCTATTTCCCTAAGATATACATTTTCCCTAATATAATGCTTTTTAGTTTTGTTGGGGGGGTTTTTTGGGGGGGCAGGTTCACTTTCAAATGCACTTTACACACATTTGCAGAAATTACTTAGCAGGAGAACTGCATGGCAAAACATGGAGAAATGTGGACATACAGTGGTACCTCGGGTTACATACGCTTCAGGTTACATACGCTTCAGGTTACAGACTCCGCTAACCCAGAAATATTACCTCAGGTTAAGAACTTTGCTTCAGGATGAGAACAGAAATCGTGCTCCGGCAGCGTGGCGGGAGCAGGAGGCCCCATTAGCTAAAGTGGTGCTTCAGGTTAAGAACAGTTTCAGGTTAAGAACAGACCTACGGAACGAATTAAGTACTTAACCCGAGGTACCACTGTATTGTTGACATATTGTTCCGGAAAGTGCAAATCTGGTAGATTTGCCTTTTAAGTACAAACTGAATCAAAAAATTTCCCTTCCCTCACACCAATATATTGTCATAGATTGGGGGTGGGGGCTAAACCCTAGAAATTAATAAATGGTCAGATTTTGATTATTTGGAGTATTGAAGGGGAAATTGCAGGCTAGTGGAGTGAAACAGGCTAAGCTTCCTTTCCAAGCCAAGGCCACACCTGGGATGGAGACATGAACATGACAAAAGGTGCTGATGCCCCATGTAAGAGGAATTCTTGGGCCTGGCCAGACAGAAGGTTACCAGGGTAACTGGGGGTGAAGTGACAGGAAAAGAGAGTCTTTAGCAAGGTGTGCTGGGAAGAAGAGGGCAAAGAACAATGAAATATACTCAGAGTCCTGTAGTGATTTCATGCTCTTTGTTGCAGCTTGTAAAACAGTGATTGAATTGCCCCACAAACCTCAGGCTTTTATATACATTATTTACACAATGGGTCCCGTCTGAGCTCCTGGAGCCTGATTGGTCTTTTCCTGCTAGCCAATCAGTTGTTGCATTCTAGGATCCTACCTGCCTATTGTTCTAGGATTCAAGGTTAGTACATAACAAAGAAAGACTGAGATCCATCTTGGGCAGGATTGTGGAAGCCAACTGCAGCCACTTGCTAGCCACAGCTGGCCAATTCTGGCTGGCCTTAAACCCCTCCCTGCCCCCTTTCTGCTGATCTTATATGTAGCTGGTGAGCTCCATTCAGCCTGGTGGGTTTCAGGTTCATTTCCCACATTATGGTTTCCTTACATGGAAAGAATTCTCTGTGAGCATGGAAAAGGCTCAGTAAACGCACTGAGTTGTAGAGAGTGGGCCTGCTCCCTGGAGGGGTTGCCTAGCAACTGTGCAACCCAGCCAGGGATGACCAGTACTTATGAATGGGGTTGGTCATTGATGCATTACCCAAGAAAAGAAGAAGAAGAAGAAGAAGAAGAAGAAGAAGAAGAAGAAGAAGAAGAAGAAGAACAACAACAACAACAACAACAACAACAACAACAACAACAACAACAACTTTATTATTTATACCCCACCCACCTGGCTTACTTTCCCCAGCCACTCTGGGCAGGTTACAGCAATTAAAAAAGTGTAAGACATTAGACACTAAAAATTTCCCAATACAGGGCTGCATTCAGATGTCTTCTGAAAAGGACTAAACTGTGGGGTGCTCATGTGCATCAAATCTGTATGCTTGGTTTCGCATGCTTTGAAACATTTATTTGTTAATGATAATTATTTTTGTATGTCCATTGCATCTGACTGTCTGTTTTGAAGGCCTTGATTCTTAGTCCACATGGATGGCCGTTAATCGGCCGACTCCCACCATGACCCCAAACACAAAAACAAGACGATTCAAAATAAATAAATCAAAAACCATACATGGGTTTTAAAAAAACACAACTTTATTTGTGGTGCTGTTGCAGAGGTCTCTGTCTTTACAAAAAAGGGATACAGGAGGGTTTGCCCGTTTTCGAAACCCGAGTGGTAAACTCCCACCCGCCATTTACACCTTGGGAGCCTCTTCTGGTTTCTTGGCTCCTGACGGAGTGATTTGGGCATGCGCCTCGAAGGTGACAGGGATCTGGATTTCGGCAGACTGAATGGCCGGCTTGGGCAAAGGAGCCTCTATCGTCAACATGCCATCAGGGGAAAGGGAGGAGCGGACTGCAGCAGGGTCAATACCAGGGGGCAGCCTGTAGAAGGGAACAGAGAAGCGTGAGAGTGGAATGAGGCAAGGTGCCCAAAGCAGTACATTGTTATGGGTTCAAGGGGGTCAGTCTGGATGATATCAGGGAGTCCCTTCCAGGCCTCTGACCCTGTGCCCAATGAGGATTAGAATCCAGCAGAAGAAGCTGCTGAGCTGGTCGGACAAATTCCTTTGCAAGGTAATGAGAGACAGACGGCAGAAAGGCTTGGAAAAAATCAAGATTGAGGTTGGTTGGACAGTAGATCTGCCTTCCTTGTCCTCAGACCCTGAAAAGCTTCGCTTCTTTCCCTAGCCAACTGGTGCAGCTACTTACGTGTATTTTCTTGTGAAACATCTGGAGATGAACCCATGATCGTCCTGCCTTTCTTCATGCTTGCCTGAAAAAGAAAACGACACTCATGAGGAGATCGATACCGCCTTAAGAGATGGGGAAATCCCCCAATACATTCATTTAACTCTCCCCCAGGCACCCAACCAGGTCTCTCCGACCTGCATTCTGAAGCATAGGATCGTGGAATTGTAAAGTTGGAAGGGACCCCTATTCTAATCATGTCTCTCTCACAGGTCTGGCTCAAGATATTTTGCCACCTGAGGCAGATGGGAAAATGCATCCCACCCACCATCCCCGCCATTATCTCACCCCTGCAGGGTTTTAAGCCACATGCACCCTCGCCAAAGCAGAATCCAAGAGGCAGGGATGGGCAGGGCATGAGGGGAGCAGCAGGGCCAGTGCCCAGCCACCGGCGAGGTGCAGCAGCAGCAGCCCATGCCTGGCTTCCTCCGTGTCAGAAACACTGGGCAAGAATGGCATGCGGAGAGGGAAGGGAAGCTTGTGGCATCTGCATGCACGCTTACTTAAGGATGGGTGATGATGATGATGATGATGATTAAATTCTATACCGTCCTTAATCCAAAGATTTGCAATGTGCAATTTGCAAAGTGAAAACACAAGAATACATACCATAATAACAAGCAAAAACACTAACACAAACAGACAGTCCAAAAGGCCACAGATTGTTTAATTATCCAAAGGCCTATGTCAGTTTCAGGTTCTCATTTTTCCAATCTTAAATTATTTTTATTTTTATTTTTTTAAAAACCTCCTCATGGAAATTCACCAGCATTTTAATGTGAATTTCTCTTAATATGCATAAACCTATGGAATTTTCTCTCCTTTATTGTATGAGGGAAGAACCCTGGAGTTGGTATTTGGAATATTTCTTGGCTGATACAAATGATTTAATAACCAAGTTCCTCCTCTCTCCTCAAAGGCCTTGCAAGATGGTACTCTCATTTTAACTGCTATTTGTATCTCAGGTTTTCTCCTTGTAGCACATTCTGTTTCAAATATGTGTGTGTTTTACTCTGTGCATCATATGGTATTAAAAATACATGAATGCTGCATAGAGTGTTGTTATTTTTCACTCTCTCTTCTATCTTAATGGCTTTGTTCCAGCATAATAAGTGATTTATTGATTAAACTTTCTCTAATATACATACTCCTGCAAAGTAATCTTCCCTAACAGAATGCTGTTCGCTATGGTTCCCACCCACCCACTGAATATATGCATTTTTAGGTATGTTTAGCCCAAGTATATGCATTTCTTTACACTAGTAGCACCCACTCTTCCAAAATAATATGCACTTCTGCAAACATAACTTGGCTGGAGAACTGCACTGAAATATCTGGAGACGTTCAGATTTGAAAAGGTGGCCTGATATGGTTTGTGGATTGCTCCAAAAAGTGCGAATTACCTCTGTAGGCCTTTAAATATGACCCAAACCAAATTCTGCCTCTGATCCCTGCTACTGAATGGGTGAAGTTTCAGACTTGGCATAAACCACCTTCCCCTTTTTTTAAAGATGGGGGAGACATATGTTTAAAAAGAATAGATATTTAATGCTTAACATGGATGAATTGGTTAGAGCGTGGTGCTGATAATGCCAAGGTTGCAGGTTTAATTTCTGGATGGGACAGCTGCATATTCCTGCACTGCAGGGGGAGTTGGACTAGATGTTCCTCAGGGATCATTTACAGTTCTATGATTCTATGAATATCTGTAGGGAAATCACTGGTCACCCTGAGCATCAACATGCCTCTTGCCCTTCGGTCGGTGCCAGAAGGGAGGGAGCCTTCTAGGCTGGATGGCATGAACAGCTGTAACTTTGAGCTTGCTTCCCTCCTCCTCCCTCCTCCTCCCTTTTCCTCGTGTGCTGTGTCTTTTTAAAAACGGTCAGCCTAGCAGGGGCCGTTTCAGTGCTGATTTTCATCAGCCACTCTGAGAACCCTGGACCTGGTATCAAGCTCCGAAGAAACCAACTAACCAACCAACCAACCAACCTTCACTGCTGCCGTATTTTTTCGAGAATTGACTGCAACACCAAACCATTCCCTCTTCCTTGTGTTCCTGCCTCCCCACCCTTGCCTGCTGCTGCGCTGGTTGCCATGGCCACATGTTAAGCCATGGACCGCAAACATCCATTAATATTTCAGAGGGCGATGAACTGAGATTTGGGTGGGGGTGGGGGTGGGACCCCACATGGATGGGTGCCGGCTGCGGTATCAACAGAGCATGAGAAGTGGGGTGGGGGCTTAGCTGTCAACTTTTCCCTTTTTTAAAAGGGAAATTCCCTTATTCCGAATAGGATTCCTCGCAAGAAAAGGGAAAAGTTGACAGCTATGGGTGGGGGAACCACATTTCTCCCAACCCAATTCCTGAGAGGGCGGGGGGGGGGGACTGAGCGAAAGCATGAATAATTCAGAATGGCCTGGCAGCAGATTTTGGGGAGGGGGGTCAGAGGCACCCAGCAGCTGAGGGGGTAGGGAAGGACAGGGAATAATGCTTCCCAGAAAGGGTGTCTTGCATGTAGCAGCAAGGGGGAATCTGTTAATTTGGGGAGAATGATCGTTTTAGTAATAGCCAAAATGTCCAGTATAGTATAATTCTCTCATTTCCACCTATTTATTAATGTTTTGCCAAATAGGTTTATTGTTGTCTCAAAATAAACTGTTCATATTTCTGAATATTAAAAAAGAAAGAAAAAGAAAGGGTGTCTCTGGGGTGGGTGGCGGGGGGGGGGGAGGTTGTGATTCCAGACTTCCTCCCCGCTGCTCCTCTGCCCACGATTCTCTAAGGCGCAAACTTGGCACCTGATCAATCTCATTGATTTTAATCAGGGGTGTAATGTGGCAGCTGCAACCCAGCTGGCTGGGAGAAGGGGGGGGGGAGAAGAAGGGGGGAGGAGGGACCTCCCAAGCTCTGTGCTCCTTTGTCTGCCTTCTTGGGCCACACCCATCTTTGTTCTTTCCGGCTCCTCTGATTGGAGGAGCCTCACCGAGGGAAAAAGTGAGGAGATCCGACTCAGAGCACTCATCGCCCTGATGCGCCTCAAAAAAACAAAAGCATTTGCCACAATAAACCCAATGGCTTTTAAGGTGTCACAAGACCAGCCCTTCTCTCCCTCCCAATTTTCTGTAACTGACTAATGTGGCTTTATCTCACTAGCTTTCCCCCTCCACCGTTGGGCTGAAAAAGAGGCAGGAGGGATGATCTCCCCACCCCCAACCGGGAGAGAAAAAGAAAACCAGCAAATTATATTATTAGTAGTACTTAGTATCTCAGTCGGTAGAGCATGAGGCTCTTGATCTCAGGGTTCTGGGTTCGAGTCCCACCTTGGGCAAAAGATTCCTGCATTGCAGGGGTTGGACTAGATGACCCCCATAGTCCCTTCCAACTCTACAGTTCTACTATTCTACAATTCTAATTACCCGTCCTTCACCAGCAGGTCTCTGGACACACTACAAGGATTTAGAATTCAGAATTAAAAACAGTTAAGACAGATGGCACTTGCAGGAAGAGGGTTAAAGGTAAAGGTAAAGGGACCCCTGACCGTTAGGTCCAGTCGTGGCCGACTCTGGGGTTGCGGCGCTCATCTCGCTTTATTGGCCAAGGGAGCCGGCATACAGCTTCCGGGTCATGTGGCCAGCATGACTAAGCCGCTTCTGGCGAACCAGAGCAGCGCACGGAAATGCCGTTTACCTTCCCGCTGGAGCGGTACCTATTTATCTACTTGCACTTTGACGTGCTTTCAAACTGCTAGGTTGGCAGGAGCCGGGACCAAGCAATGGGAGCTCACCCCGTCGCAGGGATTCGAACCGCCGACCTTCTGATCGGCAAGTCCTGGGCTCTGTGGTTTAACCCACAGCGCCACCCGCGTCCCTAGGAAGAGGGTTAGGGTCCTGCAAAACATGAATTTCCAGTGCCATAGGAACATAGTGATCTGACTTCTCCCAAGTCAGACCATTGGTTCATCTTAGTACAGTGGCACCTTGCTTCTCAAAAACCAAGGTGTGGGTTCTGATTGGCTGCAGGAGCTTCCTGCACTCAAGCAGAAGCCACGTCAGATGTTCAGCTTCTGAAAACCGTTTGCAAACTGAAACACTTACTCCCTGGTTTGCGGCATTTGGGAGCCAATTTGTTCAACAACTAAGCCATTCACAAACCAAGGTACCACTGTAGTGTCCTGCGCTGACTGGCAGCAGCTGTGTCCATGGCTTCCTCAATAAGTGTTTTATTATTAAATACCCCCTTGCCTACCTGGAGATTCAAGCCCTCCACCGGCCACCTGAGTAGAGTTGGGACAAAAGGCAGGAAGAACCAGCTGCACAAACAGAAGATGGGGACACCTGGCTTGGCAACAGTACATGCGAAAAGGATCTAGGGGTCTTAGTGGACCACAATCCGATCATGAGCCAATCGTGTGATGCAGCAGCAAAAGAAGCTAATGCTGTTCCAGGCTGCATCCACAGAAGTGTCCAGATCAAGGGAAGTCATAGTATCACTTTATTCTGCCTTGGTCAGACCCCACCTGGATTACTATTCTTTAGCTGTGAATCCTGCTTTTTTGCAGGGGGGGGGGGTAGATGACCCTTTGGGTCCCTTCCAACTCTTCAGTTTTGTGATTCTACGAGTGCCATGATCTAGTCTCCTAGAGGCTTGGGAAGATTCCACATTTTTCAGCATTGGATTCTCAGCAGATTTTTGAGTTCCACATCACCTGCCCTTATTCCCAAAGCAGAGAAGTTGCCTTATCTAATTTTCAGGCTGCTACAACTTTCTTTTGGTCTATCTCACACACACCCGATGCCTGGGCAGGTCCAATACATTTTGTCACCGGAGGCAAAGGCATAATGGCCTTATCAGAGCTCAAGGACACAATCCAGCCAGGCAAAAATACTTCAGAGTGCAGAGAGCCAGCGTGGCCTAGTGGTTAGAATGTCAGTCTAGCTAGGACCTGGGAGAGGCCAGGGCTGAAATCCCCACCTGAAGAAGCTTACTGGATGACCTTGGGGCCCCCTCAGCCTAAGCTACCTCAAAGGGCCATTGCGGAATTAACTGAGACGAGGGAGAACCAAGTTTGCTACCTTGATCTCTTTGGAGAAAAATGCAGCAAATCTATTCATCCATTGAGCAAGTCAGCCATCAATCAATGGATTAATTATTGCATTAATAGACCACCTTTTCCTACAAGGAGCTCCAGGCGACATACAGGGTTCCTGCTGCCCCGCATATAATACAAACAGCAACCCTGCGAGGTTGGTTAGGGGGAGATTGCGTGACTTCCCCCCAAGGTCACCTAGTGAGCTTCATGGCTGAGTGGGGATTCGAACCCAGGTCCTGGTCCGACACTCTAACTACTGCACCACAGTTGGGACGGGAGGGTGTGTGCCTTGGGGAGAGTCCTCTGGGAGCCACACTGGGCCTCCAGGCCTGAAGCCCTCCTCCCAGCCTCTCAAGGGACGGCACTTACCTGTGATCTCCACAACGCCGTCTTTCGTTTTCACCACCAGCTCCTCGGGCGCAAAATGGTTGACGTCCAAGGCCACTTTCCAGCTTTCGGAAGTCTGCCGGATCTCAGAGATGCCACTGCTGAGCTGGCGGCTCAGGGCCCTGCTGTATGCTGGGTTGGCGGCTGGGCTGGCGGCGGCGGCTGGGCTGGCGGCCACTGGCTCTGGGCTAGGGCTGGCCAGAGGGCGGATGTAGCCTGGCCAGCTGGTGGTCCCCGCAGTCCACTTGTACCAGTCCTCAGGGATGAGGGGCATCCCAAAGGACTGGTCGAAGAGGCGGCTGCCCCGGTACCAGTCCCGGAAGGGGTCCCAGCTGGGGCTGCGCAGAAAGGTGAAGGGGACTTGGCGTTCTGTCATGGCAAGGCGTCCCGGAGTCGTCCCGAACCGCTTTGTGGAGCCTCTTGACTCCTGTGGAGAGCTGGAGCCGCCAGCTGCCCCTTATCAACAGACAAACGCCTATTTTGGGAGAGGAATTCCAGAGGTCTATTAATGGAAATTACTCTTGGCTGGAGGAACTGGTGATGAGTGTTGCCCAGGTCCTGACAGCATTTGTCATTTCGGCGCTGTGTGTTTTTCCAGGGAGGGGAGCGGTGGGATGGAGACCAAGTCCCATCGGAGCTGAGCAGGATCCTGGCTTTCCAGGCCTGCGTTTGATCTCAGCAAACTGAAAATAAGCACAGGCCAGCCTGGGGAGGGAATGTGTTTGGGGAGTACAGTGGTACCTCGAGTTAAGTACTTAATTTGTTCCGGAGGTCCGTTCTTAACCTGAAACTGTTCTTAACCTGAAGCACCACTTTAGCTAATGGGGCCTCCCGCTGCTGCTGCGCTGCTGGAGCATGATTTCTGTTCTCATCCTGAAACAAAGTTCTTAACCTGAAGCACTATTTCTGGGTTAGCGGAGTGTGTAACCTGAAGCGTATGTAACCTGAAGCATATGTAACCCGAGGTACCACTGTATTCACATCCCAGATGGCTCAGGAGTCGCTGGCCTTCCCTCCTCTGCCTTACTTATAAGAGGCAGAGAATCTTGGAAACCTGAGGGCTAAATCCAGCCTGCCAAGCCTCTCATAACCATAGAATCATAGAATTGTAGAGGTGGAAGGGACTCCAAAGGCCATCTAGTCTAGCCCCCTGCGTTGCAGGAATATTTTGCCTGATGTGAGGCTTGAATCCATAGCCCTGAGATTAAGAGCCTCATGCTCTACCGACTGAGCTAAAAGGTAAAGGTAAAGGGACCCCTGACCATTAGGTCCAGTCGTGACTCTGGGATTGTGGCGCTCATCTCGCTTTATTGGCCGAGGGAGCCGGCGTACAGCTTCCGGGTCATGTGGCCAGCATGACTAAGCCGCTTCTGGCGAACCAGAGCAGCACACGGAAACACCGTTTACCTTCCCGCCGGAGCGGCCCCTATGTATCTACTTGCACTTTGACGTGCTTTCGAACTGCTAGGTTGGCAGGAGCTGGGACCGAGCAACGGGAATTCACCCCGTCACGGGGATTCGAACCGCCGACCGTCTGATCAGCAAAGTCCTAGGCTCTGTGGTTTAACCCACAGCGCCACCCGCAACCAACTGAACTAAAAGCCATCAATAGCCTTTTCCTCCATGAATTTCTCTCATCCTCTTTTGAAGCCATCGCTGCCTCCTGTGGGAGGGAGTTCCATAGTTTAACTGCCCTGCATAAAAGGAGGACTTTGTTTTACCTGGCTTCAATCTTCCAGTGTTCACCTTCATCTTCCAAAGTTGGTTCTTGCAACTCTCTACAAGCCACACCCCTCTGTGCAGGCCACACCCCTTAGTGGTTCTAGAGCATCTCTGCCTCCTTCTCTCCCTCCCTGGTGCTTTGAGTGGTTCAACAGTACCTTTCCAGCTTCTGGGAGTCCTTGGAAAGACCATTTCCCCAGAGTACCTGAGTCTTTCGTATGTATGTCATAGGGAGCTGCCTTAGACCAAGTCAGAGCAGGGGTTCCTCTGGCTCAGTGCTGTTTACACTGGCTGGCAGCTGCTTTCTAGCATTTCAGGCAAGGATGTTATGAGTTTGTGGGAGCCAGTCACCTATATTCCTATATATTCCCTGTATGTATTTCTGACCCATGTAGGACCAGTCTCGAAAGTTAGCCTTGGTGAAGACTTGACGTTATCATCCCCCCAAAAGTTTTTGATTTGAGTTTCCATTGAAATGAGGCTATATTTTAATCTTGTTTTTAAGTTGTATTTCAATCAATTTGTTTTTATATTGGGTGTTAGTCACCCTGAGCCCGGTCTTGGCTGGGGGAGGGCGGGGTATAAATAGAAATTATTATTATTATTATTATTATTATTATTATTATTATTATTATTATGTGTTAGAAGCAAATCAAGCCTGGCTAGCTTCCTGTGTTTGGGTGATCACCTGGGCGATGGGCCATTAAGAAAGCAAACGAGAGGCGGCTCTGTGCCAGGTGGCAAATGGGTGAGGCCCTTCCCTCAACTCCCAAATAGCAAGAAGGGCAATGCCTGAGTTGGAGAGCAGAGTTTGCTGTTATGGAAGCTGGAGAACAAACCAGCAAGCAGACAGGCAGAGAGCAAGGCTTTGATTTCTGCTTGAACCCAAGGCTGCAGCTATGGAAGAAGAAACTGGACCTTGGAATGCTGTTAACCTCTCCATCCTAGGCTCAGATTGCATATATGTATCCAATACACCATACATCCTAAAGACACCACAGTTTCCACTGTGCCACATTTCCAAAGGGAAACACGAACTCTGGGGAAGTGCCTGGAAACCTTAGAATCTCTCATCGCTTGGAGATAGCAGGCAACACAAGAGATGTCATAGGAAGCTGCCTAAGAACAAGTCAGATTATTGCTCCGTCTGGCTCAGGGTTGTTCACACTGACTGGAAGCAGTTTAAAGAAGCCCTTTCTTTTATCTGTCCTGAATTTCCCAACATTCGGCTTCATCAGATCTCTACCAGTTGGAGTGAAAGGAGAGAGGGAGAAAAAAAACCCAACTCACATTCTCCATCATTTGGTACCTTCCCATCAAGGCCTTGCCACTTGCCTTCCAGGAATTGCAGACTCCAACTCCCATCATTCCCAGCCAGCCTGATGAATGGCCAGGGAAGATGGGAGTGCATTTGAGCACAGTGGTACCTTGGTTCGAAAACCAAGGCATAGCTTCCGATTAGCTGCAGGAGCTTCCTGCACTCAAGCGGAAGCCACATTGGATGTTTGAAAAACGTTCGCAAACCAGAACATTGACTTCCGGGTTTGCAGCGTTCGGGAGCCGATTTGTTTGACAACTAAGCAGTTCAGGAACCAAGGTACCACTGTCGTGGGATGGCTGCGAGGCAGAATCAAGGCAGCTGGTGAGGAGAAGGTGACCGAGAGAAAGATCTTTCTCTTTCTCGCTGTCTCGGCGACGATGAGTCAGCGAGGGAAAGCAACTGCTTGAAGATTATGAAGAGGCCCACCCCCCGCAGCCCACCCTGAAGTTGTAGTCATCCTTGGCCACAGGCCAGAATAACCCCTGGAGGTTCTGAGAGTCTCCAGAACATTTTTTGGCCTTGACACCTGACACCCAAAAAAAGACACGGAGAGAGAGCAGAGAAACATTTCCTAAGCAGAGCTCATTTTCCCCTCTCTCACCCAGGCTGGCCGGAGGGAAGTCCACTTCGGCCACATTCATGGCAGAGCAAGGCAAAGTGTGTGACTTCACTTGAGTGACCACGGAGGCAGGGAATTCTATAGGCTTGTATTGTTTCATTAGATTTTTAACAATGTATTTCTCATTTTGTATTTCATTGGTGTATAGAGCTTTGGAGAGAGCCGGTGTAGAGTTGTGAGTGCTGGCCTAGGATCTGGGAGAGACCAGCGTTCAAATCCTCCCCTCCCCGCCGCCCCCAGTTTGTCTTGAAGCTGGCTGGGTGACTACGCGCTGCTAATTCACTCTCAGCCCAACCTACCTCACAGGGTTCTCGTGAGGATAAAATGGGACGGAGAAGAAAGGTTTCGAAATGAGTAAATAAATTAAGTGTGGTTGTGGTGGTTAGAAAGTCAACAGCAAGGCCTGAGAGGTCAAGGGTTCAGATCCCCACTCATCCTTCTCAGCCTAACCTTCCTTAGAGGGCTGTTGTGGGGATTAAATGAGGAGCTGGAAAACTATGTCTGCCACCTTGAGCTTCTGGGATAAAAAATGGGGAATCAATCAATCAATCAAACAAACAAACAAACACAAGTAATGCTTGGTGTTTAGTTGTGTTTTTATACTATGTCAAATGAGCGGGATAATTAATAATAATAATAATAATAATAATAATAATAATAATAATTCCATTTTCTCTGCTCAAAGGCCTCCCAAGTTGTATGCTAGTTGCATTCATTCTAGTTGCAGTCTACATATTTTTTTATCTCTTGTATTATATTGCATTTTAAATGTTTGCTTGTTTGATTCTTTGCAACACACTGTATTTTGAGTGTGTGTTTTAATGCTCACGTCTTACTCCCTGCATGCCCTGTTTTAGCAGGTCTGTGACCGTATAATACATAACAATAGTGGCGAAATATTAAGGGGAGGAGGAGGACATAGGCGCTCCTGCAACAGAAAGGACGGCAAGGTCAAAAGCAAGGCGAAGTGGCCATGGCTGTGCGTTCCTTCCACCCGTGCTGGCTGCAGGATCCCAGGCTCAGCGCAGAGCCAAAGGCCGGGCTGAGCAGACAGCCGGGCAATAAATATCTCTCTTGTCTCAATTACTGGAGATTGACGGGCCCCATCTGCTCTGCTGCGTGCCCGGATCCCCCAGCTGCAAGGATAATGGAGCATGATGAGAAGGGCTGATTGCGCAGGGGAAGAGGGAGGGCGAAGCATCCGGAAGACTCCCTCCAGATTCCCATTCCTCCTGGCCGGGCGTCCGACAGGCCAGGGAAAAGCTACCCTCCAGCTCCTCCTGCTGGCCAGATGCTTGTGCTACAATGGGGAAAGGGGAAACGGCAAATGGAGCTCCCTACCTTCCCCCCAGGAACGTAAAAATACAATGTTATGGGTTGTTGTTTTTTTGTGCAGTCTGGATGATGCCCTGTGCCTGTTCCAAGCCTGTGATCCTGTGGTAAGGAACCCGTTCCTTTGTTAAGGTAAGGGAATGGCTTTGGCTGGTTAGGTACCACAATTTACACATCCAATGAAGTCGCTCTGGTCTGTAGAACAAATGGGTGGGCCTTTCACCTCACACCCCTCGCCCAGCTGCCACATAGGATAAAAACCGAGAGCCAGTGTGAGGAAGTGGTGAGAGTGTCAGACTACAAGCTGGGATGGGAGAGACCTGGACGACTTTGGGCTGCCTCTCAGCATAACCTACTTTGCAGAGTTGTGGGGATTCCATGAGGAGGGGAGAGACCTAGTGCTATTTTTATAGAAACAGAGGCACCAGAACTCATCCCAAATGCCTCCCTTGTTCTCTTATAAAGGCAAGGGTGCCCACCTGAGAGGTGCTGGAACTGAGTTCTGGTGGGTTCCAGTTGAAAACAAAACAAAAGCCCTGGAGAGACCCACATACTCTGCCTTCATCTCCTCAGAGAAAAATATGGGATATAAATACAATCAATCAATCAATCAATCAACAAACAAACACACACACAGAGAGAGAGAGAGAGAGAGAGAGAGAAGAAAAGAGGATTGGACAGATTTCCTGAGGCATAAGGCTCTCAATGGCTGTGTTGTCCCTCTACTGTCGGGAGACAGCGTACCTCTGAAAACCCGTTGCTGGGAATCACAGGTGAGAAGAGGTGCTACTGCATTCAGATCCTGCGGGGGGGGGGCGTTTCCAGTTGGCCAACTGGGTGAGAACAGGATGCTGGACTAGGATGCGGATCCAGGCTCTTCTTGTATTCATTACAAATATTAGCTTACATTGTGTTAGGGAGGTTACATAGATAACAGCTCCACCTCATTGTTCTACGACAAAGTGAGACCCCAAATATATTTGCACATAAGAGGTGTCTGCATAATCCGAAATGAACTGGGTCACCCTGAAGTGCTAATAAAGAGAGTAAGTCCATGGCAGAGAGTAGAGGTTTGTGGGCTCCTTTGCCTGCCCAGACCAGGGAAGTAGGTTTCGCCTATGTAAGAGGATGAACCCTTTTCCAATCTTGTATTCCAGCATGCTTTTGTGATTTTTATTATCATGTCCTTACGTTGGTTTTTAAATTGCTTTGAGGCTTTTGTAGCGCAACATGGGAATATAATAACCCAAACCGAATCCTAATCTGGCTCAGCTCTCTAGGGATGGGCAAATCTGAGAAAAGGGCAACATCTGGAAAGATGTACAATTGCAAACACATTGATGCAGCTTCAACTCCAGAGCCACATCTTTTCAGCTCTGGCCTCTCTCCCACTGAGACGTGGCCCTTGACAGATAACCTTGATGCACTTAAAAAATAAATAAATCTTGCCCACCCTCCAGCTGCACTGACTGACAATGACTCTTTCGGTTTTCAGGCAAGGGATATTCCCAGCCTGCCCTCCCTGGAGTTGCCATTGGGGAATGAACCCATGACCTTTTGCATGCAAAGTCAGATGCTCTCCCACTCAGCTAGCCCCCCGCACCGCCCTCAAAAATAGGCTCTACTTCAGGAAGATTCCATTACAATATATATATTGTATATTTTATTATCATTGAACCAGCTCACTGAATCTACAGCTCAACTTCACAATTCAGAGAAAGAGAGAAAGAGAGATTAAATTTTTTTTCCTCTAGAGAATGGTTTGTTCTGGTTTGCTAACGGCTGCAGAGACTATGCAAGGATGCTAGGAAGACTGGACATGTTTTTCCCTGATAATGCCATCTTTCTACACTTGCTGCTGCTTGGAATTGGAAGGGAATCCCAAAAGCATCTCAACACTGCAGTCCTTTGGAGACCTTCCTTTGGAGACTGATGCACCACTAAACCGCCGTTTGCTGGCACGGAGTCATAGATCTGTAGAACTGGAAGGGACCACAGGGGTCATCTGGTCCAACCGCCTGCAATGCAGGAATCTTTTGCCCAGTGTGGGGCTTGAACCCACAACCCTGAGAATAAGTCTCTTGCTCTACTGACTGAGCTTCCCCAGCTGTCCATCATCTTTGGAGAGCCCCACAGAACCAGTATTTGCTGTTGCTCAGTCGTCTTCGGAGAGCCCAGGCAGCACCCTGGCGGCGACTGTGTTTCAGGTGTGAACTAATAGGAGGAAGATACTTTGGCTCTGCCTGCTGCCAGTGTGAGCTTTCAGCAACTGGTAGGGATGTAAAAAAACCAACAACCAACACCTGGATATAGGTTAGGGGTTTCTTCTGCAATACCAGGGTCCAACAGTATAACCTTTGGGCGGACTAAATTAGAAGCCTAGTCTTCCCTCCTTCCTTGATCCTAGTAGGACCTATTGCCTAGATTTAGACTAGAGTTCACTCTGGAAGCTCTTGCTCCAAAGACCTCCAAGGGTTCTTGATTGTCACGTCCAATTGCCAGCTGCCTGGGACTGTGGAGCTGAAGGGAGGCATACTATGGTCTCTGCCGCTAGGATGGGGAGGGAGGGGCATGCACCTCCCAGGAAGAACCTCACGGTCAGGGGAGGGCATCTTGGCCCCATCTCTCAGCTAGTAAGGAGCAGCTTGCTTTCCTCTTCCCTCCCCATCCCCTTTTTCCTTTTGTGTTGTGTCCATTCTGCTGCAAGACCACAGGCAGGGACTCTCTCAGCTTTTAATATATGACGGTGCTTAGAAAACATTAGGTGCTTTATAAGTGTTAAATAAAGATCGTAATATCTGGATCCACAATCACAACTCAGCAACAGGCAGGTGTCATTTTGCTTCAAAAGCCTCCCAAATCCAAATTTGCCAAGTAAGTCACGGACTGTGGATCTCCATAGTTTAAACGTGTCACTGGAAGAACTGGGTGGATCTAATGTCAGATGTCCCTAAAAAGAATTGTCCTTCATTCCTCTCTCTCTTTCTCTTTCCCTCCCTCTCTGCCTCACCTGCAACATGGCCACACAGAGATCCAACGCACTGCTTCTTCTGAATCCAGTTTTTCACATATGGCCAACAAACCACAGAATTCATGTATGGAGTCTCAATCCAAAGAATCGGGAGGGTGTCTACAGCATCTGAATTTGAATGGTGGGGCTTAAATAATATGTGGGTGGCACCTCTGCAGAACCAGGAGGTTTTCTTCCAAAGGTGTTGTGGCTTCTCTATTTTGTTCATGCTACGCTAATTGGAGAATGATGTCCAATGGGCGATGCTCCTCCTTACCCAGTGCATTTTCTGCCCTTCTAGCACAGGCCATGTCAGGATGCTAGTCCTTTGTGAGTTTTACATCTTTACATTTGACATCTGATAGAAGGAGATTTGGACACTCAGACTGATTTTTGGAGGTTTCATGGGCTTGCCAAGGGAGATCTGATTCACAACTTCCTCTCTCTCTTCCTCTCTCCCTTGGTTTGAGGCAAAGGTCTGATCAGGTGGTGTCCCTGAACTTGCTCTATTTATTTTTCCCCCCACCTCATATATGCAAGGGAAACTGATCCGGTTGTGCTATCTGGTTATACAGAAAGGGCGCTAAGTGACGTGACCCTCGCCTGGCTGACCTTTGCTCTCTTGCAGAAAGCAAAATACCCCTTTGTGCTAAGATACGTCAGGGGTCATCCTGCAAAGCCGGGGGCTGGAAGCACCTCACTCTCTCTGCAAGCTTCCATACAGCCTGGGGCGCATAGATGTACGTTTATATGAAAGTGCTGCCTTAGACCAAGTCAGGCTGATGGTCCGCCCAACTTGGCAAACCAGCCCACGGCATTTGAGCCCCATCAGGTGTCCCTCTTGTCTTATCAACTGCTTGTCCATCAAGCCTAGAAGCATCAAAGTTGAACAACAACTGCTCTCCAGGGTCTCACGCAGAGATGGGGCTTTGCTATTACCTGCCGTGGAACCAGATGGACATGTTGTCAGGCAGGGGTTGATTCTGGGGCCTTTCCTAGGTCGTTGCATCCTCCAGGAAGTGCTCTCTGTGTGTGTCTTCATTGGTGGCAAATGCTGTTTGTACCCACAAACTTCTGAACACCAATCCTGTGCGCTGGGTTCTAGCGTTGAGTTGAGGTCCTTTCCTGGGACGCAGATTAGTTCTGCATTAGTTCTGCTCTGAAGTAGTCAATCCAGTAGTCATCTTTGCAACTTTTTGGAAGTGATCAGCTTCTATCTGCCTTCCTTCCTTCCATCCATCCATCCATCCATCCATCTCCATCCATTTCCTGGGTTTTACACAACCCTCCAAACTCCCAAGTAAGCTTTCTTTCGGAATTTCTCCGTCTGGAAATTAACAGAGTTGTGCTCCCCTGCCACCCACCCATCTCCTTTCTGCCTCCTAAAATAAATTAAACATTAACCTCTCCAGGCTGCTGGAGTCGAAATAAATAAACACTACAAATAAATTAGGGGGTGGACAACAACAACAACCCTCAAACTCCCCTCGAGGAAGAATCTTCTGTGAGCTGTTTGTTCGAGGCTGGGTGCGATCAAATAGCGAGGACTCCTATGTTCTAGAGCCCAAAGTTCAGTGGTGGGTTTTGGTGTTTGTTCATATGCTCTGTGCGTGATCCTGAACCCTGGAGGCGTTATTCCCCGGGAGACCCTCCCTACCCTTTTGTCAGTAGAAACTAGCTTTTTTAAAAAAACAACAACAAAGCAAAACGGAGTCCACCATCAGGCCTCTTGTCCGTGTGAGCAGCCAGACGATTGGGGTCCTTGCCCACAAAACCTCAATCCTTTTGCAACCCCGAACTTCCAGCGAGTGTCTGGCCTCCTCCGCCACGATGCTGCGTTCTAACAGGTGACTCGGCAGTTCTCTCCCCCACCGACAAGATTTCCTGACTCCCCGGTTAATGGCTGGGCCAGCTCCCAGCTCCTCGCTGGCTGGACGCACCCAGCAACTCCAGAGTCACGAGGAAGGAAGAAGGAGCGGAGGCTGGCGCTGGTTGAGGAATTAAAACTGGGCATGCCTTGGAGGGGTGGGCGGGTGGGGAGGGCAGCTGGGCAGGGCCAGCTCACTCCGGCAACCGGGCAGCTGGCCCTCAAAACCCAGCGCTCTCAGAACTGCTCCGGCTGTTGTAGCTTGGGCTGCGGCTCTGGGTGCGAGTCCGGCTGCGGCTGCTGCTGTAGCTGTCGTAGCTGCGGCTGCGGCTGCGGCTGTAGGAGTAGCTCGTCAGGGAGCTGGAAGAGGACGGGCTGGGCCGGTAGTAGGGGATCGGGCGCTTGCGGGCACTGGAAGAGAAGGAAGACATTTTTAGTGCCTTTAGGCAGAAGCAGAGCGGACTGAACTGGATTTGATTAGGAAGAGGGCATTGGCTTCGGCACTGAGGGCCAAGAAACACCTGTTTTCTTTTTTCTTTTAAATACAGAGCTGAGTGAAAACCAAGTTTGCAAGGAAGTATGAAGACGGAATCTTAGAACGTTGAACACTGCTGGGATAGCTCAGTTGGTAGAGTGTGAGACTCTTAATCTCGGGGTCGTGGGTTCGAGCCCCGCGTTGGGTGAAAGATTCCTGCATTGCTGGGGGTTGGACTAGATAACCGTCGGATCCCTTCTAATGCTACGGATCTGTGATCCTAGAAATAGAGTTGGAAGGGGTCCTCATCTGGTCCAACCCAACCTAAATTCTACACTTAAAGGACAGGAGGGATGTATGCTCAATATCAGGAGCGGGGAAACGTGGCGCTCCAGATGTGGCTAGACTCCAGCTCAGATCAGCCTTAGCCAGCAAAGCCAATGGTCAAGGATAATAGGCTTTGTAGTCCAACAACATCTGGACATGCCTCAACCAATCAGGGATCTCATAATAAGTACACTTTCAGAGGAGAGGTTGGGAAGCCTGTGGCCTTCCAGTCGCTTGCTAGATCACAACTCCCATCAGTCCCAGCCAGCAGAGCTGGTGGTCAGGGATGATGGAAGTTGGAGCCCAACAACATCTGGAGGGTCAGAGCCACTGTCAATTTCTTTGTACAAAGCATTTCCCACAAATAAGCAGTACATTATACTGGTTAACTTAAGAATCTTGCTTTCCCCCTCTTCTGTCTCTGTCCTGCTTTCCTTTTGTGCTGTGTCTTTCAGATTATAAGCCTACAGGAAGTGACTGTCTTGTTTTCATTGGTTGTATGCTCAAGGAACCTTTTTGACTGAAGACCTGGGTCCAAATGTACTAAAAAAAAAACCCATAACTAATCTGTTGCAGCTGAAATCTCAGCTTTTGGGCTTGCTCTTTTATTATTATTTAAATGAGCTCTGAGGAACACAGTCACTCCCAAACAAAATTCTTCCCAGCAGCCTTGCCTTCTTGCATAAGTTTGACATTTTCAGTTCAAAGCAGAACATTCACAAATTCTAAATTTTCAGTTCAATATTGGTTTTCGCTCCGCATAAAGGGAATGCCGTCAATTTGGAATCTTGCAAACATGACCCAAGTTCATGGGTACAAGCTTGGACAACCCAGCCAGATGGTTGGAGTAAAAATAATAAACTTGTTGTTCTGCCCCACCCCAAGCACCTCCCTCCAAACCTGGAGCCCTCAGTGCCAAAGCTGTTGCCTCTCCAGTCGTTAGTCCTGGATTAGCCAGCTAAAACAACCGAGCATGAAAGGGTTAACAGCGCTTGTGTGTTTTTGCTCCAGACACTGGAGAATTAAAGCTGCAGGAAAACAGAGATTAGGTGTTAGTTGGAGGGCACACTTTGCCTCGGAGGCAGCCCACACACCCCATCAAGAGCTATTGTAATTTCTTGCCAAAGTACCAAAACCAACCACCTCCATACCAATGCACCCCCAGCCAACCATTTCAGACATTATGTTTCTTGCTGTTTAAGCAACCTAGCTGTGATGGTGGGCCCGTTTATGCTTCCTCTTCCCTCTCTGTCCCTTCTTCCTCTTGTTCCGTGCCTTTTAGGCTGTAAGCCTGTGGGCAGCGACGGCCTCGATTCAAGCGTTTGTGAACTGCTCTGAGAGCCCTTTCTGAGGGGCCGATGATCAGGATTTGGGGAGCTGCAGTATGTCAAGGAGACCCTCCTATTCCCCTCCCAGAGCGATAATCCTTAGAGTTCCCTGCAAACAGGGAATGACTTACGAAACCCATCTAGGAATTGCAGTTCTGTGAGGGGAACTGGAGTCTTCTTATCAATTCTCTGCTACTTTAGAAAACTACAGCTCCCAGAATGCTTTGGGAGAAGCCATGGCTATCTAAAGCAGTATTGCGGTGTTTTAAATGGATGGTGTGAAGCTGGCCTGAAGCTGTTGTGGAGAAGGGAAGAGAAGAGAAGTATTCAGGGAGGTGCATGATAAATACCGTATTTTTCGCTCTATTACACGCACCAGACCATAACACGCACATAGTTTTTAGAGGAGGAAAACAGGGAAAAAAATATTCTAAACGAAACAGTGGATGTATGATTTTTGTGGCTCATGCTGTGGCCACAGACATGTGATCTGACAGTGAGTTTGGGGTAGCCCAATGCAAAAATCCTGAGGATCCATGTGGATCCATGCTTTGTAAGCGGCTCCTCTCCTCTCCTGCTTTGCTCCTTTAAAGCAAGCAGGCTCTCTGTCCCTCTCTCCTCCCCACTCAGCGGCTCTTCTCCCGCTTTGCTGTTTCAAAGCGAGCCACGGAGGAGGGAAGGAAGGGGAACCATGGATCCTCTGCTCACGACTGCAGCAGATCCCCCCCCCGCCACCCATAGGCATTCCCTCCATAACACGCACAGACATTTCCCCTTACTTTCTAGGAGGAAAAAAGTGAGTGTTATGGAGCAAAAAATACGGTATTTTGGAGGTAATGGGGAGGAATTGGCTTGCTCAGCCATCTCTGAGGTACCTGTCCCCCTTTCAAGAGTCACCGGCCTCACCATTGACCCACCAAACACACCCACCCAGCCTCCAATTTATTATCTTCCTTGTTAGCGAGACTGACAGAGAGGGAGAGAGAGAGACACGACAAGAGAGACGCAGTTTAGTTCCACAAGGCCTCACAGAGTGGCGGATTCAAGGAGATGCACAGCGGGGTCCTGATGGGAGGCAAGGTTACCATGGTAACCCGGCCCTGCAGCTAGAGGCTTCTGCTTGATGTGTCTCCAGGAGGAACCTTGAGACGGGGTGGGAAAAGGGAGAAATTTGCATCATTAACGGAGGAGGAGGAATAGGCAGGCGGAGGAAATGGACAGAGAAGCCCAAACACACAGGAAATAGAGGAGCAGCTTACATATATGGCTTCCTTTGCCACCTTAGAGATTTGGCTGGTGTTCCTCATTGGGGTGAGGAGACATGACCATCAGCCCCTCTGGCAGTGGACTGAGGCAGCTGAGGGCCAATCATTTCGGAAGCGAAAAACACTTGAAAAACAAGGTGGCGGCTTCTGCATATAATGAAGATGTTCTAGGACAGGCATCCCCAACCTTCGGCCCTCCAGATGTTTTGAACTACAATTCCCATCATCCCTGACCACTGGTCCTGTTAGCTAGGGATCATGGGAGTTGTAGGCCAAAACATCTGGAGGGCCGCAGGTTGGGGATGCCTGTTCTAGGACATGGCTGGGCAGAGTATTTTGTGTGTGAGAGAGAGAGACAGAAAGAGAGGGAGGGAGGGAGAGAGAGAGAACCACACTAAATAAACTAAAAACAACTAAAATTAACAAGGCAGCAGTGGAACTTCTGTAAAATAAAACAACAGTTAAATTCAGTTAAAACTGAAGTCAACAGAACTCAGAGGTTTAGTTTACATCCTTCAAAATAATGATAATAATATTTTTTTAAAAATCCTGTTCTAAACCACAGGTGTAGGCATTACATGTAGAAACAGAACAATGCCTAAGCCTTAAACAGTAAGTCTGCAACTTATCCGCATTTAACTTGTGTGCATTCAGCTTTAAAAGGTAAAGGTACCCCTGCCCGTACGAGCCAGTCTTGCCAGACTCTAGGGTTGTGCGCTCATCTCGCTCTATAGGCCGGGAGCCAGCGCTGTCCGCAGACACTTCCGGGTCACGTGGCCAGCGTGACAAGCTGCATCTGGCGAGCCAGCGCAGCACACGGAACGCCGTTTACCTTCCCGCTATAAAGCGGTACCTATTTATCTACTTGCACCCGGGGGTGCTTTCGAACTGCTAGGTGGGCAGGCGGCATTCAGCTTTACAAGCATTTAAATGTAAAAGGGTGCAGAAAGGGGCTGAGGTTCCGGGGGAAATGATTTTGGCAAGCCCACCCACCCTTGCACCCAATGGGTTTTGATTATACCAGCAATCACGCTGTAGTATTCTGTACTAGCTGCAGCTTTTGGATCGAGTGCCTGGGCAGCTCCACAAAGAGCGCATTGCGCCAATCCAATATCGAACGCACCAATGCGTGAACTCCTGTGGCCAAGTTTTTACCTGGTGATTCTTCTGGGCTCCATGAAGCTTGGGGAGTCACGCCTTCTCTTTCGGATGGGGGAGTAGCTCCGGGAGCGACGCCGGGCACGTGTGGGTTCTGTGTCGCTGTGGCGCGTGCGCGGCTCATTGTCCTTCTCTCTGGATGAAAACAACAACAACAACCACAGCAGCCCTGTGGTCTCATTTCCACACACATTGTGAGAGTCTCCAAAGCGCAACTGGGAATCTGGGTCTTGGGAACTACAGTTGGCTGTGTGAACCAGCTGCAGCGCCCCCTTCAGGCATCAGAAGACAATGGCGGCTTTTGACACCGGCCCCTGGGATTGAAAGGCAGCAAACCCCTATCTTGCAAACACTGAGGGACATAGGAATCTGCCTTGTATAGAATCAAACCATTAGTCCATCTAGCTCAACCTTCATAGTATAGGTCTCCATGGTTGTGGGGTAAGGGGGTGGGATCAAGACACTTTGTGCTGATTGGAGCCAATCAGGGTGAAAGGAGGCGAGTCAGTCACTGGGGACGAGCTCCTAGGGTCACTCTGTGTCAGGGAATGGCTGGGTGACAAAGAGCGGTGGGAGGCACCAGCCCAAGAACCCCCCAGGGATGACACAGAGAAAGAAGACTTAGACCCAGGTCAGTGTGTCAAGGAGCTGTCAGGCAAGCACAGGTCATCCACAGGGCAGGAAGAATGTGAGGCACGAGATGCAATTAGCTTTTATTCACAGAAAGTAACATCACAGCAGAATTACTGTGGCTTGACTCATTCAGCTTGTGCTGAAACTGACTACGGGCACCGCCCTTCCCCTCTAGCCTGTCACTCATCCCTCCCAAGCAGACAAAGGCTGCAGAAATGGGGTGGGCTCCTCCTCTGGGCCTGTGTGGCCCAGTGCTCAGCAACGTGCAGGACTCTCCTCGATCGGGGTGTCAGAGCGGGAGGAGAGCCAGCTGTACCGGGACTTCCCTGGTGCTGTGTAGCAGGGGAATCTCTGACTCCTCTCTATCCGAGTCTGCGCTCACACTGCAACTCTCAGCCTCCAGCCCTGTCCTGGAGGGGCCTCTTTCTTTTGACCCCCTCCCTTGATTGCCCAAATCTCCTGCTTCCAGCACCTCCCACCTTGTCCCTTACCCAGCCTGCTTTCCAGTGTCCCACAACCACGATCTGGGGTCTAAGTCACCGTCTTCTATGCTGCTGCTGCCCCCAGTGTAAGAACTGGGGATTACAAGCCCCTTACCTGCTGCTTGTTATTTTTTTCTGGGATCCAGACCGGGTCCTGCTGCGTGCAGATCTCTTCTCCCGGGATCGGGACCGAGATTTCGACGGGGACCGGCTGGAGCTCCAGGAGCTGCTCCGAGACAGGCTCTTCCTTCGCTCCGACTTGTGCCTGGAGTGTTTGGCTGGGGCTGGAGAGCAACTGCCCAGCCTACCGCGGTGGTGCCTCTCCTTTGCCCTGAAACATGCAGTGGGCGGAGATTAGCAGGGCCAATCAGAGCGCAGAGGGGGAAGCAACAGAGGGGGGCATTTGGTGTGGGCGTCAGGTTCAGACAATGGTTAATTCAGGGGGATTTGATTTCACCCTGCCAACAAAGGTCCGTATAGTTAAAGCTATGGTTTTCCCAGTACTGATGTATGGAAGTGAGAGCTGGACCATAAAGAAGGCTGATTGCTGAAGAATTGATGCTTTTGAAATATGGTGCTGGAGGAACTCTTGAGAGTCCCATGGACTGCAAGAAGATCAAACCTCTCCATTCTGAAGGAAATTAGCCCTGAGTGCTCACTGGAAGGACAGATCCTGAAGCTGAGGCTCCAATACTTTGGCCACCTCATGAGAAGAGAAGACTCCCTGGAAAAGACCCTGATGTTGGGAAAGATGGAGGGCACAAGGAGAAGGGAACAACAGAGGACAAAATGGTTGGACAGTGTTCTCGAAGCTACCAGCATGAGTTTGACCAAACTGCGGGAGGCAGTGGAAGACAGGAGTGCCTGGTGTGCTCTGGTCCATGGGGTCACGAAGAGTCGGACATGACTAAACGACTAAACAGCACAGCAACGGGTTGTTTTTCTGCACATTGGACCAAACCTGGGCCCTGTTGGAGGGTATGGTATATGGGCCACTCCCAAGCATGCACCCCATTCTGGTTCTTACGTTTTTAGGTGCACCCCATGGTTCTTTTCTGTCCCGGCCACGGTGTGGTAAGGGTGCGAGCAGGTGGACCCTTCTGAGTCACTGCTGTAGCCTGTGTGGCTGACAGATCGCGGGGACTCCTTGGCGGCTGAGAGCTTGGCCCTGCCACGCCCTTTGTGCTTGTGGGTTGACATGGACCTCGCATGGCGCCTGTGGAAGCGCTTATCTCCACCCGAGCATCTCCCTGGAGGTGAGGCGGACCGGCGTGAGGCCTTGACGCCATATTTGCTGCACCGGCCTTCCTTGGAGTGGGGCGACGGGGCTTCGGACTTGACGTGGGCCCTCGTGGAAGGAGACGTGGAATCCAGCCTCTAGCAGAATGAAAGACGCGGAGGGACGGGGAGAGATACAGAGAGAGGGAGGGTGGGGCGAAAAGAGAGAAAGAAGGAAAGGAGAGGGTTTTTTAAAACAACAAAGAGAGACCCCTCACCAGCAGGAAAAAGCTGCAATTTCACAACAGCGATGCACAATGATTTGAATAAAGGCAGGCTACACAGATACTACTCTGCACCTCTCTCCCCTGTTCAACCTCTCGACCTTAAACGATGCAGCTCATGCAAAATCTCTGGCATGCAAAAACAGGAAATAAACCAAAATGAAAAAATGAAACAGGGAAGGGGAGGCGGAGAGTTTCAAACGGGGCGGGAGGGAGAGGGTCACCTTGGAAAAATGAAAAGTATATAATATGTGCATGTGTATGTGTATGTGTGTGTTCTTTTAAAAGAAAAGAAAGAAGACCCCAAAATTATATTTTGTTGGAAAAAACCAAAGAGAGAGAAAGAGAGAAAGAAAAGGGAGGGTGCTCATATCGGTGGAAGAGGGGGTACATTATGGGATGGTGGGGGGGAAAGGATAAGAAGCCAGGGATCGGGTGGGGTGGGGTTTGGATAGAAATGGATTTCTTTGTGGGGAGCTTGATCAAGGCATGTAGAAGAGAAGAGAGAGCTATGTGTAGGTGATGGGGATTGGAACAGGGGCTGGGTTGGGGATGGAGAAAATAAAATCTTAAACCAAAAGAAAACTCCACAAATGTCATCAGTACTGGAAAAAAAAAAGGATATTAAAAAAAAGTTTCTGAACTCTTCCTGGGTTTTGAAAATTTGTGCAGAGTCTCCACCAGCGTTCTATTCTCTTCCCTTTTTTATTTTATTTTATGTTATTTATTTTTGTTAAATTTCCACTTTTTTTTTTTTAAGTCCGTCCTGGTTAACGTCCACTTACCAAGAAAGTGGTATTTCCTCCTTTAGTAGGTAAGGTATGAAGAGAAGGGAAAAGTTGGGCAATATAAGTGAATCATTAGATTGACAAAAAATGCAAGAGAGATCGAGAGAGAGAGAGAGGAAGAGAGAAAGAAAGAAAGAACGAGAGAGAGAGAGATAGAAAGGAGAGGAATAAAAAACCAAACCACCCTGGTCTCCTAAGCTCTTGCAACACACAGCCATGAGGCGGACCCTGTGTGCAGTCCCCTCTTTTGTTTTTAGAACAAACGGAATGCCATTTGGATTTCCCTAAAATTAGTGGAAATGACAGGGTGGGTTTTCTTTTAAGACGGACATCCTCTCAAGGCTGCGGGAGCCCAAAGTAGGTTTGCCAACTCATTGGAGTTTAGCTTGCCCCTCTTTGGGACTAGTGTTTTCCCACCAGTACTGGGATCTCAAAAGCAGCCATCTTTGCCCAGGCACCAACCACAACCCTTAACCCTCTGATTGTGGCCTGTTTCTGCCCCTTACCCCAGAGATTCTAATCTGGTTCCATGCTCATCCTGAGTATTCTGTCCTGAATCTGCTTCTAACTGATCAGATTCTTCTAGGTCAGTGTTGAGGCCCTCCCAATGGTGTTAGACTACAACACCCATTGTCCATGGCTACTGTTGGGCATGGGAGTCCAAAAGATTCCCTCCCCACCTCTCCTCATTTAGTTCTGTCCAGGATCTATCTGCTCCATCTCTCTCAGACCCACACAAAGGCCCAGTTTTACGGAAATTAAATTTAAGACAGTGGGAAGATTGTAGGGGGAAACGAGCCGTGTCCTTCCTGTGGACTTTTCCCAAAAGTCCATGATGGGAATTGTTCCCATATTTGGTGATATGCAGGAAGCTGCCCTATGCCCAGCCAGGCTGTGATGGGTCCTTGTACTTCAATATAGTCAAGTTGGCTGTTCTCCAAGCTTTCTGGAGAAGAGACATCTTTGTCCTCACCTGTGACTTAATCCTGTTGCTCACTGCAGATGCTTCTGCAGGCCCTGGACTACTGAGCTATGCCTTTCCTGCAAGGGGCACACAGTTGTGTAGGACAGCCCCATAAGAGAATCATTCAACATGGAATTGTTCTTATACAGAAGGAGGCTGAAACAATTCTCTCGGCGGAGGCAGAACACTGATGGATTGGTGGATTTAGGGCTGACCATGTGACAGACATAGATCAGCTTTATAACCCTTGCAACTTCTCTCCACGTGCCCAGAATCCAGCCTGTGGGCCAAACATAGCCCACCAGATGTTCAAATTTGGACTGCAGGCTGTTTCCTCAAACCATGCCCACCTGCCCCACACCTATGCCATGTCATGTGTGGGGCAGGTGGAGATACAGCTGAGAGTGAAAATCAGAAGCCTTAAAGGGTGCTGTGGGAGCTAGTTCCCCACGGGAACCCAACTCCTCCACTGTACTACAACTCCCAGGATTCCTTGAGAAGGCCAAATGACTGCTCCAGTTCAAATCTCCCTTGAAGAGATGCCCATAAGCAAGGCAGGTGAACATTTGGGCAACAGGCGGCTTTGAAAAGGCAACAGAGGGTGTATCTACTGTGCAACCTCTGGGCTGAGTGAGAGCTGGGGACTTTAGCTGAGCCTTCTCCATCTTCTGGTACCCTCCCGATGTGGCTGATGGGTGGAAGAGTCCCACAACATCTGGAGGGCCACTGATCCATTGCATAGCTTCCCTCCACCTGCTACCTTCCAGATATTCTACTCGCATCATCCTTGACCATTGCCAGCTGAGACTGATAGTAGCCCAGAACATCTGGAGGGCACCTGATTGTAGAAGGCTGCCTTAGACACAGAGAAAAGGAAGGAACCAAAGACACCCAAAATCAGCAGCTAGGCTGGCATCTTAAACGTCCCACGTCAAAAAAGCTATGGGGATCAAATGTAGTGGGAAAAAATGTCTCCCCCCACCCCCTCCAAAAAGGGTAAAAGGTGTTTGAGTAAGACAGGCATCACAGTCTGTAAAAACATTTACTTCTCTTAGCTGGGTGGGTACATGGGTGCATGTGCCATATGATGGTCATGGCCTTTATACTCTGGCCTGATCTATTTGCCTGAAGAAGAAGAAACCCTTTAAACTCTGGGTCTGCTAGTTCTCACAAAACCCACCTATTTTAGGAAAAGGAAGTGAGCTGAGAGGAAGTGGGGTCTGCAACAAAATGTTGCAGTGCGGGGTGTGCTCCTGTTTAGTGTTCAACCCATCCATCCAGCCCTGCCTACTTTCAGAACACTCTGTTCCATTCTGCTCCCCTGCCCATCAATTTTTGGCATCTCTGGCATTTGGTCATTCATTCTGTAGCTACTGGGCATGGTCAGTCTTCGTTGGATTGGGTTTTTTTGAGGGGGGGGGATTTGCTTCCTTAGGTCTCCCTGACCAGTGAATATTTATCTACTTTTGCAAAACTTTCCCAACTACTCTAATTCCACCCCACCAAAAAACCAAAACAAAACCCCACCCTGTTCTATGGCATTCAAGGTCAGTACAGTGGTACCTCGGGTTAAGTACTTAATTCGTTCCGGAGGTCCGTTCTTAACCTGAAACTATTCCTAACCTGAAGCACCACTTTAGCAAATGGGGCGTCCTTCTGCCGCTGTGCCACCGCTGCACGATTTCTGTTCTCATCCTGAAGCAAAGTTCTTAACCCGAGGTACTATTTCTGGGTTAGCGGAGTCTGTAACCTGAAGCGTATGTAACCTGAAGCGTATGTAATCCGAGGTACCACTGTATTAAAATACAATGAAAAAGAGGAAGGGTTCCTTCCTACCCAGGTGTGAGCTTGTTCCAAGCTTTCAGGGCTAGCACAGGAGAGGGTTAGGTCTTAGGCCTCTCCCCTTTGCTGACATTTAAACCAACCCCCTTTTTTTCTGGTTCGCTACTCTCAGTTCATTCCGCTCTTGCTTTCAGTAAGAAAGAGTGACTCAGAAGAGAACTGGCAATAAGAATGTGAGAAAAAGCCTCCTGGATCAGGCCCGTGGCCCGTCCAGCCCAGCACCCTGTTCTCACAGTCGCCAACCAGATGCCCCAAAGGGAAACTTGTATTCAGGGTTCAAAACATCCTCGCTGTCAAATTTTGTGTGTGCAGTTTCATTTCCTTTCAGGGGTGCTGGTGTGGGATGGGGGGCAGCCCTCTCTTTCTCCCCTTTCCTATTTGATCAAAATAAATACCACCAAACACTCTCCAACTTCTCGCAGGTGAAAACAGCAGGGTCAGCCTTGGATTTTGTAAAATCCCACCCCTAGTTCTCACAAAGAGCATCACTTCCTGAGATTCTCTCCCATACTAAAGACTTCCCCCTGCCTGGTACACAATTTTAGACCTGTGTGCCTGCCTCTTGACATCCTGTATTCACCGAATTTTCGAGTTGGAAGGGACTCTGAGGGTCACCTAGTCCAACCCCCTGCAATGCAGGAATCTCAACTAGATCTTTCATGACAGATGGACATCCAAACTGTGCTTAAAAACCTCCAATGAAGGAGAGTCCACTACCTTCCAAGGGAGCTCATTCCACTGTCAAACAGCTCTTACCATTAGAAAGTTCTCCCTGCTGTTTAGTCAGAATCTCCTTTCCTGACATCTGAAGCCATTGGTTCAAGCCCTACCCTCTGGAGCAGCTCTGCCTTCCATGTGACAGCCCTTCAGGTATTTGAAGACAGCTATCATATCACCTCTTAGTCTTCTCTTCTCCAAGCCAAACATACCCAACTCCCTCAACCGTTCCTCAAAATGCTTGGTTTCCAGACCCTTGATCATCTTGGTCACCCTCTTCTGCCCACCTTCCAGCTTATCAATATTAGGGTTGCCATAGGTCTGGAAATTCCCAAACATAGCTGGAAATAGGCCGTTGGAAACTTTGGCTCAACAACTTTGGCCAAAAAACGCTCAACAACTTTTCTGTCTGGATTTTCACTTTTTGAAATATGCCAACTCTAATCAATATTCTTCTTAAATTGTGGTGTTCAGAACTGGACACAGTTCTCCAGGTAGGGTCTGACAAAGGCAGAATAGTGTGGTGCTATTACTTCCCTTGATCTGGACACTATGCTTCTGTTGACCTGGCCTAAAAAGGTAAAGGTAAAGGGACCCCTGACCATTAGGTCCAGTCGTGGCTGACTCTGGGGTTACGGCGCTCATCTCGCTTTATTGGCTGAGGGAGCCGGCCAGGAATAGCATTAAATATTTTTTGCTGCTACATCACACTGTTGATTCTGCTTCTGGGCAGAGAAACTGAGGGGATGGTGATGAATTTCTCCAGGGGGAAGAGAAATTATCCAACTATTTCTTGGGTATTGAGGGTCACCATTAGCAGGAACACAACTCCCCTCCCATCAAAGCTTTTGTCGCTGCAAGCGATGACAGCAGCAACTGCATGGATAGCCTAGCAATCATCTTGCATCCTCCACAATGCCCCAGAGACCTGACATAGTTCTGGTGTGTGTGTGTGTGTGTGTGTGTTTGAGACAGAGAGAGAGAAATGGTGACTACCACTTACATGCACACAAAAATGGTGGGGAATATTTGGAGAAAATTTTGCAAGTGACCTTCTTTGTCTAAGCAGGTGTGAAAAATAAAAATCTCTCAGGGGGAAAAAGTATTGTCAGCTCTGATCCCTTTCCTTTCTTTTTGAAAAGATGTCACCATATTTAACCTCACGGTGGGTCTGGTTATACACACAGTTGCTATTCATTTGTCAACATTTAAGACAGGAAGTCATAGCTGGGTAAAGGCAGAAAGGTTCGAAGTGGACCTCTCCAGCTGCTGTATACTCAGTGTTCCACTTCCAGGTGTACAATTACCTACGTATACCCTAGAATTAAGATGCCTCCCCTCCTTCATTGGCAGAATTAACTTCTAGAGACCTGGAAAAGAGACCTTGAGCTCTGACCCAGGGCAACTTTGATGCATGTGTGTACATAACTATTTTTTGAAGGCATCTCCCCCTACATAGACTGCAAGAAAATGCCAAACCATGGCACTCATTTACCTTAGATGGGAGACAGAAAACCAGAACTGACCCTGGTAAACAGGGATAACTGGAATATATGGGGCCAGAGCATTGGAAGAAGGGTGGATCGGGGTTCCCTCAGGCACCTTGGGCAGGATATGGAAACACCCCCTGTTAAAACTGAAATGGACTTTCCCTGCCCATGCGTCCAGAAAATATTATCCCCTTGCAAGAAACGGTTGCTGATTTTCTGCAGCTTTCTTGAGGTGTACAGTGGGTAAGCAACATCTCTGAAATTTTCAGGAGGGAGTTGGTGGTTTCCTTAGAAAGTACAGCTAGCGGGAAGCAGTGGGGAGAGCCTCAGGCTACTTCCTGCCAGCAGCACTTCCCAGAATGCCTTGGGTATCCCATGAGGGCAGCCATGAAGTGTGGCAGTCGAGGAGCTATGGGGAGAGCTTTGCGCTGCCATGTGTGTTTTAGTGCTTAAAAATAAAAAGCAAGGGGGAAAATGGGAAACTGTTGGCCAGCTTGTTAGCAAGGGGGCCCCTCCTGAAAATGCCAGAGAAATGCCTTCATTTTCACCCACACAACAAACGGTCAAGAATATTGTTTTGGTATTTTCTGCCATCAACCCAGGAAAGTCCAGACCACTTGAATTCTGTATACACTGGAACAAAACCATTTCAGATCTTGAGATTTGCCTTTGAACAGCATGAATCACACAGAGCAACACATTGAAGGTTTGTCTTTTGCCTTGTGGGTGGCCACGAGGCCAATTGCAAGGGCGTTGGGTCAACCGCAAGGGATTTGAGGCTGCTGGTGGTCAGGGGCAGAGCCTCTGGGTCTCTGCCCAGATGCAAACAGTGGCCAGTCTTGCCCGTTCAAAGCATGCCCAGCTAAATCTGAAGAGAGTTAGTAATCCTTCTAGATACACATATACCTACCAGCGAGAGACCCTATGGAGGCTTCAGCATGAATAAGAAAACAAAAGGAAATCAGTATTTCGGTCTAAAATGTTAACATTCCCCACCTTCACCAAAGCACCTAGCAGAGTTACCACCGTGGCCTTAGGGAGCAGCACCCATCATCATAGTCCCTTTAAGTGGAGGTAATTATTGGATTTTCGGGTGGGGGGAGATGGTGAGAAAAAAGGGGTCTGATTCACACCAGGGAGAATGGAAGGACAACCAGAACCGGGGTCTTCTACACAAAAGGCAATGCACTTGAATCCTGGTGTTACCATTAACCCCAGTGTTCCTTTACAAGGGAAGAGTTGACTGATGGATTTGGCTCACGTTCCAGGCCTAACTGGTCTGTCTTGGTCAAGCAGTGATGCCCAAACTGATCAAGGAGGTGATGGGCACATCACCCACCTCTGAACTATGATGGGATTACCTGCACACCCACCCAGAGTCCATCACCTGACACTCCCCAGGTTCTTTTACAAACAGGCTTGATTTCAAATCATTTCCATGCTTCCATTTGAGACCTTGCAGGTCAGGGGTCCCCAAAGTGACTGGTAATGCCCCCAGGGGGCAGTAGGATTACTGGTGGGGGGGCACTGGAGGTATACCTAAATGACTACCAGGCTTTGAAAAGCTGGTATCACTGAGTCAAGTTCATCAGATGTGCTGAATTAGTTAAATTAGGTAGTTTTAACTGAATTTTGAATCAATGGTGCAATTAATTGTTGATGTTGGTGAACAGATTTGCCAGAATTGGAGCCCCCCAGTCAATGTCTCTCTTGAGTAACTCTGGGTTGGAGGACATAATCACAGCCTGGGGCCTGACCCAATTAATTTGGTTTACCAGGTCAATTACCTCAAGAGACAGGGACAGGGGACCATTCAGGTAAAGGATTTCATTTTATCCTATTTCATCCTAATAGACACATCTGGATAATGCCTCTTATTTTGCCTCTTTAACGCTGGTTGTTGACCCTAAAGATTTGATTTGGAATCAGTGGTGACCTTTTTTTGCACGTTTTCTGACATGGACAGAGGACTCCATATGGTACATTTTGTGGGAGATCTTAAATGAATGACTACAGTTCCAGAGCTACAATTCCCAGAGTCCCATGCAAAGTGGGACTGGTTGTGAACCTGTAGCTCTGTGAATTCCTTGGGGGAAAGCCACAATTGTTCAAATTGGAATCATAATGCTTTAGGGCACATAAAACTGCTAGCACATTTGCAAAGCTAAGCAGGGTCCAGTATGGTTTCAAATTGGATGAGGGAGCTATGTGTTGAGACCCCTGCATTGCAGGGGGTTAGACTAGATGACCCTTGGGGTCCCTTCCAAATCTATGGTTCTAAGTCTAAACGCATGGGATGAATGTGGTCTGGAAGCATTGTGCGGCTTGTAAGTCTTATGGAAGCTGCAGAGCGTCTGGGAACTTTTAGGGTTGCACCAATACCAGGAACAGATTTCTGAAATCCATTGTACAAAGTCCAGTGTTGGGCAGTGAGTTGCGGGATACACTCACATGTCAGTTTATTCCATTTTCCTGCTGTTTTCCTAACTGTTAAATTACGCATTATGTCTGAGCTTCTACACAACATTTTATTCCACATGACATAAAGACACTTTCTGGAATATAGCCAGTTTGCAAATAACACAGTCCCAGTGGTGGAAGGTCACTGGAATTAGGCAGAGTCACTCTCCAGGTGGCCCTTCTGAGGATAGGGGGAGCTTTCATTATTTCTTTCGATGTCTTTTGCGTTACACACTACCAGTTTCCTCACTTTGCAGAGGTAAGGAAAGGGGGCTGCCTGATCTTCTTCTAATAAGTCCTCATAAGTTCTTCCTGCTCTTTGTGGAATCTCCACAGTAGCCACAAATCTCAAAACTCAGTGACTCCCACTTCCCAGATTATGTACAGTACAATCACATCTTATGTGGGTGTTCGGATGCATGGATTCCACATATATGCAAAAGTGCATATAAAACTGCTTCTGAAAGAGTGTCCAGTGGCTTCCACAGCTGGTGTACTCAGAGGGCCTTGCAAAGAGCTTGTAAGATCTCTGTCTTGCATGCATTTAACTTTCAACTAAAGACCTCCAACTTCGTATGGTTGAAATCACGCAAGTTAGACGTCTGTAAGATGTGATCGTACTGTACTGCAAACCAACACCACCCCCTGCCTTAGATTGTATATATTCAATGTCATTTTAAACATCTTTTCACTTCTGTCGAAATCCCCTTGGATGTTGTTGCCTATAGATAAAGGCTCCATGTATATACAGTCGTACCTTGGAAGTCGAATGCTTTGCGAGATGAACGGTTTGGCTCTTAAATGCTGCGAACCTGGAAGTGATTGTTCTGGTTTGTGAATGTTCTTTGGAACCTGAACGTTCGTTGCAGCTTCCTATTGGCTGCAAGAGCAATTGGAAGCCGCGCCTTGGTTCCCGAACGTTTTAGAAGTCAAACAGACTTCTGGAACAGCTTCTGTTCAGCTTCTGAGGTATGACTGTATAGAGAGAGAGGATTTTGCTGCCAAAATTCAGTGACCACTGTAACTGGAACTGTCTTTTTAACACCATCTACAAAACTCATAACCACCCATGTGATCAAGGTAGAGAAAGGATAATTCCAATTGTATGGAGAGTCTCCCTCAGCTTTAGTGATTTTACTTTGGCAATAACAATTAAATGGCTTGCATAGTAAGCCGTCTTAATAATAATAATAATAATAATAATAATAATAATAATAATAATATCACAAAAAGGAAATCAAATCAGCTGGATATGACTGTACCATTTATGGAAACAAACACAAGATTGAAGAGCAGAAAAAACACACAGAAATGCATTCTAACAACAGAACGAGGATTATTATTTTTAAAGAAATTAAATAAATTTCCATGGGGGGAAAAAAGGATAAGAGAAGCATGACTTTGTAGCTAATTGTAAGAAAATAAATAAAAATTGTACAGAGCCACCAAAAATAGACAAGCATTAGGAGATAGACAGAGAGAGAAAGAGGAAGAGAGAGAGAGGAAGAAAGAGAGAGAGAAGATAGAAAAAAATCACATTTAATCAAACTACGGTGCTTTTCAACAGGCTGATCTGTAGAAGTGAACGTGCGGAGGGAGAGAAATACCTACCTTCGGAGTGGTGAGGAATGCAATAATAAAAAAAGAAATGGTAATCTCCACATTTGGAGGGCAGAATGGGGAAAAAGACAACGACTCTTTAGTAACGTGCTTCAGACCCCTTTTGCTAATCAACTTTTGCTTTGCTTTGACCACACTTTGGATTTCAGGCCCCATTCACACCATAAATTTAAAGCACTATGGTACCAATTCAAAGACTTATGGTTTTCCCCAAAGCATTCTGGGAGCTGCAGTTCATTAGGGGCTGCTGAGAGTGTACTATGGTACCATTTTAAACAGTCATGGCTCCCCGCAAGGAATTCTGGGAGCTGTATTTTGTTAAGGGCTGTCTGGGAGCCCCTCCGTTCACCTCACAGAGCTACTGTTTCCAGAGAAGTCAAACAATCAATCCCTCTTCACAGGGAACTCTGGGAATTGTAGCCCTGTGAGGGGAACAGGGGTCTCCTAAAAACGCCCATCACCTTTAACCAACACCTACAGTTCCCAGAATCCTTTGGGGGAAGCCACAACCATTCCGAGTGGTGTGATAGTTGCTTTAAATTTATGGTGCAAACGTGGCCTTGGTCAATTCAGGCAGCCATCATTCTTCATTATTTTTTAAATAAAAAAAATTATATGCATATGGATAACCAGTAGTTGTCTAAATAGCGGCAGCCATTGGAAAATGAAACAATTTAAAAAGTTTCTCTGTAACATTTAAATATTTTTGAAAGGAAAAAAAAAGTCCCAAAGATCATGCAAGAAAGGAAGCGGATGAAGGCAGAAAATGTCAAGTTGGGGGGTGGGGGTGGGGACGGGAATCTGTTTGTATTGGGATAAGCTAGAAGGGGCCCCGTTGAAAGAGGGAGAAATTGTAAAGTGTGTACATGAGAGGGCGAGGAGGAGGAGGAAAGAGAAGCTGAGAAACAGAGAGAGAGAAATATAGAGAGAGAGAGAAATAGATATAGAGTACCACCAAGGAAGCCCACCGGCATGAAAATATGGCATGAAAATTGAAACCACCTTTTTAAAAGGGAAGTCAACTTCATTTGAGTTTGATTCTACTCAGGGATAACTAAAAATATTTTGAAGCAGAGAAGCAAATGCTGCCCACCCGTTGCCAGACCCTGTGAGCATCACCTAAGGCCCTTCTGCAAGTACCTCCTACATGGGAGGTCTGGAGGGTGGCAACACGAAAAAAAGGCCTTTTTGGTGGTGGCTCCCCTGTTTGTGCAATACTGTCCTCAGGGAGGCTCTCCTGGTGCCATCATTGGCCTCATCAAGTGGGTGGGATGTTTTAATCCTGCCTTTTAAAAGTAGTATTGTCTTTTAGATACGCCTTCATTGTGTGATAAGTCACTCTGCATGACTTTTGTAAAAACAAACAAACAACCCAACTAATAAAGTTAATTTATTGATATCATTATTATTATATACAATAATTAAATATCAATAAGAAGAAGTCAAAGTCAAGGTATCAAGGCCAGCAGAGTTATTTTGGGAGCTGCGACAGAATATCCCACTAGCATCCCCCCTGATTACCTGGCAGTAAAAATAGAAGAAGAAAATAGTGAACAACTGGCAATTTGCTGCCTTTTCATGACACCAATCTGCTGCCTGAGGTGCCTGCCTCACTCTGCTCAATGGTAGAGCTGGCCTTGATACTATTTCTTTCCCCCCTGCATCCTAGCCTGCAGAATTTATTTCCTATGGACCCGGGGAATGGGATGTATGAGGAGGTAAAAACCCTGCTTGAAACCATGGAAACTTGCTGCCAATACCCATCGATGATACTGAGCTATGTGGACCAATGGTCTGGTTCAATATGAGGCAGCTTCCTGTGTTCCTAGGAGACAGAGGTTCCAGCTTGCGATTGGAGGAGCCATCATCACATGTGCAATATCCCGACGTCATGAGTGTGACATCAGAACGTTGGGAGGAGCCGAATGCGGCTCCTCCTCTTCCTCTCTTGGCACTGCCACCGGTTGGAAGCTACTTCGACCCTCCTTCCTTCTGCGGCTGGAGGAGGACTACGATCAGTTCCACTCTTCAGTTCCATGTTTTTAGGGCATGGGGGGCAGCCCCTACCCCCAAAATATAGGGGGGATCCAAAAGGGATTGGCCCCTAGGAGCCGGCGCCCCTGCTAGGAGAAGTTCTCTGTTTTCTGCCACACAAGAGGAAAACCCTTGTCTTACATCAGGGATGGGGAACCTGCGGTCCTCCGGAAGTCGCTGGACTCTAAACATGAACCCTAACCTGGCTCCCATCAACTCTGGCTGTTGGGGTTGATGGGAATTGTAGTCTAGATACATCTACCATCCCGTCGTACATGTTGCTAACCACCTGGGCTTTACTAAGAGTACTGAGATTAAAAAATAATGATAATTTAAGCCTTCTGATGGATTAATTGGGGGCAACAAATACTCCTTTTTAATCTAAATAGTTGGTTGACTAAAATGTGGTGGCTGGCACAAGTAAATAATAATTACGATAACCAGGGATCCCCCCCCCCCCAGTTCTGGCACCTCTCAGGTGGGCACCATTATAAGAGAACCAGGGAGGCGTTCATGGTGAGTTCTGACACCTGTTTTTCTAGCAAAAATAGCACAGATGATAATGATTCTAGTATCAAACTGGCCTGATAATTTTCTCATTTTCTTTACAGGCATAGCACCAGATTCGTTTAGGGGTTTCATTTGAGCCACCTCAAACCCACCACTTTCTGTGGGAGAGGGAAATGGTTTCTGCTTTGCCTCAGATAATATTTAAAAAAGGAATAGGATACACAGTTATCTTCCCTTTTAAATGTGAAATTTAAACAGACAACAGAGTTCAATGGTTGTAAAGAACTAAAGAAAGACGTCTGTGCATTTCTTAATTGGCCGGGAGGGTTCCACACTTACACACACAAAGAAACGAAACGGAAGGGGGAAATTGTAATAATAATAATAATGATAATAACAGAAGAAATAATATTTATTTTCTAGATCCACATGACAACAATGGAAGAAAAAGAAAAAGAGAAAGATATAGTTTGCATTTCTGTACATTACAAAAAGGGAAGAAAACAAGAAAGAAAATGCAGGAATCCGAAAGGCACACCCCAGTCACCCTCCCGCCCAGTCCCCTGATTTCTGCCGAGCAAGAAATTGAACTTTTATATTACCACATTTCGAACGGGAGGCTAAAGAAAAACACAGATTGGGATTAAAAATGAAAAATAAAATAAAAGTTGCACAGGACAGCAGGAGCCGCAATTGACAACCAAAGGAAACGTGTGTTGACTCGAGTATTATCAGGGAATTTGGAGAAAAGCTGGCTCTATTATTCATTTCCCGAAGCATTAAAATACATTCTGCTTTGTTTCCCACACTTCTGAGACATGAAGCACACTGTATGACTAGTTTTAGAGTGTGAGAGAGGAAACAACCCCTGTTCACAAGAGTGCTCATCTCTGATGCCTCTGTGTGAGTTGCTGTTCTGGGAGTGAATTTTCAGAGGACACAATTGTGCTGATGGATCCAGTCACACATGTAAGCCCGGAGTCATAACTGACTCCAAAGTCAGTTTGGGAAAAATGAGTCCGAGGGAAGGGGAAATGATCCACCCAACACCAGAACGGTGACTCATGCAGAGACCCAGGCAACCTCTGCAACCAACTCCTTGGTGTCTTTCACATTCTTCCCTGGCACACTGTATGGCAATCCCTGGATTAGGAAACTTTGTGCAGGGATGCATGCAGCCCTCCTCCAGATGTTGTTGAGCTACAATTCCCATCAGCCCCAGCCAGCATGGCCAGTGGTCAGGGATGGTGGGAGTTAGAATCCATCAACACCCTTGGGGGGGGGTCACAGAGCCCTCACCTTTCATTTAATGCCATCTTTTTCTGAACTGGGGCAGGGCAGGGGGAAAGGCTCACATAGAGATGAATAATGGAATAAACAAACTACAGTGATTTGGGGTGTGTGGGAAAAAGAGGTAGAATCACATGGTTAGGAAAATAAATAAAAATGTGTATATATGTTGTTTATAATTTCTTTTTAAAAAAGAGGGAGAAAGAGACGGATGAGCAGAAAGAGACAATGGAATGGATAAACTTAGAGTGGATTGGTCTAGTAAACTCTCTGGGGAAGACTGTACCAGGAATTCCTTCCTTTCAAGATGCTCAGAAATTTGGAGGTAAAATGGTAGGGGGAGGAGGAGGGGAATGGAGAGAGGTAATCCTAATGGAGAATGCTTAAACTGAAAGAACTCATCTTGTTTTGAAGCATTTTTATCATGGGGAGGGCTGCTTTCAGGGTGGGGAAGCCTGGAATTGGCTGTAGGTGATCTTGCATTAAAACACAAACTGAATCCATTCCTTCCCCATCTCTGCTCTTTAAAGGCACGGCGCTGTTGTCAAGCTAAGCCATGGAGGGCATCGCTTCCTAGTCATAGGAAGCTGCCTTAAACCGAGTGTGACCTTGATCCATCTAGCTAAATATTGCCCACACTGACTGGCAGCAGCTCTCCAGCAGGGTCTCCAGCAGGCATCTTTGAGACGCCAGGGATTCAGCCTGTGATGGCCTGTTCAAAATGTGTGCTCTACCACCGAACTGCAGCCTGTTCCTGCCTTCAGACAGCTTACATGTGGGTAAAAGGAGGCAAAAAGACTCCCAGCAATAGCCAGGATCGGGACCTTTCCTGCGGACCACAAATAGGCAGTGAGAGGTGGTGATAAAAGCATGGAGAGAAGAGAAGTATGGAAACCTTTGGCGTACAGACCCAAATCCTCGGACCTGAAAACATTTGGCGATGGATTTTTGCCTCATTGCTACTCCTCAAAAAGATCTCAGCAAAGTACTTCCTGGACTCACGGAACTTCAGAATTGGAAGGGACCCAAAGGGTAATCTAGCCCAAATTCTACCACCGAGTTACCCCAATGCAGATGTAGCACATGAGTGTCTGATGAGAGGAGAAAGAGACGGAGAAGGAGGGAGGGAGAGAAGTTCCAGAGCAACCCCCCAGCCCTCCGGATGCTGTGGGGCTGCAGGTCCCATCGTCCCCAACCATTGGCCATGCTGGCTATTGGGAGTTGGAGTCCAGCAGCACCTGAAAGCCTGGCTTGGAGGAACATCTTCTCCTTAAGCCTTCCCCATCCGCCATGCTTTGAGCAAAATGCCTAAGAGGAGGGAGCAACGTGAGATGGGGCAGAGCCGATCTGGGGAGGGAAGGGGGGGGGGCGGCAGCTGGGGAAGGTGGGGTTGGATTGAACCCTGAGAAAAGCAAACCCAAAAGGTCCATACCTCCTGTTTCTTCTCCAAGAGGGCGCCGTGGCTATGGCGGCCGTTCTGGGCACCGCCCTTGTGCCCGTTTTGGTGAGGCGTGGCCGATCGGCTGTGGCCGGTACAGGAGGAGGAGGGGCTCTGGCTGGACTGGTGGCTGCTGCCCTTCTGGGCATCCTCTCTGTACTTGGGACTCAGTCTGCAAACAAAGGGGAGGACAGAAAGGGTTGGTCAGCAGCTATGTAGGCCTCCATGAGATTGTTGCTATATTTCTTAGAAGGATTTATAGATCCCCTTTTATTTCAAGGAGAAATAGCAAGGCAGTTCCCAAACAAATAAAGGACAACAGCAATCGAAGAAGAAGAACCTCTATTAGGAACATAAGAAGAATCTGCTGGATCAGGCCACCAGCCCATCTGATCCACCATCCTCTACTCAAAGTGGCCAACCAACTGCTCTAACAGAAGCCAGCAAGCAAGTTGATTGGAAGCATATAGGGTAAGGCCACCAGGTAGGTTTTGCTGCAGAAGGATGTAATACAGCTAGATAGAACCCAGACTTAACTATCCTTTTTTTAAAAAAAATAATATTTACTAAAGTTTCAAAAAAGTTACAAAAATGAAAAGAGAAAAAAGAAAGAAAGAAAAAATACAAAATACAGAAAAATAGAACCAATTAAAAACAAATCAGTCTTTCCATGTCTTGTCTTTCATTTACTTGTTTCCCTGACCTCCTCACACCTCCCTTTTTTGTATTCTAGTTCAATAGTTGTTTCAGCAAATCCTTACCATTTTTGCTTTTATCTTAATAATTTATCTTAATATATTATAACTTTACATTCTCACCTGTTAACAATCCATTTTTACATACCCCTTTGTAGCATTACTGCTAAAACCACATAACTTCATTCCAACATCCTTCTAACATTCCTTAATTTTACAGTATTTCTGTAGATAGTCTTTTAATTTCTTCCAATCTTCTTCTACCGACTCTTCTCCCTGGTCTCGGATGCAAGAGTTCACTGGGAAAGGCAGGCTGGTTGTTTCAGCACCAAGGAGAGCTCCCACTGAGGAACTTGTGCCAATATAAGAACATAAGAGCCTCTTGCATCAGGCCAGTGGCCCACCTGGACCAGCATCCTGTTCTCACAGTGGCCAACCAGTAGGAAGCCCTGACGCAGGATCCGAGCACCAGAGCCCTCTCCCCTCCTGCAGTTTCCAGGAACTGGTATTCAGAAGCATAGCCGCCTCTAACTGTGGAGGCAGAGCTAGCCTTATCCTCCTCCATGAATTTATCTAATCCTCCTTTGAAGCCCCCCCCCCAAAAAATTGGTGGCCATCACTGCCTCCTGCAGGAGGAATGTCCATAGTCCTTCTTTTTATCTTCCAACATTCAACTTCATTGGATGTCCAGAAGGTCTATTAAAGAAATACGGCTACCCATTAATTGGTTACTTCAAAACTGGAATCCTGCAATGTGCTGTATCGGTGCTTTCCTTGCACTTGATCTGGAAGCTGCAGAATGCTGCAGGATGATTGCTGACAGGAATGAGACCCTCTCACCATAGAAAACCTTTGCTCAAGGATGTGCACTAGCTGCCAGTTTGCTACTGGGCCAGGTTCAAGGTGTTACTTACAACTAAAAAGTCCTAAACAACTTGGGAGTAGCATACCTGTGAGATCACATTACCCTCATATATACCGACTGGACTGCTTTCATCTGTGGAACTGGCACTGTTACGGGTGCCACAAAATACCTCTTCCACATTTGTAAGCAGTCAACCTTTTAGTGTGGCATCACTTATACTTTGGAACACACTGCCTCTTGACATCAGCCAGGTGCCTTTATTGAACTCTCTGTGGCGCCTGCTAAATGCATTTTTGTTTAGACAAGCCTACCTAGATATGTTGGCATGTGTTTTGATCTGGTTTTTGCCTATCCCTTATTCTATTTTAAAAAACTGCTTCCACCAATGATTTCTTGCTTTATTCTTCTTTGTAGACTGCTTTAAGTCCCCCCGCTTTTTTTACAATCGAGCCATATATAAACATTATGAAACATGAATAAAAACAAAATCCAATAATAAAAATACAGCTACCCGTTCTTAAAATACACAGTAAAACACTGAAACACCCATAATTAAAATATATAATAAGAACGTTCATTACAACAACATCCGTGTTAAAACAGATGTACCATTTGACATCATAGACACTGTGTTGTTGTTTAGTCGTTTAGTCGTGTCCGATTCTTCGTGACCCCATGGACCAGAGCACGCCAGGCACTCCTGTCTTCCACTGCCTCCCGCAGTTTGGTCAAACTCATGCTGGTAGCTTCGAGAACACTGTCCCACCATCTCGTCCTCTGTCGTCCCCTTCTCCTTGTGCCCTCCATCTTTCCCAACATCAGGGTCTTTTCCAGGGAGTCTTCTCTTCTCATGAGGTGGCCAAAGTATTGGAGCCTCAGCTTCAGGATTTGTCCTTCCAGTGAGCACTCAGGGCTGATTTCCTTCAGAATGGATAGGTTTGATCTTCTTGCAGTCCATGGGACTCTCAAGAGTCTCCTCCAACACCATAATTCAAAAGCATCAATTCTTCAGCGATCAGCCTTCTTTATGGTCCAGCTTTCACTTCCATACATCACTACTGGGAAAACCATAGCTTTAACTATACGGACGTTTGTTGGCAATGTGATGTCTCTGGTTTTTAAGATGCTATCTAGGTTTGTCATTGCTTTCCTCCCAAGAAGCAGGCGTCTTTTAATTTCGTGACTGCTGTCACCATCTGCAGTGATCATGGAGCCCAAGAAAGTAAAATCTCTCACTGCCTCCATTTCTTCCCCTTCTATTTGCCAGGAGGTGATGGGACCAGTGGCCATGATCTTCATTTTTTTGATGTTGAGACACTAAGCAGGATCAACTCCAAACAAATGCACAATGGATAATATGTGACACTTGTAACACCACAAAGCTCTGCATGTATGTTCTTTGAGTGAAAAAACCATCCACAACCGGTCCCATTTAAAGAGCTCCCCCCCCCAAGCTGTGCCTCCCTACCCCTAAACCTGGGGCCAGACCAGGTGTAAGCCCAGCCTACCTGCTTGCCAATTTGCAGTCGCTGTAATCCGAGGAGAGCGAGGCGCTCCGGGAACTGCAGCTGCTGCGCCTGTGGGACCTCCGAGTGGACGACTCGCTGTGTGACCTGGGAGAGCATGGGGAGAAGCGGAAGGGTGAGGCAGAACCCGGCGCTCCACCAGCCTGGCTGTCAGGAGCGAGCCAGCAGTAAATCACACTGTGCAAATTGGAGTTAACTCTTTGTTGGTGAAAACACGATCTGCACAGACTTGGATGAGCACAACAGCTTATCCCTGGTAGGTCTTGCCCCATGGAGCAGTTACTGAGACTAAAGGTCCTCGCCTCCCCATAGCTGCCCAAGTGCTCTCTTCTCCAGCGTTTCCTCCAAGCAATCAGAGACTGCACCTACACACAGCTAATCACTCCTCTGCCCTTTTCATGCCTCTCCTGGTTCTAGATGACAAGGTGGGAGGGGAGCTTGTCGTGGCAGGAAGGGGAGGCACACATGACTCTGCACCAGCCTGACTCCTCTCTGCCTCTTGGCCTCCCTCCTCTCCTGCTTCAGCTTCTGCCTCTGATTCTGGGCTTCTCTGCCACAGACTCCCCCAGCTCACTAAGCCCTGTTGCTCCTTCAGCTTCTGACACCTTCTTCCAGTCCTCTCCCTCTTATTCCACCCCATTGTCCCACTACCACTCCGCTGGTTCTCAGCCTTCTTCTCCTGGGGGTTCTCAGCTGGTTCCCCTGACTATTCTTCTGTGTCCAATTAGTCCATGACTGTGGCTCAGGAGGAGTTCTGGGACTGCCCCCATCATGACCCAGACCCTGATTGACAGCTAGGACTTTGGCACAAAGGAAGGACCAGCTGGTGCAAGCTACAGAGGGGCTGAATTTGGATCCAGGCCTGGATGCTGAGCCTAACCATGGGTCTGGGTTCAGGAGTCTGACGGGACCTTGAGTCACCAGTTCTGAAAGCATCGCACTGGCTGCTGGTGAGCTACCGGACCAAATTCAAGGTGTTAGTCCTAGAAGCACAGAGTTGTAAGGGACCACCAATGGTCATCTTGTCCAACCCTCTGTAATTCAGGAATCACAACGAAAGAATCCCTCACAGGTGGTCATCCAACCTCTGTTGGAAATCCTCCAGCAAGTGAGTGTCCACCACCTTCCAAAGGAGGCTGTTCTGCTGTCAAACAGCTCTTACCATTGGAAAGCTCTTCCTAATGTTTAGTCAGAAATTCCTTTCTTGTAATCTGAATCCATTGGTTTGGGTCCTGCCCTCTGGAGAAGCAGGAAACAAGCTTGCTTCATCTTCCATGAGTTATTTCAAGATGGTTAATTCCCATTTTATTTGCTTCCGGGGGGAAATTTCACTTGCAAGTAACATGGGAATAAGCATTCAACTTGTGCTGTTTTCTTCTGCGGATGGGGTGCAATCCATTCTGATCCTCACCTTTTTCTGTCTTTGTTCTTCTCTTTCCTTTTGCTCTTGAGACTTCTGGACCTATGAGACAGCAGAAAACTGAACGCACATGAAAAGGGAGAGGCAGAGAGAGAGACAGAGAGAGAGAGAGGAGGAGGGAAACCAGACATGGGCACAGGGAGCACCAGGCTCAGCAGCCAGTTTTTCCTTCTAGAATATTTCATGGAACAGCTTCCCCAGGTGCCAAAGTGCCAAACCTGTGGCCTGCTTATCAGCCTCTCCATGGGGAATCGACTCTTAGGCGGAGGGTCCAGAATCAGAGGGGCAGGCTATTTTCTGACGGTCTAGAGAACGTTTTGCAAGTCATGACATCTCACCTCACCATGACCCACTGCTTTATCTGCACCTTCAAATCAGCTTCCTGTGCTGAAATGAACAGGGAGGCTGTTGCAGATGAGGAGAGCTCTGTGTGCCTGCACTGAAAGCTCTTGCAGTTCCATTGTTATCACTAAGTGATTATAATGTTGGTGCATTTTACGCCTTATTATATAAATTTTGGCCACCACACCCTCCCCAGCTTGCAGAGAACAGCTCTAGAGACTGTACTTCATGTAAGAACATAAGATGAGCCCTGCTGGATCAGACCGAGAGCTCACCTAACTAATCTTTGCCATGGCCGGCTCTACCATTAGACAAAGTGAGGTAGCCGCCTCCAATGGCAGATTCTGGGTGACGTGTTTCACAGAGCTGGCAACCGTTGCCTCTATGAATCCCATAAGCAGGGCAGGGGTGCAGTTACTTTCTCCTGCTGTTGTTCTGGTATTCAGAGGTATGTTTTCTATGACTAGTAGTCATTGATAGCTTTTCCTTCCATAAATCTGTTCGACTCCACCTTTAAATGCCTTTGAAATTGGTAACCATCACAACATCTTTCCATGGCAGATTCCAGAAGTAACCCCTGCACCCATCTGGATGTCCAAGGCTGGACTTCCTTGGTGGTGGCCCCATCATTATGGAGCAAACTCCTCTAGGAGTTCCTGGTAGGTGAAATCTTGGTGACGCCCTCCCAGGCAAGTCAAGTGACCTTCCTTGTTCCCTGCAAGCCTTTGAACCCGGATCCTTTGGCCTTTTCATGCCTGGCTATGATGGCCTTTATGGAGCTACTTTCATGGCCCTGGACCAATGTGGTTTCTTCTGAGCTTGGCCGGAAGAGACCTTGAGCCCGACAAGGGGGCAAGTGGTGAATTTGTTGTAGAAAGAGGATCAAATGTGGTCTTTGGCCACTAGAGGGCAGTGCATAGTTTGCCTTGCTGGTCCCGGCTGAGGTGGGGGAGGAGGTGAGGAATGTGGATGTGGGATTAGGGGAGACAAGGTGTCCGGTGGGGGGAGGAATCTACACCATTAACCCTCACCTGTGCCTCCTCTTCTTACGAGAGCCAGACGCAGACCTGATGGGCAACCGGCAAGAACAGGAACAAAGAGAGGAAAGGAGAGACACTGGTTGAGATGGTCCAGGAGAAAGAGGGAGGAGCGCATAGCCAAATATCTCTTTCCTTGCATAAGAGCCACACCAAAGATGCAGCACCCAGATTACCCTATTCCTGAATTTTAAATTGCTGTAACCAGCCCTGAGACCTGCTGATGAAGGGTGAGCAATAAATTTAATAATAATAAATAAACTGCTCATCCAGACCATCTTAGTCCAGAATGTGGGGCTGTGCAGACAACAGATAGATTGACCATGGCCTTTACTGACAGAACCTGCAGCAACTTGTCTCTATGTAACACAGCCATGTTGCCCTGTCGATGTCACTGGACTCCAATCCACAGCATCCTGCCAGAGCTGATGGGAGCTGGAGGCTGCAACAATCTATAGCCTCTGTTAGTTCTGGTCCATTCAGCCCAGTTCTAACCTGGTGTGACTGGCAGTGGCACACCTCAATTTCCTGAAAAGAAAGGTCTCTTCCAATCCAGGGGCCTCCATTTAACTGGAAATGCTAGGTGGGTCAGATCTGGGACCTTTTGCTTAAAAAAAGTTTGTACTCTCCTATCAACGAGAGATTGTCTAGCGGAAGAGACAGATGAGAACAAAGGAAGCTGTGTTAGACTACTGAACCACTTAGCCCAGTAGTGTCTATACCGACCAGCAGTGGTGCCCTAGGGCCCAAGCCAGGGATGTCGGGGATCGAATATAATAAAAATGGAAGGGTGTTGTCATGCTGCAGTTTGCTTGGCTGTCAACAGGTGGCGCTGCTGACTGGTGACTACAGCATGCTGACTAGTGGTGGATGGGCAGCACAGATAAGCCATGGAGGGCAGACTGGACAGGTTGCACCAGTCCCCCAGCTGCTCTGCCTCCTCTACCTACCAGCCTGAGGGCAATTGCCTCCAGGGTCCAAATCCCTAGGCCAGCTGGCAGTGCTACTGGCCAGCTTTGGAACTGGCTGCTTGCCCAGAAGTACCCATACAAGTTTCCAAAATCCTGTCACAGTCCAGCGTGACCAGAAAATGGAAGCCAGGTTCTGGCTCTGTTAGTGAAGCATTTGAGATGCAAAGAGATGCTGGCAGGATTTTCAGTGCCTTCCCCCACCCCTCCCCAGAGATGCCCCTGGGGATTGAACGGGGGCACCTTCTGCGTGAAAAGCAGATGTTCTGCCAGTGAGCTATGGACCTTCCCATTGTTAGGGGGAGATGAAAAGGGGGAGCCCTGAGTCCTTTACCTGTCTCTCCGATGTTTTTTCCCTGTCTTCTTCTTCTTCTCCTTCCGTACCGGGGAAGAGCTATCCCCGCTGAAATGCGAAAAAAGGACTATGTCAGTTTGTCAGGAGGAAATGGAGCTGAATCAGCATGAGGGAATGTCGTAAGAAAAGCCTGCTGGATCAAGCCAATGGCCCATCTAGTCCAGCTTCCTGTTTTCACAGAGGCCAACTAGATCATGGGTAGGCAAACTAAGGCCTGGGGGCCGGATCCGGCCCAATCGCCTTCTCAGTCCAGCCCATGGACAGTCCAGGAAGCAGCGTGTTTTTACATGAGTAGAATGTGTCCTTTTATTTAAAATGCATTTCTGGGTTATTTGTGGGGCACAGGAATTCGTTCATTATTATTTATTTCAAAATATAGTCCGGCCCCCCACAAGGTCTGAGGGACAGTGGACTGGCCCCCTGCTGAAAATGTTTGCTGACCCCTGAACTAGATGCTTTATATGGGGAATCTGCAAGCAGGACCTGACCACAATATCTCTACCCTCCTATGGTTTCTAGCAACTGGGAAGCAGAAGGTGGGCTGCCTTCAACTGTAGAGGCAGAGCCCTCCCCTCTACGAATTTGTCCAATTCTCTTTTGAAGCCATCCAAGGGTTAAAGGCATCCAGATAAATTAGCCCCCTTACTTTATGGGGCTGCTTTTTAGGTAGCTGGGGAAACCTTGTGGGGAAAGCCGTAAAAAACCAGACACCTTGGATGGGTTTCTATAAATATATGGGAAATTATAGGTAATAGATCATGTGGATGATGCGAATTCCGTTGGCACTCACCTGCGTTCAGATCCAGGTTTCCTTTTTTTGCTGAGATTGCAAGACAGGAAACAGACAAAGGAGAGGTTAAGGAGTGTCTCTCTGAAAAGAGCGGAGGATTTGTAGAACAAGGTAGACTTCTGAAATCAGGACTGGGCTGGACAAGTGTCAGACCTGGCATATTTTTAAAACCAGTAAGTAAATTACACAGGCCACATCTATCAGGACTGTGTGTGTTTTTGTGACCCTGCGCAAACACAGAAAGGGTTCAATTTGACACCCAAAGAATCTCAGCTTTTTTGAGCAAGTTGCTAGTCCCTGTGGAGGTGAAAGCAGGCATCAGAACTTGTGGGGTTCAGAAGCATTGCCAGGTATTTGGGGTTGGAGAACTCTTGTTCCATCTGCCAAATTTGTAAAAAAAACCCCACACTTTTTTTCCTCCAAGTAGCTCAGGGCTTTCCAGTTTTATCCACACTACAGCCCTTTGAGGTAGGTCAGACCAAGAGAGAACAACATTCCTCAGACTTATACAATTTTGCATTTGTATCACAAACCTTTTTATGTTTCATGTGTCTGTTGCTTTAATTTAGCCCTACTTAGGTGGCATTATGGGTAAGACCCACCCCAGCAGGGAGTTGGGGTGATGCTGGGTAGCAGCCCCCCCCCAATTTCATATGTTCCAATTTCATTATTTAAGGAATGGCATCTGCTGTGGTCATCACCCCCACTTTTTTAACTTGTTAAATTTCACCACCTGTTACGGGGTGGTAGTAAGAAAGGGGGGACTGACTCTACTGAGTTCACATTTAAAGACAAACTTTACTTAATCCACACTTGCGGAAACAATATGCAAACTAAACACAGACACCCTTCAAAATCCACACTTCTCCCAATTTTGCAATGCACTTCTCCAGCCAAGTAATGTGTGCCAAAATGTATTCACTTGGGTAATGTGTGCATAAAATGCATATACTGCAATTTTCACACCACCATATAATCTTGCTTTGTTCCCTTAAGACCACGCTTTTGCTATGAGGACATCCTTCCAATAATTCTTAAAGCAATTCATAACATTTCATTTATGCAGCCGACAATTTAATGATTTCAATTTGATGCCCCTCTCCCCTGCCCCACTTGTTGAGACATTTCTGGGGAGGGGTTTGTGGGTTGGCATATGCTATTTTTATTTGCTTAATGGAGGTATAATAATAGAATCACAGAACTGTAGAGCTGGAAGGTGCCACGAGGGCCATCTAGTTCAACCCCCTAAAATGCAAGTATACGTTTGCCCAATGTGGGGTTCAAACCCATGAACCTGGGATTAAGAGTCTCATGCTCTACTGACTGAGTTATCCTGGGTAAAAGGTAAAGGGACCCCTGACCATTAGGTCCAGTCGCAGACGACTCTGGGGTTGTGGCGCTCATCTTGCTTTATTGGCCGAGGGAGCCGACGTACAGCTTCCGGGTCATGTGGCCAGCATGACTAAGCCGCTTCTGGCGAACCAGAGCAGCGCTTGGAAAAGCCGTTTATCTTCCCGCCGGAGGGGTACCTATTTATCTACTTGCACTTTGACGTGCTTTCGAACTGCTAGGTTGGCAGGAGCAGGGACCGAGCAACGGGAGCTCACCCCGTCGTGGGGATTCGAACCGCTGACCTTCTGATCAGCAAGTCCTAGGCTCTGTGGTTTAACCCACAGTGCCACCAGCGTAATCCTGGGTAGTAGGTTGCTATTATTAATACCAGGAGTTCCTGGAGGATATATGTGATCAGGATCCATCTCAAGTAGTGTTCAGGTGTGGTTTGGGGACTGAATTAGCCATAGTCAGCCTAATGGATGAACTCTCTTGAGAGTGGGCAGTGGGATTCTGTTTCTGCTTCTTGATCTCAGCAGCTTTAGATACCATTGGCCATGGTGCCCTCCCCACCTTTTGGCTGAAAGCAGAGGCAAGAGGAAGACCTGTGGCCCTCCAGGACCCATTGCCGGACTACAATTCCTATCACCCCTGACCACTGACAGAGGCAGACGGGAGGGGAAGCCAAATGCACCTGAAGGAGGGCCGCCACATTCCCCACCCCTGCATCAAATAAGCAGCCGCTGCTGAATTGCTAACGTTTTCTATCGTACTGCGTTATAATTATAGTGATTGTCTGTAAATTATCGACGCGCGGAACCACTTGGGAGCACAGTGTATTTGCAGGAAATGCAGCGTGCGAGGAGACTGGCGGTGACTTTGTAACGTATTGTTACAAAGTACTGTTCTTACAGCATGGTCATCTCAAGAGGGGCTTGTTCTTCACAGCACTGAAATGTAAGGCATCTCCCAGACCCTCAAAGTGTCCCTATTTCCCAGGACAGTCACAGATTTACAGAAGCTGTCCTGGTTTCTGATTTGATCTCAGAATGTCCCGCTTTTCCTTAGGACGTCCCTATTTTTACTGGAGAAATGTTGCGGGGTATGGAGTTATGTGACACACACCCCCGCCATAGCTGTCAATGTTTTCCTTTTTTTAAAGGGAAATTCCCTTATTCCGAAGAAAAGGGAAAAGTTGACAGCTATGCCCCCGCCCCAAGGCAAGGAGATACAACCTTTAGAAGCCATCTGAAGGCAGCCCTGTAGAGGGAAGTTTTTTAATGTTTTATTATGTTTTTATATATGTTGGAAGCTGCCTGGAGTGGCTGTGGCAACCCAGTCAGATGGGCAAGGTATAACTAATAACATCATCATCATCATCATCATCATCATTATTATTATGGTACCTCGGGTTAAGAACTTAATTTGTTCCGGAGGTCCGTTCTTAACCTGAAACTGTTCTTAACCTGAAGCACCACTTTAGCTAATGGGGCCTCCCGCTGCCGCGGCGCCGTGGCACAATTTCTGTTCTCATCCTGAAGCAAAGTTCTTAACCCGAGCTACTATTTCTGGGTTAGCGGAGTCTGTAACCTGAAGAGTCTGTAACCTGAAGCGTCTGTAACCCGAGGTAAAGGTAAAGGTAAAGGTACCCCTGCCCATACGGGCCAGTCTTGACAGACTCTAGGGTTGTGCGCCCATCTCACTCTATAGGCCGGGGGCCAGCGCTGTCCGAAGACACTTCCGGGTCACGTGGCCAGCGTGACAAGCTGCATCTGGTGAGCCAGCGCAGCACACGGAACGCCGTTTACCTTCCCGCTGGTAAGCGGTCCCCATTTATCTACTTGCACCCGGGGGTGCTTTCGAACTGCTAGGTTGGCAGGCACTGGGACCGAGCAGCGGGAGCGCACCCCGCCGCGGGGATTCGAACCGCCGACCTTTCGATCGGCAAGCCCTAGGCGCTGAGGCTTTTACCCACAGCGCCACCCGCGTCCCTGTAACCCGAGGTACTACTGTATTATTGTTATTGAATAGGGCATCCCTATTCTCATTGGAGAAATGCTGGAGGCTGTGATCTCCCCCAGCCTGCCATTAGCAAGCCTGCCAAAATGGTTTTCTTTCTCTTTAGCTATCCCAAGCCTCATGCCAAAGGCCCCCAAATCCCCCTGTGACATCACTTCCTGTGCCCAGTTACCCAGGCAACCTTCCAAATCTTCTGTCCCCTGGGTTAAGGCTTCAAAGGATTTTTTATTTTTGATTGAGCCCCCATAGGGTGGTCCTCTGGGATGAACCCTCTCAGCCCTATGGGGAATTTATACATATACCTATACATTATACCTATACATCATCATCTGGTTCAAGGGAGGAGACAGCGCCGCTCTCGCCTGGTTCCCCCCCCTTCTGCTACTTTCCTCATTAGTTTCATTTCCCCCTGGCCTGGTTTAAGAAAGCCACACTCATTAAAATGTTAGCTGAGCTCTGAGGAGGAAATCATTAGCGGAGGGATCTGAAATCAGGACGGTTGGGGGGGAGAGAACTGGAGGCGAAGAACGGCTGAGACCCCCGCCCTCCCCTTTCTACACTTAGTACATCAAGGAATGGATGCATTTCAGAGTCAGGCATGGAATACTGGCACAGCGAAGCATCGAGAAGTGTCTCTGTGCCGGGGGACGCAGAGCCGGTCTCTGGGTTAGGCAGAAGAAACTGGCAACGCCAACCACAGGGAAGGTGTGCTGAGCCCAGAGTTCAGCGGGTTATGTTGCAGGCAGGAATGGGGGCTGCACAAAGGCCTGGGAGAAATCTAAAACATGGAATCATAAGAGTTGGAAGGGCGCCTGAGGGTCATCCAGTCCAACTGCCTGCAACACAGGAAATATGTGGGGATCGAACCTGCAACCTTGTCATTATCAACACCACGCTCTAACCAACTGAAATAGCATTCCTGGTGCAATCCGATAGGCTTCCCCTTTATCTGCACTTAACAGAAACAGATGACGCCATCTTGGTTCCGGCAGGATAAAATGGTCTTTACCACTTGTTTGGGTTTCAGCCCTGTTTCAAATGTGTTGGTTGTCTTTGTCCTTTTAACTGTTTTGGGTTATTTATTTATTTTTGCAGATTGCGGCTTAGAGGGCTATGAATAAATTCATTGCAGTAGCAGCGGTGACATCTGGAGAGCCAAAGGTCCCCACATCCTTGGTTTAGGACTTGCTCAAAGCTCAGCATTCTGGCTGGATTGAAGAGTCCCTGGCCCGGGTCATATCCACTTGTTTGCCCTTCCAACCCAACATCAGCGCCACTGGGGGGTGACTCACCGGCTCCGGCGATGACCTGATTTCTTTTTCTTTTTCTTCTTGGGTGGGGGGGAGGTGGAGCTGCTTGATCGTCTCTTCAGCCTGTAGAGGAGAAGGAAGAGGATTTTAGGATAGGCACTTGCTGGTTTACAGGGGTCACCAACACAAGACACTCCATAAGTTAATAAGACTCCAACTCCCATCAGCCCCCAGGTGACATTGCTAAGAGCCAGGGATGGTGGGAGTTGTAGTCCATCCACCTCTGAAGGACACAACATTGATGAACCCTGCTGTAAGCCAATTTAGTGGTTCTCTAACATTTTTGGGGCACAGCCCCACTGGTTCCATAAACTCACCCTCAGTTTTCCCTACCCTATTAAAAACATCATTCAGAATTGCAGTTTGCCGCCCAGTGGCTGGGGTGTCCCAGTCAGATGGGTGGCATATTAACAACAACAGCAACAACAATTTCAGAACAGTAGCATTTAATTAAAATCCACTCGAAACCTTCTGTCTGGTTAATTCAACAAAACTGATCCAGTGGCACCAGACGTTGCATGAAAAATATTTTCACTGACAAAGACGCAAGGGCGATGGACATTTATAGCATGAGCTATTTATGTAGAACTCCTTACCAGGCATGAACAAACCTTCGCTTACCGCAGACCTATGGTAGCTAATTTATAAGAAAAATCAATGGCTATCTGCAATAACTGGCTATCTTGTGACAGGAACCGTAAATACAAACCAACGTGGCAAATTAAATAGCTTTGTAAGTGATCAAGAGCAGTAAAACTTTAAATACGAAGCGAGGAAGGTGTTTCGCTCTAGGCACTAAACTGGTCAATGGTAAATAAGCGATCAATGGGTTCAGGGCAGCCCACCTACAGTGCCCCACTACCGCCCCCTCACTTCTTAGCATCCCCCCACTGCCACCCCCTGGCCTCTATGTCCTCCTGCCTCCTGCTTGCCTCTTAGAACCCCCCCCCAAGTAATGCCACATCAGCTAGGGGGCAGTACTGCCCAAGGGTTTGTTTCTCACCATCAGAGCATGAAGAAGTCCCCACACCTTTTCACAGAGACCCTTCTTGTAACCGTGGGAAATGACCTGTGTTCTTCACAAGAGACTCACCTGTATTCGCGGTGACTGCTGTCGTCTTGGTAGCAATCGGTGGTGCAGTCGCACTGCAAAGGGCATCCCTTCCCGTACTCCGGGTACTGCATCATGTATTCTTCACCATCCACCATGTGATGGTTCTCGATCACTCTGCATCAAAGAAAAAAGGAGGAGGGGGACGTTGCAGAAGTGGAGTGTATGGATCTGGGCTCTGCAAGGATTCGGGCCTGGAATAGGCCTGAGCAGTGGGGTAGCAAGGTTAGGTGGTACCCAGTGAGGAAAATTTCTTGTCACCCCCCCAAAACATTGAAATCTAGTTGGACTCCCAAGAGACTGCAATCTACTCATAGTATAAAAAGACTGGCTGTGATCTACCCATTGTCATTGCCAGGGGTTGTTGAACGTTTTTAGAGAAGGATTGGCCAAAGCTGTTGAGCTTTTCTGGGGGTTGCAGGGTTTGGGTCCTGAGTTGATAGAGCTTCAGCTTCTCTCCTTCCCTCCACCCTTCACTTGTTTGTTCGCCTGCCTCCTTGGTGCTGACCTTTAAAGCCCTAAACGGCCTCAGTCCAGTATACCTGAAGGAGCGTCTCCACCCCCATCGTTCTGCCCGGAGACTGAGGTCCAGCGCTGAGGGCCTTCTGGCGGTTCCCTCCCTGCGAGAAGCCAAGTTACAGGGAACCAGGCAGAGGGCCTTCTTGGTAGTGGCACCCTCCCACCAGATGTCAAAGAGAAAAACAACTATCAGACTTTTAGAAGACATCTGAAGGCAGCCCTGTTTAGGGAAGCTTTTAATGTTTAATAGATTATTGTATTTTAATATTCTGTTGGAAGCTGCCCAGAGTGACTGGGGAACCCCAGCCAGATGGGTGGGGTATAAATAAATAAATAAATAAATAAATAAATAAATAAATAATTCCCATCCTCTCCCTGCCTGCCTGCCTGCATGCCTCCTCCAGCAGCCGGGGAGTGCGGAGCTGTCAAAACGAAGCGCTGAAAAGCGGTGCAACTACCCCCCTTCCCCTGACGGCTCAGGGCAGGCGAGAGTCGTGGGTGGCCAACGGGAATGAATGTCACCCCTCTTGGTGATGACACCCAGGGTGGACCGCCCCCACTTGTCCCACTCCCTTCCCAGGAAAAAACCTCTCTTTAGCTTACATCAGAACAAACAGCCATCTGTGGGAAATTGCTGTTTTCTCCGATTGAGCACTAAAGAACGATTTTCCCCAGGGGAAAACAGCAAGACAAAGGGAAATACGGATAAACTCCAAGAGTATAAAAAGAAAGAGAGAGTCAGCCTGAAAGTGGGAGAAAAGGTGAAAGAGTGAAGGAAGTATGGAATGTTTCAAGTTTTTGACCTGTGATGTTGTTTTCCTGTGCCCCCCCCCCGCAAAGCCAATTTATTGTGGTTTCTTATTAACCAGGTTGTGACAACTTTATCATCCCTATAAAATTTGCATGACCTATTGATTAGCTCAGAGAAGAGTCTGGCTGATGGGGGTGTTCTCCAATGCAATTGCCTTGTCTTAATAAACAGAGTCTTGAGCAGACCTTTCCCCCAATCACAGTGAGAGGGCTTGATTTCCATTTCACAATGTGCAAATCCACACTCTCCTTTTCTTATGCAAGGAACTCAGAGCAATATAGGAACCAGCACGATGAGAACAACACAAAGCCAACTCAGAGTGAGGGCAATGCATTTTGTCCCCTCTCACTCTGAATGGGTGTACATTTACCCTGCTGCCATTTATAAAGCCCCCCCCCCCTTTGAGCCCCAACATGTGCTATTCACAGCCATCTAATTTGCACTCCAGTTACCAGAGGCAAAAGCCACGAATAGGCTTTTCCGTGACAGCCACGCTTCCTTCCCTGCTTCTCCAGCCCACTGATGTCTCTGTTGTATTTTGTGAGCCAAAACATCCTGGGGTTCATTTCCCTTAAAGCAGCCAATTATTCACTCGGTTTGTAATTGGGTTAAGCTCCCTTAGCGACAGAGATTTATGCTTCCTGGGCTGTGTCTGCAGGCTGCTGTGGCCTCCCCTTATAATTCCCCCCTTTCAGCTTTTTCCCTGGGGATGCCAGGCAAAAGAGGAGTGAGTCAGTTCCTCAAAACCATTTGCCAGCCTTGATATTTATAAGCGCTTACAATTTTGCAAAGGCAGACACACAAAGGCAGAGGGCATGGGACTCCCATGTTTTTCCACGATACGGTTTTGCTGGGGCTGCAACAAACTAATCGATTATTGAGTGAGTTCCCTAACCCAATCCAGAAATAATGTGGAAAGATGAACAAAAGAAGGGCCTGCTGGATCAGGCCAATGGCCCATCTAGTCCAAACATCCTGTTCTGACAATAGCCAACCAGATGACTACAGGGAACATTACTGCCTCCAGCTGTGGAGACAGAGCAGAGCCATCATGGCTAGTAGACACTGATAGCTGTCTCCTCCATGAATTTATCCAATTCTCTTTTAATGCCATCCAAGTTGGTGATGAAATTTAAAAAAAAAAGGTCTTAAATATACCGTATTTTTCGCTCTATAACACGCACCCGACCATAACACGCACATAGTTTTTAGAGGAGGAAAATCCGTAGGCATGCCACCCGTACGCATTCCCTCCATAACACGCACAGACATTTCCCCTTACTTTCTAGGAGGAAAAAAGTGAGTGTTATGGTGCAAAAAATACGGTATATAATAAATGTTCATGGATTTGCCAGGCAAACACGTATATAAATGTATGGGCCACATGTCTGAGGCAGCACAGGAGGGGAGGGCAGTCCTGGAGCCATTTTGGTTCCCAAGCTGACCAAATGTTTTCTCTGCAAGGTCAAAGGAAAATGGAAAAGCCTCCCCATTGCCTTTTCATTCACAAAACCTGTCTTAAGGGTATATCTGTGTATGAATAGGGTGAGCCTGTGACCTGGCTCAGGAACTAAGTATTTGTCACTACAAAAGACTGGCCAGGCTCCCCAATCAAGTAAGCATTCACAGGTAATCTGCCAGACAGGAGATAAACGACACACTTAGATTTCTGTTGTAGACCGCCCTTTCTGTGTTGTGGGTATGAAGTGTCTGGGGGGTGGTCTTGAGCTACACCCCTTCTGTGATGTATGTATAATGTTTCTGGGGGTGGTCTTGGACTCCAAAGCGGGCAATTTAAAATGTCTATATAAGGGTGGGCACACCTGGGTTCTGGGTCCTCCTCCTGCGTGTGAAGGGGGCACCCTGTTGCAACAGTTCAATAAAGATCAGGCTTACTAGCTCCTTTGCTTCTCAATATTCTCTGGTTGGCCTCTATTCTTTTCTCCGACCAATGGAGAACCTGCAAAGGACTCTATAAGGGCTCTTGTGTCCCCCGTAAGGGAATAAGGGCAGATTTCCGTTTATTACAGAGAACATCACTGCCTCCTGGGGAAGTGAGTTCCATAGTTCAACTACGTGCTAAGAGGAAGGCACGCTTGGCAAATCCACACCGTGATCAACTCCCGCCCGGAAACCAATGTCCCCACTATGGAAGGACATGTGGATCCAGAACTGGCCTCCACAGTCACTTACAGACTCATTGTTAAAACCGTGTTTATGGAAGACACTCAGCTATGAGTGATTGCCAAAGAAGAAGAAGTTGTCTTCAGACAGCCATTCAACATTCAGCTTCATGAGAAATAGTGTTTTCAGAGAGCGAGAAAAACATTTCCTCTATCCACTTTATCCATGCCACGCATAATTTTGTAATACTAATATTTATTTAAATGCCACCTGTCTGACTGGGTTACCTGGTTTTTGGGCACCACACAAGAACTCACCCCAAATGCACATTTTTGGGGCGAGAACAAGGTGTAGGGCATATGACTCTCCCAGCAGCACAACCCGGAAACTACATATCCCGGTTTTGCATTGGAAAAAGTTGGAAGGTATGGTTAAAGTGATACGATACCCTGGACCGCACAAGCTGCTCTACCTTTTGCCCAGGTTCCCCGTCCTCCCCAGTTCCCCCACCCAAACGAGGCCTTCTTGTGCAATGAATCAGCAAGCTCTATTCCTGTGCTCTTCACTGACCTGGTTTCTTCTACGCCCTCCCCCAGTGCTGGCTAATGGATTATAATATGCGCTTTGCCGGCACGCCAGCTAAGTCACTATCCATCCTGGGAAAGCTCAGAAGCATTACTGATGGAGAGGGCCTCTCAAGTGGGGGCAGGGAGGCCAAGCCATGGTCCGTGAGGGCAATCAGTCCATCAGGAAGGGAACCAACCAGCTTGGCTGCACCTTGCTGTGTTCGAGGGCAGGGGAAAGCAGTCTGCAAGGACAGCGAAAATGAGCCGCTGGGTTGCCTGACCTGGAAGCTTTCAAACCCAACTTTCTAGTTTTCTACATGCAAGGAATTTTTTTGGGGGGGGGAATCCTTTGCCCTGACACGTTAGTTTTCTAAATGCAAGGAGTTCAGGGGAAACTAGGCTCTGTTGGCTCAGGCACACTGGAAACCAGGAGAGAGATATGAAAACAGGCAGAGTTTGCAATCAGGATCCCAGCACCTATACAGATATATAACAACAGGTGTATTCACATAGGCCAGGCAAGCTATTGGTACATGCCATCCCTTCCTACTCACATTTGCCGACCATGTTGGTCCTCGCGGGTGAGAACACCCTCTTTTTCCATCAGCATTTGCCGGAAGGTCCCCACTTTCTGACGGATCTCCTCTTCGGAATACCTGCCGTAACAGACAAAGCAAAGAACATGGGGGACAGAGTTAGTCAGGAATACTCATGGTTTCATCCTCCCACCATTGCCCATTATTCAGCTGTGATTCCTGGCTGGTCATAGCTGTCAGCTTTTCCCTTTTCTTGCAAGGAATCCTATTCGGAATAAGGGAATTTCCCTTTAAAAAAGGGAAATGTTGACAGCTATGTGCCTGGTAGCGGGGTGGACTTGATGATGCTTAGGGTCCCTTCTAACTCTAAGGTTCTATGATTCGATGAATTTATTTTTAAAAAATTCATGCACTTGTAGCCCTCCAATTTTCTCCAAGGAGCTCAAGGAGGCGTACAGAGTTCTCCCCCTCTACATTTAATCTCAACAACAACCCGGTGAGGAAGGTTAGTCTGAGAGAGACAGTGACTGGCCTGCCAAGGTCACCCAGTGAGCTTCACAGTCAAGTGAGAATTTGATTTTGGCTTTTTTGTGGCATCATCATCATCATCATCATCTCATTGCATTTCTTACCTGCCCTTCACTTCAGCGTCCCAGGACAGATCAGAACATTATAAAAATAGAGTCATGTAAGGTAGCTAAATCTTTCTGGGAAATGATCTATAATGAGTTGGGGAAAATGCTAAAGATAACTTTTTTAAAAAACCAGAAGCTTTTCTTTTAGGTAGAATTGGTGAAGAGGTGCCCAAAGAACAGAACCCCCCCCCCCTATTTATGTACTCTGCTATGGCTGCTCGAATGATTTACGCCCAGAGATGGAAAGAAGAAACAAGTCCAATGAAGGAAGATTGGCAACTAAAATTTATGGACTGCGCTGAAATGGCAAAACTTACCTGGAGAATAAGAAACCAAGAAGAGAGACTTTTTAATACAGAATGGGGGAAATGTATGGACTATTTGAAGATGTAAACAACTTAGAACATTAGCAGGATTCACATAAAAAGGTGCAGTAAGAATAACTTAAAGGGGATACAAAAGGAAAATTAGTAAATAAGTTTGAATTCGATATGCATTGGTAAAAGATATAAAATAAGTACGGTAACCACAGAAAGGTGGGGAGGGGGTCGAGGAGGATGTGGCATTGTAGATGGATTGTGTAAATATTCTTTTCTTTTCGTTAAAATATTTGCAAAATGAGAAAATGATTTTTTTAAAAGAATATTATAAAAATAGAACATTAAACTCAATTAAAACAATTTAACATCCATAAAAACGAGGTGGCACGCCAGGCACTCCTGTCTTCCGCTGCCTCCCACAGTTTGGTCAGACTCATGTTTGTGGCTTTGAGAACACTGTCCAACCATCTCGTCCTCTGTCGTCCCCTTCTCCTTGTGCCCTCCATCTTTCCCAGCATCAGGGTCTTTTCCAGGGAGTCTTTTCTTCTCATGAGGTGGCCAAAGTATTGGAGCCTCAGCTTCAGGATCTGTCCTTCCAGTGAGCACTCAGGGCTGATTTCGTTAAGAATGGATAGATTTGATCTTCTTGCAGTCCATGGGACTCTCAAGAGTCTCCTCCAACACCATAATTCAGAAGCATCAATTCTTCGGCAATCAGCCTTCTTTATGGTCCAGCTCTCACTTCCATACATCACTACTGGGAAAACCATGGCTTTAACTATACGGACCTTTGTTGGCAGAGGTGGGGTAGGGAAGCAAATCTGATCAGGCACCTAGCATCCAAGGAGGGTTTTGTACTCATTCACATGGTGCATAGTTAAACTATGGAACTCTCTCCCACTGGAGGCAGCGATGACCACCAACTTGGATGGCTTTACAGGAGGACCGGACAAAGTCATGGAACAGAAGGCTATTGATGGCGACTAGCCGTGACAGCTCTGCTCTGCCTCTGCGGTTGGAGGCAGAGATGCTTCTGAATAACACTTACTGGAAACTTCAAGAGGATGGGGGGTTCTTGTGCTCTGAGAAGAGGATGCTGGAGTGAGTGGGCCATTGGCCTGAGACAGAAAGAGAGGGGGGGGGAAATATAGCCAGGGCAAACAGGTCTCCCTGCCCAGGTGCTGCTTTTTATCTCTGACGTTTGGCCTCTGTGCGAAAAGGGCCCCTTTGTTTTTCCTTCCCAATTGACTTAAGAGGCCCGGCCGAGTATTTATTGGGTGATTCAGCCTGGCTTCCACAGCTTTCATGGCCCATTAACTCTGAGTTACGGGCCAGCCAAAGGAGCTGGACACTGCTCTCTGCTCGCAACCAGAGGCCCCCACTCTCCGGCTGCCAGGCCTCAAGAGTCAGTGGGTCGATAGCTCAATGATTTATAGCATCGGGTGAAACATCCTGGAGAGGCGGGGAGAAGAGGAGATTGGGGGGGGGGGCGCTTCCCTTTGTTTCCTTTGTGCTCTCGAAGCAGCGAAAACGCCCAGCAGCTCAGCAGGAGCTTTGCCAACCCCCTTAAAAAGAAACAGGATTCTGGCCATGCCCATTGCTGTACTGAGTAGCTCTGTATAAGCCCAGCACCACAATCCTGTCTATATTGCAGTCCAGGCTCTCTATTAGGGGAGGAGGAAGGGGAGGTCAATGAAACAGCCACTGCTTTGCATGCAGAAGGTCCCAGATTCAATTGCCAGGTATTATTCTCATTACCATTAACAGCATTATCATTTTATTCTGAGCTTTTTTCCTTGTCTTGTGCCTCCTTCCCTGAGCCCGGGAAGCTTCTGCCCAGCTTAGGGAGGGAGGAGAGATGCTCTGAGAGCCCTCCCTTGTGTGTTAAGTACAGGCACCTTTCCCCCCCAGAAAAAAAGCACTCATTTTATTATTATTTATAGGTATTGAGGTAAGGAAGGGGAAAGCTGCTGCCAGTCAGTGTAGACAATACAGAGCTAGATGGACCAGTGGTGTGTCTCAGGGCTCACCCACACTTACTTTGTCCTGTGCTTTCTAGGCAGAGGTTGAGTTTTGTTCTGTTCTGGTGCTTTCCCCGGAAAAATCCATGTTTTACTGCTGAATCGAAGCAAATGGAAGTCTGTAGAAAACTCAATTGCCCTTTAGGTTTTCCCAGGGAAATTGCTGGGACAGAAAACAAACAAAACCCAATGGAAATCCTAGATTTGCACCTAGAAACATGACATGGAAGGAGGAGCAGGTGAGTCCTCAGCATAAGGCAGCTTACTGTGTTCCATCTTCACACCCCTATGGGGTGAAATCAGCACAGCTGAGGACATTGAAATCCCAAGTCCTCACATATCAGATAGACTGCTCCTGCTCGGAAGCTCTTGTGCAGCTATCAGTTCCGCCAGAGATGTTATGGTGTGGGTGCCAAAGGGGTTCCAGAGAGGGAACTTCTAGGGACGTCTAGGTAAAGGTAAAGGGACCCCTGACCGTTAGGTCCAGTCGCGGACGACTCTGGAGTTGTGGCGCTCATCTCGCTTTATTGGCCAAGGGAGCCGGCGTACAGCTTCCAGGTCATGTGGCCAGCAGGACTAAGCCACTTCTGGCGAACCAGAGCAGCACACAGAAACACCGTTTACCTTCCCGCCAGAGCGGTACCTATTTATCTACTTGCATTCTGACGTGCTTTCGAACTGCTATGTTGGCTGGAGCAGGGACCAAGCAATGGGAGCTCACCCCATCGCAGGGATTCGAATTGCCGACCTTCTGATCGGCAAGCCCTAGGCTCTGTGGTTTAGACCACAGCACCACCTGCGTCTAGGGATGTCTACTCCCCAGTAATCCCCACTGAGTAATTTGGAGCTTACTCCCAAGGATGTGTGGGTATAGAGGATGGCTGCTGCAATAGATTCCTGTTATTTCATTCAAGAGCAGGGCTGGTATATCCCTACTGAAGCTGGACCGCTGTTATCCAGATTTCTCTTCCACTTCCCATCAGTGAATGCACTTTCCTGTGTTAGGCTGTAGACACAGGGCCCACGAGAAGCTGCAATAACAGGGTCACCCACCCACTTGCGCCCACCCACAAGTAAATGTGCCTTTGGGTAATGCTTAGAGCCTGATCCTACGTGATGCTGAGCATTCCTTCTCATTTCTCGCCCCGTGGCAGCACCCTGGGGTTCCCCCCATTCAGGCAGAAGCTTGGGTAATGAGGCCATCAATAATTCTCCTTCATCTGCCTTCAAGGGATGCAAAGCATCCCGTTGGGAAGATATCGTGGTGACTCAGCTACGCTCAGTAGGGTATGTGGGCATGTCAGGCTGGGAGGTGAGCAGAGCTGGAGCCAGAAAGGTGGTGTTAGTACAGAAGTGCAATTTTTGCACACCTCTGAAATTTCGCGACGTTTCAGAATCCACACCTTTGCCTTCTAGAATGTGCCCAGGGGAAAAACCGGTTGCTCCCGAGAGCTCAGATGTGGCAGCTCATGTGTGGATTCACTTAACAGGCTCAGCTCCAAATCTAAAAGCCCCCTAGTTTGCTGCCCAAAATGAATGTTGCTGGGTATTTTTGATGATGCAAATGCAGATGCATTTGTTGAAAGAATTGGCTTTATATATAATCTTGGCAGCTTAATTAGTAATTGCAACTCAGTGGAAAACAGCCCCAAATCTTACACTGGATGCTTGGTTCCACTCACTCTGTAATATATCTGCAATGGAGAAAATTATGCCTCATTTCACCCTTGACACTGGCTTTTGACACCTGAAGTGTATAATTTTAGGACCCACCTTGTTTTTATGATTGCCAATTATTTCGAACTGTTTTAAATGCTGTATTTTAATGTGTAACACACCCTGGGACCTCAATGTGAAGGGAGGGTTAATCATCATCATCATCACCTGACATGTTGACAAAGGACTGGAAGCTCCAGACATTTTTTTATATCCTTTGTGACATATACAGAAAAGGCACCATTTTCAAGACAACCTTCATCACACGCCTGGCAAATCTGGAACTACACTTGACAATCAAATGAGACAAATATTCATTCTTTATGTGAAGATAACTTTTATTCCTGCTTTTCACGTTCATTGACTTGGACTTTGTCACTTAACCCGTATGTAATTGTACTTTATGTGCCCATTTTAGGGTTTGCTTTTTCGTCTTTTAATTTTCTCTCTGTTTTATATGCAGGTAGGTAGTTGTGTTGGTCTGCCGTAGTCAAAACAAGACAAAATAATTCCTTCCAGTAGCACCTTAGAGACCAACTAATTTTGTTATTGGTATGAGCTTTCGTGTGATTGCACACTTCTTCAGATATGCGGAAACAGAAGTCACCAGACCCTTATATATAGTGAGAGGGTGGGGAGGGATATTACTCAAAAGGGTGGTGGGAATGGGTGATTGGCTGATAGGTGTGGTAAACCTGTTGATGACTTCTAACGACTGCAATTGGTCTTACAGGAAAAAGCAAGGGGTGAGATGGCTAAAAACAGCTTTATCGTGTATAATGAGATAAGAATCCAATGTCTCTATTCAGACCAGACCTTATACGCAGTATGTTATCAAAGGATATAAAAGATCTTTACAAAGAGGAGGAAGAAGGAGGAAGTAAGCTGCCTAGTTCAAATATTGATCCAGCTGAGTGACCTCATATCCCCAAATGAACAGACCCAGGGCCTCAGATCATCATTAGAAGCTTTTTCTCTGTGTGCCTCTTCCAAAGGAAGCGGGTAGTCAGGGCCTTTTCTAGTGGTGACCCCTCGGCCACAGAATGTTTCTCTCCTAGAAGGCTTGCTTGGTGCCAATATTGCCTGCTTTCAGGCACTAGGCAAAGACATCCTCATTCTCCTATGCTTTTGGATTTTCACTTGCAGTATCGGGAAATTTATTTAACGTCTGATGTTTTACAATTTTCATATGTAAGGTCCTCTTTACGCATGCTCAGAGGCACCCTTCTCTTCATCTGTCTCCAGTGCATGTCTGGCCTCTTTCTGTTCACAGGAGCGATACTCTGGCTTTGCAGTTGAAGGCAGTGATGCTTCTGAATACCAATTGCTGGGAATCGCAGGTGTGAAGAGCGCCATTGCACTCAAGTCCTGCTTGTGGGTTTCCCACGGGCATCTGGTTGGCCACTGCCAGAACAGGATGCTAGACTAGATGAGCCCCCTTTGGCCTGATCCAGCCTTCATACGTTCTGCCTTGCACCCACCCAAAGGATGCCCCACTTTTCCTCCTGCTTGTTGGAGCGGAGGAACAAACTGATCTGAAAAGGGGCAGCTCCCATTCATTCTCCCCTCAGGCGAAAGCCCTGTGTGGGCTCAGCTTGGCATCCGAGGGCTCTTGAATATTTCATGGTCTCCAGACGTGCTCCGCCGTTCAATAATTGAGCAGTTCACCTTGAGTGTCGGAGCTCAGGTAGTGCGGAAGAGACAGCCAGCTCCTTCCCCGACACACAAACACCGCTACCTATTTTGCCTTGTTTGCTGTTACATTGGGTAGTTTCCCCACCCCCACCCCTTTCTTGGGAGGAGCACTGCATCATTGCAACGCACAAAGCCCAGCTCTTGGTTTCTGCGTAAATTTCCAACGTGCGATGCAAAGAAACAGAGGAAGCCGTTTCGGACCATTGCAGCCTACCCAACTCAAGATTGTACCAACAGGTATGATATGATAGGGACGCGGGTGGCGCTGTGGGTTAAACCACAGAGCCTAGGACTTGCCGATCAGAAGGTCGGCGGTTTGAATCCCCGCAGCGGGGTGAGCTCCCGTTGCTCAGTCCCTGCTCCTGCCAACCTCGCAGTTCGAAAGCACATTAAAGTGCAAGTAGATAAATAGGTACCACTCCGGTGGGAAGGTAAACGGCGTTTCTGTGCGCTGCTCTGGTTCGCCAGAAGCGGCTTAGTCATGCTGGCCACATGACCCAGAAGCTGTATGCTAGCTCCCTTGGCCAATGAAGCGAGATGAGTGCCGCAACCCCAGAGTCGGCCACGACTGGACCTAATGGTCAGGGGTCCTTTACCTTTACCTTATGATATGATAACCATCTTCAAATATCTAAAGGGCTGTCACAAGGAAGATGGAGCGAGCTTGTTTTCTGGAACATAGGACTCAAACCACTGGCTTGTAGTTACAAGAAAGGAGTTTTTGAGTAAACATCAAGAAGTGCTTTCTGGCAGCTGATTGACAGTGGAATGCATTCCCTCATGAGCTGGTGGTAAAGCAGAGGCTGGATGGCCATCTGTCATGGAGGCTTTAGCTGAGATTCCTGCATTGCAGCAGGTTGGACTAGATGACCCTCGGGGTCCCTTCCAACTCTACAATTCCATGATTCTATGATTCTGTTTTATGGTTTCAGGTAGGAGAAATCCCCAGTCCTACCTGGAGATGCCAGGGACTGAACTGAAGACCTTCTGTCCGCAAAGCAGATGCTACAGCCCTTCCTAAAATGTAAACACCTGGAGCACAGGAACATAAGACATTGCCTTATACAGAGTCAGACCGTGGGCCCGTCTCACTCAGTATTGTCTACACAGACTGGCAGCGTCTCCCTAGGGTTTCAGGCAGGGGACATTCCCAGCCCTAAATAATAATAATAACAACAACAACAACAACAACAACAACAACAACAACAACAACAACAATAATGATTTATTTATACCCCGGGCACTCTGGGCGGCTTCCAATAAAGTATTAAAATACAGTGGTCTGTTAAACATTAAAAGCTTCCCTAAACAGGGCTGCCTTCAGATGTCTTCTAAAAATCTGGTAGTTGTTGTTCTCTTTGACATCTGGTGGGAGGGCGTTCCACAGGGCGGGTGGATGCGGAGGAATGAGAAGAGCCAAAGGCCACCAATCCCAGCATTGACCCACAAGATACCTATAGGAAGCCTGCAGGTGGAATATGAGCATAACAACTCTCCCTTGCACATGATCCCCAGCATCCTGCCTCTGATGGTGGAGGGAGGACACAGCCATCCTGGCTTGTAGCCACTGATAGCCTTCCCTATCAACTTGCCCGAGCCTCTTCCAGAAGCCACTAAGCTGGTTTCTGCTGCATCCAAAGCGATGGAATGATCCAGGGAAATCGACTATATGGAAATGGCTGAGATGACTGGCAGAATCCGAGACCAGGGAGAAGAGTTGGTGGAAGAAGATTGGAGGAAATTTAAAATTTATTTACAGAAGTATTGTAAAATGTATGAATGCTGATGACATTGAAATGAAATGAAGGGGTTTTAGTGACGAGAGTAAAAGTTTGAAATTATAAATTTGGGAGGTAGGATACTTAAGGACAAAGTGGTAGGATATGAATTTGCTGAACCAACTGTCAAAAAGGGATACAAAAAAGGGAGACGTGAGGAAGTCAGGAAAATAAGTTAATCAATGTTGAATAATTAGAAAAGAGTGATTTGTGTTTTTTCTTATTTTACTTTTGTGTGTTGACTGGTGTTTTTTTTCCCTTCTTTTCTTTTTTTCTTTTTTAGGTTAAATGGTTGTATTTTATGTATTTTATGTATTGTGAAATCTTGGTTTTGTGCTTTTATTGTCCTTTGTTTGGTGATGTCTTTCCTTATTGTTAAACTTAATAAAATATTATTATAAAAAAAAAGATCCAGGGACATCAGCCGGGTAGCGTTCCCCCTTGCCTGTCTCCCAGCACACATCGCCCTGTTCCAAAACCAGGCTGGAACGGACTCAGATCTGGGGCTCACGTGTTACCTGAGCACAGAGTTGCATCATTTTCCCTGTCTCCGAAAGCACACACATTCTGAGCCACAACAGAGGTTGGAATCAATCTCGGGGGGGGGGAAGGATGAAGTCTGTGTCATCTTGCACATCTGGTCAGATCCGGCGTTGATGTTCTGAAACTGACTCTCCTGTGTTTCCGCTATTGGTTTGCACAGAGAATTGGAAGTCCCAGATCCCACCAGCAAAGCTAGAAGTATAGCATATGTGCTGATATAGATTTGTAAGATCACAAGAAGCTCCATGTCAGATCCAGGGCTAGACTAAAGCTTTTTGAGGCAAAGGATAAGATGCCCCCCCACCCAACTCAATTCCTGTTCTATGTACAGGAGCTGACTGGACTAGCAGGTGGATTTTATTTCAACACTGGTAGGATATAGGTGGACCAACAGGTTAATTTCAATTTCTCCCTTTTCACTTCATTTTGCTGATTTTCCAGATCAGTTTTTTATTTATTTTTTCTTTTAAAAAAAGTCCTCATCAGCCTTTAAGATTCATTTCTGCTAATACATACACATTTGACTTTTATTTTGCCCAATATGTTTTTTTTCCATTTTCCCCTAATATAATAATGATAATTTGTTGTATTTATTATTGCTACGTAAAATGTCTCAAAGAGGCTTACAGTTATAAAAGCATACAAAGCGCAAAATTTAAAATACATCAAAAAAAGAGAGATATCAACTAATTATCATCCTGCAAAAATATTTAGAAGGATCAACCCTTCCCTGCCCTCTCCCTGGGGCCTCACTTCTTGCAGTGAGGGAACTGCCAAAAGGCCCTCGGAGCTGGACCTCAGTGTCTGGGATGAATGATGGGGGTGGAGATGCTCCTTCAGGTATATTGGCCCTTCCCTGTTCGCCCCCCCCTCCCCAGCACCTGAAATTCTCAGATAGACTGCCATTAAATATGGCAGCTCCATTTAGTTCTCATGGTTAGCAGCTGTCGACAGTTCTAGCCTCAATGCATTTGTCTGCTCTCATCCGGGCTGGCAATTACGGTGACAAAGTGGCAGGGAGAGAGACGCGTTTGCCACGGCACACGGCTTGAATGAGTAAAGGCTTTTTGTGCTGGTCCACCAGCTTTCTGGCGCCCACCCCCCTTTCCCATCTCTCTGAAGTCCCACGACATGAAAACAGTCTGTGGCTTCGAGATGCTTCAGGACGGTTGTCAGATGAAAGGGAGCCGGCAAGGCGAGTGGCAGAGAGAGAAAGCAGGAACCAACAGACTCGTTAAATCATTGCCTTTTGAAATATACATCAAAATTCAACAGCGGAAAGTAAAATTCAAAGGAAGGCAGATACAAAGGAACAGACGCACTGTCAGTCCCTGAGCAGCGGAGAGTCTGGAGGTATCAAGAAGGCCTGGGCTTTTAGAAGCTGGTGTGGTGCGCAATGTGAGTTATGAGCCCAGAAGACCTGCATTCGAATCTTACCACGACCACAGATGCACTGGATTACCCTAATCAAGGCTTGGAAGCAAGGTGGGAACCTGGATACACAGAGACCTGCTTGTTCTGTGCTGGATCCAAAGCTGTGACTACTGGAGAAGCAGGAAGGTTGGGGAGTTAATACTGTGAGCCCCTCCATCCACTGCTCAGGTTGTATATCTGTATAAATAAAACCATGTATCCTAAAGACACCACAGTCTCCGCTGACCTTCCTTCCGAGGAAACTGAACCTGGGCAGATGCCTGAAACCTCTGGAGTCTCTCGCCACTCAGAGATTGGGGTGGCACGTGACACTCACAGCCCCACTGATTGTGGGGGTCAGGCAGTGTGTGTGGCGCTGGGAACTCCCGTTTCAGAATTTGCTGTGTTGCCACAGGTAACCAAATCAATCTTTCTACGTATATTTTTGAAACAACAGTCCTTCCAGCTGCTGCAGTTTTAAGGGGGACACTGAATGGGGGGGAGGGCTATATAGGCCAACCCCAAAATTTTGTATAACAATTTTGTGGCGTGTCCGCTGGGAGGGTCCCTAGGCCCCACCAAGAGTCACAAAGGAAGTAATTCCTTTCTTTGTTTCCGATTCAGGGTTGTTTCCTTCCCGCCCTCAAAAAAACCAAAAGCCTCCCTCTGCAAAATAAAAAAAAAAACAGCTAATGAGAATCAAGGGGGCCATCTGCTGTCTCCAGCATGGCCCAATCCTCTGACGCCCAAGACCATGCCATGAATAATGCTCCACTGCAAATATTTGTCTTCTCCAGCAGGCTCTCCCATCCAAAGGCAGGCTGCTTGTTTTTCATTTTCACAGAGCTCTCAGTGGGGGGGGGGAGGGGAGGAGGCCTGTTTCTTATGGGGCTCTGTCTGGGGCTGGATTAATCATTACGGGAAGGGAGGGACGGTGCAGGATTAGGATTGTTTAGAGCTTCCTTTTGTGCCAAGGAGGCCCCTGCCATGGTACAGTGGTACCTCGGGTTAAGTACTTAATTCGTTCCGGAGGTCCGTTCTTAACCTGAAACTGTTCTTAACCTGAAGCACCACTTTAGCTAATGGGGCCTCCTGCTGCCGCTGCGCCACTGGAGCACGATTTCTGTTCTCATCCTGCAGCAAAGTTCTTAACCTGAAGCACTATTTCTGGGTTAGCGGAGTCTGTAACCTGAAGTATAACCTGAGGTACCACTGTATGTCCTTCAAACTGTTCAATGCTGTTGGGTGTGTGGGACAATCGTCCCAGGTATTTGGGGGTGTCCATGAAAGAGCAGGGCAAAAATTCTTCAAATAAATACATAAGGTGCATACAGAAAATAAAATACGTATTTTAGGAAACCTCCCAACTGGCCCTTCTAGTCTAGCATCCTCTTCTCACAATGGCTAAAAGGGTAGTGGCTTTTCCACTAAACATGAGGACACAGTTTTATGGCAAGGAATTGGGTATGAAGCAGAAAGGAAAGCTAGCATTTATCTGGGACCAAATGCTTTAGCCTACAAGGTCCTGTTATTTTATTGCTGGATTTCCAGTTATATTTAAAAATAAACCACCAGGGAGACAGGAAGGGACTTTTGCACAGTGGTTGACTCCGTAGGAGGTCCTGACCGGATGGGTTTCCCTTCGGGAAGCTTGCCTTTGGTTTATAAAAAGTCCCCAGAAAAATTCTTGTATGCCATATTTCACCTGACTGGAATGGAACCAAGGCCTCCACATGAGGTGTAAAAGGTAAAGGTAAAGGGACCCCTGACCGTTAGATCCAGTCGTGACCGACTCTGGGGTTGCGGTGCTCATCTCGCTTTATTGGCTGAGGGAGCCGGCGTACAACTTCCGGGTCATATGGCCAGCATGACTGGCGAACCAGAGCAGCGCACGGAAACGCCGTTTACCTTCCCACCAGAGCGGTACCTATTTATCTACTTGCACTTTGATGTGCTTTCAAACTGCTAGGTTGGCAGGAGCAGGGACCAAGCAACGGGAGCTCACCTCATTGTGGGGATTCGAACCACCGACCTTCTGATCGGCAAGTCCTAGGCTCTGTGGTTTAACCCACAGCACCACCCACGTCCCACATAAGGTGTAGCAAAGAGTTATTTGCTCTGATTTCAAAGTGAATCAACCTGGATTTGGAAGCGTATGCAAGTCTCCAGATCTTGCAAGGTAGATTTGTTTTAAAAACACACACACAAGCATATTTTACAAACAAGCATATTTTAGGGGGAAATCCAAGGACAAGTGTAAAAATGTGTATTTTAATGGGGGAAATATTTATTTTCAGAAAAATAATCTCCACAGGATAATCTTCCTGAATATTAGTTGATTTGATGGCACAACTTTACAATACTTTAATGCAATGTGTATAATACAGAATTTTAGGCATTTTAGAAGAATTTATTAAAATGCGTACAGTAAAAAATGCTTTTTTTTTTAATCTGCAAAAATAATGGGATGGGTCAGACCCGTGATTAAGGGCACACAAAACAGACCTAGATCTATCCACTCCTAGCTTCTTCAGGGATCCTGTCACTGCAGAGGAAGTGAAACTGACTGGACCAGCCCACCAGAGATCGCTGCTAGAGTCAGAGTCTGAGTCACAGACCAGCTGGGTGACCTGGGACCAGCTGCTTCTCTTTGTCAGAAAGAAGGATCTTACGTCACGCTATCGCTGCCGCCTTCTGCTATCCAACCCCCCCGCATGGAAATCCCTATGAGTCATCCATCCCTTGAAGTACCAACAGATCAGGAGACAGAACCACCTGGGGACTTGAGCTTCCATCGCTAGGGAGCAGACCGTCATCCATTCTGACCCTCTGATGACCCTGCTTTCTTGGCTGCCCTCACAGGGTCGAAATTCACCATCAAATAGGATCGCACCCTGCAGTAAATGTAAGCCATACAAGGCTATGGCCCATCTAGCTTGAATGGTGGGTTGGCAAGCACTTCAAACGCATTCGGGGAGCGATTCGAGAATGATCAAAATGGCAGATGGTCCAGTCCTTGGGGGACCATATCGTCTCAGACGTGCATGTTTTACCAGCAATCAAACCGTACCTTATTCCCATGATTATACACACACACACACACACACACACACACAGAGGGAGGGGACTAATTTAAGCATGCAAAATTTAAGCACCATTACCACTTCAGACTACAGCCAGAGGATGTTCTCTGGACACAATCCTCTATCTGGCTTAGAGGGACAGGAGACATTACCACTCGGGGTGATGAGAGGGGCGGGGAGCTGGTACAAATTACTGGGACCTGGTGGTCTAGAAGGGGACTCAGGACCCGACTATCTTGAGTATGTTTTACAGGCATCTCGCCACTTACGTGTGGTCGTGTATACGTGGATAGCCTGGAAAGCAATCACTCAATCACTCAATTCAAATCTGGAAATGGCAGGAGAGAGCTGGAAAGTCCTTGTGGCTCACGAGACAATCCCCAGAGCCCTAAGAGGATGCCAGTGAGCCCAAAGTCCAGAAATAAAGGTTTAAAAGGCTTTTTAAAAAAGAACCTGTGGGTTCCAAAATGGCGCACAGAGTTTTTACGGCTACAGCAGTATCTCACTCAGCAGCTGTGGGGCGGGAAGCTGTATTGCTTGGTTGCACTGTTGCCTGCCCTTAAAGTAAAGGTAAAGGGACTCCTGACCATTAGGTCCAGTCATGGCCAACTCTGGGGTTGCGGCGCTCATCTCGCTTTATTGGCTGAGGGAGCTGGCGTACACCTTCCGGGTCTTGTGGCCAGCATGACTAAGCCGCTTCTGGCGAACCAGAGCAGCACACGGAAATGCCGTTTACCTTCCCGCCGGAGCGGTACCTATTTATCTACTTGAGTGCAGTATAAAATAAAAATGTGTGTCCAATGCCTCTTAAATCGCCCTAGTTCCCCTCTCTGATGAGGCTCCCCACTTAAGTGCATTTCGCTGATGTGCCCAGGTGCCCAGAATGTAACCCCAGCTTAAGTCGGGAGTCGCCTATCTATAATTCTTTTAAAATATGCACTTCATATTCAATACATGTACAACTCTGAACAGCAGCCTGTGAACCTATGCCGTGAGCCGAACATTTCTGAGTATTTCCGAGTCTCTACGAATATTCGCTCCTGCACATTGACAGTATGACAGCTCAGTCTCAACTTGTTATACGTAATCACATTTGTAGGTTGTGCGATACACATAATACCACTGTGGTTAGTTCAGCAACAATCATGCTGGTGCTTAGATTATTGTTGTTAGTCATTGGGTTGCAATATTGTCAACAGGTACAAATATTAACATATTTCTAATTAACAAAAATAAGACTGCACATTTATAAAAATAAATGTGTAAAGATTTTTCACTAGTTGGCCCTTGTTGAGAGGCCCCCCAAAAATGTTTACCGGGTCCGAACTCTCTCACACTGCACCAAACTCACCATCCGGGCCAGAAGGTGTTACCCTATCAGGACTCATCCAACTGAGAAGACATTTCTCCAATTCATCACCTCCGCAAAGCGGAAACTAGCCATTACAGAACAGGGCAAAAGAGCAGTCAACTCCTTAGAGCAGGTGGGGTGAATAAGAGGTTCAGGCCGGCCAGCCCTCAAAAGGCCTCAGCATGTCACTGGGGCAATTGCAAGTCCCCAGCCAATCCCAGAAAGCACGGGCTTCCAAGAGCCCTCTGGGGTCTGGTCCTTGCCAGCTGGCCTGGTGTCCACTTGGCCTCCCCTGGAACTGTAAGCCAGAAGGAGACAGGACAAGCAGAGGCTGGTGGTTTTATACTCTCTCCTATGTAGCTCATATTCAAAACGGAGGCACGTCCTGACTCTAGCAAAATGATTCCAATTGTCTCAGAGCTGTGCACTGAATGTATGCAAGTGTGGGTTCAGATGCACATCTCACAACACTGGTGTTGACGGCGATAATTAGAATGATATGCTTTTGTGCTGCTGTTTTACCGGTCTTGGGTTGTATTTTTGCTTTGAGGATATTGTTTGCTTTTATATTAGAGGTTTTCAAAACGTTAAGAGGTTTACAAATGTTCTAAACGAAGTCAGTAAATAGAATTGGAATAATAATAATAATAATAATAATAATAATAATAATAATAATAGCAGCAGCAGCCAGCAGTAACATAGTGGTTAGAGTGCTGGACAAGGACCTGGTAGAGACCAGGGTTCAAATCAATGAATCTCACTGGGTGACCTTGGGCCCAGCATTCACTCTTAGCCTAGCCTACCTCACAGGGCTGTTAGGAGGATAAAATGAGGAGAACTATACATGCCACTTTGAGCTCCATGGAGGAAAGATGGGATATAAATGTAGTGGTGGTGGTGGTGGTGGTGGTGGTAGTAGTAGTAGTAGTAGTAGTAGTAGTAGTAAATGCATAGTAAATGAATGCTGAGCTCACCCTTGCTCCTCCATCATCTCCTGCAACTCCATGCATTTCAGCTCCACCCGCCGCTTCCTCTCGTGGTCCAGGATCTCCCGGTGAGCCTTCTTCACCAAACCGGCCTCCACCAGCCTCACCTCGTCCTCTGGCTTGTGCCATGTGCCCGAGGCCCCCGCCTGGGGGAAGCCATTGGAGGCCTCCTGTGGAGAAGGCATCCTGGCACCGTTGTTGTAGAGAGCCATGAATGCCGGGTGTGTATTTGGGTGGGTGGGTGGGGCCTTCTGTAGACCCTGTTGAGATTGAGGAAAGGGAGAAAGAAAAAACATGTTTATTTCTGCATCCTAAAACACAGCAGGAGCTAAGCGAAAGGCCAGTTGCTCTCTTACTCAGAGGCTCTGGGAGAGCAGCATGCTAGGGACCAGTGAAGTTTCTCAGGAGGCTCACTTTTCCCTCCTCCCTCCTCCTCCTTTTTTCTTGTGTGACTTGTCCCTTTTTTTTTAAGATTGTGAGCCAGTGGGCAGGGGAGTGCCTTAGGATTGCTTTTCATAAGCTGCTTTGAGAGCCTTTTTGGCTAAAAGGAGAGGTACAGGTGATGTGAACAAATAAACAGGGAAACATCTGGAGAAGAAGGGTGTGTGATATGAGGAGTCCCAAGGGACAGACAGAAAAGCCTAGAGGACCACATGTGGCACTTGGGCCTGAGGTTCCTCATCCCTGCCTTTCACAAGCCCATTCAGCCCGGAGCATAAAATAACCCAACTTCACCACTGAGGAGCCTGAGGTTCTACTGAAGCCCCATTGAGGCCTGAGATCCACCAAGGCTCCATTGAGGCCTGAAGTTCCATTGAGGCTCCACCAAATCCTGAGGGTCCTCTAAGGGCTCCATTGAGACCCAAAGCTCCACCAAGGCTCCACTGAAACTTGAGGCTCCATTGAGGCCTGAAGTTCCATTGAGGCTCCACCAAAGCCTGAGGGTCCTCTGAGGCTCAATTGAGACCTGAGGCTCCACTGAGGTTCTACTGGGCCCTGAGGCTGCTAGTCCCCATCCTTTCACCACTGGCTCAGACTCTTATTCTGCAGCCAGACTGTAGTGGCTGGATTGGCGGCCTGTCTCCCACCGCAGTGGCCATCCACGGCATTGCTGATTAAAGGACTTGAGCAATTGGAGCAGCTCCTAATCAGAGGAAAATTAGGCTGGTGTGTGTGTGTTTTCTCTCCCCAGTTCCCAGACCTTGATCAGGATTCCTGTCCAGATATCAGAATATTTAATGCCAGTCCTGGCTTGAAAGTGCAAGCAGCTGGGATACCCCGGGGGAGTTTGCCCTGGCGTTTGATGAGCCTCTTATTAGGGGCAGCGTAATTGCTTGTATCTTTCTTATGCGTGGCACACACACACACACACACACACCGCTCTGGACTCTGCAAAAGACAAGTTGCCTCATTTTCCTCCTCTTCTGCTTTTGCACAATCAAGATGCTAATTTGCCAGCTCCATCTTCCTGCGTGCAAAAGTATTGGTGGCAGCACTGGGGTGCGGGAGAGAGCAAGAGAGAGCGGGAGAAGAGAAATGCCCAATAAATAAGCGTATGCACCGGAGGGACTGGCGGCTTTTAACGCGACGAAAAACACCAATTAGGCGGGAAAGGAGTGACCCAAACAGTGTGTGGCTTGCAAGTGAAAGAGGATCTGAGAATATAACTACCACCACCCCGGTTCTATTTTTAATCTGGAACATTGCTCCATAGCTCCCACTTCCCTGCAGATCGGTAGCTTTTGACAGGGTCAGCTTTGGCAAGAGGAAGGAAGGGCTTAGCTCAGGGATAGAGTATCTGCTTTGCAATGCATCTCCAGGTAAGGCTAGGAGAAAAGGCTGCCTGGCATCCTGGGGAGCCGCTCCTGATCAGTGTGGATGTTACTGAGATAAATAATTCCACTGAACATAGGAAGAGCCCTGCTGGATCAGACCAATGACCCATCTAGTCCAGCATCCTGTTCTCAGAACAGCCAACCAGGTGCAGGAGTGGACTTTGGCCTTTCAAATTTCAGTAGAGCCAAAATCCAGCACCTTCCGTTCTGTGCATGCACTACGTCATGGGTCTGCAAACTAAGGCCCGTGGGCCAGATCAGGTCCAACTGCCTTCTGGATCCGGCCCGTGGATGGTCTGGGAATCGCCACGTGGATCTCACGTTCTTTCCCTCTCTCACACATGGCACCGCCACTGCCGCTTCCTCCCTCCCTCCTCCTGGCTTCTCCCTCCCTCCTCCTGGCTTCTCCCTGCCCTGCCTAGAGGAGGAAGGGGGCTGGGCTTTGTTGGTGCCAGCAGCAGCAGTGCTCAAGTATCCGCCATTTTAAGCAGCTGCTCTCCGGAGCCCTTTTGCAAGCCACTCATCATCCTGCCGCTTCTGCTGCCAGCCCCCGCCACTTGCAAGACACAGGTAAGCAGCCACTGGGGCTCGTGGTGCTCTTGCATCATTTATTTATTTTTTCAAAATATAGTCTGGCCCCCACAAGGTCTGAGGGACAGTGGACCAGCCCCCTACTAAAAAAGTTTGCTGACCCCTGCACTATGTCATAGTTGTGGTGCCCTGCAGCACCCCCTTGGCTCAACGCCCGGTGTGGGGGAACCGGCCATGCTGCCCTAAATCTGCCAGATCCTGCAAAGGGAAACCCACAAGCAGGATTCGAGCACAAGCACATTCTCCCCTCCTGCAGTTTCTAGCAATGGGTATTCCGAAGCATTCCTGCCTCTGGCTGTAGAGGCAGAGCTCAGCCATCACAGCTAGTAGCCATCAGCTGCCCTCTCCGCCATGAATTTGTCCAGTCCTCTTTTAAAGGCATCCAAGTTGGTTGCCCTCATTGTCTCCTGGAGGGGTGAGTTCCATAGTTCAACTACTGTATGTGCTGCACAAAGAAGTCCTTTCTTTTATTTGTCCCCTGAATCTTCCGACCTTCACTGGATGTCCTCGAGTTGGTCTGACTCAGTGTAAAGAAAGGTCCTATTTTCCGACGAGCGGTTTATTCTCTTTCCGTACCTGTTAGTGTCTGCATTATGTTTGCGTTTTCACACAACTTAAAAGCCAGTTCCGGGAATATGTAGCAGAATATAGCCCAGGTTTAGCATTCATTTCCATGCTACTTGCAAATGGATTGTTTCTGGAAGCAGTGATGTAGAAACGAGCGCTAAACTTGTGCCATATTCTGCTATATTACTGGAAGTCGCTTTTCTGTGGAGTGAAAGTTCAATCAACTCCCGCCCGGGAACTAATGTCCCCACTGTGGAAGGACGCGTGGATCCAGAATTGGCCTCCACAGTCACTTACGGACTCATTGTTAAAACCGTGTTTATGGAAGACAATCTTACTCGGCTACGAGTGATCGCCAAAGAAGAATAATGCAGAAATAAACAGGTAGGGAATCGCCGGGGAGATGGAATAAACTGCTGTGTGAATGCAACTGGGCAAAGAGACTGTGCAGGCAAAGTTCTAAGCCCCAACCAGGAAGACTTTATAGCTGGACTGTTCTGGCTAAGGCAAATGCAGAACTACGCTATTAATAGTCTCCAGGTTTGCCTGGTCCCCTGCAGGTGGCAGCGGGAGGGCTGGAATCTCCAGGTGAGGGAGAGTCCCTTTAATAATAATTTTTAAAAAAAAAATTTAAAAATTATTGACTATTTTCACATAACAAATTATTTCATCAATTGTATTTTCCCCTCCCATCTTTCCCACATACCCCCTCCCCCCTACAACTTCCCTCAGTTTCTCTTTCTGATTTATTAACACATATTATTCTCTGCATGTTCTAAAAATGTAAAAATCTCTAAGTTATCCGTCTATTATATTAACAAATAAATTTGTGTCTGTTTATTCAAAACCTGCCAAGGAGCCCAATTCATTTTGTTGTTTCTTTAAGTACTTTGTAAAAGGTTCCCATTATTCTTTGAAGTCACAGTGGTCCTTATCGCGCAGTTTGTACGTCAATTTTGCCAATTCCGCATGGTCCATCAATTTCTCTTGCCGCTGTTCTTTTGTCGGGGTTAATCATTAAAAAAAAATATTAATAAGAAAGCTGCAAGCTTCAACCTGGCAGGTGCTGGTTGCAAATTACAGCATAGACACACTGAGCTGTCCTGCTCTCCTCTGTTCCCTCCTCCCAATTAACCTCCATCGCCAGGATCCACCCCTGTGACATGACTCAGCAAAGTTGGCCCATGAATGAGGCGGCCCGTTAGGAAGAACTTTCTGAGGGTTAGGAGTGTTTAACCAGAGGTTGGATGGGTGGCCATCTGTCAGGGCTTCTGTAGCTGGGATTCCTTCATTCCTCAGGGTCCCTTCCAACTCTTCAATTCTATGGGATATTTGGAGTAGCCTGAACCATAAAGAAGGCTGATAGCCGAAGAATTGATGCTTTTGAATTATGGTGCTGGAGGAGACTCTGGAGAGTCCCATGGACTGCAAGAAGATCAAACCTCTCCATTCTGAAGGAAATCAGCCCTGAGTGCTGACTGGAAGGACGGATCGTGAAGCTGAGGCTCCAATACTTTCATGAGAAGAGAAGACTCCCTGGAAAAGACCCTGATGTTGGGAAAGATGGAGGGCGCAAGGAAAGGGGACGACAGAGGACGAGATGGTTGGACAGTGTTCTCGAAGCTACCAGCATGAGTTTGACCAAACTGCGGGAGGCAGTGGAAGACAGGAGTGCTTGGTGTGCTCTGGTCCAAGGGGTCACGAAGAGTCGGACACGACTAAACAACTAAACAACAACAACAGCCTCCTTCTAGTTGGAATACGGTCTTCAGGCTGAACGAGATTCCTCGCTCCCCTTGCAAGGGACTGCCTCGTGCCTCCATTGGCAATTCCGCCCACGTCGATGGCATATTACTGGCAGTGGGCATTTGTGGCACAACACAGCCCGGGAGTGCTTTTCAGCTAATTCTGAAGGAGCGCTCAAACACCAAGCAGAAATATAAATACAGCTGTCTAACCCTGTTGGCCGTGGAATTGACTAGAGACGGTTGCTGGCTGCTAGCGAGGAACAGAAGGGAATGAGGGCAGAATAGAGGCTTGTAATTAAGCAATCAGCCACTTAATGGAGGTGGATTCGGCAGGAGATAAGAATGATTGTGCAGGAATTACTGGAGGAGAGGTGGAGCACCGCGTCTGTGTGAAAACAGCCGTCTCACTCAGGCAAGCCTGAAAATGTGCTGGAAGCAGACGCCCTCTTCTAGAAGTCGTAACACATCCCCGTCCCCTTGCATTCTCCTCTGCAGAGGTTGACCTTGACTGTTCACTGGGTATTCTCTGAATGTTTGCACATTTACTGGATCTTCATTCAGCAGCTCACATTTGTAATGGACGCCCATTGATTTTTGGTGCCCAACAATGATATGTCCCCCCCCCCTTTTAAAGCAGCATTGTGTTTGGTTTGCTTTTCATGTTGGACAGGGAAGGAGGGGCACTATTGGACAATTTTGAGTCCTCTAGGCGTCTCATTTTTATTTATTTTTGCAATATTCAGTTCTCCACATCAGTTGGTGATTTAAAAACAAAAACACAAGATCTCATGAAAATTCATCAGCCCTTCTGTGTGAATTTCTCCTAATATGTACATTGTTGTATGCAGTCTTCTCTAACAAGCAATTCCCTCTAATATAATGCAAATTCTCTACATCATCTCTATGAATGTATGCATTTTTATTTCACCTTAGTGCTGTGTTTCCCAAAGTGTGGGAAACATACCTGGGGATATATGAAAGGGTTTCAAAAGGTACACAACATCCTTTTCAAATTTTACTTTATTCTAGATAAAATAGTATTATTAAAACTACCCCCCATCACCTTTGTGCAAGAAATGGGGTACGCCATAAAGACTGGACTCTCAAAAAGGGGTTGCAGCTATTGTAAGTTTGGAAAACACTGGTCTATATTGAGAGGCAGTGGCTGTCCCAAGGTCAGTCAGGGAGCTTCATGGCCAGGAGGGAATTCGAACCCTGGTCTCCCAGGTCAAAAACCCAAAACTTTAACTATTAGACCACGCTGGCTCTTCCAAGTGATCCTAGAAGATGCAATGGTTTACACTTCCACCTGTTGTTGCTATAAACCCAGGTAAATTGCCAACCATACTGGTTGGTGAGGAGCGAGGGAGCTTAATGTGTTTCATTTGCTCTAGGCTAAAGTTGCTCAATGTCTGTCCCCCACAGCCCTAAAATAGATTTTGACTGCCCGCTTCTTTTTCGATGATGTTCACAACTCACTTGAGATCCCTAAAGGTCACATCCACACCCTTTAGCACACATTTAAAGCACATGGTTCTTCCCACGAGGAGCTGGGAACTGTCGCTCTGGGAAGAGATATTGTGTGGTGTGGGTGTCACCCAAGGCTCTCACTTCTGCTGGGCCTAAAGGTAGAAGGTATCTGTGCCCTTGTCACCATGGCAACCAGGCCAATGTGTCCCCAGCCCACTGAATCCTGGTTACCCGGGCAACCAAGATGATGCTTCCTCATCACTCCTGTGAGGTAGCTCTCCTCAGCTCACCTGTCTAGCTCTCTCCCCCATGGCTTTGTTGACTCCTCCCCCTGGCCCAGGTATGGTGGTCCTCGTTGCCTACAGTCTGTCTGCATTTGACCACCTCTTTCTTACCTTCTCTCCCTTCCCTCCTCAGTTGCTTCCTGCCCACCAATTAAAGCACAAATTTTAGGCTCCTTGGAGCAAAGGACCCTGCCAGTTTTTGGCATTGCTTTGTGATGTATCATGTATGTTGATAGCACAATATGATTATTTTTTCTAATCCTACTATACAAATACTTAATTCAGCTTAAGAAACCATTTGGGGGGGAGGGGTCAGTGGGGAACATTTGAAATATCTGAAAGGTTACCTCCTTCCCTATAGACAAATTTCCTCCACCCGCAGTGAGGGGTGGCTCAAGGAGAGAGGGCCTTCTCTGTGGTGGCCCCTAAGATGTGGAACTCCCCACAGAGGTGCATCTGGACACCTTCATTATACAGATTTTGGAGAATGCTGACATTGTAATTCTTTGCCCTGATCGTTTGACACTTGAGATGTATGTTTTTTAGGAGCCGCCTTGTTTTTTTGGTTTCAAGTTGTTTTGAATCGTTTCTAATACTGTGTTTTAATGCTTCAATCCACCCTGGGGCCTTATGGTTAAGGGTGGGAAATCGATAAATCGATAAATAATCATAGGCTCATAGAATTGTAGAGTTGACAGGGACCCCAAGGGTCATCTATTCGAACCCTATGCAATGCAGGAAGCGCAACTAAAGCATCCCTGACTGATGGCCATCCAGTTAAGAAGAAGAAGAAGAAAAAGAAGAAGAAGAAGCAGCTCTGATGTTTCTCACCCCTACTAATGCCATCCCCAGCCAGCAAGCTCAATTATCAGGGCTGCTGGGAGTTAGGAGTCCAATGACACCTGCAGGCTCACTGCTTCCCCATCTTGAAATAAGGGTGATAAGGGCAGTATAAAGGTAGACTGCCTCTCAGTGTGAAGGCTCTCCTCAGCTTAATTTCCTCTTTCCTGTTCTTTTATCTGGATTGCATATTTATGGTCAGGGACTATCTTCCTTTTAAAAAAAAACCCTCTTAGAAAATGTGTCAATAATGCTGTCTGATTCTGGATTGTTTTATGCTTTTTAAAAAGGAGTAATGCAGCTGCTTGGGTTTAACTTGACTTCATTATTGTTTTGCTTTGTGTAGTGGTGCTGAAAACACAGCCTATAGATACATCTCTCTCTCTCTCTCTCTCTCTCTCTCTCTCTCTCTCTCTCTCTCTCTCTCTCTGAATGAATGTTGCAGAGTTAGATTAATTGGATCCGGTTCAGTATAAGGCAGCTTCCTATGAGAAGGTCCATATGGCTTAGTGGTTAGGGGATCTGCTTTTCATGCAGAGGGTCCCAGGGTTCAATCCCAGGTATATCTCCAGGTCAGGCCAGAAATGTTCCCCTGCCTGAAGCCCTAGAGAGCCATTACCACTGAGGAGGAGGAGGAGAAGAAGAAGAAGAAGAAGTGTTTGGACTTGATATCCCACCTTTCACTCGCCTTAGGGTGCCTCAAAGCGGCTAACAGTCTCCTTTCCCTTCCTCCCCCACAACAAAAACTCTGTGAGGTGAGTGGGGCTGAGAGACTTCAAAGAAGTGTGACTAGCCCAAGGTCACCCAGCAGCTGCATGTGGAGGAGCGGGGAAGCAAACCCGGTTCACCACTCTTAACCACTGCACCACACTGGCTCTCTAGACAATACTGAGCTAGAGAGACCAAAACCTGACTCAGTATAAGGAAGTTTCCTGCATTCCTATTTACATCAGAACCATGAGGACTGAACTCTTGATTTATTCTTAGGGAAATGGCCCGTAGCTTAGTGGTAGAGCACCTTATCTGCAACAGATGATCCCAGGCTGAATCCCTGGAAACTCTGGGTAGGGCTGAAACCATAGTGAGCTGCTGCCAGTCAGTGCAGACAATACTAAGCTAGATGGACCATGTCAGCTTCTTTGAGCTTCTTCAGGAGGAAAGATGACCAATAAATGCAATTATTATTAGTAGCAGAACAACAAGAGGAAGAACCTTTGAGGTCCCATCCAACTCTATGATTCTATTCTATGATCCTGTGTTTTAAAGGTTGCATTTTTAGGTCTGTGTGAACAGGTTGAAATGAATGCACCCCTTTGAATAACCCCAACATTAAGGACCTAACATTCTGTATCTTTGTTCATGGGGATAACAGTTTCCTCGCCAGACATCCCCAATGGCTAAGACTGCAGAGGCTCCGAGGGAGAAAGAATTGGGGTCAGATGACTCCCAAAGCGGACTACTGTCTTTGAAACACATCATCAAGCAGGGTAAGTGTGATGGCCCTGGAGTCCAGTTGTGGCTGGGACACTGAGTCAGAAGCTACAGAGTTGCAGGCTAAGGAGCCAGAGCGGCTTCATTATTATTATTATTATTATTATTATTATTATTATTATTATTAATTCCTAACAGGGGTGCCAACTTGAATAAAGTATTTTTTTGGGGGGGGGGAATAGCCCCGTCCCACATAATCAATCACATGACATGGTCACACAAACCATTTGAAAGGCAATGGCCATCAACTTTTGGGGCGGCGGCCATTCGAATATTTTATTGGAGGGGCTGAACCCCCCTCGGCCCCTAGGAGTTGGCTCCTATGCTCCCCAATGCTGCCATTTGGAGGGTTCGCCAAACGTGAAGCTGGCTGCCACTAGGAGGCCCCTGAATCAGATCTTGCAGCACCAGGGCTCCCAGAACTGGACCTCATGGGTGCCTTTCCCCTGCGCCCCAGAAAGTGGATAGAGAAAAGTCTATATCCCTTTCTGAAAACGGTAGAACTCAAGGACATGGGGCGCAGCTGAATGTTGAAAGATTCATGACAGTTTCTTTTCAAGAAGCATAGATTGCTCTTTTCGGTACTCTTTTGGCCCCCTGCTAAATACATTTTTGCTTAGGCAAGCCTGTCCACCTGCTTAGAAAGTTGATCCCAGTTTTAATCTGTTTTTAACCTGACGTTATTTTTAATTTGTTGGAAGTCTTCAATTGTTGTTGTTCTTCTTTCTTACTGGTAATGTTATGCTTTCATCTTTTCTTAAAACCACTTTAAGAAGGGTTTTTTAAAAATACAATCAAGTGGTTTATAAATGTTACAAAATAAGTGGTAAATAAATTAAAGGCTTGGCAGGGACTTTCCCTATCCCTGTGTGTTCGATTTTGCATGACAAGCAAGCAGAAGAACTGGGTTGGCTGCAGGAGTCCTGTGCTGGAGCATCCCCACTAGCAATGCTCACTGGGAAAGCAAGTTTGCCTAGAATCCTTCCCTCCTAATCTTAAACGTTTTGTAGCTTCCTATAGGTGTCCAACTATAAAGGAAAGGAACGCTGTACCTTTTCCTTAAAACATTCTGTTCTTTTTTCATTGCTTCTTATGTTCTAGGGCAGAGAAGGGGAACCTTTTTCCTCCAGTGGTTCAGATCTTCATCTCTCTCTATCCCATCCCCTATCCACCAACTTTGACAGGTGGGCAGGACCGCTGCCTCTCAGTCATCTGACATCACAATGATGTCAGGTGATAGGCAGGCAGGTGCTTCTTCCCACCCATCACAGTTGGTGTCAGGGGAGACAGCGAGCAAGCTGGTTTGAGTTCCCCACACATCAGCTGATGCGTGGGGAATTCAATCCTGCTTTTAGCAAGGGCTGGGTGCATTAATTAGCACATGCAAATTTTATGTGCCACCCTGTTGTCCTCTTCATTTTATGCTATTTATTGCAATGTGGCCTGATCCGGCAACCTCATGCTTAACATTTTAATGTACTAGCACTATCACCTGGTGTGTTGAAGCGAAACCTGCTCACTGGCCTCCTTTAACCCCCTCATGTCATCCTCTCACCCCTGCAGGTATCAGGCAGCTGTACCAGGCACAACTGCTCTGTGATGTCACCCTGGTGGCCGAAGGAAGAAAGTTCCCTTGCCACAGGTAAGAAGCCAGCAGTACTCCAAGCCATGCTCTGCTGGGGTGGGACATCTCAGGAGTGGCTTTAAGGAAAAGACGGGGGCCATTTATCAAGTACAGTGGACGCTTGGGTTGCGAATGTGATCCGTGTGGGATGCACGTTCACAACCCGCAGCATCTACAACCCGCAGTGGTGCGTCTGCGCACGCACGAGTTGCGATTCGGTGCTTCTGCACATGCGCAAAGCGCGATTTAGCGTTTCTGCACATGTGCGACCGCCAAAACCCAGAAGTAACCCGTTTTGGCACTTTTGGCAGTCCGCAACCCGAAAAAACGCAACCTGAAGCATCTGTAACCCGAGGTATGACTGTAGGAGTATATGCTGAGGTATTCTAGGAGAAGAAGTGCAAAGTTACTTTGGCTGAGACACACAGAAAGTGGATTTGACCTGCGTCAAGGCGGGGTCAGAAAATTGGAAGCTGCCCTATGCTGTGTCAGACCATTGATCAATCCCGCTCAATGTTATGGAACTATGGAACTACCTGCCACAGGAGGCAGTGATGGCCACCTATTTGGATAGCTTAAACAGAGGATTGGACAAATGCATGGAGGAGGAGAGGGTTATTGATGTCCACAAGCCAAAATGGCTATGCCCTGACTCCACAGTCAGAGTCAGAAATGCTAAAGTTGCTGGAAGCCATGGAGTTGGGAGTTCTCATGCTTGGGTCCTACTTGCGGGTTTGCTGCAGGCATCTGCTTGGCCACTGTGAACACAGGATGCTTGACTAGATGGGCCTGATCCAGCAGGTTCTTCTCATCTTCTTATGTCCTTCTATTGCCTACACTGACTGGCAGTGGCTCTCTGGGATTTCAGACAGGGAGCTCTCCAAGCCCTACCAGAGATGTTGTTGGCTATTGAATCTGGGACCTTTTGCATGTAAAGCAGTTGCTCCACCACTGAGCTACAGCCCTTCTTGCAGAGAGCTGCCTTATACTAAGTGATGTCCACAGAAGCAAGGTTGCGCTTTGCTTCCCTAGTACGCAAAACCTCCTTAGAAACAGAGCCAGAGCGCTCTTCCATCTGGCTGGTGGCGTACTGGCAGGCAGCTGCATGTCAGCCTCTTTCCTCACTCTGCTCCTTAAGCTCCTTTTAACCACAGATGCTGGGGATTTGGCCCAGACGGTCTGCATGCCTGCTCAAGACTTTTTGCTGCCTGAAGCAGGCAGGATCCCCCCACCCCAGTGCATGTATGAAAGCTAACCAGACCGGAAGCTGAAGCTTCTTACTCTCAGACGTCTGATGGGACAGCATACTTAGCTGCTGTCCCATCCACGAATAGCTGGCTAGGTCAGGAGCAGAGGGGAGGACACATGACACAAATGGCCCTGCCCTTCAAATCCTTGCTGTCAATCCCTACCACCCCCACCCCCAGCAACTCCTGCCTGAAGCAGCTGCCTCACTCTTTCTAATGGTAGAATCAGCCCAGGTGCAAAGCATCTTCTCTATCGCCTCTTCTCTCTGTGTGATGCATCCTAGTGCGTCTCTCCTCTTTCTCCCCAGAACACTCTTGGCTTCCATCAGCCTCTACTTCCAGCGAATGTTCACCAGCACCTTCAAGGAATCCCGGGAGGGCGAAATTGTGCTGATGGATTTGACCGCCTCCTCCCTCCAGAGGCTCCTGGATTACATCTATACAGGGGAGCTGCTGCTCCTCTCTGAAGACGTAGAAGATCTGTTCACAGCAGCCAGCAGGCTTCAAATCATGTCTGCGTTGGAAATCATCACCAGGTAATAAGGAAGGGGTAGGTCAGTGCATCAAAAACAGGGAAGGGGAAACTGTGGCTCTTCACATGTTTCCAGACTACAATTCCCCATCACTCCTGACCACTGATGGAGTCCAGAGAGCTGGAAGGCCACAACTTTGCCATTCATCTAAAGACACATCCCTGTGGGGTTACACAGCCAGTTCAGAACCAGCGTGTTCTCTTCAGTCTCCTTATTTTTTGCCATGGCAAATCAACGTGGCTTACAAAAATGACTTACGACAAAAACAATACATAAGACTAGGGAGTGGGATACATTAAAACATCCCATCTAAGGGGTTAAAGGCCAAAGGCCTGTTTAAAAAGGAAGGTTTCTGTCTGGCACCTGAAGATATGTAATGATGGCACCTCCCTGGAGAGAGCATTCCGCAAATAGGAAGCCACCACTGAAAAGGCGCTGTTCTTCTGTTGCCACCATCCCATGGAAAGGGCACATGAAAAAGGGCCTCAAATTATGGTTGCAGGGTTCAGGTTAGTTCATATGGAGAAAGGCAGTCCCTGAGGCACAAGGCTTTGTAGGTCCAAAGCAGCACTTTGAATTGCTCTGCTATGTTCTAATATTGTAAGTTCTGATATTACGAAAGAGGGAGAAAAGCATGTCCCAGTCTACCTATTTTCTCTCCATCATGCCATATATGAGAAAAGTCCTTCCTCCTTTGCTCCTTGCAGATTCCTCATGGAGAGGATTTCCATGGAGAACTGCCTGGGTCTTTACGTGCTGGCGTATTCCCACAACCACCGGCCTCTCCTCCGCCCGGCCTCGCGCTACATTGCCTTCCATTTCGAGCACCTCATCGAGCTCACAGCCTTCCTTGCCCTCGACTTCAGCGTCCTGGTCAGCATCATTGCCTCGGACGGCCTGGAGGTGGACTCAGAACTGACCATCTACAGGGCCATGCGCCGCTGGGTGTACCACAACCCTGACGAGCGCCTCCTGAAGCACGCGGCCCTGATGGACCACATCCGCCTCTCTCTCCTGAGCCCCGAGGAACTGGCCGAGGTCCGGGCCGAGACAGAAGAGTTTTATGAGTGCGTCCGACTGCCGTGGGAGGAACTCAGTGTCCCTGAACGGCTGTGGGCCAGCAGAGGCCTACGGCAAGGCATGTACCACAAGGGTGTTGTGTGCGTGGGGCTCCCCAAATGGAGCAAGATGAGCCTGGGGGCCGAGGAGCTGGATTCTCACGTCCACTTTTTCGACCCGTCCACTGAGCAGTGGGAGCAGCTTCCCGACCTGAAATCGCTGACCTCACCTAGCTGCGTTTCTCTGGGCCACAAGCTCTACATCACCGGCGGGCAGCATTTAGATGGCTCCTACTCCAATAACCTCCTGGTATACGACACTCTTGGGGGCCACTGGTCCAAGCTGCCTCCCATGACCACAGCCCGGGCGTGGCATGCCTTCCTCCTATGCCAGAAAAGGCTGTATGCTGCCGGGGGCTGGGACAGCACTGGGACTCTTGTGTGCGCCGAGAGCTACGACTTGGAGCGTGAGGAGTGGACAGACATCTCCAGCCTCCCCTTTGCCTTGACTTATTTCGCCTCTGTGACACTCAAGAGCAAACTGTACCTCGTCGGCGGGGAAAGGGATGATGCTGAACTCCCCGTCCCTCACAAGGGGTTCCTGGTTTACGACATCAAATCCGGCGCCTGGTCCCAGGTCCCCATGGCCTTTGAATTCTACGAGGCCAGCGCTGTCACCTTGGGCGACTGCATATTTGTGGTCGGGGGGCTTTCCGGGGAGGGCAACGAAGGCTCCCGGTACTTCACCGGCCGTTGCGTTTGCCTGTTGAGCGATGGCACAGTGAACCAAGAACTCTCCATCCCTCTCCTCCCCATCGCCATCTCCTACCCGGGCGTCGTCTGCTGGAGGAAGAGGGTGTATGTCTTTGGGGGCGACAGCAACGACCGCTATTCCAGCGCGATCCATTACTGGGAGCCAGGCCAGCAGAACTGGGTCCAGTGTGGGGCAACTTTACCTGACCCCCACTATGGGGCGTTTGGCTTTGGCTGCATTCCGCTCAACGTCCCGAGAAAAAACATCCTGGCTGTCTTCCACCGGGGATCCACCTTCGAGGTGGAGGAGCAGGAGGAAGACAGCTTGGAACCCTGCCCGGTGGCCAACCTTACTTAGCACATTTTGGGTCCTTGTTATTTTTGATTGGTTTAAAAAGAGAGAGACCTGAAGCCAAATACCCAGTTGTTGTTGCTGTTGTTGTGACTGCTGAACCTACCTTTCGGTAGTGGCCAGTGTGCTGGTGCAGAGCTTTGGAGCTGTCCCAGCACTGGCATCACTGCAACCTACCTAGACGGCTCTGGGATTATGGTGGGGCAGCTCTGAGGCAGCCCTGATCTCCTCACTGCCATGTCCTACCCCAGCAGCAGCAGCAGCAGCAGCAGCCAAATAAGGAGGGCAGCCCCACAGCTCCACCACACACCCACCACTATAGCTCCCTCTGCAGACAAGAGGATACGGTCCCCCTTATCCAATGCGTGTTTTCATCACCTGTCTCTCATTCCTGACTCCTCGAAGCCTCTGATCCTTTGCTTCTGCTCCCAAAGCCCACACCTCAAAGCTCTGTGAGTTTGGTTGTTTTTCTCCCTCGGCCCAACTGACTTTCCATTTCCCTGATTTCTGACATCCTGAAATGGTCATTCGACCGTCGGAATGTTTGTGAATATTCCCTGATGCTCTGAGTTCCTTTCTTTTCCTACCTCAGCCCAACTTGCTTTCCCATTTCCCTCACAGGAACCAACTTGATCTTCAATCTCACTCAGAAGTTGGAATGTTTGTGAACATTCTTTGGCACCCTAGAACATTCAGAGCCAGTAGAGTCCAGCTAGCAGGCAGGCAGTGGCCAGCATTATTGTAGACTGCGCATCATTGGGCCCTAGGAGCATTTCCCTTCACTCACACAATTGCAGGTCGACCTCACAACTGCTTTGTGTTGCACTTTGTAGCACTCTTGACAGGACTACTTACAGACTCCCTCATTTATTTAGAGCATTTCTAAGCTGGGATGTGGGTGGCACTGTGGTCTAAGCCACTGAGCCTCTTGGGCTTGCCGATCAGAAGGTCAGCGGTTCGAATCCCCGGGTGAGCTCCCGCTGCTCGGTCCCAGCTTCTGCCAACCTAGCAGTTCGAAAGCATGCCAGTGCAAGCAGATAAATAGATAACGCTGCGGCGGGAGGGTAAATGGTGTTTCCGTGCGCTCTGGTTTCCGCCACGGTGTCCCGCTGCAGCGGTTTAGTCATGCTGGCCACATGACCCGGAAAACTGTCTGCGGACAAACGCCAGCTCCCTCAGCCTGTAAAGCGAGATGTGCACCACAACCCCAGAGTCGCCTTTGAGTGGACTTAACTGTCAGGGGTCCTTTACCTTTTAAGCTGTGTATGCTAACTGGAGCCCCCAAAGTGGCTTAAAATAATTTTAAAAATGAAGCAAAACATTCAAGATTTACTAGGGAGGGGCAAAGGCACTGATATGCCCCTCCCACTTCAGATGTTCCAGCTGATATTCTGTTTCTGAAGCTCTGGGCTGTGGCGAATCTCAGAGAAAATGGCTGCTGCGGTAACCAGGTGTTGACCTCTTTCATGTGGGCCTACCTAATTCACTTCCCCCAAAACAGTACACCGGGGTGAGGAACCTTTTTCACCCTGAGGATCACATTCCCCTCTGTGTGACCTTCTGAGGCCCACATGTCAGTGGTGGAAGGAGCTGGCAGGCAAAAATGGGTGGAGCAACAGGCACCATATTTACCTTTGTACTGTTTCTAGGTGGGAAGAGTGAAATTTCCCATGCTGCCTAGATAAAAGCAACAGGTCCCTGCTTTGCCTGCAATGCAGTCACGGTTTGAGCTTCCGCCAGAGTCGGACAGAAAGATTTCCACCCAACCCAGCTTCGGTTGTGCATTTTCTATAGAAAGAAGCATTCAGAGCCAGTGTGGTATAGTGGTTAAGAGCAATAGACTCGTAATCTGGGAAACCGGGTTCGCGTCTCCGCTCCTCCACATGCAGCTGCTGGGTGACCTTCGGCTAGTCACACTTCTCTGAAGTCTCTCAGCCCCACTCACCTCACAGAGTGTTTGTTGTGGGGGAGGAAGGGAAAGGAGAATGTTAGCCGCTTTGAGACTCCTTCGGGTAGTGATAAAGCGGGATATCAAATCCAAACTCTTCTTCTTCTTCAGAAGTTCAAGCAACACACTGTTACTGTCATTGGTTTTTTATACTTGCAAACCACTCCTCTTCCTAGCACAGAGATACAGTCCACATCCCTGGAGCAATACCCTTTTCCCATCATCCCGGAAGCTTACCTCTCAAAAGCTGGGATGCATTCCCCTTAGGTGGACGTCACTGAACAGGCTCCAGGCCTTCTCTCCTCAAGAACACATTTCCTCCGGGAACTGGGATCCCCTCTGCTTGATGCTTCAAAGCCTGTGAGAGGATGAAAAGGGAGGAACCTAAATATATTCCCATGCACACCTGCCCCAAACCACCTGGCAAATTGTGAAAAGCCAAGGGAGAGATTTGGAGGTGCAGTCCAAACCACAATTTGCACCAGGCATGGTAGAGTGTGTGGAGATGTTTCCTACCTACTCCAACTGACCAGCGGGCCAGATTAAGTTAACTGCTTGCACCAGTGGAAGCCCACACAAGGACCTGATAGGGCAACAGAGCTTCTCCCCTCTTCTTTGCCCTGATACCCCCTAAATTGGCTTGGGAGAGATCAAGAGAACCCACAGACAATGTGTTGTGGGGAGAGAAGGTAGATCATTCCATTCTACAAGCATTTCTTCTAGATGGAGCAATCTTCTTGGTGCTAGCTTGAATTCGTCCCTTGCTTCTGATGCCAACGTCACAATGCCAGCTAGACCTCCCTTTGCTTCCTACCAAATATATGGGCAGGTAGAAGTACCCACCTGCAGGATCCCCACCAATAGGGAGCCCCAAATAAGACATTCTGGTGGTTGATTCTGGGAGGGACTGAGCTGGCCCAGAATCCCATTGACTCCCACGCCAGCCCCACCAATGTCACATGATGACATCACGCCCAATCCAGGCCTGATGGCACATCAACATACCCACCCTCTCACCTTCCACCTCAGCCTGTGTGTGTGTGTAGCAATTGGGGATAAGATTGTGCCCTCAAAGTCATTTCTTGTGTTAATCCTTCCCAGAGTAGACATAGGCCACATTTGCACCATACATTGAAGGCTCTATGATACCACTTTGAACAGTCATGGCTTCCCCAAAGGATTCTGGGAGCTGGAGCTCATGAAGGGTGCTGAGAGTTATGAGACCCCTATTTCCAGTGCTTTTTTATTAAAAAATGTTTAGGGGTACTCTCATTTTCCTATTCATATTGAAATACTGCCCCTCAATGAGGCCAAACTTAGATTCACAAAATGTTTGGGGGTATGCGTACCCCTGCGTCCCCCCAGAAAAAAAGCACTGCCTGTTCCTCTCATGGAACTACAATTCCCAGAATTCCCTGGGAAAAGAGAATGACTGTTAAACTTCTTTGGGAATGGCAGCTCTGTGAGGGGAATAGAGGGGTCTCCTAAGAAATCTCAGCACCTTCAATGAAATCTCTAAGAAACACAGTAAATAATGACTATGGTGATCATAATAACAAAATGCTATACAGTGGCACCTCAGGTTAAGAACTTAATTCATTCTGGAGGTCTGTTCTTAACCTGAAACACCACTTTAGCTAATGGGGCTTCCCGCTGCCGCCGCGCCACCACCACACGATTTTTGTTCTCATCCTGAAGCAAAGTTCTTAACCTGAGGGACTATTTCTGGGTTAGCGGAGTCTGTAACCTGAAGCATCCGTAACCTGAAGAGTCTGTAACTCGAGGTACCACTGTACAGAAATGCATTCAGAGGAAATGCCTTACATACCTTTATTGTACAGTGGTACCTCGGGTTAAGTACTTAATTCGTTCTGGAGGTCCGTTCTTAACCTGAAACTGTTCTTAACCTAAGGTACCACTTTAGCTAATGGGGCCTCCAGCTGCTGCCGCGCCGCCACCACACAATTTTTGTTCTCATCCTGAAGCAAAGTTCTTAACCTGAGGTACTATTTCTGGGTTAGCGGAGTCTGTAACCTGAAGCATATGTTACCTGCAGTGTATGTAACCCAAGGTACCACTGTATATGTTAGGCAAGACTGTGTATGAACATGTATATTAAGGGAAATGTGAATGGATGCTGATGAATTTCCAGGAGATGTTTAAGACTGGAGAAATGCATAAGCTACACTGATGGATCTGTCTATCGCCTGGTGCAGCCAGACTCCCTGCCACTTTCATCTCTTGACTGAGGAACCAAAATGAGATGAGAGGGCCTGACCTAAAGGCCGACCTGAGTCCCAGAGCTTGTTGATTTTTATTTTTTATTTTTTTAAGAAGAAGAAAGAAACCACGGGCTGGGAAAAACAATTAGCCTCCCTCCAATCCACAGCCACCGTTTTAAAAATAATCTGAATTTCTGGCAGACTTGTGGGAGGGATCCTGGAAAACAGCACCGCTAATGGGCTTCGCTGCCCCTACTCCCCACGGTGCCCACTTTGGACTTTCTGATCCCTTTTCTCCTTTTCAGAATCTCAGTCAGGGGCATTTTATAGGCAAGCCAAGTACAATGCGAGGGAAAGAGGCGGGATGAAATAAAGTCACAGACATGAGTAATAGGACTAATAGCTAATAAAAGCTGGTGCATTACACAGGAGGCATGGATGTGGTGCCGGGCAATGGGAGGGGGGGGTGTAAAGAGATGGCTACGCAGCAAAGAACAATCCTATTATAAATAGCTGCTCCACACACACACACACACACACACACACAAGCTCAGAGGCTCAGCACTAGCAGATTCGCCAACTCTAATCCTAGGAGAGCATAAGCCCTTGAAAGACACCATTCTGGAGAGAGTAAGAGCTGCCTTGTCTCCCTGCCCCATCCAAAAGATGGCAATGGACATTTTCAGAGGTGGGTCAAATTAAGTCACTGGTCTCCAAATTCCCCCAGTGTCATCACCCCCTCAAGGGGAATTTCCCCCACCTCCAGCATCACCCCTCAGATTCAGAATGTGCAATGCTGAATAGCAAAAAAGTCAGAACGCGAGTGCATTCGAATGAACTGGTTATTTGGGTGGGCTCCTTCCAAATCGCTGAGAGCATAGGAGCCAACTCCTAAGGGCTGAAGTCCCTTTGCTCCCCCCCCCCCAAAAAAAATATTTGAAGGGAATGGGGGCCCCCCAAAGTTGATGGGCACTGCCATTCAAATGGTGTGTGAACAATGTGTCTTGTGATTGATTATGCAGCGTTGGGCTTACCTGGGCCCCTCAATATTTTATTCAAGTTGACACCCCTGACCGAGAGCCAGTGTGGTTTTAGTGATGGATGAGGACCTGGGAGACCAGGATTCAAATTCCCACTTGGTCATGATGACACTTGCTAGGTGATCTTGGGCCAGTCACTGTCCTCAGCCTAACCTACCTCACAGGTTGTTGTAAGAAGAACTACGAGGAGGAGGAGAACCATAGCACCACCTTGAGCTCCTTGGAGGAAAGGTGGGTTATAAATGTGATAGATGATAAATAGATAGATAGATGGAGAGATGATAGATAGATAGATAGATAGATAGATAGATAGATAGATAGATTAGATAGATAGATCAAAGAGGTTTTTTCACTTGCAACAGTGTCCATGATTGCAGCTTAAAGACCAGATGGGGAGCACTCCCCTATGAGGAAAGGCTACAGCATTTGGGATGTTGGAGTTTAAAGACGAGAAAGAAGTGTCATGATAGTGGCTTATAACATTATGGAGGGCATGGAGAAAGTTTAGAAAGAAACAATTTCCTCTCCCTCTCCTAATGCTAGAATTTGTGGACATCCAATGAAGCTGGATGTTGGAAGATTCAGGAAAGATAAAGAAGAAAATCCTTCTTCACACAGTGCAGAGTTAATCTATGGAACCTCCTCCCAAGGGAGTACAATGTGGCCACCAACCTCGATGGCTTCAAAAGAAGATTAGACAAATTCAGTGGAGAGGACTGTCAATGGCTACTAACCACGATGGCTCTGCTCTGCCTCCACAGTTGGAAGCAGCAATGCTTGTGAATGGCGGTTGCTGGAAACCAGAAGGGCTCTTGTGCTCAGGTCCTCCTTGATGACTTCCCTTTAGGGCATCTAGTTTGGCCCTGTGAGAACAGGATGCCGGATTAGATGGGCCATTGGCCTGATCCAGGAGGCCCCTTCTTATGTTCTTACTGGAGAGTTACCTCAAGGACCCCGGCTTGGATCCAAGCATAGCCATTTCTCCTTGATACAATATGGAGGGTGTGGGGAGTGATCCACCCCTTGTTTTGAATACAAGGGTGATGACATCTGCCCCCAGTCTTTGGGAACAGGATGAGCCATAAATCTAATTAAGCCAACCCATTTATCCTCCTCCTCCACCATCTGCAGCGCCCCTCAAGCAGTTTCAATCGAGCGAGCAAGAAAAGCATCTAAAATGCAGCAATTATCGTGATCTCCGACTTTCTCTTTCTTAACTGACCCATTTGTCCAAGCACCAGCAGCTTTGGGGGAAAACAGCTTCAGAATTCCCTGTTTTAAAAGTCAAGCGTCTGCTTTGGGCCTTGCGGAGGGGACTCGGTGTGCCCCGATGCTCCCACCAATCTTACGACTCAAGCTTTTCCTTCTGCCATGTAAACATGAGTGAGCCATTTCCCCCAGGAGCAGCCACTGGGCAACAGAGGACTTGGGTGACGTGATGGCCATCCGCCGGCCATCTGAAATGCCCTTGATGTGATGTGAGGCTGCAGTGTGCTGCAAACCATTCTCTTGGTTCTAGTGAGAACATCAAAAGAGTTCTGCAAGATCAGACCAAAGGCCACCCTGCTTCATGCAGTTGTCTCTTGAGGTTCCTTCAGGCCCCAAACCAGGATCTTCTGGGATGTTCTCCCAGGCGAGTCACTTAACCCGCACCTTACTCTCATTCCCCCCCAAAAGCGCTTTTTTCAGGGAAAGATACTGCGTGGCACCCAAAAACGAGTGTGTGTGTGTTTGTGTGTGGCGAGAGTGCAGGATGTGAGTGTGAGAGGCTATCTCACCCAAAATGGCCATGAAAAAACAGGATGTCCCCTTTTCCCCGCAGGGCTCTCGGCAGGGCTAGGTGGGCCTGATCCGGCAGGCTCTCCTTATGTTCTTAGGTTCTAGTTTTTAAAAGAGGGGAAAAAATAGAGAAGGGGAAAGCTCATCTTATTTTTCCAGAAGGCGATTTCTTCTAACTGGCGAAACATGAGGTTGGCAGCGAGGCAAAACAGGAGGCAGCGTCTCCCGCAGCAGCCGGCCAAGGTGGAATCCGGGACGCCTGATAACGCTCCACTTGCCTGCATTAGCATCAAAGCACAAGCCAGGCCCATCCAGAAAGCGCTGCTCTCTCTGGATAAGCCGATTAGCAAGGCAGACACCTGGGGCACGACCGGGCAGGGCAGCGCGGCTTATTCAATGGGAAACCTAGTTAATCACTGATGAATGTGGTTTCCTCCTGTCCTCAAAAGCCAAGGAAGGGGCTTGGCTTTCCTTGGCACTGGCGGACGTGGGCTTTTCTTCTCCAGAAGCTAATTTCAGGGAAAGCAAAATATTTCTCTCTCTCTCTACACACACACGCCTTGCCAGGGTCTGGCTGGAAAGAAGTTGCTGCATTAAGGGGCCATTGAGCAATCGAAGAACATTGATTTGCCTCACCTGCCTTTTTAACCAGAGGAAAGGCTTGTTAGTCAAAAAGATTTTGACAAATCATAGGAGCTGCCTCATGCTGAGTCGGGTCATTGGGTCCTTCTAGCTCAGTACGGGCTGCACTGACCGGCAGCGGTTCTCCCAGGTTTCAAGCAGGGTTCTTTCTCAGTCCTACCTGGAGGTGCTGAGGATTGAACCTGGAAACTTCCGCATCCAAGGCAGATTCTCTACCACTGGGCTACAGCCCTACCCACACTTCACGACTTCGAAAAGAATTGTCAAGCTGGAAGGGGTCTTCAGACGTCCTCCAGCCCAGCCCCCTGAAAGACTGAAGGTTCAGGATGCGACTGCAGCATCTTTGACAAATGGATGGAGGATCGGAATGCAAAGGCTGCAAGCTCTGTTGGTGAAGCAGAACCTCCATGCTGAAAGGCAGTCTAGCTTTCAGTGCTGGATGACAAAACAGCAAGGAGAGGCTTATTCCCTTCAATACTTCTTTGCGGGCTTCCTGGAAATATTCTGATGTTCAGCAGGACACCTAGGAACTAGATGGGCCATTGCTACATATCCCTGCACTGCAGGGGATTGGACTAGATGATTCTCTAGGGTCTGAGAGCCAGTGTGGTGTAGTGGTTAAGAGCGGTAGTCTCGTAATCTGAGGAACCGGGTTCGCTTCCCCGCTCCTCCACATGCAGCTGCTGGGTGACCTTGGGCCAGTCACACTTCTCTGAAGTCTCTCAGCCTCACTCACCTCACAGAGTGTTTGTTGTGGGGGAGGAAGGGGGGAAAGGAGAATGTTAGCTGCTTTGAGACTCCTTAAAGGGAGTGAAAGGTGGGATATCAAATCCAAACTCCTCTTCTTCTTCTTCTTTGCTTCCAACTCTACGATTCTCTGATTTGATAAAGCAGGGCTTTGCATAGGATTCTTTTGACCTCCCACCTGCTGCCTGAAAATGGTACAGTCCACATATACAGATTGGTTCCTTGATGTTTTGGCTCCCCTACCCAATTACCTTGGTTGGTGCCACCATGAAAAGGAGTCTCTCTCTCCCCCCTCCTCTCTCCCTGGGACTGCCCTTCTCAGTGCAAAACAAGGGTTACAGATAGTCTAATTTGGCAGATGGTAATATATATCTCTCCTTTGTCTCCTCGTTTACATGCTTAGGTTTGGTTTTTTTCCGGAAGGGATGATGATGTTTGTTAACAAAAGGGGCGTCAAGGGAGGCAGGAGTGCTGCCTGAATTATTTAGTAACTTGTTCCTTCCACCCGCCATTCCCCGGGGAGTCTGGGATCTGCCAATCACCTGTCCATCTGACCAGCCATCCTGCCACCAGGATGGCCGCAGGGGACTCAGCATCTCCCTGAGAGGTGGCTGGAGGGAAGTTAGCCCTGCCCCCCACCCCCAAACATCCCCAGAGATGCCCCCTGACTCACATTATCCCAGAAATACAATTCAGTAAAAAATGTCAGAGGCCGGCCGGCCAAGGGGCACTTAAGGATTTTATTCGATCCACCTTTTCAGCAAACTGAATGGCTTTCCACTCCTCAGACTAATAACGCAATGCAGATAACCTATAGATCACATGCTCCTTCAAAGCACACCATAGATTCTTTGGCTCAAAAGCTCAAAATGTGCATTTTAGGCTGAACTGAAAGACAGCTGTTCCTTGAAATTTGCATTCATCTGAATTTTGTGAAGCTTTCCTCCAACCAAAAGACGTTAATAATAATAATAATTTATTATTTATACCCCGCCCATCTGGCGGGGTTTCCCCAGCCAATATTCCAACAGAATATTAAAAACACAATAAAACATCAAGTATCAAAAACTTTCCTAAACACGGCTGCCTTCAGATGTCCTCTAAAAGTCAGATAGGGCGTTCCACAGGGTGGGTGCCACTACCAAGAAGGTCCTCTGCCTGGTTCCCTGTAACCTCACATCTCGCAGGGAGGGAACCGCCAAAAGGCCCTTGGAGCTGGACCTCAGTGTCCAGGCTGAACAATGTGGGTGGAGACGTTCCTCCAGGTATACTGGGCTGAGGCCGTAACAAAATTAACAAAAATGTAACACTGTCAAAAATGCATCCATTAGGGGAAATTGTGTATATGTTAGTGAAAATAACACACAAAAATCTTTATATTGGGAGAAATTGCTTGCAAAAAGGTATATATTAGTCAAAAGTGCATTTAAAAATTTGTTTAGGAGAAATTCGCACTAACAATCTATTATTATTATTATTTTTAAAAAACCACAGATCGCTGCAAAGATGTGGAGAAATGAATGTAAGCTTGTAAAAAGAAAAAGTGAGAGAAACGAAACTGGCACTTCACTCCGACTCTGAGCCAGGGATGGGAAATCTGAAGCCCTCCAGATGTTGTTCTGCATCCTCACTAGCTATTAGCTATGCTGGCTGAGGATGATGAGAGTTCAGGTCCAGCAACATCTGGAGGGCCACAGGCTCCCCCGTTCCCCTGATATAGACAATACAGAGCTAGCTGGACCACTGTTCCAACTTTGTATAAGGCAGTTTCGTATGCATCTGGTGGTGCAGGGGCAATCAGGAGTGCTCACCTGCCAATAAAGATGCTATCTCTGGCTTGACTCTTCAGTCTGATCAATGTGTCTCCTAACCACAGGGACACAGGTGGTGCTGTGGTCTAAACCACTGAGCCTCTTGGGCTTGCCAATCAGAAGCTCAGCGGATGGAATCCCCGTGACGGAATGAGCTCCCGTTGCTCTGTCCCAGTTCCTGCCAAGCTAGCAGTTCGAAAGCACACAAGTAGATAAATAGGTACCACTGTGGCGGGAAGGTGAACTGCTTTTCCGTGCATTCTGGCTTACATCACGGTGTTCTGTTGTGCCAGAAGCGGTTTAGTCATGCTGGCCACATGGCCCGGAAAGCTGTCTATGGACAAACACCGGCTCCCTCAGCCTGAAAGTGAGATGAGCGCCATACCTCATAGTCACCTTTGACTGGACTTAACTGTCCAGGAGTCCTTTATCTTTACCTTTATCTCCTAACCACACATTCCTTGACTGCTCTGTTGTTTGTGCTTACTAGCTCTATCCCTCTCCTGGTCACAGTACCCCTGCTGTCCTGCAAGCTGCTCCACTGTTCTGCAGGCTCTTCTGCTTATTCTTTCAACACAAAAGGATATAAATAAGAAACTAAACTACATTCATTCCAAGAGCCGAACATTTGCTTTGCAGCCCCCTCTCCAAAACAGGGCATCAGAAAGATGTGACTTCAGCACAGCATTTCGGTGGCATTCAGTAATCTCTTTCTGCCCCCTCCCCCAGCCCCCTCTGAGCTCGGCAGAGCAAAATTTCCAGCGTTATGAACAACTAAGGATGGGAGCAAATCTCAGCAAGAAAAAAATTAAAACGCTGATTTAAGAGAACTTACGGACCATCAGGGACGGAAGTGTTTGGACTAGATGTCTTAAAGCAGGACAGACATCCAGTTGGTCAGATCTATTTTCTTGGAACCCCAAGATCTACCAAGCAAGGCCAGATGCAAAGGATGTACAAGTAGAATTAAAGAGCAAGAGTGCCTCTGAGCACATTCTGAGTCTAGGCATTTGAACTGAGCTCATAATCCTTTATCTCAAGCTTACTTTGTTTGAGCAGTGTAATTCAGCAAAGGAAGGCAGCTTTTTGAGGTCTCCATCATTAAACAGTGGGAGCCACTAAGAAGTCTTCTCACCCTTTGTGCTGATTGGAGCCAGAGTGAAAGGAGGTGAGTTGGCCACTGAGGACAGGCTCCTGGGGTCACTCTGGAGAAGATGTGTGGAAAGAACACCGTGGAGGAGGGGTTGCTCTGTACGCTTCAAAGCTAAGAATTTAGGGACCCTGAAAACCTAGCAGTTCGAAAGCACATCAAAGTGCAATTAAATAAATAGGTACCACTCCGGCAGGAAGGTAAACGGCGTTTCTGTGTGCTGCTCTGGTTTGCCAGAAGCGGCTTAGTCATGCTGGCCACACGACCCGGAAGTTGTACACCGACTCCCTCGGCCAGTAAAGCGAGATGAGCGCCACAACCCCAGAGTCGGTCACGACTGGACCTAATGGTCAGGGGTCCCTTTACCTTTACCTTTATGGCTAATTTAGAAGTGATTGCTGTGAAAACTCAACTGCCTCTTTTGTTTTAGAGATGGGCTCATTTGCTCCCAAGAGCTGGATCTTCCTGAAGCCTCCTGAATGGCTGGGTCAAGGGTAGCCAGTGTGGTGTGCTCCAGATGTTGGACTACAACTCCCATCATCCCCTCTTTGTAGGCTATGTTGGCTGAGCGTGATGGGAATTGGACTCCAGCACCACCTGGAAGAGCTACCTCTAGGGTAGCTGATAGCTGAAAATGGGGGTAGGGTGCCTGTTTCCTCCCATTGCTAACTAAGGAGGATGTAATCTAGGTCTCTGTGTGTAAAGAAACAATAGACTGCAATTTTACTGGTGCCCACTGGCTCAAAAACATTAGCGGCCCTCCCCTATAATCGGCCTCCAGAAGGAGAAAAAAAGAAAGACGGTGGCTTTGCCATCTCATTAGGCATCAAAATCCACCTGGTGACAATAATCTTGGGCGAGAAGAGGAATAGCTAGATGCTACAAAGGGGTTTCTCCCCCCTCCCACATTCCTTTAATGTCATACTTTGTTTGGCAGAGGAAATATAATTAAGATCAAAGCTCCTCTGGATTGCAGTTGAGCTTGTGCAAGCAAATAAAAATGGGAGTACAGGATTGTGGGTTCCCCCCCTCCCAGTTTATGGTTTGTTTGTTTTTTAAAAAAAATGCATGATTAAAGAAAAGAAATTGGCACAGGACACCCCCCCACTTGCCCCCTTCGTCTGGGTTGTATCCAAGTAAGGTCCCTTAACAACTTAGGACCAGTTTACCTGAGAGGTGGCCTAACCCCATATATGCCCAGTCGACCACTTCGAACTGCAAAACCGGCACTGTTACAGATGCCCCATAATACCCACTGCACAACTGTAAGAAATTGATCTTTTGATGTGGCAGCACCTGCACTTTGGAACTCCCTCCCTATTGATACTGTGAAGGCACCTTCTCTGTACTCTTTTTGGTGCCTGCTAAAAACAGATTTGCTTAAACAAGCCTGCCCAGACATGCAGAACGTCACTATATGTTTTAATCTGTTCTTAGTTTATCACCAATTTTATTTTATGAATGGTGCAGTTAGTTGTTTTTAACAGTTTTTACTGATAATTATATTGCTTTATTCTCTCTGTAAACCACTTTGAGGTGTGTGGTTTTCTTAAACCAAGCAGTGTATAAATTTTATGAAATAAATAAATACTTGGAACTACTGGCATTAATTGATTTAAGTTAGTCACATTCATAAATTTCAACAGGTCTACTCTAGGTACAGGCCTCTATTTTTGGTGGCCACCAAAATAGAATTTCCAGAATTTCCCAGGTGTCTGCTAGCATTCACTTGGTCTCAAAAATTCAGTTGAGAAATCATCCATGGAGAATTATGACCTTGAAAATTTGGCAGGCGATTTTCAGAGCCCAAAGGTAAGAATCATATCTTGGTGCAGGGGTGGAAGAGGCCAGAGGCAATGGTGGGCAGGTGCCAAGGCAAAAACAGGTGGAGAAACAACTTGGCATATAAATTTAATGATTAAGTAAACTATTACTATCTGGAGAGGTTGAAGCAGTTTACAATAGGTTAAAGTACGTAAAGTTATTTATATCCATCTATCTCTATTTATTCCTATATACATAAGAATGTAAGGCTGTTTTCACACTGCAGTTTGTCCCACTGCCAACAGGGGGCCATGAAAACTGCAGCATGATGGCAGGCAGGCTGGCGAGTGAGCAGCATGGGTGTCAGCTGGCCAGGTGAGCTGTTTAATGGAAGGGAGAGGTGCTTCACAAAGTGGCATGGCAAACCACTCTGTGATATAACTGCCTTCCTCTCTCACCCTGCCCTGCCTGTGACCTTGCTCACCACCCATGTGGTTCCTGTAAAGTTGGCCCCTGAGCACATTGGCTGAAAAAGGGTCCCCTACCGTGGCTTAAAAGAACAGTATGTGGGCCCGCACAATGCTGCTCCAGCTGGAAGTGGCACAGTTAGAGAAGAGCCCGAGGATGGCGATGCTCCGGCGAGGGCAGACAAGGCAGCGTCTCAGATATCCAGCTGACGTGAGGCTGTATCTCAGCTGAAAGGCACAGCTTTGTCTGGACAACATCTCGCTTTCCGGAGAGTTATTAATCATTCATGCAGCTCTTTTAATAAGCGTGGCGCTGATCCATCTTGAGCTGCCTCGTCCTCAAAGGCAACTAATGGGGTAAATCACTGTTCTGCCCTCTTTCAGACACTGGAGGTCAATTCACATGTTTGGAGGGAGCTTCAGTTTCTCGGACTGTTTCTTCTGTGTTTGGGGAGGGGCATGTACACGCTAAGTGTGTACTTGGAACTGTCAAGTGTGACATAGTCTGTGTATGAAAAAATGTGGGATCTACATGCACACACGTCTGTGAGCCACAGTTAGCAGTGGCTTGCAGCGGAATGTACATTCAGTAGCAATGATCTTAAGAAGCGCTCATTCTGCCGATCAAAGTGGTTGTGTGGGCATATATGGGGCAAGGCAATCTGGTACGTTTTGCCATGATTGGATGCAATCTATACAGCCAGAGAGAACCCAGACTTAACTGTCCTGCTCTGGTCCAGTGCAAAAGTTCACAGGGTGAGGCAGATTGGTTGTTTCAGCACCACGGAGAGCTCCATTTGGCAACTTGTGCCCATACCAGTACATAAGAGCCTCTTGGATCAGGCCAATGACCCACCTAGTCCAGCATCCTCTTCTCACAGCAGCCAACCAGATGCCTCTGCTGGGAAACCCACAAGCAGGGCCAGGCACAAGGGCACTCTCCCCTCCAATGGTTTCCAACATTACTGCCTCCAACCATTGAGGCAGAAAATAGCCAACAGGGCTAGTAGCCATTGACGGCCTCCTTCTCCTCCATGAATTTGTCTAATCCTTTTTCCAAGCCATCCAGGTTGGGGGCCAACACTGCCTCCTGCAGAAGTGAGTTCCATAGTTTAATGATGTGCTGCATGATGAAGGATGGTTTTTCCTCTGTCCTGAATCTCCCAACATTCAGCTTCATGGCATGTCCATGTGTTCGAGTCTTATGAGAGGGGCAGAAAAACTGTCCTCTGTCCACTTTCTCCATGCCATGCCTAATTTTATAAACTTCTATCATGACACCTCTCACTTGCCTTTTCTCTCAACAAAAAGCCCTGCAACCTTTCCTCATAGGGGGAGGTCACGCCATTGCCTTGATTATTTTGGTGGCCCTTTTCTGAACCTTTTCCTACTCTGAAATGTCCTTTCCGAGGTGATCAGAACTGTCCACAGTAGTCCAGCTGGATCCAGTTGCCCACTCCTGCTACATCCTCTTTTGGGCTATTGTGGGGGGTCCCTGAAGGATTTCCCACCCCTTGAACTTGGGTGGTGTCATTCTGATTACAAAATGAATGGCACGCACAGCCTGAACATCAGAAATGGAAAGAATGAGAAGCATGTCCCCATTTTCATCTGCCAAATGCTAGAGGGTGCAATGTTCTCTCTCTCTCTCTCTCCCCCCCCCTCTCTGTGTATAGGCAAATGTGTCTTCCCTTTCCTTCATTCTGACCTCCTTTGCAGCATGCTCCAGAGCCTGTGTGGTTCACATTTCTGGGTTAACCCAACCGCATTCTCCCGCCCCACTGCTGCTGATGTCGTGCCTGACCTTTCCCTCTGGATTTGCAAATGCCTTTCTGCTCTGCTGCCAATTTAGCACTGACCTAAGTGTGTCTAAATCCGGAAAATGCTGGTGGATCCCTCTGTGTGGCAATGGGGAGATAAGCTACTTGAAGGTTTCATTGGCTGCCTCCCTCCACAACAGCCACCCCACATCAGTGTGCTTCCTACACCGAGCAAATGAGATTCCCTTTGCAAGCTGTGGCCGAATAGATCTTGGACACAAAGAAAATGATATACCTGTATGCAAAGGGATCTTTTTTAAGCATCACAAGAAAAGTCATTGAGTTATATATTCATCCACTAAGGAGTGGAGAGGTCCCATAGCACATATTCACCACCAGTTTAATAGTCATTCTTCATCCACATAGATGGATAAAAGGGTCAGTTTCAACTCCCTGTTTCTCATTTTTCCCATTCTTAAATTCAATTTCCCACAGCAATTTGTGAATTTTCATTACAACAATCCTCATGAAATCCATCAGCACTTTGGTGCAAAGTTTCCCTTAATAAACAACATTGTTATATGCAGTTTTGACTAATGTACACATTTGTGCCAGCATTATTCTCTAATATAATGCTTTTTCTCTCTGTGTTATTTTGTCCGATATATTCATTTTTATACTCACTTCCCTCTAATGTAGTTTGTTAAGGGTGCTGAGAGTCATAAGGAGACTCCTGTTTTCTCCTCACAGAATGACAATTCTCAGAGTTCCCTGGGAAAAGGCATTGACTGTTAAACCACTATAGGAATTGTAGCTCTGTAAGGGTCTCCTAGCAACTCTCAGCCACCCAAGATTATTTGGGGGGTGCCATGACTGTTTGAAGTGGTGCTGTAGTGCTTCCGCGGGACCAGAGCACATCCACCGCCTGTTATGATGACAACATTATCCTCAAAAACAAACATCATCAAACATGCGGCCCTTTTCAAAGGTGGTGATGAGAGGGAAACCCATGTTGTACTTTTGTTAATGGAGATGCACAGCTGGGACAAGGAGAGAGAGGCTGGAATTAAATAATAATAAAAACCCAGGGAAATTAGCTGGGGCACATGTTGGTGACCCCACTCTGAGCAAGGGATTTGACCTCTTTACTTCTCTCAACAGAGTTTAGACAGCATCCCAAGTAAGATCTCCCTTGGAACTGCCTATCGAGGACTCTGCTGACCTGGGTCTGGAATTCTTGCCAAATCTACGGCCAACAGATGTGGTTTAAATTAACTTCCTCCTCCCACCTCAATTATATAATATCCTCCCCCCCCCCCGCTGTTTCCAAAAATATATGCTTGTGGATTCTGCGGAAGGAAAGTCAGGAAGGAGTCCTGTTGCTTAGCAACTGCCTCATTGCTGGACCAGGGAAAGCATCCTCCTGTGTGCGTTTGTTCATCTTCCTCTCTCTCTCTCTCTGTATATATATATATACCCACAATTCATGCCCCTCACCCTGGCTCCTAAGCCCATTTGGAGACAGCCGGGTGAACCCGCAACCAGGTTGCTTAGCAACCAGTGATGGGCGCCAATCAATCTAATAGGAGATGCAATTCCTCCTCTCCCTCCATGCCCTGACATTCCCATTAGTCAGAGTTTGGGAGGGTGGATGGGTGGAAAAGGAAGAGGAACAGAATGAGCCGCCTCTTAGACTCATCTGAAGCTGCTTTAAATTTGCAGAGATGTCATGGGAGCCCTGGAATTCTGAGTTTCTAATGGCATACTTTGCCATCTTCCCCACCACACACAGCACCTCAAACCAGGGCAAGTAAATGTCACTTCGGTGTGCGTGACCTTTGCAGGAATCCCAAAAGGGGCATGTGTCCTTCCATAAATTTATATCCCATCTAGTCTCCAAGGAGCTCAAGGTGGTGTACAGCGGTACCTTGGTTCCTGAACGGCTTAGTTGTCAAACAAATCGGCTCCCGAACGCCGCAAACCCAGAAGTAAGTGTTCCGGTTTGTGAACATTTTTCGGAAATGTTCCTCTTGAGTTCAGGAAGCTCCCGCAGCCAATCGGAAGCTGCACCTTGGTTTTCGAACGGTTTTGGGAGTCGAACAGACTCCTGGAACGGATTAGGTGTGAGAACCAAGGTAAGACTGTACTCACTTCTCCCCCTCCCCATGATATCCCTACGAGAACCTTGCAAGATGAAAGACCTCAAGGCGCAGGCCAGGTATGAAATGAAATGAAACTACAACCTCAATAATAATAAAAGTGTGTGCATCTAATGTATCATACAGCCTCCAGCCTGTTTTCTTGCTACTGCTTTACATCACAAAACCCATCACATTCCCATGGTTTCTAAAGCTCCAGATGTTGGGTGAATGCAGAGCAAAATGAGAGATGCCATCTCATGTGGACAACAGCCATGGCACGATGGAAGAAATGGGGCTGCCCCAGTGCACGTTGAGGTGGGAACTGAGGTATTGCAAGTGAGGTGAAGGGCCACAGCTCAGTGACAGAAAGCACCAGCATTGCATGCGGAACGTCCCAGGTTCAATCCCCAGCATCTCCACATAGGGCTAGAGGTTAAACAGTGTAGACCAGGCATGGCCAAACTTGCCCCCCCAGCTGTTTTGGGACTACATTTCCCATCATCCCTGACTACTGGTCCTATTAGCTGGGGTGATGGGAGTTGTAGTCCCAAAACAGCTGGAGGGCCAATTTTGGCCATGCCTGGTGTAGATAGTACAGAGCTGGAGGAAACCAAAAGTATCTGATTCAATGTAAGGCAGCTTCCTATGTAATTTATGTTCTGGTTTAAATCAGAACCATGAAGACCAGCGACTTATGTTACTTTTAATGGAAGCACCACAGTTCAGAACCTAGTTCAATCCCAGGAGTCTTCAGGTAGGGCTGGGAAAGACCCCTGCCCCAAATCCTGGAAAACTGCTGCCAGCCAGTGCCGACAATATTGAGCTAGATGGACCAATGGCCTGACTTGGTATAAGACAGCTTCTGATGTCTGTTTGCAAAATCGGGGAGAGGAACATGATCTCCAGAGGAAGCTGCTTGCTCCTTTTGAACCTGCTCATTATAAGTGGAGGAAGGTATCAGCAACCTTAATGTCCACAGATAGTAGGCATCTCAGAATCACCTTCTCAAAGGCATCTGGATGTCTATGGATGGATTCCTGTGGCTACAGGCCTCCACCAACAAAGGATGGACAGATTTCTGACCTCCGTCAGTTTTGTACATGCTCTGTCATATGCTTGCTCCATTTCTGTATCCACCTGAAAAAAATCATTTAATCTTATTTTATTTGTAAAATCCACACAGACATTTGAATTGTTTGGGAACGTGTCTCTTCCACAAAATACTCATTTTTGTCTCCATTGTACCCTAAAATATGCATCCCCCCCAAAAAAACTTGCTATCCTAAGCTACGCATCACATACATAAGAAGAGTCTGGCAGCTGGATCAGGCCAATGGCCCATCTAATCCTGCTTCTTGTTCTCACGGTGGCCAACCAGATGCCCGTGAGAAACCCACAGGCAGGACCCGAGCACAAGAGCATCTTCCCCTCCTGTGGTTTCCAGCAGCTGGTGCCCACAAACATTGCTGCCTTTGACTGTGGAGACAGAGCACAGCCGTAGTTCTTTGTATGCATCTTGGAGTTGCTTTTCTTTCCAGATGAAAACCAAATCCCAAAATTTGCAGATGTGCAAAAAGAAGAAGAGAACTTCATTCTGACCCACTTTTTGCCTGGGAAGTGCAGGTTGGGTTAGTGCATTTTTAAAAAAATGGTCCAGATGAGACTCTCCACCGTGTCTACCACCAACGAGGAGTCCTGGATGAGGGGTGATTACTTCTTATTTCCATAGCATCTTATACATATTTAAGTGCTCTCGAAACACTGAATAACAGAGAAGTGCCCAGCGGTAGATGTCCCTCACTTTTTATATAATACCTCCCAGCCATTTATAATTCCACCTAAAATCCTTCTTATATTATTTCCAGCGATGTGCTAAATCCCAGCTTATGATATCTCCCCCCCCCCGAGTGTTTTGATGCTGCCCGCTCCCAACCAGTAGTTATTAAAATCCACTGAATGTCAGAACTTAGCATATGCTACCCCAACACCACACCACACCACCCTCCCATGGCATTTAACTGCCTATTGTAAGTGAACCAGATTTTCATTTTGGGTGGTTCTTTGTTTTTTGTTTTAGAATTGAGCCTGACCAGCTGCAAAATGAGAGAGATAGAGATAGAACTGTCAAACATCTGAATAAAAGAGAATTTTGGCAGGTGCGACTTCTCAAATAGCGGGAGAAACATTGAAGTTGTGCATGCTGTGGTTGACCCGATTTATTAGGGACAGTCCTGATTTTCCTCAGAAGTGATATCCCTTGGTGAATCCTTGTTCTACTTATATCCATATTCTTGTCTTTTATTAATGCCATTTTTTAAAAAACCCACATAATAGTAGTTACTTTCTTGTCATTTTTCAGAGTTCAGCTCCCTCGCTAGAGTGGCCCTAGAGCCATGCTGACCCTTGACCCAATTTCATGTGGATCTAGGATAATTTCATGGGGACAGCAAGGAAGGAGGAAGGGGTAGTGCAGAAAGAGAGAAAGAGAGAGAAAGGGTGCCAGGAAGTAAAAAAGAGAAGAGGGTTGATAGAGGGAGGGAAAGTAGCAGAAAGACAGAAAGATCAAGGGGTGATGGTTTCAAACGTTTGTAACATTTTGCATGTTTTATATTCCATATTCTCTCCCTCCCCCCTTAGTAAATCAATTCCTCTTTCATAAACCTGTGTGGTCTCAGTTTAATGCAAACAGCCTGGTGGCTATAGCCTCCACCCGTGCCACCTACGGAAGCAACAGAGAGACCCCGGGGAATGCTTGGAGCTTGTTTGATAAGCAGCAGCCTGGAAGCTAATTAATCTCCTATCTGGTGGTAGCGAAGATCTCAAGGCAGGGAGAGAGTGGAGGCAAGCGGTGGGGTGCACTCCATCGCAGAGTGCACTCCCTTCCTCAGATGGCATGGGACCCAGTCTAAGCCTACAATTGGATCTGGATCTTTGCTGGAGCAACATTCATTTATAGCTCCACTTGGAGCTGTCCGTGGTGCTGCTCTCCTGCCGGGACCCTCCCTTTGCTTTTCTAATTGTTCCTGTGGATTCTATCTGGAATGAGACAACAGCAGCAAAGCATGAGGTCATAAGCCTCTTGCTATTTCATACCCAGCTACTGAAATCTTGAGTTGATGGGCAGTTTGTTGTTGTGGCTGCTGCTGCTGTTATCTTGGTTTTCTTTGGCACCACAGTTTTCTCAGTTGGTCATGATTTTTCCTTTTCCTTTCTGGTGCTGTTTTAAATTTCTTCCCGATTCCATGCCCATGCTCATATTTTATAGCATTAAGAAAATATCTCTTCCCTACACTGCCTGTATTGTTAACGGAAAGTAATAAAAACATTAAAAATCAAGTATATTTATTTACTTATTGCATTTATATCCCACCCCAGTCTCACAGGGAGCTCAAAGTGATATACTTCCTTCTCTCCCTCCACATTTAATTCCTGCAATAACCCTGTGAGTTAGGCTAGGCTGAGAGGCAGTGACTGGCCCCCAAGGTCATCCAGTGAACATCATGGCTGAGTGGGGATTTGAACCCTGGTCTCCCAGGTCCTAGTTCGACACTCTAATCACTGCACCACATGAAGTGGATGCAACTCTGACCTGTAAATCAGGAAGATTTCTTGCAGAGATAGTGCTTTAAACCCCCTTCATTCCAGGTGTGGAGGAGCACCTGTGACCTTCCAGATGTTTTTGGACCATTGTACCTTGACCTTTGGGGATTGCAGGTGGAGCTGAGTCCAACAACATCTGGAGGCCACAGGTTCCTGGTCATTGCTTTACTGTGAGTGTCAATTCAGAAGTTTGGTTGTTAGAGTGACTGAATGGTGGATTTCAAACCCACCCACCACTTTAATCCTAGTGATCTAGCCACATTAAATGTGAAACTACTGTGAAATTATGATGGACAGGGATAGCCTACTTCTGTTGTCAATGCTCAGGGCCCCAATAGCTCAAGGACTGCCTCTCTCCATAAGAACTGGCCCAGACCCTGAGATTGTCATCTGAGACCCTTCTCTGTGTTCCCCTCCATGGGAGGTCTGGAGCATCGCAACACGAGGATGGGCCTTTTCAGTGGTGGCTCCCCGCGGCTCCCCGCTGGTTGAATGCTCTCCCCAGGGAGACTTGCCTGGCACCATCATTACATATCTTTAGGTGCCCGGCAAAAACATTTCTTTTCCTTCAAACTTTTGGCTGTTGGTTATCTGTTGCCTCCTTAAGCAGGTGGATCCTAAAAATAGGATCATCTTTTAGCTTTTCCTATGTTCTATTTTATGCTGGTTTAAATTTTATTCTTTGTTTGTTTGTTTGCTGTTGTAAGTCACTTTGATATACTTTTGTTTATAAAATTAAACTTAATTAATAAATAATAATCATTATTGCTGTTTTATATACGGCTTATCTATATATCTATCTATCTACCTACCTACTTATCTCATAAAATTTATATACCGCTTGATTGTAGAAAACCTCACAGCAGTTTAAAAAACAATAAAGCAGTATTTGTAAAAACAATTGAAAAGAGTAATAAACTAAACTAAAAATAAAACATCAGCATTCTAAATGAAAACGCTTTTAGCAGGCAGTGACAAAAATACCGTGAAGGCGTCTGTCTCATGTCAAGAGGCAGGGAATTCCAAAGTGCACACTAAAAGATCGATTTCTTTAAAATGCAGAACAGGTATTTTGTGACACTTGTAACACCGACAGATCTATGCCAAAGTGGCTTCTATGTGGGTTTTATAATTCTATTTACAAAATTTATAATCAATGCATAATTAAAACACAAAACAGCAAATCCATCAGGACAGTAAAACAGCCTCATTTAAAATATACAGTGCAACAAATTATTACGCATATTCATTATTTAAAGTGGCATGCCCATGAGCCCTTTGGAGAAGCGACGTAGCTCACTGCTCTCCCTGCCCCCCCCCCGCCGCCCAGGTGCAAGCCCTCCGTCGCTTGCCAAACAGATGCTAGTAAACAGACCCTGACACTCACTTGTGAGAGTCCCCCAGGGGAATCCTGCAAACACGGTGCCTGCCTCTCCCCATGGTAACCTGGCTGCATATCAGCCATTGACTGCAGAATGTAGGGATCATGTTGCTGGAGCAAACAGTGGCCATGTTTACTCTAATACTCCTTCTGTTAACAGTGGTCAGTGGGATGCTTTTAGGAGGCTTATGAAAAGGGCTTTAACACCAACACCAACACCACCTGCCTCATTGCTTAGAATTGCGGAGTTGGAAGGGGTCCCCAGAGCCATCTAGTCCAGCCCCTGGCATTGCAGGAATCACAGCTAAAGAAAGCCAGCCAACCCCTGCTTCACACCCTCCAATGCAGGAGAGTCAATCACCTTATTTAAAACATCTGGGGATCAGAGATATACTGTGCACCAAGGGCAGGCAGACTTCAGGTTTGCAGAATTTATTTTTATTTTATTTTATTTTATTTTTTCTAGACCCTGAGCATCTCAGGAGGGCGGATCTATGCTAAAAATGAAGGCGCAAGGGTGCTTCTCAGCATGTGCTCAGTCTAGGAATTGAAGATCAGTAATGTGCTCAAAGACCCTTCACACAAAAATCCCCTCCCCCTTCCCCTCCCCTCAAAAAAACCCTTTGTTTCAGCAGCCTAATTTAGGAAGGGAAGCATTTCATTTCTTGTAGCTTATGTCAGCAAAGCAGGACTCAGAAAGCAAACTGGCCCATTGTAAATCACCCAGTTCTATCTACAGCTCCTAATTTACCCCATGGAGGTTCCACTCTAAACCATTATGGCCAATGGGACTGTCCCTGGAAAAGAGGGACACTTGGAGGGTCTGATAATGTACACAAGCAGAAGCTCCATCTGGGTAATCACAGTTGAAGCTAGACCATGGTGGGTGGGTGTGCTTAACACATGTGTGTGGAAGCCTTTCCAGAAACATCCTGCAGCAACAAGTTCCACAGTTTCCCCGCCGTAGGGCAGCCCTGGGCTACATAGACCATTGGTCTGGCTCAGCAGAAGGCACCTTCAAATGCTCACATATAAAATGGGGCATCGCTCAGGGGTAGAGAAGCTCCCAGTTTAATCCCCAACATCTCCCACAAAAATGGGTAATGATGAGAAAGTCCCTTTCACAAGGAGCAGCGATGGCCACCAACCTGGAAAGTGGATTAGACAAATTTATGGAGGAAAAGCCTATCAATGGCTCTGCCTCCATGGTTGCTTCTGAATCCTAGTTGCTGGAATCCACAGGTGGGGAGAAGGCTCTTGTGCTCGGATCCTGCCCGCAGGCTTTTCACAGGCTGGCCACTGTGGGAACAGGATGCTGGACTGTGTAGGCAGCTGACCCAACTCAGCGGGTCATTCTAATGTTCACACATTCTAAATTTATTTTCTATTGTTTAACTCCATTTTTAGGCCACTCCTCATCCCTTGGAATTGCAGTCCGGTGAGCACACATTATATGTGCTGAGCAAAAACAAGAGCAGTCCTCCATCTGTGAAACATGAAAATACAGAGTGCCAGGCAGGCAGCAATGTGATAATCCAAGTCTGGAGTGCCAGGTGGCACCAGATTTCCTCCATAACCTACATAGGGAAGCTACCTTATATAGAGTTGCAACACTGGTCCATCTAGCTCAGTATTGTCCGCACTGACTGGCAGCAGCTCTCTGTGTTTCTCTCCCCCCCCCCCCGATGGGAGCATACCTGGAGATGCCAGGGACTGAACCTTCTGAATGCAAAGCGCAACTGCTCTACCCGCCATTTCTCTGAACCATAGTCCCACATCCCCATTATTTTATTCAAGTTGGCACCCCTGATGTGGAGATTAACAGGTAGAGAGAAATGTCAGGGGGAAGGAATAGATTGCCATGTGAATGCAGCCCTAGTCTCTCATAAGAAAAGAGGACCTTGTCTTATGTTGAGTCAGACCAGCTTATAGACATCTAAGAAAGCTGAATGCTAGAAAATTTGGGACAGATAAAAGGAATGACTTTTTAATGCAGTGCCAAGTTAACGCTATGGAACTCACTCCCACAAGAGGCAACAATGGCCACCAACACTGACAGCTTTAAAAGGGGATTGGACAAATTCGTGGAGGATCAAGGCTTATACCTTATACCTACAGGACCGCCTCTCCTGGTATGCCCCGCGGAGGACCTTAAGGTCCACAAATAACAACACTTTGGAGGTCGCGAGCCTCAAGGAGGTTAGATTGGTCTCAACTAGGGCCAGGGCCTTTTCAGCACTGGCCCCGACGTGGTGGAATGCTCTGTCACAAGAGACTAGGGCTATGCGGGACTTGACATCTTTCCGCAGGGCCTGAAAGGCAGAGCTGTTCCGCCTGGCCTTTGGTTTGGACTCGATCTGACCATTATGTTTCCCTCCCCTTATGGCCTTGATTTATCAGCTACTTTAAAATGAGGCTGCATTTTAAGTTGCATTTTAACCTGCATTTTAAATTGGTCCCCCCCTTTCCCCCCATTATGTTTTTACTGTGATTTTATTGGTGTTAGCTGCCCTGAGCCCGGCTCTGGCCGGGGAGGGCGGGGTATAAAAAATTATTATTATTATTATTATTATTATTATTATTATTATTATTATTATTATAGATAGCTACTAGCCATGCTTGTTGTCTTTGTCCATTGAGTTTTCTTGGCAGGGATACTGGAGTGGCTTGCCAGTTCCTCCTCCAGGTGGATCACGTTTGGTCAAAACTCTCCACTATGACCTGTTCATCTTGGGTGCCCTGCTCAGCACAGTTCATAGCTTCTCTGAGTTATTTAAGCCCCTTTGCCATAGTTAAAGGTATGGTTTTCCCAGTAGTGATGTATGGAAGTGAGAGCTGAACCATAAAGGAGGCTGATCGCCAAAGAATTGATGCTTTTGAATTCTGGTGCTGGAGGAGACTCTTGAGAGTCCCATGGACTGCAAGAAAATCAAACCTATCCATTCTGAAGGAAATCAGCCCTGAGTGCTCACTGGAAGGACAGATCCTGAAGCTGTGGCTCCAATATTTTGGCCACCTCATGAGAAGAGAAGACTCTCTGGAAAAGACCCTGATGTTGGGAAAGATGGAGGGCACAAGGAGAAGGGGACGACAGAGGACCAGATGGTTGGACAGTGTTCTCGAAGCTACCAGCATGAGTTTGACCAAACTGCGGGAGGCTGTGGAAAACAGGAGTGCCTGGCGTGCTCTGGTCCATGGGGTCATGAAGAGTCGGACACGACTAAATGACTAAACAACAACAACTAGCCATGCTGGCTGTGCTCTGCCTCCATGGTTGAAGGCAGCAATGCTTCTCAATACCAGTGGCTCGAAACCACAGGAGGGGAGAGTGCTCTTGTTGCTTAATCCCTGCTTGTTGGTTTCCCACTGGAGCATCTTCTTGGCCACTGGAAGAACAGGATTCTGGACCAGATGGGCTATTGGCCTCGTCCAGCAAGCTCTTCTTCTGTTCTAACACTCTTAAGTCTCGGGAGTCAGCAGAGCGCCAGGTAAACAGCTTCAATAAATCTCATCTCTTGGCAGGAATGTGCTGACAGGGCTGCAATGGCTAGAAAAAACATTTTGGCTCTCCCAGCATCAAGGTCCAGCTCTCTTTCTTTCCCTCCGTCTCTCTTCCCCTGTTGTTCTCCCTTTAAGCGTCATAATTCCTAGCAAACAACAGGCAGCGGGGGTTGGTTGTGTCAGCCGCAGTGTTAAAAGCGGGTTTGGGACAGAGCGCCAGCTCAGTTGGCGGTGACACCGTAAGGGTGGGAGAGAGAGAGATCTGATTCAGTTCACCTTTCAAAGCAAACCTCCCACATCTGCACATTCCAAAGCAATGCAGCAACCAAAACGCAGCCGTCCTTCGATACCCACACTTCTTTGAAATTTGCAATGCAGTTCTCCAACCAAATGAGATGTACAAACATGCATTGACTGGGGCAAAGTGTGTTTCGATAAATCCACATATTAGCAAAAAATAATAATAACAGACCCAAATGCATCCTGTGAGAGAAAGCTGCTTTGCAGAAATGGGTGCAAAGTTGCACAGGAACATGTGTTCAGTTGGGGAAAATTCTCATGCAAAAACTGGTGGGTTTTCATGCAATCTTTTCCCCCCGTAAAGAAATTGCAAACTGATCTGGGAATGTGGAAAGCTGATCCCTCGATCCCTAGTGATGTGGGAGTCCTATCACGAGTGGAAACTTTTAAAGGGGTTTATTGCATGGTTGGACCTAGATCTCTTTTTTCTTGTCTGAGGGCATTCCCCATATGAACATGGACGGGAATGTCATCCAAGTCCACATTCATGCCATAGAGAACACCAATAGGACAGAAATCTGATTCAATTCGCACTGAAAGATTCATCCATCAAAACAATCTGAGAACTGAATCACAACTTTCCCTTGAAATCTACACCTATCCGAATTTTGCAAATGCTGTTCCCCAGCCATACTGGATGCATTGGGGGGGGATAACATACAGAAATATATTTTACATTAGGAGAGACTGTTTGCAAAAAGGTGCAAATTACGTAGTCAAATCTGCATAAACAAATGTGTCTTTTAGGAGAAATTTGCATTACGATGCTGATGAATTTTCACAATTTTTTTTTCTTCCAAAAAAAGATAATCGCAAATTGTTGCATAAGGTGGAGAAATGAATTTCCTCTGAAAGGACAAAACCAAAAGGATAGATCTTCTCATCTGTACAAGCAAAAGGCACTCTCATACATCGTTAAACAACCCTATACCGAGCCAGACCTTTAGTCCATCTAACTCAGTATTGTCTACACTGACTGGCAGCATCTCTCAAGGTTTTTGGGCAGCCCTACCTGGAGATACCACAAGGGATTGAACCTGGGACGTTCTGCATGCAAGGCAGGTGCTCTACCACTGAACTATGACCCTTCCGCAATCACAATTCAAGGACACATTATTGGCAGCCAAAAGCACTTTGGTAGACATAGCTGGTGAGGGGTGTGTGCCCTGAGGACATCCACAGCAAAGGCTGAGGATTCACATCTGGCCCAGAGGTTCTCCCCTCCCCAATATGTATGCATAACAAGAACATAGGTGTATCCAGTAGCACTGAGTTCCGTAGTTTAACCCTGTGCTGCATGAATCTGCAGCTGCGGCCAGCATGGCGATGCCTTGCATTTCCTCTGACCCACCTGGCTTATTTTCTGTCTGACGGCTTTCCGTCCCGTCTTGTCTCTCATTGATCACAGTTATATAAGAGAAGCAGCTATTCCTGGGCTGATGGGATTATGTAAGTTGATGTGCCACCTGTCCAGAGAATGGCGACAGCAGTGCGAGGCGGGGGGAGGGGTGGAAAGGGAGGAAAAAATATATCTATAGCTCTGCAAACACTCACGCCAACACACCAATACACCTAAAGTACCCTCTGCCTTGTTTAGCTTCTCTCCTTAAAATGACCTCCTCCAGTATGTGGTATGAAAGCTGGGAAGCTGCCAGACAACATGTATATATGGAGATTGTTTTCTTTTCCTTAGCCAAAAGAAGAAGAAACCTGAACATTATTTTATTTTTTTACCTGAGGGCTGAATTCTGGTCTGGGCAACGTTTTGAGGGCTGCGTGCCATTCTCAGAGGCAAAGATGGGTCCATCAAGGGGTGCCAATTTTGCCTATCCAAAGTCAGCTGGTTTCTTTTTGCACAAACTTCCATCCCATGCCCATAAAAGCAAGATCAGGGTTCAAGGGCACATTCCAGCCAAGGAAAAACACTCAAGGAGAGTGCAAGGCAAAGTCATTGAGGAGCATAGCCAGGGACAGTTTCAAGGGCCAGGCAGAGAGGCTTGAGGCTCACGTCTTCTGACTTTCACCTTCACTGAATGGCCCTAAAACACCCCAGTGGTTTCCTCCACAGCAACTGTGAGCAGGACCAAAGGTGAGGAAGTCCTGAGAGGGTTACATGCCCCATGCAACTACGTCCCTCTCTTTCTGCCACTTGCCCTCCCCCTAATAGAGCATTTAATTTGTTTTGTTGACAAAGTGTTATAACTATATTAATAATATAGTTTTATAAGATGGCCGTTGACAAGCTGCAAGGTGTGCAGAGAAGGGCAATCAAAGATGATCAAGGGTCTGGAAACCAAGCCTCACGAAGAGCGCTTGAAGGAGCTGGGTATGTTTAGCCTGGAAAAGAGGAGACTGGGAGGAGATATGATAGCCTTCTTCAAATATCTGAAGGGTTGAAGTGGAAGGAAGCTGGTTTTCTCCTGCTCTGGAGGGTAGGACTCTAACCAAGTTACGAGAAAGGAGATTCCGTCTAAGCATCAGGAAGAACTTTCTGGCAGTAGGAGCTGTTCAACAGTGGAACAGACTCCCTCAGGGCATTGTGGACTCTCCTTCCTTGGAGGTTTTTAAGCAGAGGTTGGATGGCCACTTGTCAGGTATGATCTCGTTGGGATTCCTGCATTGCAGGGGGTTGGACTAGATGACCCCTGGGGGTCCCTTCCAACTCTATGATTCTACGATTCGAATAATAAAAGGGCATCTAAGCTCCATGTATAAAATATGGTAATATAAAATAGTTATCAGGAAGACATAGGCCGCCTTCGCACCATGCATTAAAAGCACTGTGATACCATTTTAAAAAGTAATATCCTCCCTCAAAGAATTATGGGAGCTGTAGTTTGTTATCAGTCCCCAGAGTTCATTGTAAAGAGGGACTGAGTGTTAAACTACCTTGGGAATTATAGTTCTGGGAGGGGAAACCCAGCCAGATGGGCAGGGTGTAGTTGTTGTAGTTCTTCTTCTTCTTCTTCTTCTTCTTCTTCTTCTTCTTCTTCTTCTTCTTCTTCTTCTTCTTCTTGTCTCTCATCACTCTTAACAAACTACAGCTCCCAGAAGAGCCGGCTGCACCAGGCCAATGGCCCATTCAGACTAGCATCCTGTTCTCACAGAAGCCAGCCAGTTGCCTCGGTGGGAAACCCACAAGCAGGATTTAGCACAAGACATCCCAATATATGAGTCACAGGACAGTGACAGGGAATCTCAGGCCAAAGGTGACTCTCTTGGCTGATCTATCTGGCACTCAGAAATCTCCCCAGGCCATGCTGACTTCTTAGGCCACACCCACTCCACCCGAGCCACACCCACATTCTAGGCCACACCCTTTCCCCTAAGCCACACCCCTCACTGGCCCTTCTTTGCCCGCTCCTTAAGTGTTTTTGCCTAGGTGGGAAGTGCCCCGCCCACTTTCCACCTCCCACTCTGGGAGGAATGTGGCTGTCGAATTGAAAAGCATCCCCCACCTCTGTCCTGGGAAGTGAGGGCATATTTAACAAATCGCTAACCTCAGTGGCAGCTTCATCTACGGGTGGTTCAGTTGTCTAGCTAGACTGGTGTAATCAGGGCTGGGGAGGGCAGATTAAATGTCAGATTCCTTTCTCAGCCACCATGAAGCCCATTGCTCTCATCTTGCCACCTAGCCTACTTTGCAGGACCGATGTGAATTAAAATGGGGGTCATTTGGAGGGTGGGTGGGATATAGCTGTAATCATGGTGATGATATCAACAATAGTTTAATGCTTCCCCCCATTAGAGATACCCTGAAAGCAGAGCTCCAGACCACCACACTACAAAAATAGTATAGTATTATATCTCCCTAGGGCTGTATGGGGTGTTAGGGGAGGGGTAGTACCTCTGGTAGGGACGCGGGTGGCGCTGTGGGTTAAACCACAGAGCCTAGGACTTGCCAATCAGAAGGTCAGTGGTTCGAATCCCCGCGACGGGGTGAGCTCCCGTTGCTCATTCCCTGCTCCTGCCAACCTAGCAGTTTAAAAGCATGAAGTGCAAGTAGATAAATAGCTACCTCTCCAGCGGGAAGGTAAACGGCATTTCCGTGCGCTGCTCTGGTTTGCCAGAAGCGGCTCAGTCATGCTGGCCACATGACCTGGAAGCTGTACGCCGGCTCCCTCGGCCAGTGAAGCGAGATGAGCGCCGCAACCCCAGAGTCGGCCACGACTGGACCTAATGGTCAGGGGTCCCTTTACCTAGTACCTCTGGTGGGGAATACGTCATACCCTTTCTGGGAGAGTTTGTTCCCCTTTGGTCCCCACCCTTCACTCAGCTCTCACCTGTGGCTCCTAGAAGCTGTCAGCATGCAACAGCGGCCACACCCTGGGAACGACTTTGACTGGCCGGCTAAACCAGATGAAGGTAGCCAATGGGTCTCAAACCCTCTGTGAGTTAGGGACTTCCTCTATTTGTGAAGACAGGCTCTGGCGGATTGAGCGGAGGAGGTGGCTTTGGGATGCGATTCAGAAATGAAATGAAGAGGTGCGGCAGCTCATTGGTTGAACAGATGCCCCCTGGCTGGGTTCGATCCATCAAAAGAGGATCTCCAGCAGCATTAAACCTTGGAGAGCCACTGCCAGCCAGGGCAGACCAGGGCTCGTGGTCACCACAGTGCACCTGCAAAAGATAAACAAGCCCTCCAAAAACCGTAATGCGCAGGAGACACTTGGTTCTCAATGGCTACCAGCCACAATCACTACGCTCTGCCTCCACAGTTGGAAGCAGTAATGCTCCTGAATGCCAGTCGCTGGAAGCCACAGGAGGGGAGAGGGCTCTTGTGCTCAGATCCTGCTTGGAAGTTTCCCACAGGCTTGGCCACCGTGATAACAGAATGCGGCACCAGATGGACCATTGGTCTCATTCAGGAGGTCCTTCTTCCTGCTCAGTTCCTGTGTGCATTGGCTTGGTCCCTCCTACCTTGAACACAGCTCCTCAAACATGCCCACGTTTCACTGGATGCCAGGACTGGGCACCCTCTCTCCCTTCTGTTTAGAACAGATGAGATGTGGAAAGAGCATCTCTCCGTCAGCAAGGGAGGAGGTGGGCTCCCCACACGCAATTGATGAAGCGGCTGATTGGCGGGGCATCATTTTGCAGCCCTGCCTCTTTTCCCACTCTTTCCCGAAGTGGCACCCATTTTGCGTTGTGCCACACACACCCCTCTTTGGTGACTGGCACCTATGGCACTTTCTCAAAGTTCCAAACATGCCAGTTGCTGGAGTTGACAATCCTGGGCGAGTTGCTGTAACAGTGGGACACCATCACCGTTATGATGATAATGGGATTCATTAGCTGAAATTCCTGCATTGTAGGGGGTTGGACTAAATGACCCTTGGTGTCCCTTCCAACTCTACTACAACTCAAGGATTCTTTTCTTATTATATCACCTTCTAAACCACCATCTCAAGGCGATTTACGCATAAGATAATTAAAACCGTTAAACACACAAAAACAACCAATACGCTCAAAGCAAGCCTGGATAGCTCAGTTGGTTAGAGCGTGGTGCTGATCACGCCAAGGTTGCAGGTTCGATCCCCAACAGCTGCATATTCCGGCATTGCAGGGGGTTGGACTAGATGATCCTCAGGGTCCCTTCCAACTCTACATGTTTATGTTTCTAAGACTAAAACCCCAATAAGTGGGCACTTATGGTAAACACCTGCTTATGCCATGAGAACAAAGGGGTCTTCAACCATTTCTGGAAAATGCAGATAGTGGCTACCTGTTGTATGTTGTCAGGAATGTTGTTCCATAGAAACAGGGGCAGCCACCTTGAAGGCCCTGCTCTGAGGTCCTGCAGAGAAGGATTCTGAGATCTTTGGAACTCGCAGGAGAAACTCCTCTGCAGTGACCTACTGGGTGTATAAAGGAGGAGGCAACCTCTTAAGTCACCTGGTTCTGAGCTGTATGGAGACTTGTGTTTTAGTAACAACACTTTGAATTTGGCCCAGTAGCAGACTGGCAGCCCATGGAGATCCCACAAGCAAGGTGCTATATACTGGTGGGAGCTTGCCCCCACAAGCAACCAAGCTACTTCATTCTGCAGCAGCTGTAGCCTCCAGACCCACCCCAAGGGCAACAAGGCAGCTTCAGATATGAACCATTGTAACTTCTCTCTATCAGCCAGCCAGGTGACCCTGAGTACCCTCAGGCAGGCATGAAGGTAAGGACTGTACCTTGATTATTTGCCCCTGACACCTGGGACTCCAAGGTGCAATGCCTGTGTCCATGAAGGCTCCATTTAGCTAACATTTACAGTGCATTCACAGGCTTATCCTCCATTTGGGTATAATTATGCTGCTTTGTTGCCACGGCATCTGCCTGAAACTGCCCTTGTTCCTGTAATTATTTGATGCCCCAGGACAACAAAACCAAAGGGGAGCAGCACATTGTCCCTTCTGCCCTTAGTCAGGGCATCAGGGGCCCTGGAAAAGATGTATCCCCTGCATGGCCCCATCCATTGGCCAAAGAAGCAGCAGCAGTAACTTTACTTCCTCCCTGCCTCCTAGGGGGAGCGGAAGACTCCATTTCAACTGTCAGTTGTCCTGGGGCTCCAGAGCAGAAAGGAAGCAGACTGTCCTCTAGCACCAACCAGGGCCACTGAGAGGCTGAAACCCCACCATGATCCCCCAGGAAGAACACCAGGTCAAAGCAAGAAGCAGTCTGGCCTCATCCTCCAGCTAGTGAAGGAGCAGATGTCCCAGTGCTTGCACTCCTCTTCCCTCCTCATTCCTTTTTTCCTTTTGTGTCATGTCTATTAGGTTGTGAGCCAGTGGGTGGGGACTGCTCACCTTTCAACATATGCACAGCACTTTAAAAATGCCAAGCGTGAGATAAATGTTAGATAATAGCTATTACTGTTATTATAATTATTATTAAGAATAATTTCATACAAAACCCTTGACTGCTTCCTTAAATGTTGACAAAGTTTGTGAGGGTTCCCTCTCCTCTCCATATTCTTGTATGTCAACTCACATTCAATACACAAAACTTTGATTTACTGTGCAAATCCCCACATGCCCAGATATATAAATATAGATATATGCACACACACCTCCACCAAAAAAACAGTCACATCCCTATTATCAGAAGAGCAGTTCTTCCAGTGATCTAATACCAACTGAAACCCACCGCCCTCCCAGCAACGCCCCTTCAAATTTACAGCTCAGAATTTCCTGGGAATCCTTCCAAGCCCTCCACGATGAATAATTCAGAGGTTGCACACCATCCTCAAATTGAGCAAACTTCTCCCGGCTACCTTGGGTCAAAATTGCATCGATGAGATATCGCCTCCTGAGCTTGGAGGACATCTGAGAGACCCCCGAGGAAACCCTTCCATCGCCTCTCCTTTAAGAACGGCATTTCTCTCCCCTGGAAAACTTTCCCCTCTTTTGCTCCTGGCTAGAGAAACCTAGCCAGGATATAAACCTAGAGAAACCTAGCCAGTTGATATAAACCTAGAGAAACCTAGCCAGGATATAAACCTAGAGAAAAAAACCCGTTTGGGGAAAAAAGACCCAACATTTTTTGGGGGAGGGGTAGGGAACCAAAGCGACTCTTTTGCCTCTGACATCCCAGCATCCACTATCCGTGTCCCTAGACAACTAAGCTCAGCTAGTCAAGGAGAAGACCCGTGTCTGTCCTTTTCCCCACCAGCCTCTGAAGGAGAGCTGTCAAATTACTGTAGTTCAGTGTCCCCTCCATCTGTCTCCCTCTTCCTCTCCCCCCTCTCTCTGTGAGTATTGCTCCCCCTTTTCTATCCTAGAAAACTGAGGTCTTGGGCGTGTGTTGTTGGGGAGAGGCATGGCACCCCCCCCGCCTCCCTTTGCATCGACCCAACCTCAACCAGAGTCTCATCCCGTCCAGCCTAGCTTATTTGTTTTCCAACGCATGCAGGAGAACAGGGTTGTTGGGAGAGGCCAGCCTTCTCTAAGCCTTCGCCTCCCGGGAGACACAACGGCGGACAATCCTCCCCACCCCCAGCCCTTGCATGGTGCCTTCCCCCCCCCTCCCCACCTGCTCTTTGCAAAGAAATATCAAGCACACAGCAGATGGGACTGCAGCCAAGATACCTCCTGCTAGCTCTGCTCCCTCCCTCCGCCCCAGACGCTGACACCAAAACTGCTGTGTCTTCTAACAAGCCTTTGAGATCTGTAATGGTTCCCCCCCCCTTCTTCCTCCCACTTCCCCAGCAGACGCAGGCAGAGCGCACACCTTCAGCCCCCCAACCCCCAGCCAGGATTTCCCCCGCCCCACATCTCCTTTCCCTACCTTGCTGGAGAAGGAAGCGCAATCTTGTGTCCGTGCCAATAACTGCAGATGGGGTTTGGCCTCGCTCTTGCCAGCCTCGTTCTCCTTGGTTCCGCTGGAGCTCAGTCCTCCTGGCTCCCTGGGCCCTCCAGCCCAGGGCCAACCAGCCCTGGGACACCCCACCCTGTTCTTGCACCCTCCCCAAAGCCCACCCTCTCCGCTCCCGAGCGCACCCAGCTCCCCTCAAGGCTCTTTCGGGCTCCCTCTTTGCAGCATTCTCCACTACTGAGCTTCGCCTCCTGAAGTGCTGGACAGCTCCGTGCCATAGAGCCGGCCCTGGCTTGGTGCAAGAAGGGACGGCCTCCTCCCCGATCCACAGAGCCCCCTAGAGGAGAAGAGCGGGAGGCGCAGGAGAAGGGGGGGGAATCACGCTGGATTCTGGAGAAGAATCTGAGAGCTTCTCGGTTTATTGCACTCGGCGCCGTTGGCTTTGAAAGCCGCTCCGAAAGTATTCGACAGGGAAAGGGCAAAGGGAAATGTTAAAAAGGGAAATGCCAAATAAACCGCAGGAATCATAGAGAACCTCTTTGGAAATCGACGTTTGGTCGATACAGAAGTTTTTCCATATTTTCCATATTTTCGTAGGTGCATTTTCTCATTTTATAGTTTTTCCAAAAGGGGAGGGGGAGGAATAGTGAGAAAAGGCTAGTGGGAGGGCAGCCTGATAGCATTTATTTGTTGCACTTCTAAATCAAGGTCTCCCAAACTTAGGTCGCCAGCTGTTTTGGGACTACAATTCCCATCATCCCTGACCACTGGTCCTGTTAGCTAGGGATGGTGGGAGTTGTAGTCCAAAAACAGCTGGCGACCCAAGTTTGGGAAACCCTGTTCTAAACTGTCTTTTAGTACACACTGGGGCACCAAGTCTGGTTTTACTGCTGGAAGCAATGCAGTAAGGGCTGTCCTGCCCTGCTGCCATCCACTCCTTGCCCCTGCCAAAGCACCCTTTACCTAGGTTATGTGGCAGCAGGGCAAAGTGTGATGGTGGCAGTAGCAGGTTCTGCCAACATCTCACCCGAAACTGGCAATGATGCCTGTGGCGTTTCTCCACCAACAGTGGAGGTGGCAGTGTAGATGCCACCTCAGGGGTTTCTGCCACCTGAGACAGTTGCTTCACCCCGGCTCATGGGTGGGCCAGTCCTGAGTGCACAACTCCCAGGATCCCTTGTTGCTTGTTAATACAGTAAAGCCCATTTGATATTGTTAGAGCTTAGTAACAAAGAAGCAGGTCTCTGGTCCAAGGAGCTTAAGTTTTTAAACTAGAGTACAGTGATACCTCGGGTTAAGAACTTAATTTGTTCCGGAGGTCCGTTCTTAACCTGAAACTGTTCTTAACCTGAGGTACCACTTTAACTAATGGGGCCTCCCGCTGCCGCTGCACGATTTCTGTTCTCATCCTGAAGTAAAGTTCTTAACCCGAGGTACTGTTTCTGGGCTAGCGGAGTCTGTAACCTGAAATGTCTGTAACCTGAAGCGTATGTAACCTGAGGTACCACAGTAGTTGCCAACCATTGTTCTAGATCAGGCTTCCCTGCACCAGCTATGGCTGATAGGTCTTGTAGTCCACAACATCTGGACTGAGGCAGATGGGAGCTGTGGTTGAAAACATCTGGGTTTGGGGCTGGTGGACATTACAGTCCAAAATATCTGGGCTGAGGCAGGTGGCAGTTGTGGTCAGAAACATTTGGCCAGGATCTGTTGCAAGTTGTGGTGTGAATCATCTTTGCTGGGGGCTGATGGGGGCTATAATCTAAAACTTTTGGTTTGGGGCTGAAAGGAACTGTGGTCCTAAACATATGGCCAGGTTGAGAAAGGCTGTTCTAGAGTTCTCCACTCCTCCACAGCAGAGATGTTTTTGGTGGGTTGTGTGTGTGTGAAACCTTGTCTCGTTTTTATCAATTTATTTTCCCAGGCGCTTCTTTAATTTGAAGCAACTTCTGGGATCTGTTGTGCAGCTCTCCTCACATTAGCAGAACGCTGAAACTGTAGCAGAGCAAAGCTTGGCGTGTTGCTGCTGCTGCTGTGCGGTGCGGTAAATCACAGCCAGAGAAATTAAAATCCCTAAATAAACCGGTAAATGGCAATCATAAAACCTGCAAACACCCTGCATAAATCAGGAAGGGAAGCCTTTCTTTATATATATAGTAGAGTCGAGGAGGGGGTTGGGTGAGAGCAAATGCTTGAGGATACTTTGGGTAGAAGAGAGAAGACTGAAACGGGGAAGGAAGGTGACTGTGGGGTGGGTGGATCCCTGTGGGGCAGGGGAGAAAGAAAGTTGTGGGTCGGAGCACAAAAGGAAGGTTGCAGGCCATGATCAGGTACACAGCTGGAATCAGGAAGGCTGCAGCATTCCTTAAGGGAGCTCCATGGTGGAGCATCTATTTTGCATGCAGAAGGTAAGAACATAAGAAGAATCTGATGGATCAGGCCAATGGCACATCTGGTCCAGCATCTTCTTCTCACAGTGGCCAGCCAGAGGCCTCCTTTTGGGAAGCCCACAGGCAGGACCTGAGCACAAGAGCCCTCTCTCCTCCTGTGGTTTCAGCAGCTGGTATCCTGAAGCATTTGCTGCCTCCAAGTGTGGAGACAGAGCAGAGCTATCATGGCCAGTAGCCATTGATAGCCCTCTCCTCCTCCATGAATTTGTCCAGGCCTCTTTTAAAGCCTTCTAGGTTGGTGGCCATCACTGCCTCCTGTGGGGGGGAGTTCCACAGTTTAACTGTGCACTGAGTGAAGAAGAACTCTTTTACCTGTTCTGAATGTTCCAACATTCGGCTTCATTGGATGTCCGCATGTTCTAGTGTTGCGAGAAAAGAAGAAATACTTTCCTCCACCCACTTTCCCCATGCCATGCATAATTTTATGACCTTCTAATGTCACCTCTTGCTCACTGTCTCTCTCTTGGTATGCCCTGCAGAGGACCTTAAGGTACACAAATGACAACATTTTGGAGGTCTCAAGTCGCAAGGTGGTTAGATTGGTCTCAACTAGGGCCTGGGCCTTTTCAGTACTGGCCCCAACTTGGCGGAACGCTCTGTCACAAGAGACTAGGGACCTGCAGGACTTGACATCTTTCCGCAGGGCCTGCAAGACAGAGCTATTCCACCTGGCCTTTGGTTTGGACTCAGTCTGACCCTTATGTTTCCCTCCCCTTGTGGTTTTGATCTATGGGCTACTATTAAAATGAGGCTGCATTTTAAATTATATTTAACCTGTATTTTAAATTGTTGTTTTTTCCTATTATGTTTTTACTGTAATTTTACTGGTGTTAGCCGCCCTGAGCCTGGCTCTGGCAAGGGAGGGCAGGGTATAAATTATTATTATTATTATTATTATTATTATTATTATTATTAAACCAGTGTTTTTCAAGCAGTGTGCCATGGCACCCTGGGGTGCCTTGAATGATAACCAGGGGTGCTGTAGGTAACACTGGCCTCTGCCCCTCTTTCCTTCCCTGCCTCCTCTGATGCCCTCTCGCATCTCTGCCTCCCAAAGGCTTGCACGGCTGTTTGTTGCAGCAGCCCTGGCTACAAGCTCCCCAGGTGAATGGTGCCTCTGGGGTTGGCAAGGGGGTGCTTCCCAGGCCCCTGTGGGGCAGTGTGAGGAGGAGGCACCTGTCTTTGGGACAGAGGGGGCAACTCAAAGACCAGGAGTAGCAGCTGCAGCTGCCTGGAGGACTCCCAAGGAGAGGGGAGAGGAGGCTGAGGGAGAACTCCCCAAGGGAGGGTGTTCAAAAAGGGGCGAGGGGCTGCCAGCTCTGCAGGCAAGGGGTGACAAAACTGGGTTTCTGAACCCCACGGGGTGCTGCAGAAAGAATGCAGTTGGTCAAGGGAGCTGGTTGAAAACCTCTGCTCTAAACTAAAAAAAAATCCCAAATGCTGCAGCCTTCTTCACAGGGGAGTTGCTCCACCCCCTTGATCATTTTGGTCTCCCTTTGGACACAGGTGCAATCCCTGGCAAGCTCCAGGTGTGGCTGAGAGAGACGCCTGTTGCCGATACTCAACTGGATGGACAAATGGCCAGTATAAGGCAGTTTCCTATGCTCCTCCTTAAGGCAGCCCTTTATTCAGAATAATGGCCAGAATCTTGCTTTGGCAGCAGATCCCAGATTCAATCCCAAATAGCATCTCCAGGCAGGGCTGGGAGAAGCTGCTTGCCTGAAACCTCTAAGATCTGCTGCCAGTCAGCACTGGACAAGGAAAACAAAGGTGTCTCAAAGGTGCCTTACTGCAGATAGACCCAATGTGTTTCAGGACAGTTACCTTTCTTGGGAGCTCAGTTCCTTACTGCTTTGAGAACTTGATCAAGGTTTTTAGCTGGGGCAATCAGAATAAGGTCCACTATTTGACTGCTGATTCAGGACCCTAAACTGTGTTTTATATAACCGGCTTTTTAATTTGTTCTGTGTATATCGCAACGTCTTTTGTTGCTATGGCCGACAGCTGATGCAAATAAAGTTCCATTCATTCATTCATTCATTCATTCATTCATTCATTCATTTGAGAACTTGATCAAGAAACCTCTCTTAAAGAAACTTGCATTGCAAAAGACCTTTTTAAAAAAAACTGTGGACTTTGCAGAAAACTACAGCTAGCAGCTGGATGCTTGCAGGACTTAGGAAGTGAAGTAGTGACAGGCTGTAGCTCAGTGGTAGAGCACATGGTCATAGCCGGGGAGGGCAGGAGGGCAGCTGCCCCCCTAGATCCACAAAAATTATTGAAAAGCATTGAAAATGCTCAATTAACTGAGATTCTCTTCTCCCAGCAGTTGCCTTCCCCTCTGGTATTTTTGTCTGTGATTTCCCCACAGAAAGCTCAACCATTTTGGTGGGCGATCCCCTAAAAAAAACCTCATGCAGTCCAAGGTTGGAGGATCTATGATCCTCCAGATATTTATGGACTCCAACCCATTGACAACTGGCGATGCTGGCCGAGTTGATATCTTCTGGCTTCTTAAATAACAATTTTGATGTTGTTGTTTAGTTGTTTAGTCGTGTCCGATCTTCGTGGCCCCATGGACCAGAGCACGCCAGGCCCTCCTGTCTTCCACTGCCTCCCGCAGTTTGGTCAAACTCATGCTGGTAGCTTCGAGAACATTGTCTAACCATCTCGTCCTCTGTTGTCCCCTTCTCCTTGTGCCCTCCATCTTTCCCAACATCAGGGTCTTTTCCAGGGAGTCTTCTCTTCTAATGAGGTGGCCAAAGTATTGGAGCCTCAGCTTCAGGATCTGTCCTTCCAGTGAGCACTCAGGGCTGATTTCCTTAAGAATTGATAGGTTTGATCTTCTTGCAGTCCATGGGACTCTCAAGAGTCTCCTCCAGCACCATAATTCAAAAGCATCAATTCTTCGGCGATCGGCCTTCTTTATGGTCCAGCTCTCACTTCCATACATCACTACTGGGAAAACCATAGCTTTCACTATACGAACGCTTGTTGGCAAGGTGATGTCTCTGCTTTTTAAGATGCTGTCTAGGTTTGTAAATAACAATAGGCATTGCATATCTGGCTTTCAAGCACGAGGACTAGGAACTTGACATTTTCTTTTTAAAAGCAAGGATGAGGAAGCTGTGGCCTTTCAGGTATAGTTGGATTCCGACTCTCATCCCCCCTGATGATTGGCCATGTTTGCTGAGGCTGATGGGAGTTGGAATCCTCTGGCTTCTGAAATAAAAATAGCCATTGTGTACCTACTTTCAAGCTTAAGGACTAGAAACCTGACCATTTTCTTTTTAAAAGCAGGGGTGGGGAAGTTGTGGTCTTCCCGATACTTGCTGGACATCAACTCCCATCATCCCTGACCATTGAACATTATGGCAGAGGCTCATGGGAGTTGGAGTCCAACACCATTTTAAAGGCCATGGGTCTCCACTGTGTCACAGCAGTCATTCAAATCTGCCATCGGCGGTAGAGCTGGAACAATCTGGCCCTCAAATATTTGTGCTAAGATGATGCTAGTTTTGCAAAAAATCTCTCCACCCCACCTTCCACAACACACACACACACACACACACTGCTACACATGTCAGCTCTAACGATGCATTTCTGAGATTTCCCCCTGGAGCTGCCAGGAGAGATGTCTGCCCATGACACTAACAGAAACCAAAAATAAGCATCTGTGTGCCCAAAAGGTATCTGTGTTCTTCCTGGATAGGAGTGGGGATGATGTGTGTTGAAAGAAAAGGAAGAGATATACACACAGGGAGGTAGGAAATTGTGTGTGTGCTGTGTGGCACCTTGAAGACAAATACATTTATTGTGGCATACGAGGACTTGGAAGTTTCCTGTTGCTAACCACCAAAGAAATGTACAGTGGTACCTTGGGTTACATACGCTTCAGGTTACAAACTCCGCTAACCCAGAAATAGTGCTTCAGGTTAAGAACTTTGCTTCAGGATAAGAACAGAAATCGGGCTCCAGCAACGTGGCAGCAGCAGGAGGCCCCATTAGCTAAAGTGGTGCTTCAGGTTAAGAACAGTTTCAGGTTAAGAACGGACCTCCGGAATGAAATAAGTACTTAACCTGAGGTACCACTGTATTTTTATAGGATGATTCAGAAAGATTCAGCCCAAGACAAGAGACAGACAGAGAAGTTGGAGAGGGGAGTGAAACTGGCAAGGAGAGGGAAAGTATTCATTGCATTTATGGTTTTTCCACCATGCTGTTTTAAGCTCACAACAACCCTGTGAGGTAGGTTGGGCCGAGAGGCAGCGACTGGCTTCAGGTCACTCAGTGAGCTTTCTGGCTGTGTGGGGATTTGAACCCTTAGTCCAAAACTCTACCAGCTGCACCACACTGTCTTTTTTTGACAAGGGGCCTATGCTGTTCTACTACGGTGGGGGGGGGTAACCAATGCTGTGCCTTCCAGATGTTGTCAGGCTCCAAGTCCTACTGGCCCTGGCAGCTGGGAACCAGGCAAAGCTGGAGACTTCAGGCAAGACCTGGAGGTCTGGCAATCCTTGTGCTGTCGCAGCAGCCGTGCAAGATAACAGTGTGAGGCCCACCTAGCCAATTTCAGCTGCCCTTTCTTTCCCCTGACAATGAAAAATTCATGAGCCTCCTCTGAGCTTTAGCTTCTCTCTCTCTTTCTCTCTCTCTCCCCCCTCTTTTTTTAATGGCTTGCATATTTGAGAGCTTGCATGCAATTTGAAAGGGAATGATGCAAGCACTTCAAATTTGGAAATGTCTGTACGGTGGTACCTCTGGTTAAGTACTTAATTCGGTCCGGAGGTCTGTTCTTAATCTGAAACTGTTCTTAACCTGAAGCACCACTTTAACTAATGGGGCCTCCTGCTGCCGCCGCGCCGCCAGAGCACGATTTCTGTTCTCATCCTGAAGCAAAGTTCTTAACCTGAAGCACTATTTCTGGGTTAGCAGAGTCTGTAACCTGAAGCATATGTAACCTGAAGCGTATGTAACCTGAGGTACCACTGTATTGTGGGAGGGTCATTGGTTTGGTTTTACTCCCCAGGAAATTCAGCCACTAAATTTATGCACAAAAACATTCACGGGACAGGTGAATGTCTTCACAGGGCAGGTGAATGTCACTGGCCACTGGCTTCTTCCTCTCTTTTAAGTGGTTGCAAGGTCCGAGGTCATAATGCTTCCTTTAGTTACAGTCTTAGATGCACAGCTTTAAGCCAGGACATGGCCAAAGAGGGGGGGAACTCCTGATATGGATTTACGCCTTACTCCTCACACCGGTGCATGTTTGGTTCTATTTTTGAACCCACAGTGTCAGCGTCTTTGGAAGGAAAGGCGGGATGGGAATGTAATCAATCTGATCAATCATTCAATCAATATTTAGAGAGGAGGAATCCACAGAGTAAGCGTCTGTTCTTCTTTACCACTGGAAATTTAAAAACAAAAAAATAAAGATTGAGGTGTGGTTTTAGCACCAGTCAATATTAAATTTATAAATCTGCCCATCAATAAATATTCCCTGGGTGATTTACATGAAAAACTAAAATTGCAAAGTATCATTGTTAAAATAAACATCAACAACATAGTTTTTGGTTTTTTAAAAGTTTTTTTTAAGCACAGACTGCATAAACAGCCTGGAACTGAAATATAATTAGGAAACCCGGGTGAATTAAAAGGTCCTTGCCTGGTGATGAAAATACCATAGTCCTTAGTCTCAATGTTGCCCTTGTATAACTGAGGAGGCGAAGGACGAAACTAGAATTAGTTGCCTCTAGCTCCCCCTACTGTTGGTCTCCCTTCCTTCTACCCTACCAAACCCAATGGGCACCAGCCGCCTTGGAGCCCACGTGGTTCCAAATTCTACTCCAATGATTCCGAACTGATGTGAGACAATTTGGTGGAGTGGTTAGACTTTTGGACTAGGACCTGGGAGACCCGTGTTTAAATCCTCACTGGCTGACCCTGGGGGCTGTCACTGCCTCTCAGCATGCGGTCATTGGACTAGGGGGACTAGATTAGTTGCCTAAATGTTTCCCTGTCATCTCCTTCCCAAAGCCTGGGAAGCTTCTGCCCTGCTTAGGAAGGGAGGTGCAATGCTCTGACGGTTCCCAGAGCCCTCCTACCATCTTCCCAAAGCCCACCTAGCTTTAGGATGGAGACCGCAGGGTCCAGCATCCTCTCAGAGGCCTGCTGTGTCCTTCCCAAAGCCCGGGAAGCTTCTGCTCGGCTTAGGGAGGAAGGCATGATGCTCACGGGCGCAACATCACACACACAACCCAATCGCGCTTACAAGCTGGTGCCTCTAGCCCTAACTGTTCCCCTATGAAAAGTTTCAGAGCACACCACTGCAGCCTAACCTGCCCCACAGGGCTGTTGAGGGGATTAAATGAGGAGTGGGAAACCCATATACGCCACTTTGAGCTTCTTGGAGAAAAAGGCGGGATATAAATGCAATAAATCAAATCAACCACAGCAAAAGCATAGCTTGGAGGCCCTGCATTTTTCCTGAATGATGGTTACCCACCTCCACCATATTAAATCTCGCAAGCGATGGGGAAGGTGGCATTTAGTAAACAGGACTTTGTCCCGTATGATTCACACGGGTTTTGGATCCTTGCCTCTCCTCTCCTTGCCAGCTCCTTCTGCGCTAAAACTTCCATCACCACCTTGGCGTCCGTTTCCAAGCGCCTGGATGGTGTTGTTTTGGAGGGCTACCCGTAAACACATTGTGTGGCGAAAACAAGGAGCTGGATCCAAATGCTAACAGCCAGTAATTAATTTTCCTTTCCTTTCCTGGAGAGAGGGAAGCCAAGAGCTGTGGCGTCTTGCCCACCTCTCTGCAATTCACATCCAGGTGGGGCGTCACTCAAACGGGGAACCAGCAAACAAAGTTACCCAGAAAGGGGCAATGACCTGTGTGATAGAGAAGGTGGATCATGCAGAAGCTCAATCTTTTCGTGTGGCAGCACCAACACTTTAGGGACGCAGGTGGCGCTGTGGGTTAAACCACAGAGCCTAGGACTTGCCGATCAGAAGGTCGGCGGTTCGAATCCCCGCGACGGGGTGAGCTCCCGTTGCTCGGTCCCTGCTCCTGCCAACCTAGCAGTTCAAAAGCACGTCAAAGTGCAAGTAGATAAATAGGTACCACTTTGGCGGGAAGGTAAACGGCGTTTCCGTGCGCTGCTCTGGTTCGCCAGAAGCGGCTCAGTCATGCTGGCCACATGACCCAGAAGCTGTACGCCGGCTCCCTCAGCCAGTAAAGCAAGATGAGCGCCGCAACCCCAGAGTCAGCCACAACTGGACCTAATGGTCAGGGGTCCCTTTACCTTTACCTTTTACTGACACTTTGGAACTCCCTGCCTATTGATATCACACAGGATCCTTCACTGTCCTTTTGTCAGTGCCTGCTGAGAACATTTCTGTTTAGGCAAGCCTGTCCAAATGGTTGGTGCGAGTTTTAATTTGTTTTTAGTCTGTTGTTATTTTAAATCTTTCATAAGCCTTAAATGATTGTTGTTAATTTTTCTTTGTGGGTGTTTTATTGTGTTAGCTTTTCCACAAACCACTTTGAGGGTCTTTCCCCCCAAACAACTGGTGTATAAATTTTATGAAATATATATATGACACAAGTCTTCCTGCGTCAGCTGTGGAATCACAGAGTGGGATCTCAGATATCATCTAGTTTAACTCCCTGCTAAATAAAGGATCTGCAGTGCAGGATGCAACCACACCAAAATATTTAAGCCCATGAGCTGATTGGCAAACTGGATAAACTGTTGTGGGCCACCAACACAGACATTTATCCCACTCCATGCCCCCTGCCAGCAATTCAGCAGCAACAAAAAATGTTCTTGCTTTTTCAATGTTTAACTTTTTTAAAAAAACATCTTCCTGGAGATATGCAGGAGGGGAGGCAAGAGGCTTCCCTTCAGGAAGATACATTCCCCAAAATGAACAATTAAGCTTGAAAAAGGCCTTCTACAGTATTTGTCCTATTAAAGGGCTTTCCCCCCAGCCTAAATGTGGCAAGGGGGTTATGTTTATAGAGGGAACAACAGAGGCAGGTGGGAAAGGGTCATTGTTCTGCTCCCCAGCTGCAACCTCCTGTTGTGCTCGCCCCCCAACTGGAGACTTAGGGGAGCAAGAATCCCCACCCCACCCCACACATCGCCAGCCCTTAGAATCCAGGGAGAGCCTCTCCAAGCAGTGCTGGATTATACCCCAAGAGAAAGGCTAAAAAGAGAGAGGGTTTTATGACAGGAAGGAAGGAAGGAAGGAAGGAAGGAAGGAAGGAAGGAAAAGAAAGGAAAGGATTTGATATTTCAAAAAGAACATTGGTGGAGTGGTGGAATCAGGACTTTCTTAGACTTCCTTGCCCTCCACACTCATCCCCCTGTTTCTGGTCTCTTTTCGTTACTCATCCCCACCTGAATTGGCACGGTGTGACTGTCCTATTAATGCAAATCAAAATAATGCAATGGAATCAGATCCTGCATGTGTGGCAATAAATCCATGTTTCATTATTCTGAATTATGAGTTCTGGATTTGATTTCTATATATTATATTATATTATATTATATTATATTATATTATATTATATTATAAGAAGAAGAAGAGTTTGGATTTGATATCCCGCTTTATCACTACCCGAAGGAGTCTCAAAGCGGCTAACATTCTCCTTTCCCTTCCTCCCGCACAACAAAGTCTGTGAGGTGAGTGAGGCTAAGAGACTTCAGAGAAGTGTGACTGGCCCACGGTCACCCAGCAGCTGCAGGTGGAGGAGCGGGGAAGCGAACCCGGTTCACCAGATTACAAGTCTACCACTCTCAACCACTACACCACACTATTTTAATACATAAAACGAGTGTGTACTTTGTTATTTTCCAGTTGTTTTTATTCAGAATTACATGTGGAGGCCTTAGGGCCTCTAAAGACCTTAATCTGTCTCTGTCTCCAGGGGCCCTCAAAGTGGGTTCCTTGAGTCCAGGTACCAGTGGATGAGCCCCAAGTATAATCACAAGAACATAAAAAGGGCCTGCTGGATCAGGCCAGCAGCCCCTGTAGTCCAGCATCCTCTTCTCACAGTGGCCAACCAGATGCCCATTATGGGAAAACCTGCAAACAGGATTCGAACCCAAGACCGTGGTATTCAGAAACATTGCTACCTCCAACGGAGGAGGCAGAGCATAACTGTTATGGCTAGTAGCTTCTCCTCCATGAATTTGTTTATTCCTCTTTTGAAGTCAATGTCTGGAGAGCACCATGTTATACTGGGTGGGGTTGATGGGAGTTGTAGTACAGCAATGTCCGGAGGGCACCAGGTTGAGCTGACTTGGGGTTGGGGAGGGCGCCAAGTTGGCAAAGCCCACCCCAGCAAAACTCGGCAGCACCCGGCTAGCAGCATTGCCATTCCAGAAGTGTCGAGTGAACTAGTTAGGACTGTTAGAAATTGATGGAGCCATCCGTTATGTTCCCGGCGGCATCTATCTCCAAGACGCCAGCCCATTAAAATGTTCGGCTCTCCGCGGCAATCAGGAGCCAGAACAGAAGGTCAACTCTGCTTGAAAACAACCTCTGGTGCACGCTTTTTAATCTTGCAGATCGGAGGAGGAGAGGGAGGGGGAGAGGGGGTGAATCAAGTGCTTTTAAATGAGACCGCTCCTCCCTGTGGGGGTGCTGCCAGAGTGAGGAAGGAGGGTGCTGAATGATAGCTAGAGTCGGCCCAGGTTGAAGCCGGCCCAACCTGCCTCCGAGAGCAAAGGCCAAGGGCTGTAGGGCTTTGGAGATTAAATACGATGTACCCCAAGTTCCTCTGTTTATCGGGGGCGATCCTTATAATGTCTGGTCCTTGTCCCGGATAAATCAACAAACAGGGTCTTGTAGTGCCTTAAAGATGAACACATCTACAGTGGTACCTCGGGTTATATACGCTTCAGGTTACATACGCTTCAGGTTACAGACTCTGCTAACCCAGAAATAGTACCTCAGGTTAAGAACTTTGCTTCAGGATGAGAACAGAAATCGTGCTCCGGCAGCACGGCAGCAGCGGGAGGCCCCATTAGCTAAAGTGGTACCTCAGGTTAAGAACAGTTTCAGGTTAAGAACGGACCTCCGGAACGAATTAAGTACTTAACCTGAGGTACCACTGTATTATGATGCTAGATAACTACAGTGGTACCTCTGGTTGCGAACGGGATCCGATACGGAGGCCCGTTCGCAACCCGAAAAGAGCGCAACCTGAAGCGCCGTATCTGCGCAGGTGCGCGGGGCGATTTGGTGCTTGTGCGTTATTTAGCGCTTCTGCACATGCGCGAGCAGCGAAACCCGGAAGTAACCCTTTCTGGTACTTCCAGGTCTCCACGGGATGCAACCTGAAAAGACGTAACCTGAAGCATCCGTAACATGAGGTATAACTGTACATTTATCTAGTTGAGGGTAGAACTCGGTGACATGCGACGAAGCTGAATGTTGGAAGATTCAGGGTAGATGAAAGAAAGTTTCACATGGTTAAACTATGGAACTCCCTCCCGCAGGAAGCAGCGATGGCCACCAAACTGGCTTTATAAAAGGACTGGACAAATACATGGAGGGAAGGCTATCAATGGTTGCTGTTCCACCTTCATGGTCAGAGGCAGTAATGCTTCTGAATACCAATTGCTGGAAACCACAGGAGCGAAGAGGGCTGCTCTTGTGCCCGGATCCTGCTTGTGGGTTTTCCATCATGGACATCTGGTTGGTCACTGTGGGAACAGGATGCTGGACCAGTTTGGCCACTGGCCTGATCCATCAGGCTGCTCTGGTCTCCCAGGTCCTAGTCCAACACTCTAACCACTATACCACACTACCTTTTGTTTTAGTAGTGGACGCTTGGGTTGCGAATGTGATCCATGCGGGAAGCATGTTCGCAACCCGCAGCGTCCGCAACCTGCAGCATCCGCAACCTGCAGCACTGTGTCTGCGCATGCGCAGGTCACGATTCGGCGCTTCTGCGCAAAGTGTGATTTAGCGCTTTTGCACATGCGCAAGCGGCAAAACCTGGAAGTAAACCGTTCCAGTACTTCCGGGTTTGGCGCTGTGCACAACCCGAAATCGCACAACCCGAAGCATCTGTAACCCGAGGTATGACTGTATTTGCACGGTTGCTGTCCTGGGCTCATTTGGAAGGGCAGGATATAAACTGGAAAAAAATTCAATCATTAATAAACATAAAAGCCAGGGGAAAGGCACAGTGTGGCAGAGGAGGGGTAGGAAGAGGGGTGTGATAGGGGCAGATAGGGAGTGGGGGCAGGGAGCACATTTGGCCCCTCCAGGCCTGAGGTTCCTCACTACAGGCTACACTAATCTGGCAAAGTCTGCCCATTCAGGGCTTGCTTATATATTTGCACATTGTTGTCGTCGTCGTTTCGTTATATCCTTATGTCCCACCTTCCTTCCAAGGAACTCAAAGTGGGGCACTAGTTTTCCCCACCTTCATCTTCACAACAACTCTGCAAAGTAGGTTTAGGCTGAGGGACCATGACTACCCCAGTGAGCTGTATGCTCGAGAGGGGATTTGAACCTGGGTAGCTCAGTTGGTTAGAGTGTGGTGCTGATAATGCCAAGGTTGCAGGTTCAATCCCCATATGGGACATCTGCATATTCCTGCATTGCAGGGGGTTGGACTAGATGATCATTGGGGATCTTTCCAACTCTACAATTCTATGATACTATGAACCCTGGTCTCATGTCCTAGTCCAGCATTCTGACCCCTATGCCACGCTGGCTTTCAACAGATCTCACAAAATCACCAGCTGAGCCTTGTCAAAATTGTGGCTTAACATACAGAATAAGAGAACAAGATGAACATATGTTTAAAGAAGATCAGAAAATGTTTATTGAATATGTGGGAAATAATTACGGTACGTACAGCTGAAAACACAGGCAGCATTAAGATCAATTCAACAGCGTAAATAAGTTTTGATGGATGTAATAATGGAAAACTGATTGGTATAGTTTTTGTAAAATATGCAGGGATATAAGATATGTAAAATGAACCATGGAAAGAGAAGGGAGTATGTAAAAAAATATATTGAGTATGTAAAATATCTTGAGTATGTAAAATTATCTTGAGTATGTAAAACAGAAAATTTAATAAAAATCATATTTAAAAACAAACAAGGTGCGGCTTCAGCAGGGGAGGGGTAGCTTTTTCAGCCAGAGGGCCGAATTCCTTCCTGAGTAACCTTCTCGGGGCCACATCATCCCAGTGGTGGGTGTGGCAAAATGGGGTGTGGCCAGACACACCTCACTCTCCATCTTCCATTCAGGTATTGTCACAGTTCAAGGACATGTTCCTGGTTAAATCACGAGTGAGAGGCATGGCCCAGGAGCTATGCCAGGGGCCTGATAGAGCAGCCTAAGGGGCCACATCTAGCCCCTAGGCCTGAGGTGCCCCCCCCCGACCTGGAGCCAGAGATTGACCCTAGAACTTCCTACCATCCAGAGGCCCCGAACAGAATATTTCTCCCAGATTATTTGCAAGAGACCAAAGAGGGAAATGGTTGAGGAGAGATAAGGAGACCCGGCTGTCTGCAGAATGAGTGAGAAAGAGATCGGATGGGAAGGAAGGAGACTGAGGCAGCGGGAAATGAAAACGCAGCCAGCTATCTTTGCAGCAGACGCGTCTCTGTCCTCTCGTGTTCCCGGAGGAGGCTGGTTTTGTAAAGCCGAGAGGAATCCCATTTCCATCGCGCGTCTCATCGCAGAGCAAAGGAGACAATCGCCTCTCTGCCTCTCGGTTTGCTGGTGCCTCACAAAAAGCCTCTTCAGCAGAAGCTGGTAAAGTGAGGATTCCCCAGCGACAGGGAGGAGCAGCGGCATGACCTTGAAATGCCATTTTAAGTCGAATTTTATTTTTCTAATAAGAGGAGTGTGAAAATGCGTAAGGAGATAGAAAGGGGAGTCCTTCTGCAGCAGACAAAGGCTACATTTGCACAGCATGTGAACCCTTAAAAGTTGGCTTTATTAAAACCTGACTGAGCATAAGCTCAGCCTTCCTACTGCACACTTTCCACAGGATGTTTCGCCTGAACAAACCATTGTTACTGAGGCAACAATAAACCGTGGTTTAAATAAATGGAGCAAGATGGAGAATACATCTATTTGGACAAAAGAAATCACATGGGGAAGAGGAAACCAAACAGTGGAAATAAAGAAAACAAAACCATCATGGGCGGCCTTTGGAAAACTCAGCTTTACAATGAAAAATGAAAATATTTCTTTAGACTTGAAAGCTAAAGTATTCAGTATATGCATATTACCTTTAGTGGAGAACTGGAGACACACCAACAGCTTAAGAATAACACAACATGCCATGGAACATGTGATGTTAGGAATAGCGTTAAAAGATAGAAAAACTAAAAATTGGATACGACAAAGATCAAAAGTCAGGGATGTAGTGGAAAAGGCTGAGAAGTTTGAGTAGCCATATGAGATGTCTAATTTGACCGCAATGAAGCACACCTTAGGTACATCCATTTGGATTAGTGAGATGCAGTCCTACATGATGGGGCTGCCTTTGAAAAATGGTCAGAAACTTCGACTGGCTCAGAGAGCAGCAGCCAGATTGGATAGATGGATGGATGGATATAGGTAAATACTTATCCAAAGTTATGCAAAAGTTCATACAAAGTATACAAAGTATATTTTTTATCATACACCCAAAAAAAGAAATGTTTCTAAAATCTTACCTAAAAAGGAATGGAAGAGAAGAGAAGGAAAAGGGAAAAAGAGGAAAGGAAGGAAAGAAATGAAAAGAGAGAGGAGGGGAAGAAAAGAAAAAAATACTTCTGTTTCTCTTTCCTGCAGCTAAATGTAGCATTCACTCATTAAAATCCAGCTATTCAATAAGCCAATATTTTTTTCCAATCTCCAAATCCTGATATTACAAGTTCATATTCTCTTTCAAGTCCGTAAGAAGATGCCAATCCTTGATAAATGTCAGTAATGATTTTTCTCTAATTAAGCATGTTAACTTGGCCATCTTAGCTGAGTCTGATAATTTTATCAACCATTCCTTCTTGGCAGGTAGGACTGTATCTTTCCATCTTTGTGCATATCTCACCACTGTAATCATATAGGAATAATATTCCATAGTCCTTTTCCAGTTGTGCATCCATTAACCCTAAAAGAAAGAGTTTGGGCTTCAGTTGAATAACTGCAGCCGGATTATTGACCAGGGCCGGTTATAAGGAGCAGACAACAGCTCCTCTGGCTACTGGTCTGTTTCCAGGCACAATTCCAAGTGCTGGTTATGACTGATAAAGCCCTACATGGTTTAGGTCCAAGCTAACTGAAGATATTGTTGTGAATTGGGGGCGGGCAGCCTCCCCATAATCCTTCCATTCAGTGAAGGGTCAGAGTTTGAGCAAACACATGGATTCCTGGACTTAACAAAGGCTGGGAATAGCACCAGCTAATTCCCTCAGGAGGCCAGCCTGGGGATGGTGGGTCCTTGAAGAAACAATGGAGCCGATGGCCATCCCATTGGTCCCTCAGTGGAAGTCATCAACCAGGCACAAGAGGGAGGTTGCCAGGGTAATGGGGGACAGTGTGATGTCACTGCAGGAAAAGAGGGTGTCCTTTTCCACAGAGGGTTTTTTTGGCAAGGCATTCTGGGAACAAGGAGGAGGAAGTTGGCACAAATCCATGCAGCGCTGGCTGGAGGAGGCTCACTGAAGGTTTCAGGTGTAAATATGCGGGAGTACTAGGAAATAATTCATAATGAACTGGGAACAAATGTTTAAAAGCACCCCCCCCTCAAAAAAAAAAAAAACAACCAACAACACCAGAGTCCTTTTTGTTGGGGATAATTCAGACGAAAATTCCCAAGTGTCAAAAAAGGTTATTTATGTATGCCACTACTGTGGCCCGTGTTTCGTTAGCCCAAAAATGGAAGACGAGCGAGGTCCCAACCAAAGAAGAATGGCAACTTGAACTGATGGAATATGTCAAAACAAAAAAAATTTTTCCTTCCAGTAGCACCTTAAAGACCAACTAAGTTAGTTCTTGGTATGAGCTTTCGTGTGCATGCACACTTCTTCAGATACACTGAAACAGAAGTTGCCAGATCCTTCTATATAGTGAGAAGGTGGGGAGGGGTATTACTCAGAAGGGTAGTGGGAATGGGTGATTGGCAGATAGCTGTGATGAGCCTGTTGACGACTCTTAACGACTGCAATAGGTCTTACAGGAAAAAGCAAGGGGTGAGAAGGTTCCTGTAAGACCTATTGCAGTCGTTAAGAGTCGTCAACAGGCTCATCACAGCTATCTGCCAATCACCCATTCCCACCACCCTTCTGAGTAATACCCCTCCCCACCTTCTCACTATATAGAAGGATCTGGCAACTTCTGTTTCAGTGTATCTGAAGAAGTGTGCATGCACACGAAAGCTCATACCAAGAACTAACTTAGTTGGTCTTTAAGGTGCTACTGGAAGGGAAAAAAAAATTTGTTTTGACTATGGCAGACCAACACAGCTACCTATCTGTGATGGAATATGCACAGCTTGCGGACCTAACGTATAGAATAAGAGAACAAGAAGAACAAACGTTTAAAGAAGATTGGAACATGTTTATTGAATATATGGGGGTGGGGTTGTGTATATTTGAAAACATTGACAGCATTAAGATAAATTCAGTGTAAATAAGTTCTGGTGGATGTAATAGTGGAATACTGAATGGTTTAGTTTATGTAAAATATGCAGGGATTTGTGTTATGCAAAACAAACCATGGAAAGAGAAGAAGGGAAATCATTGATATTTTAAGGTTGTTTAAATGAATACTCTAAATTGTAAAATGGAAAATTTAATGGGGGGGGGGAACGGAGCTGGGACAGAGCAACAGGAGCTCACCCCTCGCTGACCTTCTGATCGGCATGCTCAAGAGGCTCAGGGGTTTAGACCACAGCTCCACCCGTGTCCCATGCAGATAGAAAGACAGACAGAGATAGTTTTAATTCTATCAATGTTTTATTGTTTTTTTAATTATAATTCTCTTTCCCCCCCCCCCCCAATGTTTTAGCTGTTCTAATGTTTATCTGTAAGCTGCTTTGAGTCTCTGTCAGGGGAAAAGACAGAGTATAAATATAGAAGAGGAGGAGGAGGAGAAAGAGAAAAAAAAAGAACAAGAAGAGACAACTCAGGCCAATGGAATAAAGCAGTGTTAGTATGGAGACCCTACAATTTTGAAAGACCAAGAGGATGACCAGGGTTGGCCCAGGATGTTTTGCCACTTGAGCCAAAACAGAAGAAGAGGAGGAGGAGGAGGAGGGCAACAAGCTCAGAAGACAGTGAGCAGTACACTCCTCGGGGCAAGGATCTGTCGCTCTTCCCAGCTGTCCCTCAGCCTGCCGCCTGAGGCAACAGCCTCACCTCATGGGTAGGCCCAGCCCTGGAGAGCACCACCCATATATTGCATGGACATGCTAAGCAGAGAACAATGGAGAGAACTTGAAGAGATGTATATCCAAAGATGGATGCAAGTCAGATGCTGCAAAAGAAGGAGATACAGATTACCAAATCCATGGGCAGCAGAGCAGGGGGAGCTGTTGCTAACTCAAAATCTGCTGCCGCCTGGCACATGGATTGGATTGATATTGGCACAATTTGTGTATATATAATCGCCTAAAAATCACATTGTCTCAGAATGTGAGACCCAAGTTTATTCATATTGACTCCAGGTGTGTCCAGTTCTGGCTGTGCTTGCCCAATTTGTTTTGTGAGGCTGTTCCGTTTTCCTTTGAGACCCCCGCTCTTCCTCTGCCGTCTCCCCATCTCCCGCCATTCCAGGCTCTTTCATCCTGTTCGGCGCTGATGGATCACCGAGTTGCCTTCATCTCCGCAGCCCTTTGGAGTCCCAAGGAGACCCGCCAACACAGCGATGGTCCCTCTGCGCTTGTGACACATCAAAGGAACTCCAGTTCAAAGGCTGCTGCACAAACACAGATCCGTTTTTCCCCCCTTTAACAAAATCACTTACCGTTCGCTTAAATGATTTCGGGGAAAGGGGAGAGTGTTCAATTGCCTTTTAAACCATCTGCTGTGCAGCAGCGACCAAAGGAGGAACTGGAAAAGGAAGTGGGGGTGAATTCTATTTCATTTTTTTCCACGCAGGCATTAATTAGGAAATGAAGGTACAAGAAGCTAATAGCCTTTTAAATGGAGAAAGAAATTCTCCTGGGGCTACCGTTTGTTCATTAGTTCATTACATTTCATTTCCTTTCATTTCTATGCTGCCTTTCCTTCAAGGAACTTGGTGTGGTGCACCCCATTTTATCCTCAAAACAACCCTGTGAGGTTGGTTAGCTGGGGGTGGTCCCACAATCTTTCTTTTTCCTTAACTGCCGCTTGGAAGCAGCCACTCCAGCAAGCTGCCTCAGTGGAAGAGATTGGAACACCAGTTCATTCAGTCTCCTCCATTGGGCTCTTCCTGTCCCTGAACTGGTGCCCCAACAGCTGGTCATTATGAGGACTGCTATTTAAGAACTGCTGCCTGAGTTTGCTTTTCTTTTCCTCTGCCCTCCCCATCCCTTTTTCCTTTTATGCTGTGCCTTTTAGACTGGTTGCAAAGTACCTGCTTTATCTTCTTCCTCCGTTTGAGCCTGCCAGTCCAAGCCCAATTGTAACGGTGTTGTGGGGCTCACTGCATGTCCAGGATCTAACACTACCAGAGCTACAATTTGCAGAATGGCTTGCCAATCAGAAGGTCGGCGGTTCAAATCCCCGTGACGGAGTGAGCTCCCGTTGCTCGGTCCCTGCTCCTGCCCACCTAGCAGTTCAAAAGCACGTCAAAGTGCAAGTAGATAAATAGGTACTGCTCCGGCAGGAAGGTAAACGCCGTTTCCGTGCGCTGCTCTGCTTCTCCAGAAGCAGCTTAGTCTTGCTGGGCACATGACCTGGAAAAACTGTCTGCGGACAAATGCCGGCTCCTTCAGCCTATAGAGCAAGATGAGCACGCAACCCCAGAGTTGTCCACGACTGAACCTAATGGCCAGGGGTACCTTTACCTTTACCGAGTGGGAAAGTGGTCACCTGACAATTCTCAGCACCCTTAAGAAACTACACTTCCCAGGATGCTTTGGGGGGAAGCAATGGTTGTTTAAAGTGGTATGGTACTTTTTTTAAAATGCATAGTGCGGATGGGGCCTTAATCATTCTCAGAGCAGATCTACTGAAATTAATGGATGCAAGTAACAGGTACATTAATTTCTATCAGTCTGAAACTTAGTTTGACACAATCCTAGGCTTCTAAGTGGCCAACAAAGTATAAAAACCAGTTATGCATGCATTGAAATATAAGCATCCATAATTAAAATCTAAAATAAAGCAATCCTATTAAAGCAACAACAGAATGGCTGGAGGACTGGAGCAACTCTCTTATGAGGAAAGGTTGCAGCATTTGGGACCTTTTTCATTTAGAGAAAAGGTGACTAAGAGGTGGCTTGATAGAAGTTTATAAAATTACTCATGGCATAGGGAAAGCTTATAGAGAAACAGTTTTCTCCCTATCTTATAACACTAGAATTCATGGGCATCCAATGAAACTGAGTGTTGGGAGATTCAGGACAGAACGTCCTTCTTCATGCAGTGCATAACTAAACCGTGGAACTCCCTGCCACTGGAGGTGATGATGGCCAACTTGGATGGCTTTAAAAAGAGGATGTGATAAATTCATGTAGAGCAAGGCTATCAAGGGCTACTAGCCATGATGGCTCTGCTCTGCCTCCATGGTCAGAGACAATAATGCTTCTGAATACCAGTTGCCAGAAACCTCAGGAGGGGAGAGAGCTCTTGTGCTCTGGTCCTGCTTGTGGTTTCCCACTGGGGCATTTGCTTTGGCCCCTGTGAGAACAGGATGCTGGACTCCATAGGCCAGTGGCCTGATCCAGCTGGCTCTTCTTATGCTCTTGTGTTCAACACAGCAATTAAAACCGGAGATTCGGGTCAGGTCGAGAGACTACACAGGGAACATTGTTTACATCTATGGTGCCCTCCGCAGACCAACAACAGCCACTTCTCTTAATTTTCAGGAAACAGAAAAGATCGACCAATTAGTGAGGGGACGAAAACAGCTTCCAGATCTGTGCTAGGCTTCTCTTCCATTCCTCCAGTTGACTGAATCGCTATATCATTCCCCTGACAGGTGAGCTGACCGTTCTTGGTCAGTGATTAAGACATCCGTCATCTGGCCCCGAAGGAGCTGTCAGTTCTCTGCCGTCTCTGAATATCTGCAAATCGGATGCCACGGGACACGTAGAAACGCCTTGCAGATATTTCCTGTAAATGGAGGTGGTAGCTTCAGGAAGAACCTCAGGAGCAGGAGCCATTCAGCCCCAAGGGCTGGATCCTGCCACGCAGAGGGGCTTACGTTTACCAGGGGCTGAGTCTTTAGCACAGCAGGCCTGTGGGATACCTTGACAATAGGAATTTGGAAGGGCCACCCCCACTTGTTTTAAGACATCTTCTGAAACTTGTATTGTTCAGACAGAGGTTTTTCGAACCTGAGAGCCTTTGTCCACCAGCATACCCACTGGGCGGCTTCCAACAGATATAAAAACATAATTGAACATTAAACATTAAAAAATATTCCCTATACAGGGCTGTCTTCTGATGTCTCATAAAGGTTGCATAGTTACTTATCTCCTTGGCTCAGGGATCACAAAACTCCATACCCTCCAACATTTTTCTGATGAAAATAGGGGCATCCTAAGGAAAAGTGAAGGGATGCGGGTGGCGCTGTGCGTTAAACCACAGAGCCTAGGACTTGCCGATCAGAAGGTCAGTGGTTCGTATCCCCACGATGGGGTGAGCTCCCGTTGCTCGGTCCCTGCTCCTGCCAACCTAGCAGTTCGAAAGCACACCAGAAACGGTGCTCTGGTTCGCCAGAAGCGGCTTAGTCATGCTGGCCACATGACTTTGTACGCCGGCTCCAACAAAGCGAGATGAGCGCCGCAATCCCAGAGTCAGCCATGACTGGACCTAATGGTCAGGGGTCCCTTTACCTTTAAGGAAACATGGGACATTCCAGGATCAGACCAGATACTGGGACTGTCCCTGGAAAATAGGGACACTTGGAGGGTCTGTACCAGTTTCTACTGATGTTTTTCCTTGTTTTTATTCCAGTGCTTTTGGGCTGTACATCACCTGGGGATATTTCATATGACCGCGTGTTAAATCACTAAAAAAATCTGTTTTCTTCTATGTCTCAGCCCGTCAAGGCATTTGAAGAAACTTCTCTTATCCAGGCTCCTTTCCTCCTAGGACTTGTTTTCCATCTTTCCTGCCCTCCCCTCAACCTGTCCAAATGTGTCTACATCCTTATTTAAATGTGACGCTCAGAATTGGACTCAGTCCTCCTGGTGGCTAGTGAAGAATAAAGAGGAGCAATGATATCCCAGGACTTGGAAACTATGGTTCTGTTAATGAGATTGTGTAAGCCTTTTTTGCTGCCTCATCACAATAATGGCTCGTGCTCAGATCGTAATTGATTGGGATCCCAAGTTCTTCCTCAAATGGCTCTTTCTACAAACACAAACAGGTGCATGTAGAGAGAGAGAGAAGCTAAGGGGGGCACATTTTAGGATATGGAGGGGATCCCTGGCCCCCACCCCACCCATCATCACCTCCTCAGTTTGGCCGTTGTCTAGAACCAGCTGCTGACAAGGACTAACAATCCCTCCTCAGCACTCTTTTGGTATTCAGGAAGCATTTATCTTATCTATTTCCAGCATTTCTAATAAATATTCAGGGCGACTTCCAAAAATGAAAGGAATAGAGTATCACTGCAATACAGCTTCTGGAGAAAAGATTAAGGGGAGTCCTGATAGCCATTCTCAAATATCCATCATGCATAACCGTCTGCTCCAGAGGGCAGCAGTGGAGGCAGCAGGTGGATATGGCAAGGAAGCCATTTTGAGAAGCTTCCGGAAGGTAAGAGCTGTTGGGAAGTGGGGTTTCTCCAGCAAAGGAGAGCCGACCATCTCCTGAGGCAGTCTGTTCCACTGTCAAACACCTCTTACCTTTATGAAGCTGTTCCTAATGTGGAGGCCAGATGGCTCCTGGTCACTGCTTTCAGAGAAATTCACACTATAATGCTGGCCAATTTTCAGGAGGGTTAAAAACTGCAAATTGCCACTGTGTAGGTGGTGGTGGTGGTTTGTTAGGCCAGAGCTCCACTCCAGAACATCAGATGTTCAGAGGATAAGTCTTGTTGGCCTCCGTTGCTTTTCTCTCTACATGTATTTGCTTGCCTTTGCAGAAACGAACTCTTGAAGTAGAACTTGGGACCCCAAAATTACAATCAATTTCCATGTTCTGTTCAGACTTTTTATTCTGCCTGCATCTCTCTCTCTGCTTCCCTTCCGCCTTTGTGTCTGCTCCACTGCTGCTTCCCTCACAGGTTGAGGCAGCTGAGACACTCCATAATCCCCATTTCTTTTTATATAAAAAAAATAGGGCACACCTATGTAAAAAAGGTAAAAGGCAAAAGACCCCTGGATGGTTAAGTTCAGTCAAAGGTGACTATGAGGTTGTGGTGCTCATCTCACTTTCACGCCGAGGGAGCCAGCATTTGTCCACAGACAGCTTTCCAGAACACCATGGTGGAAACCAGAGCACATGGAAACATTGTTTACCTTCCCGCCGCAGTGGTACCTATTTATCTACTTGCACTGGTGTGTTTTCGAACTGCTAGGTTGACAGGAGCTGGGAAAGAGCAATGGGAGCTCACCCCATTGCAGGGATTCAAACCACCGACCTTCTGATTGGCAAGCCCAAGAGGCTCAGTGGTTTAAACCACAGTGCTACCCGCATCCCCCCTCCAAAAAAATAGGGCACACCTATGTATCACTCCCCAGATACACACCAGCACACATGACCCACACCAACATTCCCTAATGATAGGGTAAGCTCAAGCCTTCAAACAGAAAAATTCTACAGGAGTCTTGGAGAGCTCTGTAAATGAGATAGTAATACAGATTCCTCTTTCACGGAGGAGAAAACTTTGCAAAGTTATGAGACAGGTTCGGCATCACACACACACACACACACACGGCTTGTGCCTAATCACTCGCCACAGCACTCCCTTCCTCCTCGCAAGGAATCCATCCATCTTGTAATTGAATTGTGTGACATCACTAGCCCAGGAGCCCGGCAGGTCAAATTGAGATAAATTGCTCCAATCCAAGTCCCGGTGGGGACGTGCCGGAGGGAATGAAAGATTCTTTTGCTGGGGGGAAACGCGGCACTGCTGTTTAGATGAGGATGAGGATGATAAATAATAATATACCTAAGATCAGTAGGTGTTGGAGAGAGAGGCAAGGAATAATCTGGGTCGCGCCAGGCACGCAGGAGAAGAAATAAAGAAATAATAAAAAATTAATAATAATAATAGCAAAAGAAATAAGCAACATCGTTAATAATAATAGAAGGAAATGAGGATAAACTGAAAGTGACTATATGGCTATAGATTTAGGAAGGCAGTAAATGATTGCACAGGAAAAAGCCATTCAATAGATGGTTAACTCATTTGACCATGAAGAAGGTTCAGAATCCCCGGAGTGAAATATGGTCAAGGTTCCACTGGCCGATGATGGCAGGGGGTGTGGGGGCACCAGTGAGGTCATCCACACAGAGACAGAGAGAATGCTTGGCACCAACAGACCTGGCCTGCGAGAGCCCAATTCCCCTGGCACATCCCAGGAACAAGTTTTCTGTCAGTTTTGGTTTCTCTCAGGTCACAGTCACAACATTTATTTATTTATTTATTTAATAATATTTTGATTAATTTTCACAAAAACATTAACATTACTTTTAAGGGAAAAAAGCCAAAAAAAGAAAACATTTAAAACAACTATATACACACACACACACACACACACACACACACACACACACAATCCATATTGAATCCACAGTATGGGATTACTTGAATCACCTGACTTCCCTCCACCTCCTCCCTTGGTTCCTTTATAATATTCTCATTCATGCATGTCAATAAAATCGTTATCTCTGATTTACTCCCGATTTTTGTACATGGTGTCTATAATATTACAAGTGGGTTTTTTTTAAAAAAAATCCTGCTAATGTATTAATTTGTGTACATTGCTTTTGTAAAAGCACAACGTACATTTAAAATGCCATGTTAACAATTTGAACAGTCGTGGCTTCCTGCAAAGGGCTGTGGGAACTGTAGTCTTTTAAGGATGCTGAGAGTCGCCAGGAGGATCCTATTCCCCTCACAGAATTACACTTTTCAGAGCGTTTAGCAACCAATCCTCCTTCAGAGGGGGGTCAGTTTATATGGCTGCCATGGTCCTTATGTATCTGTGTCTTTTGATGAACTGAGTGGAAGACTATGAGTCGTGGGGGTGGCGAGAGAAAGAGAGTGTGTGAATTCAACAGTGCTTAGCTTCATTTTGGTTGTTGGTTTGTTAATGTTGTTCATACTGTTTTGTGGGTTATGAGTGCTGTAACGCTTTGTGAATTTTATAATATGACTTTCCTTGTGGTTTTGCTGTTTTTGAGCACATTTTTAAGTTGTTTTGTTAATAGTGGTTTATAGAAGGTGGTTGTTTTAACTGATGGTTTGTAATTGTTTAACTGTGTATTTGTTCATTATTTTATACGGTTTGTGTTGTAATCGTGATGTCCTTGTTATTTATTGGGTGCACACGGCTTTGCGACTCATGCGGGTAAAACATGGCATAGAAATATAATAAATGAAATGAATGAAAATAAGAACACCAGAAAAGCCTGCCTGCTGGATCAGACCACTGGGGGCCCATCCAGTCCATTCTCACAACAGCCAACCAGATCTTCATGGGAATCCCCTAAGCAAAATCTGAGCGAAAGATCACTCTCTCCGTTAGTAACTCATGTTGAGACGCAGACTCGCCATGTGGATGTTTAATTGTGATTGATTCTGCCTATTTTACAACGAATTCAAAACGTTTGCGCTACCCAAAGCGAGGTGTGTAGCTGGATTTGTCACATTACGCTTTGAAGTGAATTGATATTGGATCATCTTCCATAATGATGAGGCGTTTGTATTCTTTCCCTCCAGTGCTGTGTGGGTCGATTTAGGGGCATTTATCTGGCACGGCGGCTTACAAATGAAACTAACCAACGAATTCTAACGGGATAAACTAATCTTAAACATAGCTGTAAAATGATAGTAATGAAAAATAAAATCCTGTTCTCTTGAAAGAACGCAATTTATAATTCCAGATGTAAAGCGTTTCAACCAATGTAAAACTACACAATTTGAATCCTGTTTAGTAGCTTCTTGCAGCTAAAGTCTTTTAAGAGCTCCCTTCTGGGGCAACAGCTGTTGAGCTTTTTTTAGGATTTGACCCCAAAAAATAAACTGCCCGGTCCGGGAATCAGCATGTTTTTACATGAGTAGAATGTGCCCTTTTATTTAAAATGCATCTCTGGGTTATTTGTGGGGCACAGGAATTCATTCATTCCCCCCCCAAAAAAAATATAGTCCGGCCCCCCACAAGGTCTGAGGGACAGTGGACGGGCCCCTGCTGAAAAACTTTGCTGACCCCTGGTTTAGACATACTGCCCCATGCTCCACTGGCTCCCTGTGGAGCTTCCCTTTTGCAAATGAATCTTATTAGTTTTCCAATATTCCCCCAATAATAGCCAAATTATAACAATATCAATTAATTCCTATGGAGCTTCTCCCCAGATGCCTTTGGAGGAGTCTCGCAACCTTATGTGGAGGCTCTTCCAGCACAAATGAGGCTCTTCTCTGTTGGCCCTTATGTACAACCTCTGTGGCAAAACTCTTTTTCATTGCAAGGGGTTGGACTAGATGACCCTTTGAGTCCCTTCCAACTCTACAATTCTATGGATTGCATGTAAAAAATGAGGACCCTGTCCTTTTACAACACTTGGCAACCATTTCTATGTTGGTATTTTTAGGTTAATGTTTGCTATTGGTTTAAAAGAATAAAAGAAGAATTCCCTGGACGCCTATATCCAGATATGAGGCAAATACTTTTTTGGCAAGAGAGCCCCAGCAGAGATTTAAAATGACAAAACATGCAGCAAAGTAAAGCATGGAAATAAAGGCTGTTAGACCTGTAAAATATCCCTAAGTTTCTTTCCAAAGTTAAAATTGGTTTACTTACTAACTCTTCAAAGGTCAGATTCATATGCTTTTTCCTACAGCAGCAAGAAAACACAGGCAGTACAACTTAGCTGATGTTGCGTGGCCCCAGCCCCCTCAATCACGGGGGCAAGGCTGTGTACTTGCGAAGATTTATCTCAATACTACCATATTAAACAGTTTAAAGATGAAAATGAATAAAAACCAGGTTGCCAAAAATAGAAGTTTCCCTGATTCAATTCCCAGCACCTCCAGGTAGGCGAGGGAATGTCCCCTGGCTGAAACTCTGGAGAGTCATTGTTGCCAAGGGAGTGTAGACAATACTGGGCCAAATGGACCATCACCCTGAATTCCCAGGGTAGGTTACAGAAATTGAAATGTGATATTAAAAACAGTTTGAAGCAACTTAGCAGAAATAAGGTGGGTTCTAAAAATATATGCTTTCAGGTATTTGGGACCTAAGTCATTTAGGGTTTCATACAATAATACGAACACCTTGAAATGGAGCTGAAAATGAACTGGCACCCTATGAAGCTCATTTAGAAAAGGGGTTATTCGAGATCTAAATGGAACCCCAGCCAGTAATCTGGCTGCTGCATCTTGGACCAATTGAAGTTTCCCAGTTATTTTGAAGATAAATGATGTATAATTTCCCCGGTTTGCATCATGTATACAGGTCACCAGTTCCTGTTTCTCTGGGTGCAGGTTTATTTATTTATTTTTTGTTTCATTTTTCACATCTAATCTATTTTTAGCATGTATATTGTGTGTATGGAGGATAGTTCATTTCTATTCTTTATGTAGGGCTTTCCAATCTCTACAGTGCTCCTCCATCAAGGACGTAGCTTCCCAGCATACCCGCTGAGATTTGCGTGCTTTGGCTTTGCTGGTGAAGGCTATTTTCCCTTTGTTTGCCCTTATGAAAGGAACAGAGTCCTCCTCTAGGGCTGAGGGCGCTGGTGGGAACTTTGAGCCAACACGTCTTGGTACATGTGACACAGCTTGTGAAACAAGGCAACACTCTTGAATAAAGCTGAATGGCCAAGTATTGTGAGTGGGAAAGAATAAATGAAATGTTGGCCTTGAAAGAGGGGTGTTTGTGTGGGTGTGTTTGAATATGAGTTTAAAACCGATTGATTGTGTGACTGCAGTACATTATTGCTTCAGTTTATGGATCAATGGTCTCAATAGATAGATAGGTTGTTTTTAAAAGTCTGGAACGGATTAATCCATTTTGCATTACTTTCTATGGGAAAACGTGTCTTGGTTTTGTAACGCTTTGGTTTTGGAACAGACTTCCGGAACAGATTAAGTTTGAGACCTAATAATAATAATAATAATAATAATAATAATAATTTATTATTTATACCCCACCCATCTGGCTGGGTTTCCCCAGCTGCTCTGGGCGGCTTCCAACAAAGTATTAAAATACAGCGGTCTGTTAAACATTAAAAGCTTCCCTAAACATGGCTGCCTATAGATGTCTTCTAAAAGTCTGGTAGTTGTTCTTCTCTTTGACATCTGGTGGGTGATACCACTGTTCTGTCTTCTTCTTCTTCCTCCTCCCTGGAAGGGTCAGGATAGGGAGACGGACTCCACCATTTCTCCTCTGCCCAGTCCCTGGCACTATGCTCTGGTTGTACATGTGTGTAAATAAAAATATCTTAAAGGCACCACCGTCTCCATTGACCTTCATGCCAAAGAAACCAAAGTGCAGGCAACCTTGGAGTCTTTTGCCACTCAGAGGTTGGAGGTGCACATAACAGTCTATAATCCACCACCCAGAATTCAGCCCCAACCACCTCAGGCTCCTCTTGGCTTCAGCCAGGAACGCTGCAACTTTCTGAGATTCCGAGCAAGGCGATGGAGACGTATTGCTTGTGGCCTGGCGACATGCTGCTGGCATGATTCCCACAGACTCTGGCATTGGTTGTAGCAGAAATTAGCTATTAATCTCCACAACCGCTTTACCTTGCGACCTTCATTCTGAGAAGGGAAATCTAGCAATAAAGAAATAAAGCGAGTGAGTTCTGTGGTGAAACACTGGGCGAGGAGCCAGGGCATTTAGAGGAAATGAGGCGATGGGCCAAAGCATCGACTAGACCCTCGGTTCTGATTTTGGATCGCTCCCTGAGCGATGACAGACTCTAGGAGTTCCAGTGTTTAGCCAGGGTTTGGTTTCCTTGCAAAACTGATGCAGGAATGTGGAGAACTGAACTTAAGGGGGGGGGGGATGAGAAACTGGAGAGAGAGAAAATGAAATTAACAGATTTCTCTACTGTAGCATGAAGAGAAGTGGCACATTATTCTGATCAAAAATCAGTCAGAGTGGCTTCAGACCAGAAGTCTGGAGGATGGAATTCCTAGTGAATGGCCCTGTTTCCCGTAGTGCCCTTTCAGCCACCATTTTTCCTGGACCTAGCAAGTGTCAGGACTTGGAATCATAGAATTATAGAGTTGGACTTATTTAGGAGTTGAAAATGGACTGCCCATTTGACTCCCCTATTGTTAAGTTGTGGGTGAGCGTATCAGACGACACAGCGATTCTTCAAACAGCTCTTGTTTATTCACAGGTCAGAAAAGAACTGAACTGAAGGGTTCAGCCAGCCTGCTTATATAGAGCTCCACTAGAATGCAACAGTAACCATTTTCTGTAACTATCCAATCACTGAACGTCACTTTCAATCCCTTATTTGCATATGTGGACCTGAGTGAAGACTACCTACAGTAACCCCCTGCTGGCCCAGGGTGAGAACTTCAGTACATAACACCTATGGTCAACTCCCCTATGAAGAAAGGTTGTAGGTTTTTGGACCATTTCATTTAGAGAAAAGGTAAGAGGCGACAAGACAAAGGATTATAAAATTAGGCATGGCATGGAGAAAGTGGATAGAGAATTTTTTCCACTCCCTCTCTTCTAACTAGAACTCACGGATATCCCAGGAAGCTGAATGTTGGAAGACTCGTGACATATAAGAGAAAGTCCTTCTTCACGCAGCACAGAGTTAAATGCTAGAATTCCCTCCCAAAGGAGACAGGGATAGGCACCAACTTGGATGGCTTTAAAATAGGTTTAGGAAATTAATGGAGGAGAAAGCTCTCAATGGCCACTAACCACAATGGCTATGCTCTTCCTCCATGGCGATGGTGATGCTTCTGAATTCCATTTGCTGGAAACACAGGAGGAGAGAGGGCTCTTGTGCTTGGGTCTTGCTTGAAGGTTTCCCACAGGCATCTGGTTGGCCAATGTGAGAATAGGATGCTGAATTAGATGGACACTGGCCTGATCCAGGAGGTGGTTCTTCTGTTCTTACACCCACTGCTTGTCTTGTCTTCAGGGTAAATGACTTAAGAGGAATATTCATAGGAAACTGCCCTTGTTGGACATTGACCCATCTATCTCAGCATCATCTACACTGACCAGCAGCAGCTCTCCAGGGTTTCAGAGATGTCATCCAGTATTATCTATGAGGATGAGGATGTTGATGCACGCAAAGCAGATTGTCTAATCCTGTGCTATGGACACCCCTAGACTTGGGAATCTTCTACTGCATTTAAAGGGACTTTGAGATTGTCTCCTTTTGGAAATGTGGTTGATCTGATATAACAACATGAACAGAAGTTTCAGCAAACCTGCAGACGGAACAGCAGGTGCTTTAAAGTTCTGAAGAAACATCAGGAGGGGCAAGATTGGCCCAGGGTCAATGTGGGTGGGTTGCCGCGGTAACAATGACTTGCCCTCCTTTGTGAAATCTCTTGCTTCTCACTTAAAAGTCACCAGCTATAGGTGTCCATTGTGGGTTAGTGAGGAGAGATCAGGAGAGATAGAGGTGTGGATGCGGTTGGCAGAAGGAGATTTAGGAGAGGCTGTGGATTTGGATTTTCTCATTTTGACTTTTATTTGATTTATTTGATTTTTTAAATCTGATTTTAATTGTTTTAATTTTTAGTTTAATTTTAATTGTTTCTATTTTTTATTTTAATATTTTTAAACTTTTGTTCTTTATTTTAATACTTTATTTTAATTTTATACACACACACTCTTTTGTTCTTTATTTTAATTTTTTAATTTTTATTTTAATATTTTGTATTTTCCATTTTTATTTTAGTGCACACCTGTGTATATTATATTCATTTTGTATATAGAGGGATAGGTAGAGTTAGTTGGGTAGTGTAGACAGGAGGGAGGGACTTTTTCTGGACACCATGTTCAGACTGTAAGTAGGATTTCTTCCCCTTCTCTTTGTCTCCTGGGGTGGGGCCCTGGGGTCCCCTCCACAGCCTCAGCCCCCTGAAATCGTCTTGGCCAGTAGCTCCCGTCCCGAAGAGCTCAGCTCCTCCACACTCTTTCCCATTTCCTCTCTTCTCCCATCTCATCAATTACATTCATTATTTACATTCATAGGCCAGCTATCCTCCAAGGAGCTCAAGATGGCATACATGGTTCTCCCCACCACCAGTTTTTACCCTCACATGAATCCTGCGAAGTAGGCTAGGCTGAGGGAAAGAAGACTGGCGAAGGTCAATCAGTGAGCTTCATGGGGATTTGAACCCTGGCCTTCCAGGTCCTCCTAGTCCAGCACTCTAACCGCTACATGTCTCCCCGCCTCCATCTTCCATCTCTCCAACGATCAAGCCTAATAGGCATTCTCCCCCCTTTCTGTGGGTCCCTCTGTCTCTAAGCAAGACTCTACCACCTTCTTCTCTCAGCTGCCCAACACTCTTCTGCTCATCTTCTTGAACCCATCTAGCGGACTCCTCCCTCTCTGGGCAGGGCTGTCCTCAAAAAACTAGGCAGAGGCACCCTTTAAATGCTGGCAATGCTTCTCTCTTTTTTTTAAAGATGTTTATTAAAATTTTCAAAGTTAATACAATAAAGATATAAAAAATCAAAAAGAAAAAGGGAAAAAATACGAAAAAACAGAACAAAAAAAGATACATAAAAATTAAAAACACATTAAGTTCACAATAATTTACTTTCATTGACATATTTTCCCGACCTCCTCATACCTCCCCTTTTTGTATTCCAATTCAAATTATTGAATATTTCTGTAGATAATCCTTAAATTTCTTCCAATCTTCTTCTGCCGACTCTTCTCCCTGGTCACAGATTCTGCCAGTCATTTCTGCCAATCCCATGTAATCGATCATCTTCAACTGCCGTTCTTCCAGAGTGGGCAAATCCTGTGTCTTCCAGTACTTTGCAATAAGTATTCTTGCTGCTGTTGTGGCATACATAAAAAAAGTTCTATCCTTCTTTGGCACCTGTTGGCCGACTATGCCTAGAAGAAAGGCCTCTGGTTTCTTCAGGAAGGTATATTTAAATACCTTTTTTAGTTCATTATAAATCATTTCCCAGAAAGCCTTAATCCTTGGGCACGTCCACCAAAGGTGAAAGAATGTACCTTCACTTTCCTTACATTTCCAGCATTTATTATCGGGCAAGTGATAAATTTTTGCCAGCTTGACTGGGGTCATGTACCACCTGTATATCATTTTCCTTTGGGGTGGAGTGTTGCAATCCCTCACGGGATATAGCATAGCAGGAAAAGGAGAACAAAGGCCTGTTTAGTCTAGTGGCCAACCAGATGTCTCCAGGAAGCCCACAAGGAATAGCCCAATCCTGTTGGTTGTCCTCTAAAAGGTGGCTTCAGTGGTACCTCCTCCAGACCTGGAAGTTCTACATACTGTAGCTATTTCAGATCATAACCGTAAATACTCTCCTCTTCCTCCATGAATAGGTGTGACCCCCTCTTTCCAACCTTGCAAGCCAGTTGTCCTTTGCACATCTTTCGGCTGCCAATTTCACAAACCAATTAAGTGTTATGTGAAGAAGTGCCCATCAATGTTAATGAATGACCCAAAGCTCTGCTATTCGATGGGGCAAAAACCTCCCCCGTCTCCCTATTTGTTTTATTTGTTTGTTTTGTAAAATTTATATACCACTTTATTGTATATATATGAAAAACAAAAACCTCTGAGCAGTTTACAAGAAGGTAAAACAATGTAGGTGTTATATGTCAACAAGACCTTCCTCCTGTCAGCAATCACATTGCAGCATCCTGCACTAACTGCAGCTTTCATTCAATGGCAGAAAGATGGAAGGAATTGGTAGAGATGTGCAGGCAGTTCTCTTTTTAAATAATAATAATAATAATAATTTTTATTGATTTTTGCACAAATTTTCCAATGTAACAACTCCAAAACCACATAACAAATCTTTGGCTATCACAGGCTAAGACTTCCTTCAACCCCTTCTAATGGTTTTCTAAATTTCTTTCTAATTTTGCATTTTATTACCATGCTTATTGCTGTAAATCCAATCTTACATCAGTTAATCTTAGTCCTTTTCACACTAATTTATATAGTCCTCCTTATAAAACTTCCTGTAATCCTACAAGCGGTGTTAGGTAATTACAGTTATCTTTCAAATACAACTGCCAACCTAGCAGTTCGAAAGCACGTCAAAGTGCAAGTAGATAAATAGGTACCGCTCCAGCGGGAAGGTAAACGGCGTTTCCGTGCACTGCTCTGGTTCGCCAGAAGCGGCTTAGTCATGCTGGCCACATGACCCAGAAGCTGTACGCCGGCTCCCTCGGCCAATAAAGCGAGAGGAGCGCCATAACCACAGAGTCGGCCACGAATGGACCTAATGGCCAGGGGTCCCTTTACCTTTTACTTCAAATGCAACATAAATTTCTTCCAGTCCTTTAGGAAAGTCTGGTCATGCTGGTTTCGAATTTTTCCTGTTAGTCGTGCCAGCAATTCTCTGTTAGGCTAAACGTATTTCTGTCCTGCATCATCTCTTCTAGGCTCAGGCAACTGAGAAATTTTATGAACATCAAGAGGAGCAACAAAGTGGCACCACTCCAGCGCCAGGTGAGCAAGTGCCCTGCCATGCACCGCCGCCATTTTTGGGAAGGGAAGGGCAGGAATACGCTAGGGAGGCAGCTCAGGGTATAGGATTTGTGGGGGAGGGGAAGCTAGTAAAAAAATAAGAGCTAGACTGCTGGATCCGACCCAAGGCTTATCTGGTCCAGCATCTGGAAACCCACTCCAGTGGCCAGCCAGCTTTGTGGGGTCTGATGAAGATGCTATTGACTGAGAAAGGAAAAAATGCATTTCCAGTGGAAGCAGGAGGCAGAGGCAGCTGATTGGACAGGGCTGGGTGACAGTTGTCAGTTGGAGGGCCACATTCGCTTGTGAGCCACATTCTGGGGGCTGCAGGCCAAGACTAGCCCCCAAGGCCTGGGGTTTGCCAGCCCTGTAGTAGGAGTGTAGAAGCAGGGAAATCAAGAAGATTCTTGGAATAATCTTGGAAGCTGCTGAAGGACAAACTAACTTGTCCCCATGTCCTTCTCTTGTTGCAGTTGTGCCAAAGCTCTTCCAAGGCTTTTCCAGAGCCTGAGATTAGTACTGGGGGAAACAAAAGAGTAGGGACTGGATCCCTCAGACCCTCTGCCCACTGACTGTGGTCTTTGCCCCCAATTCTGCAGTCTCTGAAGTGGAAAAGCCCTCACCTATGAACTAAGAGCCTGACTTTTGCCATTTTAGCCACTGGACCTTGAAAAGCTGTTTCTTTTAATGGATAAGGGTTGTGGTGGTAGTGTAGCCTTTTTAGGCCTTTTTCACGGGTAGGAAGAGCATTGCGCCCGGGGAAGGGAAGAAGGAGTCAACAGAGACACCAAAGGGTTAAACCAGAGAAAGAGCTGTTTATTCTACCTTCCGGGCTGGTAGAAGGATCATTCACAGCAAGCACAAACCGAAAACATTTTACAAGCAGGTTTTATCCATTTTTTTCAAATCCCCCTTCTCTCCCAATCTCCTGAATTTGCATAGAATTGTTTCTCTCTCTTGTTCTACTGGCGCAGTTCCTGGATAAAGTTGCAACAAGCTATGTGCGGCCGGCAAGGTCAAAGGCCTGGGAAGCACATTGTTCTTCTCAACTACCTTTGTTACAGCAGAGCAAAATGCTTAGCTAATGCTTTTAACTACTGAGAAAGTAATTTTGAAACATCTTGAGGCTTGAGGCCTGGTTTGAGGCTTGAGGCCTGGTTGGGGGGGTGACTACACAGGCTTAGGTGGGGTCACCCATCCTCACCTCCTTCAGTAGCGCAGAGCTCTGGGATAAGCTTGGTGTGGGGAACAGCGGTCGCCAATGATAAGAAGCTGAGGGAACTGGCTGCCAGCAGCATATCTTCGCTGCTGGCTTATGCCAAAAGGTTCCCTGACCTCAAAGTAAGCAGCTCACTTTTGTTTACTCATTTCTTTGAATACTTCTACCCCCGCCCTCCAAGAGGCTCCCAAAGCAACTAATGCAAATAATGTGTGCCCCTGGAGTGTCAGGATGATGCCAGAGGCATGTCCGGCCCTCTTCCCTGGTGCTGCCCTTCCACCTCTGCCCAGGAGGCTGCAGGGCCCATGGAGGTCCTCTGGGGCAAGGGATTGGGCCCAAGCCTGAGGGAGACCAGTCTTTCCTGGCTTGGGCCTGCTTGTGGGCCCTCTTGCACCTTTTAATGGTGGGTTTTGTAGTGTCACAAAAGGCGTCTCATCCAGCTTTCTCTTTCCTCTGCAGAAGACAATAGCCCGACACAGGTCCCGTGTTCAGCCAGCACCTGAGGAAGGTAAACGAATCTCCACACCTTGAGTATGCAGAGTGTGTCCACGGAGCTGACATTTCACTTATTAGCTTCATTGTTTGTGCCGAAAAAGACATCCCAGGCCTTCTTGCTGTGTTTGCTGTGCCTTGCAGGCCTTTTCCACTTGGCCTGAAAAGGCAGGGCCCTGACTGACGCCAGCTGAGGTGACTGAACCCTTGGGTTTGGGTATTGTTTAGTGGGTTTTGTTGAGAGGGCTGCTAATTCAAATCTCTCTTTTTCATTCTCTTCCAGATGACATAATTATTGAAGATCTGTAGGGTTTCCGGTTCTGGTCTCTGCCATGGTAACGTCTCCCCATTCTGGGACCAGACTCAGACAGAGGGGAGGGGGGTTACCTGAGGCTGTAAAACCCTCCGAAAACCCCTAAAGCCAGTTGGGGGACAAGGGCACCTGTGGATGTCTTTGTGCCTGTTCCTGCTGCTGAAGAAGCAAGGGGGTTAAGATGCTGTGTCTCAAGCCCTCCGCCGCTGAGGCAGTCTCCAAGTCCGCCATTGCAAGAGGCAGAGCTCCTTCACAATTTGGAATATTGGATCAAAATTAAAGGTGCCTCCAGAGATGTGGACAGTGAGCTGTAATCTGAATGAGACTATCGAGATTGAGGGATGAAATGTGAGGGTCCTGCCTTGATTAAAACTGGAGAGAAGAGAGGAGAACTTTTTATTATTAATTTTATTATTATTATTTAAAGTCAGTGAGGCCCTGTATGATGGCAGTCTGGTGCTGCTACTGAATGTTTAAGTGTCCTGATGGCCTCAGGGGTTGTTAAGGACTTCAAGAAACTCCATTGGGGCAGGCAGGGGGGCAGTGCTTGGCATCTTTGGCTCAAACTGGCCCCCTGACTGAGGTGCTCTTTCCTCCCGCAGGACCTCAGACGTTACGCAGCCGCCAATGGTAAGAAGCTGAGGGAACTGGCGGCCAGCAGCGTATCTTCGCTGCTGGCCTATGCCAAAAGGTTCCCCAACCTCAAAGTAAGTAGCTCACTTTTGTTTACTTGTTTCTTTGAATACTTCCACTGGCGCTCTGCTCCAATGTCCTAACCCCCTCAGGTAGAAAGGAATGCAAAGAGATAACGCGCAGCGGTGTGTTGCTTAGAAAGAGTCCTTTGTTTTGAGACTAATGAATGGGTAATGAAGGAAATACCATACATGGTATAATTAGTATTATGTTGTAACTTCAGTTTGGAGGAACTTTATGCATATGTATTGCTTTAACAGATAACAGCTACGTATATTAAGGAGGCCCCACCCTTTTGGGGCTTGCTCAGCTTTTGGAGAGTAACCCACTGAGCCTTTATCACTAGCAATAAACACCCTTTGCTTTCTCACTGCTGCGTGGAGATTTCCTTTAGCCTCAAACGTTGATTTTTGCAACACCACCTCCACCCTCCAGGAGGCTCCCAAAGCAACTGATGCAAATAATGTGGCGTGTGTCCCTGGGGTGTCAGGATGATGCCAGAGGCATGTAGTGCTGCCCTTCCACCTCTGCCCAGGAGGCTGCAGGGCCTCTGGGGCAAGGGATTGGGCCCAAGCCTGAGGGAGGCCAGTCTTTCCTGGCTTGGGCCTGCTTGTGGGCCCTCTTGCACCTGTTAATGGTGGGTTTTGTAGTGTCACAAAAGACATCTGATCCAGCTTTCTCTTTCCTCTGCAGAAGGCAATAGTCCAATGACAGCTGTCATGTATGTGGCCAGCACCCGAAGAAGGTAACCGAGTCTCCACACCTTGGGGATGCAGAGTGTGTCCACGGAGCTGACTTTTCACTTATTAGCTTTATTGTTCGACATCCCAGGCCTTCTTGCAGTGTTTTCTGTGCCTTGCAGGCCTTTTCCACTTGGCCTGAGAAGGCAGGGCCCTGACTGACTCCAGCTACAAAAATGGGGTCTCTCCCATTCTGGGACCAGACTCAGACGGAGGGGAGGGGGTTAACTGAGGCTGTAAAACCCTCCGAAAACCCATGAATGCAGTTGGGTGACAAGGGCACCTGTGAATGTCTTTGTGCCTGTTCCTGCTGCTGAAGAAGCAAGGAGGTTAAGATGCTGTGTCTCAAGCCCTTCGCCGCTGAGGCAGTCTCCAAGTCCGCCATTGCAAGACACAGAGCTCCTTCACAATTAGGAATATTGGATCAAAATTAAAGGTGCCTCCAGAGATGTGGACAGGGAGGTGTAATCTGAATGAGACTATCGAGATTGAGGGATGAAATTTGAGGGTCCTACCTTGATTAAAAATGGAGAATTATTAATTTTATTATTATTATTTAAAGTCTGCAAGGGCTTAACACCTACCCCATCTGGATTAAAGAAATGGAAGTATCACAAGTGAGGTCTGTTAAAGGACAGCTGGAAGTTTGTGAAATGCTTGAAATTCCTTTTCTAAAATGGATTGCAGACTAAGAGAGGACCGGACATAAATTTCCATCTTAGTGAACTGTGCTGATATCAGACTATAGACATTACAATAGACTATAAGTGATGAGAGGGGAACCGTTATCTGGAAAATAAAGAAAATTGTACAGGAAGATTTTTGGATAAATGGATCTGGTATGCTAGCAGGTTTTAAGGTTAACTGTCAGGAAAACAAAGCGAGAGCCAAAGACTGATGGAGAAAACTGGATTTAAAAGTAAAAAAAAAAAGTATTTAAGTTTTATTGTATGAACTGTATGTTATTTCAAAATCATTTTGTTAAGACATGGATGGAAATCCAAAAGGATATGTTATGATGGGAAAACTAAAACTGTCCTTGCTGGGTAGAATTTCTATGATAAAGATTATACTTTCTCCCTCCCGGTTATTAAGGAAATTCAGGCAACTGTTCCCAGAGTGGTTTAATTATCAATCCCTCCTCCCAGGGAATTGTAGCTCTGTGTGGAGAGTATAAGGTAAAGGTAAAGGTACCCCTGCCCGTACGGGCCAGTCTTGCCAGACTCTAGGGTTGTGCGCCCATCTCACTCTATAGGCCGGAGGGCCAGCGCTGTCCGCAGACACTTCCGGGTCACGTGGCCAGCGTGACAAGCTGCATCTGGCGAGCCAGCGCAGCACACGGAACGCTGTTTACCTTCCCGCTAGTAAGCGGTCCCTATTTATCTACTTGCACCTGGGGGTGCTTTCGAACTGCTAGGTTGGCAGGCGCTAGGACCGAGCAGCGGGAGCGCACCCCGCCACGGGGATTCGAACCGCCGACCTTTCGATCGGCAAGTCCTAGGCGCTGAGGCTTTAACCCACAGCGCCACCCGCGTGGAGAGTATAGGGTTCTCCTAACAACTCTTGGCACCCTTAACAAACTACAGGTCCCAGAATTATTTGCGTGGAGCGGTGACTGTTGAAAGTGGTATCCTGGAGCTTTAAATGCAGGGTGTGAATGAGGCCTCAGAATCTGTACACTCTAGTAACTGCCAAACCGATTTCAGTGTTTTAGAAAGCCCCTGTTCCCCTTTATCTCCGCCTTTTCTTCTTGGTGCTTCCCAAATAGACGTTATTAAGCAGATACAAGTCTCATGCTTCTCCAGTCTGTTACAGGTTTATGATTTTGTCTCAGCCTCCTCTGGGGGACTGCTTCTTGCCAGCCAAAGGGACTCTGATTGATGGCAGTCGAGAATATTTTATGCTTGGTGAATGGCAGGGAAGGCTGCTGTAGAGTTGGGCATCTTCCCACCTGCCCTGCCCTGCATCACTGACACCAACCAGGAAGAAATGGAGAAAAAGCGAGATTGTCCTTCCTCGGTGACTTCTCTCCTGCTGAGTTAGGCACGAGGGCATGGCAAACATCTGAGAGGCTGGCACACAGAAAACGGAGGCTTCTGAGGCTGGTGTCAGGGTTGGGCATCTGCTGAAGTGTGGGTCTCCGTAGGCCGACTCCTGCAGCATCTACTTCTCATCCTTGTTGTTCCTGCCTGTCTACTGTGTCCAGGAACACATTAAGAGCCTGCCTGCTGAATCAGACCAATCCCCCATCTCTGGTCCAGCATCCTGCTCTCTCTGTGTTAACTGATATGTCTACCCTGGTAAGGAGACTGAGAGGAGGTATGAGAGCCATCTTCAAATATCGTAAGGGCCATCACATGGAAGATATAGCAAGCTTGTTTTCTCCTGCTCCGGAGGGTAGGACCTGAACCAATGGCTTCAAGCTACAGAGAGATTCCAACCATCAGGAAGAGCTTTCTGACAGCAGAACAGACTCTCCTTCCTTGGAGGTTTTTAAGCAGAGGTTGGATGGCCATCTCACATGTATGATCTAGTTGAGATTCCTGCACTGGAGGTTGGACTAGATGACCCTCAGGGTCTCCTTCCAACTCTACAATTCTATAAACCTCAGAATGTATTATAAATTGGTATCGCAGTGGCTTTATGAAGTGACGAAGGTCTTAGTATCTCACTGCCGAATTTCAACCACCATATAAAACAAGCAGGGAAAGAATCTGCATTCCAGGGACAGCATGACACCTACAGGCAGAACCAACAGATTCAGGGTGCTGGAGGAAGTATTTGCAGACTAGTCCCCTCCAAGCTGCTGGTGGTCACAACTTTACAGACCCTGCCCCCTCCAGTAAAACTCCTTGAATATACATGAGCCCAGAAGGGAAAGTGTTTTGCTATCTTGTCAGACATGTTCCATGTGTTAAGTATTCAAACATCCAGCCTTTCTACCTTTACCCTGTACAACAAACTGCCAGACCCTCCAAGTGTCCCTATTTTCCAGGGATGTCCATAATTTTGAGAAGACATCCCAGTTTCTGATTTGTTCCCGGAATGTCCCACTTTTCCTTAGAATGTCCCTATTTTCATTGGAGAAATGTTGGAGGCTATGGAGTTTTCTGACCCTCGAGCCGTCTGAAGACAATTCTGTTTAAGGAAGTTTTTTTAATGTTTAATGTTTTATTATTGTTTTTATACATGTTGGAATCTGCCCAGAGTGGCTGGGGCAACCTAGTAAGGTATGTGAGGTATAAATAGTAAGATTATCGTTATTGAATGTGACGTCTCTATTTTCATTAGAGAAATGTTGGTGGAGGCTATGTACTGCTCTATCAGGCACGGGGAACCTGATTCCCATCAAGAGGAGTATGGGCAGAAACATCAGATGGGCCATATGTCTCCACCACAGGGCTGAAAGCATAACAATCTGCTTACACAAAAACAAACCCACCAACCACCTCAACATCTGCCCAAAGAGGTATGTGGGGATAACCCTACTACGACCCCAAAACTTCCTTGTGGAAAAGCTCTCGAGTCTCAAAGCACTGATCTTGGAGTGCCTCTTTTAGGGAACAGGCCCAGATAGACACAAACACATGCATGTGAACACATGCACACACACACACTCAGATCACCACACACTGGTTACACCCAGGGAACACATTGGGGAAAAATAAACAGGTTGTTTTTTAATTGTGGAACGGAATTCCAATCAACAGATTTATAGGGCAGGGCTAACATCAAGGCCTGGAAGCAGAACTCAATGCTTTGCTCCGGGTGCCTTTAAAGTGACATGATGCACCTTAAAATAAATTAAGGGGGCTGCAGTTCTCTTCTTTTGTCATCAACAGATCTTCACTTCATGCTCTTGGCAAATTCTTCCCCTTTCTTGATGGAAGCTTTCAGCTCCGAAACCGCCTCTGCCACCATCTTCTCTTCAAAAGGAGAAATCTTGCCAATGCCTAGGTTCTTCTCAATGCCGTTTTTCTAAAAGGGAAGGAAGGGGGAAGTGAGGGGTGGGGAGATTAGCACAATGAAGCAGACGCTAGAGAAACAAATGTTGCTTTAGCTGGAAAAGTCTCTGTTACAAAGGCCACATTCACACCACGTTTAAAACACTATGATGACAACTCCCATCAGCCCTAGCAAGAAAAACACATGGAGGTTGGAGAAGGCTTCCCTAAACTACGTAGGGCCGGGTAATGCTGAAGAACTCCTTTGCAAAATCTGCCTGGCATAAAACCCTTGCCATGAACTCTGCTCTCTCTGTCCAAGCAAGGTCACCCAGCCTGGCCCCAGAGGGATTTCAATGCCTGTTCACAACCCACTGCTTCCTTCTGGCATTGTCAAAGTTATTTCCCTCCTCTACCCTTTTTCCTTCCACTCCCCCTTCCTCCAGTTTGGGTATCTTGTCTTTTTAGGTTTATGAGCCTGAGACGAAGGCTTCTCCAATGCAATGCCAGTGACAGGCATATGCCTGAAAAAAATGGGTGAAAAAGATGAGGCAGAATTCGAGAATCAAGTGGTTGGAAGGTGGTCTACACATATATGCAAATAGACACAAGTGTCACCACAGCTCCGTACCCCAAACAGCAGTGGCGTGGAGAAATATGGGCACTCGGTTTCCTCTGACCGGACGAAAGAGCACTCGATGACCCCCTCCTTCCCATTCATCGCATCCAGGACGGAGAAAACAAACCGGGCACCAGCATAAGCCATAGAGAGCGTGGCTGATCCTGTTGGGGGAAATGGGAAAAGATTCAACAGCGTGGAGGAACACAGACAAGGGGTCTACCTACCTAACGTGCCAGCACAATTCTGAAGCCATCATCCGGAGTGATGTGGGAAATGTTCCAGTGGTGAATCCTGCCCCCCACAGGCCAACTGTTTCCCCAAAAGGAATACAGCAAAAGCTTCCCAGCACACAGCATGCCTCAAAAGATGTATGCTGGTGCAGCCTACTAGCTAACAACATGAGCTAATAATCAAGGGGTCCTGCATTTGAATCTCACTTTTGCTATGGACCAGCTATTCTCTCTCAGCCTCAGCTGCCCATCTGTAACAGCTGACATGGTGCCCTCTAGATATCATTTTTTTACTCCTAATGCCTACCAGCCCCAACCACTGACCGCATTGGGTGGGGTTGATGGGAGTTGAGAGTCTAACAACATCTGGACGGCACCACATTGGGTACCCCGGTCTGCAATACAAGGACAGTAATACTCCCTCACGTAACAGGGTTGCTTTAAGAGAAAGCAGAAAAACATCTGTGGCCCTTGTCTAGATGTGGCTGGACTCCCAACTCCCAGCAGTATGGTCAATAGCCACGGATTATTTTTTTGGGGGGGGGTGTTACAGTCTGATAACACCTGGAGGACCACAGGTTACCCACCCCCGCTTTAAAGATTGCAAAATAATGAATTCATCTGCAGCAATGGGAGATGAACTCATCAGCTGAACAACATAGGTAAAGGTAAAGGTACCCCTGCCCGTACGGGCCAGTCTTGACAGACTCTGGGGTTGTGCGCCCATCTCACTTAAGAGGCCAGGGGCCAGCGCTGTCCGCAGACACTTCCGGGTCACTGCACCACTTTGTCTCTCAGGAAGAATATGAAGGCGGCTGGTGGGGCGGACCAGCCTAAACTCTATCCACTGGTCAGAGAAAGAAACTGTAGGGACCTTGCTCCCACTGGCCCCGCCACAAAGAACACTCCCAGCTGCCAGCTATTCTGGGAATGCAGAGCTGAAGGGAAGCTCAACACTCTCGCCTCAGCTGGAGCATTTTCACCTGCTTCCTTTGTGGTTGCTGGGCTGGGAGAGAGGTCAGTCCAACTGGACAAGAAGCGCCGGCAAAACACCTGGTGAGGAAGGGGCACAAGGGGGAAGTCTGCAGCAGATAACTCACTAAGCTCCGCTGGTAACACTGCCCCACTTAAGGATACTACATGGGAATCCAGAGGTGGAACGTTCCCATGAGTCAACCTACCTGCACCTGCTTTTGCCTTGACAACCTCAGTCCCAGCCTCCTGAATCCTTCCAGTAAGGGCTGTCAACTGGTCCTGAGGGAAATCTACTTTGGGCGTACACTGTAAGAGGGGGAGGAATAGATTTATGATTCAGCCATGTATGAGTCATATATTAAGTTTTGTTTATTTTATTAAAATTATTTTAACGAGTGTTACATGTACCCTGCTGAAGCACTTATAAGATTAAGGGTTGTATCCAACATGTGTCACATTCAGAGGAGACCCACTGAAATTAAATAACATAACTCAGGTTTGCCGGTATCAATGGGTTGACTCCCAAGTTGGCTGGATACAACAACATGGGTGGGGAATTTTTAGCCTGCAGGTTGAATGAGGCTTGACAGAGATTCCTATCTGGCCCACAAGGGTGTTTCCTCCAAATCACACTCACTTGTCCCCATGGGGAAATCAGTAGCACACCCAACCCTTGCAGGAAGTAGAGCCTGAAGGAAGTGCCTATCAGCTGACAGCCACTGACTTCAAGCTTCTGGCATCAACTGCGTCACTGAACTCCCCACACAGAATTTTGTCATCAGTCGATCAGGAGAATTTTAAAGTGCAAGAACAAAAGAGCCTGCTGGAGCACACCAAAGGTCCAGCTAGTCTAGCACCCTGTTCTCAGTGTGGCCAAACAGCTGGGAAACCAGCAAGCAGGATCCAAGCGCAAGAGCACTCTCCCCTTCCTGTGGTTTCCAGAAACTGCTATTCAGAAGCATGGCGGCCTCCAACTGTGGAGGCAAAGCATAGTCATCAAGGCTAGTAGCCATCAATAGCCCTCTCCTCCATGAATTTATCCAATTCTCTTTTAAAGCCATCCAAGTAGCCATCACTGCCTCCTGTGCAAGCCCCCTCTGAACTCACTATCGCATGCTCTAAGATGAGACTGTAGGGCTTTCAGTCTCTCTTTCCAATTAGTCACATAAGCCTTTCTCTTCCCATTCATAGCCAAACTCTCCTGGAAGGCTCTGCAAATATACTTCCGATAACAGACACTTTCCTCACATATACACACACAGGCAACTTTTCCAGAGCTATCATGAAACTCTGGAACAGTTAGGACTCTAACACAGACCTGAGAAATCAGAGGGATGATAGTCTTTCCTGCATGGCCGCCGATCACAGGAACGTTTACACGAGCTGGATCCAAGCCCTGTGGAAGAAAGGCAGGTTTCAGCAAGAATCTGTAGTCAACATCTGCAGCAAGCTGGATGGGCTCATTGAGAAGAAGGAATTGGCACACTGTCTCTGCTACAATTAGCAGCAATCATATGAACTTAAAAGGCCAGCAGACCCAACCATATTGCAAGTACACCAGCCCTTTAAACTTGTGCCTACCGATGGGCTGGTAGCCAGACAGGCTGGTATCAGTTTAAGGACTGATAAAGGCCACGATAACACCATACATTTAAAGCACTATGACCACCATGGCTTCCCTCAAAGATTTCTGGGAGCTGTAGGGCTTTTTTGAGGTTGACGAGAATTGTTATGGAAACTCCTATTCCCCTCACAGAGCTAAACTTCCCAGTGGTTTAAAAGCCCGTCCTCTTCCAATGGAACTCTGGGAATTGTAGTCTGAGAAGAGAAATAGGGAGCCTCCTAACAACAGTCAGCACCATTAAAAAACTACATCTGTCAGGATTCCTTGGGGGAGGTCATGCTGGCTTAAAGTGGTATCACGGTGCTTTACATATATGGTGTGAACACAACCAAAGATTGGTACATCTACTTCCAATCTGGAAATGATCTGATGCATGTTGTTGTTGTTATTATTAAAGTGTAAAACTGAACTGTTGAATTGAAAGGAAGGTTCTGGGCACCAATCCCCAAAATAAATGTATTATGTACTTTTGCATGATGGAACTTACTTTTCTTTTAAAAAAAATTTTTTTTAAAGATATGTGCATGCTCTTTGCACCTGCAGATGGATTGCGATGATACCGAACCAATATTCCCAAGATCCCAACTTTCATTTTATGATTGGGGGGTTGGGGTGGGGTGGAGGAGTTAAATTAGTGGGAAATGTCCAGTTAAGACTTGGGGCCTTCCAGGGTGTGATAAGAAGTGAGACTCTAGCACCTCTGCCATTCTGTCTCTCCTAATTCCCATGCCTATCTTCCCTTTCCAAAAAGAAGTGGTAAAAGGTAAAAACCTTTGTAAGGTATAGAGATATTCAATTTAATTTGCAAAATGCAAATGAACTGCAGGTGGGGGCAGAACGGAAACATCAAGGTAACCCAACACTGCAACCTTGAGAAAAAGCAGGTATTTAAAGTGCCCTGGCTGCAAAAGAGCAATGAGCACAGATTTGAGAGGCCTGATTTCTGGAAATACAGCTGAGCACTTGAACCCACAATCTGTGCAACTGAACTGCGCTCAGAGGTTCTTCGGCCACCGCTTCTTCCCAACCCCAAGAGCGGGCTAATAATATGCGGAAGATAGATCTGGAAATGTTTTGGCCTGCAGCCGAAGTGCAAAGGAGTAGATTAAAACCACATCATGGGATTTCTATTTATTATCCCTGCAACCTTATGCCAAGGTGAAGGGAGGACATGCTGTTCTGTTTCAGTGGACAGCAGCTGGCCAGAGATCAGTTTTTCTTTGGCCAAGTACAATAGGCCTTCCATGTCTTTCACAAAGTGTGCCTAGCTGGCAAAGAGATCACAGGGTGTTGAAACGTCAAGCTGCCTTCTGCTTTGTGACTGGACAGGCAGAGAACAGGACCCACAGAGTCTACGGAGGTTAGGGCGTTGATCATCCTGGCAGACCTTGAGGCAGCAACCAGGCTGTTGAACACCAAGCCACCCAAGTAACAGCTAATGTGTCACCCACGGCAGGGTGTCTGCCACCCAGTCAACAGACTGCTGCGTATGGCAGCTTGTAATTTTTATAGGTTTGATTCAGCCCTCTGTAGTTGCAGAGGAAAGATTAAAGGGCACAAGGAATCCAGCTGTTGTTCAACAATATCCAGAGGGCACCACATTGGCTGCCCCTGCTTAGGTGCAATATGATTTGCCCTCTCGACTGGCTACTTCCTCCTGCAGCTGCTACTTTCTGAACCAGGATTCTGTTCACAGTCCCTTGTTTAGATTATCAACATGCTGGAAGACAAGTCCCAAATCTGCACTCAGTTTGTAGCATTAAACACTGGCTTAAGAAAATTAAAATCCAGGTACCTTTTCTACAGTAGAGCCATTTCTGGCCGGGGTGGAGGCAGCTCAAGGACTTGGGCTTATGAAAGGACAGAGCCAAAAATTCATTTTCTAACTGGGCCTGTACCACAGACAGGAATCTGGGGAAGTCCCATCACCACAAATCCTTATGCTACAGTGAGACCTAAGGACATTAATGGAGTCCTGAATGCCAAATGTGAGCCCAGACTGCAACAACATACCTTCAGTTCAGCCACAAAAGTGTTTGCTCGGACAATGTCCAGTGTTGTGACGCCGAAAATTTTGTTGGGGTTGTATACCCCATGCTTCTTAAAGACCTCAGAAGTAATTGGGATGGTAGAATTGACCTGAAAGCAAAAAGAAAAATTCTTTGCCCCTTCAAATGCACAAAAGCTCCCTCTATATCAGGGGAGAAGGGAGAAAAAGGCACACACCTGTTTCCCAATCCGGCTACTGTCAGACACACTACACTCCTTTACTCACAGGCAAAGGGAGGCTGGAATTTGCTTACCGGATTTGCGATCACACAGATCATGGCTTCAGGGCAGTGCTGGGCACAAGCAGCTGCCAGGTTAGCAACAATGGTGGCATTCGTGTTGAAAAGGTCATCGCGGGTCATGCCTACAGAGCACAGTGGAGAAACTTATTAGCTGCATTCCAGTATCTATCTAACCCCCACTCAGATGAAGAGAAATCACATCATAGGTACACTCATAGGTAAGTCCCCAGCTGGGCACTACACACCAGAGGCAGAGGACCTGGGGGTCTTTGGGATGAATGCGGCCCTCCATATCTCTCTGGGCCTCAGGGCACTCCCTAGGCCATGCCTCTCTGCCCCTGCTACACACCCACCATGAGTGCCTTTGAACTGTGCTAATGCCTCTTACTTGCCTAGAAGGGCAATGGAGAGATGTGGAGACTTTTGCTTGGCTGGAATGTAGTCTACCACACCAAAGCAAGAGTTGTATATCCATTGCCCTGCCCATCACTGACTGGCAGAAGGCTGCCCATGAGGGAATGCAGTCCCTGGGCTGAAAAAGAGGCTCCACCTGTGCTGTCGACATACATGCCCCAGGAAAAGGCAGGTGCCTCCCTTGTCTGCAACCCCACTGCACTTCAACCATCTCTGGTTGCCAGCATGGAACAGAGTAGGCTGAAGCACCCCCTCTGGCAGCAGCAGGCAGCGAAAATTTCGGCTCTTCCTGATCCCCTCCAGAGTGGAGGGAGGAATAACGCCCCTGGTGGCAACCTCACACTGAGTGCTCCAAGTACCTCTGAGGCCCAGTGTAATTGTGCAAGCTGAGTTGAATTTCAGGATTCAGCTGCATTGCACTGAACCACTTTGAATGCCAAACAAAGAATGCCTCCCCCAAAGCTGACAAAAGAGCAGGGTCTCTCCCCAAGGCCTCACGCTGATTTCGCCCTCTGGTTTAAGAAGAGGGCAGGAGCTCTTGACAAATTTAAATTAAAAGGCATGGTTGCCAGAAGTTGGCAAGTGTGTCTGTGGATGCCTGCAGCACTGGGTAGCCCATGAGCCAAGTTCTCAAGTGTCAGATGGAGACAGTGGCAGGAGGCACAACCAGTGGGTATTTCAAGAAAAAACGGACTTTGCACTGCCTAAAAGGGCTCCAGCCTACCTCTCTCCTCCCCCCAAACATTCTTGGACTGTGGGGATTAGAAGCACTGAAGGTCTGCAGGAAGGAATTCAAGTCAGCAAATGTTGGACAAGGCAGCAAATTATGGGGACATAGGAAACTGCCTTACACAGAGAGCTGAACCAAAGGTCAGTCTAGCTCAGTGTTATCTACACCTTGACTAGTGGTTTCTAGAGTTTCAGGCATCGATCTCTCCTAGTCCTAGATATGCCAAGGATTGAACAATGGCCCTTCTGCAGTCAAAGTAGGTGCTCTACCACTGAGCTATGGGCCTTCCTATGGCAAGAAGCCTGGAGAATAGAGAGGGAGTAAAATATTACAAGTTATTTTAAGTTTGCTGAGCTTTCTCCTCAGGCCATTCTGCTGCCAACTGCCCTGTGGGAAGACTCCCAGTTACGGTCTATGCATGCTGACATTGTTTACTGTGGTTTCTAAAAATGCAGTTTAATGTTTCCCGTAAGCTGCCTCAGAAAGCAGGATATAAATAATAGTACACAATAAATAAAAATAAAATACAAGGTGTCAAGCGCTTTATTCCAGCTTCACTGAAGAGCCACCAAGAGAAGACTTATGCACAGCCCTTTGAGTCTAATAGAAGCTCAAGCATGAACTGTTTTGATCATTGGCCTACAAGGGGAGGCAGAGGTACGAGTTGTCCCGGAATACTATACCTATTTCTCAGGCACAAAGTTGAGTGCCTCAACAGGGGCACCGGGAGATGCCAGGTGCGCTCACCCAACAATCCCACATGACTTGGCATTCCTTTAGAATTTCCGTAGATTAAAAGACTTACCCGGCTTTCTAGGAACACCAGCTGGAATAACAACAACTTCGCAGCCCTTCAGAGACTCTGGCAACTGCTCAGGTCCTAGGTAACCTGAAGTGGAAAAAAAAAGATAGAGCTGCATTTACACTTTTCTATTGGCAGATCATTCATCCAGATGAACTCAACATGCTGAATTATGTGTGTGTGCAGGAACTGAAGGCACATTTAGACCACGACATGAGCGGTGCTTAGGAATTTGCTGTTGGTGAACCTAATTTTTTCTATTGTATATTTTAAAAGTAGCATCCTGAAGCACTATTCCATTGCATCAAGATGCAGCACCTTGCAGCTTCCAGTTAATACTTACCACATTTCTATACCACCCTTCATCTAAACAGATTTTGCCAATATAGACAATACATTAACTAAAACCCAACACATCATTTATAATTAAAACTTAAGACAACGCACACTAACATCAGGAATCAACATTGAAATATTCACCCTGAAGATTACACAAATTAAAATATCTGGATAAATAAAAATGTCTTAACCTTCATCTTAAGACACGGGCAGGCCAAGATGCCTCTTCAGGTAAGTGGGTTCCAAACCGTTTATGGCTTTATTAACAGCACTATGCACTGATCCTCAATGGGGCACAAATATAGGCAGATTAAGAGCTTCATGGAGCAGGAGCAGCAGATAGCATGTCAAGCAAACTAGCTAGCCAAGCTCACTTACTCAAATTGGGAAGGCATATTCAAACGGGGGTGGGGGGGGGAATCTACACACAGAGCTCTGAGCTGAGCAAGCTCAAGCACCAACCAATAGAAGCGTCTCAATAAGCTTTATATTATTTTTAATTAAACCTGCAGTTGAGTGTGACTGAAGCTTTGTCCTTCTCAACACAGAGATAGGGTTACTGTGGAGGACAAACAAAGGGCCACCCTTTGCTGCTTGCTCAATTCACAGTGTGGGATACTGCAAATGGGAATGTGTTTCTCTCTAGGCAACTTTCCAACAGCGAAAGAGGAACTCATGAAGAGATTCATAGCCACTGCAGCCGCACACACACAAACTTGCATTTCTTACAATGTCCTCCAGTAATAAGAGGGCAGAGGTAGATCAGGAGAGATAGATAAGTAGAGATTCTCTGTCACTGTAGTTCCACCTCCCACCAACGATCACGGTGGGAAATGGAAGGATGAGGCCAAAGCTTCAACTCTGCTAACAGCCACAACACAAAAAAGGAACCACCCTGCTCTCCCTTGTTCTACACTCCAGAGCATTCATGGGTTTGCACTTTAGCACACAGATATGCCTTTGCAATAAACACAAATCACACTGATGCCACATCACCAGCCTGAATACCCTTTGTCCAACCGCAATTATGACAAGCATCTCCACCTTTTCCAAAGCAGAGAAGAACAGGAACTTTTCCAAGACCTCACACACACTTTTCCACTGGGCAAGTACATTTATAGGAAGCCTGTAGTGGTAGGTAGCCCAAGACTTTTCTAGTTTTTTCAGCACAGCAACCAGCCCATTCTGCAAACAATTTGACTCTGTGTGCAAAGCTCTGAAAAACCTTGTGGGGATAGATTAGATCTACCACATTTGTCTGCCTTTGGATGACACAATAAGCAGCAAGATGACACAACCCAAAACAGAAGCAAATGCTTCTTAATCCCTTTCTACAGCCACACCAGAGAAGTGCCCAAGCCAATGGCTCACTGCAGCTCATTCTTGCAATGCTAAACTATGGTTTAGTGTAGGGGTGGGGAACATTTCTCAGTCTAAAGTCCATATTTGGTCCCACCTGGCTGTGCTCACCTGGGTACTGGGTGCAGCACCAGGGCAGACTTGAGGGTTGGAGAAGGGGAGTTTCTGTATATAGAAATTCTCTCCCCCTCCAGGCTCTCTGTCCAGTTTTGCTGGGTGGTGAGAATCTAAAGTGTGTATTCCTTGCATTGGGCAATACGCTGATGACACACAGCTCTACGTCTCCTTTATATCAGCAGGTGTGGCGGTGGATGTGCTAGACTGTTGTCTTGCTTCAGTAATGGACTGGATGAAAGCCAACAAACTGAAGCTCAATCCAGATAAGACTGAGGCACAGTTAGTGGGCGGTTCCCTAGACCGGATGGATGGGAGGTTGGCTATGAATCAGAGGTGGGAACCCAGGATCCTCTAGTTGCTGCTGTACTACAAAGTCCCATCAATTTCTGACCACTAGCCATAGTGGCTATGGCACTGGGAGTTCAAGTTAATCCACATCTGGTGGGCCACAGGTTCCCTGCTCCTGTTATGAATATTACAATCATTTAGAGAAAGCAATGGACTGGATAACCTGAAGCTGATTCCAGATAAGAATGAAACACGGTTAGTGGGTGGTTCCCTGGAACGGATGTACCCGCATAGGGGTACTTCTGAATCCATCAATGTTGCTTGAGGCTCAGGTGGCACGAAGCGCCTTGTCAGCTTCGGCTAGTGGCCCAGCTCACTCTAGTTCTGGGGAACACATATCCATTATGGGTTCTTACAACCAACTACATCTATAAATGTCGTGGATTAGGAGCACACAAATTATATATGAACACAAAGCACTAGGCCAGAAGTTTAACCGGCAACTCATACCTTTCACTTCAGCTCTCGTTTCGATGTGGCTGAGGTCAGCTGCTACACCAGGAGTGTGAGCAATATCATAGAGGTTGAGACGACTGATTAAGGGGCTGTTCTTCAGTAGGAGAGAGAGAGGTTGGCCAATCCCACCAGAAGCACCAAGCACGGCCACCTTAGCATTGTTCTAAGAGCAAGCAAAGAGAAGAAAATGATTTAAAATGGAATATTCTTAGGCACTAACCAGAAGTGGTCAAGTGATGCTCTTGTGCAGAGCTTCCCAAAGCTTTACATGGTCACATCACATCCTTCATCATAACATGAAGAACATCTGAAGTTTGCATGACAGCCTGGATGCCCTGCGCTGGCTGTAGTGCAAACCTTCTGGAGGGTACCAGCTTGGCAAACGCTGCCATATAGCATAAGTCCAAATCTTGCTTCATCACCCAACAGTTCCTGTCTCACTTCTGGAAACACAAAACAGTACCCCGGTTGCCCCAAACACCAGAGGTCTAAGTATTTTCCCCATCCAAGGAAGAGTTTTTGAACATGCACCAGAGATCAGTATACAAATTACTTTATATGTTTATGGCAATAGCCAAAGAAATTGGTATTCTCTGGTTAGAATTTGTAACCTTCCTGGAACTAAAGATCTCAAATTTGAAAGAGCACCCTATATCCTATACAGGAGTTTCTGTAAAAAAAATTCTGCAGCTTACTAAATCACACTAAATCAAATCCTTCCTTAAGCCCCACTTTTTCAGGACAGACTCTGGCTTGGCTGGAAAGTGAGCACCAAACCCTTCTCCTTCATTTCTTTAAGAATTCCCCACTATATATTAGCAGTAATTGATTAGGGACCATAGGAGACTTGTAAATAGCTTTGCTGATAGCCAAGAGAGACTTCTGTCCTTTGGCCAAGGAGAAGTTAAGCCACTGCCAAGTTCTCCAATTACTTCCATGGCAGACTGATGCCGCTGACAGTGCAGTTTTGAAAGAAGGGAACTGCCAAGACTACTGAACCAAGCAAAGGTGATCCCAATGCCTGCATTACAGGTGGCTAATAGCCCAAGGAGGAAGAAAAGGAAAAACATTGATAATATTGGATGAACTGCTCCCCCTGCCTTTGGAGGCACTCTGACTTTGACCTCAGGGCTTTGAGACTCAAAATGGAGGATTTTTCAAGGTCAACAGGGACAAGAGGATTCACAGGCCAGATTAAAAAACTGGATAACTTTCTCAGGGCTTGTATTAACAATTGACAAGAAACAGAATAAAGCTGCCTGCCAAGTCACACATTTTATTCCTTAGGTGGAATGGTCTGGTGAACAGAAAGCCCTGTCTCATCAAGCCAGCTCACTGCACCCACAAAAGCTCTTGTCACAATAAGCTAGTTAGAGCAAGGATGGGCAACCTGCACCCCTGGCGTCTGTGTGTGTATGTGTGCGCAGGCAAGGAAGGAAAAATGAAGGGGAGAGAAAGCAGAGAGCAATAGAAAGAAGGGTTGGCACACAGTCCTTCCCCAATAGGTTGTCCCGTGGGAATGTAGCCTCTCCCCTGCCCAAAGTAAATGCTTAAAGAGACACAGTCATTGCTTTTCACCTCCAAAGATCTGCACATACTTTAACCCCCCCATTCTCCACTATTACTTCTAGAGTCCAGAAGACAGGAGGGGGGAATTTCAGTTTGAGCAAGGCAACCAGACACATAAAGCTGATGTGTATTTTAATCCATAATTTTAGCTTAGAATACAATTTTAAACTGTTGATATTATTCATTTTGCTTTTTATAAACTTGTATTTTAAATATTTTGGTTGACAATTTTAATGTGCATTTTATATTGTTTGCAAACCACCGAGAGATTTAATTTTCAGTTAAGCAGTATACAATTTTTGTTAAATAATTCAAAAAAGTGGCTCCAGGTTTTTAGAATATTTGGGTTTGCCCAGAAATGAAGCTTAGGCCCTCACTGGCGCAGATCAGACTGACTGGATGGACGACGAGTTTAGACTAGCATTTCAAATAGAGGACACTTAAGATACTAATATTTTACAGTGTCCCATTTACTGTTAAAATACGCTGAGGAAGCCTCCCCCTCTAATGAGCTTGAGCCCCATGCCACATTCTCAGCCAAACCAGGATAGCTTCCTGCTTATGTATCTTGATAAATGCAGCTGTGCAAAACTATTAGAATCATATAATTGTAGAGTTGGAAGGGACCCTGAGGATCTTCTAATCCAGCAATGCGGGAATCTCAACTAAAGCATCCATGACAGATGGTCAACCAACCTCTGCTTAAAAAACCTTCAATGAAGGAGAGCCACCGTCTTCATAGGAAGTCCATTCTCTTGTCAAACAGCTTTGAGTTCAAAGAGTTGCTAGACTTTTCCACAGCTCTAGCCACTGACCCATCCACAGGGGTAAAATATAGCCAGCTGCAACACAGCTCTTTGCTACATAGAACTGCCTTCATCCACAGCAGTTCCACCAGGCTACATCTGTGGGAAGCAAGGCAGCAATCCCACCACCACGACATGTGCCTGGAACCAGCTGCAATCTGGCTCCTGCCTCTCCTAGACCTGTATCATGCCATGTCTGGGGCTGACGGGGAGTTTTAGTCCAAAACACCTGGACAGAAGTAGGTTGGAGAAAGAAGACTCCCCTAAAGACACAAGCAGGGCAGCACAACAATAACGTTCCACCAATTGGCCAAAACATTCAAGGAAGCACTCCTGTGCAGTTTTTTTAGTACCGGTTCCACTGAAAATTCTGGACATCTCTAGTATTTGTGCTTCTTTGTTTTTTACTGGTTTATTGCGCTGATTTTATCCTATTAACTGTCTTGCTATTTTATAATGAAAGTCTGGCTACAAATCTTTGAATAAATAGAATTAAGCAGAGCAAATAGGGGAAAGTTGACAAAAAGCTACAGGCACGAGCAAAAGCCCTGCAAGTTGAAGGCCAGCAGTGAACTGAAGAGTAACAGATTGTATCTCCCACCTCCCTCCCTCTGCAAAGCACAGGAATTTAATGTAATCAGAGGCCACTGATATTGCAAAGCTTTCTGCAGCGAACACAGATGATTCAGAAGGGAGTGTTCTTGCCCCAGTGGGAAGTAGCGTCAATTGTGCAAGAACAGGAGAGCCCCAACCCTGAAAAGAAATGAGCAGAAATGTTACCGTTAATAGGTGGGAGTTGCAAAAGGCCCTGACTAGGAAGGGTAAAAGGTCTGTAAAGTAGCCAGGATGAAGGATGTCGCAAGACATTTGTACAAATTAAATGCGAGGCTTGAACTTGTTAATGAAGTGCTTTCCTGGCAAACAACCAAGAAGCAGAGCACTAATGAGGAACAAAGCCTAAAAAAAGTAATAGGATGAGAGTCCTTGTGTTATTCTGAGAGGCGCATCAAGCTAAAAGGAACTGGTCAGACAATGCCATGAAACTTTATTTATTGACCACAAGGTCATTTGCCATCAGGAACCTGCGCCTCCATCAACACACACCTCCAAGTCTTGCTGCTTCCATCCTGTACCCCCAAGAATGTGAGACTCATTTCCTCAGCAAACCTTCCAACCATGCTAGCCTGACTTGTGCTCCTCCATCACTAGTTTGAGTCTTCCCATGCCATTCTGGCACTGCCAATACAAGTTCCTCCACATCTCTTTTTCAATCTAGCCTCTGCTCAGTCATCTGCAAAAGGGTCATGCCATTCCTACCATCTGAATGGGATTTAAAATACAGTATTAGCCCAAATCTTTATCTGAACTGGCTTTTCACACCTTCCTGGGCTAATAGGCAGCTAGTCACACTAAGCAATTTACTGAAGATCCTTCCAGTGGACTTTTAACAAGCAGTTCTTTTCCCCCACTCCAAAAGCACATTCCTCAATTCCCCATAGAATTTACTCACAAAGACTTCTAGAGCCTTAGTCAAGAGACTGGACAGATCAGTTAAAAAACATTTTGGTCAACAAACAATGTTTGTCAGAGACCATAGATTCCTTCTGGAAGTAAAATTTATTTATTGCATTTATATCCCACCTTTTTTCTCCTAGGAGCTTGAGGTGTCATATATTGTTCTCCCTTTCTCAATTTAATTCCCACAAGAAGTCTGTAAGGTAGGTTAAGCCGAGAGGCAGTGACTGGCCCAAGGTCATGGCTGTGGAGATTTTAACCCCGGTCTCTCCCAGGTCCTGGTCTGACACTCTAACCACTACACCACACCGGCTCTTGGTGTGAATAAATAAAATAAATTATTTTAAAATGAATAAAGAAGACTACCACATTTATCAAGGAGATGACCAAAATAAGAAAAAATGTTTTAATTATAATGGTCTCATCCAGGACACACAGCTGTTTTTTATGCAACTTTTCTCCTTGCGGAGAGACACAATCAAGTAATAGCAAAGACTGCAAAATTCCCAGCAGCTGCTATTTAAAATAAGGAGCACCCATGGTGCTCTCTGAATCTTACCTTTGTATAATTCTTAATCTGAAAGCGTTACCTGCTCAGTTGTGTTTGTATATGCCAAATGCATTTTGCATATAAGCTGCAATGACTGTGAGATGCAGCAAATAAATGCCTATTAAGGCAAAATGCATCAGCTGCATATGCAGATGAATGGATTACACCTCCACTCAACATTAGGAAGTTTCTCTCTCATCTGCAAGTGTATGTGACTGAATGAATGAACCAACCCAGAGGGGAAAGATGAAGTCAGCTATAACCTCCAACGCTGAGCCAGTGTGGTGTTAAAGACCTGGGGGAGTCCAGTCCCTGCAGGAAGCTCTCTGGGTGACCTTGAAGGCCAGTCACTGCCTCCAAGCCTAACCTACCTCACAAGGTTGTTGTGAGGATGAAATGGAGAGGGAGGAGAACCATGTGCACCACCTCGAGCTCCTTGGCTTAAAATGCAGCAGAGTGATAATAAAAATAATCAAGTGGTAACAGCCGACCAGCCCTTGTAACCACGCGGGGTGCAGCGCCACCGAAACCTGGCTGCCTTGCACAGCGCCGAGCACAGAACACACGCATGCGCACTATCTCATTCAAGCAGGCCCAAGCCACGGCTACTCTCTGCCGCCGCTGCCTCGCCCCGTCAGGTAACCCTCGCGGGCCCCCGTCGCCTCCCCGCTTCAACTACCTGGGAGGAGGTGGCGAACCCTCTGCGGAGCGCGGCGGAGGCGGGCCGGGTAAGGCGGGAGAACATGGTCGTCGGCTGCGAACGGCGTGGGAAGAGTCGGCGGCTTCTTTCTCCTTCGGGAACGACCTCCAGGCAGCGAGGGCACCGCGAGACTTCGCCGTCGTTGTCTCGCGAGAGCTCGGTCTCTTGCCTCTTTGGCCTTTACGTTTCCACGCTCGCCGCGCCCACCCCGTTTAAGCCCCTCTCGCGTTTTCTCGCGATGCTTAACACACTGCCTCGCAAGCTATGTACCTATCTGGGAATTTGATTCATTTTTATATATTTTTTTAAAAAAACTATTTTTACACATTTTATATATGTGTTAATATAGTAATCAAAAATACATTTTGGCGTTGGTGGAAGAATCTTACACACATCCACACACACCTACCTACAGTGAGTTGCAAACTCAGAGTAAATACATTTAAATTAATGGATGCAATTCTAACCCCATTTTCATGGAAGTTACGCCCCACTGAATTCAGTGGGACTCATTTCTGCATATACATTGATTGGGAATGCGCTGTAAATTCATGTCCCTTAATTTGGATTGGTTTAAGTCTGACTCTGGCGAGCACTGGATACACAAAGGCTTTATTTCAAAGACCTGTAACTTCCAAATTTTCATTTATCCTTTTAAAAGAGCGATTGGCCGACTTTTTAAACGTTAATGCTGATTTAAACCCTGGGTGTCATTTACACAAAGACAGAAAACTTCGTGTTAATAATAACCTGTAAACACTAAAAATTATTTAAATTATTCCGTGAAGTTGCACAGTAGCAGAAAGGGGGGGGGGAAATAACCCTAATAAAGTACAATTGAAGTTTGAGACCTTATATTATTTTTTCTGTGCAGATACAGCGAAGGGGCATAAAGCCAATATACAGAATACATATCAGTTCTTGAGAATGTCAGTTTATTTTTCCTTGGCCTTTAAACTATCCTGAGAGTAGAGCAATGGTGAAGGGGATGAATGGAGATGAAGCTAATTTTTTTTTTTTAAAAAAAACCCTAATCCTTTTGACATTTTAAACCGATAAAATTTACTTTTGATGTCCTACGAATACAACAGAGCAAGGAATATGGGGGTTTTTTTGCAACTCTCGCGAGAATCTGTTGCGTCTAGGACCCTGTGTCCTATCGGCAGACGTTGCGCCGAAGTATCGCGATAATCAGCGAGCGTGAGAAGACGGCAATGGCGTCAGGCCTAGGGTACCGTGAAGCCTCGCTCCACAGCAACAGCAAGAGCGAGACGATGGGCCTAACGAGAGTGAGGGAAGGACGTGGGGCGGTGAGCCGAGCCGATAACGAAGAGATAGAGCCTGGTGTCCCGCTCGCACGTCGATGGGTTCCTATAGCGCCCGCTGTGAGACGCACTATCTGTCCAGTCACTACGAAAGGTGGGCGTGGCCTCCGTGACTATGACGTCGCAGCCGCCGGCATTGTGGAATACAAGGTACCATAGTTACCGTGGCAACAGTTGACAAACGCACCATGGCAACGGGAGCCACAGAGGTGTCATAGCAACGGGAACCTGAGGCCACGCAGGTTGGTGGGCTTCCATCATACATCATCATGCTGTGATGATGATAATAATCCAGTCATCAGCAATAACAATTATTAGTATCATTATTTGTTTTCATGAATTGGATTGATTGATATTTGAGGGACATTTCCTTGTTTCACTTTTTAAATAATTGCAGCAGTTTGTGATGCAAGATGGAGTATATGTTTCTTACGCAAAGCGACTAAATGGTCACAATCTGCCTGTTGTGGTCTGGTCTCGCCTTATTTTTCAGAAGCATACAGTTAAAATCTTGCTGTTGCAGTGATAACCCATCTTTCCTTAAAGGGTGATTTGCAGGCTTCATCCCATTGCACCCTTGCGTCACTCCTGCAGTGGAGAGGTCCAATGGGCATGATTATTTTATTTTTTTCATTGCATTTGTATCGCAGCTTTTTCTCCCCAAACTGCTCAAGTTGGCATACATAGTTTCTTCCCCCCATTTTATCTTCACAACAATGATGTGAGCTGGGTTAGGCTGTGTGAGGCAGTGACTGGCCCAAAGTCATGGCTGATTGAGGATTTGAACCCTGTTACTGCAAGTCCTAGCCTGACACTGTAACCGCTACACTACACTGACTCAATTGATTTCAGTGAGTATATTCTTAACTAGATACAACCATGAACCTCCAGAGACAGAGAGCGAGTCACCCTCTCCTGCAGTTTCCAACAACTGGTATTCAGAAGCGTTACCACCTCTGACTGTGGAGGCAGAACATAGGCATTGTGGCTAGTAGCCATTGATAGTCTACTCCATGAATTGGTTCAATCCTTTTTTAAAGCCATCCAAGTTGGGGGCCATCACTGCTTCCTGTGGAAATGAGTGCCAAAGTTTAACTAGGAACTGCATATCTCTATATGCATCTGTATTACCGGTATTCATTTTATATCGTTGTTGGCATCCCTCTGTCTTCAGTGACAACGGAGGATAAGATGACTAGATGAACTAGACTAGATGAGCCATTTTCATGATCCAGCATGATCCAGCAGGCTCTTCTTATGTTTTTAATCCATTAAAGGTGGTGTGATTTCTATACCTAGATGGAACCCCTGGTTAACAGTCCACATTTTCCCTTTGCTTTTTCAGTCAAACAGTATCCAGACACCCAGATTCCTGCACAGAACAAACTACCTGGATTTCCAGACTGCAAGCTGAGATATGAAGAGGCCTTTTTCTGTTTGTGGATGAACTACCTGAATGTGAAGTAGCCTACTTACAGGAGTTCAGTTTTTTGAAAATACAGTTGTGTCCTCAGTGTTGAATCATTCTTGTCTAGCACCATGGCTGGGGTGGCATTGTGTGAACCAACAGAACTGTATAATATGTTGAACCAGTCCACAAAAATCTCTAGACTAGCAGAACCAAACTATCTCTGTTTAATGGGTAAGTTATGTTCTTTCGTACTGACTGACTACGTCTTCTATTTCTGTTCATTGAACATTTATGTGACTTCTATTATTTGTGACTCTGATATATTTTCTGTCTATGTATTTTGTATAAATACTTGTTAGCACATTATTAGCTGTGTGTTGCTTGTGGTTGTTCAGAGTTTACCTCTCCCATTGGCATCAGTTGGACTTCCTGTCACATCATCATTAACGACCCTGTAGCTTGAAAATGACATTGTACATACACTTAATCCTTATAGCAAGGTAACATTAATAACAAGCCCATTGACCTGCACCTGTTTCCTCAGCTGCAAACTGAGTATTTTTCTCCACCCTACAGAAGCATGTCAAGGGTTTCTTGACTTCCTCCTGTTTCCAAATGGTGGGAAATGAAATTGCTTAAAAAATTGAAGGCTGCCCTGAGGCCCAGGAATGCATTCTCACTGTCCGGTGCATGCCTCCTTGATTTTCACTTTTGTGACTCTGCTCCTACTTCCATCAGGCCTCTGCTAGCATTGGGTGTAAGAATATAAGGAGGGCTTCACTGGATTAGATGCAAGTTCCATCTAGTCTGCAGTGACCAAAAAGATTGACCTGCCATAGAATGTGAAGGTGCTACATAGCCATCAAAACCACCAGCCTTGTAAAGGCTTGAACCCCATATTCTATGGGGCTTTGTCATTCTGCTGCCTGTGCATCAGGTGTCCCTTCCAATTGCAGACCTGCAGCAGGATTACTTGCCCCAGCTAAGGCCAGAGTAGTGACTCAGGCAGAAACACAGGGCAAGGGGGAATTCTTACCCTTTCACAGAAGTAAATCACATTGTTTTAAAGATAAACAGTTCCTGTAGAGTAGAAATGAAGAGAATGCAGAAGTGTTTGAAAAAAATAGCAAAGGCGGAATCAAATTTCTCATTGTTTTCAGTTCAGTCATTTGCTTTCCTTGTGTCTTTCTTTTCTGTTGCATTGTTTTCAGATGCTCGTACGAGGAGGGAGTACAATGAAAGCCACTTGATGACAGCGATACGAGTCAGAAAGGCGAGTGACATTTTGGGGTGTCTTGGTTGTTTGTTGCAGCCACCTCCTGTTGTTGGACAGACCCTAGGTGAAGCATTAGATTCTCCCCTGCCGGAGCCCTTTCACTGTGGGGCAAAGGTTGGCGGAAGCAATTAAACCATTAAAATAAAATAAAGCCATGTTATATATGTTGGTGCAATAGATCATTGGATTCTGAGATCCAAATTTCTTTTTGGTGAGAGAACCCCTGCAGAGATTTAACATCACAAAATATGTAGTAAAGTATGGAAATGCAGACTGTAAAACCTTTAAAATATGCTATTTCAAGTGAGTTCCAAAATGTCCCCTGAAAATATTTTTTTCCAAAGGTTCCCTCTTCCCCCAGCATGAGAAAAGACCCCAAATGGTTTATGTTCATGTGCTTCAGAGAAGTTGCACAGGCAGTAAAACTTAGGTTAGTTACAAAGTTGTCAAAGTTCCTAGATTATTAGTATACAAACTCAAGAATGACTGGTGAGAGCCATGCGCTTGAGCTGGAGCAGCCAGCTCAAACCTCTTCACACACTGAGCTTCCCAGATGGACTAGAGGCGAACAAAGACTTGACTACCTAATTTCTCCCAAGGTGAAGGGAATGGACATAGCTAAGTCTGGTAGAACATCTTGCTGCATGGTATTATTCCTGTCATGCATTAATTGGACTTAAGAATGTTGGTTATAAGAGGCTGGTTATTTCACAATACAAGTAGTAGATTAAAAATCCAACTAAAGCTTTAATTATGAGTAAATATGCATTCGATTGTGCTGTTTCACTGTACCATGAGGCTTGCCTGGTGCTCACATCAATATCTGTTCAGGGCCAGGTTAAGACATGCCTCAGAGTTAAGAGAAATAACCTTTTTCAGGCCAATAGCCACATTGCTTTCTGAGCAAACTCCCAGAGGCCACATGCCAGCAGGAAACGGAACCAGAGAGGAAAGTGGATGGAGATGTAAATTTTACCTTTATGCAATCAGTTTGACTCTTGTGTGCTGCCCCTCCATTCTCCAACCAGGCAAGCAAGAAGCATTGTCAGATTCCAGCCAGGCAAAAACACTCAAGGAGAGTACAAAGTAGGGCTGGTGTGGAGCATGGCCTGGAGAAAAGTGAGGAGGAGTTTTAGCCTGCGGAGAGTCCCAAGGGCCAATTAGAAAGGTCTAATTCTGAGGTTCCCTCCCCTCACATACCTCTTTTACCAGGCTTTTGAGACAATTGGGCGTAATGCATTATTTGTTTAAGGCAGGGGACGGATATTTGTTTTAGCGTTAAACTTGCTGGCTGTTTTCTTTAATTATTTATGTAAAGTTGGTCGCTGAGAGACTTTTGGAGCAGGCGACATATTGAACAAAGAATGCTAATGGTAAAAAAACAACAGAAAGGTAATTGAAAGGGTCTCTGTGCCTACACTTCCGTTGATGCGAAAGGTACAAGATTTGACCTGGGCCTAAGAGGTAACAGGGCTCCAAGCACACACGTCTTTCAGAATGCAGGTATCTTTCATGCAACACAGTAAGAAGTATATTCCTTTTCACAAAGTCATTAATCCAGCCTCCCACCCTTCTTTCTTTCTAAAGAATGCATTGGGCAAATTCATCGTTCCTCCGTCCGTCAATCTGGAGTGCGTTCGATACTGCGTGGTATACGATGGCAAATCTACCTCGGTGGATGCTGCTTACGACATAGATTATGATTTGTATGAAGTGGATAAAGAACTAACCCGTAAGTCTTCCTCTTTCTGCTGCAGATTGCGCAGCCTCACTGTTTTGATCTCATATTCCTAGCTCACGCAAGAGCGAAGCTTAAAAAGGGCTGGGACACATCTTGAAGTAAAAGCTCTTAATAATCTGTTACAAAATTTCTCCTTTTTTTTTCTTCTCCACCCAGCATATGACATGGGAGAGGACATCAACAAATTAAGAACCAAGCCATCTTCTGAGGAGAGTAAGTTCTATCTGTAATCACGATGGTGGCAGTCTAGAGGTTGTTAGGACAAGCCAGGGAGCTACAAGCAAAACAGGCAGACACTGTGTCGAGCCAAAGGGTCTGGTTTTGAAGTGTCCTCCTCACTGCACTTGGTGTGAACAAAACACATTATTGAGATCTGAGGGCAAAAGAAAGTGGCTCTTCAGGTTTTGATCAAAAAGCCCCCTGTGGATGTCAGCATGGATGGGCGGCTAGTTAGTTGGCAGAGCACCTGATTTGGATCCAGAAGGTCCCAGGTTTGGTTCCAGGCATATCCAGGGTGGGGCTGGGGAAAGACTCCTGCCTGAACTCCTGGCGAGCCACTGCTGGTCATGGTAGACCAGGGTTTCCCAAACCTGGGTCTTCAGCTGCTTTTGGACTACAGTGGTACCTTGGTTCTCAAACACCTTGGTACTCAAATGCCTTGGTTCCCAAACACCGAAAACCCGGAAGTAAGTGTTCTGGTTTTCAAACATTTTTCGGAAGCCAAACGTCCGATGCGGCTGTCGGCTATTGTTTCTAGGGAGCCTGCACCAATCAGAAGCTGTGTCAAACAGACTTCTGGAATGGATTAAGTTTGGCACTTTTGTTTTTGCTGTTTATTTTGTGTTTTTCCTTTTGAGGCTTTTTTGGTTAATCTGTTTTTGTCACTGTGTGGAACCTAGTTCAGCAACTGATGGATGGATGGATGGATGGATGGATGGATTGATTGTGTGACTGTGGAAATAGATAAAAGCCCCCCATCCAAACAATGACTATAATCAGTGCAGGTAAGAAATTATTATTATTTTTTAAATCATCTACAAGACTGTCTTATTTATTTTATAGTGTAGGACATTGATTATTGCTTTCATTTTATGGATCAATGGTCTCGTTAGATAGTAAAATTCATGTTAAATTGCTGTTTTTGGGGTTGTTTTTAAAAGTCTGGAATGGATTAATTCATTTTTCATTATTTTCTATGGGAAAGAACGCCTTGGCTTTGGAACAGACTTCTGGAATGGATTAAGTTTGAGAACCAAGGTACCACTCTACAGTTCCCATCATGACTGACAGTTGGTCCTGCTAGCTAGGGATGATGGGAGTTGTAGTGCAACCACAGCTGGAGACCCAAGTTTGGGAAACCGTGGTGTAGACAGTACTCAGCTAGGTTGACACAGCTTCCTATGTCTCTATGTGATATCACCAGACACACTACAACACTCCAGGGGAGGGAGTATATGGGAAGAGGCATGCCTTCAGAGGCAGGTGGTCTTGAATGGTGGGAGGAAAAGGTAACAGAGATTGGCATCAGACTGTTTTGAACGGTGGGCTAAAAATGTAATGGGAGAAATGCAATCGATAGCAAATCCAATGGTTCCGCTGGTGACAAGGCCAGAAGCGGGTGCCTCTGGAGTGATTTTCTTTTTAAACACATGCCTCTCACAATTTATCTAGATGCCCCAGTGGGATCCGCAGCTCGCTGTGCCAGGATTATGCAGCGGTTCACCAGTTACCCAGTCCTGGTCCTGAGGGGCGGGTACGAATTGTTCACAGCGACTTACCATTACCTGCGGACCCAGAAGATATTCTGGATGCCTCAGGTGAGAGGGAGACTTCAGAGAGCAGGCTTTCAACCTCTTAATGAGGTTGTTGCCATCTCCTCTTCAGGTTGGGCTGCTGCTCTCAGCGTGCATATTTTTGGCAGGGTATGGGGTGTTGGCGTATGTTGTGTGCACCCCCCTTTTGCTTGGACCTTCAGACCAGGGTGGGGGGCCGCATTCCTTAAAGCGCAACCTTCCCTGGGCCATGTGGCAGTAGGCAGGTCCAGAGGCAAGTGTGGGCAGACCAGTGAATGTATAGTTTACCTTTGTGCAGTAGGCTGGTTTCTACATAAGCTCACTCCCCCTCTACCCTCCAGTCATTTGAGGTGTTATCAGAGCTCAGGGATTCCTTCCAGCTGGGCCAAAACACCCAGGTGTGAAGCACCACCAATGAGGATGGCCTGGGGAGAGTTCCAAGTGCCAGATAGAGTAGCTGTCGGGAGCCTGTGAAACACCAGTGTCAGTGAAGTTAACTCTTTATTCAAAGAAACCCAAACAGCACAGGCCTAGTGATCCTAGCAACTCATCCCAGTAGGTCTTGCCCTAATGAGGCGGTTGCAAGGACTAAAGGACCCCTGCTTTCCACTGCTCTCTTAAGATTACTCCTCCAGGTGCATCCCAAGCAACCCTCATGAGGCTCCTTCATCATGTCTCTCTTTGCTTCACCCTCTTCATTCCTCTCTGTGTTATGGGAGACCAGGGGAGAGAGGAGCTTTTTGCAGGAGGAGGGGGGGGGGACGACTCTCTGGATTCTTCAGCAGCCTGCTTCATCTCTGTCTCCTGGCTCCCCCTTCGTCTCCTGCCTCTGATTCTGGAGTGCTCTCTTCCCCAGCCCTTTCCTGCTCACTAAACTCTGTTGTCTGCCTTATAGTCACTTCTTGCTGATCTAGAGTTGCCATATTTTGAAAAGTGAAAATCCGGACAAAAAAGTTGCTGAGCTCTTGCCGACATGGGTTGCCAAACGTCTGGATTTTCCCGGACATGTTGGCAATTTCCACCCGGACACTGTTTCTGGCTTCAGTGTTCCGGCTGTGTCCGGGAAAATCAGGACGTATGGCAACCCTATGCTGATCCCTTAGCCAGGTGCCTGAAGAGGAAACCAGGCTGGCAGTCCCTTGAACTTCTTTGCCTCCAGAGAAGCTCAGGAGACCCATCCTCCCCTGGTCCACTCGTTATTTCTGCATGTTCTAGGCCACTCTCCACAACTCACCTAGGCCTTATTCACAACATTTGGCTTCCCCCAAAGAATCCTGGGAGCTGTAGTATGTTGAGGGTGCTGAGAGTTGTTCGGAGGCCCCTGTTCTCCTCACAGAGCTAAAATTCTCAGAGGGAAGCTTGTTAAACCACTCTAAGAATACTTTCGGGATCAACCCTATTATTGTGGATATAATATGTTTTAACTGTTTTTAAATCTGAACATGCCATGGTCCCGCTGGTGATGGGCAAGTCATAAATATGAAGATGCTGCTGATGATGATTATGATCTTTCCTTCCCTTAAAGGAGCTAGAGGCCTTTAAGCCCTACCCAGTGGAGATCCTGCCTGCTCGCTTGTACATGGGAACTTATGCCCAGGCCTGTGACAGCCAAATACAGAAGGATCTGAAAATCAAAGCCCATCTCAATGTCTGCGAAGAAGCTGGCACATTGTAAGTTCCAGTGACAACCGGCTGAGCACTAGTTGGCTGTCCGTTCTTTTCCAGGCTTGCAAGGAAGGCCACAAAAGTTACGAGCCCATAAATAATATTTAGGCCAGAGTTGTGTTTAAAGGTTAAGGCAGTGTTTCCCACACTTTTTTGGGTCTCCACCCCCTTGGTCTCCAAAACTCATCCCCACTGCTCACTACCCTTAAAAAAGCATTGCAGCGGTTTGCACAACCCACGAAGGAATATTATAAGACAATACAATTCAAAACAGTAATAATTAATTACATATTTATTCAAAATCCAATTAATTTTTGCTTAATTCAACAAAATGGATGAACTTGCCTATGGAGAGTACTAATTAATTAGTGAACCTATTAGGTATGTACCTTAATGTTATACTTTTGGCAGTGCTTTTTTCTTTAAAATGTTTAGGGGTACTCTCATTTACCTACTCATATTTAAATACTACCCCTCAATGAGGCCAAACTTAGATTCACAAAATGTTTAGGGGTATGCATACCCCTTTGTCCCCCCAGAAAAAAAGCACTGCATTTTGTAACTGAGAATCCAATAGCATGTACTACTGAAAAAGGGCAAACTTGATCCAGTGGTGCCAGCTTTTCAAAGCCTGATAGTCATTCGTACCTCCAGCGCCCTCCTGCTGCCCCCTTGCCTAATGACGATGATGATGATTTATTATATCTATGCTGCCCATCTGATTGGGTTGCCCCAGCCGCTCTGGGCAGCTTCCAACAAATTATAAAACCACAGTAAAACATCAAACATTAAAAACTTCCCTATGCAGGATTGCCTTCAGATGTCTTCTGAAAGTCAAATTGTTGTTTAGCTGTTTGACGTCGGCTGGGAGGGCATTCCACAGGGTGGGTACGACTACCCAGAAGGCCCTTTGCCTGCTTCCCTGTAACCTCACTTTGCGCAAAGAGGGAACTGCCAGAAGGCCCTTGGAGGAGGACCTCAGTGTCTGGGCTGAATGAAGCTGGTGGAGACACTGCCTCTTAGTGCCCCCTCCCAGAATCTCACTGTCCCTTGGGATACCACCCGTTTTGGGAGCCGCTGGGTTAGAGTGCTGAGCTGGGATCAAAGGGATCCCAGTTCAAAGCCCCATTCATCCATGAACCTCTTGGGGCTTGTCATTAACAACACTGTCTTTGGTGTCTGATTGTGGGCCCTTGTTCCCCCTTTATTTGTTGCCTTTTTATCCCCTCCCCTTCCCCCAGGGAGCTAACCTTCACAGAGTTTGCTCCACCCCACGAGGTAGGGTATGGTGAGAGAGAATGACTGGCTCAATGCCACCCTTTGGGCTTCAAGGTGGGCTGGGGACTTGAACTAAACACTGGAATCTGTGACATTCCAGATGGTGCTGGACTTCCAGCTCTCATCATTTCTGGCCATTGGGCAAATAGGTTGGTGACTATACCTGCGTCATTTGCCATTTTTTGCTGGGCTGGTAGAGTTTTTTGCAGGTGCCCCAGCAGGTCTTCTCTTTGCTGTTCCTCAGTTTCCTTGAAGACAGTGACAGACTGCTTCATATCCCCATTCCGGATTCTCCAGATGCAGAGATCTTTTCCTACTTTCCCAAGATTTGCCACTTCATTGGTGAGTAGACCAAGGTGGCTTCTCCTCTTACCCCATGCCCTAAACATTGGGAAATGCCAAGGAGGGGCACCAAGCTCTTCAACTGGTAGGACGGGGTGGGGAGCCATTTCATGACTATTATACCCTTTCAGGCCAACTTTAACAGGAGGGTTGGGACAACTCACCTATCAGATGCCCAAATGATAGCTGGATTATCCCACCCGCTTTGTCAAAATCCCTTGTGTAGCGTGTCCAAGAACCCAGAACCCAGCTCATAGTTGGACACTCGGAAAGCACAAGCTAAAGGAGCTTTGCCAGCCCTATGCTTTCTGCAGAATCACCTGTCTGCCTGAGTTCCCCATGGGGAGCTTGGTCATGCAGTTCATCCAGCTGTGTCTCTATATCCAACCCTGTATCTCATGCGTATATGATATCAGGCTGGAGGGCAGGTGGGTGTGGGGGTTTTTTGGGGGGGAGGGGGGGAACAGCCTTCCAGGCCAAATTAAGACCCATGCCAAGCTAAATCTGGCCTGCAGGCCAGAACTTCCCAAGCCCTGTAGAGAAATCTTATACACTTGACTTCCTGGTTGTGGAAATATTAATAATATTTATTAAATTTATTAGTTGCTTGTCACCCAAATGCTCTCCAAGAGACTTATATTAAATATATATCCCTTATACCATAGAAAAGTCAGTGGTGGGGGGGAATTAAGATTCCATATTGGGGAAACAAAAAACAACAACCCCACCAGCTCCTTCCCCCTATAACAGTAACAAAAACATTAGCAGTACACCAACAATAAACCAAACAATACCCGCACCTACCAGCAGATAAACATAAAAATTCAACACGCCAATACTCCTCTCCCCAGTCCAAAAATATACCCATTAACCCAGAATTTTCTTTTTTAATCTCCCCAGCTCACCATGAAGTCCAGTGTCAAAGTCAGTGAGGGTTTATGTGGCTCAGAGAGTTATACATCAGCTACTGCCGGTCTGGTGCCGACCAGATGCAGTGTGTGCTACATTTCCCAACAGCCTGAGACCAAATTCCAGCTATGCAAAAGCCTGAGATTTTTGTACATACAAACACACACACACACACACACACACACACACACACACACACACACACTTTTTCATCAGCACAAGCACGGGGGATTATCACAGTTCAAGGACGCACTGCAGCCAGGCAGGTGCACTTGAGGAAGTGGGGGGACGGGACCACGGTCATTTAGCAATCCAATGGTGCGCTTGCTCCTTTGAAGCTGACTTGACAGCAGACTGGCACTGAAAATTCCTTCCACCCTGATGATGAGGCAATGTCTTCCACCACAACTTTGAGCAGTGGGCCATCTTAGGGGCTGCTGCCTCCCAGAATCTCCTAAGGTGGATGCTTCATTCTGCCTAATGGTAGGGCTGACCACATTTAGCCAGCAAGCCTTACCCAAACCCTACAGCCTCTCCTGGTCACTTTCACCAACTCGACGTCCACAATGAAAGCTGAAAAGAGTCTTTTGCTTAGAATGTTCAGTTACCACACTGGCATTAATTTTTGTTCCTCTTCTCTAGACAGTCACATCCACAAGGAAAGAGTCCTGGTTTTCTCCACCATGGGCATAAGCAGGTGCAGCACAGCCGTCATGGCCTACCTCATGCATTCCTGCAGGCTTTACTTAAAGGTAAGTGGAGGCAGGAGGGGGGCAGGAAGGATTGCTTCCTTACAATCCATATATCCTGCCTTTTACCCCTCCTTGGGGTGTTCATTTGTGGCTGCCCAAATCCAGAAGCACGACAGAAAATGACATTGCCCTCGTTGTTTGTAAAGCTCCATGTACTTAGCAAAGGCAGATATAAATAATCACAACAGTAGTGCCTGTTTTGCACAAAGAATGTCACCAGATAAGGCTGGGCAGAAAGACCAAGTTCTTTGGTAAGGATGTCTTTTCCATCACCAGACTGGAGCTGGAGATTAGTTACCTGGCCAAGATGCTAGGAGGTGGGGTGGAGTGTCCAGATCCCTCCTCTCCCTGTTGTTAGAAGACAGATTCCTCCCCACTCCCCCTGCTACTTCTGCTGTTTGCTTGCTTTTTTTGTAGAAGTCTTGGAGCTACGTTCAGAAATGCAAAATCAACATGCGGCCCAATCGGGGGTTTGTGCGACAGCTGTCAGAATGGGAGACACGCATCTACCTGAGTGACATCACCGATATCTCCGAACCCAATTACTGACCAAGAGCGAGTGACAGAGAAAGTCCCTGAATCACTGCTGGCTTCCTGCAGTGGCATTTCGATGGCTTTCGAGTGGTGGTGATTGAGATAGAACTCTATATTTTTGGAGGTTGATTTTTTTAAAATAATAAATAATAATATTTATTTTCCATTATCATTATCTCTATCCTGCCAAGTTTATGACATATCTCACAGGTTCTCTTTACTCCTGTGTACAGAGCTGAGTGGTGTTAGGAGCTTTTGTGTCCTTTATTCAGAAATAAATACATTCCGCCTCTGTGTATCTGGAACTTGTCTATCAAGATCATCGAGAATTTGCACCGGGGAGCTTTCTGGCCTGTCTTTATTTGTTTATGAACTTGAACGATTTCTGTCCCGCCTCTCAGCAAAAGCTTTTCAAAAGGCACCAAACAATAAAAGAGAAAAATGCAAGTATTAGCATGGAAAACAACAATAATGGGATATTAAAAACTGCAGAAAATTAAAAGGTCGTAAAAACACAGACAGGAATGATAAGAAATCACTGCCCTGTGGAAACCTGGGAAGAATTAGGCCAGCAGGCAAGTAAAGTAGACGATAGCAGAGTATCTCTACAGAGAGCACCCCACAGCCAGGATTCTGCCACCATCACTGAAGATTTCCTGTCTCCAGCCATGGTACAAGGGAAATCACGACCCCATTCTTGACGGCAATATCACACCAAATAATCCAACACATTTCAAAAGGGCATCGGATGTCAGTCAGCCCACCTGAGAGGTGCCAGAACTGAGTTCTGGCTGAAAATCAGTTAAAACAATTTATATTCAGAAGAAAAGCTTGTATCCAGAGAGAGAGAGAGTTCTGTTGTCAAGGGCCAGGATAATAATTAGGTGTGTCAGCATATGATGGAAGTTATACAGTCGTGCCCTAGTTCCTGAACGCCTTGGTACTCCTATGTTTCAGCTCCAGAACGATCGAAACCCGGGAATGAGTGTTCCGGTTTATCAACATTTTTTGGAAGCCGAATGTCCAATGTGGCTTCCGCTATTGTTTCTGGCGCGCCTGCACCAATCGGAAGCCGTGCCTTGGTTTTCAAACATTTCAGAAGTCAAACGGACTTCCAGAACGCATTCTGTTTGGGAACCAAGGTACCACTGTATACTCATGCTAGAGCAGGAATGGAGAGCCTTTGGCCCTCCAGATATTGCTGAGCTACAACTATTGGGCAACTCATTTTGTGGGTGGGTGGATGGAGAAATGGGAGACAGGTTATTCTATGTAACAAACCTTTTCCAACCTAGCAACTTCCAGATGTTTTGAGCTGAGACTCCCATCATCCTTCCCCAAGAAGGAGTTCCACAATTTAACAATGCAGCTGTGTTAAGAAGGACTTTCTTTCATCTCTCCCGAATCTTCCAACAGAAGCCCTGAAATGGCTATTCATGCTTGCATACGCTTCCCAGGGGAAGGCTGTACAACAATTTTATTTTCCTATAAATATGCATACATCTGCATCATGTATGCCTGAATTAATACAATATGATGCCTGGCAAAGTCTCTCCTAGATCAAGCTTCTAGGACAAAAGGAAGCGCCAGAATCCCATAAGCCCCAGAATCCCATAAGCCCCGCCCTCTCCCTCGCCCCGCCCACAGCCCCTCACCTCTCCGTGCCCCCGCGACGACGGTTGCCCCTCGATACGTCCCGCCCCCTACTGCCTAGAGGCGACGTCGATTGGCTGCGCCTACGCAGGGCGAGATATGGGGCTCCGCCGCGGATTGGCTGGAGCTGCTTTCCGGAAATGCCACTCTCTCTTCCTCCCCTTCTTATTCCTCGGCCCCCGCTGAGGGGCTTCTTTCGCCGCTGCCATGAACCGACGGGCCTCGGTCAGCGACTGCCTGCGGGACTGGGAGGAGCTGCAGGACGGCTTCCAGCGCGTGCAGGTGCCGCCCCCCCACCTTCCAGGGGAGGGGAGGGCAGGAGAGGGGTGGTGAGGTGGCGGGAAGTGACATAATGGGGAGGGGCGTGACGTCACTCGTACTGTGGCTGAGGTGGCGGGACCTGAGCCCGGGGACCTGACCCCCGGGTGGGGGTGGGGGTTCTAGCTCGGCATAAAAAAGATAGAGGTATTCTGGGCATGTGCAGAGTACCTCTTTGTGTGGAGAGAAGGTACCCTTGGGCATGTGCAGAGTGCCTCCCCCCTTTCTCTCTGTGTAGCAAGAGTGCCTATGGGGATGTGCTGAGTGCCTCTGGGCATGTGCAGAATGCCTCCCGTGTTTTATGTATATCCGTGGGGCGAGAGCTCTTTGGGCATATGCATAGTCACTGAGTTGACAGAGAGTGCCTCTGGGCATGTCCAGAATGCCTCCCCCTGTGTGTTTATAGCAAAATGTCTCTGAGGGGGTGCTGAGTGACTGTGTGTGATGAGTGCTTCTGGGCATGTACAGAGTGCCTGTCCGGCTTGTCTGAAGCAGCTTTGAGGATATTTGGACTCCTTTGTCTCACTTGGGACTTTAAAAATAAGCATAGGTTTGCATCCTGCTTTTCCTCCAATGAGCTCAGGGTGGCATGTCTTTTGCCCACCCCAGTTTTATCTTCACATCTACCCTGAGGTAGAGTGTGCAGAAGAAGTGTGTTTGATTGGTCCAGGAAAACCAAGTCAGCTTCATGGTCAAGCGGGTCTCCTGAGTCCTTGTCTCAACCTTCTTAACTACTATGCCCATGTGTGCACGTGAATGTGAAGAAAGTGCCCTTCCTTCTTTCTTTCTTTCTTTCCTCCCTCTGTTGAGTGTGAAAAGTAAGCAGCATTTATGAGCATGTGTGGAGCGCTTTCCTATCCCATCCATAACTTTGAAGAGGAGCACATCCTTGGGCACGTGCAGAGTGCTTTCTAATTCTGCTCCCTCTGTGAGATGGAGTGCTTCTGAGCATGTGCACGGTGCATTCCCTGGCAACATGGTTGAAGCTACCAAGGAGCACATACAGAGTATCCTTCCCCAGTATTAAATAAAAACAGTTGAACAATAGGGCTTTTAATCAGTGGCTACTAGTCCTGATGTTGAAATCATATTTCTAGTATCAGAAGCAGCATGACTCTGAACACAAAATTGCTGGGGGGGGGGAAGAGTTCTTGTAAGCTTTTCAGAGGCCTAAGAACCTAAGAAGAGCCTTGTGGCCGGATCAGGCCAATGGCCCACCTAATCCAGCATCCTGGCCAAGCAGTTTTCCCATTGAAAAGCCTGCAAGCAGGAGCACAACAGCCCTCTTCTCACTTGTGATTGCCAGCAACCAGCATTTAGAGGCAAGCTGCCTCAGATGGTGGAGGTAAACCATGGTTGTTGTTGTGGCTAGAAGTCTCAGATAGCCTTTTCCTTCATGAAAATAGAGAGCCACTGTCAAAAACAAGATGATGGTCTTAATAGGCAGACTGTGCTAGACATATTATCCTAATTATTTAGTTCCGTCCCTCTTGGGACCCTTGAAGTAGCCATGCCCTCTTGTAGCTCAGTTGTTTATAATCCGTGCGCACAATCCTGCCTTACAGTGTCCTGCTCAAATGTTTTATACAGCCAAAAAAAATTGTCCTGCAGCAAGAATGGGGACAGAATTTGTAAACGATGCTGTAGTGTATTGCAGCATGATAGCATCTTCTGTGGTTTTTTGGAGATGTACATAAGTTTGCGAAAGAGTGGATCATGCCATTTCTAAGGTAGGGCAATTCAGAACATAAGGGGATAATGGATCTTCTAGATTCCTTCTCTAGAAAGCCAGCAAGAAGGATGTGAGCACAACTGGCATTCGGATACATTACTGCCCCCAGCCATGGCGACAGAGCATAGCCATTGATAACCTTCTCCAATAATTTGTCCTATCCTTTTTAAGAGCCATCTAAGTTGGTGGCCATCCCTGCCTCCTGTGGGAGTGAGTTCCATAGTTGAACCATGTACTGCGTGAAGGAGGACTTTTTTTTTACCTGTCCTGAATCTTCCAATATTCAGCTTCATAGGATGTCCACGAGTTCTAGTGTTAGGACAGGGAGAACAACTTTCCTCTGTCCACTTGCTCCATGTAATGCATAATCATATAAACTTCATGTAGTGTTTAAAGAAACCCTCATTTAAAAACCCTTCAACTTAAAAAAAAAAAATTAGTTCATCCAGCTGGGGCTGATGGGAGTTGTAGTCTGGGTAATACTAGGTCAGGGGAGGCTGCTTTCACGGATCAAAATATTTCCAGATTGCTAACTGGTTGATCGGCTAAACATCACAGCCATAATTGATGTTGTTTTGTTTGCATATGTGATCTCATGGCAGCACTGCCAGGTTATTTATACGCTGTGGACATCTGGCTGGTGGCCATCTTTGTGTGCCCTGTGAGTTAATGACTGAGGAGGGTGGCATTAAAGTCATTTTATGTGCTCACCACAGAGATGCAAGTGATCTCTGGGTCACCCTGGAATCTGGAATAATTAGGAGAAACCTTTTTAATGATCACACTGAAACTTAAATAATGGCAGAGTTCATTGCTCTGTCTCTCTGATGTACATTTGCCTCAGATGAAAGTTTATTCTTCTCTCTTGCAAAATGCAACAAATTAAGCAATGCCTCCCCTTTTCCTTGAACCAAGAGGCTCAGTTGCGACAACTCCCTTTCCCCCTTCCTATGCGTGCAAGAGGAGGCGATTAGAAACTTTTGTTTCATTCTCAAGTAGATGCTTTGCTGCCTTTGGCAACTTTCAGACAGAAAGGGTAGATAGAAAGAAATGTGTTACGTACAACCAACTTTGGATGGGAAAGCAGCAAGCCTGCGTATATAGATTATAAGTGGGTAATACAAGCAAACACCTTTGCAAACACTGCCAAAAATTTCCTGGGAGTAAGCCCACTGCAAATGAGCCCCCCGTCCTTCTTTTTGTCTGTTTAAGGCAGCCTTTGCCAACCAGGCGCCCCCTTCCCCAACCTTTTGGATTCCAACTGTGCCGTTGTTGGGGCTGGGAGCAGCGGTGCCCAAATCCTGACCTAGGATGTCAGCTTTCCAAGCTGGGCTTGGGGATGCCCTTTGAGGGAGGCTGGAACTGGGACAAGAGCTTCAGCTGGAGGTGCTGCTAGGACAGGTGGCTGATCTCCAGGTATTTATACCAGGGCGACTCAGAAGCTTTGTGCTGCTTCCTGATCACAGGGGCCAACACTGTGCAGCCCCTGCTGTGTCCGAGACCCTCACATGGGCCCACACTGTGCTCAATCCCACCATTGGGCTGAGAGAGTCTCCAATGTCAAAGTGTGTGTTCATGTGTTGGCCTGAGTGGTTAACTGGTAATAATAGTAATAATAATAATAATACCCTGCCCATCTGGGCGGGTCCCAGCAGAACAGAAAAAACATGATAAAACACCAAACATTAAAAACTTCCCTAAACAGGTTGTCTCCTAAGTCCTGACTCATTCAAGAGAAGAGAGAGAGCCTGTGTAGTGTAGCGGTTAGAGTTTCGGCACCAGGGTTCAAGTCCCCACTCAGCCACGAAGCTCAATGGGTGACCTTGGGGGGGCCAGTCTCTGCCTCTCAGCCCTAAGTGACCTCACAGGGTTGTTGTGGGGATTAAGTGAGGAGCAGAGAACCATGAACACCACCTCGAGTGCCTGTAATTAAGAAAAGAAAGGTCAAAAATTATATAGAAATTAGGGGAAGGATTTGCTGAATTGAACTAATTAGAGATTGGAATACAGAAAGGGGAGGTATGAGGAGGTCGGGAAAGTAAGTTTTATGAATATAGGGGATTGAAATTATACTTGCTGTTGTATGTGTTTTGTATGTATTTTTGTTGTTTCTGTTTGTTCTTTTGTTTTTTCTATTTTATATAAATCTTTAAAACTTTAATAAATATCTTATAAAAAAAAAAGAGAGAACACCACCTTGAGTGCCTTGGAGGAAAAGGTGGGATGTAAACGCAATAAATGATAAAATACATTGGAATGAGGGTGATGTAATAATGAAACATGTTCTTACCTCCCTTCCCCTTAAAGAGGTTTTAGGCTGCAGCCTCAGTTGACACCCTTCCCCCCCCCTCTCTCCTTCCTGGCTAGGAGACTCACAGGCTGTACAAGCAGAAGCTGGAGGAGCTGACCAAACTCCAAGATGGGATTTCCAGCTCCATCAGCCGGCAGAAGAAGCAGCTGAAGGAGCTCTCTCTGGCCCTCAAAAAGTATGTGGAGGGCAACTGCGGCGGCAGCGCCTGCTTCCCTGGGGGAGGTTGCCGTGGGTCAATTTGTGGCTTGGCTACCGGAGCCATCAGGACCGCTTAAGCGTTGCTGAGTCAAGCCTCGCTTGAGCAATGTGGGTTTAGCAACTGGGTGGGCAGGGACTGTCATCTAGTCCTGCAGCTCGCAACCTTTTGGGTATGTCGACTCACAAGTCCAAATTTATTTGGTATGGTGACCTGTCAGTTATTTATTGCCACGAGTGTCAACAAAGCAAGATTATAGGCCAACGAAACCAAAAGGTGTAGGAGGAGGTATTCATCATACCAGTTAAGGATTGCAAGCAACAATTATATTCTTTTTATAAATGACCATTGCTAACAACCCCACAGTGCAAAAGCAGGGTACAGTATTCTGTCACAGCATATACAAAGCAAGAAAACAATAATAAGAGGAAGAAGTGGTAACATAACAGCAAGAATCAAGGTATCAATTTTTCCTGAACTGGCATGGAGGGTGAATGTTGGGCATCTAAGCCTGAAGCGTAAGAAATAAATTATCACATTCTGAGTTCTCCGTCCCTCTAGCCACATGCGATTTATGTGTTATTTCTTCCACAACAGCCAAAGTCCATAAGTTCTTACACTGCAAAGAAAAATGCCTATTTTTCAAGGTTTTCTCTTTCTGGGCTACCAAAATTGTAGTTAACTGCCCTTCTAGCTCATCATGAGACGGACACGGGGACTTAAATCCACCACAATCACTGAAAATCTTAGCCATCTATTATCCAGTATTTAAGATTTCAACACCACAAGGTCTGGAAGCTTTCATTAACAGAAGAGCAAATTAATCAACTAGGTTAACCTTTCCAAGCAGTTAAGCCATGTGTCATTTACAATATATACAGTTTTAATGCAAGTACAAAGATCTGGAGATCTTAGGAGAGGCCTTCATCCCATGTGTGAGAGAAAGGAAAGTGCTTTTTATACAGTGGTGATTGATGAGACACATGGAGAAATATTCCTTTGAAAAAGCACATGTTTTCAGAACTATTGTGTATTTTTGTATGCAAAAATTTTCCAGGCTTCATGAACGTAGATCAGGGGTGCCCAAACTTTTTTCAGAGAGGGCCAGATTTGATGAAGTGAACATGCATGAGGGCCAACCAAAGTAGATGGATCTCTTTCTTGGTCCACAGCCAAATCCTAAATTAACTATTACAATAAACTATTGTATATTCTGACATTAGAGGGACTGGTAGATGGGGTATTTCATCTCCTTTTCTGCCTGACCCTCTTTAAGTAATAGGATAGCAGCTCCACTTGGCTTCCAGCTACACTGCAAGAACCTTCAAGATGTGGCTGTCCACTCTCCTCAGTGAGGTCCTTGGCACAAGGCGTTTGATGGATGATTATTTTGCTGTTTGTTTGTGGTGTGTTTCTGCTGTTGTTTCATTGGGCTTTGGATGGTTGCATGACTTCTCTTGTGCTGTTTTGCCCAGGTGCAAGTGCTCTCTTGCCGACAACAATGAAGAGGAACCGAAGGAGTCCTTCCAGGAGCTCCAGAGCATGATCAAAGAGCGGCAGGATGTCTTCTTTGAAATGGAGGCCTACTTGCCCAAGAAGAATGGGTAAGGGCCCACACCCTCTATTTATAAGAGCATCAGAACTCTGCTGTTCGACCAATGAACGCTTCCAGAGCAGTTGCATACAATCAAGCTGTAGCACACAAGGAAAAAGGCACAGAGAGGGAAGAGGGGGAAGCAAGACTCAGCTGCCGGTTCTTTCCAAGTTAAATAGTACTTACAATGAACGGAGTTTAGCTCTGGAAGTCCAGCAGCTGGGAGGTTAATGGGACTCTGATGGCTCCCACCCAACACCCTTTTTCTCAAAAGTGGTCCACCAGATGTCTCAGGGAATTCACTTGAAAGTAGCAGCCCTCCCTGGTTGGTTGGCTGGTTCTGAGTTTTTTATATTCTAAGGGAGACTTCCTTTAGAAAGAGAGGCTCCATTTTAGCCATTTGCAGCTGACTGCTGTCAAGAGAACAGGAAGATGTTTCTCCTACTGTGGTCCTACATCAGGGGGTGGGGAACCCTCCAGGTGCTGTTGGACTACAGTTCCCATCAGCCCCAGTGAGTGGTTGGGGACAACGGGGGTCCCAAATCTGGAGGGCCTCCAAATCCCTCAGTCCTGTCCTAATTACCCAGTGTTTGTAATGAGCGCGCACACCCCTTTACAATTCTGCTTTTGACTGTTTTCATAGCTTAACATTTCATACCCTAAACGCAAGCAGGCCTGAGACTTCATGCAGGAGAAGGCTATCAATGGCTCTGCTCTGCCTTCACAGTCAGAGGCGGTAATGCTTCTGAAGACCAGCTGCTGGAAACCACAGGAGGGAGGAGAGTTCTCTTGCGCTTGTATCCTGCTTGCGGGTTTCCTGCAGGCATTTGGTTGGCCACTGTGAGAACAAAATGCTGGGCTAGATGGACCACTGGTCTGATCCAGCGTTGCTCTTCTTAAGCTCTTAGGACTTGCATCTTTCATGTCTCTTTTGCAACACAGCAGGCTGCCCTTCAGTCTGAGATGTTGAGTGCACTTGGCGGGTGGGAGCAGTTTGGCTTGGGGGCGTGTGTTGCAGAGGTGTATTTAATCATCTCCTCTTTCTCTTGTGATCCAGGTTGTACCTGAGTCTCGTGCTGGGGAACGTGAATGTCACTCTGCTCAGCAAGCAGGCAAAGTAAATGCTGATCTCCTAACGCTTTGCTTCATTGCTTGCCTTGTGGTTTGCACTCATATGGGCTATGAACTTGTTTTTTGGGCGGGTTTGTTTGTTTTGTTGAAGGCTGAGGTTCTTGGAATGCCTGGTGCCATGCTCATTACCCAGTGCTGCTTCCTTTCTTCCACCTGACAGTTGGATGGAATTGCAGAATGCTTGCAATCGGGGCTACAGGAAATGTTTGTAGCTGGAGGAGAATTTGGAGACTGGAGTGGGCGGGGGCAGAGAGATGGGACGGTCAGCTAGAATTCTGCACCAGCAGAAGCTGAATTCTGTGGTTTGCATTAATTATGCAAATAAGCAAATGCTTACATGATTTCTCATTTTGCATGCTTCTGTCATATGCTACTATTTTGCATAACTTCTGGTTTTGCTACTTATAAGAGGGCACACACGTTGAAACCCACCATCACTGAAAATCTTAGCCATCCATTATTCAAGATTTAAGATTTCAACAGGCCTTGCTCACCTGCGTTCCAGTGTGTTTTGCCACCGTGAGGACTAAAAGCTTCATTAATATAATAGTTACAATGCTTAGCTGATTAATCAATCAGCATAACTGGGTGATTAAATCAAGAGCACCTTTCCACAGAGTTAGAGAAGGGAAAGTGAGATGGTGATTGATGGAGAAATGTCCTTTTGAAAAAGCACATGTTTTCAGAACTATTGTGTATTGTATGCATAATTTTTCCAGGCTTCATGAACGTAGATGAATCTCATTATTTGTCCACAGCCAAATCCTGAATTCAGTTGCTTGCAAACTCTTGCAACTGATAGAGTTCACTGAGTTCTGAAGCCTGGCAATTTTCCAGCTTCTTCTTCAGATGATCTCTTTCGCTCGAATCCGCAGTGGCAACAGATAGCCTTCAACAATTCTTGCAGTTCCTGAAATCTCCTACCACAACCCAGACAGTCTGCTGTAACCTGAACCCTTTTATACACAAAGTTGTTTGCCAGATCTGCCCAGTAACACAGATAAGTCACAGGATGCCTGCAGGTGCATTGTGGGGACTGAAGCATCTCTACTGACTCATGTAGAATTAACCCAGTAGCTGCATTCCTCAGCGTACCTGGAGAAGGGCATCTTCCATGATCTTAATGCCTAGGCAGGTTCGTTTGGGGGTTGGCCAAGCCTGTGTCCCAAGCCACAAAGAAAAGCTTAGGCTGAGCCCTGGAAGCTGGGTGCTGGGCAAAGTCCATTCACTTCTCCCTCCCTGTTCTAGGTTCAGGTACAAGGATGAGTATGAGAAGTTCAAGTTGTACCTCACCATCATCCTGCTCATAATCTCCTTCACCTGCCGGTTCCTGCTTAACTCCAGGTGAGTCTGTGGCAGCCTTAGATTGGGACCGCACTGCTAAAAGTGAGCCATCATTCCTATCCCTGCTCGCTTGAATGACATCCCTCTGAAGCAGTGGTTTTTCTTTCTTCCTTAGAGCATTTGCACCTTGCTCTTTGGCCCCAAAGGCTTCCGGAGAGCCTTATATACAATCAGTTATAAACAGGAAAGTCCCTGCTTGCAGGCTTACAATCTAGAAACACCACCACCACACAAGGAAAAACAGGGGGGGGGCAGAAATCAAGCTGAGGAACCCATTCTTAGAGAGTTGTTCTCATAAAGACCAGTTCAGGATTGGGAAGTGCCTGATGGAGCTGGTCTTTTGGCAAAGCCGATGGAACGAATCCTGCTACTGCCCATCTCTCCCACTGATGCAGCCTGATGGGCCCCCAGGCACCAGTTGAGGGGAGAAGAGGCCTGATAGGGGTAGCCTGTCACAGCAGAGCCGACGGAGGGAGCTGCCCATCTCTCCACTGAGGACTGTCTGATGGACTGGCTGTAACAACCCGAGGTGGTTAAAGGTTGCAGGGTGCCTTGCAGACAAAAGAAGGAAGACCAGTATGAACCCCTTCTCTTCCACCATGCACAGTAACCCTTTCCCTCTCTCACCGCTTGCCGCAGGGTGACGGATGCAGTCTTCAATTTCCTCTTGGTCTGGTACTACTGCACCCTCACCATCCGTGAGAGTATCCTGATCAACAACGGGTCCAAGTAAGTTGTCCAGACCCACCGAAAGCTCTGGAGGCAGAGCTGATAAGATGATGAGCCAGGGCAGTGTCCTCTGACCAGCTGAGCTTTCCAAGACTTTCTCCAAGTCTTGCTTCTTGAGATCAACCTTAACCAGCAGTGCCAGGAGCGAAAATAAGGACTCTTGTGCTTACAGAGACGGTGGTAGGATAAGAAGCTGCCAGTGGTCCATCTGGCGCAGCTGTGCCTGCTGTGATTGACAGCAGAAGCCATTCCTAGACCTTCCGTCTGACCCCTAACTAGAAGGGCTATAAGATGGAGCCTGGGATCTTTTCCATGGCCTTTCCTCGTACAGCTGTATATTTTGGATAGTTGCTTCTTCGCTATGCATTTGGGCACCTCTTAAGAGATCTTAAGCCCATTCACCATGATAGTTCCTGAGATCAAGGAGAAGATATCCTTCCATGATTGGATGCCATTTTGAATCAAGATAGCAAACTGAAGCTTTCAAAACTGCACTGAGTTTAACCACTGGTTTCAAAACGGCACTGATTTTTTATTTATTTTTGTCACTTAGCATGCACAAACAATGCCTGGCTGTTAGCATTAACATAAATGTTAACAGCCTGGTTGTTTGCCTATCTCCCCTAGGACCCTTTGTGACTCACACTGATAGGCATGTTTGGGCAGGCTGACATTTCAAAGACAGCACCTGCACGTTTTGCCCCTTAACTTTTCCTACAAGGCCTGGAGATTTCCTTTTTTTAAAAAAAAAGAAAGAAAGAAAATGAAAGCTGAGAGTCTGGGGCACGGGCACCTGCTTGGTCACCTCTGAGCCAAGGTGTTGCAGGTTGCCACTGGCTGTTGCATCTGGCGGCTTGATAGCCCTCCTTGGAGCCACGTTGCAGCTGCTGTTCCCTCGTCATCTTGAGGAACTCCCAAGCAAGTGTGCTGAACTGCAGGGCTTAAAGTTAACACTCTCTAACAAAAGTCTTTCCCCTCCCCCCCCGCACCCCTTGTGTTTCCCCAGAATTAAAGGCTGGTGGGTTTTCCATCACTACATCTCTACCTTCCTCTCTGGCGTCATGCTGACTTGGTGAGTCCTCAGCTCAGCATCCTCTCTGTTGCCATTATATGATGTCCTGGTGGCCATCAGTGGTCCCCTGTGGCTCAGAGGCCCAGCTCACATTCACCTGGATTTCTGCATTCAGTATTGGGGGCCTAACTCTGCAGAACTCCCTCTTGGCTGAGATCAAGCTGGCTGGCCCCCTTCATTTTATTTGTTGCGCTAATATCCCACCTGTTCCTCCAAAGAGCTCAGGTTGGCATGCATCTTTCGCCCCACCTCAGTTAATCCTCACAACAGCCCTGTGAAGTGGGTTAGGCTGAGAGGTGGAGACTGGCCCAAGGTCACAACTAGTGAGCTTTGCGGCTAAGCAGGGATTTGAACCCTGGTCCAACACTCTAACCACCACAACCCACAGGTTCTCAAGGTGGGTTTTTTCCAATAGTCATTTTAAATAAACATTTTCTGATTTTTGTAGTTAGCTGACTTCATCTTCTGCAAGGTTTCCTGTAACCTCGTGGGATGCTGCTTAGAAACCATGGCATTAAGTAGCGTATAAATTCTCCCAATAAATAACTAATAGCATAGGAAGCCGACTTTTACAGAGTTGGACCCTTGGAGAGTTCGATGATTGAACCTGGGACCTTTTTGTATGCAAAGCACAAGATCTATGACTCAGCTACAAACTTTCCCCTGTGCCGAGAAAATGTAGGTTTGTGCTGGATATTTCAAGACTGTGTGTCTCTGTGAATGTATGGTTACACTGTATGGCTCAGTGCGCTCCCCTAGTTAAAGCCATCACTGGTGGTGGAAATGATCGTATCCTGCTTCAGTGAGTTCCCTCGGTTAAACATATGTATGTAGGAAGTTTGCCTAGCCCAGCACTGTTGGAGGAAGCTCTCTTGAACCTTCTTTGAAGCTTTCATCTGCTGTGCCTGTTCTTCATTTTCCTGTTGACTTGTTTTGCTGCAAGCATTGCCATTAAATGGCGTCAGGGAGCAATTTTGGCCCAGCAGGCCAGAACTTTATCTGAATCACACCACACCAGCCAATTTTTACAAGAGGGTAGGACCGCCCCACCTGCCAGTTGTCTGATGTTAGGACATCAGATGATTGACAGGTGTGTGGTGCCGCCTACCTGTCAAAGTTGCCTGCGGACAGGTGGGGAGATAGCAACCAGGTAGGATTGAACTCTCCATGCATCAGCTCCTGCACTTTGGAACTCTCTGCCTGTTGACACCAGTCAGGCACCTTCCCTGTGCTCTTTTCGGTGCCTGCTAAAAACATTTATGTTCTGGCAAGCCTGTCCAGATATGTAGAATCTTTACATGTGTTTTAATCTGGGGTTTTTTTAGCTCATCACTGATTTTAATTCTTATCTGAATGTTTTGCATAGCTGTTTATTTATTGATTGTTTTTATTCCTTTTTTTTGAAAGTCACTCTGTGGTTTTCTTTAACAATCATAGACTCAGAGAACTGCAGAGCTGGAAGCAACGCACAGGGTAATTTCGTCCAACCCCCTTCAATGGCGTTGAAGCCTTAGATGGAATTTTCCACCCACTTTGGGCCGCATTCCCAAGCAACCCAACTCCGAGAAGACTCTCTACCGGCCTCACAGCGTTCCTTCCAACTCTACGGTTCTATGAGTCTACGATTGTTAGAGAAACCCACAAAGTGATTTTCAAAAAAGGATAAAAACAAACGAACAAAAAACCCATCAAAGTGTTATATAAATTGTATGAAATGAATACCTGCTCCACAATGGGAGCAGGTTGTCACAGTTTGGGGGCCCAATTTGGCGCATTGGATGGAGGGTCCCCACCCTGTGCTAGGAGAATGGGTTATACATTTCTAAATGAGCATACTTTTCCTTTTCTCATTTTCTCTCCCCCCCCCCCCACTTTCCTGGTGTCCTTGCAGGCCAGACGGTCTCATGTACCAGAAGTTCAGAAATCAGTTTCTCACCTTCTCCATGTATCAAAGTAAGTGAAGCTGCCCACAAGGAGGCAGGAAGATCAGCTGAGCACCCTTGAGCCTCAGAACCATGTGGGTGGGGCAGTGTGCTCAATTAGCCAAGCACCTTTTCAGAAGTGGGCTACGTGAACTAATTTCAGTAGTGCTAATTTCAGTAGTTCCATTCTTGAGTAGGATACAGGCCTCCAGTTCCATAACATGAGCTTGTGAGCAGAATTGTCCAGGTGAGACTAGCAAAGCTTTCAGATTTCCTTGTTGAGAAAGAAAGGGGTTTGTTGGATGGAACGGGAAGGCAGGTGTGAAGGAAGCCTTTTATAGCCCTGGTGGGCCAAACTCCATTCTAGGCAGTCTTCTGTCAACGTTTCCCTTTTTTTAAGGGAAATTCCCTTATTCCGAAT